>NC_065443.1:296439915-298839915 GCF_917563875.1 Diabrotica virgifera virgifera | reverse complement strand
CTTTTTTGAAAAATGCTCAGACCCGTCGATTAGTATTTTAAATTGTCCTTTTTGACATACAATAATAATGTATACAGGGTGTTCCAATTTAGAGATATGACGTCTTCGTTGATTTTCTTAAATGGCAACACTGTCATTTTGATAGCTATTTTGATAGGGTGTGTAAAGTTATACACAACTGCAAAATATCAAATTTTTATTCTCTATCATTTACAAGATAATAGAAAATAACAAAGTAATGTCTGTAATTTGGAAGAAATTCAATAATTAAAATACTAATTGTTTTTTTGAAAAATGCTTAGACCCGTCGATTAGTATTTTAAATTGTCATTTTTGACATACAATAATAATGTATACAGGGTGTCCCAATTTAGAGATATGACGTCATCGTTGATTTTCTTAAATGGCAACACTGTCATTTTGATAGCTATTTTAATAGGGTTTGTAAAGTTATACACAACTGCAAAATTTCCAATTTTTATTCCCTACCATTTACAAGATAATAAAAAATAACAAAGTTATGAAAAACAAGTAATCAAATAATAATTGAATTTAATTATTTCAAATAAGCAAATGCTCATAACGTTGCCCATTGACAATTTGACAATAATTGAGGGTAACATTATGAGTATGAGTATTTGCTTAATTGAAATAATTAAATTCAATTATTATTTGATTACTTGTTTTTCATAACTTTGTTATTTTTTATTATCTTGTAAATGGTCGGGCATAAAATTTTTAAATTTTGCAGTTGTGTATAACTTTACACACCCTATCAAAATAGCTATCAAAATGACAGTGTTGCCATTTAAGAAAATTAACGATGACATCATATCTCTAAATTGGGACACCCTGTATACATTATTATTGTATGTCAAAAATGACTATTTAAAATACTAATCAAAGAGTCTGAGCATTTTTCAAAAAAACAATTAGTATTATAATTATTGAATTTATTCCAAATTACAGATACAACTTTGTTATTTTCTATTATCTTGTAAATGGTAAAGAATAAAAATTTGATATTTTGCAGTAGTGTATAAATTTACACACCCTATCAAAATAGCTATCAAAATAACAGTGTTGCCATTTAAGAAAATCAACGATGACGTCATATCTCTAAACTGGGACACCCTGTATACATTATTATTGTATGTCAAAGAGGACAATTTGAAATACTAATCGACGGGTCTGAGCATTTTTCAAAAAAAATAATTAGTGTTTGAGATATTGAATTTATTCCAAATTACAGACTCTCTCTGTATAATCACTACTAATTTTGTGTTCTCCTTACACGGTAGTCTTACATAGGATTTTGAATATTGATTTGAGTAATCTTTCTAAAATATCGCCTTGTATAGCTGAAAAGAATATGTTGTTGGGTAACTTCTCGCCAAAGTCATTTGAGAGTTTGAGTATAATAATTATACAAAATTATTTTGTTTGGATGTGAAGAAGCAGAATTAAACCAAACAGATCGTAAGAAATTTTAGACACATCTAGTATTATAAAAATATGAATTGTTATCGGAACTGCCATATCTATAGCATTTTTTGCGAAATTTTTACAAGATTTATCTATTTCGCCCTTGAGATAAACTTCTGATTTGTTAGTCAACTCATTGTATTAAAATTATATTAAGATAAGCAATGTTTTGAAATTCGTTTGACGTTATCAGGATACATTTCACGGTCCGTATAATATAATGATATGATTCAAATGCAAAATATTGAAATTGTAAAGTAAAAATTTCCTTTTGGTTTTATCAGACTTGAATTTGTAGTAACAATTAAAGGAAAAATAGTTATCATTACGACGCCGTATAGACCGTATAGTATCTATATTAAAAAATGAAAAACAAAAAAATGCTATAATCGGACCGGATTTTACAATAAACGGAAAGACATAATAAAATGTATGCTTCTTCTTTTCTTGTTGCCACAATCCTTTGTATTGTGTTATCCTTTTCATCATTCATCCATTTTTACAAGCCATCTTCCTGATCCCTCTTTTAAATTTGGATTATATCGTTGATTGAATATACGGATATCGAATATCCGTAATATTCAATCAACGATTATATACATTTTTTCTTTTTGTTATAATATACAACTTTCAGAAACCTAGTGATAGAAATACATGGGCTCCACTTTTCTTCGTGTAGTTTATAGATCATTCTAGTTCTCTACGTACCATTACGCAGTGGCGTAACAAACTCCGTCGGGGCCCCTCCGCAGAATTGGAAATGGGGCCCTCTTTAAAAAGTTACTAAATACGACTTGTGTAACAAAAACGTATATATGTGATAGCCTAGTAAATGACCGTAAAATACGGAGATTCCGTGTAATTTTCAGTGTCACCACCGAAGTGATCAAATCAATACTTTTTAAATTATTTGCGAGTGAAAATGTTTATTGTTCAACAAGAAAACCACGTTTTCAAGCGGTTTTTCGCCAATAACTCAAAAAGAATTTGATCTAAAAAATATTCTTAGCAAAAATGTAGCTTATAAAAAAATGATGTCTATTGACCCAGTGAAAACAAAGTTGTGACTTATGAAAAATTCTTCTTATTCTTCAAATTCCAAATCGAATATTTCAACGTGAAATACCAAAAAATAAAGCACTTTTCGTAAAAAACTCATTGAAAATTTTATAAAAAAAAACTTTATCTTTATTTTTTATAAAAGTTTCTAGCATCAAAACCAAGCGAGTTACACTCAAAATAAAGTTAACCCCTTGTTTTGGTAAAAAATCGTGAAAGTCTCCCCCTATTTAGCACCCCAAATTAAACTAATCATTACAGCTTTACAAATTACTTAACTTTTTTTATATGATCTGTAAGTTTCACTGGTCCAAAGACCAGTTTGAACGAGTTTTTTGAACGAGTCACTAATCACGAGTGTATGCAAATTTGGAACAGTTATATTGTGTTAATAACAAAATAAAACCATAATATTTATAAAAGCAAAACCTACATTTCTTTCGTTCGCTAAACTCAGACTCAACTGGCTAGTGATTTAAGCTAGTAATTTTGCCAATTTGATAAAATTGCCAAAAAAATTTTACTAAATAGTTAATAATTACTAAATATTTAGTAATTTTGCAAATTTTGTCAAAATTGGCAAAAAACAAAAAAGTTACGTACTAAAATCATTAGTCATTTGCGTCTGAGTTTAGCGAACCGACTTATATTTGAGATTTTTGTATCACTAATACTTTTTAAGTTATTTTAAAAAAGGGCATTTTCCAAAATAAAAAAACTCTTTCCTACTAAAAAAACCAATTTTTTTCAAAAATAAAAACTTTGAACCGGTCAAACTTACAGATCATATAAACAATACATAATATAAAGTAAATGGGGGAAAGGACATCGCACACATCTTATGGAAAATATAATGTCACTCAAATTCAATAAAATGTGTACGAATAGATTCGTTTTAAATTAACGGTCAAATCTTATATTGCGCCAACTCTTAATTATGATTAATTACGGCGCAAATTGCAATTAAAGTTTATCGAAATCACATTTTTTGAGTCAGTAAAAGTGTCAGTTATAATCACTATTGCTCTGGGTGCTATTCAAAAGAGCTTAAACCCCGCTGGGCCTAAGCGGATTAGTGAAACTAATCCGCTGATTTATGGAGTACCGACAATTTGGGTATTTTAAAATATTTTTTCTCTCTCTAACTTATGTACGTACCCATTTGATTTCAGGTTTATTTATATCAATTTCTGCTCTTATTATTGAAAATATAGAGTTGGCGCAATGATAAGATTTGACCGTTAATTTAAAACGAATCTATTCGTATAAATTTTATTGAATTTGAGTGACATTATATTTTCCATAAGATGTGTGCGATGTCCTTTACACGATTTTTTTTTTACCAAAAGAAGTGGGCCAACTTTATTTTGAGCTTAACTCGATTAGTTTTGATCCTAGATACGTTTATAAAAAATAAAGCTTTTTTATACATTTCAAAAAATTTTATTAAGTTTTCCCATGAAAAGTGCTTTATTTTGGTTATTTTACCTTGACATATTCGATTTGGAATTGGACGAATAAGAACAATTTTTCATGAGCTTTAACTTTGCTTTTACTGTGTCGATTGACTTCATGAATAGCCCAATTTTTTGTTTTTTATAAGCTACATTTTTGCTAAAAATATTTTTTTGATAACTTACTTACTTTCTAACAACTTTCTTCGTGTACTACTATCAGCGAATATATTATCTACAATAATTTTATTAATACATATCTATCTGATGGGCAACTTTATTTTCAATACTATACTGCTTAAAAAACGTTGCGCATGTACTTATGCCTATAATAATATAAAAATGACACATTTTTAGACGACAAGATGGGGCCCCTGACATATTGGGGCCCCCGCAAGCTTCAAGACACAAACATGTAATCGATCTTGTGTATAATAGAGAAGTTCCTGTAGAATAGATGAACAACTTACATAATCTATAGACATAGGTAACCGAATAAGGCAAGGAACTCATTGAGCCCAATTCTCTTCAATTTAATCATGGATGAAATAGTTAACAGCATTAACAAAGGAAGAGGATACAGAGTGGGAAACAAAGAAGTAAAAATACTCGGTTATGAAGACGACGCAATATTGATATCCCATGCTACGGGGGCCTCTGTTACGCCTCTGGAAACGACTTGCGATAATTGTATCGAAATACTAAATGTAAAGAGAACACCCAGTTCTAGATTTAGAAATATTGTTCTAAACTTCGGCAAATGGCAATTCTCAAATCTTTCAATGGTCACGTACAAAGCAATATAGTTTATTGCCGTTACCATAAAAATTCGTGAAACCGGAAAAGATTAAGTTTATAGATATATGACGATTCACTTGCCGAACATACCTATTTAGAAATTAACGTTCTTGAATTTAAACATACAACGTAAAATAATATACCAATAACAGATTTTTACATAATATCAGACGACAAGATGGGGCCCCAGATCGATTAGGGCCTTCCGCAAGCTTCATGCTGCGGGGATCCCTGTTACGCCCCTGCCATTACGGAAATTTGTTGGATCAAATAATTTTTGTTTTTTATTAGTTTAGAGGATCTTTATTCTTTATGAGTTCTTGAGAGTAAACTAACTGTAACTGACTACAGTAACTGCTGGTTTAATATCTGAATCTTCATTAAGTTTGTATAAGCACTTATTTTTTTGGAGCTAAGGATCTTTGCTTGCATTTATCGACTGATATGGCTGTTGTCCTTTAAAAGCGGGAGGTATGTTCTCTTTTTATTCACCTCATATCATATACATATTTTGTTTTCTTCTTCTTCTCACGCACTGCAAAATGGGATGAGTCTTCGCCAACTTCACAATCTTCCTCTACTTAATGTGGTTCATCTTTATTTCGTCGGTTGGTTCGATATAGCAAGAAAAAGCACATCTTCAGTAATATTATCTCTACACGGCCACTTTTTTGGGGCACTTTCCTCACTATCCTGATCTCTCTCTCTCTCTCTCTCTCTCTCTCTCTCTCTCTCTCTCTCTCTCTCTCTCTCTCTCTCTCTCTCTCTCTCTCTCTCTCTCTCTCTCTCTCTCTCTCGCTCTCTAACATTGTCTTTTGGATTTCATCAAGGTTGTTTTCGGGTTTCCTCATTTTTTTCGCGCAGGTAAATGCCAATCTAATATTAACTTCGGAACTCTATGGTCTGCCATTCTCTGTACCGGGTGTCCCAATAAGAATGGCTCTCGGCCATATCTCAGGAACCGTTTATAGTAGAGCTTTGAAATAAAAAATTTTATAACAAAAGTTGCCTCAGGAAAAGCCTGGAAATTATTTTCATAATTGTGGGACCACAGCTAGAGGGCGTAATTGAATATCAAAAATTAAAAAATCTAAATTTTACAAAATTTTCCTGATGAAGGGGCACTGAAAATCCGATCGTCGTATTCTTCATAAAATTCTACGCATATTTGATTTGACAAGTTTAGGTCTACCTTTGGAAATAAGAGGTGGGGGTGAGTGGGAACCTTGTTATGAAAAACTGGCTGTGAGTCCGGTTCTGCTTAATCAAATTTTGCAAACTTGGTCTTGTTGAAGACAGATCTTTTTCGTCAATGTAAAAGTTATGATTTCGAACCAACTTACTGAGTAATATGCCAGCTAGAAGGCGTTATTTAATTTTTTTCAGAAATCTAGTGTTCCTTGGAAAATATTAAATACAAACATGCATTTTTAATACCATATTACAAAATTAGACAAAATTATCAACAGAATAGCGAAAACCGCATGTTAATACCTTTTTTCTATCTCGAGATATCTTACAAAACGTGTAAATTTAAAAACATAACTGTTACTGTCACCGGTAAACGAAATAATTCATTAAAAGTAGTGTGCTATGGAAACAACACAGAAACATTTTCCAGCTGTCAACGTATATTAGGTCTTTTCAACGCTTCTCATTTGTTTCGAGCCTCGTTCATATCTCGTATATTAATATTATACACGGATTATACGGCATATGACAGAGGCTCGAAACAAATGAGAAGCGTTGAGAAGCCCTATTACAAAGAAATAAAAACAACTATTTAGCGATGACATAAACGTTCAAATTTTTGCCCATCATTTTCGTTGCAAACATTTACTCTTTGAAGAGTAGATTGAACAGCAGTCTCAATTTCTGCTCTCGATATGCTTTGAATGGCGTTTAGTATTCTCTGGATAATGTATTCTAGAGTAGTGTATGATGGGCAATACTTTGAATATTTAGGTCGTCACTAAGTAGTTCTTTTTGTTCTGTGTTATATTTAATTTTTATAGTATTGTTTCTCTTTATATTGTTGTTTTAATTAATTATATTTTTATACGTTGACATCTGGAAAATGTTATTTTGTTTTTTTCCACAGCACACTACTTTTCATTAACTTAGTTTACCGGTGATAGTAACAGTTATGTATAAAATTTACACGTTTCTCGAGATATCTTGAGATAGACAAAAGGTATCGACATGCGGTTTTCGCTATTCTATTGCTAATTTAATCTAATTTTATAAAGTATGATTAAAAATGCATACTTGTATTTAATATTTTCCAAAGAAAACTAGATTTCTGCAAAAATTTAAATAACGCCTCCCAGCTGGCTTATTACTTATTAGGATGGTTCAAAATTATCACGCTTACATTGAAGAAAAAGATCTGTCTTCAACAAGACCCAGTTTTCAAAATTTGATTTAGCAGAACCGGACTTACAGCCATTTTTTCATAACAAGGTTCCCACTCACCCCCACCTCTTATTTGCAAAGGTAGAGTTATACTTGTTAAATCAAATATGCGCAGAATTTGATGAAGAATACAATAATCGGATTTCCAGTGCCCCTTCATTAGGAAAATTTTGTAAAATTTAGATTTTTTTATTTTTGATATTTAATTACGCCCTCTAGCGGTGGACCCACAATTATGAAAATAATTTCCAGGCTTTTCCTGAGGCAACTTTTGTTATAAAATTTTTTATTTCAAAGCTCTACTATAAACCGTTCCTGAGATATGGCCGAGAGCCATTCTTATTGGGACACCCGGTACATGCCTGTACCAAATAAGCTGTTTTTGCTGTATTTCTTCTATGATTATGATTTTTCTGTCAATGATTTGTCTTATTCCTTCATTTGTTACGTGTATCACTCTGGATGTACCTCCTGATCTGCGCCATAAATCCATTGGTAGAATAAGGAGTTTTTGTGCCGTTCACTTAGTAAGTTGCCAGGTTTCACAACCATAAAGTACTGTGCTTTTAGTAATGGTGTTTTATAGCTGTATATTTTTTGTGTTTAGATATTATTTTGAACCAGAGTAATGAATTCAGTGCGCCTATTATTTCTTCCCTTATATAATTTGTTCTTCGATTTCTGTTTCAGTGCCTCCATATTTCCTTCCTTCTTTGCTCCCAAATACATATAGTCGAAACATGTAGAAATTACCTTTCAGTCTTCGAAGTTAATTTTATCGTTTTCAACTCCTCCTATGTACCGGGTGTCCCAATAAGAATGGCTCTCGGCCATATCTCAGGAACGGTTAATAGTAGAGCTTTGAAATAAAAAATTTTATAACAAAAGTTGCCTCAGGAAAAGCCTGGAAATTATTTTCATAATTGTGGGTCCACCGCTAGAGGGCGTAATTAAATATAAAAAAAAAATCTAAATTTTACAAAATTTTCCTAATGAAGGGGCACTGGAAATCCGATTATTGTATTCTTCATCAAATTCTGCGCATATTTGATTTAACAAGTTTAACTATACCTTTGCAAATAAGAGGTGGGGGTGAGTGGGAACCTTGTTATGAAAAAATGGCTGTAATTCCGGTTCTGCTAAATCAAATTTTGAAAACTGGGTCTTGTTAAAGACAGATCTTTTTCTTCAATGTAAGCGTGATAATTTTGAACCATCCTAATAAGTAATAAGCCAGCTGGGAGGCGGTATTTAATTTTTTTCAGAAATCTAGTTTTTTTTGGAAAATATTAAATACAAGTATGCATTTTTAATCATACTTTATAAAATTAGATTAAATTAGCAATAGAATAGCGAAAACCGCATGTCGATACCGTTTGTCTATCTCAAGATATCTCGAGAAACGTGTAAATTTTATACATAACTGTTAGTATCACCGGTTAACTAAGTTAATGAAAAGTAGTGTGCTGTGGAAAAAAACAAAATAACATTTTCCAGATGTCAATGTATAAAAATATAATTAATTAAAACAACAATATAAAGAGAAACAATACTATTAAAATTAAATATAACACAGAACAAAAAGAACTACTTAGTGACGACCTAAATATTCAAATTGTTGCCCATCATATACTACTCTAGAATACATTATCCAGAGAATACTAAACGCCATTCAAAGCATATCGAGAGCAGAAATTGAGACTGCTGTTCAATCTACTCTTGAAAGAGTAAATGTTTGCAACGAAAATGATGGGCTAAAATTTGAACGTTTATGTCATCACTAAATAGTTGTTTATATTTCTTTGTAATAGGGCTTTTCAACGCTTCTCATTTGTTTCGAGCCTCTGTCATATGCCGTATAATCCGTGTATAATGTTAATATACGAGATATGAACGAGGCTCGAAACAAATGAGAAGCGTTGAAAAGACCTAATATACGTTGACAGCTGGAAAATGTTTCTTTTTTGTTTCCATAGCACACTACTTTTAATGAATTATTTCGTTTACCGGTGACAGTAACAGTTATGTTTTTAAATTTACACGTTTTGTAAGATATCTCGAGATAGAAAAAAGGTATTAACATGCGGTTTTCGCTAGTCTGTTGCTAATTTTGTCTAATTTTGTAATATGGTATTAAAAATGCATGTTTGTATTTAATATTTTCCAAGGAACACTAGATTTCTGGAAAAAATTAAATAACGCCTTCTAGCTGGCATATTACTCAGTAAGTTGGTTCGAAATCACAACTTTTTCATTGACGAAAAAGATCTGTCTTCAACAAGACCAAGTTTGCAAAATTTGATTAAGCAGAACCGGACTCACAGCCAGTTTTTCATAACAAGGTTCCCACTCACCCCCACCTCTTATTTCCAAAGGTAGTCCTAAACTTGTCAAATCAAATATGCGTAGAATTTTATGAAGAATACGACGATCGGATTTCCAGTGTCCCTTCATTAGGAAAATTTTGTAAAATTTAGATTTTTAAATTTTTGATATTCAATTACGCCCTCTAGCGGTGGTCCCACAATTATGAAAATAATTTCCAGGCTTTTCCTGAGGCAGCTTTTGTTATAAAATCTTTTATTTCAAAGCTCTACTATAAACGGTTCCTGAGATATGGCCGAGAGCCATTCTTATTGGGACACCCGGTACATGTATTTCGTTTTTGTTGAATTGACATTTAGACCTCATCACGCGTATTCTTGTATTATTAATTACTTTGTCATGAACTGCACTTGTGTGATGACTACTGATCTTTCGCTAAGATCGTACAACTCGAAATCCTTTTTTGATCTTTCAGCTCAAGTGGTTCATATTCGTTTTCGACTAGGTCTTTCATAAATTTTCCGTGTAATCTGTAATCTACCGAGAGTAGGTACATACTGACAGTAACTGATATGCAGAGGTAATTCTTGCAGTCTGCCTTTTCCACGTTTTTTATGGATCGGTGTAATCCATCTATCCTTCCAGCTTTCAGGTATAATATTATCTCACATTAAGTATCTATTAAATGACGGTAAAAGATATATATATATAAATCCCGTTCACAGCGTAATACGCCTTTGGGTTCCCGTTCGCCAAGCCTGTCTATTCTGCCAGTCTTCTTCAGATAGATTTCTTGCTGACATTGCTTTTGAGATTCCTTGGATCCATGTTGTTGGTGGTCGTCCTCGTTTTCTTTTCTCTGGTGGTACCCATTCTAATATCTTTTTGGGTAGTCTTTCTTCCCCCATACGTCTAACATGTCCGTACCATATTAGTTGTTGTTTTTCGATGTCTTCTATAATTGATCTTTGTACTTTCATTTGTCTCCTGATGTCCTCATTTTTCACATGTTCTAATCTAGACTTTCCCGCTGCTCTCCTCCAAAAATCCATTTCAACTGCCAATAGGTTACCTTTAAGTTTTTGTGATAACTGCCACACTTCTGAGCCATAGACGATTACTGGTTTTAATATGGTATTATATATTCGTTTTTTCGTTTCCGGTCTTATATTTTTTTGCCATAATACTGAATTCAACGCACCTATAACTTGTTTTCCTTTGGTTATTCTGTCTTTTATGGCTTCATCACTTCGTCCTGTCTTTGTCAGTTTTACGGTAAAAGATACATACGATATTACATTAACATAGATCTACAACCTCTTAAAAAACAAATATGTATCGGGAATGTCATGACAGAAGTTGATTTTTTTAGTAAAATAAATTTTTAAAATAAATTGCTATTAAAAATGTATCAAATTAGTAATACCAATAAATTAAATAAGGTAGATGGTCAAAAATTATATCAGTTTCACTTTTAAAATATTTATGTAACCAGGTGTTAGCAAACATTGTTAATATATTTATATACAATGTGAATGTTTGGAATGGAAACTTTAAAATGTCTCTGTACTCTGTTATTTAATCCATTTAAGCAAAAAAAAAACAACAAGACCACCAAGAAAATTCGATTCTTAAATTTAGTTTTGCTTCTATTTTGGATAACCGCCAAAACAGCTGATTTTGGTATCCAAAATAATAGCAAAACTAAATTTAAAAATCTTCCTGTCTCAAAAAGTTTCACTCTATATAGTCTAAGACAGTGATACTCAACCTGCGGCCCGCGGGCCGCATGCGGCCCTCTAGCGTTTTTTATGCGGCCCGAATGCTAACTAAAGGGAAAGGGCCCTGTGATCAAATTATTTGTTAAATTCCACGTGTTTTCTCTAATTATTTGATAGTGTGCCGATGTGTTTGAGGCGTGTTTGGGAGTGAGGCAGACAATTTAATTACTTTAATTTTAAATTACAACTAGTCCGGATTAACAAAAAAAAAATTAAAATAATTGTGACTTTAAAACAACCCCCTGTATATTAAAATTTTCAAAATTCGTCTGTACATTTAAAAATATTTAAAAAGAGCATAAAAACTAAATTTAATTGCTCGCTTCAATTTTTTGCGCAGACAATTTAATGACATTAATTTTGAACTAATTTTATCGAAATTTTTGTTTTGACAGTACGGGTTGTTAAAAAGTTTGACATAATTTCAAAATTAAAGTCATTGAATTGTCTGCGCAAAAAATGGAAGCTCCATTAAAGCTCTTTTCAAATGTGTAAACGGGTTTTGAAAATTTCAATATACAAGATGTTGTTTCAAGGTCACAATGGATTTATAATTTTGTTTAAACCGGACCTGGAATTTTCTTGTGATTGGTAGTTGGGTGGTTTAGATTCTAAATGTGACATATGTGTACCAAATATCAAAAAAATGTACAAGGTGATTCTTAAGTTATGGGCCCAGAAAGAAATGAGCAAAATCGATAAAACAACTTGTAACTCGGGTATAAAGTCGGTGGAGCAATAAATTTAGTATGTCCAGAACCGCCTCATTTACCTCTATTCACCATTCAAGTATTTCCGTTTCCCAATGAAACACCCTGTATACTACTTTATCTTGCGGCCCGCAAGCTGTGGCAATAGATACTATGTGGCCCAGGAAAGAAAAAGGTTGAGTATCGGTGGTCTAAGAGCTAGAGCCGAAAAATCAATCGTCATAAGTAATATGGAGTTTGGCACGTGAAATGTGTCTATTGTATATTGATAATTATGACCCCTTTCAGGCTGACACTTCAGTGGATACAGGAAGTAGCAATAAGGGATGAGAGGGGAAAGTTAGTGTAGTTTTTAAAGGTTTTCACCTCCTATTTTGTTAAACCTCCATCGATTTGCATGAAAATTGGTGACTAGTTAGAGCATACCCTAAGAAATAAAAATGCTTTGGTACCAACTTGCACTTTTACCCTGAGGGTGGATACCACACCTTCTCGGAGGTGAAAACTTCTTCTTCTACGGCACTACAGCCCAAATTGAGCCTTGGCCTCCTTTATTTTTTGCCTCCACCCTTGCCTGTCTGTGGCTGCTCTTCTCCATACACGGACTCCTAAAAGGGCTTGTGCGTCGCTGTTTACTGTGTCTTCCCAGCGCTTTCGTGGCTTCCCAACCGGTCTCTTTCCTTGCATTCTAGCATTCAGTGCTCGTTTTGGTAGCCTATCCTCTCCCATTCTTATCACATGTCCGGCCCATTGCAATCTTTGTAATCTAATGAAGTCTGACAGGGGCGTTTCCTTATAAAGTTGATAAAGCTCGTTGTTGTATCGACTTCTGAAGATTCCGTTTTCTTTCACAGGTCCTAGTATTCTCCTAAGTACTTTCCTTTCGAATGTGTCGAGTTTGTTTTTGGATGTTTCTTTCAGCACCCAGACTTCACTGCCATAGCATGTTATTGGTCGAATTAAGGTTTTATAGATTCTAATCTTTGTATTTCGGTGGACACTTTTTGACCGAAATATATGGGAGAGGGCAAAATAAGCTCTGTTTGCCTGCGTTATTCTCTTCCTTATTTCTCCATCTTCTGATCCGTCGGCATATATTTCTACTCCCAGGTATGTAAACTTTTCAACCGTTTCAATGTCATCTTCATGTATAATGTTTTCTGGGACTATATTTCTTCTCGTCTGAGTCATTATTTTTGTTTTTTCTGTGTTAATTTCCAGACCTAGCATTTTTGTTTGTGTTTTTAACTCTGCATATGTTTCCTGTGCTCCTGTTGATGTTCTACTCATAATATTAATATCATCAGCATAAGCGGCCAGTTGAACCGTTCAGTTGGTCAGTAGATTTCCTCGTCCAGTTTGCATTTGCCTAACCGCATACTCCAGTGCCAGGTTAAACAATGTTGGGGCCAGCCCATCTCCCTGTTTTAGTCCCTGCGAAATGTTAAAAAAGTCTGTCCGGTGGTTTTGTATTCGTACACATGCCTGAGTTTCATCCATTGTGGCTTTAATGAGTCTTATTAACTTGTGTGGTATTGCCAATTCAGCCAATATATAGTATAGTTTGTTCCTTTTGACTGAGTCGTATGCCTGTTTGAAGTCTACAAACACGTTGTGAACATCAATATCGTGTTCCCATGCTTTGCTCAAGATCTGTTTTACTGTGAATATTTGATCCAGTGTCGATCTTCCCCGTCGGAAGCCCGTCTGATACTCTCCAATAATATTTTCTGCTAGTGGTTGGAGCCGCTGGTTTATTAAAATTATTATACTATTAGAGGTGAAAACTATTTTATTAAAAATAACCCCACAAACCGATAGAGAGACAAATTATAAGTAAAATTAGTTATATCATGTTATTAAAATAAATCAATACTTTTTGAGTTATTAAAGATCAAAGATTTGTCTGTTTAAGAGCACATGCGTGAAGTTACGTAGTTGTATGTTACTAAAATATTATTTTTATATCATTTCGATATTATAAATTTAGCAAAAGTGTATTCGAATATGTCAAATGTACCCATTATTGGACACTCCCAGTTTCTGGACATATTCAGTTTATATTGATAGAAAAAATTCAGTTAAATATCGAAATAATATAAAAATAATATTTTACTAACATACAATTAATTAATATGTTCTTTTTATTATCCGTAACTTCACGCATATGCTCTTAAATAGACAAATCTTTGATCTTTAATAACTCAAAAAGTATTGATTTATTTTAATAACAACCAATTTTACTTAAAATTTGTCCCTCTATCGATTTGTGGGGTTATTTTTAATAAAATTGTTTTCACCCGCGGGAAGGAGTGGTATTCACTCTCATGGTATAAGTGCAAGTTGGTACCAACTCAGTTTTATTTCTTGAGGTATGCTCTAACTAGTCACCAATTTTCATGCAAATCGATGGAGGTTTAACAAAATAGGAGGTGAAAACTTTTAAAGACTGCATTTACTTTCCCCTTTCATCCCTTATTGCTACTTCCTGTATCCACTGAGGTGTCAGCCTGAAAGGGGTCATAATTGTCAATATACAATAGACACATTTCACAGGAAAAACTCCATATTACTTATATTATGACTATGATTTTTCGGCTCTAGCTCTCCGTCTAATATTTAAGTATAGTATGTAGGTTTTTAGCCGACTTCCATTGAATATCACTCATTTGCGCCAAATGTATGCAACTTATAGTGCAATAGTAGGGAAACGAGAAACGACCGTGCGCGAGTCGCGGAGAAATATTGCAATATTGCAACTATCTTAAATAATTTATATTGTCAATTGAAATTGTCAAATTGACGTATATTTCATACCTTCTGTCATTGAAGCAGAAAAATTATATATTGCTCCACAATATTGATATGATATGCAATTATTATATAAAGGTAAACTTGATTAATTGTATTTTGCTTGCAGTACTGCATTTTAATAACTAATTTTATTTACTACATACGTTTACGTTTGCATAACATAACCTGCATCTTATTTTTTCTTATTATGTATTATTTTTTTTACTATGGCCTTGACAATTATCCATCAACCAGGACTAATATAATTGGCCAATATAATTAAAAGTGCGAATAAAAGTACAGAGCGTAGAAATAGAGGTCGCTTTGCCGAACTTGCACGGTCCCATGTAAAATTGAAATTGTTCCTTATTTTTATTTTTATTTAACTTAATGACTCGACAACTAATGGTCATTGGCATGGTACAGTTGATTTTGTAATGAGATACCTAGTCTAATGTGTAGTGTGTGTTAAGTAAATATCGTGTTACTTAGTAAAGTCGACTTCATTGTCTTTACAAAGAGATGCTAATTGTATCCGAACATCTGCGCTCCCTCCAGCGAGTACCGATCCCACAAGAATAGAAATTATTATCATTTATTAATTTTTAATAAAGAAAAATTTCCTACCCTGTTGAGATTCGGACTCACAACCCTTGGATCCAAAGGTAGGCTCTGAGCCACAGAGGGAGTTTTTATTTTAAAAACTTTCCTCTATAAAAAAGTCTGTCGTGAATTCAGGCTTTTGTATTTTGTTTATAGGGTAAAATATTAATTTGGAAGAAGTTAATGTTGATGTTCTTAAGTTCTCATAAGAAATTCATTATTTACCACTCATAAACAGTAGATCTTCGAACCATCCATAGATAATAGAATTGAGCTGGGAAATAAGAAAAATAGAACACGCCTTTATTTTTATTTATATTCATTTTTATGTAATAAGAAGAAAATACAGGTGAACATTTTAACTTTAAATAAATATATTTACACATGATTGTGATAGAGTGTAACCTTGAAACCAGGAGGAAGTTTTCATCTTTCTTGGATGTAGTTGTAGTTACCTATTTTTATTGGGATTATGCCACAATTTTATATTAAAATAAGTTTATTTTATCGTTTCGATTTCCACTTCGGAAATCGTTCTCAAAATACAAATTTTCGAGGATTTTTATACAGGGTGTCCCAAAAGTAGCGGAACGGTCGAATATTTCGTCAAGTATCGGATCGAAAAACTGAAAAATACGAGTTCAATATTTTTCAACAATCTATCGAATGCCACTAAACACCAAGGGCGGATCCAGAACCGATTCTCGGGAGGGGCCATGAACTTTTTTTGGGTAGGGGTACCGAAGGGTCTGGGGGTAATTTTAAAAAATTAAGATTACAATAGTGAGTGTTAAGGCACTTTTCACACACTTTTGAGTACCATAAAGACATTCAAAACTTATAGTTATTAAAGTATTATTAAAGTACCGATTCTTATACATTTCTTCGGATCCATGCGCAGTTCTTTTAACAAGTTTAATACTATTTTTCCCAATGCTTCTACTGTCAGGCCTTGTTCTTCCCCTCTTTATAGATGATTTTCACTAATTATTTTTGTATTCTCATAAGCGTCAATGAACTTCACAAAGTCTTCACGAATGTTGTTATTGTGTTATCAACTATGTATTAACATGTTATCAATTGATTTTGACTGGTGCTACTAATGTATGTTGCTCTGGAAGATGCTGTGGATAGGTGTTGTTTAAGAGTCGTATCTTCTGATGCGAGTTTAAACCTTAACAATTTCCCTCATTGCTAGGTCCAGCATCTTCGTCTCGAAGCAGAAGGCTATCATCACGACGGCCTCTTAGAAGAATATTTTGTCGACCTAAGAACACTATAGATGCTAATATTGGTCTTTCTCTATTTTCTTGTATCTGTTTAGACCTCTGAGAGTCTATCTGGTTAAAATTACTGACTTTTGTGGGTTGCGATAACTTTGTAGAAAATCCAGCCAAACCTGAACGAACTTCTTGTGGTATGATGTTTTTTCATGGGTTTGTATGGCTCCGTCTTTGACCATGAGTTTGGCGAAACATGTTAAAGGTTTCATGACAAGGCTTTGGGCTATCATCCCTTTATTATGACCATATTTTTCGTCAGAAAAATGGAACGCAATACTTGTAAAACAATCCCCTTTGACTGTGCGAAAATACCAACCAATTCCTTTGTTCTAAGTGCTGGTGACCCAAGTAATGCTTCATTTTTTTTCTATTCTTTATATGTACAGAATATATAAATTGATACGATTTTCATGACTGCCAAGGTCGTTCTAAAAATTGACACTTTGTAAAATTATCAACATTTTGATTTGCAAAACATTCTATGTCATTCTTGAAGCTTTATTGCTTGAGAAAACATATTTATCTCCTGTTTTATACATACCTATATATTTATTTTATTTATATATGTGTTTGAAACTAAAAACATTTTTTGAACTGCAAATATGTAAATTTATATTTTTTTAAATTCTCGGAGGGGGCCATGGCCCCCATGGCCCCCTCCCTGGATCCGCCCTTGCTAAACACGAACCCCCACTCCACCCCCTGGAGGTGGGGTGGGGGGTAACTTTAAAATCTTAAATGGAAATCCCCATTTTTTATTGCATATGGTTTTAATGGGTTTAAAAAGGAAAATACACGTATTTAATATTTTTTAAAAACCTATCGAATGACACCAAACACGACCCTCCCACTCTACATCCTGGAGGTGGGGGGGGGGGGGTTGGGGTAACTTTAAAATCTTAAATATTAACCCCCATTTTTTATTGCATATTTGGATTCCTTACGTAAAAATAAGCAAATTTTGTTGCTTAGGTATTTGAAAAACCAAAATAGGTACATGAAACTTACGTCAAGTGGCTGTAGCTTGTGTGACGTATGTGGAGGAAATACAAAAATGTGAACATGGTGTTGTCTTGCTTCTTCAATCAAAGCCAAATTTTTTACGTGTGTTGAGTGCCCATCTAATATTAGGAGTAGGTACAGGATAATTTTCAGTTGGATGTGTGTTTCAGAAAATGGGGGAACCAGATATTGCTCATTTTTTCTGTCTGCATCCATCCAGATTTATAAAAAGTCACAATACTTCCTTGAGGCAAGTTTATCTCGTAAATAGAATTTCTTCTCTGACGAGGAATAATAAGAAAAGGTGGAACGTAATGACCTGCAGCACTAACACAAATTTCGGCTGTAATTAGAGTGCCTCTCTCACCAGATGTCAAGTATCCCACCTGCTTTTTACCCTTTACGGATATAATTTTTGTTGGACAGTAGTTATACCAGTTTCATCACAGTTGTAGGTTCTGCTGGCAGAAAATGCATATTTATCTTGAAGTTCAGCCAATAGAGCAAAAAATGTGTCGACAGAAACTTTATTAAAGCCAGAAGCTCTAGCTGCTGATGTGTTTTCTGGTGTTCTCAATGTCATTTGGGGATGCCTTTTTAAAAATAGGTACAACCAGTCTTTACCAGGTAAACAGTTTTGTTTATAAAAGTTGTTTGGAATTTTACTAATTTCTGCATACTGTAAAGCTAAACTTCTTAGTTCTAAATAAGAAAGACCAAAAAATAACTTATCCATACCAATAAGGTGGTCAACTAATGCTTTTTCTTGTTCCGGACTGAATACGGTTTGAAATCGGCCTAGCTTATTTCTTACGCTTCTTCTTCATTTTTTCCGGATTTGATTCTCCGATTTAACGTAGCAACAGGAATTCCAGAATTGCCTAGCAGCTTCATTTTGGCTAAGAATACCCGTTCGCACAGACCTGATTGCAGCTTTCATTGACTCCACAGACCATTGTTGTTGGGTCGCTGGAAAGACAAATATTCTTTTTGTTAATGGTGGCAATCAAGTATAATTACATGTGGAGCAAAGTGAAACGATATTTCAGTTTGCCCCATCTATTAATTTTTCACATTGCCCCAAGTGGATTTAAAAGCAACACTGGTCCAGTAAAAATATTTAACCCTAACCTAACAATCTATATTTTGTATAATAGATAGTTAACTATAATTGTTTTTGTGTGTTAGTTTCAAAAATATGTTTAGTTAAACACGATAGAAGAATTAGCAATTATATGACAGCCCTGGCATTAAGGCTATCTGCTCCCGGTGAGGGTGGTTATCCCTTATCCGAGGGGTGGAATAATTGGTACGCTTTTACTTGTTGAGTTGTTTTATTTACACTCGCATGAGCATAAGCTGGTAGCACCGCACCCAAAGAACGTCTCGTGTAGAAAGAGACACTATCTTTAATGTGGAAATATTACGTCTGATCACCAAAATAGAATGACGAATCTCTAATATAATAATAAGAATTCCCTTGTTATAGTTTTGCTGTTTATATATTTAGAAATGCCTATTCAGCATCGACCATGAAAAGTGTTTATAATTGACTCTGCAATTATTAGTGAATCGTGATCTAGGATAACAATATTTATATAATCGAATGAAGGTTGTAATATTGTTATGATGACATAAATAACTGAAAGTAATTATCGTAGATAATTACAGGGTGTTTTTAAGATATATCTACTGAGTACAGATGAATTCTTGTACAATTACACTCACCTGCAGATATTACAAATTGTCGACCAAAAATGTATAAATAGTGATATTTTCAATAACACCGACAGACGACTGCAACAAAATGGTCGATAAGCACGTACTACTTCTAAACGTTGACTGAATTGTAAACAGTGGCGACTCCGTTCGCGCAAGAATTTGAAAACGTGCTATTTCGCTTTACCCCACCATTTCACTTTACCCTTCCCTCCCCTACACGTATTTAATATTTTTTAAAAACCTATCTAATGACATACTATCAGATCTGGATTCCTCATAATAAAATAAGTAACATTTATTTGAAACATATTTTAGAATTGTTGATAGATGGCGCTATAATCGGAAAAATGTGATTTATTAACGCCATCTATCAACAATTCTAAAAATGTTTCGAATAAATGTTACTTATTCTTTCACGAGGAATCCAAAACTGCAATAAAAAACGTTAAGATTTTAGAGTTACCCCCACCTCACCTCCATGGTGGGGAGTGTGGGTCGTGTTTGGTGTTATTCGATAGGTTTTTGAAAAATATTATACACGTATTTTTTGGTATTTCGTTTGGAAGTGTATTTCTCGAGATATTAGACCGTTTTTATAATTTGCCTAGGATATCACGATAAATCGTTTTTCCGATTATAGCGCCATCTATCCAAAATTCGTAAAAATGTCGCCGTTAAAAGTTGTTTATTTTTAGAAGAGGAATCCAAATCTGCAATCAAAAATGTGGGTTCCTATTTAAGATTTTAAAATTACCCCCCACCCCACCTCCAGGGTGTGGAGGGGGTCATGTTTGATGTCATTCAATAGATTTTTGAAAAATATTAAACACGTATTTTTCAGTTTTTTAATTCTATGTTCATTTCGTGAAATATTCGACCGTTCCGCTATTTTTCGGACACCCTATATGTATTTTTTCAAATTTGTCTTCTTTAGGTTACACCCTCGATGCCCGACATTACATTCTTAAAAATAATCCTTAGAAAAAGATGGAAGTCAGTTCTGGAAGATATTTCTTGCTCTCTTAGACTGAACTCTCATATATAACAATTTGTAGCACTTGTTGAGGTTTGTGTTCTGTAGCATTAGCAGTGAGATCACGGATGGCAGCTTCTATAGCGTTTTCCCATTCTTGTTCTTTCATCTTTTTGCCTTTTTTACCTCCCGATAGTTTGGGCATGGTAACCTGAAAGCAAAAATCAGTTTGAATGGAAGAAAAACATATTATTTAAATGCTATAATTAACCTTTAATGGAAGACGTGGAAATATTGTCACATATGTGCAGGGCCGCCGAGAGGGATGAGCTGGCCCCGGCAAGAAGTGACGAACGATCCCCTCGCAAAAAGTGAAGAGCGAAAAAAATTGTTTAACTTTTATAGAAATAAAATTATCAATAGTAAAAATATGTAATGGAAAACATTTCAAAAATAATAGTTATTTATGATATAAGTGTTAAAAAAGTACAATTTTAAGGTACGCATGTCAAAGTTTGCAGAATGAGCCATAGTCTAGTAAAATAAAATTTCACTACATGTAAAACAAAATGTAAATTCGTACAGGTTGAAACAAATTTTATATCAAAGTTTAGGTGGGTACAAAAGATATTTTCAAGAAAGTATCCAAATCACACAAGGGGATCATTCTTTAAATAATTAAAAAGGGGTCATTTTTGCAAAAAAATTACTTTTTTAACTGCTGAGGTCATTCAATTACTAATGAAGGTCTATAGGCTTATTTTCTGCAAAGTTGAAGGGTTAATCTTTCACATATAACTTACTAAATTAAATTTGACCCCCTATTTATTTAAATAATTATACATGAAACTTTAAAAACTAATTTGCAAAAAATTATTTTTAGCGTTTTAAATAAGCACTATAAAATATCTTGTTTTACAGGAGAAGTTGCACTATGTTATCAGTATTAATAAAAAAAAATTAGTCCAAAAATATTTAATATTTTTTGAGATATTGAATTTGTTTATTAAATGTTACTCTATTTTCAATTGCAAAAACGCGGTTGTTGCCAAAGAAATATTCACCTGTATTAAATCTTATTAGTTTAATTTTTATGTATATTTTCGATAAATGTATTGATAAATTCAAATTTCAATTAAACTTCCCCCTAAAATGACATTTGAAAATTATTCAAATTTGTTTATAATTTGTTTTTTTTTAATAACGTCGCGGGGATTAAATATTTTGAAATGCCGTTTAGATAATTGGGTTTCTGGGAATTTTTCACTAATTAACAAATTTTTTTGTCTTTTTTTCCTCTTCTTTTTTTTTTCTTGGAGTTATATTACTACGGGCCCTTTTAGGGTTAAGTTTCATTAAGAATATCGAATCTCTAAGTTATAGATTCTAGACCTAAAAATATTAAGATTGGTCTAAAATCACTTAAATAAAATGTGGCTGGTTACTGAGTTACAGGGTGTTTAATTTAAAAATTAAAAATTATTTTTACCAAGTACTTTCAAACTATTTGACGCATCCTTATCATACTTGTCAGAAAGTGTGGGTCCCATACAGTCTACTAAATTGTGACAAATAAAAGTTTCTAGCTACTACCAGAGGCGTACGACAGGGGATAGTTAATGGTTGACCCTTTCCAAATTCTACGCCACTGAGGGAATTACTATTTTAGTGAAATTTTTCGATTCTCCAATACTTTATATGTAAATAATATACTCTTTACTGGTAACGATTAAGTCATTAGTTTTCGAGATGTTGGACGTTAAAAATGAAACGGCATAGTTATTTTGATTCATTCATTCATTCATTCATTTTAAACTTCCAATATCTCTCAAACTGATGACTTTATCGATACCAATAAAGTTATTTACATACAAAGTATTGGAGAATCGAAAAATTTCGTTAAAATAGTAATTCACTCAGTGGCGTAGAATTTAGGAAGGGTCAATCATTCACTATCCCCTGTCGTACGCCTCTGGCACTAGCTAGAAACGTTTATTAATCACAATTTAGTAGGGTGTATAATAGCCACACTTTCTGCCAAGTATGATAAGGATACGTTAAATAGTTTTAAAGTACTTGGTAACAATAATTTTTAAATTTTTAAATAAAACACCCCGTAACTCAGTAAGTAGCCACATTTTATTTAAGAGATTTTAGTTAAATCTTAATATTTTTAGGTCTACAATCTATATCTCATAGACTCGACATTCTTAATAAAATTTAACCCTAAAATGGCCCGTAGTAATATAACTCCAAGGAAAAAAAGAAAAAGAAAAAACGACAAAAAAATTGTGTTAATTAGTAAAAAATTCCCAGGAACCCAATTATCGAAACGGTATTTTAAAATACTTAATCCCCGCGACGTTATTAAAAAAACAAATTATAAACAAATTTGTATGATTTTCAAATGCCATTTTAGGGGGGAGTTTAATTGAAATTTGAATGTATCCATACAATTATCGACGACATACATAAAAATAAAAATAATGAGATCTTAAGCAGGTGAATATTTTTTTGGCAACAACCGCGTTTTTGCAATTGAAAATATAGTAACATTTAATAAACAACTTCAATATCTCAAAAAATTTTAAATATTTTTTGACCAAATTTTTTTTGCTTAATACTTGTAACATAGCGCAACTTAGTCTGTAAAATAAGATATTTTATAGTGCTTATTTAAAATGCTAAAAATAATTATTTGCGAATTTGTTTTTTAAGTTTTATATACAATTATTTAAATAAATAGGGGGTCAAATTTAATTTAGTAAGTCTTATGTGAAAGATTTACCCTTCAGCTTTGTAGAAAAAGATCCCATAGACCTTCATTGATAAGTGAATTACCTCAGCAGTTAAAAAAGTATTTTTTTTTGCAAAAATGACCCCTTTTTAATTATTTAAACAATGATCCCCTTGTATGATTTGGATACTTTCTTGAAAATATCTTTTGTACCCACCTAAACTTTGATATAAAATTTGTTTTAACCTGTACGAATTTACATTTTGACTTTTTTTTATTTTATTAGGCTACCAAGCGAATTCTGCAATTCACATCACATGAGTACCTTAAAAATGTACTTTTTAACACGTATATCACATTCGCCAAATAATACAGATTAAATTAAATTTTAAAAAACCTTTTAAACCACCTTTTAAAATAAATGAAATATAAATATTTTGACGTTTCACAATTTGACAATTCACTTTCAACTGCAGTGCCTTAAAATTTTAAAGCACTAGTGCCTTAAAGTAGCATTTTTAACGCTCCTATGAAGTGCTAAAAATTGCATTTTTAGCACAGTTGTAGAAAATATTTATTAAATTTTGATTATATTTATAATAGTCAAAATATTTATAATACAGGTGGTTTTCGAGTTTTCTGATTGGAAAAGATGTCTTTAACTTTCGAAAAATCGCATGATTTTACCAAATCATTCTCAATGTACAAAGTTGATAGGCGAGTTAACCAATCTGCGACTGTCAACGGCAAAATATTCTTAACGCAATAACGACGTTAGGGAATAATGAATCTTATTCGAGATGTTTAATTTTATTAAGTAAATCTATTGGAGAAATTGCAGGGAAAGATTCAAGGAAGGAACAGTATAGGTAGAAGAAAAATGTCCTGGCAGAGAAATCTCAGAGAATGGTTTGGATCCAGCTCAACTGAACTCTTTCGGGCTGTAGAATAGCAATGATGATTGCCAACCTTCGTCGGGGAGATGGCACGTAAAGAAGAAGATTGGAGAAAGTTAAGATTTACCAATTTTATCCTTGTATATTGCTCTCAAATGAAAAATTTCATCTATCAATTCTTCAGTGATGTCTTCTTTATAAAACTTGCGCAATATATCAATTTTTTTCTTATTATAATATTTTCTTAATGTCCACAAAATGTTAAATAGCGAATGAACTTCATTTGCCGCATTAAATATTCTGGTTAAATTGCTTATTATTTGACAATATTAAATAGTTCACAGCGAAATATTGTGTCGGGCTCAAAATTACCAGTCGCATCACTACTAGGCCCAGGCAATCATCAAAAAATCTCACAGGTTTCTTGCGCCGTTTTTCTTTATTTGATGTAAATTCTGGATTTATTCTATAATTGCTGGTAACTAACTTAGATTTTTCAACAATGGAAGACCTGATCCCTTTAGATTCTGATATGTTTTTAGAAGCTTCTGATGATATGTTTAGAAGCCCTGATATGTTTTTAATCTCAATATCCATAGTTATCTAACTGCACTGCAAATTTTACACCAAATCAACTAAAGGTCATGTTAAATATAACCGAGGATTAATTAACCGTATTATGGACATAAAGTGAATAGCAAAAAAAACGGAAAAAATTACGTCTTTGGTCTGGTCGACGCCGGGCCCCTTACATCGCCGGGCCCCGGTAAAATGTACCGGCTGTACCGCCCTCTCGGCGGCCCTGCATATGTGAGGTCTCTAGAGCTAACTGTCCACTTAAGATAAAATTTCAAGTTTGGTCTCGGGTGTTGTCGATTTGAGATCACTTGTTGTCTCGAGATGGGCATAAGAGACTCACTGATGATTTTATTCTCGAGACCAACACAATTTCATGTCGACTAGAGAGTCAACACAGAGTACAGAGTCTACTATATGAAAGATAAAAAAGAACTGATGGGTAAGAAAATGGGTGCATCGTTGAATTGACTTGGAAGCCGGTTCAGCTCTCGTAAATAAGTTGTGGTTGGAGGATGCACAGCAGTTCAAAAATTTTATTAGAATGTCTGCTGTGCAGTTTAAACTGCTTTTAGATTTAGCAAAACATCATAATTACGAGAATATAAATTTAAATTGTGTAACTTCTTTTTATTTCATTTGCATCAGAATTATTAAATTTTGTTGCAAACTCATCATACAAACGCATATTTTTTGCGATTTCTGTATAACTTGTGAATAATATTCCCCAAGAATTTTTTCTTCGTAAAAAGAAATTATTTGCGAAATTTCATCATCGGTCCAATGTCGCGCACTCATTTTTTTACTAAGTCCATATTTACTTTTTCCCCAAACACCAAACTGAAACTAGTCTCAGCTGTTCTGGCTCGACAGAAGACGGCAGATTAGATCTCCAGTATAGAAATAAACATGTCCACTTCTGACAAGCTCAGTATTAGCGACAAGGCACAACTTGTCTCCGATAGAGAGTTCTCTCGAGCCCATATACATTTGTGAGTGCAGTCTCGAGATTGCTCTCGAGACTATTTTATCTCAAATAGATACTTAGCTTAAGATGTACAATTAAAATTAAAATAGCTTTTCACAAAAAATTCACAATAGCTTGTGTAATGTTTTTTTTGTTTTATTTAATTTTTGTTCTAGGGGATGAATATTAGTTAACCTGTTTTCCTGGTACGTATACATATGTATAGGTATCATCCCCTAGGGATGAATATGTATAGGTATCAGGTAGCTATTTAAGTTTGTAATAATATCAGTTTTTTTATATACTGGAAAATAAATATATGGATTTAAAAGAGATTAATGCCTGGTTGCACCAACAGACCTTAAGCTCCAGCTTAGCTAAGCTCAGCTTATACTTTAATACTGGGGCCACACTAGCGTCTAATACCGTTAATTATCGCATTATTTGTGTTAGAAATATGTCAAATAATGCGATAATTGACGGCATTAGACGCTAGTGTGGCAGCAGCATAAGGACTTACATTTATATTTAAGCTTAAGGTATGTCTTAAGCTTAATATCTGTTGGTGCAACCAAGCATAAGGCTTCAATAAGAAAGACGATTAAGTAACTTCACAAGAAAGTATAGTCGATCCTCTCTAATACCATTTATATGTTACAGTTCAAGTTGATTATCCAGTTGGAGTTGACTATTCTTAGTTCGAGTCAACTTAAAAGGCTGGTTTTAGTAAAAGTTGATTATAAATATAAAATGAAGATGTTTATTCAACATTTATTAGTAAAAGCAGACTCCAACTAGAAAAACTATACTCTTCCCAATGACATTTAGTAAGAGTTGATTCACACAAACAACGGATTCTAGAAATTAAATGTTACTGGATATTTTTAAGTCGTGATAAATAGTTGAAACGATCAAAGCAAAGAGACACACACTTATAAAAAAGCACGTGAGATTATACTCGTATAATCTACATTTACTGAATCGATCCAGTAATAGTCAACCCAAACTAGTAAGAGTTGATTCTATTTTTACTAACACCCGCGATCTACTTTTACTAACAAGGGTTAGGAAGAGTCGACTTCAACTAGTAAAAGTTGAATTAAATTTTTCAAAAGAAACTCTTACTGCTCGTTTTAGATGGAGTTGACTTGAACTAGGAATAGTCAACTTTAACTGAAAATCAACTTGACCTGTAACATATACATAATGTGATACTTCAATCTCTTTCTCATCCAGGATCTCTTCAATAACTTAGAAATTAAAACATAATTTACCACTGTCAAGACTTTCATGAGGTCCTGTTGGAAAGCTAGAACGTCCAGTCCCGGAGCATTTTCAGCGAACTTCCTGAAATTCTCAGCTAGCGGACCTCTGAGAGCTTGCAGTTGTCTCCAAGAGTGTGCGTACTGCCTTCTGACCAACTCTATTATTGTTGAAGTCAAAGCTAAGCCGACCAGGATGTATAAGGTACAAAGTAGCATATACTTGGGCTGTTCTGAAAAAAATATATAATGGTATAGGTTAAATATAGTAACTATTAGACATATTTTAAATCGTCAATGCAAAAAACGTTTAAAAATAATATACATAAGCATAAGATAATAAGATCAATCATAATGACCAGGTTTTCCCTTCAATCTGGTCCGAAGCAATAATACTACCTCTTCTCAAACCTGATAAATCCCGGACATCACCAGAATCATATCGACCAATATCTTTAACCAATATTATATGTAAAGTGTTAGAGAAAATGACAAATAAAATACTGAGATGATATTTAGAACAACAAAAACTACTTATCCCACAACAAAGCGGATTTAGGCAAAATCGATCCACTGTAGACAACTTAATAGACTAAGGGCCGGTTGTTCGAACGCTAATCAACAATGATCACTATCAAATATTTAATTACTGTCACCAAAACTGTCAATGTCAAGTTTTATTGGGTTGCTGAAAACATAATTGATTAAAATTATGAGATTAGTTAATCAATTAACATAACAATTATTAACATAATTGATTAAGTAATTTCATATTATGTTTTCAGCAACCCAAACAAAGTTGACATTGACAGTTGGGGCCAGTAATTAAATATTTGATAATGATCATTGTTGATTAGCGTTCGAACAACCGGCCCTTAGAGTCAGGCATACATGAAGCATTTGCAAATAAGCAAGATTGCATCGCAGTCTTCTTTGATATTAATAAAGCTTACTATACTGTGTGGCGATTCAATATCATAACGAAATTGCATAATTGGAATATCAGAGGAAATATGTTAAAATCCATATCAAATTTTATTCAATCTCGCAGCTTCATAGTTCGATCAGACAACGTTAAGTCGGATAAAAAAGTTCAAGAGAACGGAGTACCACAAGGATCAGTTATAAGCTCAACCCTTTTCCTAATAGCCATAAATGATATACTTCAACAATGCTCACCGATTGTCAAAGGAAGACTATACGCTGATGACTTAGTTTTATTTGCCAAAGGAAAAAACTCTACATCTATACAAAAACATTTACAACAAACAATCAATCAGTTAGAATCATGGTCTAGGTCTATCGGATTACAATTCTCACCGACAAAAACTAAATGTATTCTATTCACACGAAAATATAACACTCGGAACTCCACATCTGAAGCTATATAACCAAACTCTCAGTTTCACAAATAATGTCCGATTTTTGGGTATGGTTTTCGACCAGAAGTTATTATGGAAAAACATACAGAAGAACTTAAAAAATCATGCCAAGCAGGATTAAATTTTATGAAAACTATTTCCAGCAAAAACTGGGGAGCAGATCAAAATACAGTATTACATGTATATAAATCTTCAGTCAGATCCAAACTAGACTATAGTGCGATAGTTTATTCATCAAGCAAAGTATCAGTATTGAAAACCTTAGAAACTGTTCAAAACACAGCTCTACGAATAGCTACAGGTGCGTTTCGAACGACACCAGTTGAAAGTTTACAATGCTTAACAGGAGAACCACCTCTAAGTTTACGATGTAAATATCTTTCTCTCTCATATGCTTCTAAAATAGCCAGTAATAAGGAACACCCTACCTATACCATTACGTTCACAGATCGATTTCAAGGCACTTTATCTGCAACAAGATTAGATCCACCATTTTACAAAATAGTTAGGAGAAACCTTCATGACCTACATCTTCAATTTCCTGAAATTATCCCAATAGATTTCCCAGCTTCTCCACCTTGGTTAATACTAGGGAATGCAATCCCGACTCGAGATCGTAAAGTCGAGATCCCTCGGGATTAGAAATGTCAATCCCGCGGGATCCCGAAATTTACGGGATCTCGTCTAGGTAAAAAAATATCTAATAATCACATGACTGAATACGATGAAAACTGCTTATTTGTGATAGTGAGGTTAATTAAAAATATTATTTGAAAGAAAACAAATGCCTTTATTCTTTAACTTTTACTAACTAAATAATTAAGTATCAGTTTTAGTAACACGAAGAACATAATCAAAACAAAAGTAAATATAGTGCTCAAGGAGATCAAAAAGTAGTTACGGCCCGTAACTTTCAAAAGAGATAAGAAGTTACTTTCAAAATCACCCGTAACTTACGGGTGATTTTGAAAGTAACTTCTTAAAAAACAAAGTGTATCTAGAGTACTATCTGCTAACCGGCATCTAATATCCGTTGCAATGTAGCCAGCTGCTGAGAATGCCCTCTCAGACTCAACACTGGTTGGCAACAGCGTGATTAAGCAATTATATGCAAACTGCAAAAATCTCCTCCTTGTTCCTCCACACTCAAATAAATCCATTCCTTTTTTTATTACGGACTCTAATTTGTCTAAGTTTGTGGACCTGGCTACACGTGTAAAAGGACTTTTAGACGCTCGCAGAGTTTCTTCTAATTCCTCTTGAAGTGAAGTAGGATTAGTTTGTGTAGCTACTGCTACTGCACTTAAATTTAAATCCTCTGCAATCATAGAAAGTGGCAAGTCATCTTCGTTTAATACTGTGGTATTAATCTCTACTTGGTTTGGTTCATCGCGATATAATCGTGTGATTATATTTTTAATTTCTTTCCTTATGAGATATTTACTTGGCAATTGGAAAGTCTCGTTGCCTTTCCATTGTTCTAAATCATCTTGATAATTATTCGCATTTTTCAAATATAACAGCGCTGCAGTTGCTTTTATTCGACGCTCGGAGATACGATTGTTCATCGAAGATACCAACTTTTCTGAGAGAGGAGTTTTTAGGTCTTCTAGCTTTCGAATCATGAAACGCAACGTATGTTCTGCACTAACTAAATCAGTATCTCGACGGCACAGTACCTCAACGGCCAACTTTACTGGCTGAAATGTATTTTCCAAATCGATAAGGACAAAATGTTCTTCATCCGTGAAAAAATAGTCTGAATTGGAACTGAGTGAGAGGTCAACTAAGGTCTTAGCTACACACTGCTTTACTCTATTGTATGTACTTATCATGTTGCATAGGCTAGACCAACGTGTCTTGCAGTCAAGGACCAGCTGAATTGTTTTGCCAAACTCTTGCTGAATATAATTCTGAAGCATATCATTCTTGGTAGGAGAATTCCTAAAAAGTTTGACGCATTTTCTTAGTCTCGATATAATCATTTGGTATTCTGTAGCCAGATCAACTTGTCTTATAGGTAAGGAAAAGTATAAACCATTATAATTATCCGGATTGTCGTCCAAGACTTCTTCCTCCTCCGCACTGCGATTTGTGTTCAGTTCAGGGTCTTCAAATTCTTCCACTTCATTAGATTCTACATTCTTCTTATAAATGACATCTGTTATACCTAATTGTACACCGTGGGCGTAGCAAAGCTGTTGTAGTAGTTCAATCAGTCGACCAACTTTCTTCATGACGCTGGCTCCATCGGTCGTTATACCGACTATGTCGTTATCCAGGGATAAATTAAATTCTGATAGTTTTTCTTTCAGAAGCTGAACACAAGACTCCGACGACATACTTCCAAAAATGCGCGCTAGTCCAATATTCCATTGAGTAGGCTCACTGTTAATAATTGTGTCTACATTAACATTTAAAAATCGCCGATTCATTCCAGATGTCCATTCTTCAAACGTAACTGTAAACCTATAATCTTCATTCTTCAACTTTAAAAGATCTTCCTTCACTTTCATTTTGAGCGTCGTTCCATAATTCATCACAATTTGTTTAATTGTATTTGGTGAAGAAGGCAATTTGTAATTGATACCTTTCGCAGCAAAAAGACTCTTCATGTCCTCGGAACTACAAAATACTCTAAATGGTAAACCATCTTTGGCAACCATTCGGGAAATCATTAAGTCTTTTGTTACGTTAGAATCGGATGGAAAATAATCACTGATTTTGATTTTCTTCTGTGGTATTTGGCAATTTTCACGATCTTCTGGTGTAAATTGAGCCTCAACATCAATAGGCGACCGCGCAGCTGACGACGATGCTCTAGTAGACGCTGACGACGTCGAAGGTAGTGATACATTTGACTCAGGTGTACTTGATGTTCTTCCGACTCCCGCAATTTTTGTGTCGATTTTATGGATTGCCATCATATGGACGTGTAAACCTTTTGTAGACCCGCCTGAGGTTTTGAGTAAATTATTAACGGCTTTCTTGAAATATCTCCATACCGGTAAACGACTGCTAAACTCCACGTAGGCTTGATCTGAATTGTTTTTCGCCATTTTAAGTTACTAGTAATCACTTATTACTTATAGGGAACCAAAAGTTATATTATTATGTATTTAACTCACATAAACAACATAAAAATGCGTAATTTAAGGAAAAACAATTACTAAAACTGCACGAGCATAACTTAAACAATTAGGTAGGTAAACAAACAAATGGCTGCCTCTGCCTGCCCGCACGCATGGATGATGCACCTCTTTCTCCCTCCCTCTGCAGTGCTATTCGGCACTGCACTCCCGCCCGGCCGTCAGTCAGTTCAGTCGGCGCACCGCTCGCGTCCCGAGCAGATGTGTGTAGCATCGCTGACCATTGCCGCCCAATCCCGTCAATCTCGAACGGGATCTCGTCATATTATGCTTCAGGATTGATCCCGAAAAATTACACGGGATCTCGCGAGATCGGGATTGCATTCCCTAGTTAATACCAATTCCCAAAATTAATACTAACCTTTGTATATACAAAAAAGTGAGACTATAACAGACCTAATCAAACAATCATTCTTAATAGAAATGGAAACTTATAAAAATCACTATAAGATATACACTGACGCATCCAAATCATCAGACGGTGTTGGTGCAGCCATCCTCACACCCAATACATAATTAAAATTTAAATTCAAGCATATTACCTCGTCATTCACTGCAGAGCTGTATGCAATATCACAAGCACTTACTATCCACATAAAAGAGTCGGAACAATCCCCGTCTCTCATAATAACCGATTCACTCAGCTCACTTCACTCTATCAAACGTCTTTACACCAATAATCCAATTGCCTTACATATCCAATCAGAAATAGCGATTATAAATAAAAATAAGATCACTGTCGACTTTATATTTGTCCCATCGCATTCAGGTATACAAGGAAATAAAGAAGTAGATCTACTAGCCCGCTTAGCATCCTTCAGCCAGGACTCCATTCTTATTAACGAGGTTTCTTACGATGATTTGAAGTCAGAAATAAAATATAAAGTGTTTAGTGCGTGGCAAGATAAGTGGAGTGCGTCGCAAAATAAACTCAAGGAAATCAAACAATTAGTGAAACCGTGGCTCCAACCAACAGCGAACAGACCCGACCAAGTGAGAATAGCACGTTTACAAGCCTAGGACACAGCAACCTAATAAGGGTTTGCTCACTACGGAGACTATCCTCGCTCCGACCCTCGCTCCCTGGTATTTATATTCGTGAATTCTCGCATTTAAAATAAATACATCATTTTAAATGCGAGAATTCACGAATATAACGAATATAAATACCAGGGAGCAAGGGTCGGAGCGAGTATACAATCCATTGCTCTCCGTAGTGAGCACAACACATAAACACCTCTTTCCGCGAACTGTGCCGCCTATGTGTGAAAACTGTGAAACAACACTCTCCGTGAAACATATCGTTCATTTGGAAGAAGAGGGTTATAAATAACAGTTATAGTTGTTAGTTACTAAGAATTTTCACTTTTTCAGTAGAAAGGTTTTAAGATTCATATTAGTTTATTTCATTTATTTTGTGCAGTATTTATTGATATTATAGGATTTAATGATTGAGTATGATAGATTTCTGATCTTTTTATCATTCTGACAAGAATCTTCTTTTTGAAGATATCAGGTTTAGAAAAAAACTTATATATAACCTTCTTGAATAAAGAAATATTATCTTTTTAATACACTGTGTTTGCTCATAAAGTTACATTTTAGACATTTTATTAATAAAGTATTATTAAAAATGCCATTTAATCAATTATTATTTAATAAAACATTAAAAAAACTAATTAAATAGTTCGTATCCATTATACAACACAAAATGAAACATAAAGCAATAATAAGAATTGTTTTTTTTTACAAATTTTTGTGAAATCTTATAATAGTATTTAGGAAAACTAACTTCATGATCCTCACATCACATTTTTCGGAATACTAAGATATAAGTCTGCACACAAAGCTTTAAGGTCAAAGACGCCATTCAAATCTATTTCATGTAGTACTTTATATTACATTGTGTTTTGTGCATATTTAAAAGAATAATTATTGTCAAAATTATCTTGAGTAGGTATAATTGCCTTGAATATTTTGAAGATTTGCGAAAATTCGATTGGTACGGTTGTTATTAAGCATTATGGTCTAATTAAATTAATCCTTAAATAATACTACAGTTTTATTTATAATAATTTACCCATTGCAAAAAAATGATAATTTAAATATAACAAAATAACTTTGAAGAATAAGGTTACATTTCACAAAACTACTTTTTACGCACATTATATTGCTTCTTTTTTATGATGTATTATCCAAAAAAAGTTACAACTATGAAAGTAGCCTTCTATCAGAATATACTGTTCACTTTTAGTGTTATAACTTTTAAGAAAAATGGGTATATCTTTACTTATAACTCTATATCCCAAAAATAAATCACCCTTTTAATTTAAATTAACTTATTTTTGTCTATTATATTGCAAGATATAACTGTATTCTCTAAAGCGAATAACGTTCTGTAGAAAAAATTGGGGGAAAACTAAAGAGTTACATCTGCCATCTCTCGGAAACTAGTGTACTTACACATGTAACTATTTTTTCCACAGTAGAAGTCATTATTTTGAAGCAATTGATGCAATAAAATTTTTTTTTTTGAGATGTAACCCTCTTCTTCCAAATGAACGATATATTAACTGAGTGCAAAACATATGAAACAACAAGAAAGAAGTATACCATCCCAAAGAATATAAAGGAAGCCTTAGGAGTAAACATGAACGTTAAAAACACAATAAGTTATCTTAAAGATTCTGGACTGTATCAGCTATTGTAATTTTTACTAACTTTACTTTTGTTATATTTTTAGATCGCTAATAACCCCTGTAGTCCATTAAAATGTTACATTTTTTAGGCCGTACCTTGCATTTCTTAGAGGAGTCAATTTTATTTCTTTAATGTGTAGAGGGGATCAGTAGAAGCTTAAGTTCAAGTTTTTGGGGTCGCCATCCTTGTCCCCCGGTCGCCATCTTGGAAATGGGGTGCAAAGGGGTTTCGCGCTATATCTACTAACCCTACCGAAAATCTAATTAAACATAAAATGTAGCAAATTAAATTTTCCACAATTTTATTTCTATTACTTTTTATCGTCAAGTGACCAACAAAAAAGATATAACCAAAAATATGTAAATTTTGTTTAACAAGTTTTCTTTTAAATTTATTATATCTCTATTATTCTTATTATCTCTGTTATTCTCTCAATAATGACATATGCATCAGAAACAAGACCCGATACAGCCACAACACAAAGACTACTGGAAACGGCAGAGATGAGAGTACTGAGAAGAATTACAGGAAATACACTGAGATATCGAAAGAGGAACGAAGATATTAGAAGACAATGTAACGTACAGTGTATAAACGAATGGACACTAAATAGAAAAAAAGAATGGAACAACCATATAACCAGAATGGGGGAGACACGTGTGGTCAAAATAGCACGGGATAAATCACCAATCGGCAGAAGAAGTATCGGCCGACCGCGCAAAAGATGGAGCGACAACCTTCCATAGAGGTATCAATCCGCCAATGAACAAGCAGAATTGCTTATAAAGAGGAAGAAGAAGAAGAAGAAGTTTTCTTTTGGATGTTATAACTTTTTTCAGTTCATTTTAAAATAAAATAACATTATAGCAATTTTGTAGAGGGTTTTTCAGCGAACAATTTCCACTATAAAGTTGTTTAATTCTATTCATTTATATAGGTTTTACAGCGCTCCAAACTTGACCAGATTCTCAAATGCTCATAGGGATACAATAAAAACAAAAGTTAGGCTTACTTTTCTATCTATATATATTTTTTATTCATACAATTTATTATGATTTTAACATTCCTATGCTATTATTAATCTGCTTTTGACCTTTCTTCCCACTATAAAACTTATAACTCTAAGCATATATAGAAAAGGCCCAAGAAGTTGTTTGAGGACAAATTCGCCGCTTCAGAAGAAGAATGAAGCAAACGGAAAATGCAAAATTCTTAAGCAGAGCAAAAAAACGATTTTTGATATCAAAATCATAAAGTATGATAAAAATTAGCCATTCACCACACCGTGGTCAGGATCTCGAGATATAAGCGTTTTTTGGGGTGTGCCGCTTGTATATGAAGTAACATAACTTTTTTCTATTATATATTTTGACTTAAAATTTTCCAAAAAACTTCTTCATGAACTATATTTTATTGTTGTGTTGTTTAAAATTATAAACTAAAAAGTTTGTCACTCAACTTTTTTAAGTAAACATGAAACTAACGAAATATGATGACAAAATGTTAATAAATTAACCACTCCTTTTTTAATGTGTTTAAACATTTTGGACCAATTTCATTGTTATCTACATACTTCAAAGATGACACAGTAAAATTTTTAAAAGGAATTATTTACAGCGACCAAAGATACAGCGAGGTAAATTTGAAAAATCATCAAAATTGATTTTTGGCATTTTTGTATAAAATTTATTTTTTTAACATGTTCCACCAACTCTAGATAAAAATAAACTTCATATTCGGATTCAGCGACCTCGAAAACATAAAAATAGACCAAAATTGATCATTCACCTTAAATTTGATTTTCGTGGTTGGCATAACGGTTAATGCCGCTTGTCTAATATATAGATAGAAAAGCATTATTTTTCTACGAGAATTCGAGAATCTGGTCAAGTTTGGAGCGCTGTAAAACCTAGATAATAAATAAAATTAAACAACTTTATAGTGAAAATTGTTTATTGAAAAATTCTCTAGAAAATCGCTATAATGTTATTTTATTGTGAAATGAACGTAAAAAAAGTTATAACCTCCAAAAGGAAATTTCTTACAAAATTTTCTCTTATTTTTGTTTATAACTTTTTTGTTGGTCACTTTACGATAAAAAGTAATAAATATAAAATTGTATACAATTTAATTTGCTTCATTTTATGTGAAATTAAATTTTCTGTAGGGTAGCTAGTTTACGAGATACAGCGCGAAAGCCCTTTGCACCTCTTTTTCCAAGATAGCGGCCGGGGGACAAAGGCCTCAACCCCAAAAACTTGAACTTAAGCTTCTACTGAACCCCCCTATACATTAAAAAAATAAAATTGACTCCTCTAAGAAATGCACACTAAATGTAACATTTTAATAGACTACTGTGGTTACAGCGTAAATAAATAAAAACAATCATATTGACCGGTTTACATTATTCCAGTTCAGTAATCCAGTGAGTTAATCCAGTATACAGTCCTAGATTGAATCATATCGTTTACTTTATTCCAGTCATTCAAAAGCTGTAAGATTATTATAGTGACAATGCTTTAATGCAATAATCAAGAACTGGATTGGCTGTTCGCACTATTTCAGTGGCGCTAGAATAGGCGAGCTGGAACGAAAAGTAGATCGTCATTCCAGTCAACTAGATCACTGGAATGCTTCATTCCGTTTACATTATTCCAGTGACATGCCACCGCTCTACTAGAATGCTGAACTGGAATAATGTGAACCGAACAACATTCTAGTCAACTGGACTGTATTTATCACCATAATGATAATGCGAACAGTGGCGTAACTAGTCTGACTGCGCCCCAATGCAAGTATTCCCCGTGCGCCCCTATTCGTAGACTCATTCTCCCCCCTTCCCATAACCTCCAACGAAACTAACAACGACATTTCTCTACACTACACACGCCATTGTACAAACTCTATCCAATTAGAGAAAGATTATTCATTTCATTCAAAAATTTCTATTATTAACAACTTATAGTATAATTAATAGGTATCAACTATTCCCATCCAGATGCCAGTAATCTGAGAGTTTGTAATTCGGGTATTCCCCTTGTTACATGATGTAGCATGTAGCTATTACATCAATCTGAGTTTCGCATTGAAAGGTATAACCTGGACTTAATTGTTTTGAAATTAAATTTAAATGTTTAAGTATTTAATAGTTTAAATGTCGCTGATTTCAAGTTGCAGTATAATAAACAGAACATTTTGATTTCTGGATTGAAACATTTAATAAGTGTCGTAAAGTTTTATGTTCCATTAAAAGAGGTTTTTGCAATCTCAATATTGTTAGTCTGCGTTTTAATTTCTTCTTTAAGATTATATTTGGCCCAATGGAGAAAAAAAACATCAAAGACATACAATTTTTGGTGGACAAACGTCCACCATTTTATGTGATTTTAGAAAAATACGGAACGTATCCCTACTTTTTCAATGCAAGTAAAGTAGTCTTTTTTATGCCATTTTTTTTATATGCGCTTTTCTGTAGAACGTATCCACCGCATAAAACGAGACCTTACTGTATAATGTTTATGTTTCGTTTCTCAAAATTTGATTAATTTTACTAGATGATGCATTCTTACAGTCAAAGAGCTGCCTACAGCTCATAGTGACAACACTGTACGTTAATTCCTATTCCCTGACAAAGCCCCTACGGGCCTTAGAATATTTTTTTTACATTTATTTTCGGTAAGCTACAAGGAGTTTTGCCTCAACATATTTTTTTGCTAAAAATTTTCGAGAATTTTGCGCCCCACTAAGGGCTGCGCCCCAATGCACCGCATTGGTTGCATTGGCGTTAGTTACGCCACTGAATGTGAACCGGATATAAATGTTTAAAAAACTATATTTTTAAAAGAGAAAATACAAAAACAACACCTGTTAGAGTTAAATAATCATATACAGGGTAGCGAGAAAGTATGGAAACACGGTAATTTCTCGGAAACCGCTTAAACGATTTTTATAAATTTTTATGAGTAAGGATGTTCTAATGCGGCCGATATTGTAGTGGTAATTACATTGTTGTCATAGCAGGAAATACCCTGTAGGTATATTTTTTTTTTTCTGAAGTCCTAAGAAATACTGATTATTTTTCATGTTATATTCCCTATACGTAAATGCGATAATTTCTGAGTTATTGCTACATTTATTAAAAAAAAAAATTTAAACAAATTATAAAAATAAATTTTTTTGGTCCGAGTAAATATTAATTCAGATTCTTTGTATCATTGGGAACAAAAAAGGTCTTTTGTAATTTTACTATAAAGCTAATCATTTACGAGTTACATATAAACAATTTAAACCGACGATTTTCAAGGTTCAAAAACACAAGTAAAAAATCATTTTTAAAATTATTAAGTACCTAAATTCAAGCTCAAACCTTCTTTTATCAGATCCCTATAAGAATTGTTGGCATGTTTTATTCTAAAACATTGTTATTTTTTTTAATTGTTAATGAAGCTCATATGAGTAGACGGGCATTAACAACTAAAAAAAGAATGTGTGTGTACTTTGTACGCACGTAAGAAGTTATACTTCTATTACATATTATGTGATTTTAACGAAATTGATATAATGTACTTTAAACAGTTTATTTATATTTTATTTAAATATTAAACTAATTTTAATACTTACTACTTTCCAAAAATTTTTATTAACACAATACCAAAAATTTAAAAAAATAAAAGAATAAAACGCACACAAACACATTGAAAAATGCCACAAAGAAAAAATGATTTCTGAACGATAATAATTGTTGGCAAAAATTTTAAATACGCATTTTCTGAAAAAAAAATTATATAATAAATATACTTACAATCATAAAATGCATAAAAAAATAAAAAAATGAAAACTTGCATCGGGATTCGAACCTGCGAATTTGGGGACGCTTTGATTCGTAATCGAAGCCTAGACTCACTCATCCAATTACTCAGTATTTGTCATGTGGAAAAATAGGTCAACTGAACGTTTTACTGTTATTCTGAATTTAAATCAAATTAGGTATGTAGTTTGATTTTTGTGGAAGAAAATATTAAAATATAACAAAACAGTAAGCAAACAATATATTAGATGAAGATTGGTAGAACTTTTGTTGGTAATCAAATTAAGCATGTAAATCAAAGCATTACATACCTACTAGATAAATAAATCTACGCCAAAAAATCATAATTTAAAAATAAAAATCGGACCTAATTTCGGATTTCTCTCTAAAATCCCCATTCTTGAGAAAATAAATTTATTCCAACCTAATCCAAATGTATAATTACAATATGATTATAATAAAAACTACTTACCAAATTAGAATGAGTCCTTGTCCAAAATAGTCCAAAAGTCCAAAAATATATATGAAAACTATTTAAAAAGGCAGTATAACTATTAACTTACTTTTGTTTGTTGTTTCTTTTCACACAAATTTCAAAACGCAACAACCATAAATAATCAAACCACAGCTTTGTCACAGCCGACATATTGAATAATTTTTGACATGTCATTTGAATATCCAATCAGAACAAAATTATAATGCGCATGCGCCGGGATCGTAGGTTTTAACATATAAAAATTCACCCTCATAACGCGCGTAAAGAAGTATAACTTCAAAAATAATGTTTTAAAATGAAATAAGATCAAATAGCTTATCGGTATCTGATACAATATGGTTTGAACTTGAATTTAGCAGTGCGTAGTTCCAAAAATATTATTTTTTACTTGCGTTTTTGAACCTAGAAATTAGAAAATAGTCATTTTTCGATTTTTTTCAGTTTAAAATTGTTTATAACTCGGAAACGATTAACTATTGAGGAAAATTTAAAAAGACCTTTTTTGTTGCCAATGATCCAAAGAACTTAAAATAATGTCTACCCGGAGCGAAAAAATTGATTTTTATTATTTGTTAAATTTTTTTAAATAAATGTAGCAATAACTCCGAAAATATGGCATCTAGGTATAGGAAATATAACATGAAAAATAATAAGTATTTCTTAAGGACTTCAAAACGCAAAAAATATACAGGGTGTTACATTTAAAATAAGAAAGTTCATTAGATTTCCAGAAAAACGGAAAATTTGACAACAATGTAATTACCACTATAATATCGGCCGCATTAGAACACCCTTACCCACTAAAATTTATAAAAATCGTTCAAGCGGTTTCCGAGAAATTACCGTGTTTCCATACTTTCTCGCTACCCTGTATAACTTCGGTAACTAGTAGATCTGGATCCCGCGTATGAAAAAAAGTTGATTAACAGCAAGCTGAAAATTTGTTAATAGCTTAAGGGTGTCTAGTCGGATAAACTTTGATATATGGGAACACTGTAACAGGGGAAATTGTGGAACAGGTTAAAAATTTGAAACGGACAGACCACGAAAACGGCACATTTATTTTGTCCGACAGAACAGACTTAAACTCTGCGAACAGAGATTAAACACTCATGCAAAAATCAGACTGCTATTTATCACCTGTCATAACTCCTGTCATTTGACATATTCTACATGTTCCACTCATTAAAACGCCCATTTGGTGATAAATAGCAGTCTGATTTTTGCATGAGAGTTTAATCTCTGTTCGGAGAGTTTAAGTCTGTTCTGTCGGACAAAATACATGTGCCGTTTTCGTGGTGTGACCGTTCCAAATTTTTAACCTGTTCCACAATTAAAACTGCCCCTGTTCCAGTGTTCCCATACATCAAAGTTTGTCCGACTAGACACCCTTAAGCTATTACCAAATTTTCAGCTTGCTATTAATCAACTTTTTTTCATAAGCGGGATCCAGTCCTATAGGTAGATACACAAGCCGCTAATATTTTTCTCTTTTTTCTGCAACGGTTTTCAATGAACTCTTATCTAGACAAGTCTAAACAATTATTGTTGATCTCTCGAAATAGCTTGTTTGTCTTTTATATCTCTGTTTATATAAATGCCGATTTAATCATTCTATATACTATGTTCTCTAGTAGTTCTATCGGCCATACAAATAGGAATTGCCACCACGTTTTTTTTGGAAATTCAATACAAGTCAAAAGTGATTTAACCTTTTTATCGTTAGATGTCGTCTAGCAAGTTTCATATATACAAATATTTTCTCATTTTTATCTTGATCCCAACACCCTAAGGGTGAAAGGAAATTAAATTATATAATATATGATATATTCTTATTTTTATCTTAAAATGTAAATTTTTAAGATTCCTCGAACCCATTGTGTATAATATCCATTTGTATTCGAGATAAAATGGAAACTGGGAATTACAAAATACGGGAAATCCTAAAGACAGTATAAGTTTAAACTATTATGAGATTTTTGTCTCCACTACAGGTTTGGAAAATCAGAATAAGTTCTTGAAAGTCCTATAAGTAAGCTATTCTTAAAAAAGACGAGTACACAATGTCTTGCCACTTGCCTTCAAAATACAAATTGGGAAGGACAAAGGGTATTCATCAGAGGGGAGACAAAATAGATGGTTTTAAGGCATATGTGGGTTAATTAAAGACAGGATATGTAAATTATACATGTAACATGGATGACCAGGTTTGGAACTGGAAATGATTGGGTACATTGGAACTAACGTCACATATAATAGAATTATATATGACGATGGTTAATACATTTTCGCAAAAGAATGAAAGTGAATTTAACATATAAAAAATTGGACAAAATCATTTTTATATAAATAAATTATTTCATGACAAGAAAAAAGATACATGCGAATATAAAGACTTTCCGCTAATATTCAGTCCAAGAGCATAAGTTGCTTAGGCCCGGCGCAAATTGAACCTAAGCCAGACACAACCTGCGCCGGCGGGACGGGTGATCCGTGCATTTATTTTTCTAGCGTGCCGCATATTGAACACAACCCAACCCAACCGTGGGCTATCGACGTGGCGAATAGAGACGGGCAAAATCAGTGCGGACATGTAACGGTTACATTTGAGCGGTTTGTTTTTGAACGACCAGTAGGTATAGTCGGTTCGCTAAATTCAGACACAACTGGCTAGTGATTTTAGTAAGTAATTTTGATAATTTGGCAAAATTTCCAAAAAAAAATTATTAAATAGTTAATAATTACTAAATAGTTAGTAACTTTGCCAATTTTGGCAAAATTGGCAAAAACAAAAAAATTACCTACTAAAATCACTAGCCAGTTGTGTCTGAGTTTACACAAATTGATTTAGTCTCCCCGAATTTTTCAAGTCGGTAGGTACATACTTTCTTCAAAGTTGACGAACTTATATATATGAATATTCCGACCATATTTTGCACGAAATTTTCAAACTGTGGCCGCCAAACTGTATCTCTAGATTTTTATTAGCCCTAAACTGACAGCTGTCAAACTGTTTTGTTTTTTATTGTCAACACATTTTCTATTCATAGAGGTATATATTAACATAGAGGGAGCCTACCTTCCGCGCTTCCTGACGACAAGATCTCATGGACTGGTTTGCTGCATCTCTTTCTAACACATTGTATCGAAAATCTATGATGACATTCAGTGTGAATATAGGCACGGAAGAGGAGGACAACTGTAGCAGCTTTACTATGCGTAAGAGTGAAACAGCACTAATCCAAATAAGAAAGATGGTGTCGTCACTTCGCTCTGAATGACACTCTCTCTATGCTAATATATAACTCTATGTTTCTATTATTTATTTCCCACACCACAGGTTTCATTTTTTTGTGGAACAAATCAATAGCATAGAGGTATATATTAACATAGAGGGAGCCTACCTTCCGCGCTTCCTGACGACAAGATCTCAGGGGACTGGTTTGCTGCATCTCCTTCTAACACATTGTATCGAGAATCTATAATGACATTCAGTGTGAATATAGGCTCGGAAGAGGAGGATAACTGTAGCAGCTTTACTATGCGTAAGAGTGAAACAGCACTAATCCAAATAAAAAAGATGGTGTCGTCACTTCGCTCTGAATGACACTCTCTCTATGCTAATATTTAACTCTATGATCAATAGGGCAATAGTTGTCAATAGGGCTTTTCATCGATTGTCATTTGTTTCGAGCTTCTATCATATGTTGTATAGTCTGTGTATGCACGGTTATTAATATGCACGGTTTATACGACATTTGACAGAAGCTCGAAACAATTAACTGTGAATGAAAAGCCCTATAGTAAAAATCTATAAAAATATTTCTTACTATTATAGGTATAACTGATATTTTTTGTAAACTTGTTATTTTATAGTTTTTCAGTATTTCTTCTATATTATTAAGACAAATACTTAAATTTATTTTTTATAGACTAAAATCTACAATAAGCTGATATTTATTGATATTTTTGATTTTTAAAGTTCTTTGTGGACATATACTTATGAAGTCGTGTCATGGTAACATTTTTCCATTAGACAACTTACTAAATCATTTCTATAATAGCAACAACTTTTTCAATTGGTTTGCTATCGAGGAGTCGTTTCCCAACTTTTTTAGAAGATATATTTTATATAAAGAGAATCGGCAAAAATAAATGGCACACCAGAATAGTTTAAGAAGTTTGATGAAAAATAAATATATTTTTATGTTGTAGGTGGGTATTATACTAAACTTTTTTATTTATTAGGTGTGTCAAAATGTACACAAAAATATTTGAATTAAATTACATTACTATCTGCATACGATCAATAAAATAGTTTTGAGTTTTAGCTCAATTTTAATTAAGAAAATGTTATTATCAAACCTTAAGATGGTATGTAGGCAGGTATACAAGACACAAAACAAAAATAAATTAAATAGCTGGAAACTTACGGTGGTGATTTGAGAGGGGGTTAAAGTGGGTTAAAAAACATTTATTTTTAAATTCGAGAAAAATTTTAAATCGTATTAAAAAATTTCAAATACAAAAGTTCTAGAATATAAAAATATACAAAATTTGTAGATAATATAAAAATAGGAGCTAATAACTTTTTTTATATACAATTTTTAACATAATCTCGAAATAATCGAGAAAAATGAAGAAAATGTTTCAATGTTTAATTTTTTACTTTTGATTTCTGTAAAAATGATTGACTTTTGAGGAAACTGGGTGAAAATATACTTTGATATGTTTCTAATTATTACCATTGTTTTAGAATAAAAAATCTTACACTTTTCGAGAGATCCGTGATTTTTTAGAAAAAAAAACACCCCTTTCTGGAAAAAAAATCATGGTGAATTTTTTTTTCTTGGTTCTGCTAGGGTTCATTCTCTTCGTTGGAACATCTACTATTTGATGAAATCAAAAACATAGTGGTTCCTATTTAAAAAAATAACATAAAAATTGAAAAAAAACTACTTTTTCATTTTAATTTTGGCGATTTTTTATATTTTTAAAAAAAGTTTGCCATTACCTCCAAAAAAATTTTAATTTTTTTTTATATTTCGTAGGGTATTTTTTCCACGTGTTTATAAAACCTAATAAATATTTTCAAAGAAAATAATAATGTTACTTTCTTTTCATGTTTGTTGTCGTTCCTAACAATCTCCTAGGGAAAATTGAGCGAAAATATCACTCATGTATTTATTCCTATAGATCCGTATATTGGTATTGATATGAGCTCAATAAAGTTAACATAATACGCCGCGCCTGCAGTTTATCTGCAGTATCTAGCAGGAAATGGGAGTTAAAATGTATCTTTAATGTGCGTATAGTGCGATCCCTCCCTAAGGATCTTGATAAGGTAATCAAATTGATGATTTAATACGCCTTTGTGGGATGCACTTCATATAATTGCATATATATAATATGTATAAAATAGTATATTAGTAATAAGTATTAGTAAGTAAGTACGATAAACTTTAAGGAGTAGTTCTGCGTGAAAAAATAATGATAGTTAAAATACAGCAGCAATTGATCTTCTCTATCGTTTAGGTCTTTTTAATTTTGAATAGTTTTTATTTATTTATTTATTGATCAACGGGCAATCACCCAATTAAAATACAGTATAAACATTAATCACATGAGATTTTTAACCTAATTTACAGTAGATTTAAAAATTTTAATCATACAAACTAGGAACATTAAATAACAAACATTAACAAAAAATGTACAGAACACAATGACATTAAGTTATCACCCCACATAACAATTTCATGTTCTTAGTAGATTCATAGAACATACTTTTCAGAAAAAGTATATACTGAGAATGTGCGTAATTACCATTGCGAATGTGCAGAGCAGATACTGAGTATATACTACATTACAGTACTTAAACGTTCTATGTATATACTTAGAATGTACTACCGCACTTCTTTTCAGTATATACCAAGAATGTTCTTTTTAGAACATTCCAAGGACGTGCTATAAACCTTCTATGTGTATACTTAGAACATACTACCGCACATCTTTTTAATTTATACCAAGAAGGTACTTTTTAGAATATTCCAAGGAAGTGCTATAAACCTTCTATTTATATACTAAGAACGTACTACCGCACATCTTTGTATGGGAAGAATATTATATTTTTAAGAATATTCTAAGAAAGTGCTATCAAGTGCTATATTGCTTAGAAGTATGTTTTCAGCATCACCTAATCTCATCTTAGGTTCTACTGGTTCTACCAAATATCTATTTACATATTTTAATTGCAAATGAGAATGTAAGTACATATTTATAAATTTTAGTTATTTATATAAATCATTATATAATATTTAGCTAAACTAAACTATGCATAATAAGTAACTAAAATTTATCTAATACTTATATGTACTTACCTATTTAAGTAATATTGAGTTATCAAAATAGATTATATGTATTTTGAAGCACCGCAAACAAAATAAACAGATTATGTATGTTCTTTAGTCCTAGTACTACATCATTCGCCTTCATCCTTGACACTGCATAGATCCATAGATCATACAAATAATGAAATAATGCCTGTTTTCTTTTTCATATTTTACGGTTTTTTCCTATCCCTGATCCATTCAGGTAAGAATAGAAATGGTCAGAATATGATGGGGGGAGGAGGGGTTATGAATGTATTGTGGAATAACAAAATCGGTGGTCAGTGTTGCCAAACGGAGAGAAATTTCCCTTTTTGCGGGAATTTTCAACATAAAAGGTGATAAAGGGAAAAAGTTAACTCAAAAGGGAATTATTGTTCCAGTCCAAATTGTAAAATATTAAGAAAAAATCAAAATATTTGAAAATAATTCAACATAACTTCTCAGATTTTGTAAACAGGAGGGAAGTTTTTTTTTTATAAAAGTGGGAATTTTTAAGGTAAGTTGACGGAAAAAGCTTACTCGACGGTTGGCAACGCCAAAGCCTTTGGTTGCTTTGGTTGTGCAGTTTGGCACGTTTTGGTTCTGCGAAATGGCTTATTGAATTGAATGTACCTAAATTCAAATTCCAAGGATGTAAAAATACTAATGATTCATGATAAACTCGAAATGGTAAAGTCATTTCAACTATGAAAACGAATTTTTAATAGTATCTATGTAAACGTTAATACAATTAATGTTTAAACTTTTTTACCCTACAACAATTTTGAAATGAAATTCGTCCAATACTACCTACATACAAAAATTTTATTAATTATGTATTCTAAAAAATAACAGAAGTTGATAATCTATAAGGCTAATATTATACTTCCTATACATACAAATTATTTTTAAGATATTTTAAAAGTATCTACTTATAAGTATGTGTTAAGAATGTACTTATAAGTATGTGTTAAGAATATTCGATAAAGGTATATTCTAAGAATAAACTTTTACGAATATTCCGAGATCCTACGTACACGAATATACTTAGTATATTCGGTACGAGAATATACTTTGTAGTATATGCAAAGCACATGAAATTTAGAATGTTTTTTAAGGTAGATGCTATGCTTGTACTACACATATACTAAAAAGAATATACTCCGACGAATGTTGGTAGTATATGCTTAGAACATGATGCGAACATCATTGTTATGTGGGACATACAGTTTTTAAGCTGAGCTTTAAATTCTTTTGGAAAACTAAAAGGGGCCGTCCATTAATCACGTGATGTTTTTTTTGGCATTTTTTAACCCCCCCTCCCCATTGGTGATATACGGTGAGGTTTAAGACTTACCCCCCCCCTTCCCCTCTATCACGTGTATTTTTTAGGATCTACAAAAAATCTATTTGTTTAATATCTATAAAACACACGTATAGTACCTAATTAGGTACCTAGATAAGTATCATCTATTTCTTTTTATAAAAAATTAAAGACTACAATAATAACGTTTAGAGGTAGACAGAAAGGTTGCAGGTTGTTTTTGACTGACAAAAATAATGAAATAAATGCGAAAAACATTTTTGTACTAAATTAGTATTAAATACTAAATGTATTATACATAAACATTATTTTTAATGTACGGTATCCTCGAATCACTAATGAGCAAGACTTTCTTCAACACCAATAACTGGATAAGCATCTAGCAAGTCAGTTGTTGGCACAGTGCTTTGTTGAAGATCAACATCAGTTTCATCAAGCCACTCGGCGTCATTTATTTTCGCGCACTACGCAGAGAATCTCTCTCGATCTCCCTTTCGATCGTCGCGTGAGGATGCAGGAAGGACGAACATTGTGCATCTCTAGAGTGTTATTGCTCAGATTCAGTTGCTTGTGACAAGTATTCACATGCGCTTTAGCTTTTCTCTTTGTACAGAAGTCCAGTGCACACCGCTGACCTGTCATTTCAACAAAAGTATCTGATGATCCTTCTGCAGGCTAGGGTAACACAGGTCATAAATCAATTTGCCGAAGCCTTCATACGTTGGAGTAATTTCGAGAGACCGTCGCAGAAGAAATGGAGCATGATGGATCTTGTCTTGAGGCTCTGGAATATATAGGCCACCGGACGACTGCAAAATCGGGTAAGGAGGTATAACGAAGCATTCCGAAAGAATGAATCGTATAGAACTCCGCATATTATATACCTCTAAAGCAAATATTGACTTTCTCACACATGCTCGCTATACCACTGCTGGAAAGACAGATCTGGAATAAAACTTTCAACAATGTTATCTGGCTTGACATACTCTGCTACGACGCCATGGCCGCCAATAACCATATTACTCCATACTTCTGAGAGAACTTCACCAGCCTTCTGAAAGTTCTTTTTTTTCAAGGTTATGATCTTTTGTTCTCCCTTGTTCATCCAAATTGTTTCCATAAGAATCATGCGGAAGTGTAAGTCCAGATAATTCGCTGAAAGGCGCCATTCTTCTCTCAACGCGATTGAACGCGCTTGTACCTTATACCAGGTGCATTTGTAAAGATAAATACTTATTGCTCTAGACTAGACTCTAGATCATGCTTGACAAAGTTGTGTAGGGCATGGACAATACTTTTGAAGTATTGATACATGAGCTAAAATATTGAGTTTGTTAATAGAATAGTATAATATTTTCATCACCCTGTACAAAATTTTGTAACAATAAACATATGTTTGAATATGTCAAATACTCTATTGTCAAGATCCAAGAAGAAATGTGCCTCCGATTCAAACATAGATTCGTAGATATTCAGTGTCAAAACAACGGAATAACTCCCACCACTTTACCAATTTAACAGATAGTAGGTATATGTTAAGACTAAAAGCCCATATCGAAGACGGCAGAGTTCTGACCAGTATTCCTGAGTGGAAACATCTGGTGGTGCATTCAAAACAAAAGAATTCGTAAGAGTCCTTTCTCATCTTAGGCACTTAAAATAATTACCAAGTAAAGTATCCCGTGTCGCTACAGAAATTTGGGTGGAACCAAAGAAAATTAATGTGTTGTTGGTTTATCTAATATTAGAATGAGAAATTATTTTTTTCTATGGATGCTATACAATGTGCAACTTCTCTCACTACTTACATACATTCAAAACGAACAATTTCTCAGGCAGTGAGAAAAGTCGGCCATTGCAGTGAGAAATATTTTTTCTCACGAAAAAAAACACAATTATTTTTGTTAAACAAAATGTGTTCAAACTTGTGAAAACTTATCAAAAATTACTTTTTAAGACTGTTCAACTGTGAATTATAATTTTAAATAAATAAAGTATATAAATATTAAGAATATTAAATACCTATGTGCATATATGTATTTTATTTCAATTTAGGCATATAATATACCTAAAAGCACCTAAATTATTTAATTTTGAAGTTTGAACTCTTGACAAAAACGCATCCATAGAAAAAGTACAGTGTACAACACGAGAGAAAATGACATAATTCTCTCTCGCTTAATTTGCTTAATAACTTCTGCGCTCGTGAGAAATATGTCTTTTTTCTCTCTTGTTGTACAATATACTATTTTTTATCAGTCACACCAATGTCACTTTCGATTTTTGTGTGCATTTGACGAAAAAATAAATACATGTAACGCCACTTTTCAGTTGAGTTTCGGGCATTTTCTTTAAAAAATAGATACACGTGATATTACTAGGTCCCCCTCCCCCTTGTGATGTTTCGTCATTTTTTATGGAACCCTCCCCCCCTTTCCAGCCTCACGTGATTAATGGACAGCCCCTAACAATCTAAACTTTCCGAATATTGGTTAGCAAACTTAGGTGTTGTAGATATGAAGGAGTTGTGTCCATAGTTTGTGCGATGGGGTCTAACGTAAAAGGGTTGTTTAGCCTTGTTTGTCTACTGGGAACATGGAGGCTAATTTTCTCCAATAGTTGAGAACCAAAATTATTAGAGTGTAGTATGCTATAAAACATTGTGAGATCCTTATGTTTGCGTCGGATTTGGATAGAGGTTAGGTTATGTTGAGAGACTTTTTCATATTAGGATAGTTAATTTCATCAACCCTTTGGTTTTGTTTAAATGCAAGAAATCTTAAGTAGTTCTGCTGAACTCTCTCAATAGCTTGAACATGTGTGTTATAGTGTGGAGACCAAACACATGAACAGTAATCTAGGTGAGGTCTCACAAGTGAACAATACAATATTTTTATGGATGGGATATTTAGAAAGTCTTTTGCACAGCGTTTGATAAACCCTAAAAGCTGAAGTGATTTTAAAACAATAGATGAGATATGGGGAAAGTAGGATAAGCTGGATCGAGCACAACACCTAGGTCTTTTGTCTGAGATACAGAGTCTAAAGAACAGTCCTTAATAGCATAGATATGATTTGTAGGAGTTCTATTTCGACCAAAAACCATTAAGTGACACTTTTTAACATTAAGTTACATTCCGTTGCTATCACACCAATAGCTTAACCGATCCAAGTCAGATTGTAATTTTTGATAGTCACGGTCATTCTCGATTTTCAAATATAATTTTAAATCGTCAGCAAACATTAGCAAAAAACCAAAGTGGAAACAGGAGGCAATATCATTAACATATATATCGAATAGAAGGGGTCCAAGATGTGACCCTTGTGGCACTCCTGAAGGTACCCTAATTTCACACGATTGAAAACCCTGAACACGTACTATTTGTAATCTTTCAGATAGGTAGGATAACAACCATTCTGAAAGTTCACCCTGGATACCCAGACCTCTCAACTTATTGATTAAAATCTTGTGATTTACCCGATCAAACGCCTTTGTAAAGTCTGTGTATACAGCATGAACCTGGAAGCCACCTTCAAGAGATTTCACAAGAAAGTCGGTAAATGTCAATAAATTAAGTTCAGTGGAGCGGCTAGAGAGAAATCCAAATTTCTGGTCGATAAAACAGCATTTTAAACTTGCTGACAAATAGTCACAAACAAGACTCTCAAAAACTTTGGGAATACAACTCAGAATACTAATCGGACGATAATTGTTCACTTGAGACTTATCTCCAGATTTTAGTATTGGGGTAATGAAGCTAGTGTTCTAGTAGGCTGGGAACATCCCTGACTTTAATGACAGGTTAAAAATGTGAAAAAGAGGTCTAGAAAGTAAAGAGATTAAGTTTTTAATAAAAGAAGGTGGAAGAGCATCTGGACCTGGCCCCTTGTTGCTATCCAAAATGAAAAGTTTTTCATATATAGACGAAATAGAAATGCCAAATTGAGATATAGTAAATTGTGATAAGTTGATGTCACCAGAATCTAAAATATTATCCTGCAAAACACAATATCTATCACTATAAGTTTTTGAAAAGTATTGAGCAAACTTTATTTAGTATGTATTATCAAAATCAGTTTTACTTACTTGGTACGAAGTCCCCAAATCCTATGGTGGTCATTGTGATAAAACAGAAATAGAATCCTTCGAAGAACGTCCAGTCTTCTTCCCATATAACGAAGAGACCAGCACCAACAGCTAAGTACAAAAAAAGGAAGCAGACTGCACTCAGAGCGTAAGAAGATGTCCTTCTTGCGACCGCTAGATGTCTAGAAAAAAATATTCTCCTATAGTCCGATTAACAACATAAAATTTTTATTTGGACATCATCATCGTAATAGCTATTGCTTAATCCTGATCGGGAATAATATTTGACAGTTACTCTTACACAGACGTGGTTTTAAATAACATCAAAGAAAAAATCTAATGGGTCAAAGTCCGGAGAATGAACAGGCCACTGTATGATTCCTCTACGTCCAACTGATTAATTTTAAAAATTCGCCTTAAAAAGCAGTCAAGATTCCGTCCATGGAGAATGAGTTTATAAGCCCATTTTAGATAATTTCCATCCAAACATCCAACTTTTTTGAAACTGTTCGAACTCGATCACCGTAACTAATCATTATTGATATTTAGATATATACAAATAAATATCTAAGTTCTAAATCCATTTTTATGTTATCTGGATAGGCTGCAATTTTGATAGTTTATGTACGAAAAAACCTGATCTACTAAGTTGTCAACTGTCAGGTAGGATCACGCTGCTCTCTTCGATCGACTTTGTACTATTGTACTCTTTTTTATGTTAATTGACAGACCTATTTATTTAGCATGTGATTAAATTCCCTATACGCATTGCCGCCTGTTGCTTTGGTTCTGCTCATGATATTAATGATATCTGCATATCGTCGGCTCAGGGACACAAAATTGTATCTCAGAAATGACTACTTTTCAGCAGAGCTTATTTAAGGTTTTTAAAAAAGTTATTTGCATTTTGTAATGATCTGTAGTTTATTCTCAAATTTTTTGTTCCGAATTATTAATCTTAGAAATGTTTACTTTAAGGTAATACAATCATACGCAACAATGGATAAATTGTGTTCTCAAAATAACAACATTAAAATAAGAAGTGATGGAGATACATTTTTGTGTCCCTAAATGAAATGTCTATTATTATAGAGACTTACTGTTGGGATCAGTAATTTATTTGTAATTATTTGTTGCTATAGCATTATAATAATTTTACAACTGAGGGTTACCCAATTTTCTAATAATAATAATAAAAGTTGTAATCGTAATTCATTTTATAACTTTATTTAAAATCACAAAATAAAAGCAATTGACTTTATATATCGACAGAATTGATAAACAGTTTTTTATTTATTTTTTTAAGTAAACATAAACTTTGAAAACATTTTCAAACAATAATTTTAATTGTGCCAATCACTTTGCACACCTGATTGATTGTGATACGCTCTGCTGAAGAGTAGTCATGCCGATGAAATTATCAACTTATTCACGTGTTTACGGCTTCACAGTTGTAACAGAGCTGTAAATTCAACAGACCACGCTGCCAAATATACGAACCAAATTATTAAATCCACTGTTGCTACCTGCAACCACCATCAGTGCAATAAAATTTATGCCAAAAAAATGTAACTCAATATCATCAGTCAAAACATAGTATCACAGAAATGTAAGACCACTTGCATTTCTGTGACACTCAAAGATTGCTAAGAAATGTAGTTACGAAAACTCCTTACTGGGGTTTAAGGTGTTCGGAGAGACACAATTTTGTGTCACTCAAAAAAAGTCAATAAGGTAAGTTCAATGGTGTAGATATCTCAAAATGGGAAAAAATGAAGTTACATTTTTGTGTCTCTAAGCCGACGATATGACATATGATGCCAGTAGGACTTAATTATCGATAAGTGTGTTGTTTCTACCTTCCGACATTTTTCTAACCACATATTCTAGTGCTAATTTAAACAGTCTCGGTGCCAGCTCATCACATTGTTTTTTTCAAAATTCACAAGGAAAGAATTTTGCTGTAGCTGGCTGTATACCATACACCATTATTCACAAAAAAATTTAATTGAAAAATCCTTAATAAGAGGTATGTGCTTTATTAGACTCCCTTAAAGGGCTACATCAAAATCACAGGACGTTTTCGGTCGAAAAAAAAATCATCATCAGTGCTGATACAGGTTAATCACATGCTGAGACACCAAAAATACTTGGGTATAAACCATTTAAATGTTTTGAAAATATGTTAAGTTTACATTATTTCTAATATAGCCCTTAGGCATCGCTTGACTCCCAACACAACACGTGGGTTACTGATCTGAAGGATATGTCCTTACCATTACGGACGATGGTTGGCAACTCAAATTGCCAACCATCCAAAAATTCTCGGCAAGTATAATTCAACATATACCTCCCAATATAGTCCAGTTTGTACTTGATTTACCATACAAATATTGATGCACTATTTTCGACGCTTTAAGCAGCCCCTTAAAACATGTTTCTTTGTTTATATTATACAGGGTGTCCAGAAACTACCGACAAACGAAGACAGGAGATTCCTCAGATAATTTTAAGATAATTTAAACCAATTCACCTAGTCCGAAAATGCTTCCTAAGGGAGCTAGAGCTCTTTGAAGATGGCGTCATGTAATTAGTTTTTCTTAAATACCTCCAGAACGCTTCTATTTAGAAAAACGAAAATTGGTATACATATTTACTTTCCAGAAATGAATCGATTCCATCCATTGCTAATTTCTAGTACAGGTCATAGGCGTCCGTTTTGGGTAGGGCAACGGTTATTTTATCGCCTAACTTTGTTGTCTTTAATTTTTAGGCATTTTTGACTCTGAATTATTTAATTGTGAGTTATTGTAGTACTAAAAGGTACTCTTAGTTTAAGTCGATAGGACACACCGTTTTCTAGAAAAATCGATTTGAAAATTTTTCGTTCCTTGAATTAAAAAAAAAAGATTAAAAAAAACTATTTAGAAAGATGAAAACTGGTACATTTATTTATATTCCAGAGATTAATCGATTTCATTAATGGCGAATTTCTAGTACCGGTCATAGGCGTCCGTTTTGGGTAGGTCAACAGTTATTTTATAGCATAACTTTATTCTCTTTAATTTTTAAGTATTTTTGACACGAGATTATTCAATTATGAGATTTTCGAGTACTAAAAGTTACTCTTGCTTTAAGTTGGTAAAATACATCGGTTATTTTTAATTTTTTTTTTAACTTTTTTTTTCAAATTCCCAAAACTAAAAACTTTCAAATAGATTTTTCTAGAAAACGGTGTATCCTATCGACTTAAAGTAAGAGTACCTTTTAGTACTAGAATACCTCACAATTTAATAATTTAGTATCAAAAATGCTTAAAAGTTGAAGACAAAAAAGCTATGCAATAAAATATCCGTTGCCCTATCCAAAACGTACGCCTATGACCGGTACTAGAAATTCGCAATGGATGGAATCGATTCATTTCAGGAAAGTAAATAAATATACCAATTTTCGTTTTTCTAAATAGAAGCGTTCTGGAGGTATTTAAGAAAAACTAATTACATGGCGCCATCTTCAAAGAGCTCTAGCTCCCTTAGGAAGCATTTTCGGACTAGGTGAATTGGGTTAAATTGTCATAAAATTATCTGAGGAATCTCCTGTCTTCGTTTGTCGGTAGAGTTTCTGGACACCCTGTATATGTAAATCGAAACAAATAGGGATTTTAAAGCACAAAGTAAATTGACCTCGACCTTCAAGAAACAAATAAGCGGGAAAACTCAGTGCAAATTGGTGCACTAACTCCTAAAGAATATGTAAAATCGCAAACCATTTACTGAAGTCGGGAATCATGACAACAGCAGAACTACTGCTGCTAGAACAATTAAAGTTAATCTGAAGGCAACGAGAGAAATTCTGTAGAATCGGGCCAATTCTGCAAATATAGTACAGAATGAAAATACTTATTTGAGTTTGTAATTTGTGTTTTCAAAGTTTGTTAGTTTTGAATTTGATTAATTTGGGATTTCTTTGTCTTAACTTAAGGGCGTAGGTGCAAAATTTCGGCTCCGATGCTTTTTAAATGCATTCATTTTTGTCGATAATAAATATTTTTGCAAAATGAAAAATTACATCACTACCGAGGGCCGAAAGTCTACCCCCTTAAATAACAGAGTTAAATGTAGAATAGCTGAATAGTTAAATGGAATGTAATATTTGTATTTGCAAAGAAATTTAAACCCAAATAAAAATAGCCAAAAAGAAACTGATAAATGAAAAACGCGAGGAAATAGAGAATACGATATATAAAAATGACTTTTTAAATTACATAAATAAGTAAAAGAAGCAAAGAAGGCATATATAAGCATTTAAAGTAAATATTTAATATGAACTATGTAGTTGAAAATAGTGCCAAAATGATTTTTCAAGAAATATTCTATTCAAAAGAGTAGTGATGCTCATTATAAGATGCTTTTTCCAGTTGGCATATCTAACTTCACCTACTTAATTCCTATCTTCACCTTCACGAAGTGTGGTCTTAACCATACGGGTGAACCCCACGGTGAAGTAACTTACAGCTTTAGTTTTAGCGATATTGGTGGTACTGTTTCTTTTGTATGACACCCCCACTTTTGACAGCAGCTAGTTTAATTTTTCTTCGGACATTCTTAAACGGTTTCTATAATCTTTATTTTTTAACACTTGACACTTGGGCAATGTTTCTGATGCTCCCAATATATTTCTTCTTAGAATACTGTTTTTCATATTTTTAACATTTCTTGTCAGTTCTTTTTGTTTGTATTTACACATTTACGCGCAACGACTTTCGACGCCATTTTTAGATTGACTCGTTGATTCAATCTGAATAATTGAAATATGTGACCAATAATTAATTCAGATTGCTTTTAACTTTTGCCGATCAACTAAAATTGATTGGTGAGTTTTATAGATTTAAAATAGGCGTATGATTCAATTGATCGTTTAAAGCTTCATTTATTTGGCAAGTTTACTGGCTGAAAGTATTTGCGGGTACTAAACTTGCTTGTGGTTTTCAGTCTATGTATGTATTTTCAAGTTTCTTTGCTACTAGTAGTTAGAAAAGAAAATGACTCCACGTGCTGTAGTGCGTGCTGCTGTCAATATTTGGGCTAATGAAATTGCTAATAGTTTAACAGTTATGTTATAACGCAAGAAAAACAGAAAAAAAATTGTTTCGGTTAGAGAGTTGATAAGGCACAGAAATACTCTGGGTGGGTCAAAACGACTGTTAAAGGAGATAGCAATTGAAGATCTCCATTCTTATAGGAATGAGGTTATTTTACCAAAAGTTACAAGTTACAGTTACTAAAACTTTGTAAGTTAAAGTTGAACTTTAACTTACAAAGTCTGAAACATGGATGAGAGTTGTCTTCAAATAACAAATTTGATTACACAAAATACACCACAAATGGTGGACAAGCAGAAGTAAACTAGCCGTTCTGTCACGTTCTAGCAAGCGCTTTCCGACAAGTAGCAAGTGCACTTTCCTCTTGTTTAGACATGGCAAGTTTAGTGGCCGCAAGTACCTACTTTCAGCCAGTAAACTTGACAAGTGTAAACGAGGCTTAAGATTTTTCTTCTTCTTCAAGTGCCATCTCCGCGACGGAGATCGGCAATTATCATAGCTATTCGCACTTTAGAGACGGCTACTCTAAAAATTTCATTTGATGTACAGCTGGTTCCAAAAAAAACTGATACGACTCTCAAAGCGTATTTTGTAGAAAATTGAGCAGTGTACTTTCTTCTTCTTCTTCTTTTTGTTTTTGGTCTCGCTGCAAGGCAATTACCAGCACGATTTATAGGGGATCTTGATGTAGTCCGGCTCTAAGCCATGTCAAAATCGCTGACTATGTTCTTGTAAAAAGTTTTTGATGAGGTGTGATATAATGAATATGAGTTTAATTATATTTAATTTATTATATTTTGAAGGACAAATACTTATTATTTACATACTGTCACTGTCACTGCCAAATCTTAAAATTTGTCAGATAATTTCAACCTCAAAAAATGGCTGTTTGTTTGTTTATTTTATTATTTGTCTGTCATAATAAATATAATATAATGTCAGACCAATCATACACTGCTCAAAATGATCAAATCTGACGTCGTATCAGTTTTTTTAGGAACCAGCTGTACATGCATACCATTCTCTCATGAATCTTTCCCTATGTAATTAATTGGAGCAAGTTGTATCTCTCTCCACGTGTAATATGCCCGAGATATTCTAATTTCCTTGTTTTGAGGATATTTAAGATTTCCATTTCTTTATTCATATTTTTCAGAACCTCTTCTTTTGTAACGTGTTCTGTTCACTATATTTTCAGGATTCTCCAGTACACCCACAGCTCGACTGATTCTTGTTGTTTCATTCATGTCGCATTCAAGGTCCAGGCTTCCATTCCATACAACAAAGTCGAGAAAACGTAGCACCTAGGCAACGTATTTTGTTAAAATTTACTCTAGCTTTTTCTACTCTGATTTTGATTTTCTGGAAGTAACCATCTGTGGAATTCATCGTTGTTCCATAATATGCATATTGGTCTACTCGTTCGACATTGGTTCCGTTTATGAAGGGATTCTCGTTATTTATTTGAATTTTCGATACCTATTCTCTTAAATTTTGTGATCTTGACGTTCATTGTTAGACAGTATTATTGTCCAAACTTCGCTATTCTGTTCACCAGTCTCTGAAGATCTTCAATACTTTCGGCTAAGATGACAGTGTCATCCACATATCAAATGCCAAACATACCAGGTGGGGATCAAGACTAATCACTCCGAGAGGTAGAGGTCTCTTAAATATCATAGAGTCAAATAATATGGATTATTCATCAACCGGCGAACCAACATACTGTCCCTCGGACAGAAATAAAATCCCCGATTTGGTCGATTTTGCTGTAGTTAAGAACATCCCTAGGTCTAATATAAAAGCTACATCATGCTACTAATTATCTTCTGATCACTCGCCTATACTATTCAGAGTTGGAACCCAGGTACTTATTAAAGAAATATCCCCCTCACTTCATAACAGACGCACACACTGGCCAAAATTCAGATCTATCCTGGAGAACAAGGTGTCTCTAGACATTCCACTAAAAACCAAATAGGACCTTTTTCTTGCTGTGGAACAACTAACTACAAATATCCAATCAGCTGCCTGGCAAGCAACACCAACAATACAAAATAAATGCATAATAAATGACTTCCTACAAGTTGTCAAAGAAAAAATTTTGCTAAAGAGAAGATTGAGGAAAAGATGGCAACAGACCAGAGATCCTGCTGATAAGCGTAGATTCAATAGTGCATCAAGGGAATTAAAAAAGCTCTTCGAAGATCTCAAAAACCAATCACTTCAGTACTACTTGGAAAATTTAGATTCCACTAAAGATAGCGATTATTCGCTATGGAAAGCCACGAGAAAACTGAAACAACCCCAGAAACCGTCACCTCCAATCAGAAAATCGGACAGAGAATGGGCTCGTAGTGCACAAGAGAAAGCAAGTTGTTTTGCAGAGTATTTCTCCGAAGTATTTACTCCCAATCAAATGAATTCACATGTGGAAGTAGACGTATTCTCATTTCTTCAAAGTCCATATCAAATGAGTTTGCCTATTCCGAAATTTAAATCGTCCGAAGTCGTCTTAGCTATTAATAATTTAAACGATAGAAAATCTCCAGGGTACGATTTGATCAGTGGAAAAGTGTTGAAAGAATTACCTATCAAATGCATAAAACTTATAACGTTTATATTCAATGCAATATTAAACTTAGGTTACTTTCCTGATCAATGGAAAGTGTTTCAGATAATAACCATTCTAAAACCGGGGAAACCTCGAGAAGAAACTACATCGTACAGGCCAATCAGCCTCTTGCCAATCACGTCTAAAGTCCTTCGAAAAACTATTAGTAAAAAAACTCGAACCCTGGATCAAAAATCTAATTCCAGACCACCAGTTTGGATTTCGGTCCCATCACTCAACAATCCAACAAGTTCACAGAGTGGTAAAACATATAAATGCTGATTTTGAGACCAAAAGGTACTGTTCAGCGGCATTTCTTGACGTTAGACAGGCATTTGACAAGGTATGGCATGAAGGCCTCCTATACAAGCTAAGAAGGACATTACCGCACAGCTTTTACATTCTTCTTGAGTCATATTTGTCAGGTAGGTGTTACTTTATTAAATACCAAGATGCAATTTCCAAACTCTATTCTATCAAAGCTGGCGTACCATAGGGTAGCGTGCTGGGACCTACCTTGTATCTCTTGTTTACCGGAGATATACCTCCAACTCTTCAGGAACCACTAGAGGAGAGACCACCTACAGAAGAAATGATGCTAGGAACATTTGCCGACGATACTGCAATCCTAACCTCACACACAGACCCTAATTTATGCCTCACATCTCCTTTAAGCGTATCTAGAGAGAGTACAAGTTTGGTTTTTGGAATGGAAAATTAAGTCAATGAAGGAAAATCTATTCATGTTACATTTACAACACGAAGAGGAACTTGTCCTCCTGTAACTTTAAACAATCACCAATTACCATCAGCCAACGAGGTAAAATATCTTGGTATTCATTTGGACAGAAGTCTCACATGGAGGAAACATATATTAACCAAGAGAAAACAACTAGGTCTCTAATTCAGAAATATGTATTGGTTAATGGGCCGTACATCAAGACTATCTCTGGATAATAAATTGCTGCTCTATAAGGCAATACTTATGCCAATCTGGAAATATGGGTTGGAACTATGGGGAACAGCCAGTCACTCCAACATCGAAATCATCCAACGCTTCCAATCAAAAACTCTCAGAACCATCACTAATGCACCTTGGTACATCAACAACAGAATTATTCATCGAGACCTTGAAACGGATATGGTACAAGAAGTCATCACAAAACGTAACGCTGCATACATTGCCAAGTTGGAGGATCATGAAAACCAGTTTGCACTTAACCTCCTAGACCTAGACAATTCCCAAGAACAGCGTAGGTTAAAGATGTTCAAACCATTAAATTGGACTTACCATTTAGAGTAAACTTTTAAACTAATTAGTTAGTAGTTACAAAATGTAATTATTTTCTACACAACTTTATAAAAATTGTACTTTGATTTTACAAGTATTTTTACCTACAAGAGTAGGTAAAATCTTTCTTTTCTTTAGTCAATGTAATTACTTTTGTTTATTGTTGACACTCAACAGATTGCAAAATACTTTTAAATAAAAAAAAGCATATCTATCTAATGTTGTTAATAGGAACTCCCTTTACCTTTATTCCAGCTGTTTTACCCTCAAAAGCTTTTTTAAGGTCTCCTCCGTGGTGGCATTAAAAATAATTGCCGACAACACGCATTCCCGTCTCACCTTTTGGCTTAAGATTATGGAATGAAATTGTTCAGCTGGACATACCTACGAAACTAATTGCGATAACAGAAATATATGTAAGTAACTTCTTTGTACGAGTTAAAATAGGAGGAAAAACATCAAATGCTTTCTGCGTACACTGAAAAAAATTTTGTACATAGTACCAACGAACGCCAATCATTGACTTTTTTTACATTGATTCAATGAAAATTTCGTTAATACTATAAACATGTAGTCATTAAGTAATGACCATATTCATTATAACAATGTAATTCTATTCATTAAAAAATCATGACTAGAATCATTAATCCAATAAATCTTTTTATCTATCCAATGACTTTTTTCATAATACTAATAATTGGTTTATTGTATATATGAAATTATACATCAGGATTATGCGGTTAAATTAATGAATATAAAACGTTGCACTAATGTACAGTGTTCTTTAAATTACGAACTCGTTTTTGAATTAATGTTTTCGTAACATTAAATCAATGTTTTCGACTTTGATTAATAACTCGATACATTGTTTTGATGTAACGCAATCATTGTATTAATGTAATATACCTGAATCAATGATCAATTCATTGTAGCAATGATCTTGTACATAAACTGATACATTTCTTTAAACTCTATAAGTGTTTTTATTGGTGTAAAAAAATCACGTGACAACAGTTGCAGCCTCCTAGCAGACAGTCACCTTGCAGACTCTGAGGAGCGGTGTTTGGCACTAGTGATTTGGTTGATTTTTCTAAGGTATGTATTTACATATATTTTAAACTGTATTTATAAATTATTTTGTTGGATTTCTATATAAAAAAAGTTGTACTTCTATTTCCACTTTTGCAGATTGATATGGACTTTGGAGTGGCATTTGGAAATGGAAATGGACTTATTGATGGATGAGACAGCAATTTCGAAAGAATTATCTCCATTCTTCAGTGTGAAAGTCATATCAAGGATAAAACAAATAAATTTTTATTTGAAAAGATTACCCTTGAAGACATTACGGAATGTAAGTACCTATTTCATTATTCAATCCTGCATATCCAGTATTAATTAATTTTTGTTCTCTGTAAATTTTTTCAAAAGCTAATTCGACACATAGTTAAATAAAATAGGAACCATTTGAAAATATTTCTAAATGGTGTAATCTTATAAAAGATTAGTAAATTAAATCTTTAGGTGTTTAAACCGTAAATACTTGAAAAATATTATTAACTCTTGCAGTCGGTAGTATCTATCAAAGTAAAAATAAACATAACATCTAGCAATTTTTTTCAGGATAAATTAAAATATTTCTATAAAAAAAGTGACACCCAAAAATACAACTATGTTCACTATTTAGATTTATTTTTTTATAATAATTATTATAATAAATTGTAAATGGCTAACATGCAGTTATTCTTTGGGTTCTACATCGATATTTTGTACGAACTAATAAAATATACCATCAGATATTTTGAGTAATCATTCTTACATCGGGAAGACCCAGCAAGAAGTCGAAGATCATATTAGATTTTTGAAATCAAAGAAAAATGCCATTCAACCATTTGCTTTTTGTATGGTTGGTGATAATTAATCCCAGAGAGATGTTGTATTTATGGAGATGTTATTGTAGATGTATTTATTTTCACGATATCAGGTATACATTTTTTATATAATATAAATATAATATATTATTTTTATATATTTTATAAGAAGAATCAATTTCTGTTATATTTAGTTATTCAGTTTTTTCCAAATTACATTATAAAAAGTTGTTTGTGTTAATTAAAAATATATGTTTTTGTTTCTTTAAGCTTATAGATAATACTTAACATTAGTTTGAGAATCGGAAAAAAATCATTGCTTCAACCTATATTTGAAATATTTATGTAGATATTAAGTCGTCATTTTGTTTACTTATTAACTATTTGTATGTTATACAGTGCTAGTCAAAAGTCCGTACCCCCCTCGTATCTTTTGACCGGTTATACTTATAATAGTGAAATTTGGAGGAAGGAAATGAACGGACGTAGGCTTCTTAACTAGTCATGACAGGTGACGTAAAAGTGACAGATGACTTTACAGCGCCACTGTAACAGATAATTTTAAATGGTACCCTATGGTAAGCGACACCTCGTTTGATAGGTATTGAAAATACCTATTCAGCTATACTAATTTTGTTTGAGTTTAAGCTCATTTGGATGAATAAATGAAATAATATAAACTTGTAGTTTCGCATTTAATTAATAAAAATTCAAAAAATTACGTTGACGTAAAAACTACCAGAGAGCTGAAAAATGTCAACTTTTTTGACAAAATAACCATGGGCGGACATTTCAATTTTTAAGAATTAAATGCGAAACTACAAAGTTATATTTATTTCATTTATTCACCAAAATCAAAATCAACTTAAACCCAAAAAAATTAGTATGACTGAAGAGATATTTTCAATACCTTTCAAATGAGGTGTCACTTGCCATAAGGTCCCATTTAAAATTATCTGTCACAGTGGCGCTGTAAAGTCATCTGTCACTATTACGTCACCTGTCATGACTAGTTAAGAAGCGTACGTCCGTTTATTTCCTCACTCCAAATTTCACTATTATATGTATAACCGATCAAAAGATACGAGGGGGGGTACGGACTTTTGACTAGCACTGTATACAAATATACATGAAGATGCCATTCACTGAACCAAAAAAGTACGTAAATATAATGAAAAAAACATTGATTCAAAAACGGGGAACATTAATTTTTGTCCAATGATCAGTATCGTTGGTCCAATGTAAGTAGATACATTATCTAATGCTCAAAAACATTAATTTTTATGAATTAGTACGTTGGTTCAATGTACTTTCTAGTTAAGAATTAATGTAGCGATCCATTGATTCAATGTACCTATCCATTGATTCAATGTACCGATACATTGATTCAATGTACCGATACATTGATTCTACAACTAGAAAGTACATTGAATGAACGTACTAATTCATAAAAATTAATGTTTTTGGGCATTAGTTAATGTATCGACTTACATTGGACCAATGATACTGATCTTCGGACGAAAATTAATGCTCCCCGTTTTTGAATCAATGTTTTTTTCATTATCATTACGTACTTTTTTGGTTCAGTGTACCTTTATTCTAAAATATCTAAGTTACTAATCAATATCAAAACATTCTAAATTAGGGCGCTGGAGGGTATTTACTTGCTGGATCCATTTACTTTTTAATTTTAAGGAAAAACAATTTCTAAAGTATTATAATTTATATTTCTGAATATTTTAATACCTTTCTCAGACAAATAAGATTCTGTACGATATGTGAAATGTTTTCCCGACATTCCAATTAGTTATCTGTTACATGGTGCAGTTACTTCTAAACTTGTTTTCCAAGTTTTCTTTCGAAGTTTGTATTATTTGATTAAATGGAAAACATGTTGCTGCTTGTCTTACTTTGCTGTTTTCCAAACAACCGTACGTTGGAGCACGACGACGTCATCAGTTCTTATATGTTGCGGTCTAGACGGAAAATACTACGGGGATATAAATTATCTGGCGTGTGTGGACGAACTGTGACAGTTAATTTGTGTCGAAAAATTAAAAAAATTGTGGAAACGTTCAATAAAAGATAGCGAAATAACTAATAACAGAGGTTAAAAATAGATATTTATAAAACAGTTCGTGAAGTATGCTTTTTGCAAACGCACGCGAAGTTTAGAGCACGAGCGACAGCGGTGCGAGTGCTATACCTCGCGAAAGTTCGCAAAAAGTACTTCACGCACAGTTTCATACAATATTTTGTCTACGATAAACAAATAAAAAACTATAACTCTTCGTCACTGGAATTTATTTCTATTCTACAATTTTTGAATTTTGACATTTAAAAATTTTAACTTCTTTCAAACCACAAAACTGTCAATACATTTGTTGTAATTTATTGCTCATTATGTCATCACCATGACAACGCGAAAGTTAAGGATATTTGATTATATGAAAGTGTGTCAAAAACAGTGCGAAAAAGTAAATCCCATTTAAAATACATACATTGTTACTTCACTCACACTTTAAATCCTTCTCGCACTGCTATCTATCTATATCTATCTATAATGACAGTTTTCACAAACTAAAAACTTATATGCCTTTTCTCAACAATAAGGGTAAGATAGAATGAGTACATTAGGATCGGTCCCACCAGTACACTGACTAGTGATGTTGAAAAAGTAACTATTCGTTACAAAGTACTCGTTACTTACGAATACTGAAAGTAACGATTACTATACAGAGAGGCAAATCGTTACTTTGATTACTTTGATTACTCTGATTACTTCGTACCAATCGTATCAGAGCGAGTACCTATTTTGAGTAGTATCTACAACAATCAGTTGATATCGGAATCGGACCGGTATTCCACGAGTGTTCGGTATCAGTACAGTTAACTAAAATTTTATCTATGAAGAGCGAAGGCAAGAAGAGTTTTACAGGATTACAGGGTGCTGAGAAGTAGCTGAAACAGAGGGAGGTATATCATTTAACAAAGCATGCACCCAGAAACAGATGTCTATACACCTACTATTTGTCGAGGTAGATAATTCACACAATTTCACAGATTTTAGTTCCTTTGAAAATAAAAATGCAACATATTAGATTTTAATAATAAATACACACTATTCTTATTTGCATTTCCATCCATTTTTCTATTGAAAACTCTTGCCTGTTTCACTATTTCCCTAAAAATAAATTTATTTTTTCATAAATGTCTTGGTCTATGTGTATTTTATTGGTATGATCCAATAAATCTAAAATAATATCTGCCCGGGCCAAAAAATTAGTAGAATTTATAAAAAAAAATATTTTTAATTATTAATTAGTCTGGACAAAATTATGTCGGGCAGATCCATTATCCAGAATTTCTATCCATTAAATAGATCGGTGAAAGTCGTTGTTATATTAACGGATCTTATACTTATACATACGAAAATTATACGAAATACTGAGAAATGCGATTCTCGATATGATTACTGGTACTCAAATACAAAAGTGACAAAAGTAATCAAAGTAACGAATACTGTAAATGATTACTTTATACAAAAGTAACGAAAAGGAACATCACTAACACTGACCAGCTACACTGAGTGTGTTTGACTCACACTGCAATTGCTAAAGGCACTTTAAGGTGCATTTTTAAATCAAAGTGAACACGAACGAAGGAACGAATTTGAAGGTTTTTGTTTGGTTATTCGTTCGCTACAAAGTAAAAACATTTACATTGTAGCGAACGAACGCATTCGTTGATGATCCGTCCGCAATGTCAGATGCAGATGAAGATGTAATCATTATCGCTACTAATTTTATAGTGATTGCAGGACATGCTGAAAAAAAAAGAAAGAAGAGAGTGTGGTGTTCACACAGGAGAGAAAATGCGTTTTCAAGGGGTTAAATATCAAACATTTTTCCGGACCCAGACATTCCCTACACCTCCCCAGACTCCCAGCAGGGGGCCCCCAGATCACGTTTGCCCTGGGGCCCCCAACATCCTACTTACGGCCCTGTCAATATTAACCCTTTCTTCAAATACTTTCTTTAAAACTCCCCCGGCATCACTCCTTAGCATATAAATATCCTAGTAATTCAACAATTCACATTTGTTAATCACTAAAATACCCAAAAAGAAACCGTAAAAGTTAACGACAAAAATAAAGTGCGATACTTTTATATCGTTTTAAATTAAAGTCATAATTTACAAAAATGAAAATAAACATGAACTGCTGCGAATTTAAATGAAAAGTAAATCCTGAAATCTGCTATAAATTCTGGCGCTGTTAACGGAATGGACGTAATTATTTTAACAACGATGTAATAGCTATTTGTATAACAAGGGAGGAAAGTGCTACTTTTCCTCCCGAGAATGAAGTTTACTGCCCGACGCGTAGCGGAGGGCAGTAATCATTCAAGGGAGGAAAAGGAACTTTACTCCCATGTTATACATATGGTTTTTCCACCTTCCTCAAATAACAAGTCATTTTTTTCATTTTTACTTAATTTATTTATGTAACTAACCAACAAAATTTATTAGAACTAAAACAAACAAGTAGGTACAATATAACTGTCAACTGTCAAATATAAGTCAATTATTAATGTAAACATTGTTAAATCAGAATAACAATTTACTGTTTTTTACCATTCTGCAAAATACAGAGTGTTTTTAAATAAACGTTAAAATGTATAGATACTTACGTAATAAAAAATAGATATCGTACAGGGCGTCAATAAGTTATATTTCATGAATGAAACACCATGACCTCACTTTTACTTTTCCTCCCTAGGGAGGAAAAATATTTTCCTCCCTAGGGAGGAAAAGTACAACTTTGCTCCCTACAATCAGGTCCGGAAAAGTATACTTTCGGTAGAGGTAGGTGGAAAATTATTTTTCCAGGAAGGTCGACTACAGTTTAGAAAATTCTATTTTATAAATTTTCAAAGTTTGGGTGTATCGGCATGTTTAGAAATGTTGGAATTATTCTAATATTATGGCATGCAGACTTCGTAAAAGGAGTTCGAAAAATTGTGCAAACTCATATTAATACAGGCGTCAAATAGGATTGAGTATGCAACATAAAGACAACTTCACACCCTGCTACTTTTTGAAATATACAACTCAAGAGGCTACAGTAGCGATCAACAGGTAGCAACAAACGCGGTCCAAGATTGTGGCTATAATTTTGAATATTTGGTCGAGATATTTGACACACATTCGTACTGTATGTAATAAAGAATGGCGATACAAAGCCCAATTTGAGAAATATATTAGTATGTGGAAATTAATCTGAAATTAAATACAATATTAAACAAATGAGCCTTTACCGCCATTAAGAAGAACAAAAAAATACACTTTTTTCAAATCAACTTTTTTATCCCATGCGTAGATTTTGTGTCATTTTGGACCTACTAAATTTTTTATTTCTAACAAGAAATCGAACATAATTATACCTAATAACTAATTAGGCAACATAGAGAAATTGTCACTGTCATTTTGACAAACCTGCGTCAGATTTTTTCTTATCTGTTCTGTTATCTTTATCGATATCTGTTCAGTGCAGGAGTGTATTATTTTAAGAATTCGTTATTGTTGTTTCATAGAAAAGTAGTGTTTATGTATAGTTAATTTATTATATTTTTGTGTAATAGAACAACAAGTTGTTGGCCTATTTGAAAAAATAGATTATTGTTAATTGTGAGTTTTAGTTATATGTAGGTAGGTAAGTATATTTTATATAAAAAAATCTCGAATTCTAATACGAGTATATTTATTTTATAAAGTTAGAGTGCCTTTGGCGCTCTATGGACTAAATAAAATAAGACTGCCCTTGTTTCGCTTCACAACGAAATTATTATTTATTATAATTACTTCGTGCAAATAACTATGTCACATGTATAAAAAACATGTATAAAAAATTGTCAAAGTAAGTTCTGAAAGAATAGTAGGAGGCCATAAAAGGGAATAAAAGGGGTGATCGGTTAGTACAATTTTACCAAGAGCATGAAATAAGGATCACAAACACATTCTTCGTGACAAACACAATTGTGATTAAGGAGGGGGTATGGTTTAAAATATTTAATTTTTTTTATTAATTCAAATAAAAGTAAATACTTTCAAGAATACTCTCTGAAAATTTCAAAATAATCGGAGTAAAATTACCAGAGATACAGCGTGTTGAATATCACTACCTTCGACTCGCTTTGCCGCGACTTCGCTCCAGCACGCTTGAGCGTAGTGAGAAACGTTAAACAACTGTTCGCCTTCTCTTTCGTAGATTACTCCTCGATTCAACAAACATATTCCAATGTGCATCACTTTACGATTTTGCAGACAAATAAGAAGATGAAGATGCAGTTGTCAAAACTTTAAACGCATTTTTCTCAAAACTGCTTTTTCAAATGCGGTGGACATTGTAACTGAAAAACTACTTGGCCAATCTACCTGATATTTTGCACATATTTTCTTTAGACATTTCATAAGGTAATAACGTCGAGATATTTGTCTATTTTTGCTTATTTTTGTTCAACAAGAATAAATCTGTTGATTTTCACAAAATTTTTACCAAAAATTTCATTTTTTTATTTCACCAGTGATACCAACAATTCAAAAATCATTCAAAATAAAAACTTGACATTATGACCTCGTGAAACTCGTGAATTTTTTGTTTCGTATGATCTAATGACGAGTTCTGATGTCCACCGCAAAATCCATTTTTTTGTGAGCTGCCTGTCAAAATTTGTCACCAATGGTTTATTTTTCAGTATTTTGGACTGAATTTTTTTATAAATATTCTTTGAATTCTACTTAATATGATTATTTAATTTAAAAATAACTTAATTGTACCATAGCTTCTAAAAAAATTCACAAAAATGTGCTTGGTATGTTGATTTCAAACCATACCCCCTCTTAACGAGAGATAGGTATCATAATACTATCAAATCAGTAAAGACTAACTCCAATATGTCCTCCACATTTCTAAAGTCATTAAGTGTTGGTTAACTAACAGACTAACTCCTAAATTCGACAATTATTATCGGACCAAAGAACATGCAGGATTCAGAATAGGCAGACTGTACATGTGATCACCTATTGACAATGAAGTTACTTATTGAGAAAATAAATGTAGGGAATAAATTCCCGAGGTAGGGAATAGTGGAAGTTATCATTCACTATTTCCGAGGAAATTCTTTCAAGTCTTAATATTTATAACCCACGGAAATGATGTATTTTAAGAAACTCATTCTAGACGGGAAAATCTTTATCAGATGTTCCTTTCGCTGTTGCCTGTACGATGATTAATTGAGACATTATCTTCGCTACTTCAACTAAGTTATAAGATCCTAATAACATGAATATCAATTAATTACAATCAATGTCAGAATATATGGAAATGTGTTTTATATTTCGTTATATTATACAGAGCCACTCATAAGAAAGTGTGATCTTTTTTAAACTAGTATTAATAAATTTCAGTAATATAATAGGTCAGTCAGCTATCTCTCCTAGTCCAAAATGTTTCGGCGATACACCCACACCATGAAAAAAGGCGGTGGCGCCCAAAATCCCGACAGGCCAAAATCCCGACATGAACAATCCTCGCATAAGTAAAAATTCCGACCATTACATTTTGAATATTTATTGTTTCCTTTTCAAATGTAATACCAAATCATATTATAGAATATTGAAATTGAAAAATTATTAGTTACAAATAAGTACGGGTACTATAACATAGTACGTAGGCATTGTTATTTGTAAGCTTTATTTTTTTTTATTTTTTATTTTTAAGTGTATACTGGACAATTTTATACTTATGAACGAATAATAATTGTATATGTAGTTACGTGGCTAAAGGTTCTGAACCAAGGCCAGAATAAAATAAAAAAAAAAATAAAAAAAAAGTACGGGTACTAATTATTATGCATTTTAAAAGACAAAATTATTTAAACACTTCATTTTATAATATAAAAGCTATACTTACAGATATGGAAGGTTGTAAGTGACATGATAATATCTATTATGAAAGTAAACTTGAATTCAGGATTTGATTATACATACATGATTATTAGACCAGTAAGGATCTGCGAAAAAACGTCTATTTTTGGATGTGAGAGGTGGCATTCGGATTTTTGCAGATAAAGTTAGGTGACACCTTCAGTAATAATAACTGACTTATGCTCCTTCTCAAATATGCCCGGAACATTAATAAAAAAATTAAAATATTTAAAAATTTCAAAAAACATCGATTTTTTCTGCTTTCTTTGCTTATGACTTTAAAACGATTCGTTTTGGAACAAAGTCGTAGAGAAATAAAATAAAGATAATTGAATTTTGTACGATATACGAGTGGTAAAAATCTCTTAAGGTATTGCCTTTTCTGCAATATAGCAATAACTACAAAATAAGGGGGCAAAATAAGTCTGTTGTTATTCAATATTTTTTAACTACTTTGGTGGCACTTAGAACCTTAGTAATTCGCTTAGGAAATTCTTTATAACATACTTAAATCGTGTACCAAAATTTCAATAACATCGACCTAACAAATTTTGCATAATAAATTTGCAATCTAAATGTTTTTAAAAAAGTTCAAATTTTTTAAAATCTTTCTGAACAAAAAGTAGACCATTTAGAAGTTGGCTAATTTTTTTACATATAAAGAGGTGCTCTACCTATCTAATACACTTTACAGAATTAAAATCGAATTATTTAAGGGGCCTCAGCAATGTTTTAAATTTATAAACAATTTTTTGGCTTATAAACAAATAGCTTTGTTTAATAATAAAAAAATTAATTTTTAGCAATGCAAATAATTAAAACCCGTATAATTTGACTTAAACTTTCAAATTCTGTCAGCAGAATTGTTATTTTATTTTTTAATCAAACGTTATTCGCGTTCAAAAATTGCATTTCTCGATTTTTTGAAAGTTCCACCGCGTTTATCTCGAAAACTATGCATCCTACGAAAAAACTTGTTGGAACATGTTTTGCTTAGAATTACCCAAGAAATATAAAAAAATGTTTTATTTTGCCAAAAATCGATGTTATGTAATTCCTCAAGTTCTTTGTTTATAACAATCTTATCGACATCCGGATCAACTGTTACCAAAAAAAGTCGTGTTCTACGAGTCAAAATACATAAAAATTTTTGGGTAAGTCCATCTAAATAAAGGAGCCCGTAGCACCCCCTCCTGGCCACAGCACTAATTTGTTTATAAGCCAAAAAATTGTTTATAACTTTAAAAAAACATTGCTGAGGCTGCTTAAATAATCCGATTTCAATTCTGTAAAGTGCATTAGATAGGTGGAGTACTTCTTTATATGTAAAAATTTGACAAATCTTTGTATGTTCTAGTTTTAGTTTTGCAAGATTTTAAAAAATTTTGATTTTTTAAAAATAGTTTAGATTGCAAAATTATTATCCAATATCTAGTAAGTCAATTTTAATGAAATTTGGTGCACGGTTTTAGCACATTACAAAAATTTTCTAAGCGAATTAGGAAGGTTCCAAGTGTAACCTAAGTGATGGAAAATTATTGAATAAGGACAGGCTTGTTTTGCCCCCTTATTTTATATTTATTACTATTTTGCAGCAAGGGTGATAAATTAAGACATTTTTAACCAATCGCATCTGATAGAAAATTTAATTATCTTTGTTTTATTCCTATACAACTTGTTCCAAAATGAATCGTTTTAAAGTAATAATCAGAAAAAGTAGAAAAAAAAACGAAATTTTTTGAAATTTTTTAAGTATTTTATTTTTTTTATTAATGTTCCCGGCATATCTGAGAAGGAGCATAAATCAATTATTATTAACGAAGTTATCACCTAACTTTATCCGAAAAAATCTGAATGCCACCTCTCACATCCACCTAAAAACAGATCCTTACTGGTCTATACCTATTAGAACAAATTGTAACTAGTTCCTGCGCAGGATATGGTGGCCATTTTTATTTATAAACAGTTTAGTGTCAAAAACGGCCTTTTTCCTTTTTTTCCAAATTAATGGAAAACAGTAAGTCTTATGGTTTTCTTAGTACAAACATCTTCGAGAGAATGGAAAAAGCTTTAAAATGGCGTATTACAAAGTTTAATACACTCATTTGTTGTTAATATAATTGTGAAAAAAGGACGAAATTTCAAAAAAATTAATTTCGCAAGAACTAATGTTAAAATAAGTGTACAGCTTTGAAATTTTTGTTAAACGAGGGTTCTTTAGTGCTTAATATGTGACAAATATTTCAAAGCGATTCATTCAATTGTTTAAATTTTATTCAAATTGTTTATCCCACAGAGCTTTTTTGCAATAACAAAGTCAGAAAAAATTAATGTTAGAACTATTCTACAGGTGTCAAATGAAAGAGCATGAACTAAACTTTCAAATTGTTTTAAAAAAGGTAAATAAAAAATGCATTTATCAGTAATAAATAATTGTGCAAAAGCATCGTCAATTTTTCAGTATAAACTTTCTGAATAACTTTCTTCAAAAAAATAATTTTCTTTACTATTTTTTAGGTGCACAACTACAAAGTAATAATAGGTATATGATAATTGATGAAAAATTGTAATAAATATATATAATTTATTGTATAAAAATAATAAAAAGTTTATAGGAGAAATTTAACATACTTTTCCATAATTATTTATTACTAGTAAATGCATTTTTTATTCACTTTTTTTAAACCAATTTGAAAGTGTAGATCATGCTCTTTCATTTGGCACCTGTAGAATGGTTTTAACATTACTTTTTTTCATTTTTGTCACAATTTGAGCACCAAAGAACCCTCATTTGACGAAAATTTCAAAGCTGTACACTTATTTTTAAAATAGTTATTGCGAAATTAATTTTTTTGAAATTTCGACTTTGTTTCGCAATTATATTAACAATAAGTAAATGAGTGTATTAAACTTTGTATTACGCCATTTTAAAGCTTTTTCCATTCTCTCGAAGATGTTTGTACTAATAAAACCATAAGTCTTACTGTTTTCCATTAATTTAAAAATAAAGAAAAAAAGGCCGTTTTTTGACACTAAATTGTTTATAAATAAAAATGGCCGCTAGATCCTATGTAGGAAATAGTTACAATTTGTTGTTATAGGTATTACCTGCCGAAAAAACGCTTCAGTACCCTGGCTGTTGAAGTGTCATGGAAAAAACTTATTACCCTCACTCTATTCCCGCACTCCAACCAACACCTTACCACTACTATCGATGTGCGCTGAACATGGAACACTTGAAAAATATACCTACAGTAAAAACACCGTAAATAACTAAGTCAGAATCCTTGGAATATAAAGAAATGGGCGTGTGTGTACCTTATATCGATTTATCCAAAGCCTTTGAGCAAATATAATTACATGTTTTCTTTCTCGATAATCAAACATCCTATGGTTGTAGTTGCCACGCTTCACAGTTAAAAAACTATGTGAAATACAGGCCCTGGGCTATAAATGGGCAGACTGGGCATTTGCCCAGGACGCCAAATTTTTGGGGGCGCAAAATAAAAGAGATAATAAAAATAAATTAGAGAAACAAATTACCCACTAAAAATATCTGACACAAAATTTTCAAAAATATCTAGAACAGAACAAGTAAATATAATACAGGCTACCGGGAATGTAAAATAAAAATAGTAAGAAAAATAATAATGATAAGTTAATATCAAGCATTATTATTCATATATTATTATTAAATAATAATATTAGAGATGGTAACACTGCAATCAGTTAATACGCTGTTGGCAGTACTTTTACCGTTGGGTACAGCCGGTGCCGGTGCATCCGCGCATGCGCTCATCTTCCTCTGTCTTACCAACAATCTTATAACCTCAAACGTTGTTTGTTTATTATTTGACAAGTGTAGTTATTGTTTGGGACAAAGTGGGTGATAATTTTGTTAAAAAATGAACAAAACAGTGGTTCTGAATTCTGGAAGCTGGAAGTGTGAATTATGTAGAAATAAATGTCTACAGTTTTGTGAATGAAAGACGTGTTTTCTTGTTATATACTTTACTTCATAAAATATAAGTAACATAGATTATTTGCTTTTACTTTAGTAATAAAGTATATAAATATATAATTATATATGTAATTATATAGTAATAAAGGGGGCGCCAGTAGACCATTTGCCCAGGGCTCCAGTCATCTAAGCCCAGGGCCTGGTGAAATATATAGTGACATAAATTCATATTATTATAATTGGTACATACCTGACTTACCTGAATTTTGACGGCAGTGGTGGGATATGCTTAAACATGGTCGAGACAGAGCTGGCGAATAATCGACCCCAATCAGCAATGACGGTTAACGTTAAGGGTATTCCTATAAGTGCGAAAACTATGCAAAAGGCACGACCTTCTGTCGTCATAGGAACGATGTGTCCGTAACCTGTAAAAAATATTATTTGTTAATATCTAATAATTATATTAGTACAGTAAAAGTCAGTTATTCCGAAGATTTGTTGAGCAAATTTTAGCGGAAACAAGTTAAAACTTAAAGAAAACGGTGTATAAACACCTGTATACTACCAGTTTGTACCTATGTGTTGGAGAGGGCAGTACCTATCTCGGCCCAAGAAACAGGTAGGTCTTTTAAAAATGTCCCAATTCGGCGCAAAGATTAAAACGGCTCGATATAAAATATACCAGCTCGGCTCATGGGATATTAATAATTGTTACTATCAAATAATTTTACATATCAATGGAAAAAGATACATTTATAGAATAACTTTATTAAATAGATATATAATTATACATAGCAAAATAAAAATAAAAACTAATATCAAAAAATTTTTCACCTCAATGTTTATACTAGTAAAATGGCATTTTTACCAAACTACAAAAATTGTTTATTCGCTTTTAACTCCAGTTTTTGAAAAACTAATCATTCTAAGCGACCCAAACTTCTGAAATCTATTAATAATACATAAATAAAGAAGAATGTATTAGGCCAATGACTAAAAATACCGCTAACTTACATTATTATGCTTCCAATTGGTTTTCTTCTTTTTTTTTCAAAAAAATATATTAATTTTTTAACTGTAACTTTTTTACTTTTTATCCTAGAAAGTTTATTAAAAAATAATTTTGTAGGTTTTTACAAGATATATGAGGCTGTTAATATTAAATCCTCTTAAAATCCTCAGTTGCAAAAAGAGGTGACTTTGAAAGGGTTGGTAAAGGTGGTTTTTGCATGTTATTAGAAGCTTTAATTGTCAATAGCTCACTTAATTTTTTACAGAAGAAAATATTTTAGCAAACTAAGTTCTTAGAAATGAAATAAGCTACAATTTTATATTTAATAGTTTTTTCGTATCTCTGATGCTAATCTTTATATTCTGAAGAAAAGGGCATTTTTTACCAAACTACAAAAAATCGTTATTCGCTTTTAACTCCATTTTTTTTTAAACTAATCATTCTAAGCCGGTCAAAGCTCTAGAGCCTATTAATAATACATAAGTAAAGAACACAAAATAAGGTTAATGACTAATTTTCATTAGGGTGGTAAGTAGGGGGAAGTTTCTGATCACTTTTTCGCTGAAAAAAATAGGGACTGACATTCTTTTTATTATAAGTCACTTAATTTTTGAGCTAGAGACTATTTTTTTATTTCTGAAGATAGATATTTTCAAATACTTTAAATTAGTTTAAACAAATTATTCTCAAAAAATGCATAGTTTCCCGGCTTTTGACTTTGAAACTACAATATTTAGCATTTGACGAAGAAGAGCTGATATATAATAAAGAATAGCTCGACTACTATTGGTCTTAAAGAAAATTTAAAAAAAGGGTTTTGTTTATTTTTTTAGAAGGTACGTTTTTGTTAAGCAAAGTTGTTTTGATAAAACGAAAACTTTTTGAGATATTAGCAGAAAACTGATTAAAAACATTGTTTTTTTCGATATAAAACTAACACTTTCGAAAGCGAATAAATCGAACATTAGTAATTTTATCAAAAAAATGTATAGAACGTTTTTTGATTAAAATGAATGTTTTTATCAACTTTTGCGGTAAAATATAATAAAAAATTTCCACCCCCGAGATGGGGTGGCAACCAGCCCCATGGTAAAAGCGCCTTTCGGCGTCATATAGATTTTGATCCTTGGACTATTCACTACTTATTCTAAAATTTTCAAGCAAATCGGTCCATTCTGTAAAAATTGCGAGGTTTTGTTCTATTTTAAGCTTCATTACTTGGACTAATTATTATTTACATATCTCCACTTTGTTTCACCTGAAGCTAATTTTCGTTTTTGTTTTTTAAATTTATAACGTTCACAAACTAACAGCAATTTTCCTCTTTGACTAAACATTTCAATTATGCTGGGCTTTAAAGATGTCTTTATACTCTATTTTGTCTGGATACTGAACTAGCAGTTAATTGAAAGACAAATTCATTCCACTACGAGCTGTCTAGCGAGTAACATCGTTCTGTATTTTGTCGTGCTTTGTAAAACATAGTGCAAAAACAGTGACATTAGTGTACCTTCAACTAGAAATAATTATTTTTGATTACATTAGCAGTGGTGAAGCAGATCCTCAAACAGTCAATAGGTCTCAAACATCTAGCCAAGCTTTATCCTATGTATCAGTAGCGAAATCGATTCCACGGCCAACATTTCCAACCAAGAGAAACTGTTTCTTAAATTCGCAAAGAACCACAAATTTCTGTACAATATTGAAGGTAGGGGTATTGGGGGTAGAATGTTTTTCTATCTTAATAAGAAATTTTCCCTAATCTATAATTCTAAGAGAAAATTATTATTATACCTACTAATAGGGTACTAGTACCTACCTGTTAATCTTCGAGCCGACCTGAGGGGTTTTTAAAATGTACCTGGGGTGTAATAAAGGACTAAAGGATTATAGTGAGCTGAGATGGGAATACCCCGTTGGATACCGTAGCCCTTATCAAAAAATCTGCTAAAAACTAAAAGCAATGCAATGCAATGAAACATGTCATCCGTCATTCTTTTGGAAAAAGTGAACGTGGCAAATCAGTCTGGCTAACACAGTGGGAGCCTGACATCACATGGCGATCCTACTTATAGAGAATAAAAATCATCTGATCCGTCAAAAAGGAAAAGAAAAGGGAGAAATGGAGAAATTCTATCTTGGGTTATATCAACATCAATCCCATTTACCGACATAAAAAATGGGCAACAATAAAAATAAGCAAAAAGAAGAACATATATTCATCTATAAGGCTAGCAACAGTGGAGGTAACATGGCTTAGACTGGAACAGGAATGAAGAAAATATCAATTTCGAGGTACTAGGACTACTAGGAGTATAATCATCTTCGTCGTATGGATGGTAGACAAAAGATGGAGAAAGCAGCTGAGATAGAAAATTCGCCACGAAATCTCCAAATCAACAGAACTACTTAACACGGTCCATGCGTATGTCGCTCATCGGTGACATTTTGATCATCGCTCATCGTTCCCCTCTCAGCAGTTCCGTTCCCAGCAGTGATGTCTCCGATGAGCGACATCAGTTCACTTAGATTACATTACAAAAATTATTTCAGGTTCTGGGAGTTCTGGTTCTTTTACTTAAAAAAATATACGCAGCGAACGTGTTAAGCTGGTTGCCCGCTATCCAGGAGCCACAGAGGAACAACCAGAGACAATAGTCTACACAGCGAGTGTGATAAAAACCAGATTTATTTTTTATCATGATATATTTTATCAATGTTTTGTACTATAAATTTTTCACAGAATTTACGTTTGTCAAATTTATGTTCGAAAAAAAAATGAATAATATACTCTTCAGTCTTAACGATAAAATTATTAACTAAAAAGGGGGTAGTTCCCTGGATTGGCTGTATACCTTATAGTTAAACAAACTGGAACATGAAGTAAAAACCACTTCTATGTAAAAGGTATATTTACTAAAAATTTTTAGAATCCCAATGGATTCAATAAAATGAGTTCATCAGAACGTTTTCAAACCTATCGGTCCATCATCAGTGATTTGAATACTTGCAAAATAGCCCCAGAACCAAACAATGGTTGTGATTATAAATAAATCTACATTATGTTGAAATAAATTTAAAATGGCTAAACGCCGATGTTAAAGGATTAAACCTCTGGGAACATGGTGAAACTCTACCCGAGGACCCAATCAACCATCTTCGGTCAACGATGACTACTAAGCCTACACTTAGTAGTCATCGTTGACCGAAGATGGTTGATTGGGTCCTCGGGTAGAGTTTCACCATGTTCCCAGAGGTTTAATCCTTTAACATCGGCGTTTAGCCATTTTAAATTTATTTCAACATAATGTAGATTTATTTATAATCACAACCATTGTTTGGTTCTGGGGCTATTTTGCAAGTATTCAAATCACTGATGATGGACCGATAGGTTTGAAAACGTTCTGATGAACTCATTTTATTGAATCCATTGGGATTCTAAAAATTTTTAGTAAATATACCTTTTACATAGAAGTGGTTTTTACTTCATGTTCCAGTTTGTATAAAATTATTAGTTTTCGAGATATTTGAAGTTGAAAATATGTAATTAAGCGGCACAATACATCAGGTAGTCAAAATATCTGTGCCGATACATGTTTAACTTTAAATATTTCGAAAACTAATGACTTTATCGTTATAAGTGAAGAGTATGTTATTTACATAAAGAGTATTAGAGAATCGAAAAATTGTACTAAAATGGCAATTCCGCCAGTGGCATAGAATTTGGGAAGGGTCAACCATTCACTGCCCCCTGTCGTACGCCTCTGGTAACAGCCAGAAACGTTTATTTAACATAATTTCATAGGCTGTATAGTACACACTTTCTGCCAATTATGAATAGGATACGTCGAATAGTTTTAAAATACTGAGCAAACATACTTTGTATCTTTTTAAATAAAACACCCTGCAACTCAGTAAGGAACCCCAGTTTATTTATTTAAGTGATTTGAGTTAGATCTTAATATTTTGAGGTCTAGAATTTACAACTCAGAGATTGGATATTCTTAATTAAACACTCTGTATATAATATCAAAAGGGTTTTACAATATACCTTCACGCTAGTCTTCCCAAACTCATTCTATATTTAATGTTGCCTTCAACAAACCTATTTACCAATTCTTATTAAAAATTCAATTTCATCTTCATAATCCTATACACTCCAAGCTTCTCATTCAGCATACTCTAATAATTCGTTCCATTTTGCATGAGAACGTTGACTCCCTCAACAGAAAGCAAGAAGTGACAAAATTGAGAAAATAAGACGTAATAGCTAGAGCTGATGCGAGTCCGATGAAACATTTAAGACAATAGGTCCGATATATAATGTCATAAACGTCTTCACGTCCGTGTAATGAAGATATATGGTCGATTTTTATTATAGGAAAAGTTCGTGCATCGGGTATTAGCACAAGCAATGACGAATTGTGACAAGGATGTTAACAAAATGTACTAATTAGTTATTAGGGATCTGTCAAGTAACATTAATAATTGCAGGTAGGTACATTTGTGATCACAAATTTTTAGAAAATCTCACAGATATTATTTTTTTCTTTTAATACAAATTGTTACTGGTAAATAACATATTGTATGATCATTATTTTTTGTTTTAGTTTCTTATGGTCCATGTTATATGCAATGGCGACTGGTGATCGAAAACCACGGGGCGCCCCACTCCCTAGAAAAATGATGTACAATGTGTTGTTCCTGGAAACATGATGTACAATAATTTTTTTATTAAATTTTCATTATCTTTTCTATTATTTAATTAAATTATATTTTTAAGCACCTGCACTATGTTCGGGGCTGATTTCTTAACGCTCGATAAAGGCATGCGGTTACTAAGGAAAAGACACGCAGTAACTATGATTTTTTTGAGGACATCACTTTACAAGCCCAGATATATCTTGTCGTTCAAATAGTTAAGTAGTTAGCATAGATACGTACTACATAATATAGCATAGCAAGCTGATAGCTGCAATACTCAACAGCAACCTGATGGGCTATGAAGGCTTCAAATTAGCAATATTCTTGTCATGTTGAAGCCCTAGGTATAAGGACTACCGCATGATAACCTACCTCGAACTATGCAGGACACCGTGAGGCGTTTTAGTCCCTCTATATTTATACGCCCATAATTTTGAACAACCCAGCAACATGTCGAGTTTTGATTAAAGGGGAACACATTTTGTCGGTATTTTTGATTATTTTTAATGAAATCAAATAAGATTTCGTTTTAAAGCCATTTGAGTTCCCTATATATTAGTCTTTAAATTTTGTTGTTCCTAGAACAAATGTGTTGTTCCTAGAAACATGATGTACAATAATTTTTTTTATTAAATTTTCATTCTCTTCTCTGTTATTTAATTAAAATATATTTTTAAGCGCCTGCACTATGTTCGGGGCTGATTTCTTAACGCTCGATAAAGGCATGCGGTTACTACGGAAAAGACACGCAGTAACTATGGTTTTTTTGAGCACATCACTTTACAAGCCCGGACATATCTTGTCGTTCAAATAGTTAAGTAGTTAGCATACAGTATTTCTCATGATCATCTTTCAGTGCTTCACAATTTTTCGATTTCTTTCTAACGCATTAAATTGTATGTGACAGAAAAAAAGGCACGTCGGTGATTACATTTCGTCGGTGACATTTTTATAACATTTATTCTAGTTATTCTAGTTGTCGATAGATGACGCCATAATAAAAAAATAATTTTTTTTTAATTAGATAATAATATTACAAATATAATCTGTATAATTTATAAGACTATACAAATCAAAGAAAATACCATTTTATAAATGCAAGAAACACTTTTGATTTGTTTTTATTCCAAATTGAAAATAAAATGTGACAACTGTCAGATTTAACTAAAATGTCATGTTAGAATAAATGTCATAAATGTGTATTATCACGGACTTACCCTTTTTCCTATAATTTGTTACGCACTGAAAAATGATCATGAGAAATACTGTAAATACGTACTACATAATTGTTCTCTGTTGATCAAGTAAAGTTGAAGTCATAACAAATGCCAGTGATGGTGTGTGAGTTAATGAACTAAACTTTAGCACTTTGAATTTGTATTGAAGTTTTAAATTTGTATTTTATATTCATATATGTTTTCCCTATATTGTTCCTTCTATTTTGTTTTCTCCTTACAGATTTTCTAAAGATGTTAAACGTTCTTAAAGACGTAGGTACTAAACATAATTCCTCAGACACTTAGTTTAAATTACGAAGCTGGAGAATTACTCAAAAGTAGTGTTTATATAGTGTTTTTATAGTGTTTATTATAGGTGATAATGATTCATATTCAAATTTCGATTGACAATGTGTTATCAACTATTTTTAATGTAATGGGAAATAAGCCGCAATTTTACCAAAAAAAAAAGATTTTATTAAATATGGCCTCATAGATCAGAATTGTTGGATACATTCCTAAATATTATAAACAATCAAGAAGAGACAATAAATTTTACAATGGAAAAGGAATATAATAACACTCTGCCATTCCTCGATGTTTTAGTCTCAAAGAAGGATAAGTACTGGATATGAGACACAAGTGTATAGAAAACCAACACACGCCAACAGATATCTCAATTACAAATCAAATCACAACATCAACGTTAAAAAGAGAAACATTGTTAGAAGAAAAACAATTGTTAACATCTGTTTTATTAAAAAATGATTATCCTTTATCGTTTATAAAAAAGGAATTGTCAAGGTTGGATCGAATAGTACAGAACAACGTAGAAAGGGATACTAAAACATCCACAAGAAATAATACGAGGAAAATATCAATACCACAGTGCCGGTTTTTCCACTGGGCGCATGGGGCGGGCGCCCAGGGGCCCGGACCCCGGAGGGGCCCGAAAAGGCTCTTTCCTTTTAATTATAAAAAATTAAAGTCGCTAAATAATCTACATATTTTCCGAAAATAATCTCATACGCAGATACGCCAATACACTGCAAATGCCTATGTTCGATTGTTACATTTCTTCACGCCTATACACAGTGGCGTAGCCTAGCCCCACAGGGGCCCCGTGTCAATGTTTGTGGCGGGACCGTTTGCCAAAAACTACAGAAAGTTGTCAGAAAGATTTCTCGAATTGTAGTGAATTTTGCACGTGAATCCAGCTTGGTTGAATCAACTACATAGTTATTTCAGAACTGTTCAAAGTATCTACACGTTTTTTTCGGCTTCTCCTCAAAGATGGAATTTACTGCAAGAAAGCGGCAAATGTTGTGTAAAAAGATTAATTGAAACTAGATGGTCCGCCCGATTTGACGCTGTAAATGCATTATTTAGAAACTACGGATCCATCAAACATATTTTTTCCAGTTAAGCAATAATAGAGATGAAAAATCAGCAGATAGAAGTGAAGCCAAGACACTGTACAATAAAATGGAGACAGCTCTATTGACACTGATATGGGCAAGAATTTTGGAACGAGTGAATGCAACAAGTAAAACGTTAGAGACTGTGGACTTAAACGTAGAATGTGCCAATTGGGGTAGAATTAATGGCATCTCTTTTGAGCTTTGTTGGAAACGTAAGAAATAAGTTTAGCGAAATTGAACAAGAAGCGAAAATTTTCTTTTGCGAAGATGAGGATATATCAAACATCTACTATACAACTGAGCTTCAAAGAATAAAGAAAATAAAAACATTTTTCGAAGAAGCAGGTGAGAGTCAAATCATTTTAAAGGGTCAAGAAATATTCAGAATTGAAGCATTTAATTTTATATGCGACAATATTACTCAAGATCTTTTAAAGGGAATTGAATGCTACAAGGATGTAACATCAGCTTTTAGATGTTCTTTTGCGCTAGAGAAAGAAGAAGTCAAGACGTCAGTTAACACTTTATGCGAGAAATATAAAAAAGATGTTGATGAAACCAGAGAGAACTTGCATAATGAAATTACCCATTTTGTAACGTTATGCCAAAATTTAAATAAACATACATTTTATGAAAAATTTGATGTCATCCAGGATGTAAAGGCAACTTTTCCCAATATTTTAAAATAAAAACATATTTAAGGTCAAATTTCTGTTTTTGATTTATGTTTTTAAATGTATTTTTTGGATTACTTTTTATAATAATAGTCTCCCGTTTTATACCGCTGACGCGGCTTTGGGATTATAGCAGGATAGTCTGCTATACTTAGGGCCTACGGTATACAAGGAGGGTAACAGGGTCAGTACTACGCTTCAATCGCATATCATTAGTCATGCTTTTACCCAAGGTACCTACTCATTTTATTCCGGCTGAGTCGACCTGAGGCCTATAGACATTTGCTATTCTTCTTGCTTGTTAAAAAAAAATTATTCTATGGATTTTAGAATAAACCTTAATAGTTAATAATGCATGTGTTTTCTTTTTAAAAAGCTGACAACGAATAGCAATGAATGGGGCCCCTAAACCTCCAGCGCCCAGGGCCCGAAGTTAGGTTAAACCGGCACTGCAATACCATATATAAAAGGACTATCCGAGAAACTTAAAACAATAGGAAATAAATTCAACATTTCAACAACATTCAAAACAACAAACACGTTGAGATCTATTCTACCTAAAACTAAACCTAACAATGAACAAGAAAGAACAAAGAATTGTATTTATAAAATACCTTGTGAATGCGAACAATTTTATTTAGGTGAAACATCAAGACCATTAAACGTTAGAATAAGTGAATACATCAGTCTTATATTAAAAATAGAGAATTTGATAGATCTCAAATATGTCAACATGCATGGGATAATGAACATAGAGTTCAGTGGAGAGATTCAAGTATAGTTCTGAAAGAAACAGATAGTAAAAAGAGAAAAATCAAAGAAGCGGCTCTAATTATGCTAAATGAAACCAATTGTGTCGCAAATTCCTCGGTAGAATGCAGTAGGATGTGGCTACCCATACTTAGAGTTACCATAATTTATTAAGGCCAAATCCGGACAGGGGTAGTCCAAGGGGTTGTAGAAAATATAAAATGTGAATTTGACTGTGTTAGTGTTGCTATCTCTACATTGTACATAAATATATGCGAAATGCTTAGTCTGTACTGGTCCTCTACTTTAAAATGTATAATACATGTCTGAATTGCCAATATAAATGAGTCAGATTAAATAAATTATTAGAAGAATTTTTTAATAAGCAACAACATTTTTGTATTATTTTGTGTTATTTTAGTATTATTTTGTATTTTGACAACGACACCCGACTTAGGCGTCGTAACGTCAATAAAATCATTTTTTTGGTACAATTGTGGCTAATTTCCCATTGAAAATAGTTGATTATAAAAATGCCACAAGGAAATAGCTTCAGACCGACAATGTGTTATTCAGCGTTTTTTAAATATTTTTTCAGACGAATATTAACATTCAGAAGTTCAAAAACACAAACAGTATTTTTGAATGAATGAATGTTTGTCAATGAATTAACTTTGACCTCCGTTGAAAAATATTGAAGGGCATGTAGCTAAAAAAATAAAAGGGGTGAAATTCATTTTTAATTTATTGTTTGCATAAAGATTAATTTTATCCTTGAATAAGCAATTTTTTTTCATTAACTCATTTTATTTTCAGCAAGCGTTATGTGGGGAATTTTTCCATTTCGGATTTAGACTCGACAATAAAAATAAAACGATACATGGAAACAGTAAAAATACTTTAGCAAAACAAAAACAAAAATTAACACCCTAACAATATCTAAAAAAAGATGGAAAACACGCACTGGCGAAGCGTCCATGTAACCACTGTTACCATTGGTAACAGTTCAAAATCTTGCAAATAAATATTTTATAAGGATGAATAATTACATTTACCTATATTTTTACCAATAGAAATATATATTATTATAACGAGCGATCCACAATTATTGGGATCAAAGCTATCCGTGCAAAAAATTACGTATGTCTTGTTTTAATCTGTAAGACCGCCGGAGTGTGACGTCACGGCCAACTGCGGCTATATTCAGTGTTGTTATGATCACTTTTCCAAACAAAGAATAAAGATTGAAAACACGTTGAAAAGATACCCAATCTCAAGACCTTTTAATTCGTATAAAGTTGCTTCTTCTGCTACTTTTTATGTTCAATTATAGTGTTTTTAAAGTTGACGTATGTACCGGGTGTCCCAATAAGAATGGCTCTCGGCCATATCTCAGGAACCGTTTATAGTAGAGCTTTGAAATAAAAAATTTTATAACAAAAGTTGCCTCAGGAAAAGCCTGTAAATTATTTTCATAATTGTGGGTCCACCGCTAGAGGGCGTAATTGAACATCAAAAATAAAAAAATCTAAATTTTACAAAATTTTCCTAATGAAGGGGCACTGGAAATCCGATTATTGTATTCTTCATCAAATTCTGCGCATATTTGATTTGACAAGTTTAACTCTATCTTTGCAAATAAGAGGTGGGGGTGAGTGGGAACCTTGTTATGAAAAAATGGCTGTAAGTCCGGTTCTGCTTAACAAAATTTTGCAAACTTGGTCTTGTTGAAGACAGATCTTTTTCGTTAATGTAAAAGTTATGATTTCGAACCAACTTACTGAGTAATATGCGAGCTAGAAGGCGTTATTTAATTTTTTTCAGAAATCTAGTTTTCTTTGGAAAATATTAAATACAAGTATGCATTTTTAATCATACTTTATAAAATTAGATTAAATTAGCAATAGAATAGCGAAAACCGCATGTCGATACCTTTTTTCTATCTCAAGATATCTCGAGAAGCGTGTAAATTTTATACATAACTGTTACTATCACCGGTAAACTAAGTTAATGAAAAGTAGTGTGCTGTGGAAAAAAACAAAATAACATTTTCCAGATGTCAACGTATAAAAATATAATTAATTAAAACAACAATATAAAGAGAAACAATACTATTAAAATTAAATATAACACAGAACAAAAGAACTACTTAGTGACGACCTAAATATTCAAATTGTTGCCCATCATACACTACTCTAGAATATATTATACAGAGAATACTAAACGCCATTCAAAGCATATCGAGAGCAGAAATTGAGACTGCTGTTCAATCTACTCTTGAAAGAGTAAATGTTTGCAACGAAAATGATGGGCAAAAATTTGAACGTTTATGTCATCACTAAATAGTTGTTTTTATTTCTTTGTAATAGGGCTTTTCAACGCTTCTCATTTGTTTCGAGCCTCTGTAATATGCCGTATAATCCGTGTATAATATTAATATACGAGATATGAACGAGGCTCGAAACAAATGAGAAGCGTTGAAAAGACCTAATATACGTTGACAGCTGAAAAATGTTTCTTTGTTGTTTCCATAGCACACTATTTTTAATGAATTTCGTTTACCGGTGACAGTAACAGTTATGTTTTTAAATTTACACGTTTTGTAAGATATCTCGAGATAGAAAAAAGGTATTAACATGCGGTTTTCGCTATTCTGTTGCTAATTTTGTCTAATTTTGTAATATGGTATTAAAAATGCATGTTTGTATTTAATATTTTCCAAGGAACACTAGATTTCTGAAAAAAATTAAATAACGCCTTCTAGCTGGCATATTACTCAGTAAGTTGGTTCGAAATCATAACTTTTACATTGACGAAAAAGATCTGTCTTCAACAAGACCAAGTTTGCAAAATTTGATTAAGCAGAACCGGACTCACAGCCAGTTTTTCATAACAAGGTTCCCACTCACCCCCACCTCTTATTTCCAAAGGTAGACCTAAACTTGTCAAATCAAATATGCGTAGAATTTTATGAAGAATACGACGATCGGATTTCCAGTGCCCCTTCATTAGGAAAATTTTGTAAAATTTAGATTTTTAAATTTTTGATATTCAATTACGCCCTCTAGCGGTGGTTCCACAATTATGAAAATAATTTCCAGGTATTTCCTGAGGCAACTTTTGTTATAAAATTTTTGAAGTTATACTTCTTTACGGGCGTAATGACGGTGAAATTTTATATGGGAAAACCTAGCGACCGGGCGCATGCGCATTATAACTTTGTTCTGATTGGATGTTCAAATGACATGACAAAAATTATCCAATATGGCAGCTGTGGCACAGCTGTGGGACTGTGCATGGTTTGGTTATAATGTATGCTTGTTGCGTTTTAAAATTTGTAGGAAGAGAAACAACAAACAAAAAGTTAGTTAATGGTTATACTGCCTTTTTAAATAGTTTTCATATTATATTTTTGGACTTATTTACATAGAAGAGATGATTGTTGCATGCCAATGTGAAAGCTCATCAAACTGTGCCTAGTATGAGTGCCGCAGATCTCGCTTATTCAAAGCTAAAGAATCTTTCACTGGTAAGTGTTTTATAAATAGTTGATCAAATTTTGTTATGATATTTGAACATAGCCACTTTGCACGACGCAAGTGATTGCGAAATTTATTAGTCGTTATACGGGCTCCGATACCTACCTTGAACCTACCAAAATACATAAGTAGTATGTAATACTTTTATTTACATAATTTGATTACCATCAAAATTTCTATCAATATTCACCTAATATATTGTCTTCTTACTCTATGTTTTGTTGTATTTTTTCAATTCTAAATCAGTTCAATTCAAAATCAAAATAATTTGATTTACATAAGTTAAAAATGTCAAAAGGTTAATCTGTTTAGTTAGACGATCTTCGCACATAATGACAAGCTGTCTCTGTGGCGAAGTTTTAATGCGGGTGAATCCCAATACAACGCAAATACCAGCCGCGTGGTAAGTTGGTTCGAATCCCAATAGAAACTTTTACTTTTTTATTTTTTTTTATACATTTTATGATTGTAAGTATATTTATTATATAATTTTATTTTCAGAAAATACGTATTTAGTTAAAAAATTTTCCGACAATTAATGTTCAGAAATCATTTGTGGCATTTTTAATGTGTTTTTTGGCACTGTTTTAATAAAAATGTTTGAGAAGTAGTAAGTATAAATTAATTAAATATTTAAATAAAATATAAATAAAAAGTATATTAATTTCGTTTATAATCATATAATCATATAATAGAAGTATAACTTCTTACGTGCGTACAAAGTACACACACATTCTTTTTATTTCAAAGCTCTACTATAAACGGTTCCTGAGATATGGCCGAGAGCCATTCTTATTGGGACACCCGGTACACTGACAAGTATCTGTCCAATTTGACGTAAACTGGAAAGTATATCTGAATTAATAATAGACATGCACTGTATAGCTATCTCTGTCGTTCAGAGCCACCTATGGTGACAATAATTTTGGATCACACGTTATTATGTGTTAATAGTACATACCTAATTCAGTAAATAGCCAACTACTCGTAGACACACGAAAATACTGGCGAGTTTATGTGACTCAGTTGCACTTTATTATACTCTGTTACCAGTTTCATTTCTGGTTACAATGATTATACCCTCGCTATCGCTCGGGACCGGCTAGTGTCTGAAAATTTTGAAGAAGCGACGGCGACGGTGCCGATGTGAGCGCGCTGTGTTTATCAGTAGCCCTGTTACCAGATTTAAATTTGGTTAACCATGGATGAGTGTCGCTCGCTGCGTAATCGACCAACTACTTGAAAAGTAATTCTCCTTGTATAATTTTGAAGAAAAAAATGAGACTATTGAAAATGAAAGACCTCTTTTCAACAATTTAAAAAATGAATAAAAAAATAGTTCGATATTTTAAATTTAATTGGTACAGTGAAAATTCTTGGTTATGTGGTTGCAAGAAAAATAGCCTGTATTGTTGGCCATGTCTTCTGGTTTCTACAGAAAAAATGGGTGAACCAGGTTCACGATTTAAATAGTTTTAGAGTTTTAAAAAGGAGACATGAAATTTCTCCGTTACCTACATGTAAGATGTAGAACCCATATTCTATACCCAATTTGATTCAGTTTGGCAAAACAAGAATCGAAAGTTCTCTTAACCAAACTTTTAAAGCAAATATTGCTAATCATAATGAGTTTATTAAAAAAATAGATAGGTATATCTTTAGCACACTTATAATTGATACCGTATGTTTTTTGGCCAAACAAGAATTAGCGTTTCGTGGTCATTTTGAGGGCGACGACTCTGACAATCGAGGCAATTACAGGGAATTCTTAACATTAATTGCCAAAAAAGATCAAAAATTTTGCCAACATCTAGAAACATTAACTGTTTTTTCTAGAGTTTCAAGTGATATACCTACAAAATGATATTATTGAAGCTGTACTATATATACATTTAGCCATATCTTCATTTTTTTTAAATAAGATTTTTTGCATCTGGTTTTGGTAACACTTTAGAAAAAGTCACGCGTCGCCACTGAAAAGACGAGCACCAACTTTAACCTTATTGGTCTTCTCCTTCTTTTTTTTTGTTAAATATGACTCTATTGTTTTTTCAATGTGCTTACAGTCACATGTCGTTCCATGGTTTTGTTGGTAGTAATACTGATCGTCTTCCTAATGGGGAACCGCTTCTCGCCGTCCTAACTACTCTATTTGTGCCTTGTGGTCATTCGACTCAGGGCTCCCGTAAGGGTTACTGGCGCCTATGCGCAAAAAAGGATTTTGGCGCTCCTTAACGCATTTTGGATCATATTTTTTTATTTATTTTTTTGAAGGTGGATAGGTAAGTACTTGAAATAAAGCAAAAAACGGAACTTTAGAAGTCATATTTATAATCGATTTACGGTAAAATATTGCAAAACCTGCGAATTAAAAACCCGCTGGGATTGTCATGAAATTTGGCATAGACATAGATAACATGTGAAATAAAAAAGTGATATTGTGCCAATGTGAGCTTTTGCCCTGGATCTCTTCTTGCCCTTCTTAGGGGTAATACAACAAGGGTACGTTCAAGAAAGGAATTGGATAAAATGACCAATTTTAAGCAACTTTTGTTGTATTAAGTTTTTTTCAGTAAGTCAGAAAGTTCAGTATGTATTTTATCGAAAAAATGTTCTTGGCAAAAATAGAGCTTATAAAATAGTGAAAGTGTTTAAAAAAGAAGCATTCTTTTTGTTTTTAAGTTTCTATAAGCAGATAAGTTACGCTAAAAACAATGATGGTCCCTTTTTTATTTTTTTCGTAACAAAAATCGGGAAAATCACCACCTAATTACCGTCCCAAAATGAAATTAATCATTACCGCTTCACCACACGTTACTTTACTTATGTATTATTCATATGATCTGAAGTTTCATCGGTTCAAAGTCCTTTTTTGAAAGGGCTTGAACGAGTCACTTATCACGAGTGTGTGCAAATTTTGAACAGTCATATCTTAAAATTTTTTTCTTACAGAAAACTAAAAATCCAAAATATCCAGAAAAGAAAAACCTACATTTTTTTACTCCCTGAGATTTTTGGTATCACTAATTTTTAAGCTATTTTGAAAAAAAATCTAGAATTTTTTTCAAGATAAAAAATTTTACTTTAAAAGCAAATATTTTCAAAAATAAGCACTTTCAACTGATGAAACTTGCATGTTATATAAATAATATCTACATATATTGTAAATGGTAAAGCGCTAACGACTAATTAAATTTGAAATGCTAATTAGAAGGTGATTTTTATAATTTTTTAAAAAAAAATTACCAACTTAATTTTGAGCGTAACTTACTTACTTTTGATGCTAGAAAGTTAAAAAAAAAACAAAAGTAAAGCTTTTTTTTAACACTTTAAAGAAGTTGTAATGAGTTTTTCCCGAAAAGTGCTTAATTTTTTGTTTATTTCACGATGAAATATTCCATTTGGAATTTGACGAATAAGAACCTACTTTTCATTAGATACTTCATATATCTATCAACTTTTATTCACTTTTTTGTAAGCTATATTTTTGCTAAGAGAATATTTTCGATAAAATACTTACTTTCTAAGTTATTTGCGAAAACCCGTCTAAAAGCGGGCGTTCTTGTTGAAAAATGAACATATTCACTCGCAAATAACTCGAAAAATATTAAATTAGTGAAAATACTCTATAGAAACAAAGTTTCTTAGAATTAGTCTTTTTATCCCATTCCGGACTTATTTTGAACGTATGTTTTTCACCTCCGAGAAGGGGTGAAACTCACCCTCAGAGAGCATAAACACACATCGGCACAATATCAATTTTTTTTTACGTGTTAGTTATGTGTATGCCAAATTTCATGTCAATACAAGCGATTCTTTAAAATTCACATCAAAAACCATGAGTAAATATCCTATTATTTTTGTAGACTAAAATATTAAAATGAAACAAACAGAATATGGGCTATTCCACGAATATACGCCTGTCTTGGATTATCGAGACAACGAATATTTTAGTGTGCAACATAAGAAGTGCGAAAATAAATGGCTCTAATAATTGTTCCAATAAACAACAATGTATTTTGCAATTTACTTTCGTTCTTCATAATTTGCGCAGTAAAATATTCGTTGTCGCGATAATCCAAGACAGGTGTATGTTCGTGGAGCAGGGTATAAAATTATAACATAATAAATTAAACTGCCTGACTTCTGACACGTTCTCGCAAGGAATCGGTAGTAACTGGGATGATATACTAAAGTGTTCGTATTCAGACGCTGGCCGCCATCATGTTTACAAGCTCTTGAAACCTTTCTCTATGGGCTGCTGCGAGAAATAATTCTTCTACTGTGGTTCCACACCATTGTCTATAATATTTCGCAACCATCAGAGTTTCTTTCGACCAATCTATCTCTATCCCTCTACTTTTCCTAGTATTATAAGGCGAAGTAGATGGTATTTAGGTCCTCTAATTATGTGGCCGAAGTATTCTGTTTTTCTCATATTTTCTCCTATTTATACCTAATCCTGTTTAATTTTTCAACTTTTATTTTTAAATTAATTTTTGTTTTTTGTTGCAAATTTTTTACCCTGAGTTTTGGCGCCCCTAAAGGATGGCGCCCGTGTGCATTGCACACTTTGCACATATGGTAGCGGAGGCCCTGATTCGAATTTCGACTTATGTGGTCGTTTCAAGCTCATTGGTGAATAGATTAAAAGAAAAAAAAATGCATGTTCAATTTATGTATGTATAACTTATAAAATGAAATTAAATTATTGTTATATTATTATGATTTTTGTAATTATTTCTTGATTTTTGGTTGTTCTAGAAATCCTTACCAGAATCAGCCAAAGTGTTGTTTCAATGATTTTGAAAAGTGCGAAATGTGCCAAATATTTTCCGGGACTAAAGTCATTTGCAGTGACTCTAAATTTTTATTCAGCAAAGGCTTGGATTTTGTACGCATTATGCTGCATATTTGTATCTATTTTTTTATTAAATTGTGTATGTACATATACCCAATTTAATTAATAATTATGTTGCAAAATATTTATCTTTGGTATATTTTTTGTTAAAAAATTGTTATTGATTTAATGTATAATATAAATTGTTTGTTTTTTTTTTCATTTTTTAACGATAAAATACGAAATTATATTTCTATAGCTTGTCGTTTGTGTGCACTCAAGTAAACTATTAATTTCCTGTTCAAAAATGGAAGTAGTCGAGTTCTGCAACAAATATATGTGGTAGAAGAATCAGAGCGGAGTCCTGCCTCGGCGTTTTATCTTAAGGGGATCACCGATCAGGGATATTATGATTATAAAAATTGCGTTCTATATTTTCTAAAAATTTAGTTTAAACTACAATAAACTATTACATAATAATCATTACACATAATAAACAATATAGCAATAAATGTTTCTCTTATAGACGAGAGCCAAAACATTATATTATGTAGGTATAGGTATATTTAATTTTACTTTAAAAAATGATTATCCTCATTATCCAGAAATAAAATAAAAGGGCACGCCATTGTTCGAAAATGGCAAACATAACTTCAACTTTCAAGCGATAGGTCCCTATGACACCTGATTATCCGACAAGCATAGCTGTGGGCTAGATCTATATATTATACGTCATAGATATTACAATACCACATGTTGACACATTATATTTAACCAAGTGCAGAAAATTGAAACGGACTCTGTGAAATTGCAATATGCTGTTGACAGCTTTTAAAAAATAGTTGTTAACATCAGAAGCAGCCTATCCTATGAAATAGCAAATATGGAAGAATCAGAGGTAGAGTAGAAGAGACGTATACGAAATGAGGAGAATTTAAATTTATCTGTGAGAGAAATTTGGTATAATTCGTCCGCTATAACTTTTCCCATGCGTCACGATTCATTTTCAAACAAATTAAGTCAAAACATAAAGTGAAACCTACGCCGATGTGTGTAGTATATAGTATACAGTATACAAAATGTATATACACATCGGCGTACGTTTCACTTGATGTTTTTCACTTATTTTTTTTTATTATCCGGGCTCCAGGAGAAATGTGGTCAATAGTGGTTCGACCCGTATGAAATTCTGCTTGTTCTTCTGCTTTACAATCTAAATATTCTTTCTCGATTAGATTCTCCAAAACCTTTGCATATATTTTACTCATAGATCCGGTTACAGCTATTTCTCGATAATTTTTACAATTGTAAAAGATGGTTTTGCTTGTTTTTGATTCAGAGGGATGCACAATCGCCGGACAGCTGTTTCCACCATTTCAGGCTTTATCAACAGCGCTAGCGTGCACTCATCTGAATCGAAAAACTGCTCGACCATCAATTTAAGGGGAATTTTAAAGATCATTGAAATTCCCATTGGGACACGGTCCAGAGACATCTCTTAACAAATTGAAAAGTCTCAGATGCACAATCCACCATTTTAAATAAAATTAAAATGGTAAATATTTATTTAAATCTGAAACTTTTCGTGTTGAAAGTTCTTTCTGGTCCATCCTTAATCTGCGACTTTTACAATTTATAAGACCGCAGACGAAGAATATAGAAAACAAAAAGGACTCCTTGCAATCACATTCCGTTTTCATTCGTCTAGGAAAAGGACAAAAAGAAACTTCATAGTACTCAAATCTGAGTAAAGATAGAAAAGTAAAAGATGGTTTTGCTTTTTTTCGATTCAGAGAGATGCACAATCGCCGGACAGCTGTTTCCACCATTTCAGGCTTTATCAACAGCGCTAGCGTGCACTCCTCTGAATCGAAAAACAGCTCGACCATCAATTTAAGGGAGATTTCAAAGATCATTGAATCATGTTTTTATCATTTCATGTTTTTATCACATTTTTTTTTGTACAGTACTGAGCTATGATGTTTTATATTTCACGTATAAGATATTCGTTTAATTTGTTGGTTCGGTCCTTAAACATTTCTCCTGGTATGTCCCCTGGTTCAGGTGTTTTGTTCCTCTTCAGATGCTTACATATATTTTAAATTACAAACCTACTATTTATTGGAATTCTATCTTGATTTTGGTTTCCATATTCTTGAAATTTGACTCTTTTCTTTTCTTTTCTTTTCTTTTCTTTTCTTTTCTTTTCTTTTCTTTTCTTTTCTTGAAATTCGACTTATTCTTTTATTAAAATATTTTTCAAAAATTATAGTGATAGAGATTGTGTTTTGCAGGATAATATTTTAGATTCTGGTGACATCAACTTATCACAATTTCCTATATCTCAATTTGGCATTTCTATTTCGTCTATATATGAAAAACTTTCCATTCTGGATAGCAACAAGGGGCCAGGTCCAGATGGTCTTCCACTTTCTTTTTTTAAACACTTAAGCTTTTTACTTTCTAGACCTCTTTTTCACATTTTTAACCTGTCATTAAAGACCGGGATGTTCCCAGCCTACTGGAAAACTGGCTTTATTACCCGAATACTAAAATCTGGAGATAAGTCTCAAGTGAACAATTATCGTCCGATTAGCATTCTGAGTTGTATTCTGAAAGTTTTTCAGAGTCTTGTTTGTGACTATTTTTTCAGCAAGTTTAAAATGTTGTTTTATCGACCAGCAATTTGGATTTCTCTCTGGCCGCTCCACTGAACTTAATTTATTGACATTTACCGACTTCCTTGTGGAGTCTCTTGAAGGTGGCTTCCAGGTTCATGCTGTATACACAGACTTTACAAAGGCATTTGACCGGGTAAATCACAAGATTTTAATCAATAAGTTGAGAGGTCTGGGTATCCAGGGTGAACTTTTAGAATGGTTGTTATCCTACCTATCTGAAAGAATACAAATAGTACGTGTTCAGGGTTTTCAATCGTTTGAAATTAAGGTACCTTCAGGAGTGCCACAAGGATCACATCTTGGATCCCTTCTATTCAATATCTATGTTAATGAAATTGCCTCCTGTTTCCACTTTGCTTTTTTCCTAAGGTTTGCTGACGATTTAAAATTATATTTGAAAATCGAGAATGATGGTGACTATCAAAAATTACAATCTGACTTGGATCGGTTGAGCTATTGGTGTGATAGCAACGGAATGGAACTTAATGTTAAAAAGTGTCACTTAATGGTTTTTGGTCGAAATAGAACTCCTACAAATCATATCTATACTATTAAGGATTGTCGTTTAGACTCTGTATCTCAGATAAAAGACCTAGGTGTTGTGCTCGATTCCAGCTTATCCTACATCCCCCATATCTCATCTATTGTCTCAAAATCACTTCAACTTTTAGGGTTTATCAAACGTTGTGCAAAAGACTTTCTAAATATCCCATCCATAAAAGTATTGTATTGTTCACTTGTGAGACCTCACCTAGATTACTGTTTCATGTGTTTGGTCTCCACACTATAACACCCATATTCTAGCTATTGAGAAAGTTCAGCACAAGTTCTTAAGATTTGTTGCGTTTAAACAAAACCAGAGGGTTGATGAAATTAACTATTTTAATATAGAAAAGTCTCTCAACATAACCTCTCTCCAAATCCGACGCATGCATAAGGATCTAACAATGTTTTATAATATACTACACTCCAATAATTTTGGTCCTCAACTATTGGAGAAAATTAGGCTCCATGTTCCCAGTAGACAAACGAGGCTAAATCAACCTTTTTATATTAGACTCCATCGCACTAACTACGGACACAACTCATTCATGTCCAGAACACCTAGGTTTGCTAACCAATATTCGGAGGATTTAGATTGTTATAGTTTTCCAAATGAATTTAAAGCTCAGCTTAAAAACTGTATGTGATAACTTGATGTCTTTGTGTTTTGTACATTTTTTGTTAATGCTTTTTTTACTTATTTAATGTTCCTAGTTTGTATGATTAAAATTTTTAAATTTACTTTAGGTTGGCTTATAAATCTCCTGTGATTAATGTTTACACTATATTTTAATTGGGTGATTGCCCGTTGATAAATAAATAAATAAAATTTTCCACCAAAAGTTTTTTGAAATATTCTTCTTAATCTTCAGGATTTATGCTCTGCGTTATGACTTTATTCTTTTCCTTTCTCAAATTTTTTATCAATTTCTAGCATTCTGTACATCTGATTCCTCCTATATAAGTAGGTATTTATTCGTTGGCAGCTTCTTTCCCAATTTGGTGATACATATCCCTATCATCATCATCATGGCATCTACACTCCTAGCGGAGCGCTTGCTCCGCTTTTGGTTTTACAATTGGTTGTGTGACTTGGCATCTTCTACAATTTTTCTCCATTCGTTCCTGTTTTTGCTTGCGGTTACCCATTCTCCGACTCCCATCTTCTTAAGGTCCTCAACTATCTGGTTCTCCCATCTGGTTTTTGGTCTTCCTTGTGGTCTGCCTGATACAGGTCTTCGTTTGGTAATTTTCTTGATAACAGCTTCTGGATTTCTCCTATCTATATGTCCCATCCATCTGAGTCTCTGTGCCTTGATAAATCTGACGATGTCTTCTCCTTTCAAAAGTTCTCCTACGTAGTGATTCATGAGTTTTCTAAATTCATTATTACCTAAGTTTAGTGTGCCTGTTATCCTCGAATTATTTTACTTTCTAGGATGCTCAATCTTTCTTCCTCTTTCTGTGTCAGACACATTACTTCAGCACCATATGTGATTAGTGATTTAATTGCTGCTCTGTAAATTTTCAGTTTAGTAATCTGAGGAAGCTTCTTATCTTTGAGGAAGTTGTTGTATTTCTAGTAGGATCTGTTTCCTTCCTGGATTCTTTCATCGATTAATATGCTTCCTTCTATCATTAGTTCCATTAACTTAGACTCCAAGATATTTAAAGTGTTACCTTTAAAATGTGAAGTGTACCTTTTCAAACTCATATTCGCCAATATTTAAACTTGTCATATTAATTGGATTTTTTCTTGCGCATGGAGGTATTTGGTGTTGTTTAGATTTATTGCTTTTGGAAGCTTCCTTACATAACTTCGTAAATTCTTCCTTTAAAAAGACTAAGTTTTCACTCTAATGGCATATAAAACAACATAATGCTATTCTACATCCCACCAGAATTAAAACAATGGGAACCTTCTCTGGTTACACCTCCGAGGCTTCTACAATTTGCAAGCCATACGGATGCTGAGACTAAGGAAGATGAGGGAATTCTACAATTTACAATTCACGTCCCATCTGCTCAGCGCGGTACAGTTCCAACGAGAATGGTTCCCTTCATACTCCACACAGAGTAAATGTAAATCAAAAATGAATAACCATTTTCAATTTCGTTGCAAAACGAAAACACAGCCGAACCATATTCTAGTCCAATCAGAGAGTGCTGCAAGCACCTCTACCGGTTTCGAAACTTATTAGTCTCTCATCAGGAGGCACATATGCTGCTCTCCCTGATCCAACCAAAACAAACCCCAGCGTGCAGTCCCGGATTGCAACGAACGAAACGGCATAGATGCCCTAGCGGCAACTGCTAGCAAAAAGACTAAGTTTTCACTCTAATGGCATATAAAACAACATAATGCTATTCTACATCCGACCAGAATGAAAAATTGTCCAAAGAAGAAGAAGAATTGAATCCCATTGTTTTCATTCTGGTGGGATGTAGAATAGCATTATGTTGTTTTATATGCCATTAGAGTGAAAACTTAGTCTTTTTGCTAGCAGTTGCCGCTAAGAGTTTCGATCGTTGCAATCCGGGACTGCACGCTGGGGTTTGTTTTGGTTGGATCAGGGAGAGCAGCATATGTGCCTCCTGATGAGAGACTAATAAGTTTCGAAACCGTTAGAGGTGCTTGCAGCACTCTCTGATTGGACTAGAATATGGTTCGGCTGTGTTTTCGTTTTGTAACGAAATTGAAAATGGTTATTCATTTTTCTTCCTTTAAACTTTTTAAGTTTCTGCTAATTAATGCTATGTCGTCAGCATACGCCACAAGTTGCGACTTCGACGTTATAATTGTACCTGTTATTTCTGTAGCTCTTGTTGTTCCTTCTATAGCGACATTAAATAGTGACGGTGAGATAGAGTCGCCTTGTCGTATTCCAGTTGCTATTTCTATATTTTTGGTGATTTCATTATCTGTTATTATTGCTGCAGTCGATCCTTCCATTGTCATTTTCGTCATTTTCAGCTTTATAAGTTTTATTGGAATATCTAGGTCCTATATGTATTTTATTAGGTCGGGCCTTGTTGAGCTGTCAAAGGCTTGCTTGAAATCTATGAAAAGGATGTGTAATATAAGTCGATATCATGTTCGTAACATTTCTCAATTGACTGTGTGATTACATATCCTAATTAAACCTAAAACCAGGTCATAAGATCTTCCCAAAATTTTTAAAATAATCTTTTTTGAGAATCAGTTCCGGAGTGGAAATCTAAACGTGAAACATTAGTTAATTAAAAATTTACTTTTTCTACGAGTGTGCAAAAATGTCTTCTTTCGCGCACGCGTTTTAGTTTAGAAAGTTTTACTTTTCCTCAAGCGTTTTACTTTTCCGCACGCGTTTTACTTTTCTGCACGCGTTTTACTTTTCCGCACGCGTTTAGATATTTTAATATGGCCTTAAAATAATTATAATACATGCAATAAACTAATATTTAGATATTATTTACTATTTTATTTCAAATGTATCTTATTGTGTTCCTCTTTTAATGGAATTAACGCGACAATTCGACGAAATAAAATTATTTTGACATAATATTCGAAAGTCAAATCGGTAGACAATAACAGTCGTTTTGAATCACCGTCATGGAAACCAAGATCGTCGTCATGCTAACTAATTATATTGAAAGTTTGGTTTTGACAACCTTGTCAAAGAATTACTTTGTATATGTATTTTCATATTAATTAAATTAATTCATTAAGATTTGGTCATTTTTTAAAGACTCGTAGAAAAAATATTGTTCCTAACTCTTGCAGAAAGTCTCTTTTCCGCACTCGACTGCTTGCCGAACTTCCGCTTCGCGTCGTTCGGCAAACTGCAGTCGCGTGCGAAAAGTATGACTTTCTGCACTTGTTAGGAAAATAAGTATTTCATTACACCAATAATTATTGTGGCTCAATCCCGTATAAACATCATACTTAAATCTAAACTAATAAAGTACTTTATTGATGTACTACATAATAATTTCAGTAAAATACACACTTATTTGCGACATTTTCAACCCCAAAGTATTAATGGTGCTTAGCGTTTACACACCCTTTTTGGTGTTCGTATTTTACCCACATCAGGTACAAGCAAGCCTCAGGACATTATCCACCCTGAGTCACGTACAAAGGATCTGTAAGTTATTGGAGAAAATTACCTAAGTGAAAGTAGCACGAAAATTATTTTTCCGATACGAGTGTAGAATGGGCTGAGCGATAATATCCGCCAAAAGTCCATTTTTGTCGTAAAAGTCTTATGTCCTGTAAAAGAAGGAAGGTCAACGTGACTGATCCCTGTTATAGTCGAATTAATCCTTTACAACTGGGATTGAGGTAAATAATAAATTATTAAAGAACATAATATATAAAAGTATCGTACAGTATTTTTCGAATATTCATCAAAAACAAATTTTTATATTAACAACTTTTTTTTTTCAAATTTATGATCAAAAACCAATATCCTTGTGGTTTATTTTTTGATAAAGTTCGAAACTAATAATTCAATAATAAGCATTTTAAATAGTTTCTAATATTTTTTGTAAGAACAAAAATATTAACACATCAATTTATTCTTCTTTTTTAATAGGCATACAGCCAGTCACAACATACTAATATTTTTTAAACAACAGAAGGAAGATTGTTTAGTATAATATAAAACCGTACCTAATATCAATTATTATAATAATAAGTAATAGGTATTACAAATATTAAACATTAAAATACTTATTCAGAATGAGATAGGGATGAAACACGGGCATTCTTTTCTCGTCTAAAAAGCGGCAGTTTCACATAGCAGTCCACTGTTATCGCAGCGGCTTTTAGCGGTGGGGATATATCTACTGCGATGGGTTTTACTGCTACCTACTGATTCACTACCCGTATGTCCAAATGAAATCGTCAGTTTTTAAAGATGGCGCCGAATAAAAAAAAGGTGTAGATGGTGTAACAACTTATTTATTACTATTGAAGAAATAAAAATATTATGGAAAAAAGTACCCTCGGTGGCGAAACGAACATACAGTTAAAAAAGATATTGGGTGAACACACCGTTATTAAGCAGACCTGGCTTTGACATGGAAAATAATTTATTAATAGAACCATTAAAACCATGGCAGTGTTGGACAGTAAATAATCATCTGTGCTTATTCCTGTTGGTTGGCTATCATGAATTTTCTTTTTTTCTAGTAGATACGTTGCTCTTATTATGGATGCTATCTGCTTTTTTATGGTTTCTTTATCTATAATCTATACCCACCTTTTCCGCAATTTTTGCAATAATTGCATCCTTTCTCTTAAATGAATAAAAACATTTTTTTTTGTCCGAGAACGTAATGTGTTTTCGCAATTTTTATTTTATAAATAAGTTACTGAGATAGCAAAACTAGAATTATTTCTACTTATCGCAGTAATTCTTGTAGAAATCTACTGCGATCGAAGTGGTATGATTCACAACGAAGAAAAGGTGACAGTCAAACCACGCCTACCTAACAGTCGCTGTGATAACAGTGAACTGCTATGTGAAACTGCCGCTTAAAGGACCCATCAAGACATTATTTTTTCAGATTAACTCGACTAGGTCACGGGCAGGAGGTAACGACAAAAATGGGGTAAAACAGAGGTTAGGATTCTAATATTATACTTATAAATATTAAGCTTGCTGTTGCAGATAAATTCCATTAAGACCGTAGGCGCAAGATTTTGCGACAATGTGTTTTAAATGCATTCATTTTTGAAGTTATACTTCTTTACGATCGAGAGTGAAATTTTATAATTCCCTGGAGCATGCGCAGACAGACAGTATGTAGTTCGTTGTTACTAATCTTTCAAATTATGTATGTATCAGCGCAAATAAGTCATTAAAAGAATATATAAGTGTTTTTAGTAAATGTATTATTTATTATAATGTTTGTGTCTTTGGATTTGTCTTCCTCGGGCGTAAGATAATAAAATATCTATTTATATCAGAGACATGTAAAGAGAATAGACTTGGCTACGGATATGCCTCTCAATGCATCGGGCTGTAACGTCGAAATCAAGTACGGTGGTCCAGCTATCTTTGTCTGTCGTGCGAGTGTGAGCGTATCTACCAAGAGGTGGGAGTAATGGAACGACTGTGACACACAGGCGGCGGCCATCATATGCTAGAGAGAGAAAGTTAAGCGCCGGTAGAGAGAGATAGATAGACCACCGACCAGAACTGCTCCGCGTTACGCTATTTTTCGGAGTTGGCCAAATCTATGTGTATAAGATCTTTGATTTTTATACTTCACTTTTGATCTATTTGTCACCGTAATGTGTAATTATATCCGAAACGTCAATAACAGGGGCCTTGATAGCCTGGTTGGTATAGCATTGGACCAGAGATCGAGAGATCCCGTGTTCAAATCCCGGACGATTCATATTCTTTTTTTTTTCTTTTTTTTTGGTATTGTTGAGTTTTGGTTAATTTTTGATATTGTAACCGTTAAGTATATTTATTGCGTTGAAATTATATAATAGAAGTATAACTTCTTACGTGCGTACAAAGTACACACACTTTCTTTTTTTTTTCGAATTCTGAGAAAACTAATAAGTATTCATTTACAATTTTAGCAGCATAAGTTTGAATTTACGATTTTTTATTTTTGTTTGAATTTTGTTGTAATTATGGATGCTATGTAAATTGTCAGAAATACTAAAGGACTTTCTTCTTGCAAAAAAAGCACTGAATATAAAATCTATCACTTCGATGTTTTAAACCCTCAAGATTTTAAACCACAAACCATAGTTCTGTTTGCTTCTTTGAGGCTTGAAAATAAGCTTTTTCATATATTTTTTGAATATTAATTGCAGACTTAACGATTCAGATTGTATCGATCTCAAAAAATACGATTAACTCCACAAAAACACTTAAAATGAAAAAAAAATCTTTTGGGGTTTAAAGGTGTTTTGTCCAATTTTTAAATGTCCTAAAGAACTCAGTTATATAAAATTTCATATAACCTTTAAAAAAACCTTGATTTCATTTATTGTGAAGTCCCTAAAATGGAAAATTTTTCCAAAACCCACAACAATAAATTTTTCGGGTTGTGAATGATGCACACTACGAATTTATCTTGAAAAATTCAAAATAAAGTTTTTGATACAATTTACAAAATAAAAAAAATTAGACCTACAGCCATCTCCAACTCTAATCATTTTTAAAGTTTTCTCCAAGTGAACTGAAAATGCTGGTGAATTTTAATCTATTTTTTCTAATTTTTGCAAGAAATGTTGTGAGTACAACATCTATACAATGTGTTCCAACTAACGCATAATACACAAACACAAAAAATAATAATAAAATATCAAAATATCAAAAAAATATACAAGGTGGTTCTAAAGTTATCCAGATAAAATGGACAAAATCGATAAAACACCCTGTAACTCGGTTATAAAAATCGGTGAGGCAATAAAAATGTAGTAGGGGAGACCGGGGTTGGTTGTTACAGATTTGGCTAAAAGAATAATATAACAAAAACTATTTTTGAGAAATGTATTTTAAATAAATCAAACAAAAGTTTAACACTTCTTATTAGTTAATTAATTAATGTTAATTATTATTATTAGAGTTAATTATTTATATGGGAATTTGACAACGGCACCCGATTTGGGCGTCGAAACGTTAATAAAATGATTTTTTCATTTTAATTGTAGCTTATTTCCCATATAAATAATTAATCATAAAAATGCCACAAGGAAATAGATTCAGAACAACACTATTGAGTTAGACAAAAAGTGTAAAATATATGCTGACGACAAACGTAACAAGCAACCCCGTTATGGGGCTGGTTATACAGCCAACCCAAAAGCATGGTTTGTAAAAATGTTGAATAACCTTAACAAAACTACATTTATTGAGCAACTATATAATAAAAAAGAAACATAATATACTGATGCATTTACAAGTTACAAGAATATTTAATATCATTATGTATTACCAAAGATATTAATACTTACTTCGGCACATTAAATTTTATTCGGAGGCATGAAAACACATAACCACACTCTACGGGATTATTCGATAGACTGGCGCTGTGTCGTTTGGATATATTATAGGTAATAGACATGCGCGAAATTCTTCAGACTTGTTATGGAGTCAACGACTATTCGTAAGTAATAAAAGCGTCTGTAACAACCTGCCAACCTGCAGAAATAGCAAACGAAGAAGTAACTATGGCCATTAAGCGGATTAAAGATGGGAAATCACCAGGACCTGACGAGGTCCATGGTGAAATTTTAAAGCTATTAGAGGCACACCAAATTACAGCTCTTACGAAGTTATTCAACAACATATACGAGACTGGTTACTTACCAAAAGACTGGCTACTATCGATATTCATTCCACTTCCCAAAAAAGCCAACGCTAGAAAATGTGAAGAACATAGATTAATTAGTTTGATGAGCCATGTACTTAAAGTACTCCTTACTATCATTCACTCGCGCATATATACCAAATTAGAAGAACAGCTAAGTGAAGTTCAATTTGGATTCAGAGCAGGACTCGGAACGAGGGAAGCACTTTTCAGCTTGCAAGTTCTAATACAGAGAGCCAGGGATGTCAACTGCGATGTGTATGCATGTTTCATAGATTTCGAGAAGGCATTTGATAAAGTCCCACATGGAAAACTAATCGATATCCTAAAAACATCAGGACTCGATGGTAAGGATATAAGACTTGTCTCAAAATTATATCTCCAACAAAAAGCAACAGTTCGATTCGAAAATGAACTGTCCGAAATCTTCACAGTCGAAAAAGGAGTTAGACAGGGTTGCATACTGTCACCAGCATTATTTAACATATACTGTGAAAACATCTTTAGAGAGGCCTTGGACGAATCAGAAGAAGGTATTGCAGTAAATGGACAACTTATAAATAATATTAGATATGCAGACGATACAGTATTGCTGGCAGATAGTGCGCAGGGGCTCCAAAGGATCATGGATAATGTTGTAGAAGCATGTAACAAATACGGCCTAAAACTAAACCGTAAAGACAAAAATAATGATCATTAGTAAAAACACCAACATAAACGCCCAAATTACCGTAAACAATACACCCCTAGAGAGAGTACAGACAATATGTTATGACGGCTGCAACATTAAGGATACCTGGGATCATAGCTACGAAATAAGAACTCGTATTGAAAAAGTCAGAAGCTCTTTTAACAGCCTTAGGAAAATTCTGTGCAACTTGTCAATGTACGCATAAGAATTCTTAGATGTTACGTCTTTAGTGTCCTCTACGGAGTTGAAAGCTGGAGCCTGACAGAAGATGCCATAAAACGGTTAGAGGCGTTTGAAATGTGGTGCTACCGACGTATGTTGAGGGTCTCATATATACACCACACAACTAATATAACTATTCTCCAGAGGCTAAGAAAAGGCAAAGAGGTGGTTAACACCATAAAGAACAGAAAATTGGCTTACTTCGGCCACATTATGCGTAATGAAAAATACCGACTGCTACAGTTGATTCTACAAGGCAAGATTGAGGGCAGGAGAGGCCCTGGACGTAGACGTATATCCTGGCTAGCCAAGAAAGTGGACTAGTCTAACGTCAACTGATCTATTTCGAGCTGCCGTAAATAGAATAAGATGGGTCAATGTGGTCGCACACATCTCCAGAAGATAGGCATCTTTAGAAGAAGAACAACCTGCCCCTGTAACAACCAACCCCGGTCTGCCCTATATCTCGGACGGCTTTAGTGACCTCTATTCACCATTCAAGTATTTCTGTTTTCTAATGAAAACAATTATTTTTTGTACAATATTTTTTGAGAATTATTTGAATTTTCGTTCTCTGAAGATTTCCCCGTGGTATTTAATCTATTAGCAAATATTGTTCTTCTAGGGCAATAAAGAAAAAGTTTTTGTGTATCTAGCCCTTAATAGTAAAACTAATTTATGAAAATGCAGCATGGCGTGTTCCCTAGAAACACGGAGGTGAGGTTATCATCAAGACTGCATTATGATTCGGGCTAATGCAGTTAATTTATATGCGCCATCTTATTATACCTACGCCATCACAAAATGGACGTTAATGAAAGGAGAAATTATGCATCTCTTTAATAAAACACAATATTGTAGAATGGCAGGAAACTTAAAAATATAACATTACATTTTTCATTAAGTTTAATATCCGTAGAGAAGTAAAATAATCCGTCTTATCTTAGTACAGTGAACTTAATCTTCTTCTTTACGTGCCATCTCCGAGACGGAGGTTGGCAAGCATCATGGCTATTCTGATCTTAGATGCTGCTGCTCTGAATAGTTCGGTTGATTTGCATCCGTACCATTCCCTCAAGTTACGCAACCATGAGATTCTTCTCCTTTCTACACTTCTCTTGCCCTGGATTTTCCCTTGTATAATTAATTGAAGTATGTTGTATCTCTCATTACGCATAAAATGCCCCAGGTATTGCAGCTTTCGTGTCTTGATGATTTTCAATATTTCCATTGTTTTGTTGATTCTTCTCATGGCTTCGTTGTTTGTTATATGCTCGACCCATGATTTCTTCAGGATTCTTCTATACACCCACAGTTCGAATGCTTCCAACTTTTTATTAGTTGACGCGTTAAGTGTCCATGCTTCTATTCCGTAAAACAGAGTCAAGAAAATATAAATCGGAATTGGAAAAGACTGCAAGACTTGTACACACTTCTAAATAGGTCAAAACGGCAAACAGGTGTATGTTCTCAAAAAACTTTTGATAGTGTGTAAAAATTTTTTTATTATCAGCTAAGTACTTTCAACACATAACGTGCCATCATCAGAGCTTCCTAAAAGGACATTTAAGATAAGATTTTTTTATATAAAAAATGAGTGAAAAACTTACGTCCTGTTATAAAACCTTCATAGAAGAGCAATTGCTAAACGACACAATAAAAAACATGGATACTGGGCAAAAGCCTCAGATATCTGGTATAACAACCCCTTAAAATGAATAAATCACATCTAAATTCTTTTTTAAATTAAAAAGACAACATGGCTGAGTCAAACCATTTTGAGCCCACGTGAACAGCTCAAAGCTGTTCAAAAAGCTGTTCAAACAGCTTTTGAGCCCAGTGAGCTCATTAGTTGCAGCTAATGAAAAGTAGGTTCTTATTCGTCTAATTCCAAATCGAATATTTCAACGTGAAATAACCAAAAAATGAAGCACTTTTCGGGTAAAGCTCATTACAACTTTTTTTAAAGTAAGGTAAAGTTTTAAGTCCTAATAGCAACATTAATAACATTGAACAATTTTAAAAATATTACTAAAAGATTTTTAAATTGAAAACTTATTGGTCAATTTCCCTGGTGACACCTCCAAGGCTTCTACAATATGCAAGCCAGATGGATGCTACAATGAAGACAAAAGGGAAGGAATTCTACACTATGCAATTCACAACCCCCGTCTGCAGCTTGGTAAAGTTTCAACGGGAAATGGACCTAGTTACTCTATAGGAGTAATACTATAAAATGTATACCATTTTTATTTAGTTGCAATGTGAAGGCAAAACAATCTTATTTTTCACTTAGAATACGGAGCGCAGTCCAGCACTCTGAACCGACGATTTTCGCCTCTTATTGGATGATTTGGAGGGCCAAAATTTTTTTAGCACACAGGCGCCAGTAACCCTTACGGGGCCCTGTATCATAGTTCTCTCTATCTCTTCTTATGGCTTTCATTTGACTGGTAGTCTGGCTCCATTCTGGGTTAAGTTAGACTATATTTGGCTGTGTCTGCGGTAAATGCAAAAATCCAAATCGACTTATCGGAGATTCCTGTCCTTCTCAGACTGGCCTATTTAAAATGGTATTTATTTCTTCCTTCCCTATGTATGACATATACATAATTAATAAAAATTTTTACTTTTTTACCATGTATAGGTAAACATTTACCTCTTTTCTATGATCTAGCTCGGATGAAAACATCAGTCCAAAATTGAATCTTATAATCAACCCCTGAAATGTTTTATTACGAAATCCGCCAAAGTAACAAACGATGCAAGTGTTCATTCAAGGCCTTGGCTGTTTTCGCTGCCGCCGCTTTGGAGCCATAATATATTACGGTGAAAATCTGGAAATAAAAGTCCGGTTGCAGCATATTTGAGTTCTGTTACGTGCATGGCGTGTTGCTGCATGGATTTGTCTTAAATAAAGTTATATAAACGTTATATGTTTAAATAAGAAAGATATGAAAAGAAAACACGAAATAAATAGGTTCTAAAACTATTTTTTGTGGTATGTCTCAGTTAAATATTGTTAGGACAGTTCTGTAAGATTGATTCCATATAGAAAAAGTTCCTGACGAAAAAGAAGATGTAGTCAAGTATGAGAATATTCGAGATGTCATGGAATAATCTAGAAATATCGGCCAAATTTCGAAAATAAGCCAAAAAAGATACAGAAGTTCCGAACATGAAGCAGCTGGTTATTTGCTGCGATGATGATCGTCGAAAGAGAAATGAAGCTTCCTCAAGATCTTCATGGAAAGTTGCCAAAAAGTAGTAACGGCTCGCCACGATCGTTTAATTGTCCAATCAGCTGGAAGACACCCAACCATTTCTCGCCTGCAGCTCCAAAGACAGCTTTTGGAAGCTACAGGTGTAACTGTTTCAGTTGAAACGATAAGAAGAAGAGTTCGTGCCAAGAAGTATACAGCAGGAGACAGTTATGAGTTCCCGAGTTATCCAGGTAGCACAATTGATCGCCTAAATTGGTGTCTTCACCACCAAAACTGGAACATTGGGAATTGACAAAATGTGCTATTTTCAGAAAAAGTCAGGATATGTGTAAAATGAGATGACCCATGAAATCGTGTACTTAAAGGTCAAGGAAGACAAGCAAGACCGAGAACTGTCAGATCTGTTCAGAAATATACAAGGGGAAGTGTAATGTTCTGGAGAGGAATTGTGATCCGTAAAAAAACTCCTTTAACTTTCATCCAATTAACTTTAACTGCTCACAGGTATGTTAATAACCTGTCGTTAGGCTCTGGAGAGGTGCAACAGGAGAAAATTTAATTTTCATGTACGATAATGGACCTTCACTAGGATGGTTCTAAAAAAACTTTTTTTCTTATTTCAGATCGCTATAGTTCGCAAAAGTTGCCATTGGTGTAGACAAAAACCTTATTTTTTCATATTTTTTTTAAACAGTCCAGATGGTTTTAATTGCGTTTCTATACCATGAATTAACTAAGTATGTAAAATCAATATAAATGCACTTATTATACATTTGTTTCATATCTTCCGGTCGCGCAATATAATACAAAATGAGTAAAATTAGTAGTTTTTGCAAAATTTCAAAGTTTGACTGTTTAGTACAATTTAATCATACGACTTTTAGAGATGCTATAGTTTAATTCATTTACAATAATATATTTAAAATCCAAGCATATAAGATACATTTTGATATTCAAGTGGAATTCAGTCGCGCAGCTTCGTCAAAAACAGCAGACTACCGAGAGGCGAGGCGAAAGTGACGAATGCCAGCGAAGATCGCGCAGCCACAAATAGAGATACATGTGGGAAGACCTCTACAATGGAGTATTTGTCTTCTCCATTACAACGAACTGCCATTCCGCCACCTTTTCCAACACTTAGATGGAAATACAACGGGCACTATAGGATATCCGGACCGATTAGAAATGCCCTACCTGATTGTGAAAGACTACCAGTTGTTGTTGATTTTAATCATTGGCATCGCTGAGCGGTGCAATAATGTGGTTCTAATATAGCTGTCTTTGAAACTGTGTCCACACAGTTTATTTGAAGCTTCGGTCACTAGCTTAAGGCATCTTTCAACTGCCTGTGTATGGCATGGCAAAGTATCTATACTCATAACAGGCTTGAAGTCATTGCTCACATAATGTTTTTTCTCTTCATTAGTCAATGTTCTTAGCAGTAGAGGGGAGTCAGTGTACTGGTGTTCCATTTGATAATTGCCTAATACTATTGAGCTTCAAAGTTTAAGTTTGGTGGTTTAAAGATTCTGATAGAGTCACTTTCAGATATTGCTTGCTTTTCCTTCACGATACGCCTAAAACCCAGCTCTCAGATATGGTTTCTGTCACCAGTTATCATAGTCAAAAGTAAATTTTCGGGATGGGCAAAGTAAGCATTCCGTTGTAAAGCGGGATCAACAACTTGAAGAAGCTCTTCTGGTAAGTACCTTGAAGATTCAATGATTTGTAATCATGTCTAGGCCCATCTGTGAATTTGTGGTTTATTTTTGCGGCAAACCACATAGGCATATTATAACAGTTGAGAATGAATGTGACAATCTCTCTTAGACTTTCAGAAGGGTTGGACACACTGATGTAGAAACGCAAAACTCGGTTTGCAGTAGTAAGCCATCTTGAATGTGACGTTGGGCTAGGATCACGTACCCACTACAAAGTCTTCTGAACAATGTCCTCACTTGATGACTTCTGATATCTCAAGCAAGAACAATAATTGGTGCTTTCTAAGAACACGTTTGTCAACTTTTGGAATCTCACAATCAATAGGATTAAAATCAATAAGTGGTAGTCTTTCACAATCAGGTAGGGCCTTTCCAATTGGTCCGGAATATCCTATTGGGCCTGTTGTATTTTCATCTAAGTGTTGGAAAAGGTGGTGGAATGACAGTTCGTTGTAATGGAGAAGACAAATACTCCATTGTAGAGGTATTCCCACATGTATCTTTATTTGTGGCTGCGCGCTTCGCTGGCATTCGTCACTTTCGCCTCGCCTCTCGATAGTCTGATGTTTTTGACGAAGCTGCGCGACCGAATTCCATTTGAATATCAAAATTTATCTTATATGCTTGGATTTTAAATATATTATTGTAATTGAATTAAACTATACCACCTCTAAAAGTCGTATGATTAAATTGTACCAAACAGTCAAACTTTAGAATTTTGCAAAAACTACTAATTTTACTCATTTTGTATTATGTTGCGCGACCGGAAGATATGAAACAAATGTATAATAAGTGCATTTATATTGATTTTACATACTTTTAGTAGTTAATTCAGGGTATAGGAACGCAATTAAAAGCATCTGGCCTGTTAAAAAAATATATGAAAAATTAAGGTTTTTCACAATTTTTGCTAACTTCGATGGCATTGGGCGACCGGAAGACAAATTAATAAAAAAATAATAATTAGGGCTTTTTTCAAGTCTATACCAATGGCAACTTTTGCGCACTATAGCGATCTGAAATCAAAAATAAAGTTTTTTTCGAACCACCCTAACCTCCACATACCATTAGAGTGACTAGAGACATCATTAAAGCTGAAGGTATCTCTTGTTTGAAGTAGACTGCTTGTTCACCCGAGTTTAACCCTATAGAGTATTTGTGGGATATGCTTAAAAGAAAACTTAGAACTCGTCGGGATAATCTACAAAACACCTCAGGGCTAGTACAGATAACACTGACTACTAAAAAAAAAATAAAAACAATTTAAACATTATTCGTTTTACATTGAAATTTTTTATGCTATTGACTTTAAAACAACTAGTTTCAATTTGTTTGTTAAATACTTTCTTGTTTTATTTAATTCATACGTCAAAATAATTGTCAAAGTTAATTTAAATTTGGAAATCTCTCCGAAAAATATTAATTTTTGGCGGATTATTTGATTTATACCGTTCTAATTTAGTTTGTTTAGTTTTGTTAAACTTTTCCTTATTTAGTTTACATTTTGAAAGTGTTCATAAGTTAAACGTTACTTGAAAACTCCTCTATGGAGTCATCTAGTGGAGGCGAACCGCCTGATATTGAGAATTCGATGGATAGTAGCTGTGATTTACAAGATTTAAATGGATTTCTACCCAACCAGCCTCAAAATAAGATAAGTAGTAGTATTAATCTTAACAATATTAATGAAAAACAAAATACTTTAGTAAACTCAGATCAACCAGAAAAAACCAGGCCTGTTTATTTATACGAAAAAATTGATTTAGGACCTTTTTACATTTTCATTGAAAACTCCAGTTTAAATTTTACAGGAAAATTAAACGCTGTTAAAATAGGCGAGATCCTATTTACGTTACATCCAGAAATTGACAATTATATAAAAAAAATTGACTCAATCGGACGCAACCGAGTTAGGGTCTCATTTAAAAATTATAGTAGCGCAAATGCTTTAGTTACTTCCAAATTCCTTATTCAAAAAAATCTGACCGCATACATTCCAAAATTTCAATTGTTTAAACTAGGTGTAGTAAGGGATATAGATTCAGATATATCGGAAGAATATCTTAAAAATAGAATAAAGGAATTTGATCACCATTGCAAATTCTCGGTTGAGTATGTGAAACGAATAACAAGAAAAATAGTAGCAGATGACAAAGTAATATTTAATCCAACAAAATCAGTTATTGTGTCTTTTAAATGCCAGAATATACCAAAGTATGTAGTAATTAATCATGTCTTACACACTGTTGAAAATACCAGCAAAAGGTAATTATCTGTTACCACTGCTATAGGTATGGGCACATGAGTAAGCAGTGTAAAAGTAATCCTCGCTGTTTTAAGTGTCATGAATCTCACCTTTCCGATTCTTGTTCTTTATCATCGTTTAACAAAAAATGTCTATCCTGTGAAGGTGAACACTTCACTAATGAATGGGAGATATGCCCAGAATTTGATCGCCAAAAGAAAATAAAACATTATATGTCTGAAAACAGCTTATCTTTTAAGGAAACAATTAAACTCTTTCCTAAGATAACTTATGCATCTATAGCAGCCAATAATTCCTCAATAAATTCTCATCAAACTCCAAATATGAATGCACCATCCTCTTCATATTCCTTTACTCAATTGTCCACGTCTCAAACATCTTCCAATCAGTTCGCTCTACCTTCAGTTTCAAATAGATATACAATAATAAAACCACCAAAATACAAACGACCTATCTCTTCCTCACCAGACCAAGTAACAATGGAACATCAAAAAATAATAAAGTTAAACCCCATGTCCAACAGACCTGGTGGTATTATCACCTCTTCTTCGTATCAATCTACATTTAATCCAGAACAAGGATCTAAAATACATGAACCATCAAAAGAATTAACAGAATTAATATCAAATATAGTTACAAGTATTATCTCTAATATAAATCACAAAAATTTTGAAATTCCAGAAAAATCAGTTCTAGTAAATTCAATTCAATCAGTTTTAAGTTCTCTCTTATATAATAATGAATAGATTGGTAATTTGTCAATGGAATTGTAGATCGGCTAACTCTAATAGAGAAAACCTTATCCACCTATTAGAAGACCAGAAAGTTGATATCGCATTATTATCAGAAACTAGATTTAAACCAGAAAAGTATTATAACTTTCACGGGTACAATATTGTCAGAGACGACCGCTTTTCAGTAACTGTTGGCGGTGGCTCAGCAATTTTAATAAATTCAAACCTATATTACGAGGAAGTCACCATGAAAGTAGATTTAATAAACGTCAATAAAGTAGCAATAAAAATAAAGTTTAAGTCATATACTGTCACATTTATATCTATGTATGTTCCCCCAGGAACCAAGTTATTGTTACAACAATGGAACAATTTCATAACATCTATAGAAAGACCATTTATAATAGGAGGTGACCTTAATGCTCACCACATTGCCTGGGGCCTAGACAACCAAACAGATATGAAAGGTAAAATCTTGATGGACTGTATAGACGATAATAATTTAATATTCAAAAATGATGGCTCTCCTACTTTCTTTAGGAACTTCTCGAAATCGGCAATAGACCTGACCATTTGTACTCCTGACTTAAACCACCTGATCACTTGGAAAACACTTCAAGACCTATTTGGTTCAGACCATACACCTATAAGAGTAGAGTTAGAGGATCAACCAACTCATACATATAATCCATATTCACAAAAGTGGAATTTAAAGAATGCCGACTGGAAATTATATGAACAGTATTCGGAAGATGTATTCTCTCAATTTAAAGATATAAATTCTTATGAACAAATTTTGCACAATATAAATACAACTGCATCCTACTGCATCCCCAAATTTAAAATAAAAAAACCGACTTCCAGAGGAAAATACTGGTGGGATTTAGAATGTGAAGAAGCAGTCAGAAGAAGACAGGAAAGTTTTTGTATATTCAAAGAAAATCCAAACCATGAAAACCTACTTAAGTATAAAAAAGATGATGCACATGTCAAGAAGATCACTAAACAAACTAAAAGAAATAGCTGGAGAGATTATGTCGGATCCCTAAATAGGTCAGTCCCTATTAAAGATGTATGGTCAAAAGTTAACCGAATGAAAAATAGAAAAACAAAGAACAAAGTCCCTGTTATTCTGTCGGAAGCTTCGTGGATAGAAGAGTTCCATCAAAATATCACACCGCCGTCTGCAGAATTAGTAATTCCTGATTTACAACTAAATGCTCTGTACGACTATCCAGAACCAATCCGTTTCCTAGTCAAACCATTTTCTGCCACTGAACTAAACTTTGCGTTGAAGAAAAACTCAAATTCAGCACCAGGTGCCGATAATATCCATTACTCGATGCTATCAAATCTTTCAAGAATTGGTAAGGCTGCACTACTAAATATATATAATGAAATTTGGATGCGCCGCATAAAGATTCCTGACGATTGGCACGTTTACACTATTATCCCGGTTTTAAAACCAGGAAAATCATCAAAGAATTGGGATTCTTACCGTCCAATCGGTCTGGCTTCCTGTATACTAAAAACATATGAGAGACTTATTAAAAACCGTCTGGAATTTTGGCTAGAAAAGAACGACCTATTACCAAGAAGTCAGTTTGGTTTTAGAAAAGGTAAATCCACACAAGATAGCCTCTGCCACTTTTTAATAGACATTTATAGTTCCTTTACTTATAAGAAAGCAGTTAGTGCTTTGTTCTTAGATATAAAAGGGGCTTACGACAACGTTAATCTTCACATACTATACGCGAAAATGTTGGAAATAGGAATACCCGAGATAGTAACATGGAACATCATTAACTTATACATTAATCGAGCAGTTCACGTTAGATTAAATGGAGATCAATTTAACTCCCGATACACATCTTTGGGACTACCTCAGGGTAGCATCCTAAGTCCTATATTATATATACTGTATACTGCTGACTTAGAAACTAAACTTCCTCAACACATAAAAATCCTACAGTACGCTGATGATGTTGCGATATATGCAGAAAATAAGTCAATAGATAGATGTAATAACTACCTTAAATCGACATTGAATATTATAAAAAAATGGGCTACCGATAATAACTTAACAATATCAGAGAGTAAATCAACCATTGTTACCTTTACTAAAAAACGATATGTTCCTCAAAGCCATCTACAATTTGATAATACTAGTATTCCTTATAAAACTTCAATAAAATTTCTTGGCGTATTTTTAGACTCCAAATTAAATTGGAAAGAACACACAAATTACATATTACGAAGAATGGAAAATGCAATGAATATCATGAAGACTGTAAGTGTCAGTAACTGGGGAGCTGATCCAAACATATCAATATTACTATACAGAAATTTGATAAGATCAATCTTAGACTATGGATCTATTTTTTATGGCTCAGCATCAAACTCTGTACTCCAAAAAATCGAGAGGATCAAAAATAAGGCACTTAGGTTATGCACTGGTTATCTTCGTAGCACACCTATATTGGTCATGGAATGTGAGCTTAATGAACCTCCACTTTCATTACGCAGGGAATACCTAAGTGAGAAATTTATAGTTAAAACAGCGGTTAACGATAAACTGCTATTAAATAAAATTGTTCATTTAACCACCTCATACCTAACTCATTATTACTGGGAAAAAAAGAAACTGCTTTTAGTTGTGGAAAGCTTCCTCAACGTTTCTAATTCCATTGGCGACATACACCAAATTGAACAAAGCTCGTCTCGAAAGCTAAATTATGAAGATTATTTATCTCCAGTTAACTGTCATTTAAGTAATATTCGTGCGACAGACTTCCTTACTAAAATAGACCACCTTCAGTGTGTACAAAAAAACTGGGGGAGTTATCAGAAATTATATACGGATGGTTCAAAAATGGAAGGAAAAGTTGGATATGCTATATATTACCCACAAAAAAGTATAAAAATAAACAACAGATTACCTGATAAAATGACAATTTTCACAGCTGAACTCATTGCAATCAAAGAAGCATACAAAATATGTATTAATCAAAAAGAACTCAATTATGTTATATTTACAGACTGCCAAAGCATTGTAAAGACATTGAAATATAATGTACATAATTTTGCAGAAAATTATATCATCAGTGACATCATAGCAATGAACAGTGAAGCTTTGAAATCGGGCAAAAATATAATATTGTGTTGGATAAAAGCACACATTGGTATAAAAAACAACGAAATAGTAGATGATCTGGCTAAAAAAGCAACAACGAAGGAATCCACTCTGCATACTTATCAACTTCCTATGGGAGACATAATTTCTATTATGAGATCTATCAAACGGACGAAATGGCAGGAACAATACAATAATTCAGACAAAGGAAATTATTACAAAAAAATCCAGCCTACACTTCCCATCAAGACAAGGTTTAATCAAGTTTCCAACAAAGGCTTTATCAAAACTATTTGTCGAATAAGAAGTAATCACTGTCTGACTCCAGTCTACAAAAGAGAAATAGGACTTGTAGATAATGATTAATGTTTATGTGGAGAGCTAGCTGATCTACAACATATGCTGTTAGAATGTCCTTTACATTTTATTGAAATATCAAACTTTTTTGCCAATCTAGTTCAAGTTAATGTACAATTTCCTTTTAATCTTATATACCTTTTACAATCAAACAATCTAGATGTTTATAAAATTTTGTACAACCATGTTAATTGTTTAAAATTAAAGGTCTGAGAAAAAAAGAAAAAAAAATAATAAAAAAAAAAAAATAATTAAATAAAATAAAAAGTTACTAAGATCTAAACCTCCGCGAGGTTGAATCGGGTTTAGGTCTTAGCGCGATAAAAAAATATACAAAAAAAAAAAAAAAAAACTAAAAAAAAAATAAAAAAAAAAATAAAAAAAAAAATAAAAATAAAAAAAAAAAATAAAAAAAATAATAAATGTAATAAAAAAAATGTTAAAAAATATAATAAAAAAAAATAATAAAAAAAACAGTAAAAAAAACAGTAGTACTAATAGTTTTAAATTTAGATACTAAGCATATATTTTGTAAAAGAGAGAATTCAAAACACATTGACTGGCCAGTTGGTTGCTTAAACCAGCGCCAATAAAACATAAACACACACACGTTTTATTTAATTGTTATGTATTTGTTATTAAATTGCTTTAAAACAAATTATCTTTGACTTCATGTGTTCGTTTTCTTAAATTCGCACGAAAAAATAAGAAATATCAGATGAATCTATATACAGTCGGAAAAATGAAAGAATACCCATGAACGAACATATAAAACACGCTGTATTTTCCTGTCACCGTGTCACAAAGAAAATTGCCCAGCGCAAATACATGTAATAATAATTATTACATGTACTTGCGCTGGCCAATTTTTTGTGTGACACGGTGACAGGAAAATACAGCGTGTTTTATATGTTCGTTCATGAGTATTCTTTCATTTTTCCTACTGTAAGTTCGGTTGTGTGTAGTTATTACTCCACGTAATACTTGCACCTAATAGAGTTTGATATAAAAACTAATATCTTACCCATGATACTTTAAAAATAACAAGATAATATATTGCGCATCTCGAAGAGAAAGGAGTCGTGACGCAACTGGAGACCCAAGTTCGTAATGGTTCGTAATGTCCGAATGATTTCCGATTAGTTTCAATGGCAGCTAATCTGGGAAGCTCAACGTAGGTGGCGCTTGTGTAGTTGGAGGTCACGTCAACTATTCAAATCAATCTATTTCTAAGTAAATATTGCATATTTGTTTCGCTGTGTGAATTTAATTTGAGAAAATAAAATGCCTCAATGTTGTGCTGTGCCTTTGTGCTTATCGAGAATATCAGGATACAGGTTTCCCAAAGATATTCTGATGAGAAAAAAGTGGATTGTAGCAATAAGAAGGGGTAAATATCTGCCGACAATAAATGCACGTATCTGCAGTAAACATTTTGTTGAAACAGATTACGTATTGCCCCTGGATTCGACTGTAAAAAATCGAATACTTCACTATAAAACTCAGATCAACATAAATATTTTTATTTTGGTCTGAGCTATAGAAATAAAATATTAAGACGATTATTAATATAGCTTACCCTTCGATAAGGGCTTCCTTTTTTCCAGTAACTCTCGTATTCCAGCAAAAAGAATATCTAAAGAAAATGGAAGAACTGAAACTTATTAATGAAAAGGCGCTTTACGTTATTAATCAATTACGAAATGAATTAAAGATCTCCAACGAAAGAGTACAAAAATTAGAAAGAGAGGGAGCAAGGAAAATATTGTGATTCAAGGACTGCAGATTGACACCGATCAACCACTCTTGCTAGGGAATGAGGTAGAGAAATTCATAGAAAAGGAAATGCGAGTAAAAGTAAACGTTAATGAAGCAAGAAAGCTGGGAGACAAAATAGATTTGGTAGAGATGGATAGGAAGACAGAAAATGAGAGAAATAATGTACATAAATAATGATCTGACGAAGGACGGAAAGGAAAATAATGGCCAAAATAAGAAGAATTGCTGAGGAAAAGAAAATCAAAGGAAATAGCACAAAAACAGGATACCAAAGACTGACAAAATAAACAATGAATTATGGAAATAGAATAAACAAAAGGAGCAGCTGGAAAGAATAGAGGAAGACATTGCAAAAAACTAGAATTGTATGCAGTATTAGGAACCCAACAAAGATGACCCGGCAAAGAAAACGGAAACGAGAATCGAAAAATAATAAACGAGATAATGGCAATAAAGAAGAACTAGTTAAAATAGCGACGTGGAATATAAGAGGATCGTTCCAGGAAGGAGAACTGAAGCATCTAGTAAACGAAGCCAAAAAATATAAATTTGATCTTGTGGCAACAAGAGACTGGGACAGGGCAGTTAGGAAATAGATGAGGAGGCTGTTAAAGGGCTTCCTTTTTTCCAGTAACTCTTGCATTCCTTCTCCTCAATTCGTTTTTCAACGTACAAACAGTCCAAGATTCGAATTATTCTGTCATAATTTATTATTTATTAAATCGTAAACAAAAACACCATATACAAACTTCACGAATTGTCAAAACGTTGACCTCCAACTACACTAGCGCCGCCTAGCGGGAGCGACGGCGTACATAGCTGCCATTGCTCGCTGTTGTATAGTAGAGGCTCTATGACCGCCCCCGTTAGGTAAATTATTCCGATTCAATTTTTTTGCACAAATTTACTAAAAAAGAATTCCTTATAACACATTCACAGGGTGCCGGGAGGTGCCGCGGTCAGAAAATTGTAACAATTTTTTTAAACAAATTCAAAAAATTAATTTTTTCAATTCGTTCAATTTTCTTAGATTTTTTGGGCCATTATAAGCATAAAAGGTCTCTTATGATTTAATATTTGAAAAACGCGAAAATCTCAATTTTCAAGGCTTAATAACTGAGTTAAAAATTATTACTATGAAAGTTATTTTTTTTTATTTAAATTTATGTGTCTCTGCAGCAATGGCCATTGACACAAACAATATTGGTTATACAATAATTAATTACAATAAGGACTTAAAACTAATTATTATAACAGTTAATTTCTAAATCTTACATAACATTAGGTAAAAATTTTGAAGAAAAAAATTGGATATAAAATCATTGGATGCTATAGAGACGCACAACTAATTATAAAATTGCTTCGGTCTTCTTGGTATACTTCGGACGTTGTTTAGTTATAGTAGCAGTTGCATATTATGAACTAGTAAGATTACTGGAAGAATTGGGTCCAGACATGGTGATGCTAACAGTGGGGGAACATTGATTTAAATTGTTACGCATGTAGTCAAAAGTAACTTGAATTTGTTTATATTACGCTTTGGATGCCTGGAAATACGTGATAACCTTGGATACATCACTGCAATACTGGTTGCCTAACCGTTGACGTCCGTTGGGACGGGATAGCAACAGTGAAAAACTATTGACAGTTTGACACTGAATATGTTTAAGTTGGAAGATTATTAAGTAAACCATCTTACTGACTGAAGTTACAGCTTGTTCTTGATGATTAACAGGTAACACACTTGTTATTAGTCACTATTTGAGCAAAACCTAATTTTAATAACTAGTATTTACAGTAATAATTACAAATTTCGGCATCAATTTACAGATCGATACATACACGTTCTGACGTTAGTTTGACAGCCACTATGAAAGTTAGAAAGTGACCAAATCAAAGTTTAAAATCCACCCTACAAGATACTGAAGAAAGTTTTGTCATTATTTTATTACTAAGCTGTTATTTTAATTACATATAGGCGGCCGTCAATAGTGAGTGCGAAAGAGATGCACCATTCCGGCCGTCTAATGGTGCATCTCACTTGCACTCACATTGACGGCCGCCTCATTTGGCGCTCATGGTTAACAATTAAAAATAACAGCTCAGTAATCAAATAATGACAAACTTTCTTCAGGATCCTGTAGAGGGGCTTTCAACTTTGATTCAGTCACTTTTTGACTTTCATAATAATAGTTTTTAACCGAGTTATTAAGCCTTGAAAATGGCCATTTTCGCGTTTTTCAAATTTTAAATCGAGCATAACTCAATAACAGTCAATTTTAGAGAAAAATTACAAGAAACCTTTTTAACTCATAATGACCAAAGAATCTAAAAAAATATACGAAGTGAAAAAATTTATGTTTTGAATTTGTTTAAAAAAATTGTTTAAACAATTTTCCGATCCAGTACCTCCCGGCACTGTGTGTATTTGTTATAAAGAACTCTTTGTAAGTGAGTTTGTGCAACAAAATCGAATCAGAATATGTTACCTAACGGAGGCGACGATACAGCCTGGACTATAAGCTAACAACAAGAATTCAAGTTCCGGTCTCCAGTTACGTCATGCGATGCGCGAACTCAGACGTATTTGTGCTACGGGAAGCTCCTATCTTGTTATTTATAGTATCATGATCTTACCTATGGTAGTGAGCACTGTTGATGAAAAGAACACAGCTTTTAGGGTAGTCCACTTCTCCGTTTCGTCATCGGAGAACCTCATTATTCCTGCTATGAACGAGTCTTCGAGAATTTTCTCGTACTCCACTAACTCCGTAGAAATCACATCAGCTACGTAACTATTGTTATTTATTAATAAATCTAGTAAATACTGTCTTTTCTCATGTAAGGCTGACTGAAAGTACCTCACTCTGGATATTTCTGCTGGATATTCGAAGTGCCTAAATATCTGAAACAAAAGAAAACATTGTTAATAATAAATATAAAGGCTACTTTTAGTAACTAAGGCAACAAGCTTAAGGCCTATACATCGAACACGATGAATTTGAAACTGTTCATTACAATAATGATTATGATCTAGAATCTAGAAAGTGAAATGCGCACGTAGAATCTATTTTTTTTTGTGTTCTGCTATCTCTTTGTCAAAGGTCTGCCAATTTTTTCGATGTAAGTTTTTGGACCGTCACCAGATGCCAGTTTGTAAACATCACTGAAAATTTACTGTTTATAAACATTAATCACTGTTTATAAACAGTAGGTAGAAGAAATTTTTTGCAGGATGTTGTAGGGCATTTTGTAATGGTTCGAGGATATATATGTTCGTACGGTTCTGGCAGGAAGAAGATCTAGTCATTAAAACACTACGCGATCTGTAACTCAGAAGATTCTATACATGAATATCTCCGCAAAACATTGACCAACATATAGTTACGAACCAAACTGATTTCATCCTATATAGTAAACAACGATTCCAGAACAACTTTAAAAGAGTAGCCACTTACTCTGGAGCAGACGTTGACTCCAACCATAAATATAAATTAATTTCTAAACTACCCGAACATGTGGGAAGGTACAAAGGAATAGGGAAAGCTAAACTCTAATTTAAGTTAATATAAGGAAGATGACATAGAACAATATTGGAAACACATCAAAACCAATATACACAAGGCTTCACAAAATGTTCTAGAACAAAAAAGGAGACAAACAAGGAAAAGTTGAATCACAGAGAAAATTCTAGGCATGATCAAATAAAAAAGAAATATAAAAATGAAAGAAGAACACAAAATAATATAAACTGCTCGTCAAAAGTTAGGGATATAGAAAATTCTGCTGAATTTTTATAGTAGATTTTTTCCTGAACAGATTAACGGATTCCGCTAATTTTTTTTATTATTTTAGACTTTTCTTTAGTATTTACACAGTTATGCAAAGGTTTACTCAAACTTTTTTTTTGTACTTATACCGGGTGGAAGAAAAGAAATGTTTTTCTTATGTTAAGTTTGAGACGCCCTGTAGGGAGGACGAGGTACAAATGGGAGTATATATCGGAATCGTATTGTAGTCTTATGTTTTGTGAACATTTTGTTTTTTGAATGTCCCTGATGTCTTTAGAAATAAAAAAATAGACGGTTTTGTAATTTAACATGTATTTTAACCGAAACAAAAGTTTGAGACACCTTGTAAGGAGAAGAAGGCACAAAGGTGAGTATACGTCGATATTTTGTTGTAGTCTCATATTTTGTGAATATTTTATTTTTTTAATTTCTCTGATATCTTTAATAACACAAGAAACTAGACGATATTACTCTTTAATATGTGTTTTAACTGATGACATGCGTCACATCACACATGTGAAACATAGCAAAAAATATATTAAAGAGTAATACCGTCTATTTTCTTTGTTATTAAAGATATCAGAGAAATTAAAAAATAAAATATTCAAAAAATATGAGACTACAACATAATATCGGGGTATACTCACCTTTGTGCCTTTTTCTCCCTACAAGGTGTCTCAAACTTTTGTTTCGGTTAAAACACATGTTAAATTACAAAACCTTCTATTTTTTTTTTGTTTCTAAAGATATCAGGGACATTCAAACAACAGCATGTTCACAAAACATAAGACTACAATATTATTCTGATGTATACGAATGTATACATTTGTACCTCGTTCTCCCTACAGTGTCTCAAACTTAACATAAGAAAAACATATTTTTTCTTCCACCCGGTATAAGTACAAAAAATAAGTTTGAGTAAACCTTTGCACAACTGTGTAAATACTAAAGAAAAGGCCAAAATACTTAAAGAAAAATAGCGGAATCCGTCTGTTCGCGAAAAATCAACTATGAAAATCATCATTCTTTCTATATCCCTAACTTTTGACAACCAGTTTATATAGAAGAATTAAGACAAATATAAAAAAGACAAAAAATGTATGTAGGTACAGTTAAAAACTGCGAATTAACAGAAATACTAGTTTTAAAACATGACATGACGATTAACTTTTATGAAAAACATACACATAATTAACAGGACCAACGATATTAGAGCCATAAGGAGATTATTCAATTTCTAGTTAAAAGAATCATAAAGGCCGTTGGATCAGATGGAATAAATGTTAGAAAATGATACTTATCATTAGACGCGTGTGCAAACTTTTTAATAGCATGTTTAAATAAACTTAATAACTTTAACATACAAAAATGGTACGAAATATTGCTGATATGCCCAAAAAAGTGATAAAAACCTATTGCATAAATCGCAGTAAAACAAAAGTCCGAATTAATCAAAAATTCAATCATTTAATAAATAATATTCACCGCTTGACTTTCATATATCATAAAAATCTGTTGCTTCTATCAACTGCGCAAAATTTGTGGCGCTTCAACCCTCACTTATGTATATACCACACTCTACAACCGAGAAACAAGAACCGAAAGGCACGCCACAATTTGCCAAAATTACGTATTTTTTCACCGCACACTATTCTATTTCAGAACAAAAGATAATAAGCAAATAACGAAAGGGCATAAATCACGTACAATGAGTGGAAAATATTGTATCAAGGTCGCGCAGGACCCTTTTTAACGAAATACGATCGGAAAATCGGAATTTCATTACTATATAGCACCACGCAAACATGGCCTATATTGGCCATAAACATGGTGGTCTATTAATGAGGGCTTCACAAATTTCTGGAAAAGCAAAGTTACATAGACGTAGGCTTAAGTCGTTAAAAGTATATGATGGTATTAAATTAGAAAGAGACTTTTGTTTAATTCGGAAATAATGGGGTCGTTAAAGTAAAGTGCTTCGATAGTTTGGTAAGCAAGCTGTCGAAGCTGCTGCCAAAAAACTACTATTTTCTAAATAAATTATTGATTTACAAGTAAATTAGTAGATTTCTGTTGATCAAAATATATAAACTGTCATAAAGTTTATATATTTATACGAAATTATCAAAAGAAGACGTTCGACAAATGTGTGCTTCCAGTCATAACTTACGGCGCTGCAACACTATCGTTAACTAAGGCGACAGCAACCAAACTTAGAGTGGACAAAAGAAGAATGGAACGCTCACTTATTGGACTGACTCTCAGAAACAGGGTTTAGAAACGAGGAAATCAGACCGAATAGCATGGCTGAAGTGGAATTGGGCGGGCCATGTAGCCAGGACGGGAGGTGGACTTAAAAATTACAATGTGGAGACAACGAGTAGACAGAAGAAGTAGAGGTAGACCACCTACACCCTACACTCCTACACGATGGACAGACGACGTCAATGGGGTGCTGGAAATTAATAGCAAGAAGACCAAGACCGACAGAACTGGAAGCAATTAGGGTAGGACTGTGTTCAACTTTGGATGCAGAAGGCTGAATGATAATAATAATAATAATAATAGCGTTTATTGCCCAACAGTTACCCATTTACAGAGCAATTTTACAAATAAATAATAAACAATTCTCATGCAAACAAAGAAATAAATAAAAAAGAAAACAAATATACGTTATAAAGACAAAAAAAAACCAAAATGAAATACCTTAGGTAAGAGCTCGACACTTGTTTTTTAATTCATAAGCACTACAACAGAAGATATCACAATTATTAGATAGTTTGTTTGCGTTTCTGCAAATTAAGTTGATTGGTGCTGTCAACATTATATTCGTGTAGGATCTTTCACACATAAATGTATTATTAGATCGAGCTGATACCCGAGGAACAAAGATATCGATTTGTGCTAGTAAATTAGGACAGTCAACTCTACCATTTAATAGTTTATGCAAAAATAATATCGCTGATTGATTCCTACGCATTTCTAATGAAATAAAATTAAAACTATCTAACAAAGCGACATAATCACAACCCCTTTGGGGATATGTTCCTGTAACTTTGAAGGTTAAAAATTTTAGATATTTTTTTGAACCCTTTCGATAACGTTGGAATAGTTAAAATAAATAGGATTCCATATTAAAGCACCGTATTCCAATTTGGATCTAACTAAGCTCATGTACATAGCATTTAGTGCTGATAGATTATAGAAACTTTTGCAGTTGCGAATAATAAAATAATTTGAGCGATATGCCGAGGAAAGAATATAATTAATGTGATAATTAAATGTTAGTTGACAGTCCATGTAAATACCCAGATCTTTGATACAATTAGTTCTTTCTAGTACAACATTATCAATTTCATATGGAAACATCAAAGTATTATATTTACGACTAAAAGTAAGAATCTTACATTTAGATTTGTTTAGGTGAAGTTGGTTTTGTAGACACCAATTATGTAATAAATTAATTTGTGTTTGCAACATAACACAATCTTCTAAGGTATTAATTGTTACATATAATTTCAAGTCATCCGCAAACATCAGCTTATTACAATCTAAGGACTCACTCAAATCATTTATAAATAAAAATAGCAATGGGCCTAAATTCGATCCTTGCGGGACTCCACTAGTTGCAGTATATATTTCGGAACTATAGCCATTATAATAAACATACTGTCTGCGTTGCGACAGGTAAGACTTGAGAAGCTGGAAATAAGTATTGTTAATTCCCATCGAAGAAAGTTTTTGTAATAATATTCGATGGTTTATCTTGTCGAATGCTTTTGAGAAGTCAGTGTAAACTGCATCAATTTGCCCCCTTGCGTCAAGTGATTTACATAAATACTGAGTAAATACTGCAAGATTACTAGTAGTGGATCTTGCGCTCATGAATCCATGCTGATCTGTAGATATAAGATTCCTAGCAGATACATATATACGATTATACAAAATGGTTTCCAAGATTTTAGCAGCATTATTCAAAATAGAGATTGGTCTATAATTATTCACGATATTACGGCTATCTGATTTGTGAATAGGACAAACCTTAGCTATTTTCAAAGCATCCGGAAATGTTGACGTTTTTAAAATTAAGTTGAAAATTGTTTGTAGTGGTTTTATTAAAACCCGCAGACAATCTTTAAAAAGAAATGATGGGATTGTATCTGGACCTGACGTAAATTTGTTCTTTAACCTCTTTCCAGCTTCCAAAATCTCCTTTTCCGTTATTGGTTCATAACTAATATCCAACCAGGTACCCGGGTCAAAATTGGATGATGATGATAATGAAAGTTAATGAGTTATAATTTATGAATAACAATATTGAAGAGGTGTACAGTTGATGATATTAAGAACTCTAAGAGTTTGGTATTAACATTTTAATTTTGTGAAAACCTCGACAATGATTTTAGGGGAGTGCAATTAGAAAGAAAACATGCACTGTTTCGGAAAAATTCAAACAAGCTTATATTTTTTTAAAACTTTTTTGTTAGTTTATATACTTTTTTTTTGTTTTGATTCTGGCCTTGGTTCAGAACCTTTAGCCACGTAACTACATATAAAATTATTATTCGTTCATAAGTATAAAATTGCCCAGTATACACTTAAAAATAAAGAATAATAAAAAATAAAGCTTACAAATAACAATGCCTACTTACTATGCCTACTTACTATGTTAATAAATACAACTATATTAATTTTTGTTCTTTTTGTTTTTTTTTTGTTTTTTTTTGTTTTTTTTTGTTTTTTTTTTTGTTTTTTTTTTTCTGTTTTTTTGTTTTTTTTTGTTTTTTTGTTTTTTTTTTCACTACGGTAAGAACTAAATCCGATTCATCCTCGTGGAGATTTAGAACCTCTTAGTGATTTATTTATTTATTTTTTTTTAATTTTTTTTAATATATTTTTTTATTATTTTTTTTTAATCTTTTTTTTTTAATATATAATTTTTTTTTGAACATACATAGGTTACAAATAATATAATTAATTACAGGAAATATCTCATTCATACATTACATAATACAAAGGAAATACCTATTCATTCAAACTATTAGTTTTACATTCACACTTTTAATTTAATTTTTTGAAGAAATGTCATAACTGATATTGTTAATTACTGCGTAACTAGGAAACTTTTTTATTATCAATTTTACGAAAAAAAGTTATTCTTCATAAAATGCTCTGGATAGTCAAAAATCGAAAACTCAACCATCAGATATCAAATTTTATCAATTTTATACGAGATATGTCAAAAATATGAATTTCGTTAAGGAGTAAAGTACCTTCATATTCCAGAATATGAAAAAATGCTATTATGAAAAGTTGTTTGAAATTAACAACTATGTTTAAATACACAATTACATCATTCTAATCATCGAAAAAAAAATTTCAATTTTTTCTCAAATTACGGATACTCATCATCATTTTATTGCAATTATTATGAGAACTATTTTATTATCACTTTTACGAAAAAAGTTATTCTTCATAAAATACTCTCCCTGGTCTAAAATCTAAGATACAACCATCAGATATCAAAATTCTTTAATTTTATATGAGATATGTAAAAAACATGAATTTTTCTTAAGAGTTAAATGCCTTAATTATTCACAATATTTTAATTAGAAGAATATAATTGAACACTTAAACAAAATTTTTAATTCCAAACAACTTTTCTTAATATCAATTTTCGATATTGTGAAATGTAAAGGTACTTTACTCTTGAGTGAAATTCATATTTTTTTACATATCTCGTATAAAAATTAAATTAATTTGATATTTGATGATTGCATCTTATATTATATATGATGCAGAGTATTTTATAAAGAATAACTTTTTTTCGTAAAACTGATAATAAAAAAGTTATAAATAGGTTCCAAGTTACGCAGACATACTGTATGAGCTAAAATTTTTTTTTGCTGAACATTTATTATTGTTAAAGCTTATTATTAAATGTATTTTAGGAAAGTTTTACAGAAAAAAGTTTGGATCATTTTGTATAAACATTTTTTTAGCTGGTACTTTTCGGTTTTTGTATTATATTTTTGTTATCTTTCTTAATTTTCTCAAAAAGAAATAGTATATTTCATTTCTAAAGTAAAATAATTTAGTGCATTTTAAAGATTACATCCTAAGCTTTAAAAAAACACTTATAAAACTGTAATATATCTGTTCAGTGTTCAAACTTGAGTAATACCGTCTTAAAGTGGTGGTAATTCTATAAAACTACAAAGATTTCGAAAATTACATTTTTTGAGACGTCATGTCATTTGAATTAAATTTTTGAGAATTTTTTTGAATGAAATATCATTTAGTAAGATGCTTAAAAGGTAAGTTGTTCAAAATTGAGAGTTTTATAAGAAAAATTGTATTAGTTACACATTTTTAAATCATGTTTAAACAAAATTCATGTAAGGTTCACTTTCCGCCCACACCGTACGTATGCCCATACATTTTATTTCTTTTTATTACAACCATAAGATAGCTTAATTATTCTTCTTTCATGTTCAATGTGTAAAATTTCATTTGATCTATTAGTTAAAGAATTACATTAAAATAACTCAACCGTGTACTTAGCCGTACGTTAGTTTACAGTGCGCCAATGTTTGTGAGAAGGGTGACTTTATCGGTATAAATAAAAAATTATAGAAGATACAGATTTAATTTTAGAAAATTCTTTATATAAGGTTTTTTTGTAAAATTTTCTGAATTTTTCAATGGTCAAGTCATTTTTTTTTCTAAAACCTATATCTTCGGAGTTATTTAAAAAAACATCTAATTTCGTCGTTCATTTGTTTAATAAAAATGAAGCACCCACTTCTCGAGTAGAACTTTTTGATATGTTGTTTATTAAACATTTCTTAATGAAATTACAAAAAGTTCTGTCTTGTTTGATTTTTTCCGAAGTGAAAATCTATATGCACTCCCCTAGTTTCAGATTTTCAGTGTTTTCTATCCAAACTGAAATTTTAACGAGATTATTGTAAATAAATAAACAAATAAAGTTATAAATATCATCTCCAGAGAGGATTTAAATCAAATATATGGTATTTAATACAATATTACCTTTAATACTTTTTTATTGGAAAGATGGAGGTCAAAATATAAAAAAATTCTGAAGACATCAAGAAATCATAATTTTTCTAATTATTTATCCATCATTACCAAAAAATATTGATCATTTTAATTACAACTATAATAAGGTACATTACTCATTGAGTCATTGAGCCATTGAGTCACTTGGCTAAAACTTGATCATGACCTTTTACTAGAGCATCTTCATAGGATTGGAATCTCTGAAATTTCTCTCAGTCCGTGTAATAATGAATATATCGGAGATTTGAACCATGTACTCTTAGATTGTCTTAAGCATGGGAATCAGACTCGAAACTTAATATTTAGGTTTGATCGATCTCAACATTAGCCTTCCAGTTAACATCAGCAATCTTTTATCTTATTCTGACAAAAATCTATACATAATATTTTCATGAAGTTTATAAACGATTCTACGATCAAAATTTAAACACCTTTACAACAAAATTCTTTGGCAAAAATATTCTTTGTCGAATGCCATCTCTCCCTCCACACACATAAAGACACTTCTTTTTTATATTATTTTATTATATCCCTATTATAAACACAATGTCTAAACCAAATGGTAATAAATAGGATAATAATGGGATGAGACAATCAAGTTATCAACTGTAATTTAAATGCATTATCTAGATCTAGGGCATTTCCTGAGCTGCGTGATTATTATAGATCTTGTCATCAAAATAACAATCGTGGCGTGTATGTATTTAAGAAAAATATCTTTATGTTATTGGGAAACTCACAAAAAGTAATTAAATGCGGTGTCGGTTTTTGGAAGTCACCAAAGCATCGAAGTTAACCACCGTCTACGTAGTTTGGAGATCTGGAATTGCCCTTTCCCACAACCCACAACATATTACCGTAACGGGGTTCATTTGTGAACTACATAATAGAATCGCATGGAAAATGGGTGAACATGCTCATGCTCAAATTAATACCACATGTAAGCTTGTGCGGTGTTTGCGGCATGTCGCATTTCCAGTTTACTGCATAATTAACTCCTGAAATATTTTAACCAGATTTGGCAAAGTGTTGTTTGTTGACAACAAACCTAATATAATAGTACGGGATCCGAATCTAGGTTGACCTTTACGCATCTGTTTACCGGATGAAACATTTTTTATTAAATTTCATTCATAGACAAATACGACTTGCATGGGTTGCCTATCAAAATATTGTCATAGCTATCGTTAAAGGGGGGGGGGGCGTAGGATTTGAATTCAACATTTCAGGCACATTTTTGTGAATGTTTTTTGAAAGCATGGTAAAATTATTTTATTTTTAAATTAAATAATCATATTCAGTATAATTCAAAGGATATTAAAAAACATTTAAGAAGAAACAGTAGCGATCAACAGGTAGCGAAAACGCGTTCCAAGATTGCGGCTGTAATTTTGAATATTTTTTTTGAGATATTTGGCACACGTATTCGTAATATAATAAAGAATGGCGGTACAGAGCCCAATTTGAAAAATATATTAATATGTGGAAATTACTCTGTAATTAAATACAATATTAAAAAACGAGCCTGTACCGCCATTAAGAAGAACAAAAAATACACTTTCTTCAAATAAACTTTTTTATCCGTTGCCTAGATTTTGGGTCATTTTGGAACTACTAATGAAATAAAAAATTTTAGTAGTTCCAAAATGACACAAAATCTAGGCATCGGATAAACAAGTTTATTTGAAGAAAGTGTATTTTTTTGTTCTTCTTAATGGTGGTACAGGCTCGTTTTTTTAATATTGTAATTAATTACAGAGTAATTTTCACATATTAATATATTTTTCAAATTGGGCTCTGTACCGCCATTCTTTATTATATTACGAATACGTGTGCCAAATATCTCGAAAATATATTCAAAATTACAGCCGCAATCTTGGAACGCGTTTTTGCTACCCGTTGATCGTTACTGTATCACCTTAAGCAAAAATATTGAAAAATGAGTAAACTGTGGCAATTTTTTAATTAGAAACAATGGATTTTGCGGTGGATATTAGAACTCATCATTGCATCGTGTGAAATGAAACATTCAAAAATATTAGCCTATGAATTTTTCGAGGAAACGCTGTCGAATTTTTTTAGTTTTAACGATCTTTGACTTTTTGGTATCACTCAGAAATCAAAAGAACACTCAGAAGTCAAAAGAATGAATTTTTGGCAAAAAATGACTGGTTTAGACAGCGAATTAGATCTTTTCCTTGGTTGAAAATATTATTAAATGGCGAATGAACTGGGTATGATGAGATGAGGCAGTCGCCAATTAATTTTTCTTGTTAAAAGGAAACAATCTGAGAAAGTTTGGGAAACACTGTTTTATAGGTAGTGAAATCATAATCATTTACATCATTGTCGTGAAGAATCAATATTTTGAGCACCATTCGATTTGGCCTATGATAACAAAATTAGTTTACCATTGTTTAAGTATTTTTTATGACACTCCTCCCATTTAAACCTTTATGCGATTAAGTCACAATTGGTTGCAATGAAAATTACCGTTTTAACTGATGTTTTGCACAATTCTTTAAAATAATCTTTTTAAACCTTATGTTTATATGGAATTAAGTCACAATTGGTCGCAATGAAAATTACCGTTTTAACTGATGTTTTGCACAATTTTTTAAAATAATCTTTTTTGAAAACGATTTTCGGAGTTAAAATCGAAACGTCAAACAGCAATTAAAAATGTAATTTTTAATAAAGATTGTAAATAAACATAACATTTAACTTGGCCATGCTACAAGAAAACAGTTTGAGAACCTCTTTCATTATCTTGCCAGCAAGTGGGTAATATAAAAGCAGTTCTTGTTGCGTTACAACTAAACGTCAAGAATGGAAATATACTAGATAAGCTCTCTTGTTTTTCATGTTTATTAAAACTTTATCAAATATTCTCTTTCTTTTGCAGACATTTAACTAGCTCTTACGTCCTTTGCAGTTCCTGTTAAGGAACTTTATTGGATAGAGTATTCCCCTCACGTCTTGCTTGCATTGGGATCTTATAAATTCCCGACATCACCTGGAATAAATGTTGTGACGAATACATGCTGGCAGTACGTCTACGAAAATTTGCTTACAGATCAAAGTGATAAATCCATGGTTTTAGCTTGAAATATCGCCTGAGTAATAAGTAAATGGGAACGTTCATGTACATAAGATGATATACAGGGTGTCCCGGAAAATAGTGCGTTCCTTTAAGGTATGGAGAGAATACACAATTTGGAACAAAAAAGTCCTAAGTATACCATTTTTTTCTAAAGGTAACCGTTTCCAAAAAAAAGTTAACATTGTTTTCCATATACCTGTATTTTAATGTTTGGAAATTTTAATAAACTGGCAACATCGATCGCACTACGGAATAATAACAGATAATAAGAACTCGTTTGTGATTGTGATTTACAGTATTTAAAATAATCCAACCTAATAGTAGGTAATACTTATGTATTTACTATTTGTTTACTAAAATTATTTTCTTTTGAAATGTATTGAAATACCTATTGCATAATTTTAAACGAATTACACATTTTTTAACATAAAATCACATCTTTCAACTGAACTAGTATTATGTATTTAGTAAGGTTTAAATGGGTTGAATGCTGAGTATTGCTGAGGGCTTTAACTGAATTACATAGTTTTAATAGTTTGCAGTGGAACTTAAATACACCAGATAATGTCTCAGTAATTTGTTTACTTGTGAACTGAAATAACTAAGTTGTACTTACTTGAAAATAATTATTATACCGAATAGATGTTTCAAGTAACAAGTAACCTTTCACAAACACCATTCATAGGTAATAACAATAGGTAATACACTCACTATTCGAAAACATTTTCGGCATTGACACTAAACAGGATTCTTTAAAACTATCTGTTTACTATCTATCTTCTATCTATTTACATGGGACTGTCTATGCTTAAATTTGCGTACCGCACATAGTTGTCAGATTTAAATTTGCATACCAAAATGTATTTTAATTTTTTGGTCAAACGGTTGCATTTAGAAAAAAAATGTTATAAGAGTTTTTTGTTCTACATGGTGCCTTCTACCTATACCTTTAAGGAACGCACTATTTTCTGGGACACCCTGTATGTTTTTAATATATCAGTGCTAATTTCTGAGAAGGAAACATATCATTATTCCACCTAATACGTTCTGAGCCCTATTTAATTTTTAAAATTGTTTTATATACTCCTCTTGTTCTATCTCACTGTATCTGGGAAATCTTCTAATCGACTTTAAACATACTTTTCGACTAGCTAGACATCTGAAATTTTCAGAATAGCTCAGAACTCCACGATAATGCAATATTCAACAGCTTTTACATGGATGCATTAAGTTCTATTTTGAATTTTAAGTCATTTTAAATACAAATAATGGAATGACATTTATATCCCGTTGTAGAGTACGTTAGTCAACAGCAGATATATGCAGCTCAGTAGTAGAGCATTCGACTGCTGATCGAGAGGTCCCCGGTTCAAACACTGGTGTTCAATATTTTTTTTTATTTTTTTTTAATTTTTATATAAATATAAAATCATATTTTTATATTAATTCATATTAATTTAATATAATATTAGCTAGTATACTTATAAAGCATATCACAATTATTCTTTCAAAATATGTTTCACTAATTTTTTATCATTTTAAACATTTTCTTTAATTTATGAGTTTAAAATCGATTACAAAATTCTTTCATGGCATAAAAATTGAAACAACAAAATAGTTCATAATTTTATATAGTGTCTATAAGAGAGTCTACCTTTAGATCCAAAGGTCATGAGTTCGAATCCCGGCTGGGTGGAAATGTTTCTTCAGTAAAAAATTAATAAAAAAAATAATTTCTCTCATTGTGGAATCGGTACTCACCTGAGGGACAGCAGACGTTCAGATTCAATAACCGCCTCTTTGCAAAGACAATGAAATTGACTTTACTAAGTAACAAGACATTTACTCAACACATACACTACATATAGTATTCCCCTGAGCTGGAGCTTGTTGAAGGAGTAATATCTATGCCATTAAAAAGAAAAATGAAAAAAGAAAAAAAACATGTACCTATGTAGTTAATAAATAATCATTTATCCACAACTAACTTTCAAAAAAGTATTCTATTAGTCTGGGCTGATTATCGGAGAATAGGCCATTTTTTGGAAAACTTATTTACCAGCAATTTTATTGCTGGAATCGAATCTTATGATTGTATATATTAATAATATAGGTATGCAAAGTCCGCAGATAGTGTGCTACTCTTTTTATAAACAAAATGGCGGTCGAAAATCGTGTTTTTTTCAATTTTTGCTCTATAACTCCAAAGATTTTAACTTTACACCAAAAAAACTCAAATAAAAATTCACCGCAATTAAATTCTGCATAGAGACGTGTTTTTTCCGATTTACTTCGACGAAAACTTTCTCCTGAAAAAGCGGGGTTTTCCAACAAAATATTTAATTTTCAACTAAACTTTTAGATAAGTAATTGTTAATCAATAATTAAATAACTTGGTAATGTAAAAGCCCTTTTTGTATAGATTATAATTCCAGAAGCCGATGGAAATTGAATGAAAAGTTTAGCAACAATTAAATTGTTAATTAAAAATTTACGGTCGCTATAATAACGACAATAATTATGGTGCATAAGAACAACTATGATTTTTTCATAAAAAGACACTATACCTATCTAATGTACTTTACAGATTTGATATTTGACTATTTAAGCGGCCTCAGGAATATTTTACAATTGTAAAGAATTTTTTGGCTTATAAACAAATAGAATATCTCGGAAAATATTAAACTAAATTAAATTGGAAAAACGGTTTTCGAAAAACAGCGGCAGGACGCTTCTTTTAAAAGAAAAAACGTTTAATTATGATAAGTAGTTCCTGAGATACAATCGGTCAAATTTCACCGGAATTTACGGCAAAGATGTAAAAAATAGGATCATAATTTTTAAACCATCACCTTTTTATTTTTGTCCTCTTTCTCCACACCAATTTTCATATCCTTAAAATACTCATAACATATATTATTATAATAAAAACTATCGATAATACGTGTGAAAATTGCCAAAAATAGCAAAATTCCAATCAAAAATTAGGTTGGAGAAAATGTAACCCGCAAAGTTCAAAATCGGTATACGTTAAAAAAATGCATTTTCTCGGCTTCCCATGGAGCAATTTCCTTCATTCTTTTTTTGTTTCCAAGCAACTCGAGTAGAGCCATCTATCTAACACATTATTAAATGTCAAACTTGCTTTTGTTTTGTTATAATAAATTAATTTATTTATTATAACACAAAATTTTAATTTGTTTAAAAAAAATTGTTAAAATAATTATACAGCTTTCAAATGAGAATATTGATGTTTTTAACTTTAAAAGGTACACTTGTAGTAAGTTTATCTAAAAAAAAGCCTACAACTGGAAAAAATATGTAGTTTTCTGTTCTTATAAATAAATTAATCTATTATAGCAAAACAAAAGCAAGTTTGACATCTAATAATGCATTAGTTAGATGGCTCTACTCGAGTTACTTGGGAACAAAAAAGAATGAAGGAAATTGCTCCATGGGAAGCCGAGAAAATGCATTTTTTTTAACGTATACCGATTTTGAACTTTGAGGGTTACATTTTCTTCAACCTAATTTTTGATTGGAATTTTGCTATTTTTGGCAATTTTCACACGTATTATCGATAGTTTTTATTATAATAATATATGTTATGAGTATTTTAAAGATATGAAAATTGGTGAGGAGAAAGAGGACAAAAATAAAAAGGTGATGGTTTAAAAATTATGATCCTATTGGTTATATCTTTGCCGTAAATTCCAGTCAACTTTGACCGGTTGTATCTCAGGAACCACTCGTCATAATTAAACGTTTTTCCTTTTAAAAGAAGCGTCCTGTCGCTGTTTTTCGAATACCGCTTTCACAATTCAATTTAGTTTAATATTTCCCGAGAAATTCTATTTGTTTATAAGCCCAAAAATTGTTTATAATTTTAAAATATTCCTGAGGCCACTTAAATATACCAAATTCATTTCTGTAAAGTACATTAGATAGGTATAATGTCTTTTTATAAAAAAATCATAGTTATTCTTATGCACCATAATTATTGTCGTCATCATAGCGACCGTAAATTTTTAATTAACAATACAATTGTTGCTAAACTGTTCATTCAATTTCCATCGGCTTCTGGAATTATAATCTATACGAAAAGGGCTTTACATTACCAAGTTATTTAATTATTGATTAACAATTACTTATCTAAAATTTTAGTTGAAAATTAAAGATTTTGTTGGAAAAACCCGCTTTTTCCGGGTAAAGTTTTCGTCGAAGTGAATCGCGAAAAACACGTCTCTATGCAGAATTTAATTGCGGTGAAATTTTATTTGGGTCCTATTGGTGTAAAGTTAAAATCTTTGGAGTTATAGAGCAAAAATTGAAAAAAACACGATTTTCAGGCGCCATTTTGTTTATAAAAAAAGTAGCACACTATCTGCGGACTTTGCATACCTTTATTATTAATATATACAATAATAAGATTCGATTCCAGCAATAAAATTGCTGGTAAATAACTTTTCCTTGTATTTTGCTAATTAGCCCACAGTATATTATGACAATTTTCCATTGTTTCATAATTAAAAAATAGTTACAATACATATTTATTATACTTACAAGAGAAAGGTATTAGATTTAAGTTCAAGGTTGTGCTGTCTCCAGACGCGAAGGGGAGGGAGACAAAAAACCGAGAGCTAAATTCTAATATTTTTCCCGTGTATGTATGTATAATACACAATTCTTTTCTGTGACGGAAAAAACGACGATTTAATATTGAAATATATTATTACAATATATTAAAGTCAGAGCATACTTCTCTCTGTCGCGTATGTTTGGATTCAAAGACATCCATAAGAAAGTAAAGTTAAGAATATAAACTGCGCGTCATAGAAAACGGGCACCCTAAAAAATGGGTCATTTTTGATGTCGCGTATCTCCTAAACCTGTTGTCCGATTTAAGTGATTTTTTGAATATGTTATAGCCTTATTCTTTGTCAATATCCCTGTAGTAATATTTTTGCTAAACAGGTAAATTTTGATTGTATATCGGGTGTCCGAGTCAAACTGTGTTTTTTTCTCAAAGTTCGCAACACCCTGTGGAATATTCTAGCATTTATAAAATACTGAAATTAAAACCCAACATAGCCTCAGGTTTTCTTAACATTTTGTTTTTTGATTCATTCGCTTATGTTGGATAATACAAAAGTTATGTACTTTAACAACTAGCCATGTTCTTCATCAGTACAGGGTGCTATAAGTCTGATGGGTTTTAGGGACTAAATAAGTTCGACAAACTTTAAGGGGTAATTTTGCATTAAAAAATAATGACAGTTTGCTTTATAATCATATATCTGCAAATGCTTCGTTTCCGAGATACGGGATGTTAAATTTTTTCTTACAAACTGACGATTTATTTATTGCTTTAAAACTGGTTGAGATAGGCAAATGAAATTTGGTAGGTTTTAAGAAATGGTTATTGCGCATTTTTTGACATGCAACTAAGAATTTTATATTCACCATTGGACCGCATACGGGTAATATGACCGATCATATTATTCGTATGCACGCCAATGGTGAATAAAAAATTCTTAATTGTATGTCAAAAAATGTTCAATAACTACATCTTAAAACCCACCAAATTTCATTTGCGTATCTCAACCGGTTTTGGGGCAATAAATAAATCGTCAGTTTGTAAGAAAAAATTCAACATCCTGTATGTCGGAAACGAAGCATTTGCGGGCATATGTTTATAAAGCAAACGGTCATTATGTTTTCATGCAGAATTACCCCTTAAAGTTTGTCGTACTTCTTTAGAAACACCCTGTACTGATAAAGAGCATGCCTAGTTGTTAAAGTACATAACTTTTGTAATATCCAACATAAGCGAATGAATCGAAAAACAGGATGTTAAAAAAACCTGAGACTATAGTTGGATTTTAATTTAAGTCTTTTATTAATGCTAGAATATTCCACAGGGTGTTGCGAACTTTGAGAGAAAAACACAGTTTGATTCGGACACCCGGTATACAATGAAAATTTACCTGTTTAGCAAGAATATTATTACAGGGATATTGGCAAAGAATAGGGCTATAAGATTTTCAAAAAATCACTTAAATCGGACAACAGGTTTAGGAGATACGCGACATCAAATATGACCCATTTTTTAGGGTGCCCGTTTTCTATGACGCGCAGTTTATTATATACCTAACCATCATACGACCAATAATAACATATGGCGTAGAAACATGGATCATGACAGAATAGATAATAAACCTTATTAATACTTTTGACAGAAAGAAAATATTAAGGTGGATATTGGCACCCATTTGCGACGATGGTAAATGGAGAGCAAGGTTCAACCACGAGTTATACCCATGATACAAAGAATACAGAAGATATAATCATGCGCATGACGGTGAAGTGGGCGTGTTTATATGGTGTGACGTTGTGACGTAAGTGGAGAGTGAAAACATAATCTGGCTTTAATTTAGCACGCTTATTGCCGTAGGAAGGTGTCATTTGCTTTTATTTTGAATGTTTTCTTGTGTTTTAAGAGGTTTAAATAGTGTAATTGTGTGTTTTTAAAACTTTCGATTATCGAACTAGTATTTATTAGTGAAGTGTAGGTTTACCATTGAATTTTTGTAAGCGAAAGATACTCTTTTCGTTATTTAAAGATGAGGTGTTCAATAGCTCTATGCAATAGTGACAACCAAAGTAAAATGGTTCACAAAAACATTATGTTTTTTCGGTTTCCAAACGATCCAAAGATGGCAAAAATTTGGATAGATGCATGTAAACGAAAGGACCAGTTTCTTCCTAAAAATGGAAGGATTTGTTCAAAACATTTTACTGCAGATAGTTTCACGAGGGATTTGCAATATGAACTTAATGGGAGTGTCTTCTAAAAATCGCCGTTCGGGGTGGGCCCAAATACCTTAGATATAAATTTAATTGATTAGGTCTGTTGGTCAGTTGGTCAGAGCGTTTAGCAGTCTTTCTTCATCATTTGGATGACTTCTCAGTCCATCAAAGTAGTTCTTTGTGATTCTTTGAATTTCTTCCTCTACCAAAGGTGTAGCTGAATCCTTGTGTAGGGTTTTATTGCTTACATACCAGGGCGCGTTGAATATATCATTCTCAATATTTTTGACTGGACTCTTTATTTTATTATGATATTTGATGGCTTTGAACAACCCCAGAGAACACCATAGGTCCAAATTAGTTGTATCATAGATTTATGCAGATGCAGATTATATTCAACGGCGAGTTTTGATTTTTGACCCATTTGTTTTCTTCGCTTAAATATTCTTGAAAATTCAATTTTTCCAATTAATAATTTTGCATTTAAAAAACAGCCAAAAGTACTAAATACCTCATTTGTTTTGAAGCACGAAAACATATATTATTATAACAAGTGACCATATAATTATTGCAAAGACTTTAAAAAAATGTTGTTACATATTATGTGACAAGGTTTTTGTTACATAGGCTGATTATATGTATCATTATAATCAGTGTTTTTACCCCTCATATTTTTGTGAATTGTATGGACTTATTTTAATAGCGTATGTAGGTACCATTTAAAAATATTACGATGTTTAATTTCTAATTTTAAATGTAAATAAAATGTAAATATATGTACGTGATACCTAAAACTACTTCTATCTATTTGTATTATAATCGAAATAAAATCATGCTGTATCCGCTAATAAAAGAAGTTTTTAATAATCTCAGCAGACTTTTACATTAATTAGTTTTAAATACCAAAGCCTTGATTTAATATCACCAGTTCTGAATGAACGATGGGCTCCCTTGCTATTTAGTTGCCGGTCCCAAAAAATACTTAATCCGGCGTTTAATATCACATTCATCGTAAAAAAAATAATAAAAACATTTAAACTGACGAAATTAAAGCAATCCTTCCTTGTATGTTAAGAACGCCACTCTCCACTGACGTCACTGCGCAGAACGGGCGAGACTTGGTCACGCTGTTGACCATATCTTCGTCCTCATTGTATCATGAGTTATACCAATGTTACAAAAAACTCTCCATAGCAAATTTTGCAAAAATACAAAGATTGCGCTGGGCAGGTCACCTCATAAGAATGGACAACGACAGAAAAGCTAGTAGAACTTTTAACGGAACTATGGTGGGACGTCGGCTAGTAGGAAGACCAAGGAAGAAGTGGATAGACGAAGTGTGCTGTAATAAGAGAGAATAAGATCTTTCATAAGTATCATAAGTGGGTCAAGATTGTGTAATATCGACTAACATTTACCTTCATTGTTTATTTAAATATTAGGAGCTCTAAATATTGAGCCATGGGTGCTGAATAAGCAACCCGTAGATGATTGCAAGAACATAGTTTGATTGTTGAAAATAATATAATTAAAAGACAGAATAAACTTGGTGTTCGTCGAGTGAAGATGTTTCATTCTCCCTTAGCTACTTAAAATTAAAAAGAACCTGAGCTACGACCACCCTTAGCTCCCAGGGTGACGGCATATACCAGTTATATCAGATATTTTTGATGACTAGTGAAATAAGTTGTGTATATTATATTTGTAAACCCTGTAAATACTTTTGTGTAAAAATTTGTATAAATCTTTGAAACACAGTAATCAGTTGGTGACGTTATCTAGAAAAATTTTCTTCTTTGTCGGAAGGGCAGAGAAAATAATGTACATCTCTCAGAAAATTTTTCATGTAAGGGATAGGGATGTACAGGATTTATATAAGCATCCAAAAAATAAGAGAAATCCATTTCGATTTAATTTTTAAAGTCTCAAACAAATATTATTTACATGTATTGTTTACATTACGTAAATGGGTGACATTGGTTTTGCAATGTAGGCCATTCGTTTGGAAAACACTGAAGTCAGCAATTATGTTACTATTAGGAATTAATGGTCACTTTCAGGTGTAGTCAATCATAACAAAACAATTACGATTTATTTATAGATACGGAGAAAGTAAAGAAGAAATTATTCATTATTCAGACATCGACGTGGTTAGATCAGAGACGTTGTCCACCAACTAGTTATTGTCGTATTTAGTGTTCTAAATAAATATATTCAGGTAAATAGTGTTTTAACAAATCAACCCCATCATCGGGGGTAACAACAGCCCCCGTACCACCATAGAAGTAAGAACCGATGCTAAAGTGATATTGAGGGTGGACAACTGGAAGAGAGCAGCCACAGACAGAGATACTTGGAGGCGGATGCTGGGGGGAAGCGAGGGCACGACTTGGGCTGTAGCGCTACAAGAGAAAGATTAAAGTCAGAAAATGGTGGTTTCAGAGAATTAGTTGGATACTTATTTAGCGTTCTGGGATAATTAGTCGTAATCTGTCTAGCAGGATCTTTTCGAAACTTTTGAAATCACAGTAGACTAGTGGCTTTCTTTACTTAATCCTAAAGCCTTGTTTACCCCTAAGGATGTAAGGAATTCGAGGTTTTGGAGTAGAAGGCCCTACAAATGCCGCGGTTCTTGGCCAACTCTTCAACTGTTTTCTTCCCTCTTCAGCGCCTTTCCAATCTCACTATTCCACATCCTTGTTGGTCTGCCTCTTCTTAGATTTTTGTCCACTACTGCGTGCCATACTTGCTTCACTTTTCTATTATCATCCATACAGACCAAATGACCGAGCCATGCAAGTTGTCTTTGTTCGACTTGTGTAAGAACGAAACAACATTACACTGTTCCCATTTCACACGCTTGTATCTTAAGTAACGTTTACACGTATCCAGTAACTGGCGCCAGTGTCACGGGAATGCGAGTGCTTGACTAAGACAGCGCTGGATAGGTTCGTTTACACGTATCCAGTGACTGGCGCCAATCTCACTGGCACTCTTATTAAAAATCCTAATACTGCCATTGAAACCACAGGTACGACAGCGCCAGCGACTGGAACGCTGTGTTTACACGTGTCTACAACCACTGGCACGGGGTTAAAGGGGACGCGGACGAGGGCCACTGGCATGAAAAATAGACCAGCTTTCTATTCGAGACAGCAAAAACTGGACTGGAGCAAAAAAGCGTTTACATGATGCCACTACCATGCCATCACTCTCGTGCCAGTGCGTCTGGCGCCAGTAGTTACTGGATACATGTAAACCTGCCTTAACTTTTGTTCCTGTCACTGAAAGTCCCAGTTTCTGATCCTATATGTAGCACCGGAACGACGTATATAAACTGTTAATCTACCGAAAGTATACATTTCCTGACCTGATTGTAGAGAGAAAAGTCGTACTTTTCCTCCCTAGGGAGACAAAGTACTTTTACTTCCTAGGGAGTAAAAGTAAAAGTGACGTCATGGTATGTCATTAATGAAATACATAACTTATTAACGCCGTATATAATATTTGATTTTCTATTACGTAAGTTATCTATACATTTTAACGTTTATTTATAGAACACCCTGTATTTTGCAGAATGGTAAAAAACAGTAAATTTTTATTTTGATTTAACAATGTTTATATTAATAATTTGACTTATATTTGACAGTTGACAGTTATACTGTACCTACTTGTTAGGTTTAGTTCACTAATAGATTTTGTTAGTTAGTTACATAAATAAGTTATTTAAAAATGAAAAAATGCTTTGTTATTTGGGTAAGGTGGAAAAATCATATGTATAACATGGGAGTAAAGTGTCTTTTCCTCCCTTGAATGATTACTGCCCTCCGCTACGCGTCGGGCAGTAAACTTCATTCTCGGGAGGAAAAGTAGCATTTTGCTCCCTTTTTACTACCTTGGATCTATTATAACATCACTTTCTTCAGCCTTCTTATTGGAAAACTACAATACAGTTTTTTTCCAAACCTTCTTTCAGTGCATCATTTTGACATCATATAGGATTTTAACAATGTCGCAAACCATTACATGACATTTTAGTTAAATCTGATTGTTGTCAGAATATTTATATTTATATAAACATCAATATTTATACAAATATTTGCCAGAATATTAATATTTAAAATATTTTAATTTAAAAATAAATAAATATAAAAACAAATTTCACTATACAATGTCCCAATATAACAATGACATAAAAAATATTTGTTTTTAGGTCGTTGACTTTCTAACCTAGATATTACAATTGACATTTTACCATATGATATTGTGACTGTTATGATCGATTACTTTTGTGTCAAATTATCTTTATTCGCGTCATTGATTGGTTATCTATTTAGATTATTGTAATCGCCAACTAATTATACATCTATAAGTATAAGCCGTTTTAAGATGCAAATACCCGTCAAGAAATACATAATTTTCTAAGTTCAATGTACATATAATAATCACAGAGGTACGTTTTTTCTGTTACTTCCAACTGTAATGCGTTAGAGAGAATTCGATATTCTGTGACGCACTGAAAAAAGGTTTTGGATGACCTGTAGTCTCAGTTTTTGGTTGATTTTCAATTGTTTTTATTAAAACATTCACTCCAAACATTCACAATAACTAAGTCATCGGCATATTTATATTAATAATTCAGATATGAATATTTGTCGTAATTTTCTCATTCCAACTCATACGTTTTTGACACTTTTTCGTGCTTCTTTGGCTATTTTATCCATTACTGTAACCAATAAGACAGGACTTAATATCCCTCGGTGTGTAGCATCTATTTTCGTAACAAATTTCTTACAATTTTTGGTTGTTCATTCTGATCACATTTGATGCAAAGCTATATATACCTACTTTTGAGAGCTAGAAATAGCTTATTGTCAATCTCCCCTTTCTTCAATAGCTTTCCATATTCCCTTCCGTGATACTACGTCAAACACTTTTTCAAGATCGACAAAACCGAAATATAGTTTATCACTGTAATGTAGTGCTTTCTCTACTAACTGTCATATGTGAATACATTTACTTTCCGATGATAGTATAGATTTTGTACAAGTCTTAAGTCTTTGTCACCGATTCTTACTCGTTCAAGAATTTCCATCAATTTTACATGTCTAACCTTGTCAAACGCCTTCTCAAAATCTACAACACTCATCTCTACATCTATGAAAAAATACTTATTTGGAGAAAAAAATAACAAAAATTTGACGTTTATAAAATTATAGCAGTAACCAGAAAGAACAAATATTTTATATGTGGTCCTAGGGCTAAGTAGTTGGTCAGAAAAACAATTTATTAATTAACCCCAATATTTCAGATGGTGATTAAGATATTCAACAATGAATAATTTCCCTTATATTATGCATGAAATATGGAAATTTTTGTTTTCCTTGGAAGGCTAGCCGAAACATTAACGCAGAAAATAAATACCCCCACAGAAGTTAATTTCTTTAGGGAAACATTCAACATTAGAGATGTTGAGGGTGGGTAATTACCCAAAACTGTCGCCAAAAAGTTAAACTTTTCTGGTTTCTAATCAGGGTTATTTCAAAATGTCAGAAGTAATTTGTCATAATGTAATGGAGCATAAAAGGTAAAATTAAAAACATGTATTCATTTTGCTAAATTGATACATGAAATATAGTAGGAGAGCTTTGGATGTTAAATTTGCAGTTACTAAAGCGTCATGGGGACCTATTGGGTTGTGAAGATTAGGTCCTAAAACAAAAAAAAAGTTAAGTTTACCATTCGTGGGGATTTTTCATTTTTTAATTCAGTGTTCGTTTGCCAAAAGCAGGTATGTCCATTTTTGGTACTTTTCAGGAGATCAAATTCAAATTTACATGACGACTATAAAATTACAGTTTTTTCTTATATGTCAACTCACATATATAGCTTTATAAACATTAAACTCAAAACCAAATATGATATTTCTAAAACTGTGATTTTATGGATATCGCGGACATTTGAATTTGCTCTTCTGAAAAATATCGAAAGTGGATATATCAGCTTTTGGCAAACGGCCACTCAATTTAATTTTCTTATTCCAAAAATCGTTTTTTCGAATTGTAGCGGTATCTATCAATAATTCGAATAAAAGTTATTTATTTTTACGTAAAGAATCCACTGCAATAAAAATGGAGGTTCCTATTTAAGATTTTAAAGTAAACCCCCACCCCTCTCCATGCGGGATCGTGTTTGATATCATTCGATATATTTTTGAAAAATATTGAACACGTATTTTTCAGTTTTTCGATCTGACGTTCATATCGCGAAATATTCGCTTTTGAGTAAAACTTTGTGACTCTCACATTTCCTTACGGCCCGTTTAAATCGTCAGATTTTTTAATATTACACTGTTCTGCATGTCTACACGTCTTATTTTATGTATACACGTCTTATTTTATCTTAATCTGACGATTTCGAGTTTTTCTAAGAATAGATTTTTTTTGGGACCCTCCTTAACGAACTCCCCTATATTAAGAGAGCATATATCTTAGGGGTACATTTACAGGGCACAAGGTTTCTCCCCATGTGATTTTCTGTCGCGCTCGAGTAACTGCAAAAATCCTTACCTGGTCTCTCCTACCATATGGCATAAGTAACATTTTCTATTATACTTTGGTCTCCATTCAAAAATCATTAGTCCAATCATGCTCCTTTTTCTATTACACTAGTACAGTTTTCACCTAAATTTTGTATAGTCCTTTCTTCTTTCCAGTTTCTTCTTATTTTAGTGAAATTTTTTTGAATTTCTTGCTTATCTTCGCATTTCTCTTTCTCTCGTTTCTGTTTTGAAATTAGACTCCTCTTTTGGAATTCGTGTTCTTAACTTTTCTTCTTATCCAGTCATATTCTGTTGTGCTTCCTCTGCAGACAGATTAGAACATGTTCTTTTCCCACCTCTTATAACATAATGACCTAGTAACCTTTTGACCCACTTAACACGTGTGGGAGTCATATGTTGCCCTAGGGCCGTATCCTTAGGAATTTTATCCATCCTTTGGATTTTTCGATGTGTTAATTTATATAAGACTTTTGTCTGTTTTTGAAAGGCTTTGACCTTTGTACTTTTTGGTTGGCTCACCATGTTCTTGTAACACTGATGATGCTCTTGTTACAGAGCGAAAACGCTTTGTTTATATGTTTGTAGCCCTTTAAGGCTTTTTAAACTAATATACCTTTTACCAAGAAGAAAATTTTTTATTAAATTTCACTTCTTTTCCCAACTTTTCAACTTCTCTGTATATATTTTTTTCATTTACCAGATTGCATTAGCCTATGCCATTGTATTATATTGTCGCTATTCATTGTATTTTGGCCTAATAAATTTGTAATTCATTTGTTCTCAAAACACTTTTAAACTTTATTAGAAATCATAGACTTCTCATCTTCTATTTTCCCCTTAGCGATCCTGACTTTCAAATAAAAAGTTAAGGTCTCCTTGTTTCCCAATTTTTCACAATCAAACAACAGAGTATAAAGCATCATCTGCTGAATAATTGACCTCACGAATACTGACAAACAGATGGAGCTACAATACATATATGATAACATATACCACTATTTACCAATGAAACCAGATATGGATATGATTTCACTCATCGTACAAAATCCGTTTACGAAAGCAATAAAGTTGGTCTGAAAATCAATAAAGCTAAGACAAAAATAATGATGGTCGACAGATTCGACACTGTTCAACTGACTAACATGTTACAGGAATACCAGATAGTAAACATCTTTGTCTATCTCGGGTCTAGTATAACTAACGATGGTAACTGTGAAGCAGAAGTTCGGAGACGTATTGGTATGGCAAAAAATGCGATGAGTCGCCTAACTAAAGTTTGAAAAGACAGATCTATCTCTAAAAATATCAAGATGAGACTGGTGAATGCCTTTGTATTCTCAATATTTCTATACGGAGCATAGACTTGGACTCTTCGCGCATGCGAGCGCCAAAAAATTGATGCCTTTGAGATGTGGTGTTGGAGAAGAATGCTGCATATATCTTGGACAGCTCATAGGACAAACTTTTCCATTCTAAACCAACTCAAGATTAAAAAAGGCTGTCCACAATATGTCTGCAACGAATTCTGCAATTTTTGGTCACGGGGTTCGTAGAGGTGATGACAGTTTCGAGAAATTAATTGTTTCTGGGAACGTTCCGGTGAGAAGACCAAGAGGACGATCACAAACAAAATTATCCGACCAAATAAAGAATTCAGCTGGAAACTCGTTCTGCGAAGCTCTTAGAGCAGCTGAAGATAGAGACCAATGGAGAAACATTGTTAGGAATTTTGGAAGAAATAACGATCCTCATTAATGGGTAAACGACAAGAGAGAGAGACAAAATCCGTGAAATGAAAGTCAAATGTAGTCAAAACATATCCTGAAGCAGATTTCAAACCGTATCCTCTTAGTAGGCTCAAGAAACTCATAAAGCATAGAGAACGGTCAGATGACAAAGAAAAGTGATGAATGATCTACTAATAAAAATAAGACACATTCAGAAGGAAACATGGGCAAACTACTTTCGATCCCTATTTGCTAAAGGTTACGATAATGAACCCTCAACATCAGAAGTGACTACAAACGAAGAAATAACTATTGAGGAGAGAGAGGTAAAGGAAGCATTTTAAGGAAGGAAATTACAAAAGTACTGAAAAATAGAAGTACAGTTATACTAAAAAAAAGAGTACAAGTATTAGAAAGGGAAGTTAACGTCATCCTATTTGTGTACAACCGGCTGGGATTTTTGGAGGTTATCAAATGTCATAAGTGATCAAAAATGCAACTCATAGACGTCAAAGACGTTTAATTTGATAGAAGGTTTAACGTTACGTACAATAAAAAATTAATATGCCTCGTCATTTAAGTGAGATTGAAAAGGCTCAAATAATTACGAAAATGGAAGAAGGATGGTCAATTCGTGCGCTAGCAAATTTCTATAATAGAAATTTGAAAACAATCTTCAGAATTAAGCAACGATGGGTCCAACAACAATCATTAAAAAGAAAAGTTGGTTCAGGGCCTTCCAAAGTATCCACTCCTCAACAAGATGCTGTTTTAGTTCAATTCTTAAGAGGTAATCCATTTGCGACGTCGAAGGATTCAAGGATTCATACGGGATTTCCTGGTGCCCAACCTACTGTAAGCAGAAGGATCAATGAATCTGAATTAAAAAACCGACCAGCTGCTAAAAAACCATTAGTAACTGTTGAACATCGGCAGGCAAGAGTAATATTTGCACTAAACTATATTTACCGCAACCCACAATTTTGGAACAACGTCATTTTTACTGATGAAAAGACTTTTCAGTCGACCTATAACGGTCAAATCCGTGTTTATCGTCCAGCCAATACTAGGTTTGAAGAACGATATATTCACTCTCATAATAAATCTGGACGTTTTTCTGTAAATGTATGGGGTTGGATTAGTATACATGGACCTGGTGTTTGTTGGCGATTAGAGGGAAGATTTACTGCCGACAATTACATTAACGTTTTGGAACACGTAATGCTCCCTTCTATTGAGCAATTGTATCCTAATAATACTTTTATATATTAACAAGATAATTGTTCAGTCCACACTGCCCATGCCGTAAGGAATTGGTTTCAAACGCAAAACCTGGAAGTATTGCCATGGCCTGCGCACAGTCCAGATATAAATCCAATTGAAAACATTTGGGGCATAATTGTTAAAAAAATATATAAAAGAAATTTTATGCCACAAAATTCAGATCAATTGTGGGATACAATCTTAGAGTGCTGGGAAGATCTTGATCCAAATATGATATCTAATATAATTCAAAGTATGTCAAATAGACTAAATAAAGTTATAGAAGCAGACGGTTCTATCACCAAATACTAAATTCTATTTGTAACAGTCATTAAAATTATTCTTTATATAATTGTTGAATTAATGGTTTCGTCTAATTAATGCTCAACGCCAATGATTTATATTTTTAATAACCTGTGACATTTGATAACCTCCAAAAATCCCAGCCGGTTTTACACAAATAGGATGACGTTAACTTCTCTTTCTAATACTTGTACCCTTTTTTTTTGAATATAACTGTACTATTCTGTTAGCATCATATTTAGTATTTCTCACTCTCTAGTTTCATCCCTCCTTGTGGAGTATTGGGCACTTATGCGTGTCTTGGACAAAATTGGTAAACATTGCTGACTGTCCGGATCAGCGCAGATCCAATGTCCAGTTTCTTTTTGAGATCCTAGTAACTCTTTTACACTTCTCAAATATTTTCTTTGTGCGGCAACTAACACGAATGCACTGAATAAAAAGGGGTTTAGTTTTCTTAATAATTAAGTCTAGTTAATTTATCAAATACGAAAATAAAACTGAAATCGACATTGACATACGAGACCAAGGAAAATATTAATGGTTATAACATTAGTGGCGCTTTCCCATGAGCCTGTTAGCGTGTTATAAAGTCAAATGAAGATCAATATAACTTCCTGCGAGCTGCAAGCAAGTTACTTATCGTCTTGCCAAATTCATTACCATAACACAAATCACTCGAATTCTCGATTCTAGGGTGTTCAGTTTCTCTGAGTTATTCATATGTTACCAATAATTAAAAATGACTTAAATGTGTTTAAGATTACCTTATTTGTTGTATTTGTATTTAAAAAAAAAAATAAAAAATTGTAGGCATTCAGAAAAGACAGCTTGATGACGGATACAATATTTGTCATGAAAGAAATGAAAGAGAAGTCGATAGAATATAACAAACCCATATATATTTGCTTCGAAGGCCTAACGAAAGAATTTGACAGAGTCAGCGAACATTGTGGAAGTCATAAAAGAAGTCAAAAATAACAACACGACAAAAATTAAAACAAACGACACCACTACGGCCAACATACCAACACCAGGGGGAATCAGGCAGGGAGACAGCCTCAGCCCATTTCTATTCAATAGGCTAATGCATGAAATAATAGATGTGGAATCGCAACAACTAGGATACAGACTCGGTCACAGTAGAATCAGTATAGTGTGCTATGCTGATGATGCAGGCTTGATTGCAGAGGATGAGGATGACCTACAAAGACAACTTTATCGATTCTACCAAGCATGTCGACGACTCAACATGAACATATCCACGCAGAAAACAAAATGCATTACCATTGCGAAAGATCCAATTAGATGCAAGCTCGTGGTAGAGTGGAAACCCACAGAACAGCTAAACCAGTTCAAATATCTATTTATAAACAAGGCCGCAGTTATGTCCTGATGTTTGAGATATGTGGTCTGGAATAGCCCATATATGAGAATGGTCAGCAAAGTTAGAATTTATAAAAATTGCATCTGACCTGCTATGACCTATGTTATTGAATCAAGAAAAGACGCCAATAAAACCAAAAGCATGCTACGAACAGCCGAAATGAAGACACTAAGAGCAATAGCAAGGAAGACAAGAAGGGATAGAATACGAAACAACATCATCAGGGAACAATGTGGCGTGCAAGATGTAGTGATGGGGTAGGTAAAGACGAGGAGAATGGTTCGGTCATGTAAAAAGAATGGAGGAGCACAGACTACCAAGAATTGGGCTAGAAGGAAAATCAGCTATGCTGTCTAGGAGGAGGACTATTGATTCTTGTTCAACGGAAAAGGTGGTTCGTGATTTTCGATGAAGGTTGTGGCAGGATTTATCATGGATGAAATGAATACATTCGAATGCGTTGTTTCTTTAAGTTTAGAAGTCTTTGGCTTCTTTCGAATTGCTGTAGGTTTTGGTACTACAAATGGGTTTTCTCGCATTGCACTGTCGGTTTCTGGAGAGTCGACTTCACTTATAGAGCGTTTTAAATGAGTTTCTTTGTTTTCGGTTACTTCTGTATTTACATTTGGTAATTTTGACTCCGTATGTTGTGAAAAGGTGCTTTGTTGTGATGATGTGGTTGGAGCTTTATTAGATTGGGACGTTTCAGGTTGGTTAGTTGTTCTGGTAAGGGTTTACGTAGGAATCGATGCTGTTGCTGTTTCTGCAGCCGAACCGGCTACAGTTGTAGTATTTGAAGTTGTATAACTTAGTGGAGTTTGTTGTGTCGCAGATATATTTGTAGGTTCGGTGCAGGTTCCTGCCACGTGCCCTGGCTTTTTGCATTTGAAGCAGACGTTTCCATCTTGAGAAAAGAATATTGTGTAGTTTGTGTTTTCGAATGCTAATGTTATGGCGCTTGGAATGGTTAAATTGTGAGGGCTAACATATACTTGCAGTCGAAAGCTTAGGATATCGCTGTACTCGTGAAGATTTGCGCCGATTTTTAGAAATGTTATGGGAGATACAAGATATAGACCGATTTTTTGCAGTTCTTTTCAAGAACATGGTGTGGAATGGACGGGCATACATTTGACATAACAATTCTTTCAGCAGGTGTTATAAGTCGTCTAGCCTTTAAAAGTTCTCCTCGGATAGTGATTTGGCCATAGTTATCTAAAAACTCATCTAGGATATTTTTGTTCGCAAGGTACATGCAAACTCGGTTGTTGGAAAGGCGGGAGGCGAAAATGATATTTTTAGGTTGAATAATATTACCAAGAGGGACTATGTAGTCATGAAGTGGAGTATTTTCGATTGCACTAAAGACTAGTGCTTGGTCTTTTAAAGGAAATTTAAATTGATTTGTCACTACTGAGTAGCTTTTCGGTGAAATTTGGTTTTGTTGAGATTGTTGATCCATGCTTGCTTCGGTGGAGATCATTTTAGAAGAACAGGTGTCACCCGCAAGAGTCCCCCTATGGGGAACCGACTCCAGTTTTGTCAGTACAAATCGCAATAACATTGAAAATGTGTTTAAAAATGTTACTTAAAAATATACAAAATTGTATATTATAATACAATAATAGTTATTTATGTACCAAGTCAGTAAAGTGACTCTTTATCGAACGAGTTTGATATTATGAGCCGAGCGAGCGTAGCGAGCAAGGCGAATAACAGACGAGTTCGATAAAGAGTCTTTACTGACGTGGTGGATACAAAATTTTATGGCCAATTATAAAAAACATTAACACTTACTTAATTACATCCTTCATTCTAATGAAAAAAGAGTGTGTGTACTTAAGTCCTTATAATAGTCTAAGTATGTCAATATCCATTAATATTAAACAAAAAAGTTTTCTTTATGGGGGATTCGAACCAAGTACTGACACGTCCGTAACTAGATAGACATACCGCTAGCTTACGCAACCTCTTGCTAGACACGGCCGATATTTAGTATAAAAAGAACAAATAGGCAAGTAAAAAATGTAAAGGAAATAATTTACATCACATGAAAAGACTTCATACATAAATCATGGTAGATTCAAGGATATGAAAAAGAACTTTACGTACAATATAATAAATATGTAATAGTAATTTTATTTTTGTTGAATTACCTTCACCATTAAATAATCGTGCATTTAAATGCACATCAGGTGCATTTAATAAGAAATTTAGCACTTCTTCTTGCGGCAGGGTTTTTGATTTTTTGGAAATGTAATTCCTTCCTTTTTGTTTAAAAAAAACTATAAGTTTTTTATAATTTCTTATAACTGCCTTTATTTGTGGTCAATGTTGCCTTTAACATTGAATAATAGGACCACATAGTCGATGGAGAATATTCTTTAGACAATTCAGAGAAATATGCTAGTAAAACACTTTCACTATAATTTGTAATATTTTTTTCACGCCATGCTTCAAATATGTCATATTTCCTATTGTATTTTTCGATGGATTTTGCTGGGAGAAGTTCTGAAACTGCCTCTAACGATTTCTTGCGTATTTCAGGTGGAGTACATGTAATTTCTTCCATTTCCAAAGCAGCACTACTGTACTATAATTTGATATTCGTTTTAACACTTTTATTACAATGAATACAATTTTCAATTTAAATTTTTTAAATATGACAGTGATGACAGATGACTTCTGCATGCCGCTTTCGATTTTTAATCGATAGATAGTTATCAATATTGAATAATTACTAAATCGGTAAAATTTTGATTAATTTTATATGAATATAATTGCAAAATACTACAGAATTTCACTTTTTGGCATAAATTTATTTAATGATAACGTAAATTGTGTACAATATTTTCAATAATTAAAGTAAATAAATTCTAAGTTCACTCGAATAAATAATCGATTACTGCCATCGACCACTTACATTCAATCTCGGTTAATTTGATTAATCGCGGCAGGTAAAGTAAAATTCTTCTCTCAGTACAATAAAGTGTTACTTTACTGCCGCAAATGGCGTCAAATGAGTACAATAATGAATGACTTTAGTGACGGTTGGCGATAAAATATTTATTATTTAAAAAATTTACGTGAACAGTAGATAATATGCCGTATATCACTGCTTTTTTGTATGTACCACTTTCACAAAAACTTAACTTATATAAAAATAAACTTTTATTATTTATATTTACTTGTTGAAACGATAAATTTTCTGCTAATTGCTTTTTGATAACTACCTAGCTCGTCTTCGATACGATGTTAACGGTACGAAGGTTCAAACTCTTCTCAATACAATGTGTTCTTGCGTGGTAATGACTAACCTGCTACCATTTTTTGTATATGTAGTTCGTTTTTTATATACGCTGGAAGTATTTTGTATGCAATATTTAAATGTGCAATACCCATTTAATTTTAATATATCCTTTTTCACTTTTTTTTTTATTTTATCTAGTGTAGCCATATAATCTTTCAGTATAATTATGTCGTTAGTTACCATTATTACTATAAGAGTGTTCCCTTTTTATTTGTTTGACTAAAATATTCATTTAATTTTGGACTTGTTTATTGTGGTTTTATTCCTGTTGTGTCTGTATGTAAAAAGGCTTCCTTCTTGTCTTCACATTTTATCTTTACTTTCTCTCTAACTATGTAGTTTTCTTTTTTGATATGTTAGTGTTAGAATATGTGTTTTGATATGTGTTTTGATATGTTAGTGTTAGTGATATGTTAGTGTTAGAACGTTAGTGTTCGCTAATTTACTCTTTCCAAGTGCTCTGTTGCTACTCTAATTATTATGTTATTCTTTACTTCTTTTCAGCTTTCCCTGAAGTATTCGTGTATTCCGTATTTAGTCCTTCGACTATCATTTTATTTTTGTATTGGTGCCGCTCTCTTGGGTATGACGTATTCATGATGATTCCGTTTTTACATAATACAATGATAATACCATGTGCCAATAGCTATGATCGCTATTGACACATCAACATCGAATTTTCAATCGGGTTGATGCTTTATGTGTTTCTTGAGTCTACTAACAGGATATGGTTTTAAGGGACATCAAGTTCAGGATATGTTTTGACTACCTTTGAATTTCATTTCACGGACTTTGTACGATAAGTGAAATCATACTCGAGGCACATCTATATCAGATGCAGGCAAATTAGAATTTAAACGGACGCATGTTTTTTAATTCAGCACCTAGGCAACTGTATCTGGATTCACCGGTAAATAGTGGTATTTTATGTTATCTTAAATTGTAGCTCCATCTGTTTATCCATGCCATCCCCTCTTTGTGAACACACACACACATCCGTTTATCAGTATGCTTGAGGTCAATAATTAATTATAATAATGAAGTACATATAGTGTGTCAATTTGAAAAGTTGCCACCCCCTATAATTTGGTCCCTATACGCTCTGAGCTTCGCTGGTGTCGCTCCTGGCGGATTAATAATTCAACTTTCACCGGTAATTTTTAAATTTATTATTTAATTGTTATCGCTTAATATTTACAACGCTAAAAAGTAATTAAATTGTAAGAGATTTTTTGAAGATTTTGCTAATCATTTTGACGTTCTATTGATGAAATATAAATTTCTTACTTCGGATACTTTCACAATTATCATGTAGATGGCGCTAAGATTAATTTATAATTACATAATACGGAACATTAAAAAAACGTAAATTCAGTATTTAAAACGTAAGTATATTTAAGGTAAAAATATATACCACAGCTTTGACCAACTAATATTTTTTATAATTAATGTTTTTAATTTTAATTTTAAATTAATCACTTTGAAATTTATGTCAAACTTCCGGTAAACGTTTAGACACTTGCCACTACTGGCGCTCGTGAATTTATAAATATCCCCTCTACGTACGAGCTCACAGCGTATAGAAAATCTAAAAATATACAAAAACACGTCAAATTTATTTGTGAGGGGGACATTTTGTACACCAGTTTTCAACTAAATTACATCAACCCTCAAGCGGGGGCGGACACAACCCCCAAAATCTTTAATGGAAAGGTCATTCAATTACCTTTTAAAAAATACCACATACCTTATATTTCTTTTTAGTACTTTTGGAAAAATCTTGGCCTCATTACTCTAAAAAATTTTGGAGTTCTGAACTCGATACTTAATATCTTTACGGTTTTACTTGATTTTTCCAAAAATACTTTAAAAAAATACTCTAAACACTCCAACACCCAAAAAAATTCAATTTGGAGTCCAATACTCCAAAAAAAGTTTTGGAGTTCTGAATTCGATACTATCTGTACGGTTTCACTTGATTTTTCCAAAAGTACTGAAATGAAATATAATGTATGTGGTATTTTTGAAAGGGTAATCGAACGACTTTTCAAATGAGGTATAACTCAACCCCCCTTTCCATTAAAGATTTTGGGGGTTGTGTCCGCCCCCGCTATAGGGTTGATGTAATTTAGTTGAAAACTGGTGTACAAAATGTCCCCCTCACAAATAAATTTGACGTGTTTTTGTATATTTTTAGATTTTCTATAGGGACCAAATTATAGAGGGTGGCAACTTTTCAAATTGACACCCTATATACAATTATTATACTTAACTTTTTGCATGTTTCAAAACTTATTCTTTCATTTTTGGCGTACAGATACCTACTATTAGTACGTATTTATAGTTTAATTGCGATTAATTAACTTTAATTTAGAAAATAATTCTCTCCTCCATTGGTAATTTCAATGACAGTTTCGTCTTAGTTAAGACATTTTTAACAAATCGGCCAAAAGGGTGAAACTGACATATTATCTAACTGCTAACTTATTGTTTCTGACAACCACTGGCATTTAAACCTCATTAATTACGATTTTTTTCAATGGCTCTTTTATCTTTTATGGCGAGTCGAACTTTTTTAGTTAGAAAAGAACAAATACTGAAATGATTTCGGTATATCTCCCGTTAGCATATTTACAAATGCTCCTATACCAGAGTGCTGAAATCGGTTAGCCTTTGAAATACATTACGCTACAAACCCTCATTGATTTAGGCACTTACTAAATTATAAGACATATATTAAATTAGGGTGGTTTTTATTGCAATTAATATTATTGTAAGTATTGTAGATTTTAATTTATTGTATTCAAATAGAAATGTCCAAAACTGCAATAAACCTTAATTCTTTCTAAATTGTTTCTAAATTCATATTATTTGACACACCTCGTATAAAATTAAAAAACTTGGATAACTGATGGTTGCATCTTGAGGTTTAGACTATGCACCGATTTTTATAAAGAATAACTTTTTGTCCTAAAATTATTAATAAAGAGTTATTACATGTCTAATAAATAAAAATGATGTTCGGAATCGGTAATTTAGGAAAATTTCAGAAATTTTTTTTTCAAGTGGAAGGCTGTTATTGCATATTTGAATATGGTTTTTAATTACAAATAACTTTTCATAATAAAATTTTTTGATATTTTGAAATATAAAGGTAGTTTGCTCTTGAGCGAAATTCATAATTTTTGACATACCTCTTGTACTATTGACAAAATTTGATATCTGATGATTGCATCTTAGGTTTTAGACTATGCAGAGAATTTTATAAATAATGACTTTTTTCGTAAAATTGATATTAAAAAAGTTTCCCATATGGTTCCAAGTTACGCAGACACCCTGTATATGTCAAAAAATCATAATTTAAAGATTGAATAACTTTTGTATTTTACATTTATTTCTAATTCTGTAAATAAAGCAGTTTAGAGGGCGGTCAGAATATAGTGAATAACCCTGTACAGCTGCTTTGTCAATATTTAAAAACGCTTTTTTTATCTAATTAGATACCTTCGTGAAATCTAAAATTTTTATGATTTTAAGATTTTAGGACACATTATAGTAACATTAACACACGAACTGATCGAACACATTATAAACCGGGAGATATTAACAAAACTTCAACCACGATTTTCTAAGTCCTGCCTTTTGCAATACTGGAAGGTTAGAAAAGGTACTTACAATTTATGGAAAAATCCACGGGTTTCCTGTGAAAATTAGTTTTTCCATGAGGAAAAAAATGGGGAGTTGCGATGAATTTCTGAGTCCTGCCATATCCATAGAATGACAGGACACTATCAATTTTATGAAGAAATTTTTTTGGGCAGGAGGGTTGCAAAAGGACTAAGGGAGTATATGGATATACGAACATGTAATGAAAATAATGAAATTTTCAGAATTTTCTGAGTCCTGCCAACTTAATAAATTAAACATAATTATTTGAAAATGATCGAAAAAAATGTTGGCATGACGTCTCCTAATAACTGCACTTGTCACTTTTAAAATTTTTCTGAAAAATTTTCACCTTGGTTCCGTGATTTTCTGAGTCATAAAATAAATTTTATTATAAAAGAAATAATTTAAGTAGACATTATTCAAAGTGGCAGGATGTATAGTTACACCTTTTTTACTAAACATAGTTAAAAAATGTGTAAGGAAATTCGTGGAAAGTTACACGATTTTCTGAGTCATGCCATTTTGGACATATCTCAAGAATGTTAATATAAAGCTATTTACAAAGAGGCAGGATGGTTGTGTAGTTATTTCGTATATAAAAATAAAATTTTAAATCAGTAAAATTATTGCAGGTTGTTATACAAACATATTCATATCACTACAATTTTCTGAGTCATGCCATGTCAGGTGTGCTTAAAAAACACTAATCTAAAACCGTTTACAACGTGGCAGGATAACCGCAAAGATATTTAATAAGTACATAGAAATTAATTTTTATATCGTTAAAAGAATCGTACGGTATCAAATATTATTTTCCTGAGTAATGTCTCGGATTTTTACACACCTTTCAAATCCAATACCAAACTGTAACATATTTGAGACTAAGTTTTTCAACCTAATAAAAATATTTGTAAATTAAATATTTTTAAAAGATTTTTAATTGAAAATCTTATTGGCCCATTTTCCTGGTGACACCTCCAAGGCTTCTACAATATGCAAGCTAAATGGATGCTGCAGTGAAGACAAAAGGGAAGGAATTCTACACTATGCAATTGACAACCCCCGTCTGCAGCGTGCTAAAGTTCCAACGGAAAAAATGGTATACATTTTTATTTTTGTAACATATTTATTTTAAGCGATTAGATCATTTTGTATCTATATATACTAAGTAAACGTAATAAAAGTAATAGGAAGAAAATCATTAATTTTACAATTAATTGGTTATAGTAGGGATTCTACCTATTATACAGGGTGTCCAGAAACTCTTCTAACAATCGAAGCCCGGAGATTCCTCAGATAATTTTAAGAAAATTTAACTCAATTCACCTCGTCCGAAAATGTTTCCCAAGGAAGCTAGAGCTCTTTAAAGATGGCGTACTCTAATTAATTTTTTTTTAATAGCTCCAAAACACTTCAGAAAAACGAAAACTGGTACACCTATTTATCTTTCAGAGATAAATCGATTCGAAACGAATATTTTATTCCATAACTTTTCTATGTCTAATTTCTAAGCATTTTTGACACTGGATTATTAAACTATGGAATATTTTTGTACTAAAAGGTACTCTTGCTTTAAGTCGGTAGGATACGCCGTGTTCTAGAAAAATCGATTTGAAAAATTTTTCGGTTTTTGAATTTGAAAAAAAATAAGAAAAACTATTTAGAAAAACGAAAACTGGTACGTTTATTTCTCTTCCAGAGATGAATATTTTATCAATTGTGAATTTCTAGTATCGGTCATAGGCGTCCGTCTTGGGTAGATCAACGAAATCTCATAACTTCATCTTCATTTTTAAGCATTTTTGACAGTAGAGTATTAAATTATGAGGTATTCTAGTACTAAAAGTTACTCTTGCTTTAGGTCGGTAAATACATCGTTTTTTTATTTTTTTCAAATTTTTCTTAAATTCAAAATACGAAAAATTTTGAAATTGATTTTTCTAGAAAACGGTGCATCCTACCGACTTACAGCAAGAGTACCGTTTAGTACTAGAATACCTCACAATTTAATAATATTGTGTCAAAAATGCTTAAAAGTTAAAGACAAAAAAGTTATGCGATAAAATAACCGTTGCCCTACCCAAAACGGGCCCCTATGACCGGTACTAGTGATTTGCAATTGATGGAATCGATTTATATCTGGAAGATAAAAAGACCGACCAGTTTTTGTCTATCGAAATGGAAGCGTTCTGGTGATAAAAAATCTAATTACAAGGGGCCATCTTCAAAGAGCTCTAGCTCTCTTAGGAAACATTTTTGGATTATGTGAATTGTGTTAAATTGTCTTAAAATTATCTTAGGAATCTTAAAATTATATACAGGGTGTTCCACTTAAAAAAAAACATAAGTTTGTGTCACCCTGTCAATACGGATAGAAGTATATTAGAAAATATTTTTAAATTATGATCCTCTGCCCCACGTTTTACCTAAATAACTTTTTTTCGTATCTCTTACGACAAACGGGTAATTGGATTTGTCACACTAATGCACCACCCTGTATACGAAATAACTATAAAACCATCCTGCCTCTTTGTAAATAGACTTATATTAAGATTCTTGAAACATATTCAAAATGGCATGACTCAGAACATAGTGGAATTTTTCACGAATTTTCTTACAAATCTAGGACTCCTGCCGTCTTTCAAGAACCGTTTAACCTTCCTGCCGAGTACCGAAAAAGTATTGATTGTATTTGAGTATTACAACTTCTTAAAGGCAGGACTCAGAAAATCACGGAATCAGGGTAAAAATTTTGCGCATAATTTTCCAAGGGACAAGTATACTTAAACAGTAGGACATGCCAACATATTTTTTATCATTTTCAAATAAATATGTTTAATTTATTTAGTTGGCAGGACCTAGAAAATCATGAAAATTTCAGTATTTTCCTTACATATTTGTATACATATATACTCCGTTAGCCCGTTTGCAACCCTCCTACCCAAAAAATTTTCTTCATAAAATCCTAGTATCCTGTCATTCTACGGATATGGCAGGACTCAGAAATTCATCGCAAAACCCTATTTTTACTTTTTGGGAAAATCTAATTTTTACAGGAAAATGTCACAGGAAATTTGTGGATATTTCCACAAATTGTAAGTACCTTGTCTACCCTTCCACTATTGCAAAGGGCAGGACTTAAAAAATCGTGGCTGAACTTCTGTATAATATCTCCCGGTCTATTATAGTAACTATGTACATAAATACTCATATTGTGAGATGTGTTTTATTTTTATTGTTTATTTTAATAATTATAAACAATTGAAAAAATTCTTATGTTCGGGTTTCATTTGTAATAACTTTTTGGTTTATAAACATTTTTTAAATTAGAAAATCTGATGGTACATCTTTTTTATTGACTTTCCCATAAATTCCAGTTGAAAAATGGCGGGCAGTCATTTTTCGACTTTTCAAGGTCTTTTTCGGTCGATAGTCCAGAGAAATAAGATTTTTCTCGTGACACATCCCCCTCCAGGCCGAAATCAAATTTTTTGAGTAGTATGAACATCTATATTATTAACCTATATATGTTTCCTGCAGCCGATTTTGATGATATACATAGTTATAAACAAATGAAGATCAAAAAACGGCAAATTATCGCTTTTTTCGTCTATTACCAAAAAGTTAAGCACTTTAAACAAATTTGAGAGTAAGAAACTCATAAATCGTATAAAAAACTTCAATATGGCATTCGTTGAATATGTCCATCCTTATTCGTTGCTTAGAAAATTGCAAAATTAATCATAAATTTTGAGTTTTTATAAATATTCATAACTTAGGTAAAAATTAACTTAGAATCTTCTTATTACACAGAGTGCCGAGACTTCTTGTACTTAAATTATATTTTAAATTTCAAAGCAATTGGTCAAATAGTTTAAAAGTTATTTAATTTGTTTTTCCCAAATTCATTTTTTTGCAACACTATAAGTCAGAAAATTATGAGGTTATAATAATACTTCGGACAGTTTATGAAAGAAGAACATTTATACTATTACCTTAATTAAAAATAAATGACAAAAAATAATTTTAAACAGTGTAAAATTATTTTGCAAAACATGTCGATTTTTTGCTTACTTATAAACAATTAGAATAACTTTGTAAACGTTACCCGTAGAAAAAATATTTTTTCATATTTAGAAAGACTGAATTTTTATACACATTTAGAAAGAAAAAATTAGGGACAAAGTTAGTCCCCCCCCCCATTTTTTTAATTCACATGTTTTTGCAAAATTATTTTGCAATATTTATAATTATTTTTTGCCATTTTTTTTTAATTAAATAAGTACTGTAAATTTTCTTCTTTCATAAACTATCCAAAATATTACTGTCATCATTTTCTGACTTACAGTGTTGCAAAAAAAATTAATTTTGGAAAAACAAATTAAATAAGTCTTAAACGATTTGACCAATTGCTTTGAAATTTAGGGTATGATTTAAGCACCATCAATCTCAGCATTTCGTGTAATAAGAAGGTTCTAAGTTAATTTTTACGTAAGTTATGAATATTTATAAAAACTCAAAATTTATGATTTATTTTGCAATTTTCTAAGCAACCAATAAGGATAGACATATTCAGCGAACGCCATATTGAAGTTTTTTATACGGTTTATGAGTTTATTACTCTCAAATTTGTTTACAATGCCCAATTTTTAGTAATAAACGAAAAAAGCGAAAATTTACCATTTTTTGATCTTCATTTGTTTATAACTATGTATATCATCAAAATCGGCTGCAGGAAACATATAGGTTATTATTATAGATGACCATACTACTCGAAAAATTTGGTTTCGGCCTGTAGGGGGTTGTGTCACCAACAGGATATTTTTTTTTCTTATTTCTTTGAACTAAGATTATTATTCTTTTCCTAGGTTATTATTCAAATAACATAAAAAAAACTGCAAATATGTTCGCACCCCATCCTTCTCAGTATGTATTTTTATTGCTCCCAGTTCCAGAATGTATGCATCGATTCTGCTTGTCATTTGCCACTGTGTAATTACTCTATTTCCATAAAACCAAAGGGATAATCTAATCCCTACTGCGCTTTAATTACTAGTCAAGCTATTATGAATGGCAATAATGTCATTGTTGAAGCACAATGGGTTTTATAGTAGTGACACGAGAGTTAACTCTCTCTGAAATGTTCTCCAGAGAGTATATTCGCCAGGATCTCTGATTATATTCATTAAAAATCTCGTTTCCGCCTTTAGATGTGGTAATATCTTTAAGAATATACCGAGTCGTCAAAACTGACTGTCAAAGTCAATTTTTTTAGGAGCGTAAAGTTTTCAATCTTAATAGCAACATTAATAATAATGAAAAATATTAAAAATATTACTAAAAAATTTTTAAATTGAAAACTTATTGGTCCATTTTCCTGGTAACACCTTCATGGCTTCTAAAATTTGCAAGCCAGATGGATGCTGAAGCGAAGAAGACAAGTGGGAATTCAAAAACTTACAATTCACGACCCCGTCTGTTCAGCTGGTAAATTACAACAGAAAATGGACCTAGTTATTCAAAGGAGTAAAGACCAATATAAAAATAAAATAAAAATTCCATATTTATTCAGTTGCAATGCGAAGGCATTGCATACGGACTGAACCTTAATATTAAGAAAACTAAATTCATGGTTGTCAGCCGTGTAAATTTAGATCCCGGGGCACTAATGGCAGATAGCGAAGAGATCCAGAGAGTCGACAGATTCACTTACCTCGGAACAACCCTCAACTCACAATGGGACCACGCTCAAGAGATTAGATCCAGAATTGAAATGGCACGGTCTACATTTATCAAGCTGAGATCCTTGCTGTGCTGCGGTGATCTCAGTTTGGGAACCAAGATGCGGATAGTGAGGTGCTACGTTCTTCCAGTGCTACTGTATGGAGTTGAAGCCTGGACACTGACGCAAGCCACTGAAAAGCGGATTGAAGCCTTTGAGATGTGGATCTACAGGAGGATACTAAAAATATCTTATGTGGACCATGTCACCAACATTGAGGTCCTACAGCGCATGACAAAAGAAAAAGAAGTGCTTAATTTAGTAAAACAACGTAAGCTTGAGTACCTTGGCCACGTGATGCGGAACGAAGAAAAATATCGAGTTCTTCAACTCGTCATGTAGGGCAAAATATTTGGCAGGAGAGGACCGGGACGCCGTCGTATCTCGTGGTTGAAAAACCTCCGACAATGGTTTGGGATAACCTCCGCGGAGCTGTTTCGCAGAGCAGTCAACAAAACAATGATAGCCTTGATGATCGCCAACATCCGGACCGGATAAGGCACTGAAGAAGAAGAATGCGAAAGCAAAACCGTCTTTTTTTTCACTTAGAATTTTCAATTTTTTTAATTTTGAAGTTTTATTCTTTTTTAGAACCCATCTATCTATTGAGAAAATATTTTCTGTTCTCTTTATTTTTTAGTAGTGGTAGGGGAACAAAGTATGCTTTTGCAGTCACTCGAGCGTTATGGGGACCTATTGGGTTGTGATTATTAGGTCCTAAAACCAAAAAAAAATTAAGTAAAATTTTACATTTTAGTGGGGACTTTCCATTTTTTAATTTAATTTTCCATTTCAAACAATCGTTTTTTCCGATTATAGCGCCATCTTCCCATAATTCGTAAAAATGTCTCGAATAAAAGTTGCTTATTATATTTTTATGTAAAGAATACAAACCTGCAATAAAAATTTGGGGGTCCCATTTAAGATTTTAAAGTAACCCCCCACCCCACTTCCGTGCGGGGTTGTGTTTGGTACCATTCGATAGATTTTTCAAAAACATTTTGAAAGTGTATTTTGCAAAATTTTGTGATTTTTCAAAAAGTGATTTTTCAAAAATATTGAATACCTGTATTTTTCAGTTTTTCGATCTGATGTTCATTTTGCGAAATATCGCGGGGTTTGTATTTAAAATTTTAAATTTAACCCCCATCCCTTTCCGTGGAGGGTCATGTTTAGTACCAATCGATAGATTTTTGAAAAATATTGAAGACGTATTTTTTAGTATTTCAATCTGACGTTCATTTCCCGAAATATTCACTTTTTTTGTGAAACTTTTTGACTCGCCCATTTCCTTTCGCCCCGCTCAAATCGTCAAATTTTTGGAATATACACTCTTTTACATGTACTTAACTAACGTTATCTTAATCTGACAATTTCGAGTATTTTTAAGGATAGTTTTTTTTTAGTCGGGCTCCCTTTAACGAACTTCCCTGTGTTAAGAGCCAATATATGGTAAAGGTACATCTGCAGGGTACCAGGTTTCTCCCCATATGATAATCTGACACGCTCGAGTAACTGCAAAAGTCCCCGCTTGGGCTCCTCTACCATAGAATACTATTCTGTACAGGTTTTTAAAACCACTGGTCTGCAAAGAATTTTCTTTGTCCTTATTGTTTTCATACATGATAACTTTATTTTTGGTCCTCCAAACGCGAAATTTACTATAGGTATAAATACAGCACTTAAACTTTTTATATAATGTTCAGTTAATCAAAAAACGATATTAGAGCAACTACAACTATAAAAAAGTTATAAAGTACCACGTTTAAGGTTTACAGTAAAAAATTATATTTTTGTTGTACCTATCTCACTATGGTGATGAAATTGAAGTTATTTTGTAACTTTCTCCCTTTTCATTGCTTTAATTGGGGTTTTTTGGTAAGGCGACCACCAGAAATTGGCAAGCTAGTCTAGGTTGTAGCTTAGCATTTGTTCGGAAAAATATTCGGATTCAATTTCTTTTACCATCTTGCTTGAAAAGGTCCCCTTTTAACCAATTTTCATGTTGCCAAATCCAAAAAGTGGTAAAAAATCTTTTAAACGTTTTTTTTTGTTTTTTTTTTCCTAAAATTATTTCTTTGAACAAAGTTTTTTTAGGTTTTTTGGATCATTCCAAGTGAGATGGCGGCGGAAAAATTTGGTCTAGTGGCACCAAAGGTTTTTGAATTCAGGTATTAAACTGTTTCAATGTGACCAATTTTTCACTACGGCTTAGCAAAACTGAGTATATCCTGATGGTAATCCAGTACGCATAACCATAACCTTTAGATCAGCACATATACTCCTACATATATATCCTGTTGGATAAACGAGACACTAAATCCGGATGAAGAAATTAAAATTCGTATAGAAATTGCAAGAGGAGCATTTATGAAACTTAGATCTATTCTGAGCAACTCTTAGCTGAACTTACAACTAAGAATCAAGTTCCTAAAATGTTATGTGTATCCTGTATTACTATATGGATGTGGAATCTGGATCATGAAGGTTAACATGATGAACAAATTAGAAGCCTTTGAGATGTGGTCGTATCGTAGAATGCTCAGAATATCTTGGGTTCAACGCATTTCAAACAGAGAAGTCTTAAACAGAGTAGGTCAAGGCGAAGGTGACTTAATGAAGATGATAAAAAAGAGAAAACTTGAATATCTGGGGCATATAATGAGAGGTAGCAGATACAGGATGCTGCAGTTAATACTCAATGGAAAGATCGACGGAAAAAGAGGAATTGGTCAAAAGAAATATTCATGGCTCCGAAACCTTCGTCAATGGACTGGCTTATCAGCAGATCAATTGTTACATGCCGCACAAGATCGAGAACGATATCGGCAAATTGTTATGGAAGCTACCCACGCCTAAAAATTTGGGCACGGTACTTAAAGAAGAAGAAGAAGATATACTCCTTATATATTTAGAATATTTTATTTTCTCAAGTAATACTTCAAAATTGGTATAATTTTTTCCATATTTATTAAATAGGCGGGAGACACTGAAGAGTACATAAGGGTACATTAAGGGTATCTACATTAAGAAAGTAATGTTTTTTTGGTGGACTTAAAGATCCAACTAAAGTGTATAAAAATGAGGAAGTACAATCAATCGAAAAGGAAACTAGATTGAGTCTGTATTACAGAAATAATTTTATCATCCATCTTTTCGTTATTTTTTTGGAGGTACTAGAAGTAGAGTGCCTTTGTCACAAGGAACTGATCTTTTTGTAAGTGGTATGTACGGATATACACAAATGTAGCAATTATTTTTATGATTCCGAGGTTTTATGAATGAGAAAATCTGCATTAGATATCGTCTAAAAGCAAATAAAGACAAAACAAATTACATGGTAGTTCAAAACAAGAACGACGGCGAATAAGGCAAAACGTTACTATACACGATGATAACTTCAAAGTGGCTAAAGAATTTAAATATCTAGGAGCAAAAAGACGCACTTGCAATGGTTATAGCCAACCTTCACTAGTGGAGTCGACACTAGAAGAACACGAAGGAGCAACAATCACCAATGACAACAAAATAGATGGAGAAGTTGGAACGGAAATAATGACAGGAAACAGATCTTTCTTTGCCACGCAATATCTAATGAAGTCAAAACTTCTCTCACTAGGTGCAAAAATGAGATTAGCGCTTCTGATTAGATGATCAATATGCTCCAGGGGAATTTCGTTCAATGCCTTCATTAACTCCTGCGGAATTGCTCCCAAAGTTTGATGAGGATGCTCTAAATTAAGAAATCTCTGACCTATTACGTCCCACACGTATCAATTGAGAACAAATCTGGGAGTTTCGGTGGCCAGTGCAAAAGATTGATCCCAGCATACTCAAGTACATAGTCTCTCGTAATATTATGTTTTTCTGTCTGTTTGAAAAATTTAATTGTTGGGCGTCCAAAGGTATACGATCACGTTCCAGAGTTTCTTCTACGTACAGCGGGGTTTCATGTTGTTCTGGGCTCTGTTGTTTTTTGGCGCTGCTCTGTGCCGCTTGATCTTCATAATCGGTCTTTTTGACGCCATGGCTGATAATATTTTAACACAATATCTACCTATATTTCTGTGGACCCTAACGCTAAAATATAATATGTTGTTAAGGACATTGGTACATAATTCGCAAATATTTTACGGCTATCCCTACTTTTACTGTCTTTACACGGAGTAAAATTCTCACTGGTATTGATATGTAAACTTTACTTCATTAAATATCATTAAATATAAAGATGACTTTTGAATGTTCTTTGATAACTGTTACTTGTATAATTAATTGCCTTAATTATTCATTCAGTTAATTAATATGATAATTTTTTCACTAACTATGTATTCAGTGATTGTAATAATTTATCTACTGTACCACAAAAACTAATAATCAATCGAGAAAAAAAGAAAAGTGATAAACTGTTTTTTAATAATATATTGTTACTATGAAACGCTTACAATTTTGAACATCTTTAACAACAAAATACTTGGATCACTGAATATATCCCGGTGTATTCTCTGCTTTGGATCTCCATAAATAATAAACAATAAATAACTTTTTTAAAAAGTTCAAGTCTTAAATCAATTATTTATCAAATACACTATCAATATTATCAACAACTCAAAATATTCCCGATGCCATGTCAAATATTTAAAATTGTCACTGATTGTCACTGTCTGACTGACAATATGCTGACAATATTCTATTATTCTATTCGACTGAGTGCGTTGTATGACAAAGATAGATTTGGAAAATATTACCACGGACATTGTGTTCATTTTTTCGAATCCTGAAAAAACCAATAAACATTTTTGAAAAATTTAAACGCAGAATGAAAGACTAAATTATTACCGAGGGCCAAAAGTCACTTAGAATAAATAAAAAGTTTATTTTGAATGAGATATTTGAAATTAAAAATCACACTAAATTTTCTCTTAGTTTTTTACCCCTGTAATTTATTAAAATAAACATAGAAGTTTTTAGGGACTTTCGGCCCTCGCTAATAACTTAATATTTCATTCTGCATTTAAATTTTTCAAAAACACTTACAGTGGGTGATCATATTATTAGAGCCACCTAGTAAAATTCAATGTTTTAGAGGAAGGGTATATAATTGAGCTGTATCATATATTAATGCATTTGTTTCCATTTGGCTGTCTTGTTACACTTTATGAAAGTGCAATAAATAGTCTGACAATAGTGGCAACACGCATGTGTGACAATGCGTGACTCAGATGCTATTGTTCGTCAGTGCTGCCCAGCCTAGCTTGCAACTCGTGTGCCTATTATTTTGTATTCTTGGTGTTTAGAGTTATAATAAACTTTGTGAGTTTCCATTGCTCTCGAGTGATATTCTGACAGTCCTATACTATATTTTATGAATTTAGTAAAAATTGCGTGTTCGTCACACTAGTGGTACCCGAACATCATGGGAAATCCAAAGACATCTCCAAGGAAAATAACAGAAATGAAAACTTTATTGAATATTAAAGTTTTCAATAAACTTTATACAAACTTTAATATTCAATACTAATTACTCCAACAGAAACATAGTATCCATTTCTAAAGTTTCAACGGCAACGTGGACCGTATAAAGAAAAAACTTACATACCATTATTAAACAAAAGTAAAATTTTCTTAAATAGCTCTAATAATATGATCACCCACTGTATTAGTTTTCTCAGGATTCAAAAAAAATGAATCCCATTTGAATAGCATTGTAGCAGAAACTACGTACCCATCCCGTTAAAGCAATATAATACTAATTTGTTAAAAATGCGTTTCCTCCTATCTATCCTAATATATTAGTGCAACCATTAAATTTGCACCTATTTTTAGATCTGCTATTCAACAAAATTCATTACTTATATCCTGCTCAACGTTATACTGCACATTTTATTACTTATTACCACACAAAATACGTGCTTTCATCTTAATGCTGAAAGAAAACTCTTTTTTTCAACAAACAAACATAAATTTTCACAGGCCAAACAGTTTATGAAACGTTTCGAGTGCTATTGTATTGGATCAACATCCTAAACACACTTAAATTTCGCAGAAATATTTATTTTACTAATAAAAGTACTTTTCCAGTTGTTATTTTCGTTGAGTAGGATAAATTCACCTGGACTGAAATGTTGCCAGAAATGAAGGTAAATGTAAATAGAGAATATTTTTCTGATTTTAACGAGCATTTTATAATTTTTGCCTGTCTCATTTAATTATTACATTCTTCATATTATATTTATTATATTCTCCTTTAAATATTACAACATTAACAAAAAGCAGTAAACGATGGGTACAACGAACAAACAATTAACCAAATTTTAAACCAAAAATTGCAAAAGAAAGCCCTGAAATTGGTCTTCCCACCACCACAAAGAAAAGTCAGTACCTTCTGCTTTATCACCTATACAAGAAAGATATCAACAAAAATAACCAAACACATAAAAAGGAAAGCAATAACACCATCTTTCAGAGCAAACAACTTAAGTAAATACATTAAGAACAATAAGAGCTAAAAGAACAAGCAATTAAAACTATATTAGATTATTAAATATCATTTAATATACAGTATATAAACTAACAGGTCGCGACTGTTCAAAAACTCGATCGGTCAGACTGGCAGAACCTCTGACAAACGTATAGCAGATTACAAAAGAGCTTTCAATAATAGAAAAACATATTTTATCTTCTAGTCTAGATCATAATCATTCTTTTAATCAACAGTTTCAGATTTTTCATATTCAAAACAAAGGCCTTAAGCTGTTTTCTTCCTAATTTCAACACACTACAATGTAGACTGAATTTTAATTACAACCATTTTTTGATTCTGGGGCTATATTTGAGTTCACTGATGATGGACTGATGAAGGTCCGAAAACGTTCGTTCTGAACACATTTTAGACAATCCATTGGGATTTTTTAGAAATTTTTAATATACCTATTACATAGAAGTTGTTTTACTTCGCTATTAGAGTTTTTTAACTATATGGTATACAGCCAACCTAGGGAACTATCCACTTTTTAGTTTATTATTTCTTCCAGTTCGTCCATTCCAGTGCCACTGGAATACATAATTAAAGATACTGGAATAAAGACATTTTATTTTAACAGTACTAATTTTTTTCTAGTTTAGGAACTGATGGAAAGGTTACAGCAAAATTTAGAACTTTTGAGAGCATCAAAAGTTCAAGAGTTCTGTGTTGCCTTCAATTGCCTTTTTGATAAAGTGACAACTGATGTGGTATTTACATTTTGTTGTGGCATTTACAGTAGCAGAACCGTTTCTTTTGCTATTTGTTTTATAAGATTTATACCCTTAAAATAATTTATTGTTTCTGTTTCCAAGAGAACAGCAAATTGTTTGTTATATACACACTATTTCAAGTAATTTATTCCTTGATAAATATCTTCAAATACCTATACTTTGAATTTTACCGTTTTTCGCACACGTAAGTACACCCTTTACACATTAATTACTTCCCATGACTGACATGAGCGTGCTTTGATAACAAAAAGCTTTTAAAAATAACGAATTGAAATTTAAAATATTGCTTTTATAAAACATTTTTTGCATATATTTGTAGAATAACATGAGATATTTGACCTGCATACACAGTGTTGTAGTATGCCTTTTGGCCATAAGCCAACTACTTGGTTATACAGGGTGTTTCATTAATAATTGTCCATATAATAACTGGAGAAACTTAAGCACAAAATACGAAGATTTAACCTAAAACACTTAAATAAAATGTGGTTCCTTACTGAGTTACAGGGTGTTTTATCTAAAAATTTAAAAACTATTTTTGTTCAGCATTTTAAAACTATTCGACATATCCTTTTCATACTTGGCAGGTAGTATATATACTGTACAAACTACTAAATTATGTTAAACAAACGTTTATGGCTATTACCAGAGGCGTACGACGGGGGAAAGTGAATGGTTGACCCTTTCCAAATTCTACGCCACTGGCAGAATTGCTATTTTAATTCAATTTTTGTATTCTCCAATACTTTCTATGCAAATAATATACTCTTCATTCGTAACGATTAAGTCATTAGTTTTCGAGATTTTTGAAGTTAAAACTGAAACGACACGGTTATTTTGATTAATGTATTGTGTCGCTTCATTTTTAATTTCAAATATCTCGAAAACTAATCATTTTATCTTTACGAATGAGGAGTACATTATTTTCATAAAAAGTATTGCAAAATCAAAAAATTTCACTAATATAGCAATTTCGTCAGTGGCGTAGAATTTGGGAAGGGTCAACCAGCCACTATCCCTTGTCGTACGCCTTTGGTAGTAGCTAGAAACGGTAATTTATCTTAATTTAGTACGATTCACAGTACCTGTACTTTCTGCCAAGTATGATAAGGATACGCCAAATAGTTTTAAAGTACTGGGTACAAATAATTTTTAAATTTTAATCATATGAATCATATCATAAAATAATCAAAATAACTGTGTTGTTTCATATTTAACTTCAAATATCTCGAAAACTAATGACTTTATCGTTACCACTGAAGAGTATATTATTTACGTAGAAAGTATTGGAGAATCTAAAAATGGCACTAAAATAGTAATTCCTCCAGTGGCGTACAATTTGAGAAGGGTCAACCATTCACCATCCCCTGTCGTACGCCTCTGGTAGTAGCTAGAAAAGTTTGTTTATCATAATTTAGTAGGGTGTCTAGTAGTCGCACTTTTTGTTAAGTATGGTAGTGATACGTCGAATAGTTTCAAAATGCTGAGCAAAAATAGTTTTTAAATTTTTGGATAAAACACCCTGTAACTCGGTAAGGAACCACATTTTATTTAAGTGATTTAGGTTAAATCTTCGTATTTTGTGCTAAGGTTTCTCCAGTTACTATATGGACAATTATTAATGAAACACCCTGTATAAACGCAATAAAGTATTTTTGCAATTTATGAATGTTTCGGAGGCATATTGATAGTATGCTGCTTACTTATCTGTATGTACAAGTTAATAACAATTCTTCTTTTTTCGTAGATATGGCTATCTCTGTTTTTTAATGTGCCTCCAGTAATTTGTCATTCTGCCAGTTGTCATCGTTTTCGTGGTCTTCCCCAGAGACATGTTAAGGATAGACTTGGCTAGGGTTATGCCACTCAATGCATCGAGGTGTAACGTCGACATAGGATTGAGTGGTCTAGCCATCATTGTCAGTCACATGCGTGGGATCGTTTGGTTAAAAGAGATAGATAGACCACTGATCGACTGTTTCCATGCTGTTTCCGCGTTACGCTTTTTTGGTGAGTATGCCGAGTCTACGCTTAATATGTCAATGGTCTTCCCAATAATCTTCGTCGAATTGTGGAACCGTCTCTCGCAGTCCTTACTGCTCTATTTATTGTCATTTGGCTTAAGTGGTCGTTCTATTCTACTTTTCTGCTTTTTAACCAGTTATTAATGTTGTCCATCTTGCATCCCCGTCGTATATCTGCACTTCTAGCTCTGTCCCATAGTGTCTTACCATCGATTTTTCGAAGAGTTTCGACAAGACCGTAGTTTAGTGCAGACAATTTGAATTCGGTTCCGATAATGAAATTACCTTTATTGTCCTTAAAAGTAGAAAATAAGTTTAATTGCTCTTCCTCTTGTTTAATATTTTATCGTCTAATTTAAGTGTACTAATATGCAATAATTTGATTGCTAATGACTAATTTACATGATTAATGGGATGTTAAAATATCGGCAAGCTCTTATCTTCAAAGCGGCGCGGCATTTATACAAAACTTATACCAAACCAACATACATACACTTATAGACCAGGGCGCATCCGTAAAAATATTAGTACATTTGGACGTTGAGAGGTGACTCAAATTTTTTTGCAGAAGTTGCTTGAAAATAACTCAAATAATAATATTTGAGTTATCCCCCCACTCAAAAAGGTCCGGAACATTGTTTAAATAATCAAAATGTCAAGAAATGAAGGAAAAATTCGATTTTTTTCTTCGTTTTTTGTTTGAAAGTATTCATTTCCGAGAAAAGTGGTACTGACATAAAAGTTGCGTAATTAAATTTTCTACAATACAGAATAGGTTAAAAATTTTAAAAATAGTCACTCTTGTTGTAAAATAGCAATCATCGCGAAAAAACCATAAAAAACAAGTATTCGCATTTTACGTTTTTCAACCATTTATGATACATCTAGGACCTTTATATTTTACCCAGAAAAACTTTATAATATAGTAAAACAATACTGTATATTTCATTAAAATCGGTTCAACAGATTTTGCAAAATAAATTTTGCAATCCAGCTTTCGCAAAAAAAATTCATTTTTTCAAAATGTTGCAGGACTGAAAATAAAGCAGATAGCAAGTTAAAATTTTTTTGCGTATAGAAGTGTACTGTACCTTTCATTTGCAATTTGCAAAATTAAAATCGATTAACTATCTATCACGTCAGAATATCGTGTCAGAAATTTTCTTAAATAAACATTAATTATTGGTGCTACGCCCAGGACAGCGGATAGTTTGCTCTGATTGGGCATTCCAATGACCTGTGATAATTAATGATACATTTAAATTTTTATTACATTTCGATATAAATAAATAAATTTGTTTATTGCAAAATCAAAACACATACTCTGTCCTTTTAAATAACACTTTTTTAGCAAAAACTTACTTTGTTCATATATTTTAACTCAGAGAATAACAGTTTATTATTTTTAAAAATATGCAATTGTTTAAACAATATTTCACAATCAATAATAAAATTAGTTTGATTTTTGTGGAATTAAAATATTAAAATACAACAAAATATAGAGTAAGAAAATAATATATTAGATAAAGATTGGAAGAAATTTTGGTGAAAATCAACTTGTGTGAATCGAACACCGCTGTCCTGCGCGTAGCATCAAAAATTAATGTTTATTTAAAAAAATTCCTGACGCCGTGGTAGTTAATCGATTTTAATTTTGAAAATTGAAAATGAAAGGTACAGTACACTTCTACACGCAAAAAAAATTTTCAATTTGCTATCTGCTTTATTTTTAGTCCTGCAACATTTTGAAAAAATGATTTTTTTTTGCGAAAGCTGGATTGCAAAATTTATTTTGGAAAATCTGTTAAATCGATCTTAATAAAATTTTTACATGACAGACACATCACCTATTCGCGGTGTGCAAGTACTTGGAAAGGGAAACGAGAAACGACCGTGCGCGAGTCGCGTAGAAATATTGCAACTATCTTAAATAATTCATATTGTCAATTGAAATTGTCAAATTGACGTATATTTCATACCTTCTGTCATTGACGCAGAAAAATTATATATTGCTCCACAATATTGATATGATATGCAATTATTATATAAAGGTAAATTTAATTAATTGTATTTTGCTTGCAGTACTGCATTTTAATAACTGATTTTATTTACTACATACAATTGTTTACGTTTGCTAAACATAAACTGCATCTTATTTTTTCTTCTTATTATTTTTTTGGACTATGGTCTTGACAATTATCCAGCAACCAGGACTAATATAATTGGCCAATATAATTAAAAGTGCGAATAAAAGTACAGAGCGTAGAAATAGAGGTCGCTTTGCCGAACTTGCCCGGTCCCAATAATTGACTACAACAAACACAGAAAAATTATCCTTTAATATCAGCCGAAGGTACAACAATAAACAACACCTCTTTCTTCTTAGTACTAAAAACATGGCTAATGTCTATAAGGTCGAAGCCAAGTAAATCAATTGTCAAATTCGTACCTATTACCAACACCGCCAATTTCGAATATTCACAGATTGAGATCATTCATAATGTTTATTTCAGAATTTTTTGAAAACGATTTTCGGATTTGAAATCGAAATGTCAAAATAAATTTAAAATGTAATTCACAGTACAATCAAGAGCGGTTTAATCTCATATAAAATAATATCTTACAGCGTGCATGCTGAATGCTGAAACTAATCTAATATCTCTAATGAAAATGTTGCATCCTATTTCCTGCGATATGCTGCAACTAATCAATTAATTTATAAAATATACACGTATCTTCTTAATTTATTAAAAAAACTGTTTAGGTTATCTCCAAAATTAAAATACATCAAGCAATGGATATTATGTCTAGGGAGAAATAAATCAATAAGAAGATGACATCTTTATTTATGTCTAGTCGTTTGATCTCGTCATGGCGTTTGTCATGATTTGTCAAATCAAGACAAGAAACACTTTCCCAATCCCACTAGATTATTTATGGACTTTTTTATTAGTATACTCATATTCTGTATACACTGTTCGAATAAATTTAAACAAGAAAAATATATATATTATATGTGTGTTTTTAGAACTAAATATATTTTGCAAGAGCACACATAATCAAACCTTCTGTATATGAATCGTTATCAGTAGAGTATTTCATATGAGTATTCAGCATATGCTTGAAACGTCAGAGACTGAGGCTAACTCATATCCAGCCGGCCGAAGAATGTCTTTTACTATTTCCCATTTCTAGTGGATAGCTACAAAAGTGACATCTACTCTGATGGTCATAAACGAAACACGATTCGCTAGAATCTTTTGAGCTGTCGAAATTTGAGAAAAGTTTAAGGGTGATTCCATTTCAAATCAATCAATTTTGGATCAGAAAAACATTTGGATATCCGATTTGTCTGAAAATTGGTATATAGCATCTGCGGAATGTAACAATAAGACATTTAAGGTCAAATTCTTCTACTTATTTTTTTTCTCAAAATGTTATTTTAAGCAATTTTCAAGTGATTTGGTATTTATTTAAACAAATTTGCATTTGCTATCGTAAAGTACCTATAAATGGAAAAAATGATATTTTATTAGAAGGGACTCAAAAATGTCATTACATGGCATTATAATGAGGTATTTTGATTCAAAACAAGTTTTTGATCAAATTTTATAGTGTAGAAAACGTTAAAATACCGTTGTTTACATTTTCCTCCATTCCCAAAATACGTAATATTCGATTTGGCTGAAAATTTGCCCACAGATAGCCAAAACATAGGACTTTAAGTGGTTAAAGCGATTTGAATTATATTACAAAACCAAAAAAGTTACATGTAATATCATAGTCAAAAATATAGGCGTCTACTGTAAGTACAATTAACTCGGAAAATATCGACCTCACGACAAAAGTTGTTAAAAAGAAGTTGTAATAATTGCAAATACGATTTATTTGAAACAATTTCAGTTCTTACCATTTTTGTCGAAAAGTTAAAAATGGCGGAGATATTGAGCAAAAACGGTTCTCCTTAAAAATCAAGATGGCGGCTAACGTAACGGAGGAATTGATTCATGATTTTAAATTTAATCTACTATTGACCCCACTAATAGAAAAATAAAATTTTGGGCAGCTCGGCATGCTTTATCAAATCCTATCCCGACTGGACTAATATACTTTTGAGTCTGATATTGCATGTAAATTTTTTATATTGTAAAATAATTCAAATTCCTTTAACCACTTAAACTCTTATGTTTTGGCTATCTGTGGGCAAATTTTCATCCAAATCGAATATGATGTATTTTGGGAATGGAGGAAATTGTAAAAAACGGTATTTTAACGTTTTCTACACTAAAATTTGATCAAAAACGTCTTTTGGATCAAAATGACTTGTTATAATTCCTTATAATGACATTATTGAGTCCCTTCTATTAAAATATTATTTTTTTCATCGATACTTTACGATAGAAAATGCAAATTTGTTTAAATAAATTCCAAATCACTGCAAAATCGCATAAAATAACATTTTGAGAAAAAAAAAGAAGAAGACTTTTTGACCTTAAATGTCTTATTTTTACGACCCGCAGAAGCTATACACCAAGTTTAAAAGAAATCGGAGATCCAAAAGTTTTTGCCTGAGTGATTTCACATGGAATGTACCTTAAAATTTCAGCAAAGATTTGCTGTCGCTTAGAAGAAATTCCTTTGGCCGGCTGGATGTGAGTTTTTAGCAGTCCAAGTCAAAACAACGTTGTAAGACTCTATTGATACCGATTCATATACAGAAGGTTTGATGAATTGTGGTCTTGTGCCATTTGGCTTTAAATGCATCTACCCGCCAGCAAAGCTTTACTGAAATCTTAAACTTTTCGCAAATTTCGACATCTCAAAAGTACAGAGACGATGGGCCTGAGAAGATCTAACTTTTTATTCAGGGAAACAAAATCGAATATAGATATTCTTGAGACACGTAAGTGAATAAAATCCACGAGGAAAATAAACTTCCCGTAGCTGGCTGTATACCATAAATCACAAAAATACCAGGTTTTTTGTAAAAGGTATATTTTAAAATACCCTAAATAAGGGTCACAATAATACAAAACGTTTTCGGATTAATAAATCCATCATCAGTGTTCTAAAAGCCGAAAATTGCATGCCTGAGCCACCAAAATGTATTGGGTAAAAACCCTTTAAATGTAAACGATTATGTTGTTTTACATATTTACATAAAATTCAAGTGTTGTTAAAGATATGCCTGGATATTACCCAGGGCAACACAGGACTCTTCTTTAACATCACTTGAATTTTAATATCTTTAACATCACTTGAATTTTATATAAATATGTAAAAAAACAAAATGGTTTACATTTAAAGGGTTTTTACCCAATACATTTTGGTGCCTCAGGCATGCAATTTTTGGCTTTTAGAACACTGATGATGGATTTCTTAATCCGAAAACGTTTTGTATTATTGTGACCCTTATTTAGGGCGAAGAAGACCTCTAACGCGATGGACGGAAGACCTCAAAAGAATTGTGGCCAATTAGACAGAGAGGCGCATAACAGAAGAAGATGGAAATCTGGATGAAATATCTGGAGTAGGACTATGTTCAACAATGGACAAGTCAGGGCTGATTGATGAAGTAAACAATCGTCGTTGCAACGATTATACAAATTTTTTGGCATTTCATTTTGGTATCTCATTTTTTTCAGAGCACTTTATGTACATCTAGAAATAATTAGAGTTTACAAAATAACGAGGAAAAATAATAGAACCTAAAAAAGAGATTATCACATGCTGCCCACGTATTTATATCCTTTACAAAATAAATAATAGTACTAAATAAATTTTTAGTAATTTTATTTTGTGCAGTGTATCTAGCGATAGATCGAACTGATATAAATTATGGTTAATATGACACTTATCAAAGCTCTGGAAAAGTTAATTCAATTACCAACCCATTATTTCCAAGGCCGTCTCCAAAACGTTCGGGTAAATCAAATTTATGGAAAAGGGTGAATAGAAAACACTTGTTTGCCAGATTTCGATTTTTGCATAAAAATGATCACAAAATATGAAAAAAAAATGACGCATATACTATAATTGGAACATAAGCAACGTAATATTAATTATGTTATGAAATATTAAACGGTGTAAATAATATTTTTCTACGAGCGTGCACAAATGTCTACTTTCGCGCACGCGTTTTAGTTTAGAAAGTTTTACTTTTCCGCATTACTTTTCCGCACTACTTTTCCGCATTACTTTTCCGCACTGAATTTAGATATTTTAATATGGCTTTAAAATAAATACATTCAATAAACTAATATTTAGATATTATTTACTAATTTATTTCAAATGTATCTTATTGTGTTCTTGTTTTAATGAGATTAACGCGACAATTCGATGAAATAAAATTATTTTGACATAATATTCGAAAGTCAAATCAGCAGACAATAACAGTGGTTTTGAATCGTCGTCATGGAAACCAATATCGTCGTCATGCTAACCAATTATGCTGAAAGCACCTGAAAGTTTGGTTTTGACAACCTTGTCAAAGAATTAATTTGTGTAAGTATGTATTTTCATATTAATTAAATTAATTGATTAAGACTTGGTCTTTTTTTAAAGACTCGTAGAATAAATATTGTTCCTAACTCTTGCAGAAAGTCCCTTTTCCGCATTCGACTCCCGCTTCGCGTCGTTCGGCAAACTGCAGTCGCGTACGGAAAAGTATGACTTTCTGCACTTGTTAGGAAATAGTATATTGTGCAACAAGTGCAGAAAGGTACTAACTTCTCACGAGTTTGAAAAGAGCGCAAGCGAGTGCCGCAATTCAAACGAGTGAGAAATTACCTTTCTGCACGTGTTACACACTATACTTTTTCTACAACCACAGTTTTGGCTAAAAATAAAAATCCCAATTTCCAAACGAAGATTTATTATAATAATAAATTATAAATTTTAAACTCTATTTATATTAATCAATTTAAATTCCTTATACCTAAACAAATTAAGTACACAGAAATCAGTTAAAAAATTAATGCACTGACTTAATTTGTTGGATCTATTTTAAATAATTATTACAAAATAATGTCACATTTTGACGTTATATTTATGCAGTCACGGATTCCACCAAACCTACTTCATTCGACGTATGTTGTTGAGGTTGCTAAATCCTTATTGGTTAATTCATAATTATAAAATGTTTATTAAGAATAAAATTCTAAAATAAAACAGTTGTAACATCCATAATTTAATTTCTATTCTATAGTTCAAATATAATAATTGTCTTATAGGTTATATATTTGTCTAAACTTTAACCACGGATGTAAACAGAATATGACGTTACTAATAATGAGGTAGTCACTGTGCAGAAAAGAACTTTTTCTACGAGCGTGCAACAATGTCTACTTTCGCGCATGCATTTTAGTTTAGAAAGTTTTACTTTTCCGCACGCGTGTTAATTTAGATATGTTAATATGGCCTTAAAGTAATTATAATACATGCAATAAACCAATATTTAGGTATTATTTACTAATTTATTTCAAATATATCTTATTGTGTTCATGTTTTAATGAAATTAATGCGAGAGTTCTATGAAATAAAATAATTTTGACATAATATTCGAAAGTCAAATCAGTAGACAATAACAGTGGTTTTGAATCGTCGTCATGGAAACCAAGATCGTCGTCATGCTAATCAATTATGCTGAAACTTTGGTTTTGACAACCTTGTCAACGAATTAATTTGTATATGTATTTTCATATTAATTAAAGTAATTGATTAAGATTTTTTCATTTTTTAAAGACTCGTAGAAAAAATATTGTTCCTAACGCTTGCAGAAAGTCTCTTTTCCGCACTCGACTGCTTATTGCAGTCGCAAACTGCAGTCGCGTGCGGAAAAGTATGACTTTCTGCTCTTGTTAGGAAAATAACTATTTCGGCACAGAAACGTCACTTTTCTGCACACTAATGTCAAATATGTGAGAAAATATCAAGTTTGCTAACCTATAACTGTGCAGAAAAGTGCATTTTGAATAGTGGTTGTAGAAAAATAACTATTTCTGTTGCCAAAACTCCCTTTTTTATTTTATTGTCACAAAATATCATAAAATCCACGCGTATATATTATGATAGCAGAATAAAAAAGTGGTATAAAATTTTTATGGTGCTATGAATAGCTGTAATAAACTAAAAATGTTATATTATTTTGATACAACAGAGAGAAAATAATTGTTTATTATTACAAAAGTAAGATTTGAGGCACAAATTACTATGAAACCCGACATTCCTAAGTAGTCCAGAAAGCCACTGCGCATCCGCTAGGAAAAATATTCTAATTCGGATTTTTTGCACAATCTTACTCAAAAAGGACCCCTTTTAACAAATTTGCATGTTGCCACGACCAAAAGTTGGTCAAAAATTTTTTAAACGTTTTTTTTTTCCTAAAATTATTTTTTTTGCATGGAACAAATTTTTTTAAGTTTTTTGGATCATTCCAAATAGAAAAGGTCTTTAGTGACTTTTCTCTAAAGTTGATAGTTTTTGACATATAAGCGATTAAAAATTGAAAAATTGCGAAATCGGCCATTTTTAACCCTCAAAAACTATGTGAAAAACTGAAAATTTGAATGTTGCCAAGGCAAGTAGATATTCTTTAAACATCGATTGATGAAATCCCGAAGAGAATTTTGCAATACAATATTCAAAACTCCTTTGTTTTTTAATTGCTAATCAAGCGTGCGCGATACTATTTTCCACCGTTGCATGTGTATGCAGGGTGCAAATGAAAGGAATAAATTCGTTATTTCGTAAACCGGCGACTTTTAAGGAAAAACCCCGAAACAGGTCGATTTTTATTTTTAAGTTATGATATTGTGACATATATGGTATACTAGTGACGTCATCCATGTGGGCGTGATGACGTAATCGACGATTTTTTTAAATAAGAATACGGGTCGTGTGCTGGCTCATTTGAAAGGTTCTTCAATTCTCTCTTCAGTAATATAAACATGTACATAATTATTTATACAGGGTGTCCAAAATTTTTTTATTAAATTAAATCATTTGGCAAATTGACAAAAAAATTAAATTATTGGACACCCTGTATAAATAATTATGTAAATGTTTATATTACTGAATAGATAATTGAAGAACCTTTCAAATGAGCTAGCACACGACCCCTATTCTCATTTAAAAAAATCATCGATTACGTCATCACGCCCACATGGATGACGTCACTAGTATACCATATATGTCACAATATCATAACTTAAAAATAAAAATCGACCTGTTTCGGGATTTTTCCTTAAAAGTCGCCGGTTTACGAAATAACGAATTTATGCCTTTCATTTGCACCATACTGCATACACATGCAACGGAGTTTTGAATATTGTACATGCATTTGAAACACATGCAATTAAAAAACAAAGGAGTTTTGAATATTGTATTGCAAAATACTCTTCGGGATTTCATCAATCGATGTTTAAAGAAGATCTACCTACTTTGGCAACATTCAAATTTTCAGTTTTTCACATAGTTTTTGAGGGTTAAAAATGGCCGATTTCGCAATTTTTCAATTTTTAATCGCTTATATGTCAAAAACTATCACCTTTAGAGAAAAGTCACTAAATACCTTTTCTGTTTGGAATGATACAAAAAACTTAAAAAAAAATTTGCTCCATGCAAAAAAAATAATTTTAGGAAAAAAAAACAAAAAAAAAACGTTTAAAAAATTTTTGACCAACTTTTGGTCCTGGCAACATGCAAATTTGTTAAAAGGAGTCCTTTTTGAGTAAGATTGTGCAAAAAATCCGAATTAGAATATTTTTCCTAGCGGATGCGCAGTGGCTTTCTGGACTAAAGAGGAACATAGAGCTTTGACGAAGTGTCTCCAACGAACTCTATTTCTAGTACAAGTTGTATTTGATTTCGAGCCAGAATTTTCCCTTTTTTTCATTTCGTCCAGTATTGTAATTTTCTTTAAGTTTTCTTAACGTTAAGGTCAGTCTTGAGAGGATTCTGGCTCTGTTCTGGCAATGTTATCAGGGGGTTTACTGTACGTGTAGTCTATCCATCTACATTTTCTTTACCTTATTTGCTGATTCGGAATCTTGGCAACGATCCCGCTGCTCCGGCAGTCAACATGACAGAAGTCACACCCGATCAGATAGCCCATCATCTTCTAATGAACGGTAAGACGACATCAAGAAAGAACAAGGTGAGAGCTCAACGGAATATCGACGAAGAAAGAGATGTTCTAGGTACCTCTTTTTGTCTAGAGGAGATGAGAGGCGCGATCCATCAAATGAAAGATAATAAAGCGGCTGGCCTGGACAACATACGAACAGAGCAAATAAAGAACTTTGGACTAAAAACCGTAGAGTGGCTCGTAAAAATGATGAATTGCTGCATCCGTACATTACAAATCCCCAAAATCTGGAGAAAAGCTAGAGTGGTAGCCCTCTTAAAACCAGGGAAGGATCCGGCGGATACAAAGAGTTTTAGACCTGTATCTCTCTTGTGCCACCTTTTCAAGGCCTTTGAAAGAATGATACTGAACCGGATCGCAGAATATGTGGAGACTAAAATTATTCCAGAACAAGCAGGATTCAGACCCGGAAAGTGCTGCTGCAGTCAAATTCTTAATCTCACCCAACATATTGAAGATGGTTTTGAACGGAAGGAAATAACAGGAGTAGCGTTCATAGACCTAACTGCCGCCTATGATACAGTTAACCATCAACGGCTACTCGCAAAACTCTACGAAACTACAAAGGACTTCCGACTAACAAGGTTAGTGAAATGTCTCCTCCAGAATAGACGCTTCTACGTAACGCTCCAGTCCAAGAACAGTCGGTGGAGGGACCAAAAAAATGGGCTACCACAGGGAAGTGTCCTCGCGCCGTTTCTATACAACATATACACCAACGACCAACCCATACACCAACAAACAAGGCAATTTATTTACGCTGATGATACAGCGGTGGCAGCTCAGGGAAGAACCTTCAATGAAATCGAAGTGAAGCTGACAGATGCCCTGGGAGACTTAGCTCTATACTATGATAAAAACCATCTGAAACCCAATCCCACAAAAACCCAGGTATGTGCTTTCCACCTGAGAAACAAGCATGCCCGAAGGTCGCTGGAGGTGGAATGGCGTGGTCAGATGCTGGAACACAACAAGACGCCAAAATACCTTGGCGTCCGTCTGGATAGAACTCTGTCTTACCGATACCACTGTCAAGATGTTAAGAAGAAAGTAAGTGCCAGAAATAATATCATCCGCAAGCTAACTAATACAAAATGGGGAGCACAACCACACACTCTCCGCACTTCTGCCTTGGCATTATGTTTTTCGGCCGCGGAGTTTGGAGCACCAGTATGGGCAAACTCTGCTCACGCAAAGAACGTCGACGTGGCTCTAAATGAAACGGTCCGTATAATATCGGGTTGCCTGAAACCGACACCTATCGAAGAGGTATACCCCATTGCTGGAATTGCTCCACCACCAATCAGGAGAAAGGTCACGTCAGAGGTAGAACGGAAAAAGCAGGAGACGGACCGAAGACACCCCTTATATGACCACCAAACTCAGCCAAGCAGACTAAGATCTCGGAAAAGCTTCCTGAAAACATCAAGATCCATCCCCGAAGCGCCAGAGACGCGCCGAATACACCTATGGCAAGCGTCAACTACTGCGACACATTTTCCTCCCTCGGAGGAAATGGCTGCTGGACACAATTTACCGTATCCGACTTGGAAAGCGCTAAACAGACTAAGAACCGGCGTTTCACGTTGTGCTAGTAACCTGAAAAAATGGGGATACCAGGAGGACGATACCTGCGACTGTGGCGCGGTTCAGACCAGCCGGCATCTACTATCATGCACAGAGATGAGAGAGACCTGCACAGAACAAGACTTAATTATAGCAAATGACAGGGCCATCTATGTGGCCAACCATTGGAAATACAGAATTTAAAGTTGTTGGTGTTCCGGACACGGAAAGTAAGTAAGTACCTTATTTGCTTTGTGATATTTTCTGGACTGGTTTGGTTCTATAAATTTTCATTCGAGATTTGATTAGGCCAGAATATACGAAGGATTTTTAGGAGAGCTCTATTAACGGAATTTATATTGAGTTTATTGCTGAATATTGGTTTGGTTATTGGTTTATTTTGCTGAATTCTTAGATTGCGTTAGTAATTTCAGCCACTCACTGTATATTTGATATGGTCCACTGGCTTTATTGTTTTTGGTTGCCACTTCAGCTTTGAAGATTAAAATCCTGTGTTGATTCCTGAGCTTGGTAGTTATTTCGGCCATCTTTAAACAAGTCTTTAATGTAGTCCCATCCATCCATTGACCATCCACTTCGTTTTCCAAAGATTGTGCTGCATAACCTTAATTATTCGTCAGCCTTAGGGAGGTATTCCTCCTGTGCTGTACAGTAACTTTTTATTTTCTTATATGTATTAAATTCGTCATCTTTTCGTTGCAATTATTGGGTATAGTTCCTCATATATTTCTCGCATTAACAACTCTCTCGCTTCATGGTTTTTTTCTATAAATTAAATTATGTTTTCGTTTATAGTCTGAGTTATTTTTATTTTTAAGCCGCCTTTTTTAATACCACTCTTTATGTTAATATCTTAATGTTCATTGCCTGTTTAAAGTTATGTCCAATCTCCTTTTGTTTAGTTCTTTTTAATTGTCTTCAGCTTTAGAATGATTCTAGATGCAAGCAAATTGTGGTCGGAGGTACAATTAACACTCAATAAAAGTTATATAGCAAACGATTTACTATCGCTAGTACATCATTATCATCAGTGGTATCACAGCTCATTATAAGCCAAAGCCTTTAGAATTTTAGAACAACCCTCCAGTCACATCTGTCTCTTGCAACTCTTCTCCATGTTCTAACCCCAACATATTTTAAATCGTCGTCTTAGTTATCTTGATACCCAAATATCTCTTTTCCTCTGGCTCGTTCTCCAATTAGCCATCTTCGGTCAAGAGCTTGTTTCTCGCCTGTTAACATACCCTATCCTTCTAAGACGTGCTTCTTTAAGGGGTTACATAGGTCTTGCGGGTAAAGAAAAGTAACTTTAAAAAAAATATATCTCGAAAACTAAAAATTATTTTTATTAATAATTGGAACATGTAAAAGTATAGTACTTAAGGTACTCTCAAAAAAAAATGTCAGCCAAAAATATTCATTTTTGTAGAGTTGACTGCAATTTTTCGACAACAGCCCTTTTTTGCGGTGGGCAGCATAATTAAGTCCAGTCTCATCTGAAATCAAAAAATAAAAACGTTTCTTGTAGTTTATACCTTTGGATAGTTAATGAACGAAGGAATTAAAAAAAAATGAAATTTGAAGATTTTACATAAGTTTAAACACATTTTCGACCCCAATTTTCCTCATTTTTTCAAAAATGACCATTTTTAAAGTAGTTTTTTTTATAAAACAAGAACAGCTTCAACTAATAAAAATTCCTTCGTTCATTCACTAGCCAGAGATATAAACTACAAGAAACTTTTTGATTTTTTGATTTCAGATGAGACTGGACTTAGTTATGCTGCCCACCGCAAAAAAGGGCTGTTGTCGAAAAATTGCAGTCATCTCTACAAACATGAATATTTTTGACTGAAAATTTTTTTGAGAGTACCTTAAGTACTATAATTTTACATTTCCAATTATAAATAAAAATCATTTTTAGTTTTCGAGATATAATTTTTTTAAAAAGTCACTTTTTTTACTCGCAAGACCTATGTAATACATTTTACAATGCCAGCTTCCCTAAAACTTCCATACAATTCAAAGTTGCAACACCTGCGCCACAAACATTGCTCTTTCATTTATTCATTTTCATTCATCCTTATATTCTTCATAGGATTCTTTGCTCCAAAAGTTTAAGCAGTTCTTGGTCCATCTGTCTAAGTGACCAGTTTCTACTCCATATGTTAGTACTGGTCTTAGTAGTGTATAATATGCGGTTACTTTAATTTTTCTGGGTAGTCTTGAGATCATCTATCTTGTCAAGCCATGTACTACTTATTGGCCAGCATTGGCAAGCTATTCTTCTTTTAATTTCTTCGCTGACGTACTATTACCACTTGTTTTACTTGTACATACAGTGGAACCTCGATAACTCGGATTAATCGGGACAGCGGCCGATCCGGGTTATCGAAAATCCGGGTTAGCCGGAGAATATGGTAAAAGTTAATAAAATACGGTATACTTACAGATAAACTCCGTTATGATTGAAATAACATGAAATATATATACACAGTACACATCTAAATTACGAATAGTTGTATAGAGTATTGTCCATATGGTAAAAAACTCATGCGTAGACAAAAAACACGCAAACACAAACCTATCTGAAGCACGATTACAGAACGGAAGCGAAAAATACGACTGTACTACATACAATACGGTCACAATCGGAACAATGTTAAAGTTTTTAAGAACAGTGGAGACTAAGACCATTGTTTATAAAAGAATTTTTTAAATAGTCTTTTAGTATTTTTTGAACAATGCTAAGACAGTTTTAAAACAAATAAAGGAATACAGGTGCCAGTTGGTTCCGATAATCCGAGTAATGAACGTTGCTCTGCCGCCGTGTGCTATGAGTCATTTTTACTATCGTATAGTTCAAATTACACAAATACACATTATCTCTCAAATATTATATTACATACAGTCGGAAAAATTAAAGAATACCCATGAACAATCACATCAATCACATATTATTCAGATTAATAATCTATATCTCTCGTTTGTTATTTATGGAAAAAACAGCAAATACAAAATATGTGATTGATGTGATCGTTCATGGGTATTCTTTCATTTTTCCGACTGTAGGTACATCTTTATTGTTGAACTGTTTGTCTGATGAAAATCGGTCCGGGTTAGCCGGAATTCCGGGTTATCGGGGGCCGACTTATCGGGGTTCCACTGTAGTTTGTTGTCAATTAAACAAAAAAATAAATCTATTGTGAAACTGTTTTCAGAATACTACTCTAATTCACCTTATATTAAATAAATGGGTTAGATAAATTGCTAATTCAGAGTTTTTGATAACATTAATATAAAGGATAAAATTCGTAAAACACACACAATTAGTATCAAGAGACCAAAATAGCCAGTTTTGTTTTTTAATTTCATTTAAAATTCCATCTAGACCAACAAACAGCGCTCTTCCTTTGTTTTTATCGCATGTCCATGTAGAGACCTTTTACGTTTTTTAACCTTCTCATTTCTTTCCAGATTTTTTTTATGGTATACAGTCATAAAATGTCTGACAAACATTTTTGCAAAAACCACAAAATTCGAGATGTTTTGAGTAAAACAAGTTAATTATATTTTCATCTTTAAATGAAACAATGTTGTAGGCATATATGTACGTATATAGTGCAGTCATTGAAGCTTTTTAGCTCAGAAATTTTTTACTATGAACCGATTTACATGAAATTTTGGAATTAGGCTTATCCTACCCTTAACTTCAAAAGTGATATTGACCCGAACTCCGTTTTCACCCTGGGCGTGGTGGCCACCCCTTTTCGGTGGTGGATTTTTTTTTTCAAAATAACCTCATATATCGATAGAAGACCTAATTTTAAACAAAAAATGTTGTATAAATTTTTTTCAAAAACCCAATACTTTTCAAGTTATTGGCAATTGAAGATTCGGAATTTTCTCACGATTTAACAGTTTTTTGCAAACTTCTCCAAAAATATGCATTTTAGCGATAATATTATACTAAACAAAATTGTAGCAGGTAAAAAATGAACAAATTGGTTTTTAAAGAGTATTCTAAGTGCAATATTAATACCCCAGGCTGTGGGTGAAAAAACGTGATATAATTCAGGAATTTTTGAAACCTATCAGATGTTGTAAAGGACGATGCGAGGAATAACTTCTACTAAAATGTAACCAAAAATATTGTGCGCTTTTTTTTAATTGCGATTTTCATTTGTTAAATTTGCAATTTTTATTGATTTTTAATTTTGTAGCTTAGGATATTGATTTTAGAGAAAAACTTTTTAATAGAAAGTTGTAGCAAATTAAAAAACCTACAATTTGAGCTATGGTAAGTTTAATTTTGTTAATTGGTTATTGCAAAACAGCCTGCGAAATGTCCAAAATGGCCGTTTTTTTACAATTGCAATATTTATTGTACAAATAATTTTTTTTTTATTTTTTAAAGCTTTAAATTGAAGATCTTTCAATTCCAAACATAAAAAAAATTGTAAGGCATGATTAACGAATTTGTTGCTTAGATATTATAAATTGTTTATCCCAAGAGGTCAAATGTCGAAGGCTATACCTTTTTGAAAAAAAAATCGTAGAAAGTTGGTGAAACATCCAATCTCCTTCTAAAGAGTTTTATTTTCATATTCTGATGTAAATAAATGCGTAAAACATTTTTAAACCTCTAATTTTTGGATTTGAAAATAAGGGGGGCAAATTTCGTTATAAACATTTAGAGCTGAAGCGGCCCTGTACATACTATAAGTTTTTAACTTACATATTATTGTTGCTGAAGATGAAATGAAGATTTATAAAAAAATAAAAAATTTCTACGACCAACTGAAGCCGAGATAATTTTTGGGTTTGAAAATAAGGGGGCAAATTTCGTTATAAACATTTAGAGCTGAAGCGGCCCTGTATACCCTATGAGTTTCTAACTTACAGATTATTGTTGCTAAAGACGAAACGAAGATTTATAAAAAAATTTAAATTTTCTACAACCAACTGAAGCCGAGAAAATTGTTTTTTTTTTCTTAAATCATAGTGCCTTTATTTATAATAATTAAGAAATTATTTTACAGTCATTGACTAAAGAAAGACTTATATTATCTTAAAATAAAAATTATTATAAAATATAATTACATTTAATTATTAAAAATTATTTTTTAAATCGGTGCTTTTGCAAGCGGCCGGATTTTTCAAATCTCCCGGCTCGCTTCAAATCCGCGCGCTCGGAAAATTTTTACGTAACTTGTATTAAATTTTGACAGAAAACAATTTAATAAAATTACCATTATAAAATACAGTCTATTTACCACTGTATTTGTTTTTCTTGATAAACTGTTATATGTGAAATCCAAAAAGAATAGTCACTACAAGAAGAAAAAGTTTTATATTGTATATTATAGTAAGAAGTAACATTATTATTATTATACAGTGGAACCTCGTTAACTCGGATTAATCGGGACCGCGGCCGATCCGGGTTATCGAAAATCCGGGTTAGCCGGAGAAAATGATAAAAATTAATAAAATACGGTATACTTACAGATAAACTCCGTTATAATTGAAATAACATGAAATATATGAAATATATATGCACAGTACACATCTAAATTACGTATCAATTACGCCTTTATCAATTCTACCTAATGCTTCTAGTTTCTTTTCCATTGACACTACAACATTTTTACGTTTTGTTGCCATTACGTAGACAAAAAAGCACGCAAACACAAAATCTGAATAGATTTACGAATGATTACAGAACGGAAGCGAACAATACGACTGTACTACACACAATACGGTCTCAATCACAACGATGTTATGTTATTTAATAACAGTGAAGACTAAGCCCATTGTTTAAAAAAGAATTTTTTAATAGTCTTTTAGTTTTTTATAAACACTGCTAAGACAGTTTGAAATAAATAAAGGATACTACAGGTGCCTGTTGTTTCCGATAACACGACAATGAACGTCATGTGCCATGAGTATTTTTACTATCGGATAAGTATATGTAGTTCAAATTACACAAATACCCATTATCTCTCAAATATTATATTACAAACATTTTTATTGTTGAAATGTTTGTCTGATAAAAATCGGTCCGGGTTAGCCGGACTTCTGGGTTATCGGGGGCCGACTTATCGGGGTTCCACTGTATTTATATAACAATGAAAAAATTAAAAATATAGTTATATATTTCATATATGTATCATTTTTGTAATATTATTTCTTTAGAGATGAAATTTCACATATAAAAGTTTATTAAGAAAAACAAATACAGTGGTAAATAGACTGTATATTATAATGGTAATATTATTAAATTGTTTTCTGTCAAAATTTAATACAAGCTACGTAAAAATTTTCCGACCGCGCGGATTTGAATCGAGCCGGGCGATTTGCAAAATTCGGCCGCTTGCAAAAGCACCGATTTTAAAAATAATTTTTAATAATTAAATGTAGTTATATTTTATAATAATTTTTATTCTAAGATAATATAAGTCTTTCTTTAGTCAATGACTGTAAAATAATTTCTTAATTGTTATAAATACGACTACGAGGCACTACGACTTAAGAAAAAAAAACAATTATCTCGGCTTCAGTTGGTTGTAGAAAATTTTTTTTTATAAATCTTCGTTTTGTCTTCAGCAACAATAATCTGTAAGTCAGAAACTCATATGATGTACAGTGCCGCTTCAGCTCTAAATGTTTATAACGAAATTTGCCCCCTTATTTTCAAACCCAAAAATTATCTCGGCTTCAGTTGGTCCTAGAAATTTTTTATTTTTTTATAAATCTTCGTTTCATCTTCAGCAACAATAATCTGTAAGTTAAAAACTCATAGGATGTACAGGGCCGCTTCAGCTCTAAATGTTTATATCAAAATTTGCCCCCTTATTTTCAAACCCAAAAATTAGAGGTTTAAAAATGTTTTACGCATTTATTTGCATCAGAATATGAAAATATAACTCTTTAGAAGGAGATTAGATGTTTCACCAACTCTATACGATTTTTTTTTCAAAAAGTTATAGCTTTCGACATTTGACCTCTTGGGATAAACAATTTATAATATCTAAGCAACAAATTCGTTAATCTGGTTTTACCATTTTTTTTATGTTTGGAATTGAAAGGTCTTCATTTTAAAGCTTTAAAAAATAAAAAAAATATTTGTACAATAAATAATGCAATTGTAAAAAACGGCCATTTTGGAACTTTCGCAGGCTGTTTTGCAATAACCAATTAACAAAATTAAACATACCATAGCTCAAATTGTAGGTTTTTTAATTTACTACAACTTTCTATTAAAAAGTTTTTTTCTAAAATCAATATCCTAAGCTACAAAATTAAAAATCCATAAAAATTGCAAATTTAACAAATGAAAATCGCAATTAAAAAAAAAGCGCACAATATTTTTGGTTACATTTTAGTAGAAGTTATTCCTGGCATCGTCCTTTACAACACCTGATAGGTTTCAAAAATTCCTGAATTATATCCTGAAATCGACCTATTTTTCACCCACAGCCTGGGGTATAAGCGAGATATTGAAGATCAAAGCCGTATATTATTTTGTGTGAAATTTAATCGATGTATTCAATGCCATCTAGCGGAGAGCGAATAAATTTTATGCATGCTAATGAGAAAGGATTTTATAGTGCTTAGAATAAGCTTTAAAATGAGCACTGTTAAAAGTCTTTTGTACGTAAAATGAGTGAGCTGTAATGAAAAAAGAGGAACATCTAATGGTTTTTTTTTTTAAATCAAAATTAATCAACTTTAACATAAATTGTTTAATGGATTCTAACAGCTTCGCTGCTTTGAAACACATATTTTTTGAGAAAAATCACGATTTTAAGAAAAAAACATTCGAATTAAAAAAAAGCACTTTCTTTTCATAATATCTCAAAAATAATGAAAGATACGTAAAAAAGTGTAATAATAAAATAGGTTTTTTTTTATTATTTTTTTCACCTGTCAAATTCTGACGTTTTTGCTTTTTCAGCCAATCACCACGCGTCGTTCTAGCCAATCATTGAGTGTAATACTGATAAAACAGCCTCTTCCTTGATAAAACAGTCTCTTCCCTGATAAAACTTAAGGTACCCTAAATTTCACATAATACGTACATATACCCTATTCCACGAACATACGCCTGTTTTGGATTACTTCGACAACGAATATTTTACTGTGCAAAATAAGAAGAACGAAAGTAAATTGCAAATTAAATTGTTGTTTATTGGGATAATTATTAGCGCCATTTACTTTCGTACTTCTTATGTTGCACAGTAAAATATTCGTTGTCGAAATAATCTAAAACAGGCGTATGTTCGTGGAATGGCCCATACCTGTGTTTACTAACTTAATTTATGAACAGCCCTGGTACATAGATATTTTAAAAACACTAACCACGATATACAGTAAAACCTCGATATAACGGACTAATTGGAGAAACGGGATGTCCGTTAAAGCCGAAAGTCCGTTGTATAAAAATATGTTTAAAATAGATAAATTTTTTTTTGAAATTATGTAGGTATCTTGGTATCTACTGTGTTTAGATACAGTGTACAAATCTATAAGTTAAAAAAGGAATAAAGTTTTGTTCGCTACTTTTCTACTTCATCAAAAAACTTTCTGTAATATACCTACTCATTCATAGGTTGAATGAGCGATGTATTTTTTGACAAAAGATACAATAATTAAAGTTGCCATCTTCTGAATTTAAAATACTTTCAGTGGGATTAGCAGGAGCTTTGTCTAAGATCAATAAACATTTCGCCTCTTTAGGTGGTATTACCAGTTTCTTCTCTTGAAATTTTCTCACTGCAGGTGCAAATCCTTTAAAAACCAATTTTTAAAAATATCTCTGCTGAGCCATGCCCTTTTGATGATTATATATCTTTGACAATACTAGGTTTACGAGATTTACCAACAATTATAGTAGTCATTCCATGCGATCCATCGGCGTTTGCAAAAAGCAGTGCCGAGATTCTGTCCTTGTTGTTTTTCCCTCTAGAATTCGATTTTTCATAATTTTTTGCATTCAATTTTTTTACATTTAATCTGATTTTTTGTCCGTTATATCCGAAGTCCGTTAAATAGAGGTCCGTTCTATCAAGGTTTTACTGTACTCAGATTTTCTACAGTTTTTATTTTCAAAATAAATATTTCTAAACTTTTCATAAATGTCAAACAGAACCGATGTAAACCGTACACAGAACAAAGAACTAATTCTTCTATTTTGTTGCTGATTTCAACAAACCAGTGTTATCACATAAAAGGATTCGAATATTTACAACGTAATATTTTGGAACAATAGTTACTTTTAAAATACACATTATATTAGAAGAATTAGTAAAATAGTTCTAAAATTACATTCTCCTATTTTATTATTACAAAAACACGGGTGAATAATAATTAAATAAAATGCATTCACCTGGGGGTTAGGCAAAACCAATTACACCACTGCACTGTGGTGAACTCACCCAGCGTAGCTGGGTAAGACCACGAAGCAAGTAGGCCGCGCAATTTTCACCGATTTAAATTTTCGCGATTTAACATCGTCATAATTTAATTTAAACAAAATGGACGTTAGCGTTAGATTTGGTGACAATAATCATGAACAAATTAAAGATTTGTTAAAAAATAATACGCCTCAAAATACAATTAAGACAAAAAGGTCTGTTTGGACACAATTTGAGCAATTTTGCACAGTAAGGAACTATCAGTTGAATGATAATACAAGTATTCAAGAAATTGCAAAAGTTCTTGAAGATTGGGGAATGAATATGAAGAAAATGAATGGTGAAGATTTTAAGGAATACTCTGTTAACACTATTTGGAATGTAACAGCTAAAATGATTCAAGAAAAATATTTTTCAGAGTTTAATATAAGTTTTAACCCGTTTATCGACATTGAATTTAAGAAGGCAAGAGACGTGAGTAATGCAAAAAGGAAAGAGTTACAAAGTCGTCCCGAAAAAAGAAAACAAAGTGCTATAGCGCTGGATGAAAAAGAGTATTTGAGTATTATAGACTCGTGCGATGAAAATAATCCGCTAGGATTAGAGATGAAATTTTTTCATGTTGTCTCTTACGAGTTAGCATGGCGCGGTGGTGAGGGTGTTCATTGTAGAATTGATTATTTCAAATATGAAATAAATAATGCCGGCAAAGAAACAGGAAGGATTGAATATAATCCAATTTCTACCAAAACATGCAAGGTGGTCAAAAAAAGTGTTCGGATTCAAAATGGCTGACACCAAACATTAAAGATCCAGAAAGGTTCCCAATAAGACTATATAAAAAAATCATGGAGAAGCGTGGTAAAAATATTACCAGCGATAGATTTTTCCTTACCCCAAATCCATACTGGCAAATAGGTAATGGAATATGGTATAAAAATACTCCCATTGGACCAAATGAAATGGCTAAATGGTTGAAGAACTCTGCAAAAAAATGCGGATTGGACACACAAAACCGAAAAATAACAAATCATTCAAGCCGATCCAGTGTAGTATCTCATCTTGTTAAGGCAGGAATTCAAGAACAGGAGGCAATAAAAATAACTGGACATGCCACAGCTTCTTCGTTAAAACCTTATTTACAAGTTAATGAAGAACATCATAAAAAAATTATTAATAAACTTAGAACAATTACTACAACTGAGTGCATTGCCAGTACATCAACTGCGACTGTAATTAATGATACTGAAAGTGACGACAGATTAGACGTTACGAACGACATTGGAAAATCTCATTTTAGTTATAAAAATTTTGTTTTTAATAATTGTTCATTTTCGATTTAAACAGTTTTTTATGTATTAACAATATAATAAATAAATTGGTTCATAAAATAATTTATCTATAACCTACTTAAGACATTGATCCTAGTTGTCTTAAAAATATTTCACAGATTTGGGTTGAAAGGGGGTTAACAATATGATAATTAAGATAGAGAACGTAAAATGTATTTACTAATAATACATATTGGTTCACAAAATAATCTTTTCAAATACCACTCGTCCTCTAAATTTTGCTTGATAAATTTTTTCGTTTTCATACTTAAACTTCTTTATTTAGGGTAAAATCACTCAAACAAACCGAAATGGATAAAATCACTCGTCCTTCGGACTCGTGATTTTATCATTCGGTTTGTTTTCGTAATTTTACCAAATAAAGAAGTTTTCGTGAAAACAAAAAAATTTCTCGATAAAATTTAGAGGACTCGTGGTATTACCTTTGATAAAAATTTTGGTTTGTTTGTTTTTCCTATCACACAAAAATTGACGAAGATATGATTGATTAAAGAGCCCGCGGTAGCGCAACCACAGTCTCTCTCGATCCCTTTGACCCTTCACCGTTTCAAAATAAAAGGTTTTTCACTACATATTATACTGAAAAAAGTTGTAGCTCTTTTAATTACCTTCAAAATGGTTTTTTATAAGTTGCGATAACTTCAAAATTGAAGTAGTTATGACCCAAAAACTAAATCATACATATTCAATGTTTTAATTTAGGGGTAGTTTTAAGGGTTAAAGAACTTGAGCATATGATTTTCCAGCATAGTTTTTACGAGAACGTGGAACGATATTTAAATCCTTTTTAGTTTATCAAAAGAAATTTTTTATACAATTTTTCGTGGGGTTGATTTTAAGGGTTGAAAGGGGTTAACAATTAAATAATTAAGATAGAGAACGTAAAATATTCTTTACTCTATATGTATTTAAGTCTTCTTGTCAAACCAAATTAATTTTTTGTAAATTTTTTCTATTTAGGGGTTGTTTTTAAGGGTTGAAAGGGGGTTAACAATATGATAATTAAGATAGAGAACGTAAAATATTATTTACTCTATATTTAAATCTTTTTATGTCATACTTATAAGTATCTAGATATACCTCAAAGTAAATTTTTTCGATTTAGGGATAGTTTGCAAGGGTTGTACGGTTTTAACGGAGTTCGGGTCAATATCACTTTTGAAGTTAAGGGTAAGATAAGCCTAATTCCAAAATCTCATGTAAATCGGTTCATAGTAAAAAATTTCGGGGGTAAAAACCTATTTTACGCTTCAATGACTGCACTAATATAGGTAGGAAAAACAAGCAACCCTGCAACATTTGTGATAAAAATGTCCTAATTTTTAAAGTTGTTTTTTATTTTCTTTTTTCGCATTTATACAATTTAGTCGAATAATCTGAGAGTCCATTTGTTAAGAAATATCTTCCAAACGTAAAGATTTTCCAAACGTTGAAAAAAAATACAAACTGGATTATAGATCATCATCCCTTAAGAAAATAAACATTGTCTATTTTCTGCGTGTGTTCGAACTAAGCAGCACCCACTGAACAAATGGAGGCGAGTTCGAAAAAACATTTATTCGATTCGTATTTTGTGTTACACACTTTTTTCAACAAAAGCTTTTTATACAGGGTTATACAACATACAAAGGTAACATCATTCACACAGTTAAGGAAGTATTTAAGCTTCCGCCAAGGTGAATAAATTGACAAAAAGAATAGTACATTGTTTACCGGGTAGGAAAAGCTTAACATTCCTGGACGACTGTGAAGATTGCTAAGTCGAGGCGCAAGCCGAGACTTAGCAACACAGAGTCCAGGAATGTGGCTTTTCCTACGAGGTAAACATACTATTTTTCCGCAAATCGTTTAAAATTCGACAGATATTGATTGATTTAAAAAAAACGCGATAATTTTATTCCCAAATAAATGGTGCTTTGAAATTCCTAATAAAATTACTTGGGTTACTATGGAAACGTATTGAGGTTGAATTGTCAAACTTGACGCTTATAAATTTAACACTAACAACTGTACGGAAATATCATTTCCTTACAGTAAGGAAGTCCTGACTTTTTCTTCAAGAAATTTTGACAGGAATGTCAAAATTTCCTGGCGATTTGCGGAAAAATATGTTATTGAACTTTTTTATAAATTGTTTATTTATTTATTAATCACTGATATTAAAACAATTGTAAAATAATGTAGCTGTAATTATGCACCAAAATTTTAAAGCAAAACCTACATTTGACATTCTATTTATTTGATAACGTCAAATTTTTTTACTATATAACCCGTGATCAGAGTAGTAGCCATTTTTTGTCACTTACTGTTGCGTTTAGTAAATTTCCGACTTATTTCGTATGCTTTAAATGATGACGCACGGGTAAAGAACCCTGGACTAAACTGTAAATAGCCATCTCGTTCGTTGCTGATGACGACATCGCTGTCAACTTTTTACTTTACTTAATCAGTAGACCCATTGTACCTTTCGGTGTAGGGCCATTTATAATACAATTCATTAAATTACAATTCAATAAATTACAATATTTTACAATCTTCTGAATTGTCCTAGCTCTTAACGAACTTTCTCCATTCCTTCCTATTGGATGCCATCTGTGTTGCTTCCTGCCAAGTCTTACCCTTACTCTGCAGTATCTGCGAAATGTCACTGTTCCATTCTTTGATGGGCCTTCCTCTTCTATTCTTACCTATTGGTTTGGCTTCCCACACTCTTTTCACTTGTCTATCATTGTCCATCCGGGTTAGATGTCCGAACCATGCCAATTTTTTCTTCTTGATTGAGTCGAGTATCGGCTTGATTTTGAGTCTTTCTCTTATTTCTTCATTTCTGATTCTATCTGTTCTTTTTACTCCTATCGTTCTTCTGCTGTCAACTTATGTTTACATATTTACATCTACGGCATAGCTTATGTGATTTTAGTTTAGTGATAAATTAAAGCAACAATTCTCACTATGTGAGTCGCTTTTCTAACAAACCTTTTACAGCTAAAGCCTATTTGGAATGCTATAATTAAAACAAATAAAATTATTCTTTGGATCACACTTTTTTGCTCCATTTACTTAATAATTTATCGGAAAACTTGGCTTCGAAAACTTTCGGAAAAATAATAAGTTTTCTTATATAGCAATGGGACTTTATTATAATGACTCTTAGGATACGCCTTAGCCAAGCTTTAATAGCATTATTTGAACAATTAGAACACAAATCAAATGAAAAGCCCTTTTATAAAAGTTGTTTACATTGTTGGAAAATTAATATTTTTTATCTTTGTATAATCAATATAAAGGACACCGCACACATCTTATGGAAAATGTTATGTCACTCAAATGTAATAGAATTTACATGAATAGATTCGTCTCGAAATTGCAATCATTTCATATCATTGCGCTAACTGTGAATTTCAATTAGTAACTACGTAAATTGATATAAATTAATTTAAAATCAAATGGGTATATACGTGAGAAAAAAGATTTTGTGAATCGGCAGTTCATAAGTCTTTCTGCAAGTATTAAGGCAATTATCTCATATCTGCTATCTCAAATATGACAGTTTTATCAACTTTAAAAATGTGATTTCCGTAAGCTTGACTTACAATTTACACCGCTTTTAATCAAAATTCAGAGTTGGCGCAATTATATGAAATGAATGTAATTTCAAGTTGAATCTATTCGTATACATTTTATTGCACTTGAGTCACATTTTCCATAAGATATGTGCGGTGTCCTTTTTATGCAAAATTGTATGTGTTTTCTAAACCAATTTTATTTTAGCACGAACTTTTTCATTTTTTCGTTTCAAATTTCTTTCTTTTTCAAATTAAGTCTGGCATTTGCGTGTTAAATAAATCCAATCATTAAATGTATACTGCACCGTCTTTAATAATAATAGAACTCCGCTGAAAGGTATAATTTTTGTAGAAGTTTTCACCTTTTTTCAAAATCATCTCTTTACATAATTTAAAAACTTTACACGTTTGTACGTTCACGTACAAAGGTGTAAAGAAATCTAGGCAAGAATTTCCTTTGGTAATCTCTTAAATATTCTTTAAATCTGAAAATCGTTTTACGTCAGTCTATCTGTGAAAAAATCATTGATTTCACTTAAAAATATAATAGGAGTAGTTGATGAAACGTCCGTGAAAACGTATAGCTGACGTTTTTAAAACACTCTGAAAAAGTGAAAAAATATTTTTCTACGAGCGTGCAAAAATGTCTACTTTCGCGCACGCATTTTAGTTTAGAAAGTTTCACTTTTCCGCACGCGTGTTACTTTTCCGCACGCGTGTTACTTTTCCGCACGCGGTTTTTACTTTTCCGCACGCGTGTTAATTTAGATATGTTAATATGGCCTTAAAGTAATTATAATACATGCAATAAACTAATATTTAGATATTATTTACTAATTTATTTCAAATATATCTTATTGTGTTGCTGTTTTAATGAAATTAACGCGACAATTCGATGAAATAAAATTATTTTGACATAATATTCGAAAGTCAAATCGGTAGACAATAACAGTCGTTTTGAATCATCGTCATGGAAACCAAGATCGTCGTCATGCTAATTAATTATATTGAAAGTTTGGTTTTGACAACCTTGTCAAAGAATTAATTTGTGTATGTATTTTCATATTAATTAAATTATTTGATTAAGATTTGGTAATTTTTTAAAGACTCTTAGAAAAAATATTGTTCCTAACGCTTGCAGAAAGTCTGTTTTCCGCACTCGCGCTTGCCGAACTCCCGCTTCGCGTCGTTCGGCAAACTGCAGTCGCGTGAGGAAAAGAGTGACTTTCTGCACTTGTTAGGAAAATAACTATCTTTCCTATAAAACGTTTCTTATACTTTTTAGAGAAAAATGGATCAAATAAAAGTTGTAGATCATAAAAAGTTCTTGAAATTAGAGAATTTAGGTTGTTCTCATTTCCTTCGTGTAACTATTTATATCATTTTCGATTTTACTTTTGTTGGCATTTGAAGTAGTAAAATTAATTTGCTGATGTTCTTTCTATGTTCGTTTTAGCTTTAGTCTTATATCGTCGAATAAAGTATTGTGATCAGAACCAATATCTGCTTCTGGGTACGTCGTAACTCTACTGACGAAGTTTCTTAGTCTTTTGTAGACTGTAATTTATCTGATGTAGGAATTTAATATATTTTATCTGATATACTTTTATGTAATATTATTATACAAAATACTTTTTTTGCCGTGCACTTAATAGAACAAAACAGGATATCACTAGAATAATAATAATAATAGCTTTATAATAGCTTTATTGAACAACAGTTTCCCATTTACAGGACAATGATAAAAATATTATATAATTTATAACACCTATAGGTAAGATAAAGATTTAAGCAGTAGTACCAAAAAAATAACATTAATAATACAAGTTAGAGACTAAAATTAATATAAATTCAAACAGAAAAAGAAAATAAATTAATAAAAAAAATAAAATAAAAAATTAGTGCTTATTTCAGACACTCAATAGCTACTCTTATAAAGTTCCTTTGAGAACATGAAAAAATGTCACAATGCTTACCAATAACATTAAAATTTCTACACATTACATTAATAGGAGCCTTACCTAGAATATTTGTACGAGCTCTTGTACACCTAAATAATACATTTGTTCTTAAATTTGACCTTGGAATATTAAAATTAATGTTTTCTAATATTGAAATACAATCAATTGCATTATTAACAAGTTTGTACAAAAAAATTAAAGATGCAACTTTTCTTCTTAATTCTAAACTACACATACTAAAACGATCACACAAGTAATTATTATCTACACCTCTAGCCGGATAAAGACCATTTACTTTAAACATTAAAAATTTTAGAAATTTTCTCTGAACGCTTTCAATTGCAATGTTATGACAATCATAGAAAGGACTCCATACAATACTGGCATATTCAAGTTTAGAGCGGACATAAGTATAATATAGCAATGTTAATCATTTTATATTATTAAATGACTTACAATTGCGAATTAAAAACCCATAAGCCTTCAACGCTTCAGAAACTTTAACACACATATGTTCCACAAAAGTGAGTTTTGTGTCAAAAATTACACCCAAATCCTTAACCGTGTTCTGCCTTTCTAATATTCTATCGTGACAACTATAGTTAAATACAAATAAACTTGATTTCCTAGAAAAAGTGACTACTTTACATTTTTTTGTGTTAAGTTGTAATTTGTTGCTGTTGCACCAATTTTCCAATATTTCTATATTCTGCTGAAGTTGGTTACAATCATCCAGCTCCCTAATAGTAGAAAATATTTTCAAATCGGCAGCAAAGCCCAGTCTTTCGCATGAAATATTTTCAAGAAGGTCATTAATAAATAGTAGAAGGAGCAATGGACCGAGATTGGAACCTTGAGGCACACCAGACGCAGCAAGATATTTTTCTGAGATATAACCATTATATGCTACAAACTGCATCCTTCCCTGAAGATACGATTTTAAGAATAAAAGAGCACTGTCAATAAAACCAAATGTTGAAAGCTTGCTAAGTAATACTTCATGATCAATTCTGTCAAAAGCTTTCGAAAAATCGGTATATATAACATCAACTTGTCCATTATCGTCAATAACTTCAGAAAGATATTGGGTAAAATAAACCAAGTTGGTTACAGTTGATCTTTTACATAATAACAAAACCATGCTGATGAGATGAAATATAAAGTTGAACAGAAGATAAGATCCTATTATATAATACGATTTCGAAAACCTTTGAAAAATTAGATAAAATAGAGACAGCTCTATAGTTTTCTATTTCTGACTTCACCCCAGCCTTAAATATCGGACACACCCTTGCTTCCTTCCATAGTTCTGGATACTTCATTTGTTGTATAGATAAGTTTATAATCTTGTTTAAAGGTATGACAAACGCACCAGCGCAATCTTTAATAAGAAACGAGGGAATCTTGTCAGGGCCTGATGTCATCTTATCTTTTAACTTTCTGATAGCAGCATTTATTTCATCCTCTGTAACCGATTGAAAATTAATTGATGTCATATATGGGTTTATTGGATAATTGCAACCACCTTCATCATCAGAAACTAAATAAACACTACTGAAAAATTCCGCAAAAGCATTCACTATGGCTTGCGGATCTTTGTAATCACTTCCCTCAAAACTCATGTTGCCAGGAATTCGTGATGATTTATTTCTAGAGTGAATGTAAGACCAGAACTTAGTTTTGTCTTGAGAAATATTTGTTTGAATATCCTCCAAGTAATTGTCATATGCCACCTTGACCTGATATTTTATTAGTCGTCGTAATCTTTTAAACTCAATAAAATCGGAATGAATCTTAGATTTTTTATATTTGCGTCGGAATTTAACTTTTAGTTTTATGTTTTTTATAATCGCGGAATCAAACCAAGGTAGATATTAATTTATGAGCATGATTTTTGTAAACCGGAATATGCTTATCAAAAATTTCATAAATTTTATTATAAAAAGTTTGTACAGCAATATCTACTTCGTCACTTAATCACTCTGTAGGATACTTGAATATAAGTAAACAAAATCTGCATTCCTAAAATTATAAGCTTTATCAAGTGAATTTGGAATAAACGTTACTTCTTTAGAAAATATGTTGTTAAAATTTATTATCAGAGCCGGATGATGATCAGTGGCGTGCTGGAACTTTTCAAGCGGCCCGGTGATTTTATAGAAAAGCGGCCTCTCATCATTTTACCTTCTATTATCAGGATGTTTTATTCGTTATTTATAAAATAAAAAAAAAAACGAAAATATAAATTATTTTTAAATCAAACATACAACTTTAAACTCAATGATTTTTTTTAATTTGCTATATTTTTTTATTTAAGAATAAAATTTTACAAATAATAAATGACATGTATGCGAATATTGTATGCAGTAAGATAGAAACCATGATTTCCTGAATAAAATCAAATTTTGAGAATTTTTCAATCATGTATTAAGTTGAATTTTAGTAAATTGATTATACAAGAGAGTACAAAATACAAGTACAGTGCAAATACTTTAATTCAACAATATTTAAAATGTTAATACAACGCAATAATCTAAACATTCTTTTGCAATTATTTTATAAAATAATAACTTAACTCTCGACCAATAATTTCCGCATTAAAGTAGATTTTTGAGCAAATTCGTCGATTATTTTATCATTTTTAAGCTCATACAAAGCTTCTTTTTCTATACCGATTAGCATAAATGTTTCCAAGTGATCTTGTGTTAAAGTAGGTACTTCTAACTGATTTTTTATGTATTTCAACGTTGAAAAGCTTCTTTCGCAAGATTTCTGTGTCACTGAAAGAGTTAATAAATGCTTATATACTATTTAAATTTGGATAGGTACACTGATATAAGTTGTACTTATGCAAAACAGCGTAACAGCAAGCTATACAATCTTTATACATATACTTTTTAGTACCACACGGAGGTGAAGTTTTCACAATATCAACAACATTGTCATTTGTTACTTCATGTTCATTATCAGTAAGATTAATAATATCATCCTTCATAATTTCTGTAGACTGAACATATTCATCATTAGCTCGATCTTCTATAATTTCAGTATTTTGCAAAATCCTATTTTTTAATACAATCCATTTATCAGCAGAATCCACGAGTTCTTCATATAACATCATAAAACGATTTGTCTTGATCAAATCGTTTTTCAATACAGTGGAACCTCGATAACTCGGATTAATCGGGACCGCGGCCGATCCGGGTTATCGAAAATCCGGGTTAGCCGGAGAATATAGTAAAAATTAATAAATAACCTCCATTACAATTACAAAAACATGAAACACATATGCACAGTACACATCTAAATTACGTATAGTTGTATAGAGTGTAGAGTTTTGTTCATTTCTTGGTAAAAAACTCAGTCATACTGTAGAGATGTACCGACACCATAATATGGTAGGTCTGGATCCTGCGTACAAAAAAAAATTGATAAATAGCAAGCTGAAAATTTGTTATTAGCTTAAGGGTGTCTAGTCGGACAAACATTAATATATGGGAACACTGGAACAGGGGAAGTTTTAACTGTGGAACAGGTTAAAAATTTGGAACGGTCAGACCACGAAAACGGCACATGTATTTTTTCCGACAGAACAGACTTAAACTCTCCGAACAGAGATTAAACTCTCATGCAAAAATCAGACTGCTATTTGTCACCAAATTGGCGTTTTAATGAGTGGAACATGTAGAATATGTCAAATGACAGGAATTATGACAGGTGATAAATAGCAGTCTGATTTTTGCATGAGAGTTTAATCTCTGTTCGGAGAGTTTATGTCTGTTCTGTCGGACAAAACAAATGTGCCATTTTCGTGTTCTGACCGTTCCAAATTTTTGACCTGTTCCACAATTAAAACTGCCCCTGTTCCAGTGTTCTCATATATCAAAGTTTATCCGACTAGACACCCTTATAGTCCTGTTGCCAGGGGGGGTACAACGGCCTCGTTAATTCAGATGGACTTACTCAAGGTTTTTTTATGTATTTTGACCCGTAGAACACGAATTTTTTGGGTAACAGTTGATCCGGATGTCGATAAGATTGTTATAGACCAAGAACTTGAGGAATCAAATAACAGCGATTTTTGGCAAAACAAAACAATATTTTGTATTTTTTGGGCCATTTTAAGTAAAAAATATTTCTACAAGTTTTTTCGTAGGATGCACAGTTTTCGAGATAAACGCGGTTGAACTTTAAAAAAATCGAAAAACTGCAATTTTTGAACCCGAATAACTTTTGATTAAAAAATAAAATAGCAAGTCTGCTTACCGCATTTGAAAGTTGAAGTCAAATTATATCGGTTTTGATTATTTGCATTGGTAAAAATTTATTTTTTTATTGTTTAACAAAGCTATAAACACGTAGGGTTTCCCGTGCTTTTACATGCGTTTTAACGCATGTAACGTAGAAATAGTCTTGATTGCACTAGTACCTATTCTACCTACTCGTTCGATTTTAAATGAGAAATCATAGAAACATCACTCACGCACTAGTTGTTTGTAGCTTTGTTTAACAATAACACAATAAATTTTTAGCAATGCAAATAATCAAAACCGACATAATTTGACTTGAACTTTCAAAGGCGCTTAGCAGAATTGCTATTTTATTTTTTAATCAAAAGTTATTCGGGTTTAAAAATTGCAGTTTTTCGATTTTTTGAAAGTTCAACCGCGTTTATCTCGAAAACTCTGCATCCTACTAAAAAACTTGTAGAAATATTTTTTGCTTAAAATGACCCAAAAAATACAAAATATTGTTTTGTTTTGCCAAAAATCGCTGTTATTTGATTCCTCAAGTTCTTGGTCTATAACAATCTTATCGACATCCGGATCAACTGTTACCCAAAAAATTCGTTTTCTACGGGTCAAAATACATAAAAAAAACTTGGGTAAGTCCATCTGAATTAACGAGGCCGTTGTACCCCCCCTGGCGACAGGACTATTAAGCTATTAATAAATTTTTAGCTTGCTATTAATCAACTTTTTTTTCATACGCGGGATCCAGACCTATGGTAGCATAATATCATATTATGATGCTGCAATAAATTTATTTTAAAGATTCGTCTTTATCAATCCTACCTAATGTTTCTAGTTTCTTTTCCATTGTCACTGCAACATTTTTACGTTTTGTTACCATTACGTAGACAAAGCAAACACAATCTGAAGCACGATTACATTACAGAACGGAAGTGATTAATAGGCTGTACTACACACAATACAAGAATTTTTAAATAGTCACGTCTTTTTTAAACAATGCTAAGACAGTTTGACATAAATAAAGAAAAAGGAATACAGACAGGTGTCTGTTCTTTCCGATAAGCTGAGACGGTCGCTCTGGCTGCCGCCGTGTGCATGAATCATTTTTACTATTGTACTTATGTGTTCAAATTACACAAATACACATTATCTCTGAAATATTATTTGGCCTACATACATTTTTATTTGATAAAATTGTTAAATTGTTTATTTGTTAAATTTTTGTCTGATGAAAATCGGTCCGGGTTAGCCGGACTTCCGGGTTATCGGGGGCCGACTTATCGGGGTTCCACTGTACTTCCAATAATTCGGAAAAAAATTTGCAAGACATTTTTTATTTTGCTGAGTACATACATGTTTAAGGAAATTGGAAAACCATAAATATAGGGACATACTTGTATGTATGAAAATAAATATTATCTGTAGATATCTATTTATGTATATAGAGTCATATTCATTTACTTACTTTATTTATTTAACTGTATTTTACCATTAAAAAAATTTAAATTTTTTTAAAATCTTTTATTAATATTATTAGCAAAATTAAAATTCGATTAGAAATTAAAAAATATTTTTTTGTTACATCTAAAAATTTTTGTGAAAAAAACCTATCTGACTGGCCTCAAGAGGCCGCGGCCTCTCGGTGATTGCACCGATTCATTTATATGGCCAGCACGCCACTGATGATGATCATCCTCAGCTACAAGAGGCAAACCATCGTGAGACACAGTACATTTTATATTGGATGCTATCAAATCAAGTATTCGTTCAAGTGTATTTTTTATATTATTAGAATGGAGAATTAGAATGGAGGAATTTTTATTTATTAGAATGGAGATTCAGTATCCTAAAACTTTTCTTCAAAAATAGAGACAAATCGAAACCGCCGAATTACAGAGGAATAAATTTAATAAACACATTAATAAAAACATTAAAATTAACAAAAAGTATAAGAATTAACTGGCCCAATTCAAGCGGGCAATGGTATAATCTAAGGGTACTCCCTGAGTCCTCTATTGTTCAACCTGATAATTAAAAAAGTAAGAACAAAATAGGATAGGAAATGGGAAAAAACAACTTAAAATAATCTGCTATGCAGACGATGCCAAACTAATGTCTCAAAATGAAGATGATTTGAAACGTATGATGCACCAATTTAATATAACCAGAAAATTTAACATGTTAATTTCCCCAAGAACGACAAAATGCACGGTTATAACATTCAATCTACTAAGATGTAAATTAGAGATGGAGGGTCAGATAATAGAACAAGTGATAAAGTTTAAATATCTAGGCACCACACTATTTAGCTACAGAAAGCTCAAAACACAAGTGGAAGATCAAGTCAATAGAGCAAACAGTAGGTTGTTTGAATGAAACAATAAGAAGAAATAAAAATATCGGAAAAGAAATAAAAGGCAGAATTTACAAAATAGTCATCAAACCAATAATGACATACGCGGCAGAAACATGACCTGTCACTTCTTCTTCTGGTGCCGAGACCGCTTGTCGATCGTTGGCTCTCATGTTGCCCAGCATATTAACAATAACAATCATTGTCTTATTTACAGCCGCACGAAATAGTTCAGTGCTAGTTTTCCCAAACCATTGGCGTAGGTTTTTAAGCCAAGAAGTTGTACGGTGGCCCACACTTCTTCTTCCTGTTTCCTATTATTTTGCCTGACCTGTCACAGAGAGGATAAAAAGAATGTAAAAACAGTAGAGATAGACCCCTTCAAAATATCGATGGTAGGATACTATGGGACATTGGACAGAGCTAAAAGTACAAATATACGACGGAGATGCAAATAGGAGACCTATAAGACCTGGAGAGAGAACAGAAGAGTAGAATGAAACGACCACATATTCGAATGACAACAAATAGATTAGTAGAAGAGTGAGTTCCTCAATAGGAAGACGATCAGTGGTCAAAGAAAAACGATGAAATGGCAACTTACTGGAGACACAATTAAAAAACAGACATATATGTCTACATAAAAAGAAGAAGAAGAAGTAAATACTGTATATTATTCTTTTTTTCATATGGATGGCACTATATTACTAATTGACACTTATTATTAAAGATTTTTATTTTTCAAAGTAAATAAAGTAAATAAATAAAATATACCACACGGACACAGTTTTATCATAAAACCATCTAGTCTAGAATAACAGTAGTTACAGTCCCGAGAAATAAGATTTTTCTCGTGACACATCCCCCTCGAGGCCGAAACCAAATTTTTTGAGTAGTATGGACATCTATATCAATAACCTATAAGTTTTCTGCAACCGATTTTGATGATATACAGGGTGTTTAATTAATAATTGTCCATATAGCAACTGGAGAAACCTTAGCACAAAATACGAAGATTGAACCTGAAACACTTAAATAAAATGTGGTTCCTTATTGAGTTACAGGGTGTTTTATCTAAAAATTTAAAAACTATTTTTGCTCAGCATTTTAAAACTTTCATACTTGGCAGGGAGTAAAGGTGCTATACAAACTACTAAATTATGTTAAACAAACGTTTCTGGCTATTACCAGAGGCGTACGACGGGGGAAAGTGAATGGTTGACTCTTTCCAAATTCTACGCCAGTGGCGAAATTGCTATTTTAGTTAAATTTTTGGATTCTCCAATACTTTTAATGAAAATAATATACTCTTCATTCGTAACGATAAAGTCATTAGTTTTCGAGATCTTTGAAGTTAAAAAATAAAACGACACGGTTATTTTGATTAATGCGTTGTGTCACTTCATTTTTAATTTCAAATATCTCGAAAACTAATAATTTTATCGTTACGAATGAAGAGTATATTATTTACATAAAAAGCGTTGCAAAATAAAAAAAAATACACTAAAATAGCAATTTTGTCAGTGGCGTAGAATTTGGGAATAGTCAACCAGTAACTATCCCCTGTCGTACGTCTCTGGTAGTAGCTAGAAACGTTTGTTTATCTGAATTTAGTAGGATATACAGTACCTACACTTTCTGCCAAGTATAATAAGGATTCGCCAAATAGTTTTAAAGTACTGGCTACAAAATTTTTTAAATTTTAATCATATTTTGAATCATATTTAAATTAATCAAAATAACTGTGCCGTTTCATGTTTAACTTCAAATATCTCGAAAACTAATGACTTTATCGTTAGCAATAAAGAGTATATTATTTACGTAGAAAGTATTGGAGAATCTAAAAATGGCACTAAAATAGTAATTTCTCCAGTGGCGTAGAATTTGAGAAGGGTCAACCATTCACCATCCCCTGTTGTACGCCTCTGATACTAGCTAGAAACGTTTGTTTATCATAGTTTAGTAGGGTGTCTAGTAGTCGCACTTTCTGCCAAGTATGAAAATGATACGTCAAATACTTTTAAAATGCTGAGCAAAAAGAGTTTTTAAATTTTTAAATAAAACACGCTGAGACTCAGTAAGGAACTATTTAAGTGTTTTAAGTTAAATCTCCGTATTTTGTGCTAAGGTTTCTCCAGTTACTATATGGACAATTATTAATGAAACACACTATATATAGTTATAAACAAATAAAAATCAAAAAACGGTAAATTTTCGCTTTTTTCGTCAATTACTAAAACGTAAAGCGTTCTAAACAAATTTGAGAATAATAAACTAATAAACTAATAATAAACATTTATATTATTGCCTTAATTAAAAAAAATGACAAAAAGTAAGTTTAAACAGTGTAAAATTATTTTGCAAGAACATGTCGATTTTTTGGTTACTTATAAACAATTAGAATAACTTTTTAACCGTTACCGTAGAAAAATTATTTTTTCATATTTAGAAAAACCGAATTTTTATACACATTTAGAAAGAAAAACAATTGTCCTATGACAATTAGGGACGAAGTTAGCCCCCCCCCTCTTTTTTAATTTCACATGTTTTTGCAAAATAAGTTTGCAATGTTTAGAATTTTTTTTTGTCATTTTTTAAATTAAATTAATAGTATAAACTACGTCTTATTTCATAAACTATCCAAAGTATTACTGTAACTTCATCATTTCCTGGCTTATAGTGTTGCAAAAAAAATTAATTTTTGATAAACAAATTAAATAACTTTTAAACCATTTGACCGATTGCTTTGAAATTTAGGGTATGATTTAAGCACCAGAATTCTCAGCATTCCTTGTAATAAGAGGGTTCCAAGTTAATTTTTACATAAATTATGAATATTTATAAAAACTCAAAATTTATGATTAATTTTGCAATTTTCTAAGTAACCGATAAAAATGATAGACATATTCAGCGAACGCCATGTTGAACTTTTTATACGATTTATGAATTTCTTACTATCAAATTTGTTTAAAATGCTTAACTTTTTGGTAATTAACGAAAAAAGCGAAAATTTACATCATTTATATCATCAAAATCGGCTGCAGGAAAGATATAGACTATTATTATAGATGTCCATACTACTCAGAAAATTTGGTTTCGTCCTGGAGGGGGTTGTGTCACCAACAGGATATTCTTTTCCTTATTTCTCTGAACTATTAAGTCTGACGCTCTGCATCTGGAATACGAAATATACAATTTAGTATTCTTATCCCAGACAACAAAAAATTTAGCAGACTATCCTGGAAAACATTCATTTGTCTCTATCTCTAAACTATTTAGATTCTCGATGCAGTCCACACCAAAGATGGGATTAAAATTTAGAGTTTTATTGTTGATTTCCAGGAAAATTACTTCCAGACACTGCAAGCTACACTTTCTATTTGTCAGTTGGAATTCTTTTCCCTTCTCGACTTTTATGAGGATATATAGGTATGAGAACTGTTTGTTTTGGATAGTTTTATCAATAATTTATTTTGCGGACAAAAGATCTTATCTACGAAAAGGGTTGGTACAGCGCTAAGATTATTGCGGTCAAGGGACGACGAAAGGTCACTTTTGCAGTTATTGGATGTAAAATGTAAATGTTTCTAATCTTTATGTTTATTTGTGCAAAAGACAAATTAATCTATTTTTGGTAAACGGATAAAGTAAAGAAATATTTTTATTGTCTATTTATTATTGTTAAAATTCAAATAAGTATAAAGAAAGTAATGATAATGGAAAAAAACTAATAGAATTTTCAATGGAACATAACCATAAGGTAACAATTACACAATATATCCCTTATAATATTTCAATCAACGACAGTACATAATTACAAATTAGTAATAGACCAGTAAGGATGTGTGAAAAAAACGTCTATTTTTGGATGTGAGAGTTGGCATTCGGATTTTTGCAGATAAAGTTAGGTGACACCTTCAGTAATAATAATTGACTTGTGCTCCTTCTCAAATATGCCCGGAACATTAATAAAAAAATTAAAATATTTAAAAATTTCGAAAAACGTCGATTTTTTTCTGCTTTCTTTGCTTATAACTTTAAAACGATTCGTTTTGGAACAAAGTCGTAGAAAAATAAAATAAAGATACTTTAATTTTCTATGATATACGACTGGTCAAAAATGTCTTAACGTATTACCTTTTCTGCAATATAGCAATAAATACAAAATAAGGGAGCAACATACGCCTGTTGTTATTCAATGTTTTTAACCACTTTGGTGGCACTTAGAACCTTAGTAATTCACTTAGGAAATTCTTTGTAGCATACTTAAAATGTGTACCAAATTTCATTTAAATCGACCTAATAGATTTTGCATAATAAATTTGCAATCTAAATGTTTTTAAAAAAGTTCAAATTTTTTAAAATCTTTCTGAACAAAAAGTAGACCATTTAGAAGTTGTCTAATTTTTTTACATTTAAAGACGTGCTCTACCTATCTAATACACTTTACAGAATTAAAATCGGATTATTTAAGGGGCCTCAGCAATGTTTTAAACTTATAAACAATTTTTTGGCTTATAAACAAATAGCTGTTTAATAATAAAAAAATTAATTTTTAGCAATGCAAATAATTAAAACCGGTATAATTTGACTTAAACTTTCAAATGCTGTCAGCAGAATTGCTATTTTATTTTTTAATCAAAATTTATTCGCGTTCAAAAATTGGTTCAAAAATTGCAATTTTTCGAATTTTTGAAAGTTCCACTGCGTTTATCTTAAAAACTATGCATCCTACGAAAAAACTTGTAAGGCCATTATTGGTAAGAATTACCCAAGAAATACAAAAAAATGTTTTATTTTGCGAAAAATCGATGTTATGTAATTCCTCAAGTTCTTTGTTTATAACAATATTATCGACATCCGGATCAACTGTTACCCAAAAAAATCGTGTTCTACGGGTCAAAAATTACATAAAAATCTTGGGTAAGTCCATCTAAATAAAGGAGCCCGTAATAAATTTGTTTATAAGTCAAAAAATTCTTTATAAATTTAAAACATTGCTGAGGCTGCTTAAACAATCCAATTTCAATTCTGTAAAGTGCATTAGATAGGTGGAGTGCTTCTTTATATGTAAAAAAATTGACAAATCTTTGTATGTTCTACAATCTTGTATGTTTTAGTTTTTGTTGTGCAAGATTTTAAAAATTTTAATTTTTTAAAAAAAAGTTTAGATTGCAAAATTATTATTCAAAATCTAGTAAGTCAATTTTAATGAAATTTACTGTACGGTTTTAGCACATTACAAAAATTTTCTAAGCGTATTAGGAAGGTTCCAAGTGTAACCTAAGTGATGGAAAATCATTGAATAAAGACAGGCTTGTTTTGCCCCCCTATTTTATATTTATTGCTATTTTGCAGCAAGGGTGATAAATTAAGACATTTTTAACCAATCGCATCTGATAGAAAATTTAATTATCTTTGTTTTATTTCTATACGACTTTGTTCCAAAATGAATCGTTTTAAAGTTATAAGCAAAAAAAGTAGAAAAAAACGAAATTTTTTGAAATTTTTAAATATTTTATTTTTTTTATTAATGTTCCGGGCATATTTGAGAAGGAGCACAAATCAATTATTATTAACGAAGTTATCACCTAACTTTATCCGCAAAAATCTGAATGCCACTTCTCACATCCACCTAAAAACAGATCCTTACTGGTCTATAAAGCCATAAAACTGAAAAAAACAGTAAAATAATAAAAAGCTCCGAAAAGGTGAAGTAAATGAAGTTGGTTTAAAGTTTAAAGGGTAAAGGTTAAACATCTCAAACGTTGAGCTGTGTGACGACCTTTGGCTAAAAAAAACTATGTAAACAGTAATAGACTGACAATTGATAAGAGGCTCAAGCATGACAGAACACGGGATAAAAATATCATAAGTATATTTTTATCAAACAGTATATTTGATCACAGGTGGGTACTTGGGTAAAAGTTTTATAAACAAAAAATCAGTTAACATACAGAACGAATAGCGAACACTTTAGAGTAGTTTGTTGGCTCAAATTAGAATTCAGAATCGCTTTAAATTGAAACATTAGTCCCCTCTGAAGAGATTAAGAAATTGATGAAAAAAAAATTACTTTTGCAAGAGATGACTAACCATCTCTAACAACACAAAACATTCCAGGAATGTACTATCAAAGTTCTATTAATGTTTGAATGTCCCTGACATTCAAGGAACATTCGGTGAACATCTGATTAAATTATTGGTGGAATGTTACCACAAGACATTCTATGAACATACTACCAATATCCTATATTTTAAGAGAAGCCATTTACTATTCAATTTGCGTTCATTTTCAAATTTGAAGCGCTTGTATCTATATAAGGTTGCGTTTTCATCACATTTCATGATAACCTAAAAATTTCTGATTGGAAAATGCATAGATAAAGAATATGGGGGAAATGGAAATTAGTGGCTTTTTTGCTGTTCTGTCTGTTAGTTTTGCTCTGGCTGGATCTGTTTTGTTTAAACAATTATGTAAGTATTATAAAATCCGTTTTCAATTTTCTTTATTCTTTATGAAGCGAATTATTTATGCATATTATTACCTGTAAATAGTACCTATTTCTTTTGATTTTTAATTGTAAAGAATAAAAAAATTACCATTCAGTTTAATTTTTTATTAGAATCAGCTGAAAGTGAGCTACAAAAAAAACAGGAAGGAAACGTATAGCCTTGTGGCTATGAAAGGCAAAAGAAATATATAAAAAGTATATTGGCTAGTTGGAAGAAACGCCACATTGTCGATGCATAATAAGTTATTACTTTATAAACAAAAATTAAGACCTGTATGGATTTTATGGATGCCCATTATTGGGGTGTACTACACCAAGTAATATAAAAATTATACAAAGATTCCAGAACAAAATACTGAGAAATATTGTAGATGCTCCTTGGTATGTGACAAACAGTGATCAAGGACCTAGGAATGGAACCTAGATATAATCATCAAGAAGATGGCAGGAAGTCACGAGCAACTACTTCATAAGTACGAGAATATTGAGGAAATCCAGCTCCTCGATACTATTGGGCAAACTACAAGTTTGAAGAGGACAAAGCTTTTTGAACTAGTTTGAGTGATAGGTGATAGTGAAAAGCAGAGCATAGTGCTTGTGTGCCTGTGTATGTTAGAATAGTGCACGATCTTGTTAGATTAGATAAGAGACGCTATGGGGTAAGCTCTTCATTTTAAGGAACAGTAGTAATTTAGGTTAAATTAAAATTGCTCATTTGTCAGTTATGACCATAGATTGTAATTGTAATGTACATTTCAATACAATGAATCATCATCGTAGTGATTATTATGGGAAAAATATATGACAAGATTTTGTGCAATAAAAATGTTTATATTTATCAAGGATGTATTATTTGGTATGGCCACATATAAATACTTCTGGTATATCGTCTGTGATGTGACAATACCTCCTATCTGCTTTTTCATGAATTTTGTAGGAGACGAAAAACCATTTTTAGGGTCATCTCCTGTTTTCACATGTAATTTTGACATGTTTTGTAGTAAATAGATAGTTGAATTTACTACAAAACATGTCAGAAAATATCATATGAAAACAGGTGGTGACTGTAAAAGAAGTTTTTAGTATCTCTTACAAAACTCATGACAAAACAAATCGGAGGTATTATGTCACATCAGCGACTATATCCAGGAAATGTCTAAAAAATATACTGTGAATGTCCAAACAACATTCGTAGACATTCATGGAATGTTCCAATAAGACATTCAGGGAGTATTTAAAATGCTGACAGAGGACTTTCCTGGTACATTTAGGGGACGTTCTTGTACTTTTGAGGACATTCCAGGAATGTTTTCAATGTCCTGTGTGTACATTCTAGGAACATACATGGAATGTTTGATGTTATTAGCGATTTAGCTACCCCAATAGGTACAGAGAAAATATTAAAAACAAAAACAAAGAACCATAGAGATCAATGACAATACAAGAAAAAAACAGGTTATGGTAATGTCTGGTAATATTGAATATCTGATAACAAGCTAAACAACTAAACCAATTTGTTATAAGGAAATATCGAAAGAATGATTGTACAACTTCCACGCAGAAGGCCCAGGATCGAATCCCAGTGCCACTGCCTACTAGATAAGAAGACTTTTATTAAATATTGAAAGAAGTCACAAAACTGCAGTCTTTAGTTAGGTCAAATATATTATCCTAACCCAAAAAATAAAGGAAGCGGAACGCTTATAAGTTGTATTTATTATTCTACATATGCATCCCATGTAACTAATAAAGTCTAAAATTTGCATCCATGAAGTACGAAGTCTTTCGTTTCATTCACATTCGCTTTACAGCTCCAGCAATTTATTTTAGATACAGACGTACATATTGATATTAAATAATGGTTCCGCAAACCGTGGAATTTATTTTATCAGCGGAATATTCATACATGATATGTTAGTTTAATATTTGTAAGATTTACAAAGTTTCCATATTTTGTGTGTGAAAGGGATTGAGAAGTGAAACATCCGTACCTAGTTTATACGAAAATATGAGATTCAGCTTCAGCAACCAAAAATACATAAGCATTTATATACAGACTGTTTAGATTTAAATTGGATACACACGCTTTAAATGGCAACACTGTAAACATTAGCAAGTGTATTATACTTGTATTAGTTGCCAACGGCAGAGTATCAATTTCACCATTGGTAAAGAGGTTCCTATTTCGTTAAATTTTTGAATATTCTTGGACAATATTTACTTGTATCATCATCATAAGTGGCTCGACAATCCATTGTGTATCTTGGCCTGCTCGCAAAGAAGTCGCCACTCCTGTCGATTCCTGGCAACTTGCCTCCATCTTCTTCGTGGTGGTCCTCTATTTCTTGTGCCCTCTGACATAAGAAGTAGAGGAGATCTTTACACAAGGCACAAGTCTTTACTTGTATAATCGCTTAAATTATTCATTAATTAAATAGCTCAGTCGGGATACCATTTGACCTTGCATTAGGAGCTGCCCCAAATTTTATTTTTCTAGTCTTTAGGAGAGGTCAATAGTAGTATAAATTTAAAATCTCGACTAAATTTGACCGTTGAATTAGCCGCCATCTTGATTTTAAACGAGAAAGGTTTTTGCTCAATATCTCCGCTATTTTCAACTTTTTGACAAAAAATATAGAAACTGAAATTGTTGAAAATGCGATTTTATATAATTTCGTTTATTATAATTTTTTTCATGAGGTCCATATTTTCCAAGTTATGGGGAAAAACAGTGACAGTTAAAGCATAATTATTGATTTATTGAATTATCTCGTTTATTATTACCTTTACAACAAATCTTAACCTATTATACAAAAATGAAGAGAATTAAATTTTGTACAATTTTGATCATTTTTTTGATAAAATCAATATTTAAGGTAGTACGTATGCGGTAAAGGCGCGAGCGTAAGACCCGATTGATTTTAAAGCAATTGTTTTTGTTCAATATCTTCCCCATTTTCAACTTTTCGACAAAAAGTGTAAGGGCTGAAAATGTTGCAATTACGATTTACTACAATTTTTCGAGAGAAGCAGTGGAGGGTCTAAGGGGGGGATGGGAAAATTCCCCCCAACGGGGTCCAAAATTAAAAAACAAATTGTTGAAATATTAAAATATGTTAGCTGACATGAAACTTAATTATCGACAGACAAATTCAACCAATAAAACCCGCTAGTTAATAAAATTAAGTGAACTTAATGCTTATAAATTATTATTTATGTCTTTTATGTACTTAGTTTGGTTGGTATTTCATTGGAAGTTTCAAAAATTGTATAAAATATAATTCTCTTTATTTTTGTTTATGTACAATTATTATTATGTCCTAAAATTAATAATAAATGAGACACTTCAATAATTATGCTTCCCCTCCGCTTCCACTATTTTCCTCCTTAACTCGGAGAATATTGATCGCATAAAAAAATTGTGGAAAATAAATTGTAGGAAATTGCGTTTCCAATAATTTTAGTTCCTACCGTTTTTGTCGAAAAGTTGAAAATGGCGGAGATATTAAGCAACAATGGTTCTCCTTTAAAATCAACATGGCGGCTAATGCAACCGCGGAATTCAGTCGAGATTTTAAATTTACACTACTATTGATCTCCCCTAAAGGATATAATTATAAAATTTGGGGCAGCTCGGAAAAAAGATTCAATTCAGTAATTATGCTCCCCCACCACTTTTTACTATTTTTCCACTTAACTCGGAAAATATCAACCGTACGAAAAAAATTGTTTAAAAGAAATTGTAGGAAATCATATTTGGAACAATTTAAGTTGAAAATGGCGTAGATATTGAACAAAAACAATTGCTACAAAATCAATCAGGTCTTACGCTCGCGCCATTATCGCATACATACTACCTTAAATATTAACTTTAGCAAAAAAATGAAAGAAACTAAAATTGTGTAGAATTCAATTCTCTCTATTTTTGTATAGGAACATTTTTGTCGTAAAACTAACAATAAACGAGATAATTCAATAATTATGCTATATTTATATATAACTGTCACTATTTTCCGCTATAACTCGGAAAATATCGATGGCACGAAAAAATTTTAAAAAAAGACATGATATAAAATTACATTTTCAACAATTTTGGTTGTTATACTTTTTGTCGAAAAGTTGAAAATGGCGGAGATATTGAGCAAAAACGGTTCTCGTTTAAAATCAAGATGGCGGCTGACGCAATGGCGGAATTCAGTCGAGATTTTAAATTTACACTACTATTGACCCCCCCACCCTAAAGATTAAAATAATAAAATTTGAGGCAGCTCCTAATGCAAGGTTAGGCCTGTTCTTCGTCTAACCCGACTGGACTATAATTAATAGGATTATTTTTTCACTATGTACTTAGTGATTACAATAATTTATAATATACTCTGCAATAAAAACTAATGATCGAAAAAAGAGAAAAATAATAAAGTGGTTTTAAAACATATTGTTACTATCGGAAAAAGTAGATAAATTTTGAACACCTTTAACAAATTAAAATACAATATTATTATAGTACACAGCAATGTTGCCGATTTTAGCGCTTCGTTCAAACTCTTATATCTAATTAAAAACTAGCTGTATGTTAATTGATTGATTCGACCGTTACTTGATGGAAGTTCATTTTATCTAACAATAAAACACTGAAAACGTTTGTTTTCTATACTTCCACAAAATTTATTATAACTATGTGACTACAGCTGTTTCGGCATAGTGCCTTTCTCAAGTAATTTAGTTTACTATGGGTTTGCCTTTTTAAAGTCTTTAACTGAAGAGGTTGAGGAATGGGGAGCTGTTTGTCTCGAGTTGGTCATTCAGAATTATATCTGTATTTTTCAATTGATTAATTTCCATAGATTCTAATAAAGATAGCTTAAGGCTTTTATTTTGAATATGCAGAATTTGACACTTCATTAAAAGAATGATTATGATCTAGAAGGTGAAGTGCGTATGTAGAAGTGTCTGTTTTTCTATTGTTGAAAGCCCTTTTGTGTTCTGCTATCCGTTTGTCAAAGGTTCTACCAGTTTGACCGATGTAAGTTTTCGGACAGTCACCACAAGATAGTTTGTAGACACCACTCTGTAGTTGTTTTCTCTTTCGGCTCTTATTGTTCTTAATATATTTGCCTAAGTTTCTGTTAGTTCTAAAAGCTAGTGTATTCCTTTATTTTTTATGTATCTGGCTATTTTTGTTGTTATCCAGTATATGTGATAGAGCCATAGAGCAGAAGGTACTGGGTACTCTTTTTTGTGTAGTCTGGTAATTGTTACATCTAGAAAGTTTATGGACTTATTCTGTTCTGTTTCTATTGTAATATTCATAGTAATATTGAGTTTACAATAGAAACACAACAGAATAAGTCCATAAACTTTCAATGATGTAACAATTACCAGACTACACAACAAACATGAGTTCTCCGTATATCATAAACCTATCCATACTGACACAACTATACACAATTCATCATCCCATCCTACACAACACAAATTAGCAGCCTACCATAGCATGATACATAGACTGACAGAAATTCCCATGTCAAAAAATAACTTCGAAATAGAACTGAGCATTATTAAACAAATAGCAGTAAACAATGGCTATAACGAACAAACAATTAATAAAATTTTAAACCAAAAACTCCATAAGAAAGCCCTGAAATTAGTCTATCCACCACCATAGAAAGAACCCAGTACCTTCTGCTCTATCACATATACTGGCAAGATAACAAAAAAAATGGCCAGATACATAAAAAAGAAAGGAATAACACCAGCTTTCAGAACTAGCAACAACTTAAGCAAATATATTAAGAACAATAAGAGCCGAAAGAGAAAACAACTACATAGTGGTGTCTACAAACTAACTTGTGGTGACTGTCCGAAAACTTACATCGGTCAAACTGGCAGAACCTTTGACAAACGGTAAGCAGAACACAAAAGGGCTTTCAACAATAGAAAAACAGACACTTCTATATACGCACTTCACCTTCTAGATCATAATCATTCTTTTTAATGAAATGTCAAATTCTGCATATTCAAAATAAAAGCCTTAAGCTATCTTTATTAGAATCTATGGAAATTAATCCATTAAAAATACAGATATAATTCTGAATGACCAACTCGAGACAAACCGCTCCCCACTCCTCAACCTCTTCAGTTAAAGACTTTAAAAAGGCAAACACATAGTAAACTAAATCACTTGAGAAAGGCACTCTGCCGAAACATCTGTAATCACATAGTTATAATAAATTTTGTGGAAGTATAGAAAACAAACGTTTTCAGTGTTTTATTGTTAGATATCTGTATGTTCATTAAAAAAATGTTTACAAATATGTTTTTCCATGTCCATTGGAGCAATTGATGTGTTCAAGCTAAATCACCGAACTGTAAATTGTACGTATATTTTTGGACGCTTCGAATTTCTTTTTCTAACTTTTTTGGTTAAACAGATAATATAAAGTAAAATTCAAATTTTCTTTCATTTCGCCATAAGGTTCCGAATTCATTATCATTCACAACGTGTTCTTGTGGGTAAAAAGTCGTAGTGCGAGCCTAGCGATATTTTTTCTTGTCGTGGGTTTATTGAATGTTTCTATATTGGCATGTCAGCAGTTCACTAGCATGTATAGAATATATTTTCCACTATTTTTAGTAGAATAGTATTTTTAAAATCCTTTCTTTAGTTCAATCGTTTGGTTCAAATCTTTAGACGTTAATTTGACTGCCTTTTATTCAATGCAAATTAATTAAAATTTGCAGACATATGCATTCGCGGGAATAATACACGAATAGTCAATAAAAAAATGTTTATATTTATTAATTGTTTAAATAAGATTTTAATGGAATGTGCTTAAATTCTCTTGTTTTTTACAATGTACTAGAAACTTGAAACTTTTACAGGTTGTAGCTAATTATATGAACTATATATAATTTCACTTTTTACGTTAATTGTTGAGGCCCGAAAGTGTTTGCGAAAGGACAGGATTACATTGCATTGAGCCGAGTGCGATCATTAGACGGCTTGCGCATCAAAGAACTGCATTACGAAAAAATTAACAGGGTCTACACCGTGCAATAGTAAAACATTAGAAGAAATAGAAAGACTACGAAAACTGTAACAGATGTAAATAATGATTTTGATTTAAGAAATGTATGAAGAAGTTACAGAAATAATGTACAATGTATGTATCACAGTATATATCAAATGATAAAATAAATGCAAAAATGTGTCTATCATATACATCCTTTTTTTAAACATGACGATATATTTTAATGTTTAAAAAGTGTCAGACTAAAAAGTAAAAAATAAAAAAATATCAAAAAAAAAAGATTGTGTGTACTTTCTACGCACGTAAGAAGTTATACTTCTATTATATGATTTCAACGAAATCAATATACTTTATACAGTTTATTTATATTTAATTTAACTATTAAACTAATTTTAATACTTACTACTTTCCAAAATTTTTTATTAAAATACCAAAAATTAAAAAAATAAAAGAATAAAACACACACACATTGAAAAATGCCACAAAGGCATTTCTGAACAATAATTGTTGCCAAAAATTTTAACTAAATACGTATTTTCTGAAAAAATTATATAATAATATACTTACAATCATAAAATGTATAAAAAAAATAAAAAAAATAGTAACTTGCATTGGAGATCGAACCCGCTTCCCGTCGGTCCCGCCGTTCGAAAATCGAAGTGCTTTCCCATTGCGCCAGCTTCGCGTATCTGTCATGTGGGAATATACACCAACTGAACGTTTACACCATAAACTTTTTGACAGTTATTTATTACTTATACTCGTATGAATTTAATCAAATTAGTTTGATTTTTGTGGAAATAAAGGAATATTTTGTGGAATAAAAATATATTAGGTGAATATTGGTAGAAATTTTGATGGTAATCAAATTATGTAAATCAAAGCATTACATACTATTTTGGTATCTTCATTTTAAATTTTTCAAATAGGTAGGTACCTATGTAATTTTTTATTAGAATAGTGAAACATTTACAATTATTACGTACCTGTTGCTTTTAAAAACTATTTAAAAAGTCACTACAATTATAAACCTGCTTTTTTCTCTGCCATCACAACAATAAATACTAATATACACAACATTTTTATCCATAATCTCCACAACAATTATTGACAGATGATTTTAACACCCAATCAGATCCCGTATAACGTTTGTGCGACTATACCATACTGTCGGTGTGCGCATGCGCCCGAGAAAATAAAAATTCACCCTCGTGCCTAAAGAAGTATAACTTTAAAAAAAAATTTAATAAACGCTTTTCTTCAGTTATACGAGTGACTAAAATTAAAAATATAAAAAAATCAACCAAAAAGCAAAAAATTCAAACTCGAAGGATTATTCCAAAAAAGCTGTTACATAGATTAAATTATACAAGAATCTCACACATTCGTTAAAAATTTGAAAAAATGCGTGCGAAAAATGGGGCGCAAAAAGTAAAAAAGTCTATTCTCAAACCGTTTATTCGATGAAGACGCGCCCCACGCTTTTCTTTAACGAATGTGTTAGGTTTTTTCAATTTTTTAATGAATGTGTGAGATTCTTGTATATTTAATCTATCTAACAGTTTTTTTGGAATAATCCGTCGAGTTTGATTTTTTTTTATTTTTTGCTTTTTGGTTGATTTTTTTATATTTTTAATTTTAGTCACTCGTTACTAAAGAAAAGCGTTTTTTTTAAATTTTCTTTTCATATTTTTTTATTAGGATAAAATCTACTTATTCAGTGTATACTTAAAAAAGGATATACTAATTACAGAGAAATATTTTCAGGACAGTCAGGAAACTAATTTATTTAACGATTTATGAACAAAAATCTTAATAATTTTTTAATGAATATACAAGAAACCTAAAAAATATAAACATAAAAAATATATAAAGATTAATAAAATTGTTCTGTCATGAGGAAAAAACAGAAAAAAAACATCATTATACTATACCCGATATAGTAAGTATCTGGTCATACAATAATTAGTTTACTCTCAATATTAACGTCAAACTCTGATTTCACATTTATGTTATTTTAAAACATAAATGATGTATTCTCGTTATTTCCTAGTATTATTTGTCGTGAATCTTCCTCTTCTTCAGATGCAAATCCACTAATGGATTTTAGCGATCACATTTTCCATTAACTTTCTGTTTCTCGCAATATGTATCAGATATTGTATGTCGTTAATCCCTGTCCTTTGCTTATGTTTCGTAGCCAGGACATTTTTTGCGTCTTATTCATCTCTTGCCTTCAATCTTTACCCTCGATTATAAGTTGGAGGAACTGGTATTTTTCATTTCGGATGATGTGACCTAGATACGCCGTTTTCCTTTTATTGATGGTTTCGAAAAGTTGTCGTTGTTGGTTGATTCTTTTAAGGACTTTTGTGACTTTCGTCGTCCATCGTATCTTTAGGATACGACGATAAAGCCACATCTCAAAAGGTTCCAATCTGTTTATATCGCTCGTTCTGAGTGTTTAGTCCTCTACGCCACATAGCAGCACCGACCCATACGCAGCACTTAGTAAACTAGTAAACTCTCAGTTGAATCAGTTGAATATCGAACTCTGAACAAGTCAGTACCTTACTGCATTTTACGAAAGCTTGTCGTGCTTGCTTAATGCGATATTTTACTTCCCTCTACGATGCCCAGTCTTCAAAAAGTCACGTTTCCATATTTTTAAATTTGCTCATTCTTTCAATGTACTTGGTATTCAGTATCCACACAGGATGTATTCGAACAGACAACGGAAATACCAATTATGTAAACATAGAACGAGGAGTGCTTCAAGGGTGCATTCTGTCCCCTCTACTATTTAACGTCTATGCCGAACATTTCATCAGAGCTTCTGATGAGAGCAATGAGCAATTCTGAGGACAATGTAAGATATGCCGATGACACCGTAGTATTAGCGGAAACAGAAGACCAACTAAAAATATTGATGAACATACTATCAGAAGAAAGTCACAAACTGGGCTTGGATATTAATCTTACCAAAACCAAAATCATGGTATTCCACAAGAACCCCCGTGAACAAATCACACCCAACATACAAATCAATGGTATCACCCTTCAGAGTTCCAAGAGCCTCATATACCTGGGCAGAGAGCTAAACAGTCCGCTAAACCACTCAAAAAAAATTAGAAAACGCATTGAAATAGCAAGATCTGGCTTCATGAACATGCGTAAAATGCTCTGTAACCCCAAGCTATCAGTCGCAATAAGATTGAGAACACTAAAGTGTTATGTGTGGTCTCTATTACTATTTGGCTGTGAGACCTGGACATTAAAACAGTATGACGTCAACAAAATGAATTCATTCGAAATGTGGATGTACCGCCGAATGCTAAGAATAAGCTGGACCAGCAAAACTACAAATGAAGAAGTACTGGAAATAATGAACACACGTCCTCATCTGGTCAATACAATCAAGATTAGAAAGACGTCATATCTAGGACACATAATGCGCCGTAGGGAATTTGAGCAGCTCCAGGTAATATTAGAAGGCAAAATCGAAGGTAAAAGGGGTATGGGAAGAAAGAAAAAATCCTGGCTCCGAAACATCAGAGATTGGACCCACACAACAGGGAATGACTTAATCCATCAAACCCAGAATAGAGAGAAATTTGCCATATTGATCGCCAACCTCAATAGAGAAGGCACTTAGGAGGAGGAGGTATTCAGTGTTGTGGTGGAGTTTTCAAGTGACTCAAAGTTTCTGGAGTTGATCATGAATTTGGTCTTTTTGGTATTAATCTCTAATCCCCTTCGCTTGCTGTATTCTCCGATTATAGTGACAAGTTGTTGAAGATCGACTACGTTGCCACAAATGAATACATTATCATCAGCATATCGTATATTGTTTATCAATACTCCATTCACTTTGATTCCCATCTCTGCATCTTCTAAAGTTAAATGTTAAATAAAAGAGGGGAAAGCACACATCCCTGTCGGACACCCCTTGTTATATGTAAGGGTTTGGATAGAGAACTGTGTATTTTTAACTGTGCCGTTTGATACCAGCACAGGTTTTCAATGTTTAAGGTTAAAACACCCAGAAAGGTAGCGTGTTAATATACTCTTTTTCCACGGTAAATGTTATTGCCTCTTCTTTATCGTTTATATTATTCAGGAATGTGTCCAACAACTCTGATCCCTAAGGCCTATGGTGGAGATATGTAAATGTTATAAATAGACTTAGGCAAATATGCAAATTGCATGTTTTGCATATTATGCAAAAAAATGCAAAAATATCAAATTTTGCATATTTTTACATAACTGTCCATAAAATGCATATAATTTGAAATTTTGGTTATATGTATATATTTTTATATTCATGTAACAAATAGCTTGTAAATCTCAATATTTAATTTTGTTTTATAATCTCTTGGTATTAAAATTTTTGGTATCGGAACTAATAAAAGATCTAGCGGCGTATACATAGTTTCGTCACGTTTTGTCCTACAAGGGTTCCAAAATCTGCTAGTTTGTATCTCTAAGTATTAAAAAATTTTATTTTGACGTTTTTTTCTCACTTTTGTTGTAAAATAAGCCGTGAACACCTGTATATGTAATTGTTGTGCTTTGAAAATGCCGAAAATAAACAGTCCATTGTCATTCATAAAATCAAACTATATGTAGTTTTCTTCAGAAAACTATTACTCAATTGGATTCCTCAAAATTATCATTGTTAGGCAGTACATTTTTAATAAAAGAATTTGAATCATTGTGTCAAAACGTTAGAAGTAATTATGTTGGTAAGGAAACTTTCCAAAAATTTAAACAACCATGGAAAGAACTGTAGTTACCAGGTTCTTTCTGAAGTGGTTCAAGTACTAGCTGGGACATTTTCCGAACCACTTAATTTAGAGCCAACTATTATGGTGAATTTGAAAAATGCCCCAGTTAGATTAGTTGACGTCGAAAGACGTTTTTCTATGTACTTAGATAGAAGCCATATGTTTTTGTTAGAAAAAAAAAAGAATGTGTGTGTACTTTGTACGCACGTAAGAAGATATTCTTCTATTATATAGGTAATTTAAACGAAGTAGATATACTTAACAAGTTATTTGTATTTTATTTAAAAATTAAACTAACTTTCTTATATATCACTTTCAAAAAATTTTTATTAAAACAACCAAAAATAAAAAAAAATATGAAGCGCCCAGGATTCGAACCTGCGTTCTTCCAATCTCGGAGCTAACGCCCTGCCAACTACTCCAGCGAGGTCCTTGTAATTGACATGTAAGTTTCGGATATAATTACACAACACGGCGACAAATAGTGTAAAAATGTTGTGCCTAGATAATATTTTATTATTTTACTACAGAGAAACACAAATCCAAAAACACAAGAATTATAATAAATAATACATTTACTAAAAACACTAATATATTCTTTTAATGACTTATTTGCACGGTTACAGATACATACATACCTATTTTGAAAGATTAGCAAGGAACTACATACTGTCTGTGTGCGCAGGCGCGCAGTTATGTACAATTTTACCCTCAATCGAATCGCGCCTAAAGTTGAATATCTTCAAAAACAGCATTTGATAATTTTGTTGTTACCACAATTCTAAATAATATCATTTATTTGTTAAAATACTTAAATATTTATAATGAACTATTTTAAATGGGAAATAATCCACAATTTTACCAAAAAAATACAACAATCAGAATAATAATACAATCAGAACAACACTTAAATATTTAATTACATATAAGCTTAGTTTATAAAATACATACGCAAGTTAATACAACATGTAAATATTTTTGTAAATTAAAACATATTGCAAATATTTTTTTACTACATGCATATTTTCTAGATAAACTTGCATATTTTTGGGTAAAACACTGCATATTTATGCGCATATTTCATACCATTTTATTTGCATATTTGCCTAAGTCTAGTTATAAATATCTACATATCTCCACCATATTATTGTGGGTTTTAAATTTTGTTTAGAAATTCCCCTATAATGTGGCGAAACCTGTAAAATACCCAATATAGAAAAAGTAAATGTAATTCAGTTGGTCTACGTGTGACATGGCTTTGCATCAACATACAAAGTCCATTTTTAACAAATAATATAAAATAGGGAACAACAACTAATTAGATAGATAGATACAGAGATTGCTGACAGTGTGATATAGAACTTTGTTATGACTGGTTCAACTCAAACTGGTTTAACCTTTTTTACTTGTTAAATTATCCAATAAACTATTGGAAATTGAGGTATAAAAAAGAACTTGGGATAACGTGTTCGCGACTCCACAACGTTTTCGCGAACCAAAATTGTGCTAAACCGATTTTTTTTTTAATTTGGTAATACAGAATTTGTGAAATGTTTATTTATATATTTTTCGAAATCGTCTCCTACTACTATAACTTTTGTTTCAATTATGTATTATTTTTATTCTGTGGTTCTTTTCTCACTTGTTTTTTCTGCAATAATAATTATATTGTTATGACAGTTCCGTAGATTGTTCCTACATAGAAAGAGTCCCTCGACGTGAAAGAAGAAGTAGTCACGTACGAGAATATTCTGGATGTCATGGAATAACCCAGAAATGTCTGGTGACATCTAGAACGTCAGAAAACTATATAAACATTATGTGTTTGACATTCTATAGTTCAGTTGTAATTCAGATTTAGTAGTCGACAGTTGTCAGTTTGTTAAAGTTTATATTGTATTTGAGTTTGAATAAAGTTACTTTCAAGAAGTTGTAACAATATTATTTCTATATCGTCAAGACCCTAAAATATAACCCATATAAACTTAAAATGAGACATAATATATACTAAAATACTTAACTCTTTCTCGGTTTCCCGTCTGTTTTTAAAGCCCCTATTGCAGTATTCTATTACAATAAGAGCAAAATAAAGTCTACAAGAAACCGCTAGTCTAGTTTCCTTATTGTTAATGCGTTTCTAGAATTCAGTAACTGGAAATCGATTTTAATTCAACTGGAACACTTCCAATAACCTAATTTCCATGTTTGACTTTAAAAAGGGTGCTCTTCTTATGGAAATCAGCTATTTTCGACGATTATCTAAGGGAAGTTAAATAAATCATCTATTCTAAAATTTCCTATTTAAATTTTGAGGAAAAAGAAATGTCGAATGTTGTTTTTGACATATATATTTAAATATATCCTTTGATATCCATCTACGAGGTTAATCAAAAGATCAGACAGAAAATGACTACAGGAAAAAATATTTTATTTAAAAATACGATAAATAATATAATTGTTTTGACCCACGACCAGTTCTTCGTGGGATATACTCTGCCATAAAATATTATTTTATCAAGTCAAAAATGGGCCATTCCACGAACATACGCCTGTTTTGGATTACTTCGACAATGAATATTTTACCGTGCAAAATAAGAAGAACGAAAGTAAATTGCAAATTACATTGTTGTTTATTGGAATAATTATTAGCGCCATTTACTTTCGTACTTCTTATGTTGCGCAGTAAAATATTCATTGTCGAAGTAATCCAAAACAGGCGTATGTTCGTGGAATGGCCCATACGACCAAAATTTTGATAGAACCTTTATTGTTACTATACCTACATGTTTGCAGAACTGAGATTTGCTGGTTAATTACTAAAAATATTCTAAAATTACAAAAATGCCCACCAAAAATCCCTAACGGTGAGGTGAAGACAAAGTATTTTATAAACTACATAATTTCACCTTGGAAAAAAAGGTTTTTTACAAAAATTTTTCATATTGTCCTTTTCAGAAGCACATAAACAAGCAGAGGTATTTAAGGACATTCAAAAATTGTGCAAAATATCTTTAAATTCCCAGAAACTATGTTTTTCAAGATTTTTAAGGATTTTTGTGATTTTTTTCAGGATTAATCATAATTTCTGAGATTGAGACAACCTGAAACATTTTTTCTTTGTGTTTAAAAAAAGACTTAGAAAAAAGACTGTACAATTTTAGCCTGCCACCCCTTCCCCGTAAAACGTTTTTTTTTCAGTGAGTTGCTATCAATGTTAAAATCTCAAAAAAATAACACGCATAGTTGAGCCATTGGCAAAACTTGTCTATTTTTTATAGATCCGTAGATTAAGCGTACATAACCTAAAAATGTATTTGTTTCGAAAAAAGCGTAAACATTTTTTGGAGGTGGCTGCAGGTATATATTTCTTTATTTTCTGTATTTTATCAAAACATATTTCCGATTTGTTGCACATTTTTTGTAAGTGTGTTTTTTTGTAAGAAAATCACCCAAAACCCCCAAAAACCAGTTTTTCGGATTTATGAAGGTGGCGCACCCTACGGAAAATTCTGGAACAATTCAGTAAAATGTTTTCTAATAAATACATAAAATCAAAAAAATAGACCGCCATCCCCAAAAACAGTTTTTGGAGATTTGGAAAAAGGCTTTTTTCGAAAAAAATTCATTTTTAGGTTATGTACATTCAACTTACGGGTCTATAAAAAATAGACCAGCCTCAACTATGCTGGTGGGTTGGTAGGGGTAGGAGAGGGAGTGGTTGATCCTTGAGTTTATTTTCAATATAAAGGTATCAACCTCCCAGTTGAAGTGGATTCCAGTATACGGAGTCTCTCGGTACAGGGTTACCATGTCTAGGGATTTTCCCCGAATCTAGGGATTTTTTGAAGCTTTTGGAGCTCTGGAGGGATTTTTTTTTGAAATCTAGGGATTTATTAAACTGTGCTGGCGCCATTTTTTGTTGTTATTAAATATCTTTTTGTTCAAATATTATTATTATTGTCATTATTTATGGTTCCCTGACATAAATATTCCTAAGTAAACATTAAAACATTACCTAATCAATGATTAAAGTGGATTAAACATAGTGTTTAATAGGTTATAAATTAAATTGACAGCTGTCATCTGTCAACTTCTTCTTTTTTTAGGTCAAATTGATACGATTTAGGGATTTCTAGGGGAAATTGAAGCTCCCGTCTAGGGATATTCTGAAATTTCATCTGGCAACCCTGTCTCGGTAGCCGCCGAAGAGACAAGACGCGCAGAGTGCGGACGAGCAGCAGTAGCAGCGCAACAAGTCGAGGAGAGGGAAGTGCTTTAGTGTAACGTACTTCTTAGTACGGCTGTGATTGTAAGCACAGCAACACTAGAGCGCTCGCTCTCGCTAGACGCGAAGACGTGGAAGCAGAGGCAAAAGCCAACCTCTTGGATGTGGTGAAACTCAGGAAGTTTGATTTCATTGAATTTTCTGAGACATTGCAAACAAGGGTTGGAAAGCAGAATAAGCAATAGCGGGCTCGACGTGAGCCCGCTACGGGATACTCTCTGTGCCTCCGATAGGAATGGGTACAGTTTAAAACACTGTACCTCGACACTGCAAGGTGTAGTTATTTAGAATACATCTTGCAGCCCCGGCCCCTAAGGTCAGAGAGTTGAGAAAATCAAGAGGATCCCGTACCTAGTTCTGTCTAGGTACGAGAACTACCGCGCTGTTGTGCAGGGAGCCAACCCTGAAGTCGATGTGGTGTCGGGCCAATCGGCTGAAAAAAAGGCTTCTAAAAGTTAGGTTACCGCTCCCAACCAAAGATGACACGAGTCAGATCTCGGTCACCCCCCAAATCCAAGGCGCTTTCCCCGCCAAGATATGCAGACTCTAAAGAGTCCCTCCTGTTACAGCACCCTGAAGAGAGCAGCGATGACCACTCGAGCGACCAGGAAGATGGCAAAGACGGTTTTACGATCCAAAATCGTAGAATAAGAAAAAAGAAGAAGAAGTCAAAAGGCAAGGACTCCACGCAGAACGTCGAGACCACCGAGAACGTCACCGAAGCCACCCAGGAAGTCGAGGATTCCCAGAACATCGAGGCCACCCAGGAAGTCGAAGACATGGACGAAGACGTCCCAGGCGCCGAAGGCAGGGGCACTACCAAACGTCAGCGGTTTGAAGAGGATGCCGCCAGCGAAGACGAGCTGACAAAGGCCAACGCAGAAATCAACCGACTCAGAACCCTGATGAAAGAATTTGCAGCAAACGTTGATGCAAACAACAAAAGATACGAAGATGTGATCGCACAACAGAAGGCAGAGATCAAAGAGCTGAATACGGAGATTCGACGAATGAGCGAAAAGATGGATGCCAGATTCGACGAGTTGATAGCTCTCCAGAAACAACTCGCAAAGAAATCGGAGAAGAAAAACCCCGAAAAGACGGACAAAAAGCCACCAGTAGAGCAGCCTGCCACCAAAAAGATGACCACCGAGCAGACTCGACCACCCAGCCAGAAGGCTACCACCTCGACGAATGAGGCGTCCACCCAACAGAGGAAAAAGAGTAAGGAAGAGTTTCCACCCCTGGTGACACACCTTCCACTAACCGACGAGGAAGACGCCGCATGGACGTCCAACCAAGAAAACGCCATGAAACTAGCTCCCCAGGTACAGCTACCCCTCCCCGAGGAACCAGTGCCATCCACGAGCACAGATAGGGACGCGCTTGCCGCTTCCAGTCAAACTGATACAGTGTCAATGGAAACAAACCAAGACGAAGAAGACGCCGAAGAAGCCGTGTTACCTGAAAACCAGGTAACACCATACAGAAAACCGCCTGTAATTAAGTTACAGAGTGTCAGCGAGACAGGGGCTATTCTTACCATAGCCCAGGGCAAAGGCATCATCACCACAAACAAAATCTCCAGAAGTGGCAGAGAGACGCTCATCCAGGCTAAAAGCCCGGATGACTACAGAAAGATGACAAGGATAGTGGAGGAATATGCAGAAGCATACGCCGCCAAAGAGAAAAAGAGGCTACAATGGATAGCCTTTCCACTCGACGAAGACAGGAAACCAAAATTAGTGTTACGAGGATTGCCCACGAATACCACCGAGAAGGCAATCCAAGAAGACATGGCAAACCAATATGGAATAACCTGCCACACAGCACGTAACATGTCTACGAGAGTAGGGAAAAGGAGGCCACTACCCATGTTTGTCATGACACTGGATCAGGAAGACGTGGAAAAAGCAAAGCGGGTAACGAACCTGTGCCACATGAAAGTTGTGGTAGAGGACCTACGCAAGGCAGCAGGACCGACGCAGTGCTTCAACTGCCAAGGGTACCATCACGCCCAGAACTCGTGTCACAAGGACCCGAGATGTGTGAAGTGCGGCGAAGAACACCACTCAAAGCAGTGCCAGAGAGCCAGAGAAGTCAAGGCAACGTGTGCCAACTGCAATGGGAGCCACCCAGCCAACTACAGAGGATGTCCTAGGTGCCCAACCTGGGGGAGGCCTCCACCACAGAGGTCACAACAGCGACCACCACCAAACCAAAGACAGCAGGCAACCGGGGTATCCTACGCGCAAACCACGCAGGGAGACCAACCAGCGCAGAACAACACACCGTCCAACCGACCAACCCTCCCAGACGAAGAGTACCTAGTCAGGATGGTCACAAACATCGTGACTAAGGTAGTCCAAGAGGTGATAATCAGCACCAGGCAGGCACAGAACTAATGGCAGAGAGGGGATACTTGAGGATAGGCTCCTGGAACCCGGGCGGCATAACCACAAATCAGAACATACTAGATGAACTCGCCAACAGATACGAGATGGACATCGTAGCAATTCAGGAAACAAAACTGACCAACAACTTCAACCTAAAGTTTCCTGGATACGACGTATATAGGAACGACCTCACTAGAAGATCAGGAGGAACGGCCATCCTAGTAAAGAAGGGTATTAGACACACCAGTTACACTACTCCACCACTGGTCAACATGGAAGCCACAACAATAGAAGTTAACATGAGGCAAGGCGCAATAAGGATCACATCAGCCTACGTAAGACCACAAGACCCTTTAATGGACGATGACCTAGATGCGTTCCTAAACATCGCCGAACCATCCATCATAATAGGAGACCTGAATGCAAGATCCCCCAACTGGAACGACAGAGCTACGAACAGAAACGGACGACTACTAAACAGATACATAGAAAACAACGAAGACACAATGGCAATGGGCCCAGAAGAACCTACCCACTATCCAGGAAACGCACTTCCGACACACATCGACTTAGTTGTAGCCAAAAACCTAGGACTGCAATCAGAATTAATCACGCTGGACGAAGGATCAACTGACCACCACCCCATCCTACTAGAAATCGGAACATGGGAAGAGACAAACCCGCCAAAAAGAACAAAAAAGAAAATAAAGTGGACTAACTACAAAAGGTTAGTAAGTGAAGGAATAAACATAGTGCCAGTAATAAACAATTCAGAAGAAATAGAAGGAAAAGTCCTAGAGTTCGAAAATATCATCCAAGAGGCAATTAGAAACAGCACAACAGAGGAAGATGTCGAGATATTCATGGGAAGGTTCAAAGACATACCACAAGAAACACAAGAGTTGATAAGGGAAAAAAATAGAGCAAAGAAAACAGCAAGAAGAACAAGAAACAGAGTAGATAAATCCTGGGCAAATATTTTAAATAGGGAGGTCCAAACGGCCCTAAAACTCCACCGTAGCGAAAAATGGGACAACTTCGTACAAGAGATGGAAGAACAAGACTCAAACATGAGAAATGTCTGGAAGCTCCAGAAAATGCTGAGAAGCGACAGGAAACCCATCCCCCCACTACATGGAAGATACGGCATGGTATACACCATAGAAGACAAAGCAGAGGCGATGAGGACTACACTCGAAGATGAATGCAGACTGAACTTCCACCAAGACGAAGACGACGACTTCCTGGAAGAAGTCGAAGAACAAGAAGAAGGACCAGAAGACCCAGAGGACTTCATCCCCCCAACATCACCGGAAGAAATCAATGAACATATCAAAAATAGTTCACCGAGAAAAGCGCCTGGCCTCGACGAAATAACCAACAGAGCCCTAAAATATTTGCCCAGGAAAGCTATAGTGTATTTCACAAATATTATAAACGCAATATTAAGATTCAAGACATTCCCAAACAGATGGAAAGAGGCCCGTGTCATCATGATTCCAAAACCTGGCAAGAATCACACATTCCCACAGAACTACAGGCCAATCAGCTTACTTCCAGCGATCAGCAAGATAGTGGAAAGAATCATCCTCAGCAGACTGCAAGCGGAAACAACCCGACTAAATATCATCCCAGAGGCTCAATTCGGATTTAGAGCAGAGCACTCCAGCGAACTACAAGTCCTCAGGCTAACCGAGTACATAGCAGCCGGTTTCAATGATAAGCAGTACACTGGAGCAGCGTTCCTGGATGTAAGCAAGGCATTCGACAGAGTCTGGCACAAGGGGCTCCTATTCAAAATGCGGGATTACGGGTACAGCGGAGCGATGACGAGGCTAATCTCGTCGTACTTGGGCGGCCGGAGGTTCAGGATTCGGATAGGACAAGTCCTGTCCGAACTCGGAATCCCGGAGGCTGGAGTACCACAGGGAGCGGTCCTGTCACCCCTGCTGTACACGATATACACCGCAGATGTACCTAGAACACCAGGTACCCTCATGAGCCTCTACGCCGACGATACAGCAATAGCGGCCAAGCATAGAAACGCAGATATAGCAGTGACCAACCTACAAACTGCACTAGAAGAAATTGAAGCATGGTGTATCAAATGGAAGATAGCCATAAATTCAGAGAAAACACAAGCGGTTCTATACAAGAAAGGGAGACAGCAGCCAGAGGAACAATTGAGGGTGCAGAACAGGCCCATCGAGTGGAAAAACGAAGCCAAATACCTAGGAGTCATTATGGATAAAGGATTAACCTTCCAAAAACACGTAGAAGCCACAGTCCAGAAGGCCAACATAGCAAGAGCGAATCTAAGAGGACTCACAGGCAGAAAAAGTAAACTAACACTCAAAACAAGGTTAAGATTGATAAATAGTATAATCCTACCGGTATTAACTTATGCGTCTCTCGCATGGGGACACGTATGTAATACACACAAGAAGAAGATCCAAGCAGTCCATAACAACAGCTTGAGGGAGGCCGTCAGAGTCCCAAGATATGTAGCTGAAAGATTCCTGTTCAGAGAACTCCAACAGGTGAGAGTCACAGAAACCATGACAGACAAGGCAAGGGTCAAATTCGCAGAGTTAGAACATCACCCAAATTACATACTGCGAGAGACGCTAAGATACGACGAGTTCCAACGATGGAAGCACAGACGCCCGAAACAACAAATTATAGGATAAACTAAAAGTGATAAGTGATAGTAGTGTGTTCGTAGCTCGAAACAAGTGCCGAAGATAGCGTTACCCACGAAGTCCAAGTACCACGACCACCTCCAAGGTAAGCAAATATTAGAAAATTAGAAGGGCCTTAAGCCCCCAAAAAAATTTATATAAAATAAAAAATGGCGAAAGCCCCCAAAAAAAATAAAAAAACCAAAAACACATAAAAATTAGAGCATCGAGTCATCGGGCGGGGCCCAGCAGGGCCCAACAGGGCTCAGTGGGGCTCGGCACGATGACTCGGGGCCCAAGCAAGCAATTTTTAGTACCGCGGATAAGTTATTAAGAAGATAAAGGCATAGAGCGCATCACGCTGGGCCTAGTTTTTTGCATTCGATTAGGGTACCACAGTGGAATCTTATTACCCAGGGTTCCATTGTGAAGAGCATTTGGCTACGATAGTTGTGCCTCCATCGCGCATCAGCGTGCTATGGGGGGGAAAGGGATGGCCTGGGGCATTGGAGCGAGGTGGGGTGATCCCTGTATAACTCGGGTCAAAACACCTCGCCCCAATGACTTGTTACACCCGAATGTACTCCTTCGAGAGGGTGAACAAATCCCACAGGTCGGGTTAAATCAAATTGCTTGCTTGCTTGCTGAAGTGGATTCCACCCCTATGGTAAAAGCACATTTCGGCATAGCAGAGATTTTGAAGTTAAGGGTAAATAGAGGTTTATTCCAAAATTTCATCTAATGTGTCTTGATGGATATCGGAGTTAAAAACCTTGGTACACTGCATTGGTAATGGAAATCAAAACATCAAACAGCAGTGAAAAACGTAATTTTCATTATAATCAATAATTACAATTATGAGATGGAAGTCCAAACGAATTTATTTTGTGATTAATTACCAACTCGTAATTCTTGACGGTAAATGACATATGCCTCCATTATGTTTTGTGAATTTGTATAGTCTGTAAGCCACTCTATTCCACTGTAGTAGCTATACTTGAGAAATTCGTCCCTTCACAGTAACTTTCGTTCTAACGTTATTGTTCTCAAAACAACACCACGACTATGTTTCAAATCTGTCGGGCTTCTCGTGACGGCCACAATATTGTTTTTTGCAAATGGCTTCCCGAAAAAATAATAAATTTCAATATCGTATATTCGTTTGAACTAAGAAACAAATCCAATATGTAACAATGTGGACGCTGAAAAATGGTATTTACCATAATACGAACGTTCAGAAAGTTTGTATTTGTTTGAGACTAGAATAATAATGTAGTTGTAACAGGAATTCTTTACAAATGTGAAACTATGTTCGCTATCTGTGTAATATACTATGCAAGAAGTTTTTGTCTGAAATATAATAGAACAAATAACTTGTAAATAGAAATGGAATATAGGAAACGTGCAGTAGAATATATTACATTAGATAATTTTCTTAGTTTCATGTTCAGAGAAGATTTTATTCCCGGTTTTATGTTCCCGTATTGTTTATTCTTGGTATGGTCATCGTATTTATTTTTATACATTTTTGCTCTATGTTTTGCTACAACTTATTTTTTGGCTACTTTAAAAATTTATTAATTTTGTTTCATATTGTCTTTTATGATGTGTTGGACTTTTTTTAGTTTCTTAATACAAAGTGGCAAAGATAGTGGCCTAAGAAGTAATGAAATGAATGAATGATTGAAATACATGAATGCCAGAGTCAGCAATTTAACAGTACTAAGAAACTTACAGAATCTAACCATAAAAAATTACAACATTGAAAGTGTTAAACATTTTACATATTATATCTAGGCTCATTAGGCACCATAGATAAGAATATTAGTAAAGAGATTAAAAGAAGGATACATATTGCGAATAAAACATATATAATGGACTAAGAACATTGGCACATTGGAACATTGGACAATGGAACTTCTATGCAGAAGGACTAATATACAGGCTAAAGGAGCTTAAACAAGAATATGAAAAAGTCGGTTTAAAAATGAACTTAAATAAAACAAAAGTGATGTTGATAAAACAAAAAATCGACTTAGATGGAAGTGAGATCGAAAGTGTCGCAGACTATATACAGTGCTAGTCAAAAGTCCGTACCCTCTCGTATCTTTTGAACGGTTATACCTATAATATAGTGAAATTTGGAGGGAGGAAATAAACGGACGTAAGCTTCTTAATTAGTCATGACAGATGACGTAATAGTGACAGATGACTTTACAGCGCCACTGTGACAGATAATTTTAAATGGGACCTTATGGCAAGTGATACCACGTTTGAAATGTATTAAAAATACCTATTTAGTCATACTAATTTTGTTTGAGTTTAAGCTAATTTTGATGAATAAATGAACTAAATATAAAATTGTAGTTTCGCATTTAATTAATAAAAATTCAAAATTCCGCCTATGATTACTTGTAAAAAAGGTTGACGTTGACGTAAAAACTACTAGAAAATTGAAAAAGGTCAACTTTTTTGACAAAGAAACCATAGGCGGACATTTGAATTTTTAATAATTAAATGCAAAACTACAATATTATATTTATTTAATTTATTCACCAAAATCATAATCAACTTAAACCCAAAAAAATAAGTATGACTGAATAGGTATTTTGAATACCTTTCAAACAGGTATCACTTGCCAGCCATAAGGTCCCATTTAAAATTATCTGTCACAGTGGCGCTGTAGAGTCATCTGTCACTATTACGTCAACTGTCATGACTAGTTAAGAAGCTTACGTCTGTTTATTTCCTCCCACGGTTCTTAGAAATTACTACGGTTGCCTAAATCGACTAACCAATGAACATTAAGGGTGAGATTACGTCACGAGAGTTTACTGTCATTTGAATCGTAATATGATTTTTTTCGAATCCTGAGAAAACCAAGTATTTTAGAAAAATTTAAACGCAGGATGCAAAATTACATTATTACCGAGGGCGGAAAGTCCCTTAGAATAAACAAGCAGATTCTATTGAATGAAATATTTGAAATTAAATATCACACTTCTGTTTTATTTTCAGCCCTGTAGCTTATTAAAATAAACATTATAGAAGTTTTCAGGGACTTTCAGCCCTCGGTAATAATGTAGTCTTTCATTTTGAGTTTAAATTTTTCAAAAATATTTATTAGTTTTCTCAGGATTCAAAAAAAATGAATACAATTAAAACACATTGAGAATTTTGACATATGTCAAAGTTTTGCATTAACTCAATGTAAAATTCTGAACTGTTGAATTCCAGCTTCCCTAATAATTATTTTACATCAAAAGACATTAGAAACTATTTAAAGAGGATTGAAATCTGTATTGGAAATAAACTGCGCGTCATAGAAAACGGACACCCTAAAAAATGGGTCATTTTTGATGTGGCGTATCTCCTAAACCTGTTGTCCGATTTAAGTGATTTTTTGAATATGTTATAGCCCTATTCTTTGTCAATATCCCTGTATTAATATTTTTGCAAAACAGGTACATTTTCATTGTATACCGGGTGTACGAATCAAACTGTGTTTTTTTCTCAAAGCTCGCAACACCCTGTGGCATATTCTAGCATTTATAAAATAGTGAAATTAAAACCCAACTATAGCCTCAGGTTTTCTTAACATTCTGTTTTTTGATTTATTCGTTTATGATGGATAATACAAAAGTTATGTACTTTAATAACTAGGCATGCTCTTTATCAGTACAGGGTGTTTCTAAAGAAGTACGATAAACTTTAAGGGGTAATTCTGCATGAAAACATAATGACCGGTTGCTTTATAAACATATGTCCGCAAATGCTTCGTTTCCGACATACAGGATGTTGAATTTTTTCTTAAAAACTGACGATGTATTTATTGCCCTAAAACCGGTTGAGATATGCAAATTAAATTTGATGGGTTTTAAGATGTAATTTTTGAACATTTTTTTATATACAATTAAGAATTTTTTATTCACCATTGGCGTACATACGAATAATATGATCGGTCATATTACCCGTATGCGCTCCAATAGTGAATATAAAATTCTTAGTTGAATGTCAAAAAATGCCCAATAACCATCTCTTAAAACCTACCAAATATCATTTGCATATCTCAACCGGTTTTAAAGCAATAAATAAATCATCAGTTTGTAAGAAAAAATTTAACATCCCGTATCTCGGAAACGAAGCTTTTGCGGATATATGATTATAAAGCAAACTGTCATTATTTTTAATGCAGAATTACCCCTTAAAGTTTGTCGAACTTATTTAGTCCCTGAAACACTTTAGACTTATAACACCCTATACTGATGAAGAACATGGCTAGTTGTTAAAGTACATAACTTTTGTATTATCCAACATAAGCGAATGAATCAAAAAACACAATGTTAAGAAAACCTGAGGCTATAGTTGAATTTTAATTTCAGTATTTTATAAATGCTAGAATAATAACTTTGAGAAAAAACACAGTTTGATTCGTACACCCGGTATACAATGAAAATTTACCTGTTTTGCAAAAATATTATTACAGAGATATTGACAAAGAATAGGGCTATAACATATTCAAAAAATCATTTAAATCGGACAACAGGTTTAGGAGATACGCGACATCAAAATGACCCATTTTTTAGTGTTCCCGTTTTCTATGACGCGCAGTTTAACTGTTAAAATTGGTCTACGTAATTAAACATATTCCAAAATTTTGTAAAAATGTAATACATTTTAGTTTTCAGCCCAAACTTAGGCCACACACAATGCAATAATGTTCACATTTTTGAACTGTCAATATTTTTATTTTATCATCTATTGTTTAAAAACAATACAGTTGATAAGATACCCTCAGTTGCGGAGAAAGGATTAATAATAAAGATTTTTTTATTCAGTCAATGGTGTGAGCACTGTCAGTTAAATAGTAACGTGTGGCCTTACTTTTACACGCATACCTATTGTGGCAAATGTATCATATTTTTCAAAATTTTGGAATGCATTTAAATCGTAGAACAATTTTAACATTTTATTTTAATACAGATTTTAATTCTCTACATGACTTTTGTATTATCTCATGACTTTTGATGTAGAATAATTAGGGAAGCAGGAATTCAACAATTCAGAATTTTACATTGAGTTTCCTATGGCCCTTTTTACGATTCCACCACCCGGTATAAGATAAAATGTGTACTATTTGTCTTATTAGTCCATAATAACACAAATAATACACATATATACACAATAACACACATTCAATGATCGAAAATAATTTAAAAATATGAGAATGTAAACTCTTGTGACGTAAGTCAAAAATATAAGTCTCCCCACCACCGTCGGACAAGACAACCGTAATAAAGTCTAATAACCGTGATTTCCTTCCTCCAAATTTCACTATTATAGGTATAACCGTTCAAAAGATACGAGGGGGTACGGACTTTTGACTAGCACTGTATACCTGAGACACACGATCAAACTAGGTAAACAGAATCAAACGGCAGGAATAACTAGAAGAATCAGAATGACTTGGGCTGCCGTAGGAAGACTCAGTGATATGTTGAAAATCAAAAAGATATCAATAAATCTAAAGAAAAGGGTATTCAAAAGTTATTGTATTCTACCAGTTATGACCTATGGAATGGAGACGATGACAGTTACACAGGTATCAGCCAATATATTGAGAGCGACACAGAGGGCGATAGAGCGAGCTATATTAGGAGTATCTCTGAGGGAACATATACGAAATGAAGACGTGTTAAGGAGGACGAAGGTGGAAGATCTCATCGGAAGAATTGCGCAAATTGAATGGAAATGGGTAGAGCAAGTGGCACGGTAAAACAACGACAGGTGGACGAGAAACATTGTACATTGGAGACCACGCGAGCACAGCCGTAGTAGAGGAAGACCACAAAAACGATGGCTAGACGACATCAAAGCAAAAATGGGGAGAAACTGGCACCAAATAGTACAAAACAGAGAAGAATGGAGAACTCTTGTTAAGGCCTTTGTCCAGGAGTGGATGTAAACAGACTGAAGAGGAAGAATAAGAATGCACTAAGTAGCCATTTAAGATCCGATAATACCAACCGATAAGCACCAACGATGTACATTAAAAGACAGCTACCTACAAATAGAAAAATTAATTTAAAAAACTTGAATTCTGAGATTAATTCAGAAATAGATAAATGAGCGTTAAAAGAAATGAAAAATAATATAGCGCCTAGCTAATAAGTGATGCCTTGGGCTTAGGCAATGGAAAAATATCATTATCAATACATTTCATACTCTGATGCTAATGAATAAAATAATAGAGAAACAGATAAAAAACATTCTCCATTATAATCAAGTATATTCAAATGGGAAATAAGCCACAATTTTACCTAAAAATGATTTTATTAACGTTTCGACGCCCAAGTCGGGTGTCGTTGTCAAAATACAAAATAATACCAAATAAACAAAAATGTTGTTGCTTAGTAAAAAATTCTTCTAATAATTTATTTAATCTGACTCATTTATATCGGCAATTCAGACACGTACTATACATTTTAAAGTAGACGACTTTAAAATGATATTGCCAATATTGATGAGTTGCGTTCCTGGGACGACTTTACTAAAAGATAGTTCATTCGATTACATGAAATCAATCCCAACTCAAGAATATCCGCCACAAAAAATCATAGCATGTGATCTGTCTTTAAAAAGACAACCAAATGCAACGGTGGCACTGAAATTCTCGCGTTAGAGATTCCATAGTAAATCACGAGGGAAAACCAGGAAAAACCTCGTGATACTATCCCGACATCGTAAGTATTTGGTTTTACATTTAGTTTACTCTCAAAACTAATACCAAATTCTGACTTGATATTTTAAATTTTAAATAATACTAAAATACTAAATATGTACTAACTCGATATGTTACTGATTTACTAATTGTGGTATTTTCTTTCTATTGACTTCCTCCTTTAATATGGGTAACCACATCCTACTGCATTCTACCGAGGAATTTACTATGGAATCTCTAACGCGAGAATTTCAGTGCCACCGTTGCATTTGGTTGTCTTTTTAAAGACAGATCACATGCTATGATTTTTTGTGGCGGATATTCTTGAGTTGGGATTGATTTCATGTAATCGAATGAACTATCTTTTAGTAAAGTCGTCCCAGGAACGCAACTCATCAATATTGGCAATATCATTTTAAAGTCGTCTACTTTAAAATGTATAGTACGTGTCTGAATTGCCGATATAAATGAGTCAGATTAAATAAATTATTAGAAGAATTTTTTACTAAGCAACAACATTTTTGTTTATTTGGTATTATTTTGTATTTTGACAACGACACCCGACTTGGGCGTCGAAACGTTAATAAAATCATTTTTAGGTAAAATTGTGGCTTATTTCCCATTTGAATATACTTGATTATAAAAATGCCACAAGAAAATAGCTTCAGAACAACATTCTCCATTATAATTAATTCATAACTATAATTTTACATAAAAAGAAGGGAGCTGAAATGCGAGCTGAATAACGATTTTTAATGTCGTGGACAAGTTTCCACTAAAATATTAACCACTAAACTAACGATAAAGTTTCATGAATATCAATCAAGGGAACGAGCTGGGTTTAGGAAGGTATTAAGCACCATCATTTATTAACTATGAAAATATTAATAGAAAATGCTAATGAATATTATACAGTGAGCACGTAAAGGTTGGAATAAATTCATTTTCTCGAGAATGGACAATTTGGGAAAAAAATCCCGAAACAGGTCAATTTTCATTTTTAAATTACGACTTTTTGGCATATATATCATACTAGTGACGCCACCCATCTAGGAGTGATGACGTCATCGATGATTTTTTTAAATGAGAATAGTGGTCGTGTGATAGCTCATTTGAAAGGTAATTCAATTCTCTATTCAATAGTATAAACATTAACATAATTATTTATACAGGTTGTCCAAAAAAATTTTTTTTGGATTAAATTTATTGACATAAAAAGAAGAATATATGTAATTTACTTAATTCAAAATACATTTTACTGCTCTCAGAAAACAGAAAAAAATGAATATTTGAAAAATAATCATTGATATTGGCTTAAATTAAATGTTCAAATTGTCACGAGGCTGGTGGGTGGCTGCTTTAATATTGAATTTAAGCAAAAAACAACATTTACTTGCCAAAAAACATTTTTTTCTGTTTTCTGATAGCAGTAAAATGTATTTTGAATTAAATAAATTACACACATTCTTCTTTTTATGTCAATAAATTTAATTCAAAAAAAATTTTTTTAGGCACCCTGTATAAATAATTATGTTATTGTTTATATTACTGAATAAAGAATTGAATTACCTTTCAAATGAGCTACCATACGACCCCTATTCTCATTTAAAAAAATCATCGATGACGTCATCACGCCCAGACGGGTGACGTCACTAGTATGATATATATGTCAAAAAGTCGTAATTTAAAAATAAAAATTGACCTGTTTCGGGATTTTTTTCCAAAATCGTCCGTTCTTGAGAAAATGAATTTATTCCAACCTTTACGTGCTCACTGTATAGCCTCGCTACTATTTATAATGCTCGTTGATTTCTAAAAAGCTGTGGAGAGCGAAGAACGTAATAAAGGTATTGCAAAATAGTTGAATTAACTATATAGATATACACAATCTTTTTTGTTGTAAAAAACCCAAAAGTGCACAAAAACCATGAGTAACGCAAATAATAATGGCAGAAAAAAAAACAAATAAATATAATTGATGACCTAAGTGGAAGAAGGGGGTATGTCACATTTTCTAAAATTTTGAGTTTCCTAGTGAATGAAGGTGGTATGTAACTTCATATGTAACTTCACTATCATATGACACTTACACTGTACCTCTAAAAAGCTTAAGAAGAGATATTCTAGTGGATAAATGTGGTATGTAACATGTAAAATACGATTCTTGAATGGAAGAAGGAGGTATAAAACATTTTTCGTTTTTTTTTCAGGTTTAAATTATTTATAATTCGAAAACCATTATATTAACTTTAGAAAAAAATTACATAAGATCTTTTCTGTTTTCAATGATCAAAAGAACCTAAAATAATGTCTACCCGGGCCAAAAAAATTGATTTTTATAATTTGTTTAATTTTTTTTTAATAAATATAGCAATAACTCCGCAATTATGGCATTTAGTTATAGGGAATATAACACGAAAGATAATCAGCATTTCGTAAGGAATTCAAAACGCAAAAAATTTACAAACCATTTGAAATAAGAAAGTTCATTAGATTTCCGGAAAAACGGAAGATCTGACAACAATATAATTACCACTATAATGTCGTCCGCATTAGAAAACCCTTACCAACTGAAATCTTAAAAAAACCGTGCAAGCCGTTTCCGAGATAATTGAGGCTTTGCATATAGAAAACTCACTCTGTAACTCTGTATAATAAACTACATTTAATAATACAAGGCAAGGTAGACGAAAGAAGAAAGGCCAGGTCGAAGAAGACCGACATGGCTTAGAAAAGATCCTCTGCATCCCTTTTCCGAACTGCCATCAACAATATTACTATAGCCAATTTGATAGCCAACGCTCAATAATCGAGCAAGCACATGAAGAAGATTATTTTGTGTTCAATGTTCAATTACATAAATTTCTGTAAAACTGATTATAGAGTATTATTTCATGCAACATACCCCCTTCATCCATTCAGATAAAAGATAGTTATACAAACTAAAATTAATGGAAGAAGGCGTTATGTACAGTTTTTATTTATTTTTAGAAGAAATATTGAAAATAAAAACAAATAATCAACATTATATGTAAAGGAATGCTTATAGCAATATAAATAAAGCCAAATAACACAAACAATATTTTCATGATAAAAGTAGAGGAATAAAAACTTTAACTGGCCATATCTCAAAAGGTAGGCTTTGTAACATACCTCCTTCTTGCACTTAGGTCTTCTATAAAATGATTTATTTTTTAAATCCTAGAAACTTATTCTACCCAAAAATAAATTAAATATTAGAATAATATTAAATAAAGAAATATAGATTCCCGAACACTATGTGTTTTTATTTACTTTTGTTTTTAAGTGTATCTCCTGACTAAATCCATAACACCACCTTTATAATACTGCAAAAATATAGTCTACCTTTCGAGATATATCTATATGGAATTAAGAGTAACCGTTAAGGACAAATGAAGGATGCACATAAATCAAAAGTTTATGCTATTATATATTTATTAACTATGATATGCTGTCACTCACCAGTCCTCCTGCCAACGTATACACCATCAGGATCAGCAGCAACCCGAGGTGCTGAAACACATTTTTCAACCGCAGCTTTTTCCACCAATTCCGAACTCTCGATTTTACGTCCATCGTCGAACTGATGTACACTCTGGTGCGAGTCTGGACCAAATTCTCCATGTCGATGATTTATATTTAGAACTAAGTACTTAATTAATGAGCTAAACAAAATTCTCCCTGAAATAAATGACAGAGTATATTGTTTTAATTCCAGTGTTTCTCTAAGTAAATGTATGTTAAGTAAATGGAATCCACCTGTTTTATGGAAAGCTATTTTACTCTTGTTATATAGTATCTTTACGTAAAATTAACTCTATTATGTTAATCTTAAATACGTTAATTGAAATAAAATCATTGTACTAATGTCTAATGAGTTTGTAATGAGTAAGAAATAGCTATTTGTATAACAAGGGAGGAAAGTGCTACTTTTCCTCCCGAGAATGAAGTTTACTGCCCGACGCGTAGCGGAGGGCAGTAATCATTCAAGGGAGGAAAAGGCACTTTACTCCCATGTTATACATACGGTTTTTCCACCTTCCTCAAATAACAAGTCATTTTTTAATTTTTACTTAATTTATTTATGTAACTAACCAACAAAATGATTAAAACTAAAACTAACAAGTAGGTACAATATAACTGTCAACTGTCAAATATAAGTCAAATTATTAATCTAAACATTGTTAAATGAAAATAACAATTTACTGTTTTTACCATTCTGCAAAATACAGGGTAAGTCTTTATAAATAAACGTTAAAATGTATAGATACTTACGTAATAGAAAATAGATATTGTACAGGGCGTCAATAAGTTATCTTTCATGAATGAAATACCATGACGTCACTTGTACTTTTCCTCCTTAGGAAGGAAAAGTACAACTTTGCTCCCTACAATCAGGTCCGGAAAAGTATACTTTCGGTAGAGGTAGGTGGAATAGTATATTACTTTATGAGGCGGAGAAGCATGACTTTTCTTGACGCGCCCGAATTTACGCGCCGAACGAAGTGAGGCGCGTAATAGAGGGCAAGTCAAGAAAAGTCGCTTCTTTGCCGCATAAAGTATACTATTTTTTCTTCAAACGTAGCAATTTTCAACCATAAATAATACAATTCATACGCTATTTTTACTCGAAATTAACTGTGATAACTATCAAAGTCGTCTAGATGTTAGAAATTAAAATAATTAAGTCGTCGGTGGGATTTGCGTCTTCCTGGTTACAGTTGTTTGACAGTTGTTTGCAATTATTATTACGACGAACTTCAGCAACACTTTTAATTGATGGAGGCGGAAATCTAGAATGCCTCAAACGACATGGGGGCTGGAAATCAAGCACGGTTGCCGAAGGATATATAGAGGATTCAATAAGAAATAAGAACGATAATGCTCAAAAAATTTTAAACCCTCATGATTCGCCAACATCGGGAATGATTGCTGAAAGTTGTGCTCGACCATCAGTATCATCAACAATTACCAATGCGTATCAAGAGTCGGGAACATTTTTGCACGGTTTCAATTTTGAAAATTCCTCATTAACTAATTGTACTTTTAATATTACTATAAATAAAAATGATGTTTAATTGTTGTTAATGGCATTTGTATTGTTGCTTTGTGACATGTTTCATATTGTTGCCATGACAACATTTTTCCCTCCGCCGTAAAGAAATGGGAAAAAAAACTGCTGCCGGCGGAGACATCAAACTTTGACAGGATCAAGTTAGATAAGTAATGTCATCATTATTTGACGTTTGAAGAAAAAATATATTTTTGGCCTTATGGTACATTCCCACACAGCCAGAAGCTGCCTAATTTTATAAAAATTGCACTATTCTAGCCCAGAGGCCAAGCAGGGATTGGAATAAACAATACCAAACTCGAATATATTAGGTATACACATTAAGGAAAAACATAAAAATTGCACAAAAAGGTGCTTTCAATAAGGTGCTTTCCGGATATGGAAAGGAAGAAATAAAATTTCTGGGGTTTACTTGAATTCACGACCGATCAAATAAAATTACAATACATGTAAATCAAAATGTAATTCCGTACAGATTGGAATAAATTTTTTATCAAAGTTTAGGTCCAAACAAAAGATATTTTCAAGAAAGTATATGATTTATATGAGGGATCATCGTTTAAATAATTAAAAATGGGTAATTTTTGCACAAAATTTACTTTTTTAACTGCTGCGGTAATTCGTATCTGTATTAAGGATTTTACAATTATATTCTGCAAAGATGAAGAAACAGTATTTTATATGAGACTTACTAAATTAAATTTGACCTGTAATTTATTTAAATAATTATAAATCAAAATTGAAAAACAAATTTCCAAAAAAATATTATTTGCAATATAAATAAGCGCTATAAAATATTTTGTTTTGCAGAAAAAGTTGCGCTATGATATCATTATAAACCGACAAAAAAATTAGTTGATAAATATTGAGTAGTTTATGAGACATTTAATTTGTTTATTACCATTAAGTTACCATTTTTTCAATTGCAAAAACGCGGTTATTGCCGATAGAGGATACAAGTTTTTAACGCCTCCTTTGTTTTGCTTTTATGGATATTTTTGATAAATGTATTGACAAATCAAAATTTCAATTAAACAGCGCAACGCTCCAAAATAGCGTTTAAAAATTGGTGTAATTTGTTTAAAATTTATTTTTTTAGTAACATCGTGGGGATTAAAAATGTTGAAATTCTTTTTCGATATTCGTATTCTTGGTAATTTTTGACATATCCACAAAAGAATAAAAAATTTCTAGAAGCATTTTTGGCCGAGATAGCTTTTCCCAGTTTAAAAATTCATAATTTGTTTATTTATCAATATTGACATTTAAAAGTACGTGAGTACGTGAGTTATCTACTAACATTACTACTTAATAATGTAATTTATACACATAATAAAAATTGTTGAATATTTTGAAAAATGATGATTTTCGTAGCACCTTAAATGAAAACTTTTTGTCTGAAAATTGGCGGAGGAGTAGTTTTTAATATCTCCGTTACTAATGGGCCAATTTCAATGTTTTCTTTTAATTTGGGGTAGCATATAAAAATATTAGCACCCTTTTTGCCATAAATAATTATTAATTAATTATAAACAATTTTTTTTCAAAATTTTTTTTTCTCTAGTATTGTGATAAATAAAAGTTGGCACCAATGATAATCACAAAACAGTAATAAAAATTTTTTTTTTTTAAATCAACAAAATAGTAAAATTTTGTTAAAGAATCATAACAACTCTTTTCTTTGTACAAATCATTGGCCAAATCTCGCAAAGGTAATGTGAATACAAAATATAATATATAAAAAAATGGAGGACAACCTCTATATAAATATAATATGTATATAAGTGAATAAAAAATTAACAAATATATACAAAATTTTTAGTGTATTACATGTTAAAAAGATTATAAAATTTAATGAAAAATACATATATATTTTAATATTGTACAAAGAAAAAAGTCTTTAACAAATTTTTAATGCTAAGTCAGTATTATTTTTTTATTTTTTTTTTATAAAAAATCTTTTGTGTCAATTTTATGTATCACACCTAGAGAAAAAAAATTTGAAAAAAAAATGTTTATAACAAATTGACGAATATTTATTGTTAAACGTGTCATTTAGATGTTACTATTTTTATAAGCTACCATAAACTAAAAAAAAAGCATTGAAATTGGTTCATTTTTAACGAAGATATTGCAAAGTACTACTGCACCAATCTTCATGCAAACAGTTTTCAGTTAAGGTCGCTACGAAAATCATTATTTTTTAAAATATTCAAAAATTTGAACTCTATGTATAAATGACATTGTTAAGTAGTAGGGTTGATAGATGTACTATGTACTTTAAAATTTTAATATCGATAAATAAACAAATTATGAATTTTTAAACTTCTCGTGAAAAGCTCTCTCGGCAAAAAATGGATCTAGAATTTTTTTCTTTTGTAAGTGTGTCAAAAAGTACCAGGAACATGAATATCAAAAAATAATTTCAAAATTTTTAATCCCGGTGATGTTATTAAAAAAAACAAGTTTTAAACAAATTACACCAATTTTCAAACGCCATTTTGAAGGGGTGTTTAATGAAAATTTTAATTTGTCAATACATTTATCGAAAAAATACATAAAAGAAAAAAAATGAGACCTTAAAAGATTTTATACTCTATCGGCAACAACCGCGTTTTTGCAATTGAAAAAATGGTAATTTTTTATAAACAAATTAAATATCTTATAAACTGCTCAATATTTATCAACCAATTTTTTTGTCGATTTATGGTGAGATCATAACGCAACTTTTTCTGCAAAACAAAATATTTTATAGTGCTTATTTATATTGCAAATAATATTTTTTTAGAAAGTTGTTTTTCAATTTTGATTTAAAATTATTTAGATAAATTAAGGGTCAAATTTAATCTAATAAGTCTCATAAAAAAGACGGTTTCTTCATCTTTTCAGAAAAAAATTGTAAAATCCTTAATAAAAACACAAATTACCGCAGCAGTTAAAAAAGTAAATTTTGTGCAAAAATTACCAATTTTTAATTATTTAAACAATGATACCCCCATATGAATCATATACTTTCTTGAAAATATCTTTTGTTTTGATCTAAACTTCAATAAAAAATTTATTTCAACCTGTACGGAATTACATTTTGATTTTATTTTATTTTATTGTGCTATGTGTTGGAAACAAGTACAATAATTGCTGGCATATCCTATCAGAACGAATGTCAGCAAGCATTATTTGTTGCACTGCAACCAACATCCCTACCTTCACTATTCATTCTAGAGAGTATTATTTATGTAAAACAAAATATAGCTCATCATCAAAGACATGAGGATATACACAGATGTGAAACCAGGAAAACCATGCCTTAATGCTGCACTACACCAGGCACGAAAGAATTAGTCATGGTCGAAACTCTTATGGTATAACATTTTACTTACAACAAACTGCCTTCTGCAATTACTGAACTGCCACATTTACAATTAAAAGAATAATCAAAAAATGTCTCATCACTCATTTTACAGCAGTAATGAATTTTTAAATTTTAACTTTGGTGCTGGGTTATGAATTGATGAATCGTATTCTGTTTATGCCTGGGAACCCAGATTGTAATGTTTGCTTTGGTTACAGTAACTGCATGCACACACAGGATTTGATGTGTCATTCGATAGATTTTTGAAAAATATTGAAAATATGTTTTGGCACAATCGGTATATAAACGAAAGGTAAAGCAATTCAGTAATAGTGGTAAAAACAGATATATAGTATTTTTACTACAAAAACGTTATTACGTAGGTCAAAATTTTTGACGTAAGAGAACTGTCAAAACATTAGAATGTGACTTCCATTATTGTCATGTTTATTATAAACATGGCAATAATGAAAAGTCACATTCTAATGTTTTGACAGTTCTCTTACGTCAAAAATTTTGACCTAGGTCAAAATACGTAGGTCAAAATTTTTGACGTAAGAGAACTGTCAAAACATTAGAATGTGACTTCCATTATTGTCATGTTTATTATAAACATGGCAATAATGAAAAGTCACATTCTAATGTTTTGACAGTTCTCTTACGTCAAAAATTTTGACCTACGTAATAACGTTTTTGTAGTAAAAATACTATAGTCTAATAGCCCAGTAAATGAACGGGAAATTCGGCGATACCGTGTAATTTTCAGGGGCAACTCCAAATTGCATGAAAATTTGGATTTAGGTTCTACTTACCCTCCACTTCAAAGTTGAAATTGTGCCGTTGGTTGCATTTACTTAGGGGGTGACAGTCACCCCTTCTCGGAGATGAAAAAACATACGTTCAAGATAAGACCGGAAATGGATAAATTGACTGATTTTAAGCAACTTTTGTTCTATAGAGTTTTTTACGTAAGTCAAAACTTTTCGAGTTATTTGTCATTGAAAATGTTGATTTTTCGACAAAAAAACTACGTTTTCAGACGGTTTTTCGCAGATAACTCAAAAAGTAAATATTTTATCGAAAAAAATATCCTTAGTAAAAGTGTAGCTTATAAAAACCCCAAAAAAATGGTGTTTCAGTAAAGTCTATCAATCAAATAAAAACAAAGTTGTAGCTCTTGAAAAATACGTTCTTATTCGTCTAATTTCAAATCGAATATTTCAAGGTGAAATCACCGAAAAATTAAGCACTTTTTGGGAAAAACCCATTTGAACTTTTTTAAAGTGTTTATAAAAAGCTTTGTTTTAATTGGTAACAAAAGTTTTAGCATTAAAAATAAGCGAGTTACGCTCAAAATAAAGTTGGCCCTCTTTTTTTTTTGTAAAAAATCATGAAAATCTCGCCGTGTTTAGCTCCCCAAATGAAATTAATCGCTACCGCTTTACAAACAATTTACTTACCTATCTATTTTTATATGATCTGTCAGTCTCACCGGTTTAAAGTGTTTATTTTTGAAAGGGTTATAATTGAAAAAGCTTGAATGGTCACCACGAGTGTATGCAAATTTTGAACAGCCATATCCTAACCAATTTTTGTCTTACGGAGAATTGAGAAACAAAATGAAACTAGCATATTTATAATAGCAAAACCTACATTTTTTTACTCTTTAATATTTTTCTTATCACTAATAGTTTTTAAGTTATTTTGAAAAAATTAAATTTTTCAAAAATTTTTTGAAAATTTTTTTTTACTGTAAAACTAAATGTTTTCAAAAATAAGCACTTCAAACCAATCAAACTTACAGGTCATATAAACAATACACATACAGTTAAAATAGATGGTAAAGCCAAACGATTAATTTCATTTAGGGTGCTAAGTAGAGGGAGGTATTCACGATTTTTGTTACCAAAAAAAAAGAGGCCAACTTTTTTTTTTCAGTGTAACTCGTTTATTTTTGATGCTGTAAATTTTTGTAAAAAATAAATTATAAGCTTTTTTTCGATACTTTAAAGATGTTAATAAGGTTTTCCCGAAAACGCTTCTTTCTTCGGTGATTTCGCGTTGAATTATTCGATTTGGAATTAGACGAATAAGAACGTATTTTTCATGAGCTACAACTTTGCTTCTACTCAATTTGTAGACTTTACTGGTACACCATTTTTTTCGTTTTTTTATAGGCTACACTTTTGCTAAAAATATTTGTTTCGATAAAATATTTACTTTTTGAGTTATTTGGGAAAAACCGTCTGAAAACGTAGTTTTTTTGTCGAAAAATCAACATTTTAAATCGCGAATAACTCGAAAAGTATTGACTTACGTAAAAAACTTTATGAAACAAAAGGTGCTTAAAATAAGTCAATTTATCCATTTCCGGCCTTATTTTAAACACGCGTTTTTCACCCCCCGAGAAGGGGTAAATGTCCCCCCCCCCAAGTAAAAGCAACCAACGGCACAAATTCAACTTTGAAGTTTAGGGTAAGTAGAACCTAAATCCAAATTTTCATACAATTCGGAGTTGCCCCTGGAAATTACACTCCAAAACGGTCATTTATTGGGCTATAAGAGCTAGTGAACCCTTCGAGTAACGGTCTTCCTGTAAGGCTAGAAATTTGTATAGTGATAATTCATAGCACACCAAGACTAAAACCCATGACCTGGCAGGCATCAGCCCTGCACGTGTATCTACCAGGTGAATCGAAAAGTGCATAGTTTAGGGGAAAAATAAACATTCTCCTGTAAAGTTTAAATTGAAGTATGTGTTTAAGTAAGTCATTTAGAAGAAATGTGTACAATGACAGGCGATTCTAAATAGCATAAGACCTTGCCAGGCGAGGGGAAAGTTTGGGGTTTTTTCCTAAAATTATTTTTTTTGCATCGAACAAAGTTTTTTTATGTTTTTTGAATCATTCCAAACAGAAAAGGTATTTAGTGACTTTTCTCTTAGGTTAATAGTTTTTGACATATAAACGATTAAAAATTTAAAAATTGCGAAATCGGCCATTTTTAACCCTGAATTGGATATTTAACTGAAAATACATTATCGAAAACCCGTTTGGTTTTTAATTGCTAATCAAGCGGGCGCGACACTGTAGTTATAAATGAAGACGTTTGAGTTTGCATAAATTCATTATCTCGAGAATGGCCAAATTTGAAGAGAAATCCTCAGACATGTCGATTTTTATTTTTGAATTAGACTTTTTGTCATATATATAATACTAGTGACGTCATCCATCTGGGCGTGATGACGTAATCGATGATTTCTTTAAATGAGAGTAGTGGTTGTGTGTTGTGTGATAACTCATTTGAAAGGTTATTTAATTATATATTCAGTAATAAAAACATTAACATAATTATTTATACAGGGTGTACAAAAAGTAACATCAAATTATGTTAACGTTAAAATTTAACCTTTCAAATGAGCTATCACACGACCCCTACTCGCATTTAAAAAAATCATCGATTTATGCAAACTCAAACGTCCTCACTTATACTACAGTGTCGCGCCCGCTTGATTATCAATTAAAAAACAAAGGGGTTTTAAAAATTCTATTACAAAAAACTCTTCAGGATTTCATCAATCGATGTTTAAAAAATATTTACCTACCTTGTCAATATTGAAATGTTCAGTTAAGTGTCCGATTCAGGGATAAAAATGGCCGATTTCGCAATTTTTAAATTTTTAATCGCTTATATGTCAAAAACTATTAACCTAAGAGAAAAGTCACCAAAGACCTTTTCTATTTGGAATTATTCAAAAAACCTAAAAAAAACTTTGTTCGATTCAAAAAAAATAATTTTAGAAAAATATCCTAATCTTTCCCCTCGCCTGGCAAGGTCTTATGCTGTTCAAAATCGCCTCTCATTGTACACATTTCTTCTACTCAAACACATACTTAAATTTAAACTTTACAGGAGTAAGTTTATTTTACCCCCTAAACTATGCACTTTTCGATTCACCTTGTACATACACGTGCAGGGCTGATGCCTGCCAGATTATGGTTTTTAGCCTTGGTGTGCTATGAATTATCACTATACAAATTTCTAGCCTTACAGGAAGTCCGCTACTCGAAGGGTTCACTAGCTCTTAGACTAATAGACCAACAAAAAACATCATTGACGAATAAAGAAAAGACAAACGCATGCCAAGATAAAAATTCAACAACGATTGCATAAAATTTGCAAGTCAATTTTGTACATAAAAATTTTATTTTCTAAACAACCGGAAGTTACATATTTCCCACAGACAGGACCAATATTTGATCAACATATCGATACATGAAACTAAATATTGGCCCCTTTTTGTGAAAGTGATACACGACCAAAATAAAATCATCAGATTTGGTCAATCCATCATTCTTAAGGGTCCGGCACTTCTTTGAAAGATTTTTTTGTAAAGTTTGGATATGTACATGGTAGATTAAGCAATCTGGACAAAAGCAATCTGAAAAGTTGTGATAGATTCGATATATGTAAAGATGTTGTTAGATATTTTGTGGGGTGATTGAGAAAAGTTTTTTTATGAGAACACGTTCAGATATTTCTGTAGATAAATTATACATTTAAGAAAATAAACTTTATAAAAAATTCCTATGAAAGGATAGTTTCTCTAATCACTTTCATAAGATGTTTTTTATCTTAATTTAATACTCTAATGTAAAAATATTGTGCCGTGCATGTCCAATCTTCCGTAGAGGAGGAGCTCTGAATTGAGTAGGGACTGTTCAGTATTTCACGGAAGAGTGACGGCATGGAAAGTCCTCAACCCCGACAGGGCGCGTTACAATAGCTGATAGGGAACATTCCTGTAGATATGTAGGGTAGGTACGAATAAGGTTCAGCCAAATAAGTACCCACTGATAAACTGAGGACATGACATAGGGCATTATTGTACTGGAGCTCAGAGGTGTAACCAGGGTGATCCTAAGGGGGGGTTACAACTACTTTATGGTCTCTGGGGGTGTTAGTGAATAGTAATGGTGTTAAACGTATAGAGCTCAAAGTGCATCCAAATGGAGGGGTTATAACCCCCAAAACCTCCCCCTAGTTACGCCTATGTGGAGCTGTACGATCCATACAGCCACCATACGAGTTGGTGTAAGACACTCACAGGTAGCAATACATTTTAGTTCAACCAACGGTGATACTACTATCAGGCAGGTAACCACCTGATTGGCTTCCTATAGATTGTTATGAAATGACGACTAAGCAAGGAGATTATGTGGATAGATGATTGTGGACGACCAAGCAATATCTGTGAACAGAGATACTGGTGGATCAAACTTAGCATTACGTAGAAAACACCGCATTGCAACGTGGAAAGTTAAATGGATGCTATATAGGGAAGTTAAATATTTGCGGGATATCTGTGACACAGTGGGAAGGCCAAGAATACTGGGAGACCACTCACTACAAAGTTTTCATGTCAGCAGCTAACAAATCTGAACAGAAAGGCATAGCAATATTGATTGAAGAACAGTATATGTAGGGGTAATTGATTGATTCGACCGTTACTTGATGAAAACCCATTCTATCTAACAATAAAACACTGAAAAACTTTTGTTTTCAATACTTCCACATAATTTTTTATTGTTAGTTAATATCAGTGGCGGCTCGAGACAGGGTCGGCAAGGTTTTTTGTCTCTTCAGATAGGTATACCATCTAATTAAAAGGCTTTAATCTTCATAAGAGATTTTTTTTTATTTTTTTTACAACTTGAAAAACTTAAAAAAAACAACTTAAAAAAATTACAATATCAAAAACGACGTAAAACTATTAATTTCATAATTTCATCTCACGAGCACTGGTAAGGTACAGCTAGCTGGTTCCTAAAAAAACTGATACGACTCTTAGTAAGGTTTGATCATTTTGAGCAGTGTATGATTGGTCTGACATTATGTTATATTTAGTATGACAGACAAATAATAAAATAAACAAACAAACAGCCATTTTTTGAGGTTGAAGTTATCTGACAAATTTTAAGATTTGGCAGTGACAGTGACAGTATGTAAATAATAAGTATTTATCCTTCAAAATATAATAAATTAAATATAATTAAACTCATATTCATTATATCACACCTCATCAAAAGCTTTTTACAAGAACATGGTCAGCGATTTTGATATGGCTTAGAGCCAGAATACATCAAGATCGCCTATAAATCGTGCTGGTAATTGCCTTGCAGCGAGACCAAAAACAAAAAGAAGAAGAAGAAGAAAGTACACTGCTCAATTATCTACAAAATACGCTTTAAGAGTCGTATCAGTTTTTTTTGGAACCAGCTGTACCTACATAGCTTTTTACGTGCCTTGCTGCTCTGCTGCCGTCTGCCGATCATCAACGATCGGCAGATTGAAATTTGCCGGACTTTCCATTCAAGTTAATACGGGTGAAATGTATAATTGATTGCCTATCTACTAATATTCCGTAGATTCTTAACATGTAAATCGTCAATCTGGGTCGGCTTGTCGAAACGGGCCTTATAATAAGAGTTTACACAATCGCAATCGGATGCATGACTGCTGGGATCTGGGATCATTTGAAAAGTGTCTTTTTATGAGCAGGGATCACTTCACGCTCGGATTGGTCGAATTCTTTTAAAAACGATGAATAAAATTTAGTCTGTATTATCTCACAAATATTTTTTTATTTCACAGGAACAAATATCATCAAAATCAATGGGAAAATCCCATTGGTCTGTGCCCATTGAACTGGCAAGTACCTAGTTTTTTTTTCGAGCAGGGAAGCATGTTGCCCTTTAAGCATGTACTTAATTTAATCTTATAACATCGACTGGTAGTCACCATATTTTCATAAAATTTAACATGTAAACCATATATTATGAAGTTACCACTTTAAGTAGTGTGCTAATTACAATTACTTAGCAGAATGCACTGAAGATGTTCTGAATTAGAACGAAAACGTTTTTGCACGACATGTTATGAAGTTTTTTAATAAACGATTTTATACCAGTATACAACTTGAAGTTTTTACTTCTGTATGAGAAATATCATCAACTCTGATTAAATTAAATATTTTAAAAAAATCTATAATGTGTCTATAAATGTGTGGGTCGGCACTGCCGACCCTGCCGACCCTGACCGACCGCCACTGGTTAATATCACTACAATGGCTTCGGCAGAGTACCTTACTCAACTGATATATTTTACTAATTGTCTGCACTTTAAAGTCTCTAACTGATTAGGTTGAAGAGTGGGGATCAGGGGAGCTGTTTGTCTCAAGTTGGTCATTCAGAATTATATCTATATTTTTATTTCTTAATTTCCATTGATACGAATAAAGATAGTTTAAGGCCTTTATTTTTCTTCTCTTTCTTCTTCTTCTTCTTATATTAGGCCTCTTGGCCTGTTCTTAACATATTTTGAGCTTGTATTCGTAGCTGTGATGTTGACTGCCAGCTATCTCGCCACCTTTTAAAGGGCCTTCCTATTGGCCTCTTGCCTGTTGGCTTCGAATCCCTGGCTACACGAACTAATCTCTCGCTGTCCATTCTCGGAACATGTTGATTCCACTCTCGTCTTCTCTGTCTTCCCCACCGTACTATATCTTTTATGTTACAGAGATCTCTTATTCTGTCGTTCGGTATTCTGTCTTTCAGTGTTTTCCCAGTTATTGACCTCAACGTTCTCATTTCTGATGTTCTCAGTATCCTCTTGGTTTCTGCTGTGTCACATCTTGTTTCTATCGCGTACGTCATGATCGGTCTTACACATGATTTGTATTTGCGTACTTTCCCTTTCAGCCTCATAGCTTTGTTTCTCCAGATGACATCCCTCAGACATCCTGACACGTAATTGGCTTTATTTGCTTGCTTTCGGATGCTATCTTTAACATCTCCTTAACTACATATTTCGACTCCCAGATATTCGAATCTCGAGACTTGTTCAATTAGTTCGTTGTTAATTACTAATTTGCATCTTATGGGTTCCCTTGACACTACCAGGGATTTTGTCTTAGCTGTTGATGTTTTCATGTTGTAGTTCTTCGCCACTGTATTGAAAGTTTGTGCCATTCGCTGTAGGTTATCCTCTTTATCGGAGATTAAGATTGGGTCGTCAGCATAACAGAGGATTTTTATTTGTTTTTCTGTCATTTTATATCCTTTTCCAATACCTTTAATGTTTTCTATGATTTTGTCCATTACTAAATTAAAAAGCAATGGGCTCAAGCTATCCCCTTGTTTATTTCCGGAGTTGATTTCTACTTCCGATGTTAGTTCATTCTCGACTTTTATTCTGGTTGTGTTCTTCGTATTAATGTCTTTAATTATCCTTATCATCTTGTTGGGCTGATTTTTTTCCTTTAGCAATCTTAGCACATCTTCCAATCTTACACAATCCAAGGCCTTAGTCAGATCTATAAAGCACATACATAAATGCAGGTTTTTATATTCGCAATTTGTCTAGCTATGAATATGACGTCTATTGTGGACCTATTTTTCCGAAAAACTTGTTGTTCCTCATTAATTGTGTATTCTTATTATTAGCTATTATTGGCAAGTGTTTTTGTTAAAAGTTTAAGAGTCTACCCGCTGTTGGGTGGACTGAGTAGCTCAGCAGCGGGTTGGCGGTCCCTAGCCCGGATAAAGGAGGAGGGTTCGAGGGTGAGGCTAGCGACCTACCACGGTAAAAACGGAAATGCTCATAGAACCTATCACCAAGCCTCGGATACCTTTATTTTTACTATGAAGAATTTGAAACTGTTCATTAAAAGAATGCTTATGATTTAAAATTCGAAATGTGTACGTAGCATCTGTTTTTCTACTTTAAAGCCCTTTTGTGTTCTGCTATGTTTCACAAAGGTTTTGCCAGTTTCACCAATGTAAGTTTTTGGACAGTAACCACAATATAGTTTAAATACACCATTCTATAATTGCTTTTTCTTCTGGCTTTTATTGTTATTGATGTATTTGCTTCAGTTTTTGCTTGTTCTGAAAGCTGTTGTTCTTCCTTTCTTTCTTATATGTTTGTATATTTCTGTTGATATCTATCCTTATGTAATAGAGCAGGTACTGGGTTTTTTCTGTGGTGGTCTTCCCACCAAAAATTGGTTCTAAAACATCTAGAAAATTTTAGAGAAGCATTAGCAAAGGCTGACCTACCAGTGACTATCGGAGATCCTGACAAAACGTGGGAGTACACAAAGAAGTATATCATTGAAGCCATCAGCAACACAAATCACAAAGAGAAAATAGATAGGATAAAACATTTTTAATGATTCTGAACAAGAGAGAAAGTTTAAGTCAAAGCTTTCATCCCAATCCAAAAAAAAGTCGCAAATTCCTTAAATATACATTAGAGACTTTTCTTTCCATATCATTCAGATGAACCCACATCGGCAGCCACTTCATTACTTATAGTTTTTCTCTTTTTAAGTGGAAAAGAACGCTTTTCCGTAGATTTTTATCGCCAACGTCGACTGTAGAGATTGATTTTTTAAGGAGTGCCGAGGTGTCCGTTAAAAATATTGCGACAAGCTAACCCTTCCGTTTTTATTGCCAGTGTTTGATAATCGACAATTTAGAAACATGCATGGTGTGACTATTTTATAGCTAAAGCACAGCTAAAGCTTGCGTTGACCGATTCAAATCAACACAGAAAAAGAAATCTCGTTTGGGTCGATAAAATGTTCTTTTGGCAAAACGAGTGCTGAAACTTAAGCCTTGAACTTAACTGCTGCATAGTAATGTAATTTATTGATTGGAAATTACATACAAGAAGAGAGACTTTTGATCATTATTAATAATAGTCGTTTTTAAACACGAGTTTTGAAGATACCTGTTAACGCAGATATTTATTGCTCAAAACAAATTTATTGTTTTTCAACAAACTGTCCCCAAAGCTTTAAACCCTTTTGGATGTGATTAGATACATTTTTTAAATAGCTAAATTCGAATAACCTCTTTTCTTCTCCTTCTTCTTTTGTGTAGGCATGACTCTGTCTGTTTTTTCAATGTGCCTCCAGTAAATTGTCATTTCAACAACCAAGTTTCATTGAACTGCACCAATTTTATTTTCATATAACTCACATTTTCATATAACATCTTTGGCTTTTACCTACATGCAACTCTTCGTGAGTCTTTGCCGCTTGTATACTATTGTCTTCCATTAGTGATACTATTTCCCATGGTCTCACTTCCATCTTCTCCAGGTTTTCTCTAACTGCTGCTTTTCACCTTTTTCTAGGCCGTCCTGCCGATCTTCTACCGTCTGGTTTTTCCCAAAACACATTGCTAAATAGTATGTTGTCATCACTCTGTACCACTTGGCCTGCCCATCTTAGTCTATTGGCTTTTATATATCTCACGATGTTTCTCTCATAGACTTATATATTATCATAGACAGAGTGTCATTCAGAGCGAAGTGATGACACCATCTTTTTTATTTGGCTCAGTGTGTTTCACTCTTACGTATAGTAAAGTTGCGACAGTAGTCATTCCATTTCGTGCCTATACTCACACTTAATGCCATCTTATTGTATGTAGTTTCTAGAAAGTAGTGTTGCCCAAATGCAAGACCAAGACGAGACTTAGACAGTCTTGGTCTTGCGCCAGTACACCTAGTCTTGGTCTTGGTCTTGGTATTGCGCTCCCGGTTTTGGTCTTGGTCTTGGTCTTGCAGCAAGAGTCTTGCAAGTTTCGCAGTTGCCTATTAGCTTATTGCATATCTTTGAACAACGTAACAGAGGGGTACATTTTAAGGTGGAATATCATAGTCATAGTAAAGACCAGGCAAATTAATAAATATCTAAACCAGCGGTTCTCAATTTGTGGTGCATGTACCACTGGTGGTACATACAGTAAAACCTGTGTTAACGGCCACCTGCCAACATCGGCCACCTGTCCTAACGACCAGTTTAAAAATTTCCCAAACCAATTATATGTAGACTACAAAAACTGGCAATAGTGGCCACCTTTCTATATCGGCCAATAGTTCTTCAATTTTTAGTGGCCGTTACTGACAGGTTTTACTGTATCATTATTTGCGGTGGTACACAAAACGCAAAAAGCCAAAATCAGCACCACAATTATTATAGTTAATTAGATTACCTAGCTATTTGAGTTAGGTGGTAACAAAAATAATAAAAAGTATTTAGTGGTACATGACTCAAAAAGATTGAGAATTACTGATCTAGACAATTGACACCGGGTGGTGTTTGAACCCACGATCTAAGTGATCCGTGCCTATGTTCTAACTAACTAAAGTTTATTAGAAACTTATGTATTTTATTATCCAATATAAGCGAGTGAATTTCAGTATTTTATAAATGCTAGAATATTCCACAGAGTGATGCTAGGCTCTGAGAAAAAACACAGTTTGATTGGTACTTAGACCCGGTGTACAATGACAATAATTGATTTGTCTAGCAACGATATTATTACAGCGATATTTATAAAAATAAGCCAACATATTAAAAAAATCAATTAATCGGACAACAGGTTTAAGAAATTCGAAACATTAACAATGACCCGTTTATAAGGTGGTGCGTAAATTTTTTGGAGAAGTGTATATCGTTATTAAATAATATTTCGGTATTTTGTTAGGGTATCCGGCATTATCTGTTCTTTTGTCTTGGTATCATACTTTTAAATATTATACGCGCTGTTTCGGCAAATTTTGTTTAACCGAGTGACCTCATAGCACATTCAGCAAAACCAATACATAATAGTCTTACTATTCTATACACCTATAAGATTTCAGGTGTTTAAATTCCTAGAAAACTAATAATGAAAAAGATTAATTACTTATTAGGTATATTTTTTATCAGCTAATGATATATTTTTAAAAAGTTTGGATACGATATTCGATATTACTATCGGCGTCGCAAAGCAAGATTAGAAGTAGTGTGGTATAGTTAGACCCAAACCCAGACATCCAAAGTGAAAGTTAACCTCCAACACCAAATTGTTCTATATGGTCCACATAATGTTCAGAAAAAAGTCACACCATTTTTAGCGTCGGGTTTGGGGGGGAGAGAGGGGGAGAAATCTGCAAATTCGTAGTTTTTTACGTTCTTCGTCAATATTTCTAAAACTAAGCGGTTTAGCATGAACAACCTTCTACACAAAATTGTTCTACATTAAATTTGAAATAAAAAAGGCTCTATGCATAACCCTTCTAAAATGAACGGTTCCAAAGTTACGGAGGTAGTATAGTATAATTGGTCCAAAAAAAGGCCTAACCCAGGCATCCAAAGTAAAAGTTTTCCTTCAACACCAAATTGTTCTATATGGTCCACATATTGTTCAGTAAAAAGTTACACCATTTTGAGCGTCCGGTTTGGGGGGGAGATGGGGAAGTCGGTAAATTAGTAGTTTTTTTAGGTTTTTCGTCAATATTTCTAAAACTATGCTTTAGCGTAAGGAATGTTATATAGAAAAATGTTTTACATAAAATTTAAAACAAGAAAGGTTCTATACATAATTGTTATAAAATCAACGGTTCCAGAGTTACGGAGGGTGAAAAGTGGAGGTTTTCGATACTTTTTATATTTACCGATTTCTCCCCCTCTCCCCCCCAAACCCGACGCTCAAAATGTTGTGACTTTTTTCTGAACATTATGTGGACCATATAGAACAATTTGGTGTTGGAGGATAACTTTCACATTGGATGTCTGGGTTTTTGGTATAGTTATATCATAAATATTGCCCAAAAAATATAAAAAGTATCGAAAACCTCGACTTTTCACCCTCCGTAACTCTGGAACCGTTGATTTTATAACAATTATGTATGGAACATTTTTTGTTTTAAATTTCACGTAGAACATTTTTGTATATAACACTATTTACGCTAAAGCATAGTTTTAGAAATATTGACGAAAAACTTAAAAAACTACTAATTTACCGGCTTCTCTCCCATCTCCCTCCCAAACCGGACGCTCAAAATGGTGTAACTTTTTACTGAACAATATGTGGACCATATAGAACATTTTGGTGTTGGATGAAAACTTTTACTTTGGATGTTTGGGTTAGGCCTTTTTTGGACCAGTTATACTATACTACCTCCGTAACTTTGTAACCATTAATTTTAGAAAGATTATGCCTAGAGCCTTTTTTATTTCAAATTTAATGTAGAACAATTTTGTATAGAAGGTTGTTCATGCTAAACCGCATAGTTTTAGAAATACTGGCGAATAACTGAAAAAACTACGAATTTACCTATTTCTCCTCCCTCTCACCCCCCAAACCCCCAAACCCGACGCTCAAAATGGCGTGACTTTTTTCTGGACATTGTGTGGACCATGTAGAACAATTTGGTGTTGAAGGATAACTTTCACTTTGGATGTCTGGGTTATGCCATCTTTTGGATCAACTATACTATACTAAAGGTGACTAATGGCGATCTTATGATTAGAAGGCGACTATTCTCATAACCCGGATAATTAATTTCAGAGAAGTCGTCTGCTGGGAAGGAATGTACAAAATATTTTATTTTTACATTGCAATAATGACCTCTGATTACGTGTCAAATGTGTCAAGTTTTCTTTAAATGGATATTTTGATTCGCTATGTATGTTTATGGTATTGTTCATAATGCGCATAAGTCCAGTTTTAAAAAATTTTGTTACAAATTTTTTTGTTTCTCATAGAGTATCTAAGAATATAGTCCAACTTATATACTGCCTAAAACGACCCTCAGTTCTAACTGCAAGATGCAGGAATCTCGCAGGCTTAGTCTTGTTCTTGCTCAAGTCTACTTAGCACGGTAAGTCTTGGTCTTGGTCTTGCTAAAATTAGGCGGTCTTGGTCTTGGTCTTGCGAAAACGCAAGAACAAGACCAAGACTGCAAGACCAAGACCGATTTTGGGCAAGACTACTAGAAAGAGATACCGCAAACCAGGGCAAGCGATATTGTCGTCAGGGAGCGCGGAGGGTAGGCTCACTCTATGTTAATATTTACCTCTATGGTTTCTCTGCGCGAAGAGAGTCTCTAATTCATTGTTGTATTTGCTCCTCTATCCATTTGTCACACTCTCCCTGCAAGGAACATATATAACTCACAGGATTTTGCGTTCCCATACTAATAGTTTATTGATTTCTTCTTTGTTAAAGTTCATGTTTCACTCCCGTATGTCACTGCTTTTATGTATCTCACGATGTGTCCCTGCCCAAAGAGAGTCTATAATTCATTGTTGTATCTGCTCATCCATCCCTTTGTCACACTGTCCCTGCAAGGACCATATAACTCTCAGGATTTTGCGTTTCCATACTAATAATTTATTGATTTATTTCTTTCTTAATGTCCATTGTTTCACTTTCATAGCTCACTCCTAGTCGTATTATGGTTTTGTACATTGTTGTTCCTAGGTATTTGAAGTCTTTGACCACCTTAAAATTGTGATAGTTTATGGTAATGTTTTGTCTTATTCGTTGTCTTTCTTCTCTTGACACGACCATGTATTTAGTTTTTTCTTCGTTTATTTTCAGGTCGACGTTTAGTGTTGCTTCTTCAAAGTTCGAAACTAAATCCTTAATTTCCAGTGTTGTATGTGCTACTGCATCTACGTCATCTGCAAATGCGAGAACCATCTTTGCTCCTCTGACAGTTATGTCTGGTTTGACTCTTATTCGTTGTCTTTCTTTTCTTGACACGACCATGTATTTAGTTTTTTCTTCGTTTATTTTCAGGTCGACGTTTAGTGTTGCTTCTTCAAAGTTCGAAACTAAATCCTTAATTTCCAGTGTTGTATGTGCTACTGCATCTACGTCATCTGCAAATGCGAGAACCATCTTTGCTCCTCTGACAGTTATGTCTGGTTTGACTCTGGTATAGATTTTTCGCATTGCATATTTTAATGCTAAATTAAATAGTAATGGGGAAAGCGGGTCTCCGTATCTGAGTCCGGTGTTTACACCTAACGCCTTTGAAGTTTTGCCTCCTATTCTAATTTGTGCAAAGGAATTGCTTACACACATTCGCGCAACCACGGCCAGCTTCTTTGGTACGCCTAGCTCCACCATTGCACTCCACAGCTTGAGGCATTCTATGGAATTATATGCTTGTTTTGAAGTCTATGAAGATCTGGTGTACGTCTTTATTATACTCCCAATACTTTTCTAGCATTTGTCTGATATTAAATATTTGACCGATTGTTGATCCTCCATGCCTAAAGTTACACTGGTAATCGCCAATAGTTTCCTTTGTATATGGAAGTAACCGCTTTAGTACCACTAAAGCCAATATCTTATATGTAGTAATGATTCTGATTTCTGCCTTTTTTTATGTATTGGCACGATAATACAGCCATTCCATTCTTTTGGCATTATTTCTTGTTCCCAAGCTTCTTTTATGATTTGATGTAGGTATTTTAGTTCTAAGTTCATGCTCTCCTTTTTTGATCAGTTCTGCATCAATATTGTCTAGTCCCGTGGATTTGACATTTCTTAGAGTTTCTATCGCGATACTAATTTCTTCTAGGTTTGGCGAGGATACTTCTATCTCGGCCGATTGGTACTCACAATTTACGTTATTTCCATCAGCGTCGCCCTGGGCATTTAGAAGATTTTCGAAGTATTCAGTCCATTTTTCGATTATTTTATTTATTTTCATTTATTTATTTTCATATAAACTCTATTATGATAATCATCATGCCAATATCCCCATAGTAAATCCACTAGTGGAACTGTACAAAAGTGTTTACAGAAATATATTGCCACCTGGTTTTTGTATTTGATTCGCCCAGCAACACAAAGAGTTTAAAGTTTAGACAATTAATAAAGCAGATATTTGAAGGGTATAACTCAGCACCCAAGAGAGAAAAAACCTTACCGTATCTTAAGTCCACTTGGGAAAAGGAACGGACAGGATGGAAGCTTTGCAGCAATGAGTTTTTTTATGTGGAAGTCTTTAATCAAAGCAGCTTTAACTTGCCGTGTTGCCGTGTTAATCGCTAACGTCAAGGAGACTTGATAAGGCTCGTTAAGTAGAAGATAAATATAATCATTTATCATATCATTTAATTTTATTTTGGAGTATTATAAATATTTCGTATTTTACTGTGAAAAAGGATAAAGAAGAAGCACAATAATCATTAATTCTCAATAAATTAATTATATCCGCAACGATGCCGTGTTCAAGAACTTTATTTTCTAAAAATAAAACAACAATAGTATAGCCATTGTATGGCCCTATTAAACTTTTTAATGGTTAACTCGTATACATTTTGTTGGTAGCTTTTGTGGTTTGTAATTTTACATCCCTTAAAACTATAAAAGTAGAGAAAAAATGATCTTTGCAGAAAAAAACTAATAAAATTTATACAAAAGCTGTACGGAAAAATATGTAATAGTTATTTATGATAAAGTGTTAAAAGTACAAGTTTAAGGCACGCATGTGAAAGTTTGCAGAATGAGCGAAGCGAGTTCTGCAATTCACATGAGTGCCTTAAAAATGTACTTTTTAACACGTATATCATACAATATTTTTTCTACAAACGTAATTACAGGACAATACCTACAAAAACTTTTACTTGAACTTGACTGACATTGAATGTCATTTTGAAGTTATTTACATTCACGGCTCTATAAAAAAATAAACATATGTTTTGTAAAAGCCTCAACTGTGCCTGTGAATTTTTTGAAATTTTTAAATTGATTGTATCTGATTGTATTCATTACTTTTTTGTTGGCACGGTAACGGAAAGGGGGTGGCTGGTTAAAAGTGCGCTGAGTCTTATCTTTTAATTACATAGAACGTAAACAAATGAAAAAAATTAAATTCTGGGTATTGGGTGTGGATTACCCTTTAACTTGCCGTGTTAATTGCTAAAGTCAAGGGGACTGGATACGACACGTTAAGAAGAAGGCAAATATAATGTCACTTAAATTTATTTTGGGTTATTATAAATGTTTCGCGTTTCACTGTGAAAAAGGATAAGGGAAAAACGCAATAATCATTAATCCTCAATAAATTAATTATATCCGCAAACAATGCCGAGTTCACGAACTTTATGTTAGGAAAATAAAACTATAGTATAGCCCCATTAAACTTTTTAGTGGTTAACTCGTATTATGACATTTTGTTGGGGGCGGCCTAGATTTGGCAAACGAAACACTCGGGGTGGCGGTATCAAATTTCGGCTAGGATATTTTTAGATTAAGTTGCTGCTTTCGCTCAAGCTGTGTCGTATGAATTATAGGTCGAAATCTCTGTGGGAATTTCACTATTGACAGGAAAGAAAGTGAGCACAAAGATGGGTTGTGTTGTCACCTGAATTTTAAAGGAAGATTTGAGTGTAAATGAATATTCTGGATGATGTATTATCGGTTCGTGTAGTATCTGTCTTAGATAGGTACAATTTTAAAGTTTATGGGAATTGTATATTTTTTCTACGACTATACAGGGGTTTTGTGGGGATTTTGCATACTGGTTTCCAATATTTATGTCGGAAAACAAACAAAATATGTGAGAACCCGAATAACTGAGAGAATTTCAAACTTTATGAGAGAATTTCATTCTTAAGGTAGATAGAGCAACAGAACAATGAACTAAAAACAATTTGGTTAACTGTAATAACATTTTACGAATGCAAATTTTGACCGTCAAGGATCTTCCTGTATGCCACTGGTGTCAATTTTGATGAAGTCTTACATCTTGTATTTGTACAGCTCTTTTATTTTTATTTTTATTTTTATTTTTTTACCTACCTCGTAATATCAAGTCCTCAACAAAATATATCAGCGTGTCATCAACACTGCTAATTTAACTTTGTTCTTGTTACACATATCACCAAATAACAGGCGATCTTCTTACAGCCCTTAATTACTAATACAAGAACTAATCCCCTTAAACAAAACTTTTCTCATAGATAATCATTAATGAGAGTTTGAAACTGTATACTTAATTACATGCTTCTAACCGATTCACCATATTTCAGACAAATAAGAGAATAATAATTCTCGTAAAACAAAAAATAGAACGAATAATTGTTCGATCTAGATTCTAGATGGAACGAATAAAATTCAGTTTAAGTAATAGCAGTAATTATTGAATGTGTAACATTTGAACTACCATACTAGGGAATCGATCGTTAATGCATCGTCTAGCTCAGTCACTCAAGTGTACATCTTATCTTAGTTAAAAAAAAGTGAACAATAAGTCTTGAAAGGGACAAATAAAATATAAAATTAACTAATCATATTAGTTTAGCGTTTGACAATAAATTGAAATGATATTTTGATGTAAAAAGCAAATCCTGCCTACAGCTTTACAGTAAATATAATACTTATGGCCCGTGACGTGCGCAGTGTGGGTGCCACGGGTGCCGCGGTATCCACAATTTTGACCGAAGGGCGCTAAAATTCAATATTAAGTTAGAAAAAAAAGATTTATTGTGTATGCCTCGCCAATGTGGATAAGCGAAAAGTAAGATGATTCCATAAAATTTGCCCTCGTAACAATCGTTGAAATATAATAAAAAATAATAATAAAAATACATATCTTTAATAATGTAATTAATTATATTTAATAGGCGAGTGCATATATATTTTCACTTCGGAAAAAATCAAACAAGATAGAACTTTTTGTAATTTCATTAAGAAATGTTTAATAAACAACGTATCAAAAAGTTCTACTCGAGAAGTGGGTGCTTCATTTTTTATTAAACAAATGAATTACGAAGTTTGATGTTTTTTTTAAATAACTCGGAAAATATAAACTTTAGAACAAAACTGACTCGACCATTGAAAAATTCAGAAAATTTTACAAAAAAAACCCTATATAAAGAATTTTCTAAAATTAAATCTGTATCTTCTATAATTTTTTATTTATAACGCTAAAGTCACCCTTCTCGCAATCATTGGCGCACTGTAAACTAGCGTACGGCGAAGTGCACGGTTGAGTTATTTTAGTGTAATTCCTTAACTAATGGATCAAATGAAATTTTACAAATTGAACCTAAAAGAAGAATAATTAAGCTATCTTATGGTTATAATAAAAAGAAATAAAATATATGGGCATAAGTACGGTGGGGCGGAAAGTGAGCCTTACATGAATTTTGTTTAAAAATGATTTAAAAATGTGTAACTAATACAATTTTTCTTATAAAACCCTGAATTTTGCACAACTTACCTTTCAAGCATCGTACTAAATGATGTTTCATTAAAAAAATCTCAAAAATTTAATTCAAATGATATGACGTCTTTAAAAATGTAATTTTTGAAATCTTCGTAGTTTTATAGAATTACCACCAATTTAAGACGGTATTATTCAAGTCTGAACAGATCTATAACAGTTTTATAAGTGCTTTTTTAAAGCTTAGGATGTAGTCTTTAAAATGCACTAAATTATTTTACTTTAGAAATGAAATAGGCTATTTCTTTTTGAGAAATTTAAAAAAGATAACAAAAATGTAATACAAAAACCGAAAATTACCAGCTAAAAAAATGTTTATACAGGGTGTCCAGAAACTCTACCGACAAACGAAGACAGGAGATTCTTCAGATAATTTTAAGATAATTTAACCCAATTCACTTAGTCCTAAAATACTTCCTAAGGGAGCTAGAGCTCTTTGAAGATGGCGTCTTGTAATTAGTTTTTCTTAAATACCTCCAGATCGCTTCTATCTAGAAAAACAAAAATTGGTACGCGTATTTATCTTCAAAATATAAATCTAATCCATCTATTGCAAATTTCCAGTACCGATCATAGGCATCCGTTTTGGGTAGGGCAACGGTTATTTTATCGCATAACTTTTTTATCTTTAACTTTTATGCATCTCTGACACTAGATTATTAAATTATGAAGTATTTTAGTACTAAAAGGTATAGTACCCTCGGAGATCCGTGGAAAAAATTTACACCCAAAATAACAAAATTCAGTTTGGCAACACTGTGCGAATGTTGATAGTAACATATCCTTTTTAAGATAAGCACAACTGTAATTTAGTCCAAACAAATTAATATATTTTTTTGGCAACAAAAATGAGATTTTTCAACCAAATAATGTTTCAAATATGATGTGCAAAATAATTTTTAATTGGGTTCTGCTAATGAGCTTGCTTTTTTTGTCATTAAAGTAAAAAAAACTAAATTTTATTCATTAAATCAATGTTGTCCGGTTATCGTCTTAATTATTTTAACTGTACTAATATCCGTTGAGTTATTCTGAATGATGAATAGGTCGTTAAAACATTTTATCTATAGCGGATTCTGGAATATCTTAAAAATATCGAATTTCATTGATAAAATGCGCATATTCCACCGATCTTCGCTTCGACAATACTCTTGTTTTAAATCGGTAGGATACACCGTTTTCTAGAAAAATCGATTTTAAATTTTTTCGCTTTGTGAATTAAAAAAAAAATAAAAAAAAACTGTTTAGAAAGACGGAAACTGGTACATTTATTTATATTCCAGAGCTAAATCGATTTCATTAATTGCGAATTTCTAGTACTGGTCATAGACGTCCGTTTTGGGTAGGTCAACAGTTATTTTGTAGCATAACTTTTTTGTCTTAAATTTTTGAGCATTTTTGACACTAGATTATTAAATTATGAGGTATTCGAGTACTAAAAGTTACTCTTACTTTATGTTGGTAAAACACTTCGTTCTTTGTTGAAAAGTTTTTTCAATCTTTTTTTAAAATTCCAAAAACAAAAACATTCAAATTGATTTTTCTAGAAAACGGTGTGTTAAAAACCGACTTAAAGTAAGAGTACCTTTTAGTACTAGAATACCTCACAATTTAATAATCCGGTGTCAAAAATGCATAAAAGTTAAGGAAAAAAAAGTTATGCGATAAAATATCCGTTGCTCTACCCAAAACGGACGCCTATGACTGGTACTAGAAATTTGCAATAGATGGAATAGATTCATCTCTGAAAAGTAAATATGCATACCAATTTTCGTTTTTCTAAATAGAAGCGTTCTGGAGGTATTTAAGAAAAACTAATTTCATGACGCCATCTTCAAAGAGCTCTAGCTCCCTTAAGAAGCATTTTGGGATTAGGTGAATTGGGTTAAATTGTCTTAAAATTATCTGAGGAATCTCCTGTCTTCGTTTGTCGGTAGAGTTTCTGGACACCCTGTATAAAGTAATCAAAACTTTTTTCTGTAAAACTTACCTTAAATACATTTAATAATAAACTTCAACAATAATAAATGTTCAGCAAAAAATTTTTTTTGAAGTTATACTTCTTTAGGCGTGATTCAGACTGAGGGTGAATTTATATTGATCTGCTCGCATGCGCACACCGACAGTATGGTATTAGTCGTTATACGGGCTCTGATTGGATGTTGAAATGATCTGTCAATAATAAATAATTGTTCAATATGAAGGTAAACAAATGTATAATATATTAGTTTTATTGTTGTGAGGACAGAAAGAAAAAAGTTTATAATTGTAGTGACATTTAAATAGTTTTTAAAAGCAACAGGTACGTAATAATTGTAAATGTATCATAGGTACCTACCTATTTGAACCTACCAAAATACATCGTATGTAATACTTTTATGTACATAATTTGATTACCATCAAAATTTCTATCAATGTTCACCTAATATATTGTTTTCTTACTCTATGTTTTGTTGTATTTTTTCAATTCTAAATCATTTCAATTCAAAATTAAAATAATTTAATTTAAAAATGAATAACCATTTTCAATTTCGTTGCAAAACGAAAATACAGCCGAACCATATTCCAGTCCAATCAGAGAGTGCTGCAAGCACCTCTACCGGTTTCGAAACTTATTAGTCTCTCATCAGGAGGCACATATGCTGCTCTCCCTGATCCAACCAAAACAAACCCCAGCGTGCAGTCCCGAATTGCAACGAACGAAATGGCATAGATGCCCTAGCGGCAACTGCTAGCAAAAGACTAAGTTTTCACTCTAATGGCATATAACATATCCCACCAGAATGAAAACAATGGGAACCTTCTCTGGTTACACCTCCGAGGCTTCTACAATTTGCAAGCCATACGGATGCTGAGACTAAGGAAGATGAGGGAATTCTACAATTTACAATTCACGTCACATCTGCTCAGCGCGGTAAAGTTCCAACGAGACTGGTTCCCTTCATACTCCACACAGAGTAAATGTAAATCAAAAATGAATAACCATTTTCAATTTCGTTGCAAAACGAAAATACAGCCGAACCATATTCCAGTCCAATCAGAGAGTGCTGGAAGCACCTCTACCGGTTTCGAAACTTATTAGTCTCTCATCAGGAGGCACATATGCTGCTCTCCCTCATCCAACCAAAACAAACTCCAGCGTGCAGTCCCGAATTGCAACGAACGAAATGGCATAGATGCCCTAGCGGCAACTGCTAGCAAAAGACTAAGTTTTCACTCTAATGGCATATAACATATCCCACCAGAATGAAAACAATGGGAACCTTCTCTGGTTACACCTCCGAGGCTTCTACAATTTGCAAGCCATACGGATGCTGAGACTAAGGAAGATGAGGGAATTCTACAATTTACAATTCACGTCACATCTGCTCAGCGCGGTAAAGTTCCAACGAGACTGGTTCCCTTCATACTCCACACAGAGTAAATGTAAATCAAAAATGAATAACCATTTTCAATTTCGTTGCAAAACGAAAATACAGCCGAACCATATTCCAGTCCAATCAGAGAGTGCTGCAAATTTAATTTAATTCAAAAATGTCAAAAGCTTAATCCGTTTAGTTAGTCGATCTTCGCACATAATGACACATTGCCTCCGTGGCGAAGCGTTTAAGGCGAATGAACCCCAATATACCAACCGCGCTGATAGCTGGTTCGAATCCCAATAAAAACTTTTATTTTTTTATTTTTTTTATACATTTTATGATTGTAAGTATATTTATTATATAATTTTATTTTCAGAAAATACGTATTTAGTTAAAAAATTTTCCGACAATTAATGTTCAGAAATCATTTGTAGTATTTTTAATGTGTTTGTGTGTGTTTTATTCTTTTATTATTTTAATTTTTGGCACTGTTTTAATAAAAATGTTTGAGAAGTAGTAAGTATAAATTAGTTTAATATTTAAATAAAATATAAATAAAAAGTATATTAATTTCGTTTAAATCATATAATAGAAGTATAACTTTTTACGTGCGTACAAAGTACAAACACATTCTTTTTTAGCTCTTATACAGTATGTGTGCGTAACTTGGAACCTATTGATAACTTTTTTATTGTCAGTTTTACGAAAAAAAGTTATTCTTTATAAAATATTTTGCATCGTATGTAATCTAAGATGCAATCATCAAATATCAAATTTAATGAATTTTATACGAGGTATGTCAAAAAATATGAATTTCACTCAAGAGTAAAGTATCGTTAAATTTCACACTATCAAAAATTGTTATTAAGAAAAGTTGTTTGGAATTAAAAATTTGTTTTAGTGTTCAATTACATCCTTCTAATTAAAATATTGTGAATAATACAGGCACTTAACTCTTAAGAAAAATTCATATTTTTTACATACCTCCTATAAAACTAAAAAATTTTAATATACGATGGTTGTATCTTAGATTTTAGATCAGGCAGAGTATTTTATGAAGAATAACTTTTTTTCGTAAAAGTGATAATAAAATAGTTATCATAATTGTAATAAAATGATGATGAGTATCAGTAATTTGAGAAAAAATTGAAAAAAAATTTTTCGATTAGAATGACGTAATTGTACATTTAAACATTGTTTTTAATTTCAAACAACTTTTCATAATATCGAAATTCATATTTTCAACATAACTCGTATAAAATGGTTGAGTTTCAGATTTTTGACTATCTAAAACATTTTATGAAGAATAACTTTTTTCCGTAAAATTGATCATAAAAAAAGGTTTGTATGTGGTTCCTAGCTACGCCGACATACTGTATAAGAGCTTCTGTATAAGAATTTTCAAATTGCAATGCCATATTCGGATTCAGTATAAAGGTCATTCCATTTCAAATCACTCAATTTTGGAGCAAAAAAAAATATGGACCTGCGATTTGTCTGAAAATTGGTATATAGCTTCTGCGGGACGTAAAAATAAGATATTTAAGGTCAAAAAATCTTCTTCTTCTTTTTTTCTCAAAATGTTATTTTATGCGATTTTACAGTGATTTGGTGTTTATTTATACAAATTTGCATTTTCTATCGTAAAGTATCAATGGAAAACATAATAGTTTAATGGAAGAGACTCAAAAATGTCATTATATGGCATTATAACAAGTTACTTTGATTCAAAACAAGCTTTTGATCAAATTTTATAGTGTAGAAAACGTTAAAATACCGTTTTTACATTTTTCTCCATTCCCAAAATACATCATAATCGATTTGGCTGAAAATTTGTTCACAGATAGACAAAACATAGGACTTTAAGTGGTGAGAAGGATTTGAATTATATTACAATACCAAAAAAGTTACATGCAATATTATAGTCAAAAATATAGGCGTCTACTGTAAGTACAATTAACTCGAAAATATCGACCTCACGACAAAAATTGTTAAAAAGAAATTGTAATAATTGTAAATACGATTTATTTGGAACAATTTCAGTTCCTACCATTTTTGTCGAAAAGTTAAAAATGGCGGAGATATTGAGCAAAACAGGTTCTCCTTTAAAATCAAGATGGCGGCTAACGTAACGGAGAAATTCATTCGTGATTTTAAATTTAGGCTACTATTGACTCCCCTAAGGATCAGAAAAATAAAATTTTGGGCAGCTCGGCATTCAAGGTCAAATGCTATCCCGACTGGACTAATATATACTTTTGAGTCTGATATTAATGCATGTAACTTTTTTGGTATTGTAATATAATTCAAATTCTTCTAACCACTTAAAGACCTATCTTTTGGCTAACTGTGGGCAAATTTTCAGCCAAATCGATGATGACGTATTTTGGGAATGGAGGAAAATGTAAAAAACGGTATTTTAACGTTTTTTACACTATAAAATTTGATCAAAAACTTGTTTTGATTCAAAATAACTTGTTATAATGCCATATAACATTTTTGAGTCCTTTCTATTAAAATATTATGTTTTTCATTGATACTTTACGACAGAAAATGCAAATTTGTTTAAATAAACACCAAATCACTGTAAAATCGCATAAAATAACATTTTGAGAAAAAAAGAAGAAGAAGATTTTTTGACTTTAAATATCTTATTTCTACGTCCCGCAGAAACTATATACCAATTTTCAGACAAATCGGAGATCCAAAATTTTTTGCCTGAGTGATTTGACATGGAATGTACCATAATCAAAAACAAAATAGAAACATATTTGATCAAAGTAAAATGATGAATTAAACGATATTTTTAAAATTATTAATACAAAACAATTGTTATTGTTTAAACAATTAATAAACAATTAGCTGCCAAATCCGCGAGTAGAACTTTTTACTTTAACATGTATATAAACTAACAAAAAAAGTTTTAGAAAAATATAAGCTTGTTTGAATTTTTCCGAAACAATGCCTATTTTCGTTCTAATTGCACTCCCCTATAATTAACTTTTTGATATCAGTGTAACTACTAAAAGAAAAATAAATTTAAGAAAAATTACTTTTTTATTTTACTTTATCCAGAATTTTAAATATGGGGCATAAATTTGTTAACTTGAAAGTTAACAATTAGTAAGTAAGAGATACAAAGTAAGTAAGAGATGCGTAAGAGTAAGAGATTGAATTTTTCCGAAACAATGCATATTTTCGTTCTAATTGCACTCCCCTATAATTAACTTTTTGATATCAGTGTAACTACTAAAAGAAAAATAAATTTAAGAAAAATTACTTTTTTATTTTACTTTATCCAGAATTTTAAATACGGGGCATAAATTTGTTAACTTGATAGTTAACAATTAGTAAGTAAGAGATACAAAGTAAGTAAGAGATGCGTAAGAGTAAGAGATTGAATTTTTCCGAAACAATGCATATTTTTGTTCTAATTGCACTCTCCTATAATTAACTTTTTGATATCAGTGTAACTACTAAAAGAAAAATAAATTTAAGAAAAATTACTTTTTTATTTTACTTTATCCAGAATTTTAAATACGGGGCATAAATTTGTTAACTTGATAGTTAACAATTAGTAAGTAAGAGATACAAAGTAAGTAAGAGATGCGTAAGAGTAAGAGATTGAATTTTTCCGAAACAATGCATATTTTCGTTCTAATTGCACTCCCCTATAATTAACTTTTTGATATCAGTGTAACTACTAAAAGAAAAATAAATTTAAGAAAAATTACTTTTTTATTTTACTTTATCCAGAATTTTAAATACGGGGCATAAATTTGTTAACTTGATAGTTAACAATTAGTAAGTAAGAGATACAAAGTAAGTAAGAGATGCGTAAGAGTAAGAGATTGAATTTTTCCGAAACAATGCATATTTTCGTTCTAATTGCACTCCCCTATAATTAACTTTTTGATATCAGTGTAACTACTAAAAGAAAAATAAATTTAAGAAAAATTACTTTTTTATTTTACTTTATCCAGAATTTTAAATACGGGGCATAAATTTGTTAACTTGATAGTTAACAATTAGTAAGTAAGAGATACAAAGTAAGTAAGAGATGCGTAAGAGTAAGAGATTGAATTTTTCCGAAACAATGCATATTTTCGTTCTAATTGCACTCTCCTATAATTAACTTTTTGATATCAGTGTAACTACTAAAAGAAAAATAAATTTAAGAAAAATTACTTTTTTATTTTACTTTATCCAGAATTTTAAATATGGGGCATAAATTTGTTAACTTGATAGTTAACAATTAGTAAGTAAGAGATACAAAGTAAGTAAGAGATGCGTAAGAGTAAGAGATTGAATTTTTCCGAAACAATGCATATTTTCGTTCTAATTGCACTCCCCTATAATTAACTTTTTGATATCAGTGTAACTACTAAAAGAAAAATAAATTTAAGAAAAATTACTTTTTTATTTTACTTTATCCAGAATTTTAAATACGGGGCATAAATTTGTTAACTTGATAGTTAACAATTAGTAAGTAAGAGATACAAAGTAAGTAAGAGATGCGTAAGAGTAAGAGATTGAATTTTTCCGAAACAATGCATATTTTCGTTCTAATTGCACTCCCCTATAATTAACTTTTTGATATCAGTGTAACTACTAAAAGAAAAATAAATTTAAGAAAAATTACTTTTTTATTTTACTTTATCCAGAATTTTAAATACGGGGCATAAATTTGTTAACTTGATAGTTAACAATTAGTAAGTAAGAGATACAAAGTAAGTAAGAGATGCGTAAGAGTAAGAGATTGAATTTTTCCGAAACAATGCATATTTTCGTTCTAATTGCACTCCCCTATAATTAACTTTTTGATATCAGTGTAACTACTAAAAGAAAAATAAATTTAAGAAAAATTACTTTTTTATTTTACTTTATCCAGAATTTTAAATACGGGGCATAAATTTGTTAACTTGATAGTTAACAATTAGTAAGTAAGAGATACAAAGTAAGTAAGAGATGCGTAAGAGTAAGAGATTGAATTTTTCCGAAACAATGCATATTTTCGTTCTAATTGCACTCTCCTATAATTAAATTTTTGATATCAGTGTAACTACTAAAAGAAAAATAAATTTAAGAAAAATTACTTTTTTATTTTACTTTATCCAGAATTTTAAATATGGGGCATAAATTTGTTAACTTGATAGTTAACAATTAGTAAGTAAGAGATACAAAGTAAGTAAGAGATGCGTAAGAGTAAGAGATTGAATTTTTCCGAAACAATGCATATTTTCGTTCTAATTGCACTCTCCTATAATTAACTTTTTGATATCAGTGTAACTACTAAAAGAAAAATAAATTTAAGAAAAATTACTTTTTTATTTTACTTTATCCAGAATTTTAAATACGGGGCATAAATTTGTTAACTTGATAGTTAACAATTAGTAAGTAAGAGATACAAAGTAAGTAAGAGATGCGTAAGAGTAAGAGATTGAATTTTTCCGAAACAATGCATATTTTCGTTCTAATTGCACTCCCCTATAATTAACTTTTTGATATCAGTGTAACTACTAAAAGAAAAATAAATTTAAGAAAAATTACTTTTTTATTTTACTTTATCCAGAATTTTAAATACGGGGCATAAATTTGTTAACTTGATAGTTAACAATTAGTAAGTAAGAGATACAAAGTAAGTAAGAGATGCGTAAGAGTAAGAGATTGAATTTTTCCGAAACAATGCATATTTTCGTTCTAATTGCACTCCCCTATAATTAACTTTTTGATATCAGTGTAACTACTAAAAGAAAAATAAATTTAAGAAAAATTACTTTTTTATTTTACTTTATCCAGAATTTTAAATACGGGGCATAAATTTGTTAACTTGATAGTTAACAATTAGTAAGTAAGAGATACAAAGTAAGTAAGAGATGCGTAAGAGTAAGAGATTGAATTTTTCCGAAACAATGCATATTTTCGTTCTAATTGCACTCTCCTATAATTAACTTTTTGATATCAGTGTAACTACTAAAAGAAAAATAAATTTAAGAAAAATTACTTTTTTATTTTACTTTATCCAGAATTTTAAATATGGGGCATAAATTTGTTAACTTGATAGTTAACAATTAGTAAGTAAGAGATACAAAGTAAGTAAGAGATGCGTAAGAGTAAGAGATTGAATTTTTCCGAAACAATGCATATTTTCGTTCTAATTGCACTCCCCTATAATTAACTTTTTGATATCAGTGTAACTACTAAAAGAAAAATAAATTTAAGAAAAATTACTTTTTTATTTTACTTTATCCAGAATTTTAAATACGGGGCATAAATTTGTTAACTTGATAGTTAACAATTAGTAAGTAAGAGATACAAAGTAAGTAAGAGATGCGTAAGAGTAAGAGATTGAATTTTTCCGAAACAATGCATATTTTCGTTCTAATTGCACTCCCCTATAATTAACTTTTTGATATCAGTGTAACTACTAAAAGAAAAATAAATTTAAGAAAAATTACTTTTTTATTTTACTTTATCCAGAATTTTAAATACGGGGCATAAATTTGTTAACTTGATAGTTAACAATTAGTAAGTAAGAGATACAAAGTAAGTAAGAGATGCGTAAGAGTAAGAGATTGAATTTTTCCGAAACAATGCATATTTTCGTTCTAATTGCACTCCCCTATAATTAACTTTTTGATATCAGTGTAACTACTAAAAGAAAAATAAATTTAAGAAAAATTACTTTTTTATTTTACTTTATCCAGAATTTTAAATATGGGGCATAAATTTGTTAACTTGATAGTTAACAATTAGTAAGTAAGAGATACAAAGTAAGTAAGAGATGCGTAAGAGTAAGAGATTGAATTTTTCCGAAACAATGCATATTTTCGTTCTAATTGCACTCTCCTATAATTAAATTTTTGATATCAGTGTAACTACTAAAAGAAAAATAAATTTAAGAAAAATTACTTTTTTATTTTACTTTATCCAGAATTTTAAATATGGGGCATAAATTTGTTAACTTGATAGTTAACAATTAGTAAGTAAGAGATACAAAGTAAGTAAGAGATGCGTAAGAGTAAGAGATTGAATTTTTCCGAAACAATGCATATTTTCGTTCTAATTGCACTCCCCTATAATTAACTTTTTGATATCAGTGTAACTACTAAAAGAAAAATAAATTTAAGAAAAATTACTTTTTTATTTTACTTTATCCAGAATTTTAAATACGGGGCATAAATTTGTTAACTTGATAGTTAACAATTAGTAAGTAAGAGATACAAAGTAAGTAAGAGATGCGTAAGAGTAAGAGATTGAATTTTTCCGAAACAATGCATATTTTCGTTCTAATTGCACTCCCCTATAATTAACTTTTTGATATCAGTGTAACTACTAAAAGAAAAATAAATTTAAGAAAAATTACTTTTTTATTTTACTTTATCCAGAATTTTAAATACGGGGCATAAATTTGTTAACTTGATAGTTAACAATTAGTAAGTAAGAGATACAAAGTAAGTAAGAGATGCGTAAGAGTAAGAGATTGAATTTTTCCGAAACAATGCATATTTTCGTTCTAATTGCACTCCCCTATAATTAACTTTTTGATATCAGTGTAACTACTAAAAGAAAAATAAATTTAAGAAAAATTACTTTTTTATTTTACTTCATACAGAATTTTAAATACGGGGCATAAATTTGTTAACTTGATAGTTAACAATTAGTAAGTAAGAGATACAAAGTAAGTAAGAGATGCGTAAGAGAAAGAGATTGAATTTTTCCGAAACAATGCATATTTTCGTTCTAATTGCACTCCCCTATAATTAACTTTTTGATATCAGTGTAACTACTAAAAGAAAAATAAATTTAAGAAAAATTACTTTTTTATTTTACTTTATCCAGAATTTTAAATATGGGGCATAAACTTGTTAACTTGATAGTTAACAATTAGTAAGTAAGAGATACAAAGTAAGTAAGAGATGCCAGTACAAAGAGGAGTCAGACAAGGTGACTCGTTAAGCCCACTGCTCTTTAATATAATAATGGACGAAATAATAGAAGCAGTACGTAAAGGTCATGGTTACAGAATGGGGAACAAAGAAATCCAAATATTATGTTATGCAGACGACGCCGCATTAATCGCCGAGACAGAAGACGATCTCCAAAGATTAACACACATCTTTAATACAACAGCCAATAAATACTATATAATAATATCAGCAAAAAAAACCAAATGTATGACAACATCTAAATAATAAAGCAGGAGGCATGTTTTAGATATCTGGGAATAGACATAACCAGTTACGGAGATGTTGAAGAGGAAGTACAACAACAAAGCTTAAAAGCAAGTAAAGCGGCGGGATCTCTTAATGACACAATCTGGAAGAAGAAACACCTAACACAAGACACACAAGCAAGAATCTATAAAGCAGCAATTAGACCTATATTGACATACACGGCGGAGACAAGACCTGACACATCTAAACCGAGACGACTATTTTACTAGAAACAACAGAGATGAAAATACTCCGACGAATATCAGGGAAAAGTCTGTTGGATAGGGAGAGAAGCGAAAACATAAGAAGATGATGCAATGTAGAAGACATAAATGGATGGGTGACAAAACGGAAACAGGAGTGGAACGAATACGTTAGTAGAATGGCAGAGGATATGATAGTACGAATAGCACGAGATAAGTCACCAAATGGACGAAGAAGTACTGGCGGACCAAGAAAAAGATGGTGCGATAACTTAAAAAACAATTTAGGAGGCTAATATTGAAGAAGAAACAGGCTTTAAAACCTACATACAAGAAAGAAGAAGAAGAAGAAGAAGAAGAAGAAGAAGAAATACAAATTATTGAAAAACTTTTTTTTTAATTTTTCAGTTTGCTCTCGGCTAAAATTAGTCTCGGCACACATACTAAAAATATGTTGCGCACGCCTGTGCTTGTGGCACTGTTAAATTGATTGCTGGATATGAAGGATTGATGGACGTAGCTGCCTCCAGATGATGTAGGTAGATCTTACATGTTTGCCATGTGAGTGTCTTTAAGTAGCCGTGGAGTTCTTGATGACAACTGCAGTTTTTAGTCGTTTTTAATATTCCACGTGGTTACATCCATCGTTGAGGATGCTTTTGTGAGGCTTCAAGAAGTTCTATCTCGAAAAGGGGGACAAAAATTATATTAGACTTAAAAACTAGAATAACAAACTTTGTATCAGAGACATCAAATGTTTTGTTTGATTCACGGCAAGGTTCCTTGCCATGTCTTCCAATATTACAATTATAGGGAAAATATGAAATAAAAGAGCAAATTGACAAGGACTGGCAAGGAAATAAAATTAATTTTTCAGAGAAACATCGTCTTAAATAGAAACAAGATTCAGAAAAAATAATTGCCACTTCCATTTTAACCAGAGACTGACATGACAGAATGGAAGTCAAGAGTTGCTAACTGATAAATATTTTTGTCGCTTGGATAAACATAGAAATTTTTTATACCTATGATTAAATTAGCTATTGCGTTTTAATACGGATAAAATAAGGATAGAAGATAATTTAAAAGATAAGGACAGATTTTTGACAGATTGTTATTAGAGGGGTTAAAGAAATTGGAGCATCGCTGGGTACTATGTAGTTCAGAGAAATAAGGAAAAAAAAATATCCTGTTGGTGACACAACCCCTCCAGGCCGAAACCAAATTTTCTGAGTAGCATGGACATCTATAATAATAACCTATATGTTTTCTGCAGTCGATTTTGATGATTTACATAGTTATAAACAAATAAAGATCAAAAAACCGTAAAAATTCGCTTTTTTCGTCTATTACCAAAAAGATAAGCATTTTAAACAAATTTGAGAGTAAGAAACTCATAAATCGTATAAAAAACTTCAATATGGCGTTCGCTGAATATGTCTATCCTTATTAGTTGCTTAGAAAATTGCAAAATAAATCATAAATTTTGAGTTTTTATAAATATGCATAACTTATGTAAAAATTAACTTAGAACGTTCTTATTACACGGAATGCTGAGACTTCTGGTGCTTAAAGCATGCCCTAAATTTCAAAACAAATGGTCAAATAGTTTAAAAGGTATTTAATTTGTTTATTTCAAAATAATTTTTTTTGCAACGCTATAAGTCAAAAAATGATGAAGTTACACAAATACTTTGAATAGTTTATGAAAGAAGAAAATTTATACTATTAATTTAATTTAAAAAAATGACAAAAAATAATTGTAAATACTGCAAAATTATTTTGTAAAACATGTGAATTAAAAAAGGGGGGGGGCTAACTTCGTCCCTAATTGTCCTAGGACAATTGAAATTCTTTCTAAATATGTATAAAAATTCAGTCTTTCCAAATATGAAAAAATAATTTTTCTACGGGTAACGGTTAAAAAGTTATTCTAATTGTTTATAAGTAAGCAAAAAATCGACGTGTTTTTGCAAAATAATTTTACACTCTTTAAAATTACTTTTTGTCATTTTTTTTAATTAAGTCAATAGTATGAATGTTCTTCCATAAACTGTCAGAAGTCTTACTGTAACCTCATCATTTTCTGACTTTTAGTGTTGCAAAAAAAAAATGAATTTAAAGCCATTCCTTCTAAAACATAACGGTGAATATCCTCTCTCTCAAAAATTTCTTTCTACGCGTAAACGTTTACGTGCAGAAAGCCCAGATCAAAAATTCTGTTCACCTGTTATCGAGCCGATAGACAAACCGGACGCATATTTACAGATGCTTGCGTGTGTAGACACCAAGGTGTTGAAATCAGTTAGGGTTTGGAGAAACGGTACATTTACAGATGCTAGCGCGTGATGACACCACGGTGTTGAAACCAGTTAGGGTTTGGAAAAACAGTACGTTTACAGACGCTAGCGTGTGTTGACACTAGGGTGTTGAAATCAGTTAGGGTTTGTAAAAACAGTACACTTACAAATACTAACAGATTTGGACACCAGAGTGTTGAAACCAGCTAGCTTTTTTAGTGGTTATACATGCATAGATGCTAACGGCTATTGACTTTGATTTTATATACCTACTGTTGTGGAAAAATATTTAAGTGATTTAGATATTAATAAATAATTAAACGTTGTTGGGATATAAACAATAATATATTAACACAAAAAACAACATAAAAAATAATGTTGTTCTGAAGCTATGTGCTTGTGGCATTTTTATAATTAACTATTTAGATGGGAAATAAGCCACAATTAAATTAAAAAATAATTTTATTAACGGTTCGACGCCCAAATCGGGTGTCGTTGTCAAAATACAAAATACGTACTACTAAATTAAACAAAAATGTTGTTGTTTAGTAAAAAATACTTTAAAATGTATAATATATGTATGAATTGCCAATATAAATGAGTCAGGTTAAAAAAATTATTAGTAGAATTTTTTACTAAGCAACATTTTTGTTTAATATACAGGGTGTTTGGTAAAGAATGGGCCATAGCTTAACCTCAGGTTCCTGAGGTTAAAATAGGCCGGTTTAAGCTAACTTAACTTACAAAGTACAAAGTTTATAATAACCGAGATACAGGGTGTCAAAGTTAAACTTTTTTTTATTTATTATTGAATATTTCCTGACAGATATGAGATAACAACATGAAATTTGGTATGTGGGGTTTTTTTGGGTCGAGAAAACTAAATTCCCTACCAAAAATTATGTATTGCCCAGAGGGCGCCACATACGCCTTCAGCACTTATTTATTACGTTAATTTTTTTTATCCCTCACTCTGTATAATTTTGATATTAAAATTTTTATTCTCCTATTAGTTTTACTTAAAAAAGCTATACTTCTTTCATCTCTCTAAACTCAACCGTTTTCGAGATAAACGCATTTTAAATCTGCGATACACCATCATTTTTAGCATAATATCATTGTAGTTACACCCGAAAAATAACTTAAAACCATAATAATTGTGCCAGTTGTCAAATTTATGGCATTGCATCGCAAATTCCATTTGAAGAAATTTGCGATACATTTTTGGATAATTTTATGGTTTTAAGTTATTTTTCTGATGTAACTACAATGTTATTATGCTAAAAATTATGTTGCACCGCAGATTTAAAATGCTTCATCTCGTAAACCGTTGAGTTTAGGGAGATGAAAGAGGTATACCTTTTTAACTAAAACTAATAGGGGAATACAAATTTTAATGTCAAAATTATACGGAGTGACGGATAAAAAAAATTGAACGTATTAAATGAGTGCTGAAAGGCGTATGTGGCGCCCTCTGGGCAACACATAACTTTTGGTAGGGAATTTAGTTTTCTCGTCCCGAAAAACCCCCACATACCAAATTTCGTGTTGATATCTCATGCCTGTCAGAAAATATTCAATAATAAATAAAAAAAATTTTAACTTTGACACCCTGTATCTCGGTTATTATAAACTTTGTACTAAGGTAAGTTAGCTTAAATCGGCCTATTTTAACCTCAGAAACCTGAGGTTAAGCTATGGCCAATTCTTTACCAAACACCCTGTAGTAGTATTTTTTATTTTGACAACGACACCGGATTTGGGCATCGAAACGTTAATAAAATTATTTTTTTCAATTTAATTGTGGCTTATTTCCCATCTAAATAGTTAATTATAAAAATTCCACAAGCAAATAGCTTGAGAGCAACATTACTTTTTATGTTGTTATTTTGTGTTAATATATTATTGTTTATATCCCAACAACGTTTAATTATTTACTAATACCTAAATCACTTAAATATTTTTCCACAGCAGTAGGTATATAAAATCAAAGTCAATAGCCGTTAGCATTTATGCATGTATATTAATTACTAAAAAAGCTAGCTGGATTCAACACTCTGGTGTCCAAATCTGCTAGTATTTGTAACTGTACTATTTTTCCAAACCCTAACTGATTTCAACACCCTAGTGTCAACACACGCTAGCGTCTGTAAACGTACTGTTTTTCCAAACCCTAACTGATTTCAACACCGTGGTGTCAAAACGCGCTAGCATGTGTAAATGTACTGTTTTTCCAAACCCTAACTGATTTCAACACCCTGGTGTCTACACACGCAAGCATCTGTAAATATGCAAACCGCATACCCCCTGGGTAGCAGTTAAGAAGCTAAACAATAAAACGATTAACTTGTGGTCATTATTTTCTTCAGTGGGATTATGGGTAGGTAATTAGAATGTACATTGTAAATTATTGTAGAAACGTGCAAAGTTATATTTTCGAGAACAATATTAATTTAGATTTCAAATTTTTAAATAAAACAAAATTAGATAAGTACAGCGTACAGCATGATATTTTTAGGTCACGGTATTGCTGAGTTGGGTTTTTTTTAAATATAATGACAAATTGGCTGTCTTAATTTAAACGTTGATTAAGGCTTGGAAATGTAATACATTTTTGTGAAATGTTGAGAATGTGGCGACACGATACTCTTGCCTCTTGACGTATCCTAGACATATAAGTCTTTGTGACTTTATTATTTTAACTATATAGGATCTGGTTGGTTATATAATTCTTTCAATTCTTGGTTGGTTCTCACTGTCTAAAGTTCTCTGGTGCCATCCTTAACTGCTACATATATTCCTCTAAGAATTCTTCTTTTTGCGATTTTTAAGTTTTGTTATTGTCCATGTTTCACAGGCATTCGTCATTTAGATCTTATTACAGAATGGTAGATGCTTATTTTCGTACAACTGGATACATAATCTAATTTCAATATTTTTTTGTAACGCAAACCAACAACGATTGGCACTTTGTATTTTGTTGTTAATCATTGTTTATGAGTAATGTTATTATCAGATGTGATCGTAGCTCCCAAATGTTTAAACTGATGAGCCCTTTCCTTTCAAAGTTGTTCTGGTGCATTGTAACGTTTTGCCCTATTCTGTCTCGCTGCCCCGTTCATGTTGTAGCTATATATTTTGTTTTATCCTCATTTATTCCTCGGATTGTTTTGCGGAATTTCTCAGTCTAATAAAGTCTTCCTTGACACTGATCGTTGTATTTCCTACTACTATATCTATATAATCGCCTAATCGGTGAAAGCTAGTATAATGCGAAGCACTTTTGTTATAGGTATATAATGTGAGGATAATGTAATATAATGCGAGAAGTGTTTCTGTGCTCGTTTTCCTCACAATACGCTCCAAAGCGATACTGAAGAGATGAGGATAAGGTATCTCCCTGTTTGAGACTACCGTTGATTGTAAAGAATGTCGACTATTTTCCTTCAATTCTACAGCACTCATAACTCCGTCTACATATATATGCTTTTGTGATATTTATCAATTTCTTTGGTATTCCTAGTTCTACCATGACATTCCACAGTTCCACTCGTATACTACTATCATATGCCTGCTTAAAATCTATAAAAAGCTGGTGTAGTGTCTTGATGCATTCCCAGTATTTATCCATTAACTGCCTAGAGGTATAGCACAAACTATACCTCTATAGTTTGTGCAATCCATCTCATCATTTATCACCTTTTTGTGTATCGGAATGATAACACTCTCCTTCCAGGAGGTTGGTAATTGATCTTCTTTCCAGTTTGGCAAATCAGCTTACGAAAGGCATGTGTGTCTCTTCTATTTTTCAAACATTCTGCAGATACAGTGTTGGTTCCTGCACTTTGTGGTTTTTATGTTTATGGATAGCTCTAGATTCTTCTTCGACTGTAGATTCTTCTACTATGGGTTCTGCCGTAGAATACACACATTCCTTTCAGGTTCCAGCTGACATGCTCCCAAAATTATGTCTATGAAGCATAGCCTATAATAATTAGGATTAAAATTAATTTGAAATCTCTGCCTACATAATTGCTGGGCGAATTGAAACGGATAATGAATTTAGGAACATGAAATATACATGAAATCAATAACAAACATGAACTGATAGTTAAAGATATGGAAAATGTAAAATTGAATATAATATATTAAATATATGTTAAAGACCAAGTTTTCACTCTAATCTAATGGCATATAAAACAACATAATGTTACTCTACATCCCACCAGAATGAAAACATATGAAATATAATATGTTCTCACGGAAACAGAAAACTATACTAAGCAAGGTGATTACATTGAATCAATAGACGACGAACTGAACTCCTTATATGTGGCACCAAAAAACTAATTCGACTGATTACAAAGATTGTTAATATGTGTATAAATGGATACCCCGTTCCCAGCTAATGGAAAGCGGCATAAATTTCCTCAATGTACAAAACAAAGAAAAGCAAAAAAAGAAGCTATAGGATGCCTTTCTCTGGAACAAGAAAATAACAGAAAAGATATAATTTAATATCTATGAAACTGGTAAAAAGCATGCTTTTATACGATTTTGAAATGAGGCGATTAACAGAGAGAAATATAAGAAAGACAGAAGCCGCGGAAATGGATGTAATAAGACGAACGCTAAGTACTTCGCTAACGTCTGGAAATTAACACAGAAAAATCAAAAATAATGACTCAGAGGAGAAGAAATATAATCCCACAAAACATTATACGTAAAGATGACATTGGAACGGTTGAAAAGTTTACATACCTGGGAATAGAAATTGAATATATGCCGACGGATCAGAAGATGGAGAAATACGGAAGAGAATAACGCAGGCAAACAGAGCTTATTTTGCCCTCTCCCATATATTTCGGTCTAAAAGTGTCCACCGAAATACAAGGATGAGAATCTATAAAACCTTAATTCGACCAATAACATGTTATGGAAGTGAAACCTGGGTCCTGAAAGAAACATCCAAAAACAAGCTCGACACATTCGAAAGGAAAGTACTGAGGAGGACACTAGGACCTGTGAGGGAAAATGGAATCTTCAGAAGTAGATACAACAACGAGCTTTCTCAACTTTATAAGGAAACACCCCTGTCAGACTTCATTAGAATACAAAGATTGCAATGGGCCGGACATGTGATAAGAATGGGAGAGGATAGGCGACCAAAAAGAGCACAGAATGCTAAAATGCTGGGAAAGAGACCGGTTGGAAAGCCAAGAAAGCGCTGGGAAGACATAGTAAACAGCGACGCACAAGTCCTTTTAGGAGTCCGTGTATGGAGAAGAGCAGCCACAGACAGGCAAGGGTGGAGGCAAAAAATAAAGGAGGCCAGGGCTCAATTTGGGCTGTAGTGCCGTAATTTCGAAACGGGAGAGGATAAGAAATGAAGAAATTAGAGCACGCATGGGAATACAAGGTACAGTCATGGATGACAGACAATGAAAGCAGCTCAAATGGTTCGGAAATGTCCAACGAATGAAAAACAGTAGACTCCCGAAACAAGTAATTGCATTGTCACCTACAGGAATACAGAAGAGAGAAATACCTAAGAGAACATGGATGAAAAGAATAAGAAACTCAATGAGCTCCAAATCCAAAGAACTTAGAGAAGATCAATGGAACAGCCGAATTGAATGAAAAATGGGATCGGATAACGTCGAAAGACGTTCTAAACGGATTATGCATATCATAGTATACATGATAATACATATAATGAAAAAGTTTATACAAGTAACACGTATTATAAGAATTTGAGTAGCATCATGAGCAAGATCGATAAAATGAAATTACATTTATAAATATAGAATTGTGTAATGTTTCTTTAGAGGGTGTTTTGAAATAAAAATTATAATAACAATTTTGTCAAAAGTCTAAATAATCTTTGTCCATTCATAAGCACTAATTCGTTTTTGTACCTTTAATAACATTATTGATAATCCTACCGACAGGGTTCCTTTACCTGCTGGCTGGCCGCGGGCTGGATATCGACAACAAGGACAGAATGACGGCCGAAAGAGATACCTTTTAGCAAAACTTTGAGATTTTAAAAAAAGTTTAAACAAAATAGCTGCTTTGTGTTACCCTTTATGTTAAAAACAAAAACAGATTCGGAAAGTGGGAAAAATTCTCTAGTGCCGTATTTAAATTTAAATATTTTTACGTTAATTTTAAGCAAAAAAGTTAGAAAAAAACATATTGTTTAAACAATTTAATAATTGATAAGCAAATAGTGCACTAGAACTTTTTAATACCTTTCATATAAAAAAAGAATTATCTCAATATCTGCCATAGTTTTTGCGTTATTTTGTTTAAACTTTTACATTGGAATTTAGCTATGCTCAGAATCGTTAGGAACAGCCTTAAGATAAATAAATTAAATATCTTTAAAACTATTTGACCAACTGCTTTGAAATTAAAAATATGATTTAAGCACCAGAAATCTCAGCAATTCGTGTAATAAAAAGGTTCTAAGTTAATTTTTACATAAGTTATGAATTTTTATAAAAACTCAAAATTTATAATTTATTTGGCCATTTTCTAAGCAACCAATAAGGATATACATATTCAGCGAACGCCATATTGAAATTTTTTAGACGATTTATGAGTTTCTTACTCTCAAATTTATTAAAAATGCTTAACTTTTTGGTTATAGACGAAAAATGCGAAAATTTACCGTTTTTTGATCTTCATTTGTTTATAGCTATGTATATCATCAAAATCGGCTGCAGGAAACATAAAGGTTATTAATACAGATGTCCATACTACTCAAAAATTTTGGTTTCGGCCTGGAGGGGGATGTGTCACGAGAAAAATCTTATTTCTCTGGACTATACTTTGTATCGAGCTAAAAGGAGATTATGTACGTTCAGAAATAAATCGCCACTTTTCTAAAATTATAGTTTTCTTTTGAAGTCTAACTACTCATCGGACCGCCCTAGTATACCTACTTAATTACGTGCATCAAACGTAAAACAAAAAATAGTACGAACTGTTCTCCTTAGGTGGAACAGCTAAAATGCATTTTAAGTAATAGCAGTTGCTGTTCGTTGTACACTTTTGCTAATAACCGCAGTTTATCTTTACCCGGGAGATTAATATGCCCTTCCGTCCTGTCCAATCGTGTCTGCTTCATTTTCCGGACAGAGTGGAAAATGTGTTCATTAAAAATTTAATGCAACCCCGAGAAAATGAGTGAGGTAAAGTTTTAATGTTTTTTGTAGTGTTTAGCAGAACTTGATCCAATAATATTAAATAAGAAATGATATTTTCTCGTGTTAGTAGGTATCTTGAAAACTGAGAGTTATCAAAGACACACATTTATGTTAGGCAATATAACTTTATAAAATACGTCCACCGATAATAGCCATTACTTAATAGTGTAAGAGCTGGAAGCGGATTTTGTGCGTGATAAGTAATATGGAAAAACTATACGGGGATAATAATATGTTGAATTAGTTATGTACATGACTTCCCCCAACGCACAGTGGTTCCAAATGCTGAAAACGTGGTCATGAGGCGAAAAAAGGAGTCCCTATTTAGGGATTTTCCTGTTTACAGTTGTTTTCTCATACTATCGTAGAGTCCTAACACGCAGGTATAAGGATCAGACTGGATGTATTCTGGTTCACAACTCCAGAACAAGTGGGCCATGTCCGGGGTTATTTTGGCCGGCAGAGAAAGTGAAAAAGAACGCGTATATTGAAAACGCTGTAAAGCGTTTTGTAGTTTATCAATTTTATCGCTGTAAAGCAGATTCTTCTTTTTTAAGTATGTAGTAATGTAAAGTGTAACTTAAATCAATATTTATTAACAATAAATGCCTTAAATTTGTTAATGCATAAATAGTGAAAATATACTTGAAATAATTAAAATTTTGCAAAGATTGATTCAAAAAGTACAAAATTCTGCATAATTCTGCGACAAATGTTTATTAATCTTAAAATATATAGTAACGAGATACAGAATCACTTTGGTTTAGCTGCCTATAACTGCCTATGCATTGCTGGCAGTTGTTTGAATACAAAAGTGGAAAATGATGCATATTACATGATTCTGGCGATTGTTGAGTATGTATGGGCAGTTGTACATAAGTAATAGTTTCTGAATATTGTACTTCATAAAGAAAATGTATTGGTAATCAGCAGTTTCATAAGTCCTTTATAATATAAAATTTTTAACAAAAATGCGGCTAAAATAAAAGTTTTCAAATTTCTTTCGCCCATACTGGATCCGCCATTTTGTTAAAAAAAAGTAATGTTAGATTTGTAATCAGCGACCTTAACCTACCAAATTTGACAAAAAATTTTCCTTTTTGATTGATATTTTCAATTTCTTTCCGCCATGTTGTATGCGCCATTTTGTTTTTCGGAAAAAATAATGCCAGATTCATAATCAGCGATGCCAAAAACCCTTAAGAACGAAAGTAATTCTTAAACGTATAAACAATATACGCTTTTAAAAGTTCATGACCACCTATTCGGCATTTGGAACCACTGTGCAACGGCCGGAAATCAGAGTGGGGGACGAGGGTAGTTATAAGGGGTCAAAGTTGCCCCAAAGTCGAGATAGTACACCAAATTTTGGTGTACTACCTCGATCATGAGCGTCACAAAAAAAAATAATAAAAACCGCGACTTTGACCCATTATAACTACCCTCCTCCCCCACTCTGGTTTCCGGCTCTGGGGATTTTACTTAGTTATGTCATGGTCTACTTATTCCCAAATTTTGGTGCACTATCTCAATCACGAACGTCGCAAAAAACCCCTTATATTTTTTATATTCACCCCTACCCCCACCCCTTTGTCGGCCACGCAGCGTGCCACCCCTGGAGATTTTACTTAGTTACGTCATGACCTACTTATTACCAAATTTTGGTGCACTATCTCGATCATGAGCGTCACAAAAAAAATAAAAACCGCGATTTTGACCCCGTATAATTACCATCGTCCCCCACTCTGGTTTCCGGCCGTTGGGAAAAGGCATGTACACAACTAATTCAACATATCCCCGTATTGTTTTTCCATATTACTTATCACGCACAAAATCCGCTTCTATCTCTCCGACTATAATTACGTATTACATTCATAGTACATACAATTTTGTATCAATGATATTATATTGTCATATCGACGTACACGTTTCACTTAATGTTTTGATTTAACATGTTTGCAAATAAATCATGACGTTTGTGATATATGTAATAGAACAACTATACTGTATGGGCCAAAGAAAACAGTAACTCGATATTTGGCAGTAGTTATTAGATTTTAAGAAAATGCCGAAACAAGTTGATTTTTGATCTAAGGGGGACACATTTTTATGGTGCATACATCTGTCATTTGTCAACCCCATCCCTTCCACTTCCCCGCCCCTTATTTTTGAATAGGGAATAGGGGTTGTGTGCTAGCTCATTTGAAAGGTCATTTAATTCTTTAATAATTAGTTCTTTCATATATTCTCTCTATTCTCATTAGGTCTTTTATTTAGTGATATTTGATTCTTCTATTTGTTTCATAAATATCCCATTTCTCTTTTGTTTTCGGATTCAAACATTTAAAAACAGTCCTTTACTTTTGAAGAGTTCTGCCTGTTCCATGCTCTACTCTTGCCTGTTCCATTTTTGTTGTTTTATAACGACCCCGTCCATAATCTACCAGTACTGAGCACCGGAGCCTTCGAGCCCATTGTGTACCGGTATTCCAGTATCTTCTTGATCTAAATCAATAAGTATGTATATTAAAATATGTTTAAAAGCATTCTATGCTGTACCCTATCGAAAGCCACTTCGTAATCGATGAAAGCCATATAAATAACTTCACGTTGGTCGCTGCATTTTTGGAGACGTATATTTAAGCCAAGAAGTGCCTCGCGGTTGTCTAACACCTAAACCTACTGAAAACCAAAGATGATGGAAAGGTTTATCTCTCATAAAAACAAAAAGATTATGTTTCACTTCAACAAAAAGAGGCTTTTGTTTCTGCGCCCCCTTGAACAAAATTTTCACTAGCCGCCACTGTCTATAAACAATTAATTTTGGCGCCTTCTCGCATGTCTTTAACCTCAGATATTTTGATTTATCATGATATGATTGTGCTTCCTATAATAATTTTCCTTTCTATGTAAAATTAGGGGATAGTCCAATTGACAGATATTCCATATTTCTCGCATTGAGCGGACCTAGTGAAATGTTAAAAAATACTTATCTTTGCTTGATTGACGTGCAGTGAAGGGATTTCCTGGTCACGATATCTACTATCAGATGATTTGTTGTATAATTTCTTTGTGTTCCACCATTGCTACTATTTTCCAGTTGGATTATGCGAATCTCTTTGATGGTACGGGGCTATTCAGAAATATGCGGAAAATGACATTAGTAATCTACGTACACCGACTTAAATAAACTCTCGAAGAAGGACAGACAGTCTGCTAATTACTTTGGATTAGTAAGGAAGTGGCTTGACAAAACGACATATCCAGGGCCGATCCAGAATCTATTTTCAGGGTGGTACATGAACTTTTTTGGAGGGGACACTGGGCAGTGGCGACGCGTGACTTTTTCTAAAGTGTTACCAAAACCAGATGCAAAAAATCTTATTTAAAAAAATTAAGATATGGCTAAATGTATATATAGCTTCAAATATATCATTTTGTACATCACTTGAAACTCCCGAAAAAACAGTTGATGTTTCTAGATGTTGGCAAAATTTTTGATCTTTTTTGGCAATTAATGTTAACAATTCCTTGTAATTGCCTCGAATGTCAGAGCCGTCGCCCTCAAAATGACCACGAAACGCTAATTCTTGTTTAGCCAAAAAACATACGGTATCTATTATAAGTGTGCTAAGGATATACCTATCTATTTTTTTAACAAACTCATTATGTTTAGCAATATTTGCTTTAAAGTTTGGTTAAGAGAACTTTCGATTCTTGTTTTGCCAAACTGAATCAAATTGGGTATACATCTTACATGTAGGTAACGGAGAAATTTCATGTCTCTTTTTTAAAACTCTAAAACTAATTAAATCGTGAACCTGGTCCACCCATTTTTCTGTAGAAACCAGAAGACATGGCCAACAATACAGTCTATTTTTCTTGCAACCACATAACCAAGGATTCTCAATGTACCAACTAAATATCGAACTACTCTTTTTCATTCCTTTTTTAAATTGTTTAAAATAGTTCTTTCATGTTCAATAATTTAATTTTTTTCTTCAATCAGAATTACTTTTCAAGTAGTTTATCGATTACGCAGCGACACTCATCCATGGTGAACTGTACGGACACTTTTTATAGGTACTGTAACCAAATTTAAATCTGGTAACAGCCCTACTGATATACACAGCGCGCTTATGCCCATCGCTCCTTCAAAATTTTCAGACACTAGCCGGTCCCGAGCCGCCCGAGTGACAGCGAGATAACCATTCATTGTAACCACAAATGAGACTAGCAACAGAGTGCAACTGATAGTCCTGTCGCCAGGGGGGGGGGGTACAACGGCCTTCTTAATTCAGATGAACTTACCCAAGTTCTTTTTATGTATTTTGGCCCGTAGAACACGAATTTTTTGGGTAACAGTTGATCCGGATGTCGATAAGTTTGTTATAAACAAAGAAGTTGAGGAATTACATAACAGCGATTTCTCGCAAAACAAAACATTTTTTGTATTTTTTGGGTCATTCTAACCAAAAAATGTTCCTACAAGTTTTTTCGTAGGATGCATAGTTTTCGAGATAAACGCGGTTGAACTTTCAAAAAATCGAAAAATTGCAATTTTTGAACCCGAATAAACTTTGAATAAGAAATAAAATAGCAATTCTGCTTACCGCCTTTAAAAGTTTGAGTCAAATTATATCTGTTTTGAATATTTGCATTGCTAAAAATTTATTTTTTGATTGTTAAAAAAAGCTATAAATACATAGTGTTTCCCGTGCCTAATACATGCGTTTTAATGCATGCTACGTAGAAATAGCCTCACTTGCACTGTTACCTCTTCTACCTACTCGTTCGATTTTAAATGAGAAATCATGAAAAACATCACTCAAGCACTAGGTGTTTATAGCTTTTTTTAACAATAAAATAATACATTTTTAGCAATACAAATAATTAAAACCGATATAATTTGACTTGAACTTTCAAATGCGGTAAGCAGAATTGCTATTTTATTTTTTAATCAAAAGTTATTCGGGTTCAAAAATTGCAATTTTTCGATTTTTTGAAAGTTCAACCACGTTTATCTCGAAAACTAGGCATCCTACGAAAAAATTTGTAGGAACATTTTTTGGTTAGAATGGCCCAAAAAATACAAAAAAAAGTTTTGTTTTGCCAGAAATCGCCGTTATGTGATTCCTCAACTTCTTGGTTTATAACAATCTTCTCGACATCCGGATCAACTGTTACCCAAAAAATTCGTGTTCTACAGGTCAAAATACATAAAAAAAACTTGGGTAAGTCAATCTGAATACAGGAGGCCATTGTACCCCCCTGGCGACAGGACTATGAGTCACATAAACTCGCCAATATTTTCGTGTGTCTACGAGTAAAATAGTAATATAATAATATACAGGGTGTAACAAAAATACAGGCCATAAATTTAATCGCATATTCTGGGACCAAAAATAGTTCGATTGAACCTAACTTACCTTAGTACAAATGTGCACGGAAAAAAAGTTACAGCCCTTTGAAGTTACAAAATGAAAATCGAATTTTTCCAATATACAGGGTGTCCCAGACTAATTTACCCACACTATATCTCTTAAACGAATAGAGATTTTCGAATGGGACAAAAAGTGATATATTCTACTTGTAATACACTTTAATATGGCGTACAAAAAATCATCCCCTAAATATTCATCCCTTAGTTACAACCCCTAACTTTAATTTTTTTAATAGCACCCTGTATATTTTTTTACAGTTTTGGATGTGGTCTTTTATCGTTTATTCAACACATTTTTTGAAAATAAAATCGGTTCGTAAATAACCAAGAAACTATCAGTTTATTTTTGTTAATTGTGTGTCCCAGACTAATTTATCCAGGCTATATTTCTTAAACGAATAGAGATTTTCGAATGGGATAAAAACTGATCTATTCCATTTGTAATACACTTTTATATGGCGTAGAAAAAATTCATCCCCTAAATATTCATCCCTAACTTACAGGGTGCTATTTAAAAGAAATAAAGTTAGGGGTTCTAACTAAGGGATGAATATTTAGGGGATAATTTTTTTTCTACGCCATATTAAAGTGTATTACAAATGTAATAGATCAGTTTTTGTCCCATTCGAAAATCTCTATTCGTTTAAGAAATATAGCCTGGATAAATTAGTCTGGGACAAATAATTAACAAAACTAAACTGATATTTTCTTGGTTATTTACGAACCGATTTTATTTTCAAAAAATGAGTTGAATAGACGATAGAATACCACATCCAAAACTATAAAAAAATATACAGGGTGCTATTAAAAAAATTAAAGTTAGGGGTTGTAACTAAGGGAAGAATATTTAGGGGATGATTTTTTTCTACGCCATATTAAAGTGTATTACAAGTAGAATAGACCACTTTTTGTCCCATTTGAAAATCTCTATTCGTTTAAGAGATATAGCGTGGGTAAATTAGAGTGGGACACCCTGTATAGAAAACTATTAGAGATTTTTTATTGAAAATGGACATGTGGTATTCTTATGGCAGTAGTATTTTAAGAAAAAATTATAATGAAATTTGAACACCCCATAAAAATTTTATGGGGGTTTGGTTCCTTTAAACCCCCCCCCCCCCCAAACTTTTGTGTACGTTCCAATTTAAATATTATTGTAGCGCCATTAGTTAAACACAAGATTTTAAAAACTTTTTTGTCTCTCAGTACTTTTTCCAAAAGTCAGTTTTTATCGAGATAGTTCAATATTTGTCAAATCCACCACATATTTGTATATAATATGGTAAAGTACGATTATGGAGACTTGTTAATAATATGAAAATTTATTTATGATTTACATTTTTAATTATATTTTGAACCATATTAAAAAATAAGCCACATCTCGATAAAAGATGCTTTATCAAAAAAATACAAACAGGCAAAAAATTTTAAAAACACTGTGTTTAACTAATGGTATCGCAGTAATAGTTTAATTAGAACGTACAAAAACATTTGGGGGGTTTAAAGGAACAAAACCCTCATAAAAATTTTATGTAAACATATTAAAAAAGAAGCCGCAACTCGATAAAAACTGCCTTATCGAAAAAATAATAAGAGGCAAAAAAGTTTTAAAAATATTGAATTTAACTAATGGCACCACAATAATAATATATTTGGAACGTACACAAAAGTTTGGGTGGGTTTAAGGGAACAAAACCCCCATAAAATTTTTATGGGGTGCACAAATTTCACTATAATTTTTCTTTAAGATGTTCTTTCCATAAGAATGCCACGTGTCCATTTTCAACAAAAAATCTCTAATAGTTTTCGATATATTCAAAAAAATCGATTTTCATTTTGTAACTTCAAAGGGTTGTAACTTCTTTTGTGTGCATATTTGTACTGAGGTAAGTTAGGTTCATTCGAACCATTTTTGGTACCAGAATATGCGGTTTAATTTATGACCTGTATTTTTGTTACACCCTGTATTTCTATTGGTAAAAATATAGATAAATGGAATTATTCATCATCATAAAATATTTATTTGCAAGATTTTTAACTGTTACCAATGGTAACAGTGGTAATACATGGACGCTTCGCCAGTGACACTGGGGTGTCTGTGGAAAATTATTAAAAATTAGGGTTAAAATGGTGAGTTTTAAGGCGCGCGGCTTTGGAATTACAGCAGGTTAGTCTGCTATATCTAAGGCCTGCGCTATACAAGGAAGGTAACAGGGCCAGTGTTACGCTTCAACCGCCTTTTATTACTCCTGGTTTTACCCAAGGTACTCATTTTATTTAAACACATATACCAAAACGCAACGGCCAGTGTTAGAGTGGGTGATCGTCAAACCCAGAAATTCGGGTACGTCAGGGGGACACCATATCGCCAAACTGTTCACTATGCTTCTGGAATTGGAATATAATAGATACATATACAGTAAAACCTCGATAGAACGGACCTCTATTTAACGGACAAAAAATCAGATCAAATGTAAAAAAAAATCATCATCACGTAGCGCTACAAACCTGGGTGGGTCCTGGCTGACTGTACAACTTTCTTCCAATTTCTTCGGTCTTCCATCAAACTAGGGTCAAATGGAATGTTCATTTTCCGGAGATCTGCTTTGATGTTATCTCTCCATCGCATTCTGGGGCGTCCAAATCGTCTTTTGCTTGTAGGAATCTCCTCCCATACCAGTTTTACAAGTCTTTCGTTATGAAGTCTGTGCACGTGGCCTGCCCATCTTAGTCGCTGTGAGCTGTGATTTAATCTCTTGGACAATATCGGTGTCATTGTAAAGTGCTTTTAATTCGATGTTGGTTCTGATTCTATACTGGTTTGTGTTAATGTCGTGGTGAGGTCCGAAAATTCTTTTAAGTAATTTTCGTTCAAAACGTCTGAGCTTTTCTTCGTTTGATTTGATCATGGTCCACGTTTCGCATCCATATGTTAGTACTGGTCTGACGATGGATTTATAAATTTTGATCTTGGAACTTCTTGTAAGATTTTTTGATTTTATAAGCTTATCCAGTGCGAATAGGCAGCGATTTGCCGATTGGATTCTGTCTTTTATTTCTTCAGTAACATCGTTGTCACCTGCGATTACGGCCCCCAGATACTTAAAACGTTGTACTCTTTCGAAATTGAAGGTGTTGACCGTCACATTTTGTCCTATCCTGTCTCTTCGTGTCGTTCTATTTATACACATATATTTCGTCTTCTCTTCATTAATCCGCAGCCCTACTTCGCTTGTTGCGCCTTCCACCTTGTTGAAATGGCTTTTGTGGATAGGATGGAGTCTCCAACGAGATCAATGTCATCTGCGTAATCTAGTAATAACTTGGGACCTTGAACCGATAGCAGTTCTGTCCTTATTTCGGCCAACCTCATATAGCTTTCTCTAATACCTACGAGGTTAAAAAGTAGTGGAGATAACGCATCACCCTGTTTGAATCCACTCTTGATTTCAAAGCTGTCAGACAGTTTATTATTTACACGTACTTTTGATATTCCACCCTCCATACATACTTTAGTCATCCGAATGAGTTTCTTTGGTATTGAGAACTGCTCAATACTTGGCTATTTTCTACGCTATCATATGCCTGTTGAAAGTCTATGAAGAGATTGTGTATGGGTCTGTTATACTCCCTTCCCTTTCCTAGAAGCTGTCTCAGCGTGAATAGTTGATCTATTGTGGATCTATTTGCCCTATAACCGGCTTGATATTCTCCTAGGACATTTTCAGCATAGGGGGTTAGTCTACTAAGAGTGATGTTTGAGAGGATTTTATATGCCGTGTTTAGGAGTGAAATTCCTCTATAATTCGCGCATTTTGTTTTGTCCCCTTTTTTGTAAATGGGCACTATGATGTTTTCCTTCCATCTTGCTGTTATCCTTTCTTCTAACCATACTTGTGTTATTAAGTGGTGGATTTGGCGATGTAGTGCGTCTCCACCATATTTCAGAAGTTCTGCTGGTATCTCGTCCGTAACCGGCGCTTTGTGATTTTTCAGCTTATTTAACGCCTTTTGGGTTTCTTCAAAAGAGGATTTTCGACGGGCATGTCCGCTGTGATATAGATCTTTTCTTTGTGCTGTTCTTCCTGTATGATGTTTAGAATGTCCCTGAAATACCCTATCCATTCTTCTGTTAGTTCTTTATCGTCGATTATCATATGACCTTGATTGTCTCTCAGTGTATGGATAGAATTGGTTCTATATCCTCTTTTCTCAGTAGAAATTGCTTTATAGAATTCTCTGGAGCCTGGTTTGGGTCGATCTCTCTCCATAGCTTCATATCTTTGTTGTTCATAGTTTCTTTTCTTTGTGCGTATCATTTTTCTTGTTTCTTTTTGGCAGTCGTCGTATTCCTTTTTACTTTTGTCTGTTTGTAGTTGTATCCATGTCTTCCTTACGATTTGTCTTTTTTTCAGCTGTTTCCGACATTCCTCGTCATAACATGTTTTTGCCCTCATCTGCCTACTCTTTCCAAAGATCTTGTCGGAAGTCTTGGTTATTATTTCGGCAGTCGCTTCCCACAGCTCTTCTATATCATTGTAAACTATTTCAGAGTTCAAGGTTTGTTCAAGTTGTTTTATATTTTTTTGATGTTTCTCTGTATTCTGCATTTCGTCCCATGTTCCATTGTGGGTTCATTGTTGTTTTGTTGTATTTGTGGCTAGATATTCTGGATTTGACTTTTGCTCTGACTAAGTAATGATCTGTGTCTCCGTCTATTCCTCTGAGGCTTCTTACGTCTATGATATTGCTCCCATGTCGGGCATCTACAATGATGTGGTCAATTTGGTTTCGCGTAATATGGTCGTTTGAGATCTAGGTTTGCTTATGAATGTCTTTATGCGGAAACATAGTTGACTTTATTAACATATTATTAGCTGCTGCAGTTTCTATGAGTCTTAAGCCATTATCGTTGGATATATTGTGGAGGCTATGTTTACCGATTCTGGGGTGTAGGCTAGGCTCTTTGCCTATTTTAACATTAAAATCTCCGCAGAGTATGCGCATATCTTGTTTGGGCATCGTATCTATCACTCTTTCTAGGGCGTCGTAGAAGTCATCCTTGATATCTTCATCCTTCTCTTGTGTTGATGCATGAGCTGAGATGATAGAAATGTTGTATCGTTCTCCCTTCATTCTGATGTAGCATATCCTTTCTTTTATAAATTTAAAATTTAGTATATTCTGTATTAGACCGTCTCTAATCACAAAGCCCGTTCCAAATTCATGACTTCCGTTTTTGTTACCGCTGAAGAAGATGGTGGATTTGCTTATTTTTATATTTCCATCGTCTGGCCATTTTATTTCTTGGACTGCTGTTATATCCATTCCTATGTTCTCCAGTTGTTGCACAGCATTTGTGGCAGCTCCAGGCCTGTACCAACTCTGGACGTTCCAAGTTCCGATATTTATATTCCTTTTACATTGCATTGGTCGTTTTTTGTGTTTATCCGTCTGGTTCCGAGGCAAAGTTGCAGTTTTCATAACTAGCTTCTTTTTCCGAGGGTGGGTAGTTAACCCTCCGCTTAACCCTCCTCTTTTATCCGGGCTTGGGACCGGCCGCAGTAAGGTGATTTCCGAGCTCTCAGTCCACCCGTTCCTCACCCTACCCCAGGCAGAGTTTAAAAAAAATAAAAAAATAACAAAAAAATTGCATGTAAAAAATATGACAAATCGAATTCTAGAAGAAAAATCAGCAAGAACAGGGTCTCGGCACTTCTTTGTGCTCACTCCTATAGATCGCATGGATTAACTGGTACAATTGTTGGCAAATCTCGTAAACCTATAGTTATTAAAGATATATAACCTAGAGTTGTCAAAGATATAATGCATCATATGCTCGTTTCATATTATAGCTCTAATAAGGCATGGTTTACTACAGATATCTTTGAAAAATTAGTTTTTTAAAGAATATGTACCTGCAGTGAGAAAATTTTAAAAGAAAAAAACTGGAAATGCTGCCGAAAGAGGTGAAATGTTTATTGATTTTAAACAACGCTCCTGCATATCCCCCTAAAAATATTTGATAACTTTAATTGTATGTTGTTGCCAAAAAATACATCGCTTATTCAACCCATTGATCAGTGAATAATTTTGAAGAATGTTTTTAGATGAAGTTGAAAAGTAAACAAGTAGCAAACAAACATTAATTTCGTTTTTAAACTATTTTTATTATAACGGACCTTCGGCTTTAACGGACATTCCATCCCTCCAATTAGTCCGTTATATCGAGGCTTTACTGTATGTAAAAGGGCAAAACTGACCGACAAGGGCATAAACATAAACGGAGAAAAGCTTAGGCATCTGAGGTTTGCAGATGATATTGTACTAATAGCTGATGGGATATTATGCCAAAGAAGTTTTAAATCAGCTCTACCTTTCCTCGCTAAAAGCAAGATTGAAAATAAATATATCTACAGTTCACCAAGAATAGCTGAAAGTCTGAAATTCTAACTGCCTGCGCGAACAATGAAGTGAGAACGCACTCGGAAGGAAAAAGATAGCCTGTACGCGCGGGTGAACTTTAAAATATAGGTGTAATCGGAGACACAAATATAGAAACGTAAAGTTTGAATAGTTTCTAATAGGTCCCGTACACAATTATTATTACTGTCATTACTTTTCGTCAGTATATTTGTAGTATTTTTTTACAAAGTGAGATGTAATAAAATAGATCCAACAAAAACCGCTTGTGTTGCTATAAATTATGGCATTATAAACCAAAAATTATATTTTTATATTGACTATTTATACTTTATATTACCATTATATTGACCAAAAGGTTTCGGAGAAAAAGGGCGTAAGCAGTAGGGTAATAAAGTAGTAATAAAATCGTCTATTGCAATACTAAATAGAAATTAGATGTTAGGTCCCGGTGAAGCATAAATATGGTGTCTTTGTACCAGTACCTTTTGTTAAAAGAGATATTTATAACCTTTCTCGTATCCATTTCCATAGCATTTGTTGTCATCGTTTTATTCAGTCCACACAAACTTTTCACTAATTTAAAATAAAAACTGACATTTTTTTCAGCGACATATTGCTTCATAGAAGCCCATACTAACTCTATAGGATTCAAATCCGCATAATATCTTGGGTAACCGTAAAACTGAATGTCCTTTATCCTCGAGTATTTTGTCAATTTCATAGGTTTTAAACAGAGGTTTGTGTAATTTTATAATGTCGTATAATTCAAGTTTCAACATGTCATCTGTAAAGGAAATATTTTGCGTTGTCAGCCACTGCTGCATTTCTGCTTTCCTGGAAGACATAGTTGGACATTTCTCAGTTTGTACGTTGTGATACGGTGCATTATTAATCACTAAAACGCTGTTCGGAGGCAAATTTGGTATCAGTTTATCCTGAAGCCATTTTTTGTAATTGTCGTAGTTCATTGCATCATGATAATCTCCTGTTTTTATAGTAGGTTTGTAGCGCAGATAAGCGTTTTTAACAAAACCACTTTCACCTCCAGCATGCACTATCACAAGCATCTGTCCTTTAGATACTGGTTTTTGTATGCCCTTGTTTGAACTATCAGACCAGCTCTTTTGGTAGGTATGAGATGAATGGACGTATGTTTCATCCATGTATATAATTGGGTGATTTGCGTTCCTGTAACGTTTCATACTACGTAAGAAATTCAGTCTAAGATGTTGAATATTGGGCTTTTCCATTAATAATTTTCTATTATTTCTGGTTTTTCGCCAACGAAATCCCATCTTTCTAATTACTGTTCGTAGGCTTTCTATGGAACCTGAGTAGTTGTACTCCTCTGCAAATGTTCTGTATATGCGTTTCACAGTTGGGACTTGTTTTTGTGTTATACAAAAATCCATTATATAACGTCGAAGACGCCCTATATCAAAATCGTCCAAGCACGTTTTTGAAGCGCTTTTTTTTCTCTTTTTGTTTGGAGTTACAAATGAGGAATATTCGCCATCTTCAATTAATTGCATTTCCCGAGCAATTTTTTGAACGCTGCTTAAACTAACACCTGTTGCCAATACCACACGTTCCTGCACTTTTTCAAATCTCTACACGGTTCATTGTTTTTCGCTTCATTTATCATAAAATGAATCACGTTTGCTATCACTTCCCGTGTCTGATTATTTAAAACTTTTCCCTTCAGATTCGATTTAAACAAAATTTGCAAATTTTAAATTGATTCTCCTTTGCGGTTCGTACTTACAAAAATTGTTTCGCAGACTGCACCGACTTGTTCACGTTACAAACGGTAGATAACGAGCGATCCACAATTATTGGGATCAAAGCTAGCCGTGCAAAAAATTACGTATGTCTTGTTTTAATCTGAATTTATATCATTGGTTTATCAATTAATTGTGATTAACATTATAAAACATAAAAAAAATCAGTCAAAGCCTAACACAGAACTTTAATCAGAAATAAAAAGAATTAACAAAATTATAAGTAACAATAATAAATAAAATCAAACAAACTACATAACCTAACTTTTCTTGTTTACTTGACGTACACTGCAAAGTTGACGTAAACTGGAAAGTATATCTGAATTAAGAATAGACATGCACTGTATAGCTATCTCTGTCGTTCAAAGCCACCTATAGTGACAATAATTTTGGATCACACGTTATTAAGTGAACGCTCAGTGCGAGATCCGTCGGATGACGAATGCGCATCATGGGCGTGGTTATTTTCAGACTTTCAGCTATTCTTGGTGAACTGTAAAACGCAGATGATGACCAATCTTGTAGTCAGCGAAGATATATGCGTAGGAACAATGGCGTAGCACATAAGGTTCTTATAGGTTGTCCGTAAATGCTATCCCGTTATCTGCATTAGAGATCGGAAACTATCGATAGTGCTATCGATAACTATCGATAGTTTTGACTATCGGAAACTATCGATTGTTTTGCTAACTATCGATAACTATCGGTCTATTGTCGTATGTCGAAGATATGTTGCTGTAAACACAGATTACAGAGGTACAATCGTTGACGTCCTTCCAAATTCATGTCTCATGTCACATTTCATGTGTAATGTCATGTCCATTCTTCTTGGCTTGGGTGTGGTTCGATTAAGTTGTATTTTGTTGTTAGTTGTTGTATTGTATATTATAGCGAGTCGAAATTATTTTTTTATTTTGTTAGTTGAATTTATTTTATTTCAAAGAATTTTTCCCTACTAATACATTGTCCAATTAATTACATAATATTGTACTTCCATATTATGTTGTGATTGATATGCATTATGGTATTCTTTAAATGGCAAAATAATTCAATTTAACATTTTTCTCTTTTCAATGATCTTATTTTAATTTTTATTTAGGATCTTATTACACCTCAAATTCAAAAATGTTATGTCATTTGTCAAAATAAAAGATTCTTATACCTGCGTTTGCAATTACGCATGCGCAGGAGTGACCATTAAAAAATACATCACTATCGAAAACTATCGATAGTTATCGATAGTTTGACGCCAACTATCGATAACTATCGATGGCACCGACTATCGATAGTTTCCGATCTCTAATCTGCATACCTGATGTTCAGGGCCCCCGCTACCATATGTGCAAAGTGTGCAATGCACACGGGCGCCATCCTCTAGGGGAGCCAGAACCCGGGGTCAAAAATTGCAAAAAAAAACAAAAATTAATTTTAAAATAAAAGTTGAGAAATTAGATACGATTAGATATAAATACACACGAAATTTTATTAGTATATCATCCAGTTACTGCCGATTCACATTTGCGAGAAAACATGTCGGAAATCAGGCATTTTAATTTATTTTTTTAAGATTTTATTCTGTTTGTTTCATGTTGATATTTTAGTCTACAAATAATCGTCCATTTACTCACGGTTTTTGCTGTGAATTTTAAATAACCGCTTATATTGACATGAAATTTACATATACATAGCTAACAAGAAAAGGAGTGATATTGTGCCGACGTGTGCTTTTGTCCTAGGTGTAAAACGGGTATTCTCAGGGGAATACGCCAGAGAATACCTGGTGGTATTATCGGGGATGAAAAAACGTACGTTCAAAATAAGTCCAGAATTGGATAAACTGGCTAATTCTAAGCAACTTTTGTTTATAGAGATTTTCGCCAAGTCAATACTTTTGGAGTTATTTGCGAGTGAATATGTTCATTTTTCAACAAAAAACCCCGTTTTTAGACGGTTTTTCGCAAATAACTCAAAAACTAATTATTTTATCGAAAAATATACTCTTAGCAAAAATATTTCTTACAAAAAAGTGAAAAAAATAATTTATATATGAAGTCTGCAAACCCAGTAGAAATAGAGTTGTAGCTAATGAAAAATGGGTTCTTATTCGTCAAATGCCAAATCTAATATTTCAACGTAAAATAACCAAAAAATTAAGCAGTTTTCGGGGAAAACTCATTACAACTTCTTTAAAGTGTTTAAAAACTTGATTTTTGATTTAAAAAAAATTCTAGCAACAAGAGCATGCAACAAGCAACCTTTTTTGGCGAAAAAAATCGTAAAAGTCACCCCTAATTAGCATTCCAATTGAAATTAATCATTACCGCTTTACCATTTACTTTTATAATATGTATTATTTTTATGATTTGTAAGTTTCATGGGTTTAAAGGGCTCATTTTTGAAAAAATTTGGAAAAAATGGTAAAATTTTTTTTAATCTTGAAAAAATTCCTTTTTTCCTGATAATTTAAATATTATTGGTGATACCAAAAAATCTCAAGCAGTAAAAAAATGTAGGTTTTGCTTTTCTGAATATTTTTGATTTTTTGTTTTCCTGTAAGACAAAAAGTGGTTAAGGTACGGCTGTTCAAAGTTTGCATACACTCGTGATTAGTAAATCGTTCAAGCCCTTTTAAGTACAGCCTTTTCAAAAATAAGCACTTTAAACCAATGAAACTTAAGATCACATAAACCATACATAAGTAAAGTAACTTGTGGTGAAGCTGTAACGACTAATTTCATTTGGAATGCTAATTAGGGGGTGATTTTCACGATTTTATTTTTTACAAAAAAGGTAAAATATTATTTTGAGCGTAACTTACTTTTGATGTTAAAAAAAAACAAAAATATAGCTTCTTTTAAACATTTTAAAAAGTTATAATGAGTTTTCCCTGATAAGTGCTTGATTTTTTGGTTATTTCATGTTGAAATATTCGATTTGGAATTTGACGAATAAGATCTTCCTTTTCATTAGCTACAACTCTGCTTCTGAGCCTGCAGATTTCATATATATAGGAACTTACACTAATTTTTTCACATTTTTATAAGCTATATTTTTTTAGTTAAAATACTTGAAAAAACGTGTTTTTTATGAAAATGAACATATTTATTCGCAAATAACGTGAATAGTATTGAAAATTATTGACTTAGTGAAAAAACTTTATAGTTGTTTAAAATTAATCTTTTTATCCAATTTCGTACTTTTTTGAACGTATGTTTTTTCACTCCCGAGAAGGGGTGAAACTAATATTCAGGACAAAAGCACACATCGGCACCATATCACTTTTTTCTTTGACATGTTAGCTATGTGTATGCCAAATGTCATGTCAATCCAAGCGGTTCTTAAAATTCGGAGGCTTTACAATATTTTATCTTGAGTGAATGGACTATAAATATGACTTCTAAAGTTCAGTTTTTTGTTTTATTTCAAGCACCTACCTACCTTCAAAAAATAAATAAAAAACATGATCCAAAATGCCTTAAGGGGTGCCAAAATGCTTTTTTGCACACAGGCGTTAGTAAGCCTTACGGGGGCCCTGCTGATGTTGTTTAGCTGGTACCCGATTAGTAGAATACTTTTTTCAGTTTCGTGCTTGCAAACCTTCGATAAATATTCTTTCAGAGTGGAGATCTGCCAGAAGTTTCGCAGATCACGAAAAAAAGATAGAAAAAGAATAGAAGTAGTAGAAATGGATTATCTAAGGAGAGCGTGTGGTATATCCAAAAAAGATCACATCAGGAATGAAGATATTAAAAGGAGGACAAATACGGTATATTCCAGTAAAGATTGAATTGAAACGAGACAGCTAGCTAGTGTGGTATGGTCACGTGAAACGAATGAATGAAGATATATGGCCAAAGAAAGCTTTAAATTACATACCACAACAAAGAAGAAGAAGGCCTTCAGTTGCCTGGGAAGAAAATAGATGGCACATCATGAGAGATAGAGCCATCAAAGAAGACGAATAGATGGACAGAAAAAGATGACGGTCGAAATGCGAGAAGCGACAGAGGCTGTAAGAACCTCGCTTATAGATAGATTTAAAATTTTTCAAATTATTCCTAGAAATTGTTAATTTACGTTTAAATAAATTTTAAAATTTCTATTAGAGAACTGAATATCGGCAAAATGTTAAAATACCATTAAAACAAACAAGCTCTCTCCCTCTCAACAAAAAGTCATTTTCATCCCTTTTGAAACGCTCTCCTGAGTGGCCCTTTATTTTGTGATTATATCCGAAAGCATAGGATTCGCTCCTGGATTTGATCAAGCTGTTAGGACAAAATTTATGTCGAAAAAGTTAAATCTGTGTAGCCATTTATCAGCTGAAATGTAAAATAAGACACTGGTAATCTTTTATTCAGTGGTGTTTTGCAAAGAGAAAAAGTATCTCATATCGAGAAAATTTTAAATATTAGTCTAAGCTGGAAAACTTTGGTTTTAAACTAAGTGGGATATAACTGCTTTTAAAGTTTGTTAGACGTTGGAAAATTATACAAAATACAAACAGAAGTATGTACCAGGGCTAGGTGAAAAGTAAATATTCTATTCATACTTTGTAGATATATACATTGTAGAATATATATGGGTTTGGTTGACTGATACTAATGACCAGACAAGAGAAATTAAGAGGCGAATAGAAATAACGAGACAATCATTTATCAAAATGAAAAAGTTCCTATGCTGTCATGACATAAATCGGAAAATGAGAACGAGAATGTTAAGGTGCTATGCTTTCTTCGTTGTGATGTACGGCATGGAGACTTGGACACTAAAAAAGATAAACATCAAAAAGATTGAGGCATTCGAGATGTGGTGCTACAGGAGAATGTGGAAAATACCATGGACAGAGAGAGTAACAAATCAAGATGTTTTGCTGAAGATGGAGAAGGAATGCGAAGTCATAAAAACCATACGAACGAGACAACTGGAATATCTAGGTCACATAATGAGAGGGGAAAAGTAATCCCTACTAAGGCTCATAATCCAAGGAAAAATCTCAGCAAAGAGAAATGTGGGACGTAGAAGGATTTCCTAGTTGCGACATTTAAGGGAGTGGTACTGGTGCAGTTCAATACAATTGTTCAGACCTGCAGCCAACAAAGTTAAGATTGCTGTGATGGTAGCCAACTTCCTATAGGAGACGGTACTGCAAGAAGAAGAAGATATGTATACATGCTGTATTGATTTTTAGAAATATTTGATCAGGTTTGGTATAACGAATTTATTGGAATCTTGAGGAAAAAGGTACTGGTGAAAAACCATATTGCAAGAAGCTATGTATATTTGAGGGAGAGCATCATAATAAATGGAGAAGTTATAAATAACTTGCGCTACGCTGATGATACGGTTATAATTACAGATAATTTAAGTAGTTTTCAGAATGTGGTAGAACATTTAAATGACACATACAACATATATAAAATAAAGATGCATTTTTATTATATAACAGCATTACGGGCCCTAAAAGCCGTTGGTTTCGATAGTATTGACTAGTTTCTTCCACTTTTTGCGGTCCTTGCACTTTGAATCGATGAAGCAGAGGGCTGGTATTTAATCTGCTTCATTTGGTCCATATTAAATAAAACTGTATTTCAATTCAAATAACATTATATTTACATGTCACAATAGAGATTTAAGTCTAAATCACAATAAGTCTACATTTATACACAAGAAACTATTACAACACGCATAGTTCAACGGTTTGTTTACTTATTTAGAGGAGTGCATATAGATTTTCACTTCGGAAAAAATCAAACAAGATAGAACTTTTTGTAATTTGATTAAGAAATGTTTAATGAACAACATATCAACAAGTTCTACTGGAGAAGTGGGTGCTTCATTTTTTATTAAACAAATGAACTGCGAAAATAGATGTTTTTTTAAATAACTCCGAAAATATAAATTTTTGAAAAAAACTGACTTGGCCAATCAAAAATTCAGAAAATTTTACAAAAAAAACCTCATATAAAGATTTTTCTAAAATTAAATCTGTAGCTTCTATAATTTTTTATTTATAACACTAAAGTCACCCTTCTCACAAACATTGACGCAATGTAAACGAGCCTACGGCGAAGTGCACGGTTGAGTATTTTTAATGTAATTCTTGAACTAATCGATTAAATGAAATTTTACAAATTGAACATGAAAGAAGAATAATTAAGCTAAATATATATATAATATATATATATATATATATATATATATATATATATATATATATATATATATATATATATATATATATATATATATAATCGGTTTAAAACGTCCTCCGACGTCTTCCGATGCCCAATCTCCATGCATCTCTATCTTCCCAAAGGTCTTCGTCTAAACCTCTCTCTCGGATCTCTCTGTCTATTCCTTCTCTCCAGCTCTTTCTGGGTCGGCCTCTTTTTCTTTTTCCATTTGGTGACCAATCTAGAATCTGTTTGGGCAGACGGTGTTCTGGCATTCTCTGCACATGTCCATACCACTTTAATTGTTGTACTCTTATATCTTCGACAATCGTATGTGTGACTCCCATAATCTCTCGTATACGTTGGTTATTAACTCTTTCGAGTTTTGATTTTCCTGCGGCACGTCTCCAGCAATCCATCTCCGTGGCTTGTAGTGTTCTTTCAGTAGTTGTCTTTAATTGCCACACGTCACTTCCATACATTACTATGCTCTTTATAATAGTGATGTATATTCGATGTTTATTTTTTTTTTGGATATATGTCGATCCCAAATAATACTATTTAGTTGCGATATGGCCCTTCTACCTTGAATGTTTCGTTTTTTATAGCCTGATCTGATTTGCCGTCGTCCGTGATTTCTACTCCTAAATAAGAATATTTATTGTTGTACTTAATGTGTTGTCCGTCATTTAAAATTAGACTCTGCTCGTTGCCACCGATGTTCATGTACATTGTTTTATCTATGTTAACTTCTAATCCCCATTTTTTGTATTCTTCGATTAATTTTCGAGTCATGTATTCCAGATCGCCATATTCGTTAGCAATCACAATTTGATCATCAGCAAAACATAGAGTGTACAGGTTGTTATTATTTAATTGTATACCCATGCCGCTGCATTTCCGCTTCCAAAGTTTCAATGCTTGTTCCAGATATATTTTGAAAAGTGTCGGCGATAGGCAGCATCCCTGCTTCAGTCCTTTGTCTACTACGAAACCTTTGGAAACATTCGTTCCTATTTTAACTTTGGCGTTGGCGTTATCATATAGTTTTTCCACTGCTGTTATGAGATTTGAGTTGATGTTCGTTTGTCTTAGAGTGTTCCATAACTTATTTTGGGGGATGCTATCGTAGGCCTTTTTTAGATCAACAAACAAAAAGTGGACTTCTTGATTTACGGCAACCTTTTTTTCTATAAGTTGAGTGATACAAAAAAGGTGGTCTATGGTCGATCTACCAGCTCTAAAACCTGCCTGTTCTTCTGCCTCCATATCAGTGTATTCTCTTTCTATTCTATTTTTGATCATTTTCCCATAGATTTTACTAATGGTACTAGTAACTGCTATTCCACGGTAATTATCGCAATTTTGTTTGTTTCCTTTTTTATGTAAAGTTGAAATGGTAGAGGTTTTAAATTCGGCTGGAACCTCTACTTTGTTTATGCAGTTTTGAAAGAGTATTGTCAGGTGCTCATATAGTTTTTCAGTTCCATTTTTTATTAGTTCTGAGGGTATATTGCCAGGTCCGGGTGCTTTTTTGTTTTTGAGTGAAGTACAAATATCCTTTACTTCCTTTTTCGTGATTCTTATAGGAGATGCTTCAACGCGTATGTTTTGGTTATTATCTTTTATTTTGAATTCTACTCGATCTTCTTGTAACAGTTTACTGAAGTACATGTCCCATGCTTCTAACGAAATTGGTGAGATTAAATCTTTTTTCTTGTCGTTGGTCCTAAGAGATTTAATAAGTTTCCAGCTTTGTGTACTTCTGGTTCCTCCTATGTACGTATTTATTTTTTGGCAGTTTTGATCCCAGGATTCATTTTTTTTCTGTCTTATCATTTGTCTCACCTTAGCTTGTTGGTTTTTGTAATTAGACCAATTGGTATCTGTTTTTGCACTTAAATATTGTTCATACTTTTGTTTCTTTTGTTTTATCGCTGTGTCTATTTCTTCATCCCACCAGTATGGAGTATTTTTGTTTTTCTTTTCGTAATATCCAATGGCTTCTTTTGCTGCAGAGTGAATACTTTCTTTAATGTAATTGTAGTGGTCCTCGATGTTATTGAAAGTTATGTTTTTAAGTTTCTCGTTTAGTCTGTTTTGATACAATATTTTTACACTATCTTGTTCTAGGCTTATAAGATTATATCTTACGTCATCTGCCATCTCTGAGCGAACTACTGGTTGTTCCTTCTGGCATCTTCTTGAAAACATTATTTTTGCTTTTAAGAAATGGTGATCGCTTCCACAAACTGCACCTCTATAAGCTCTTACGTCGTAGATTTTAAGATTTGATCTTTGGCGTACAGTCAAGTAATCTATTATAGATTTTAGATTCCTTGTTCTCTGTCCCCAGGTGTATTTATGTACTTCTCGATGTTAATAGAATCCATTTGTAATACGGAGCTGGTTCTGTTCGCATATTGTGATGAGTCTGGTCCCATTGTCATTTGTTATGTTTTCTCCGTAAGGACCAACTATTTTATTGTTTTGTTTTTTTCCGACCCTGCCATTAAAATCTCCAAGTAAGATTAATTCCCTCGTATTTCCTATCGATGTTATTTCTCGGTTTAGTTTCTCGTAGAATTCTTCTTTCTTGTTAACCAATGCATCTTCGTTAACTGCATATACACCTATTATCGTTAGTTTATGACCATGTATATTGAGGTTTATTTTAATTAGTCTTTCATCTATGGCTTTCCAAGTGGTGATATACCTTCTTAGGCTTTTACGAATAAATTAAGCTAAATTATAGTTATAATAAAAAGAAGCAAAATATATGAGCATAAGTACGGTGTGGGCTGAAAGTGAGACTTACATGAATTCTGTTTAAGAATGATTTAAAAATGTGTAACTAATACAATTTTTCTTATAAAACTCTCAATTTTGCATAACTTACCTTTAAATCATTTTACTAAACGATGTATCATTCAAAAAAAATCTCAAAAATTTAATTCAAATGATACGACGTCTCAAAAAATGTAATTTTTGAGAACTTTATAGTTTTACAGAATTGACACCAATTTAAGACGGTATTACGCAATTTTCAACAGATCTATTACAGTTTTATAGGTGTTTTTTTAAAGCTCAGGACGTAATCTTTAAAATGCACTAAATTATTTTACTTTAGAAGTGAAATAAACTATTTCTTTTTGAGAAAATTAAGAAAGATAACAAAAATGTAATACAAAAACCGAAAATTACCAGCTAAAAAAATGTTTATACAAAGTGATCAAAACTTTTTTCTGTAAAACTTGTCAAAAATACATTTAATAATAAGCTTTGACAACAATAAATGTTCAACAAAAATTTTTTTTAGCTCTTATACAGTATGTCTGCGTAACTTGGAACCTATTGATAACTTTTTTATTATCAGTCTTACAAAAAAAAGGTATTCTTTATAAAATACTCTGCATCGTATATAATCTAAGATGCAACCATCAAATATAAAATTTTATTAATTTTATACGAGGTATGTCAAAAAATATGAATTTCACTCAAGAGTAAAGTACCTTTATATTTCACAATATCGTAAATTGCTATAAAGAAAAGTTGTTTGGAAATAAAAAATATGTTTCAGTGTTCAACTACATTCTTCTAATTAAAATATTGTGAATAATAAAGACACTTGACTCTTAAGAAATATTCAAATTTTTTACATACCTCGTATAAAACTGAAAAAGTTTGATATCTGATGGTTGTATCATAGATTTTAGATGAGGTAGAGCATTTTATGAAGAATAATTTTTTTTTTCGTAAAATTGATAATAAAATAGTTACAATAATTGTAATAAAATCATGATGGGTAGGTATCCGTAATTTGAGAAACAATTGAAAAATTTTTTTCGATTAGAATAATGTTATTGTATATTAAAACATAGTTTTTAATTTCAAACAACTTTTCATATTAGCATTTTTTGATATTCTGGAATAAAAAGGTACTTTACTCTTTAAAGAAATTCATATTTTTGACATAACTCGTATAAAATTGATAAAATTTGATATCTGGTGGTTGAGTTTTAGATTTTTGACTATCCAGAGTATTTTATGAAGAATACCTTTTTTTCGTAAAATTGATAATAAAAAAGTTTTCCATGTGGTTCCTAGCTACGCAAACATACTGTATAAGAGCTTCTGTATAAGAATTTTCAAATTGTAATGCCATATTCCGATTCAGCATAACCAAAAACAAAATAGAAACATATTTGATCAAAGTAAAATGATGAATTCAACGATATTTTTAAAATTATTTTTACAAAACATTTGTTATTGTTTAAACAATTAATAAACAATTAGCGGCCAAATCTGCGAGTAGAACTTTTTACTTTAACATGTATATAAACTAACAAAAAAAGTTTTAGAAAAATATAAGCTTGTTTGAATTATTCCGAAACAATGCATGTTTCATTCTAATTGCACTCCCCTAATTGTTCGTGGCTTTGTATAAGGTTAATATTCAGTAGTAATAACCCAAGGACATTGATAATTGTTCGAAAAAAATTTATAACAGATTTCGAAAGCTTGTTGCTTGGAAACAGACCGACGCCGTAGGCGGAGGTCTGTTGCCTGTAAGCAACAAGCTTGAGAAAGTTGTTAAAAAATTTTTGAGCATTTATCAATGTTCGAGGGTTATTCGGATAGAAAATTTTTTGCTGGTTATGAAAAAAAAATACAGAGCAGAAACAATTTATTTAAATGTGCAATTAACAAAGGAACAATTAGAAAAATTTAATGAAGATCCAGACATGTTAGTTTCTATAACTGATGAAGATGTATTTCCACTACGCATGCTGTTAATAATTTTATTATGATGTTCTTATAGGTACAAATATGTTCTTTCCATACAAATTTTTTACTGTAAACAGTATTCTTTGGTATATTTGATTCGATAATTTCATTAATATTCTCATCAGTATTACAACCAAATCGTGACATTTTGAAATATTGAATATTTGAAATGTCAAAATCGAAATGAAACGAAATGTAGGTATCCATAGCTACATGATTGAGTGAAAACAGCCCATGGGATCTGTTTTCAGTATAATGTTGGTTTTATTGGTTGTATTCAATCAGATGACCACAAATTAATTGATTTCATTGGATTTCTAATTGAGTAAAAAATTTTCAAGTTAATAACAATGATACGATTATTCAGAATTTAGGTGCATACATAACCTTTAAAAAGTATATTAATTATATTAATTATATTATGGAATGGAATAACCACATTAGCAGAATGGGGGAGACACTTGTGGTCAAAATAGCAAGAGATAAATCACCAATCGGTAGAAGAAGTATCGGGCGACCGCGCAAAATATCGAGTAACAACCTTCCATAGAGGTACCAATCCGCCAATGAACAAGCAGAATTGCTTATAGAGAGGAAAAAGAAGAAGAATATATATTATAATATATCACAACTTGTTCTCTCCAACCCCTTGTTCCCGTTTTGTTTGTTTTATATCAATTCGGACGACATCAAACCACTTCCTTTGTGATCTCCTTCTTCTTTTATCCCTTGTGCTCCTGCTTGCAAAACTCTTAGGTAGTTTCTTGACGTTCATAAACTGTTTACCGTTTACCACATCTCAATCGGCATTTATTCTTGTCGTAGGACGTCCCTATTTCATCCTTCTATTTGGTTTCTATTTCCAAGTTCTTAGCGGTATTCTTCTTCCGTCCATTCTTCGCATATGTCTATACCAAAGTAATTTTAATTTTTCTATTTCATCATTTTTAATGTCTCTTTTACATTCATTAGTTCTCTAATTTGTTCATTTCTCACTTTGTCCATTAGTCTTAATCTTCAGCTTCTTCTTCACAACATCATGTCCATTGCATTTATTATGTGTTCCATTCTTTTATTTCTTAAAGTTTTGTTGTTTAGCTTTGCTTGAAATATCGTCGATCCATACAACTTTCCTTTTTTTTTAATTTTTGTTTATTATATCCGTTTCACCTAATCCTCTATTTATTAAAATTATCCCCAAGTATTTATATTCATTTGTCTGTTTTATGGATTTTTTATCTCCAGGTCTTGCGTTTTATCATAATTAATTTCCCAACACCAGCTTCCAAAGTCTTCTTCTAACTTTTTCATCATGTAGACGATGTCACCTTTGTCTTCTGCTAAAATTATTTGATCATCGGCAAACAACAGACATATAAAAAATAATACATTTTTAACAAATCCGAATTTTTTTTCTTACGTACACTTCGCGTCATATAAAACTGGTACACTTTTTTTTCCCAATGTAAACCTGTGTTCAGACTGACAATTATTGTTCGTGAATCACTTCGTCGTTGCCATCACAAATAACGGAATTGCACTAAATCTAAATACAAAAATATAATTAAAATGTATATTTCGAATTGTAAAAGTTATTCATTTTGTATTAATTTCAAATTAAATTTTTAATTTTTCCAGTTTGTTTTATTTATTCTACACAACTTAATGCAGTTTTGTCATTGTCATTTGACATTAAACATAATAATTTAAAGTCATGTCAAGATTTATTATCTATCATTATTTTTGAATTGAAATATTTTCATAAATTATAATAAAACACGAATCAATGTATACGGATACTTAATTGAGATGACGGAAAATTACAATTGTTTTAGTTTTTAGTATATTAAAAAATGCGGTCTGTCGCACAGCCCCGTTTTTACCTAGTTTGATATAATATTTTCATTGAACTGGTAACGTTGCCTAGAAATTGGAATGACACTTGTGACAAGATCAACTTACACAACTTGAAAAACACAATTTTCGGTTATAAGAGTTGTACCAGTTTTTTTTGACGCGAAGTGTACTATAGTTAATTCGCTTTCAAGATGAGTAACGACGCCAGATTCAGACGCTTGGTTCGTGGGTTTTTCGTGTCGTCGCAGCTTGTCGTTTGTTATAAATTAATTTTGCCCCACGTTGGGCACCAATTGAAACCACTTGCTACCATATAGTCATGATGTTAACAAGTCAGATTCGAGCTCAATGGTACCTAGAGCATAAAACATTGGATATTTTAAACATCCATGTTTAATTTCACACTTTATTTATATGCTCCTATGACGGATTAATTTTAAAGGGTTTTTGCCCACATATTTTGTACTTTGGTGGTTTACTTTGGTGGTGTGACGATAATATCATTTTATCGTGTAGAGTACGCCAATTAATTAAGTAAAACGTGGTTTTGTGCCGTCTTGGACGATATAAAAGTCGGATCGAAAAGCCTAGTTGATTATTCTTGGAGCGTTCATCGAAGAATAATAAACAACAGCGAGGTATAAGAAGTGAGTTTATTTAGGTAGTAGTTCCCGACCATTTTCCGCTGTCGTTTTGGCGAGCTGAGCGAATCCGACAGTTTTACTCTTACCTATCATTTTACCTATCCTTATACGAGCGGTGATCGTATATCCCTAATATGTCTTTTCATCTGGCGAGCTGAGCGAGATTCCCTTTCTTCCCTTTCCTTGTACATTCATGTCGTATTAATAAAAGCAATTCCTATTTCACGCGATCGTCAAAATCATTCATTCATGTACAAAATATCGTCACATCGGCCCGAACAGAAAGCTCGATGCGTAGATTATAAATATATTTTATTAAAGAAATTAACGAGTAGTTAAGGCTAATTATCTCATCTTTTGTATGTTTTGATTCCAAATAAAAATGTCTTAAAATACGAACCCTTTTCTTCGACTGATTTAGTTACCTGGAGCATCAACGCAACAACCTCGTTACAGCATGTTAGATTCACATAAACACTGATGATGACCGGTCATCCGATCGAAAACTAGTTCTGTTCTGTGATGTAGCCCTGTATATTGATTTTAACAAATATACCTTTTATAAAGGATTTTATGGTTTTTTATAAATTAATTTATTCTATATTATAAATTAATTTCTAACCAATGACAAGCTGCGACGACACGAACAACCCACGAATCGGGCGTCTGAAACTGGCGTCGCTAGTCATCTTGAAAGCGAACGAACTATAGGTCAAGGTCTTTTTAGATTATCCTCGTATAATACTTAACTAAGATGCGGCAAAGGTTGAAAAGCTTTTTACAGATCAGATACGTACATGAGCATAAATAAAATGCATGCAGTGAGGTAATTTTGGTTAAGAAAAAGAAAATGTAAAGAGAACTTTCTGTGAATGCATTTGACTATAAAATGTTCATTTAAGAAGCCACTTTGTTTTCAGGAAATGAACAAATATCTTTCAGGTTAGAAGTTAGACCATGAACTTTTCTCAAGAATTCGCTCGAATATTTTCCCTAATTATGAGGTTAAGGCTGTGGTGTACGTTTTTCCAACAATAGCAAAATTAGAGTCTTAAGGCGGAGATACATATGCGCTCTGCTCGGTGTGCGAGCCGCTCGCGCGCAGCGTATTCGTCAGATTAGTACGTGTTTTCAAGTGACGCACAAACGGCACGCACACGGCGCACCACGATCTAAATTCTGTCGGTTTTTCAACAAATGCTTTGATGGTTCGCAATACGTATTTGGACGGGTTTGCGAGTGGTTTGTTGGTTTTGGCGCGCATGAGTTGAATATTTGTTAGTAATGGAATGGTCGGAACTGTCGGAAGGAAATTGATGTTTACCGTGGAAAATCATTATTGTGGGATCCTCAATAAAGAACCATTTAATTTAAAGAAGCAACTTAAATCCGATCTGAACGGAAATAGAAGCTGAAATAAAAAAAATGTACATGCGGACCTTTTTAAAAAATGTTAGTTCATTGTTGTACTAAAAATAACATGTATTAAAAATGAGATTTACTATTTTATTTGGGCATAAGCCACAATTCGAGTTTGAAATCAAGTTTACTTGACCTTTCGACTTTCACTTCGGAAATAGTTATCAATATCAAAAAAACATTCATAAGCAGATAATATATATTATGTGTCACCGGAAAGCGAAATAGGTAACGCACAATTTGGAGAACCTATAGTTTTCTAACTTCGTGTCTGGTGAAGCAACGCAGTTGAAACAAGCGGATATATTATAATTGTGTCACCGGAAAGCGAAAAAGGTAACTCACAACTTGGAAGACCCAATAGTTTTATAACTTCGCTTCTGGTGAAGCAACAGAGTTGGAACAAGCAGATATATTATAATTGGGTCACCGGAAAGCCAAAAAGGTAACGCACAACTTGGAAGACCCAATAGTTTTCTAACTTCGCTTCTGGTGAAGCAACGGAGTTGGAACAAGCAGATATATTATAATTGGGTCACCGGAAAACGAAAGAGGTAACGCACAACTTGGAAGACCCAATAGTTTTCTAACTTCGCTTCTGGTGAAGCAACGGAGTTGTAACAAGCAGATATATTATAATTGGGTCACCGGAAAGCCAAAAAGGTAACGCACAACTTAAAAGACCCAGTAGTTTTCTAACTTCGCTTCTGGTGAAGCAACGGAGTTGGAACATGCAGATATATTATAATTGGGTCAACGGAAAACGAAAAAGGTAATGCACAACTTGGAAGAGCCTATAGTTTCCTAACTTCGCTTCTGGTGAAGCAACGGAGTTGGAACAAGCAGATATATTATAATTGGGTCACCGGAAAACGAAAAAGGTAAAGCACAACTTGGAATAGCCTATAGTTTCCTAACTTCGCTTCTGGTGAAGCAACGGAGTTGGAACAAGCAGATATATTATAATTGGGTCACCGGAAAGCCAAAAAGGTAACGCACAACTTGGAAGAGCCTATAGTTTTCTAACTTTGCTTCTGGTGAAGCAACGGAGTTGAAATAAGCAGATATATTATAATTGAGTCACCAGAAAGCCAAAAAGGTAACGCACAACTTGGAAGAGCCAATAGTTCTCTAACTTCGCTTCTGGTGAAGCAACGGAGTTGAAACAAGCAGATACATTACAATTGTGTCACAGGAAAACGAAAAAGGTAACGCACAACGTGGTAGAACCTATAGTTCTCTAATTTTGTTTCTGGTTGTAGGAACAAGCAGATATGTTATGGTAGGGGAGCAAAGTATGCTAAATGTGCAATCACTCGAGCGCTTTGGGGACCTATTGGGCTGTGACTATTAGGTCCTAACACCAAAAAAAGTTAAGTAAAATTTTCCATTTTAGTGGGGACTTCCCATTTTTTAATTTAATTTTCCATTTCCTACAATCTTTTTTCCGATTACAGCGCCATCTATCCATAATTAGAAAAATTGTTTCGAATAAAAGTTGTTTATTTTTATACAAACGATCCAAATCTGCAATAAGAAATGGGGGCTTCCACTTAAGATTTTAAAGTAAGCCCCTACCTCACCTCTGTGGGGGGTCGTGTTTGGAACCATTCGATAGATTTTTTAAAAATATTGATAAAGTGTATTTTACAGTTTTTCGATATGATGTTTATTTGGCGAAAGATCGCGGGATTTGTATTTAAAATTTTAAATTGACCCCCCCCCTCTCCGTGGGGGTCATGTTTGGTATTTTTCGATAGATTTTTGAAAAACATTGAACACGTAGTTTTTAGTTTTTCAATCTGACGTTCATTTCGCAAAATATTCGCTTTTTTTTTGTGAAACTTTTTGACTCACCCATCTCCGTACACCCCGCTCAAATCGTCATATTTTTGAAATATAGACTCTTTTGCATGTACTTAACTTACCTAATCTTAATCTGGCAATTTCGAGTATTTTTAAGGATAGATTTTTTTTTCGGGCCCCCCTGAACGAACCCCCCTGTGTTAAGAGCCAATAGATGGTGGAGGTACATCTGCAGGGTACAACGTTTCTCCCCATATGATAATCTGACGCGCTCGAGTAACTGCAAAAATCCCCGCTTGGGCTCCCCTACCATTATATTTGTGTCGCCGGGAAGCGAAAAGGTAGTTCCCGAAATGTTCGCAAACTGTGGCTTATTCCACATAAAATAGTAAATTGCATAAGATGACACAAGAAAATATTTTCAGAATATGTAATAACAAAATAAGATGTAGTAGAAGTACAGGACAGAGACATGATTATCTACAATTACTAAACGTTCGTATGTTTCCTCTGGGTCGTCAAAATGAAAAATTTTAACGAACAATAACCGCGCCTCAAACGCGCGGCGCTCACACGGCGCGGAGTTCGCGGCGCGGATATGTATTTCCGCCTTTAGATGAGAAAATCCTGATGAAAATTGTCAGATATTTTACAGAAATTCAATTTAAACACGAGGCATTATTGGACTGCGGAGCACTGTACCTACATAAATATATTGTAATATTTTGATCAATGTAAAATGTTTCTATATCTTATGAACAAATACTAAAAAGGTGGGTCTTACAAGAAAGATATTAACAAATTGCTTTCAAAAATATCTATGTTACAGGTTCACTGCAGTCTTCATTTGTTATGTGATTTTGAAGAGGAAAATTGTTTAATTGTGGAGTTACTCAATGACAACATCTAGTTAATCTACAGTAATTGATAATTCACATAATCAAACTACTACCGTTCATGCGTATTTGCTACAATAATTTACTTCTGAAACAAGCTTTTGACATGGTGAGCAGAGAGGGAATATGGCAAAGCTTGACAAATAAGGAAGTGGATATGGAACTGATAACCACAATCAAGAGTTTGTATTGCAATACCATAAATCAGGTAAGAACAGGTAATCTTATTTCCAGCAAATTTGAGAATAACGACGGATTCAGACAAAGAGGGGTATTGAGCCCTCTACTGTTTATCTGTGTAATAGACGAAGTAATTAAAAAGTGCTGGCCAAAAACAAAAAAATATACCATAGGATACAGAAATCAACAACAAATAAAAATCGAAGCCTGTGTATTTGCGGATGATATTGTTATCGTGGCAAGAACAGAAAGAGCTCTGGAGGAGAACATAAGAATCTGGGAGGCAGAATTAAAAAATTACAATCTAATAATTAATATGGAAAAGACAAAAGTAATGGCAATATCGAAGGAAGATGTTAAGCTAAATATTGAAATCCAATGCAAAACAATAGAACAGGTAGATACTTTTAAATACCTTGGAATAATTTTAAATAAGAAGGGGACACAAGAAGACGAAATTGGAAATAGGATAAAAGCAGCCACAAGAACATATCATTCGCTGTATAAAAACTTCCTAAATAAAAAAGAAATAACAAGGAAAACCAAAATGATAGTATTTAAAACAATTTACATACCTATCACTACATATAGAGCAGAGAATTGGGTATTGAACGACAAACAAGAAAAGAGATTGCAAGCCGCGGAAATGAGGTATTTAAGAAAAGTGGCGGGAGCTAGGAGAACCGATAAAAGACGTAGCGATGATATTAGAAGAGAATTAAAAGTAAAATCATTAAAGGAAAAAATTCATCAAATGTCAAATGACATGGGAAGCGAGGCCGATAGGGAAAAACAGGAGAGGCCGACCAAGGAAAACGTGGAATACCTCTCTCTCTCCTGTCGTTTCCACATTACTGAGGATCGTGATTTCTTCCAATATTCCTAACAATGTTTCTCCATTGGTCTCTATCTTCAGCTGCTCTAAGAGCTGCGCAGAATGAGTTTCCAGCTGAATGCTTTATTTGGTCAGACCATCTAGTTGGTGATCGTCCTCTTGATCTTCTCCCCGGAACGTTTCCAGAAACAATTAATCTCTCCAAACTGTCGTCACCTCTGCGAACTACGTGACCAAAGAATTGCAGAATTCGTTGCAGACATATTGTGGACAGCCTTTTTTTAATATTGAGTTGGTTTAGAATGGAAACGTTTGTCCTATGAGCTGTCCAAGGTATGCGCAGCATTCTTCTCCAGCACCACATCTCAAAGGCATCAATTTTTTGGCGCTCGCATGCGCGAAGAGTCCAAGTCTCTGCTCCGTATAGAAATATTGAGAATACAAGGGCATTCACCAGTCTCATCTTGATATTTTGAGAGATAGATCTGTCTTTCCAAACTTTAGTTAGGCGACTCATCGCATTTTTTACCATACCAATACGTCTCCGAACTTCTGCTTCACAGTTACCATCGTTAGTTATACTAGACCCGAGATAGACAAAGGTGTTTACTATCTGGTATTCCTGTAATATGTTAGTCAGTTGAATAGTGTCAAATCTGTCGACCACCATTATTTTTGTCTTAGCTTTATTGATTTTCAGACCAACTCTATTGCTTTCGTACTCAACTCTTCGCAGAAGATCAAACATTTCTTGCTCATTTGCTGCTATAAGTGTAGTGTCATCAGCAAATCTTAAATTGGAGATTTTCTTACCAGCTACTGTTACTCCACCGGCCCATCCTTCTAAAACCATCCTCATGACATGTTAACCATAAATGTTAAATAAGTCAGGTGACAACACGCATCCTTGTCTAACACCTCTCTCGGTCTTGAATTGGTTTGAGAACTTCTGATCTAGTCGTACTGTCGCTATATTAGACTGGTATAGATTTTTAATAAGTGTCACCAGGTGCATTGGTGCGCCCATTTCTATTAAAATTGACCACAGATTTATCCAGCTTACACAATCAAATGCCTTTTGGTAGTCAACGAAGCATATAATCATAGGTACTTGAAATTCTCTAGACTTTTCAATGAGTTGTCTCAGGTTCAGGATTTGTTCCCTTGTACCTTTACCCTTTACAAACCCCGCTTGTTCCTGAGGTATTTGGTAATGTAGATAGGTTTTTAATCTGTTTTTGATGATATGCAACAAGATTTTACTAGCATGTGTTATTAGTGACAGTGTGCGGTAGTTTTCACATCTGGTAGTAGTTCCTTTTTTGTGTAGTGGGATATAAATTGAGGTACACCAATCAGATGGCCATTTTCCTGAATTCCAAACAGCGACACAGATAGAATGGATGATATGTAATCCTTTGTCACCTAGTAACTGTAGTATTTCACATGGTATTGAATCAATGCCTGGGGATTTATTTCCCTTTAGTGATTTAATTGCATCTTTGACTTCAGCGAGTAAGACAGTAGGTTCTCTAGGGTAGTCAGAAGGCCACTGATTTTCTGCTGATACCTCATTATTTTTATATAGCTCGCCACAGTAGTTTCGCCATGTTTCCAATATTTCATCAGTATCGGTCTTTAAATTACCTTCCTTATCTATTACAGACCACGTTTGAGGTTTAAACTCTCTGGTAAGGAGTTTGATCTTCTGGAATAAGTCACTCGGTTCATTTCGACAGCCATGTTCCTCTATCTCTCTGCATATTTGAGAGATGTAATCAGCTTTATCTTTGCGGCACTGTTTTCTGATTTCTCTCGATAACGCTCTGTATTCATCGTTTGTTCCGTATCTAGTTTTATGTGCTTTTCTGCGTTGAATCACAGTCCACGTATTATCGGATATCCATGGCTTACGGCCAGTGGAAACCGCTGCCTCACAGTCTTTTGCAGCCTCGATTACCTTATCTTTGAGATAGATCCAAGTGCTCTCAGGGTCATTATCTACTTGGTCTAAAGAAAGAGCATCTTCTAGGTTTTCTCGGAAGTCATTGATTTTTGATGGACTTAGAAACATGACTTTTCTCTGGGGTCTTCTTTTGGGGACTTTAAAACGAAGTCGAACGTTCAATACCAAGAGTTGATGATCGCTTCCACAGTCTGCGCCAGGATATGTTTTACAGTTGATGGACGACGATTTCCATCTTGATCTTATTAGGATGTAGTCTATTTGATTCCTTGTTCGTCCATCTGGGCTGCGCCATGTGTATAATCTCCGTGGATGATGTTGATATAATGTGTTTGTAATTTTAAGATGTTGTTCTACACAGAACTCCACTAGACGATCACCATTCTCATTTCTCTGTCCTAGTCCATTTTTGCCCAGCACTCCTTCAATATTTTCATTAGATGACCCCACTTTGGCGTTAAAATCTCCTAAAATTATGACGAGTTCACGATTCGGAATAGCACGAACAGTTTCTTCTAAACAGCCATAGAACCTGTTGATGTCTTCTTCTTGTGCAGCTGTTGTAGGAGCGTATACCTGGACAAGGTGTAGGGTATTGGTGGATATTCTCATTTTAAGGGATATTATCCTGTCATCAATAGTATTATATCCAATTACGCAGTCGTTAAGTTTAGAGGGTACAATTATTGCGACTCCATTTGTACTTTTGTTATCTGAGCCTGAAAAATAGACGACGTTGCCAGCAGTTGTTTTAAAATGCCCTTTTCCTCTCCAGTGAGCTTCTGAGAGTCCCAGTACCAAAAGATTGTGGTCTGCCATTTCTTTTTCAATTATGTGTAACTTTCCAGGATTTTGGATCAGTCCCTGGACGTTCCATGTACCAATTCGCTGACATTTTCTTAAATTAAATGAAAATTTGGATTCAGTCGCACAATTTCTGCCAGGTGCCTGATCCCTCACACCTTGGCAGCCGGTAGCAAATTTCACACCATCCGACCCGGAACCGAGATGGCGCCGAGCGTGAGTCGGGTCGCTACACATTCCATCTTCACTTGCCGAAATTGTCATCGTTATGGGAAGAAATTCTCTTGGGAAAATAGTGCAGTGGTTTCCCTTTGCCTTCTGCACCGCTGTATATGTGCCGTTTCTGTGGCTATCATTCTCGCCGCATGGTCAGTTTTGTAACAGCCAGCTGCCACTGTCCAACCTATCACCATGTCTGGCTACCCTCACTTAGTTTAGCCTGCAGACCAATGCAGTTGCCCGGGATGTGGCACGTGGAGCCATAAGTGAGAGTTGAGTGCCTTATGAGGACCAGTTATCAAAAACCATCTCCCGTCTATGACGTTTGATGTGGTCGTTCCAATAAAAGGTGCTACCTCTATAACACACTCATACACCCCTGGAATACCAGTGTGATGGAAATATTGCAGGATAGAGGAAAATCGTGGCAGGAAGCCAAAGAATTAGCTAGGGACCGAAAAAAGTGGCGTAAGTTCGCAGAGAATAACGAGTAAAGAAGACACCTCGACACCTTACGGTATAAGAGGATCATCGATTATGTATGTATGTAGTTTACTTCTGATGATGAAGTGATGATGAAGATTCTCTGCGTTCTTTGGATGATGAAAAACCTGCCTGAAAAAAAGGGTTAAGTGGCGCAGGCTTTATACATCCAGTTCCTATCCTACATTAGGGATGGGAAAAACCTTCCGGTTTAAACCTAAAACCGGTTTTTTTACTTCGAAATAACCGGTTTTACCGGTTATTTTTTTGTCCCGGTTATAACCGGTTTTTTCTTTTTAAAGAAAAAAACCGGTTATTAGGTTTTTACGGTGATTAGGATTAGGTTAGGTATTATTTGGGATCCCAATCATAATTATTATTCTCAAGTAACTATTCCAAACAAAACCATAATTCAAATTTTATTTTATTTTATAAATACAGAAGCCAACTGAAAGTGCAATCTCACATCAGCCAGCAGAATCAGTTATTAAGTTTTATTAATATTTCCTTGAAAAGGTATTTGTAATCATAATATTTACATAAGAAGTGTCTGTTTGAATTAGACGCAAGCCAAACATCATCTATTTTTCACACTAAACTAAACTCTTAACTCTTGACATTGAAAGTCGGTGAATGATTTTATCTGATTACCAAAAATAATGCTCTGCCTATGCATATCGTATTACTGATTACGAATACGAATCTCCAAGAATTTCCCTACGTTTTCAAAACGATACACCCATACAGGAAGTATTAAATGAGTTAAAATGTAATTCTAGAAATATATACAAACGTGTTAAAAGTAATACATGATAAATTTTTTTTGATGGTAGCAAAAATAAAAGATACATTGCATTATCCAATTTATTTTTAAGTAAAATATTTATGTTGATATTATTTTTTTTTAAATCCCATTTCAAAGAGTCTGGGAAATTTTTTTATAAGTTGAAATGGTTGGGGAATTTTTTGATTTTGGGAGGAGAGGAAAATTGTAATTGTAAATGTAACTTTGTAACCTATTGGATTAAAAAAACCAAAAACCGGTTTTTCCAAAAACCGGTTTTTTTGGCCGGTTATAACCGCCAGGTTAAACCGTAAGCAAAAAAAACCGGTATAACCGAAAACCGGTTTTTTGTCAAAAACCGCCATCCCTATCCTACATGTCTCATTCAAGTCTACATCAATGTGTTTTACGTGAACTGATCGATCCCAGACTGGACAGGCATACGTTTCTGTTAACAGATTCCCGTGTTGTTATTCTCATTGTATGAGGTCTTGCGCTCCAACTACTTCCAGGTAGTTGAGATATTAACTTCTTAACTTAACTTACCTCTATTTTGCTTTGTCTGTGTAATGTAGGACTTTTTCCTCCCATGTGACTTGTAGTTCTATCCATAGATTAATAATATAGTATTACCGGATAGATAGGCAACTCACTGTAAAAATTTGGTTCCTTTCGCCACTTGCGACCGTAGTGTTAACTAATCACTATTTGGCGGGAAATTTAAATGGACAAGCATTAATTTCATCCGTTCAGCGCCTCTTGCGGGCCCTTTCGTTACTAATTAAAATATCTTCTTATAATCTCACCTATATTATTAAAATAAAATACCAGAACTTACTAAGCTTGTTAAAGTATTTTATTTAAATAATATCTAAGTAATACTCATAAATTATTCGGAATTCCCAAGTTACAAAAATATGTTATTTTTGCTGTCAAATTTAGTAAGGAAAAGGGATATAAAAAAAGTTATGACAATGTTTTTCTAAATATAGGTAGGTGTATTTATTTGTTGTTTCAGATAAAACAGTTATAAACTAATTACTATTTAACTTTCTATGCATTTTTCTAACTTTTCTATGATTTGTACACAACGGTACACAACAATAATAAACCATGTTCAGTTTTTTTATTAACACAACACAAAAGTTCTTTCGTTTCGTAACTAAAACAAAACTACACTTTATCAACGAAGGATAAGGAACCAACTTAAATTGAAATTACTAAGAACAAATCGTTAAAGGTAATACAATAAAAAATAAAAACTGTAAACCAATGGAAAATTTTTTCCACTAACTGTCATTACTTTTGACAGAATTGACATTGCCGAGTTAAGCCTCGTTTGATTATTTTATTTATGACATTCAGATATGGCGTTAACATAAATGATTGGTTAAAGTCTTCGTGAGCGAGATAGGCTGTCATTTCTCTTTATTAGCTGACGGTAGTGAAAGTGATGGAGGAAATTCCCCAGTTTGTTCATATAAGATTCCGGGGCATGGTTCTATCCTCACATCCCTTGTATGTAGGTGGAAGTCGCTTACCTGTGTTTTTGATGGAATTTGGCTGAAGGTAGTTTTCTCTATAATATTAAGACATATTGTTTATGGCAGCTTTGAGATTTCCCTCGATAATATTGAAATTCTTCGATTGTATTTCAATAGCCAGATCGTCGCCATATAAAAAGTGCCCAGTGCTCTCTTTTATTGGCTGGTCATTTATGTATATATAAACAGAGCTGGGGCAAGCACGCTTCCTTGAAGCAGGCCATTTTTTTGGTCTCTCCATCTGCTCTTCTTCTCGTGCAGCGCAACGTAGAATTTTCTGTTTTACATTATTGACTCTACGATCTTCATTGGATTCGGGTTCTTCAGTGTATTATATATTTGATCTAGAGGTTTTTTTGTATCCCTTATTATCCCATCAACCATTTTGTTATAATTCAAAGATAGACCAAAAGATGAACGTAACTTTTTTCTTTTCTTTTTAAATGTATTTAAATGTCGCACTTTCGAGTTGATTGCAAAAAATTTTGCATCAAACAAATGGTTGAGAAAACTCCAAATAATAATTATAATAGTTTTTTTCCAATCTCCAGTCAAAATATGCAGTTTCTTATAAGAACATATACAAATTTTATAAGAATCTTAAGACTTTCCAAACCTCCCAGAAAACTAACTTACCTGGAAGAACAAAAATAGTTCTATAACAAGCTGAAAATGCGAGCATTGTCATAACGAAAACTTTGTATATTTACGTATTTTAATTCATAACATGGAAAATTTTTATTATGAAAAGTAGTTTAGAATTAATAATTATGTTTTAATGTGCAATTATATCATTCTAATTTAAATGTTATGAACTATAAAGGTAGTTTACTCTTGATCGAAATTCATATTTTTTATATACCTCGTATAAAATTAATAAAATTTTATACAAGGTGTCCCAAAAGTAGTGGAACGGTCAATATTTCGCGAACTGAACATCGGATCGAAAAACTGAAAAATACATGTTCAATCATTTTCAAAAATCTATCCAATGACACCAAACACCAACCTCCACTACACCCCCTGGAGGTGGGGTGGGGGTAACTTTAAAATCTCAAATGGAAACCCCTAGATTTTCTTGCAGATTTGGATTCTTTACGTAAAAGTAAGCAACTTTTATTCAAGACATTTTTTCGAACTGTGGATAGATGGCGTATACCATGGGTAAATTATAGAAACGGTCTAATATCTCGAGAAATACACTTCCAAATGAGAAACCAAACAAATTTTTTAATACTTTTCGAAAACCTATCGAATAACACTAAACATGACCCTCCAACCCACCCCCCTGGAGGTGGGGTGGGGGGTAACTTTAAAATATTAAATAGCAACCCCCACTTTTTATTACAGATTCGGATTTTTCATGAAAAACTAAGCAGCATTTATTCGAAACATTTTTTAGAATTGTTGATAGATGGCGCTTTAATTGGAAAAATACGATTTATTAGCGCCATCTATCAGCATTTTTAAAAAATGTTTCGAATAAATGTTGCTTAATTTTTCATGACGAATTCGAATCTGCAATAAAAAGTGGGGGTTGCTATTTAAGATTTTAAAGTTACCCCCACCCCACCTCCAGGGGGTGTGTTGGAGGGTCATGTATAGTTACGGTGACCATATGTACTTATTTAAGTAGGACAGTACTTATTTTTAAATATTGTCCTAATGTACTTTAAAACCTTTCTAAGGACACGCGAATGTACTTATTTTTTCTAAAAAATGAATATTTTTTTCTTTTACTACTTTTAAACAAATTTCTTTGTATACTGTTCCAGGTATTGCTGCTTTTGTGTCTTGATGGTTTCCAATATTTCCATTTTTTTGTTGACTCTTCTCATGACGTCATTGTTACAGGCTCGGTCGATGCTATCTTCAGGTACCTTCAACCACAGTTCAAATGCTTCCAACTTTTTAGTAGTCGACGCGTTAATTGACCATGCTTCTATCCCGTAAAGCAGAGTCGAGAAAATATAACACCTTGCCAGCCTAACTCTTAAGTCTTAATTATTTTAGTTCTCTTGCACAAACTACCTTTCTTATTTTATTGAAGTTGGTTCTTGCCTTCTCTATTCGAACTTTGATTTCTTTGGAGTAATCGTTTATGTGACTAATTATTGTGCCAAGATAGTTGTAGTTTTCAACTTGTTCTAAAATTTTACCTTTAATTGTCAGGCTTTTATCATTATTTTGGGTTTTTGATAACCTCATAAATTTAGTTTTCTTGATGTTTACTGATATTCCATATAGTTCTCCATACTCAACTTTGTTTATTAGCTTTTGGAGGTCTTGGAGGTTGTCCGATATTATGATAGTGTCGTCAGCATATCTAATGTTGTTAATTGGCGTTCCATTTAGGTACCTTTATTCCTGCTGTTTCTCCCTCAAGAACTTTTTTCATAATTTCTTCAGAGTATGTATTTAATAGTAATAGTGACAATACACACCCCTGTCGCACTCCTCTTTTAATTTCGAACTCTTCTGATGTGTGTTCGTTAATGCGTATGTGTGCCTGCTGTTTATAGTATAGATTTGTTATAATTCAAAGATCATTGTATTGTAATTGTTTTGTTTTGAGGACGTCCATTAGCTCTTTGTCGCGGACATTATCGAAAGCATTGTTGTAATCTATGAAATAGACGTACATATCCTGGTTCACATCCAAGCATCTATGAATTATAGTAGTGTAAATCCAAAGTGGGTTTCTTTTCTTTAATATCCATATCAAGTGTTTGGTAAATGCGTTTATGAATGATCTTTAAAAACATTTTAAGTGTGTGAGACATCAGGCTTATGGTGCGGTGGTCGTACACAAAACTTCACTGCACAAGTGAAACATTTTTACACAAAATGTGTAACCTACCTACAAAACTGGAGTACAAATTTTCATGAATTTAAACTATTCAAAAGCATAGATCTAAAGCGGTTCCACACTCTCGGCTAGTGATGAGCAAAACAAGAACAAGACCAAGACCAGGCTAGTCTTGGTCTTGGTCTTGTTCTTGCAAGCTTGGTCTTGGTCTTGGTCTTGCAGCTAAAAGGCAGTCTTGGTCTTGGTCTTGGTCTTGCACTAGCCGGTCTTGTTCTTGGTCTTGGTCTTGCTGCAAGAGTCTTGCTGGTCTTGCTTTTTTGGTAGTAATAATTTGAACCAAACAATTTCGAATAAAATATACATTGAAATAAATAAAGATGTGAAGAATGAAACTATATTTTTAGCTTTAAAATTTAAAATTTTAAAAGAATGTAGAATGTAGTTTCAAACGGATACCAATTTTAACATTATACATTCACCTAATGACCTAATTATTTCTCTCTATATAAAGAGATTAGAGTATATTTTTATAATGGTAATGTTTATCAGTAGGAAAAACCTGCATTTACAACCCTTGTTGCAATTGCCTGCCTTCGGTTGTGTCACGTTGTGTTTTGCATGCTGTCGATACCTGCCGCCTGCCTTCAGACCACGTCTTGAGTCTGGATTACTGTTTATTGCCCCTGTATTTTAATAAAATATTAAAGAAAAAGAGCTTCTTAAAGGTGCCACAAATGGTCGGGGACCTTCAATTCACGGATTTTACGAAAAGGGATAAACGGTTTATAGTTGTTAACAGATAATGATCTGCTCCTTTCACTCGAACACTGTAGTATGTATCCTACGAGGGTCAAATTTAAGAACATAAATTAAATTTTTTTAAGAGAACACAAAAATCAAATATTTTTTACTCTAGTTAATCATTATTTAATATAATTAACTTTTTTTATAAACTAACTAAAACATACTTTTTAGTAAATACTTACATATTTACCATACCTATTTTATAGACCTAATACTATAACATAATAACTAAACCTAGTGGGGAGTTATAAACGCTTAATTCTGTAATTTGTTATCTTGCAGTTCTTTAATTTTATTTAAACTACATTGCTCTCGTAACACGAGTTATTCACACTTTTTATTTTTACATATTTTTGGATTGAATACCCATTATGACATTTAAAAAGTTGAAAATATTCGGATGTGGGTAGTAAAAACTAGAATTTAAAACACACTGAAATGATGCGCATGCATTTTAAGTGCGGCACATACTATTTGTAGTACTGGCCCTTTCTGGGGAAAACCTATATATTTCTTCCAAATAGTTTTCAACTATGAAATCAGTAAAATTCTTTACGCGCTTGTCATCCGGGATTTTCACAAATAATTCAACTACCAACGTTCGTTGATTGTAAAAAATTAAACCAAAAATAATTTTAAAAATTTCCCAGTATCGGAATTTTTGTCATTATATATTCAGAAACTGAACCTAAGCTTTGGATTTTGCGATACCAAGCCTGACACATTACAATCGACAACCAGTTATTTTTTATTCAGGCCACAATGCTTTCACAGCATTGTGAATCCCTTTTCAAAATCTATTATATTTTTTGTATTAATTTTAAATTTAACGACCTACATTTTTCCTCGATTATGCGAAAAGAATTGAAATAAGTGTCAGTATTTTTATTAGACAAAAAAGCGAAAACTACTGGTACATAAAAACCGTTTTTAATTGCATTTTTTTAATGGATTACCCTATCTATAATTACATTTTTTTGTCTTACAAGTAATTTCAATTGTCCTTGAACTGTCGCCGTTTGAAAACTTGCCTTCTGGACACTTTGAAGGTTGAGAAAATGCAAACCGTTTGACTTAATCAAAACGACTTAAAAATATAACCAAAATATTATGTATTTTAAAAACTCGATATTGTTGAAGGTTTCTTACAATGTCAGTATATATTATTGAACTAAAACAATAAAGTTAAATAATAAAAACCAATTTTTCTCAAAAAAGTGAAAGAGTCTTGCAGGTAGGTCTTGGTCTTGCGTGGTCTTGCAAGGTTCGGTCTTGGTCTTGGTCTTGTTCTTGCAAGCTTGGTCTTGGTCTTGGTCTTGCAACCAAAAGGCGGTCTTGGTCTTGGTCTTGGTCTTGGTCTTGCTGCAAGACCAAGACCAAGAACGCAAGACCAAGACCAGTCTCGCTCATCACTACTCTCGGCGAAGTTACTTCGCCAAAGTTGACCGAAGTCCGAAGTACCCTCTCTACACACTCGTTTTACTTCGCGAGGAAGTGCGATATCGACAAAGAGCGGTGCGATACCGACCAAGATCCCTTTGACCAGACCGACAGAGAATGGAAGTAGAACTAAGTGAGGCAAAGTTACACAAGGTGATCGTCTACACTCTCGTACTGGTTGAACCTCGATCGACTTCGGCGAGAGTGTGGAGCTCGCATAAGAAGTGAAATAACATGGAACGATGTTTATTATTCTGTCGAAGCTTTTAAATTGTATATCAAGGCAACCATGTTAAACGAAGATCAACTGTTTGACGAACTGGGAATTTTTGAAAGACGTGGCTACAAGTGAAAAAATTGCTGAGTGGAACAGAGAAGAAAAAAATAGTCAGGATCGATGGCTTAAAGTTTTTAAGTGTGTAGATCAATTCAAACTGAAAAACTTACAAATATTATGCGAATTTATTTTTTGTCTTCGGGGTACTAATGCGGCTATCGAGCGTTTATTTTCTGTAATCGGAAATGCGTCGGAAAAGTCACAAATGTCCATATCCACTTTCAAGGCAGCGATGCTGGTGTACGCAAATTTTGGTAAGACTTGTATGAAATGTTTCATTTACTTCAGTCGAAGCTGGACCTTCTTAAATTAATTTTAAGTTCAGAAAAATATGAATGATGCAAAAAACCGGAAGAAGATGAGGCTATTCCAGGTCCCTCATCTAAAAACTCTTAATTACAGGCGTGTAACTTTTTCAAAGTTAATGTAATGTGTTATGTTTAGTTTCATTGATATAATTTTTTATGTTTAGCTACATAGTTTATTTATTTTTAATGTCAAAAAGTTATATTTGTCCAATAACAAGATACATTTTGCGTTTTTAATACATTTTTGTTTTTTGTACTTTTTTTTCTTTAAAAAGATATGGTCACCGTATGTATAGTGTTTATCGATAGGTTTTCGAAAAATATTAAAAACCTGTTTTTTTGGTTTCTTATTTGGAAGTGTATTTCTCGAGATATTAGACCGTTTCTATAATTTACCTATGGTATCAGGATAAATGGTTTTTCCCAATTATAGCGCCATCTATCCACAGTTCGACAAATGTCTTGAATAAAAGTTGCTTACTTTTAGGTAACGAATGCAAATCTGCAAGAAAAACTAGGGGTTTCCATTTAAGATTTTAAAGTTAACCCCCACCCCACCTCCAGGGGGTGTAGTGGGAGTTGGTGTTTGGTGTCATTGGATAGATTTTTGAAAATGATTGAACACTTATTTTTCAGTTTTTCCATCCGATGTGTAGTTCGCGAAATATTCTACCGTTCCCCTACTTTTGGGACACGGTTGCATCATAAATCTTAGAACAAGAAGAGCTTTTTATGAAGAATAACTATTATTTGTCAAATTAAAAATAAAAGAGTTATAAATGAAAATGTTCTTGGTATCCATAATTTGAGAAAAATCTTCAAATATTTTTTTCCATTAGAAGGATGTACACAGACACAATAGTGGCTAGTGATTTTAGTCAATAATTTTGCCAATTCGACAAAAAAATAATTTCTAAATAGTTAATAATTATTAGTAAATAATTAGTAATTTTGCCAATTTCGGCAAAATTCTCAAAAAACAAAAAAATTACCTTCTACAATCACTAGCCAGTTGTGTCGAGTTTAGGGAACGACTAGGTATACGCTGTGAGCTCGTACGTAGAGGGGATATTTACAAATTCGCGAGCGCCAATAGTGGTAAGTCTGTAAACGTTTACCGGAAATTTGACATAAATGTCAAAGTGATTAATTTAAAATTAAAAGTAAAAACATTAATTATAAAAAAAATTAGTTGGTCAAAGCCGTGGTATATATTTTTACCTTAAATATACTTACGTTTTAAATACTGAATTTAAGTTTTTTTAATGTTCCGTAATATTTAATTATAAATTAATCTATTAATCTTAGCGACATCTACACGATAATTGTGAAAGTATCCGAAGTAAGAAATTCATATTTTATCATTAGAACGTCAAAATGATTAGCAAAATCTTAAAAAAATCGATTACAATTTAATTACTTTTTTGCGTTGTAAATATTAAGCGATAACAATTAAATAATAAATTTAAAAATTACCGGTGAAAGTTGAATTACTAATCCGCTAGGAGCGCCACCAGCGAAGCTCAGAGCGTATACATAATATTTTAATTTTATAGCAAATGGAACAGTCCATTTATCATAAAGGGGAGGCCGTATTTATACTGGTATAAACCTTTTTAAAACTGTTAATAAATTATTGCTTTTAAAATATTTATACTCAAATTGTATTTTTGAACATCTTATTTATTTTATATAATAATTAAATTCACTATCAAATGTCATTGATGTTTTATTAATACTTAATTTAAAATTTAGTTTGACATTCACGAAGTGTCAAACTCAAATGTAAATAACCTATGCTTGGCAAATCGAGATTTAAAAAAAGTAGCCTACTTCCTAATCAACCATTTGAGCTGACGTTTAGTGCGTCTGTAGGAGATAACCGGATTGTGACGTCACATTTTAGACTTTGAGGTCGATTATCTCGAAGACGGTTAGATATATCGAAATGCCGTTTTCAGATTTGGATTCAGAAGGCAAAACTACATAAGAATCCATCGATACACCTGCTCTAAGTGTTGCAGGAGCGGCAACGCAATAACACACAGACTCTTGCAAATTTATAAACGAAAAGTTTTCGTTGAAAATTAACATTGTATTTCAGGTATACAAATTTTTTATAAGAAAAATATAGCAACATCATTCGTTCCCAAATTAAAATTAAAATTAGTGATAACCGACTTTTGAGAAAAAAATCGGCTATCAAACTGTACCTAGTATATTTGACTAATTATTACCCTTAGCAAATAGTGTACGAAGTAAGTATAACTACCAAACTATCTAGATTCCATCTCGCAAGTCAAATATTAAAATCAGACAGATAGATCATGTGAGATTTTGGCTCTATGGCCAATTTTCACTTTTGAGAAGAAACTTTTTCGTGATTTATGACCAGCGAATTATGACATTTATTTAATGTTATTTCAGCTTTAGTGTCAAGCGAAAATTCAGAACTTTTTAAATCGATAATTTATTTCATTCAACTTTCTTTTCCATAAGTTATAAATTTTTACAGTTTATTAAATTGGTTAAAGTCATAAAAAGTGATGCAAACATTCGACTACTGTAACGATAAAACTATTACTCTTGTTTTAACAACTTAAATATTTTAAATACATATTTATTGAATTATTTTTTTGTAATAAATACTATATATTTAATAAATAATGTACTTAATATAGTTATTTTCCTAACAAGTGCAGAAAGTCATACTTTTCCGCACGCGACTGCAGATTGCCGAACGACGCGAAGCGGGAGTTCGGCAAGCAGTCGAGTGCGGAAAAGAAACTTTCTGCAAGCGTTAGGAACAATATTTTTTCTACGAGTGTTTAAAAAATGACCAAATCTTAATCAATTAATTTAATTAATATGAAAATACATCAAGTATATTCAAATGGGAAATAAGCCACAATTTTATCTAAAAATGATTTTATTAACGTTTCGACGCCCAAGTCGGGTGTCGTTGTCAAAATACAAAATAATACTGTATTATTTTGTAATAATACTGTATTATTTTGTAATAATACTGTATTATTTTGTATTTTGACAACGACACCCGACTTGGGCGTCGCGTTAATAAAATCATTTTTAGGTAAAATTGTGGCTTATTTCCCATTTGAATATACTTGATTATAAAAATGCCACAAGAAAATAGCTTCAGAACAACATTAATGAAAATACATACAGTTGAGTCCGCGAGTCTTTACCCGTGCGTCATCATTTAAAGCATACGAAATAAGTCGGAAATCTATTTCACGCAACAACAACTGACAGAAAGTGGCTACTGTTCCGATTACGGGTTTTATTATAAAATTTGACGTTATCAAATATATAGAATGTCAAATGATAAGTTTTGCTTCAAAATTTTTGTGCAGAATTACAGCTACATTTGAAGTTACAGCTTCATAAATTATTTTATTATTATTGATTAATAAATAAATAAACAATTTATAAAAAAATTCAATATTATATTTTATTTTTGTTATTTTATTCACTTTGACGGAAATCTAAACAGTCATTTCTTTACCGTGTGAATGACGTTAGCTTTGTATGTTTTAAATATTAATTGCCAAAATATAATTATTTACCTTAAAATTTCAAAGCCCAATATAAAATTAGTTGTGAAAACAACTCTTTGTGTAATATAAAGAAACTTCAAAACGCAAAAATTCGACAAAAACCGCAAAAAATTCAACTGACTGACAGCCACAAAATTAAACAAAGCAGAAACGTCAAACAAATTGTGCTTAAAATATGAAAACATACCGAATCGTCTTTTTTTGTACCTATCTCTTTTCAATGCACTGACTCTAGATGGTTCATAAAAATAACATGTGTTTTTACTTAATAACAAACGTCAGCACGTCATATCATGAGTTTCATGCGTGGAAGGAAATGATGCTAGATAAAAAGTATGTGTTTTATCTCGCCAGGTATTAATGACGCACGGGTAAAGACTTGCGGACTCAACTGTACACAAATTAATTCTTTGACAAGGTTGTCAAAACCAAAGTTTCAGCATAATTGGTTAGCATGACGACGATCTTGGTTTCCATGACGACGATTCAAAACCACTGTTATTGTCTACTGATTTGACTTTCGAATACTTACTTACTTACTTATTCCTCTTCACTCCATGCGGAGCATAGGGCGTTAACTGTATGCCTCCATTCTGTCCTATCCTTTGCACTAATCTTTATTTTTGCCCAGGTTTTCCCAATAGCACTTATTTCTTTGCCACACTTCTTTTCCACGTTTCTACGGGTCTACCTGGTCTTCTCTTGCCATGTGGTGTGTATTCTAGGGCTTGCCTCGCTATGTCTGTATCAGGTCTTCTTAGTGTGTGCCCCATCCAACTCCATTTCCTTTTGCATATTGTCTTAGATATAGGTACCTGGTTAGTTCTTGTCCATAATTCTTGGTTTGATATACGGTTTGGCCAGTAAATGTTAAGAATCTTCCTTAGGCATTTATTTATAAACACTTGCATCTGTCCGATACATTTTATTGACACTTTCCAAGTTTCTGCTCCGTATAATAACACAGTCTTCACGTTGCTGTTGAATAATCTTATCTTGGTTTTACTTGCTTTTCTTTACAGCTTTTCGAAAACATCAAGAAAAGAAAAACGGCGTATTTGGGTCACATCATGCGAAACGAAAAATACCAGTTCCTTCAACTTATAATCCAGGGTAAAATTGAAGGCAAGAGAGGAATAGGACGCAAGAAAATGTCCTGGCTCCGAAACATAAGGCAATGGACAGGGATTACCGACATACAATCACTGATCCACATTGCAAGAAACAGAGAGTTAATGGAAAATGTGATCGCCAACATCCATTAGTGGATTTGCATTTGAAGAAGAAGAAGGTTTTACTTGTCATCTGACGTGAAGACCACATTTTCCATAGCATATTGAATGAGTTTTGAGCTATTCCTATTCTCCGATTTACGTCCTCCTCCGTCCCTCCTTTGTTGTTCAAAAGACTGCCCAAGTAGTTAAATTTCTCTACCGTTTCTAATTCCGTGCCTCCCAGTGATATTCCCATTTCTCTTGGTGTATTTATTTTCATTATCTTAGTTTTTCTGACGTTTATGTTGAGTCCGACCTTCTTCCCTGCCTCTGCTACTTTTTCAGTTTTGCGTTGCATTTGTTGTCTATTTTCTGTTAAAAGGCATATGTCATCTACAAATCCCAAGTCCTCAAGTTGGTTAAAAACATTTCATATTATTCCAGTCTTATTACTAGTAGCCTTAGACATGATCCTTGACTTTCGAATATTATGTCAAAATTATTTCATTTCATCGAATTCTCGCGTTAATTTCATTAAAACATGAACACAATAAGATATATTTGAAATAAATTAGTAAATAATATCTAAATATTAGTTTATTGCATGTATTATAATTACTTTAAGGCCATATTAACATATTGTAACAAAATAATTATTGACCTACCCTCGTATACCAGCTCCCGTCTCGGGACAGACAGAACACTATCGATGTTTCGAGATACGCCGATGCAGCGCCGATGACGTGCAAGCGGTCGAGTCACATGGACATAGCTGGAGATATATAGATATTTCTGGAATATCTGTATCGCATATATAAATAGGACATATTTGTAAATAGAGTTAGTCTTAAGCTAAAGTTTGTAAAGTAAACTTGTATAAATAAAAAATAAAGTCGTATATAAATTACGAACCGCTGGTTTTATTGTAATTAGAAGTAATTACACTAATCACGCTACAGTTGGTGTCGGTGTTCGGTTAACTTAGTGCGATATAAATAAGTGAATTACAGAGAGACTTTAAAATACTTTTGAACTTTATTCGTCGGGAATAACCGGAGTGCGTTAATTGTTCGGTATTCGGAAAGACTTTAAAATACTTTTGGACTTTATTCGTCGGGAATAGTTAAAGTGCGTTGATTGTTCGGTATTCGGAAAGACTGTTAAAAGACATTTTGGAAAGTACGTGTGTGCCGACCAAAGATGTTGCTACAAGAACTTACAGTAAAACAGCTCCGTGAACAGCTCGAGGAACGGGATCTGGACAGCAGTGGGCTCAAGATAGTCCTACAAGCACGACTCGAGGATGTCCTCACGAAGAACGGAGAAGACCCAAAGACGTTCCACTTCCAGTCAGCAGAACAAGTAATCTTATCGAAATTAAAAACTGTTTCTGAAACGATCGATGAAACTTCTAGAAGAAGCAACGAGAAACTTGAAGAAGTTAGTAGAAGAAGCGACGAGAAACGTGAAGAAGTTAGTAGAAAAAGCGACGAGAAATTCGAAAATGTTGCTAAAAGATTCGATGAGACTTCTCAAATAATTAAAGAGGTCTGTAGGCAAAACAACGAAAAACTAGAAGAAGTTTGTAAACAGAACAATGAGAAATTTGAAGAAGTTTCTAGAACATTCGATAAGATGCAGAAAAGTGTAGAGACCGTAGAAGAAAAGATCAAACAGCTAGAGAGCAGGATAACCGATACAAAAGTACAACCATCAGTTAATGCAGCAACGTTAGATCCTTTAGTGAAAGATGAACTACCGAGAGACGAAACGTCGCATAATATGAGATTCAAATTACCACCATTTGATGGAAAGTCCTCTTGGTCCATATATCTTAGACAGTTTGAAGCTATTGCGACCGCCAATCATTGGACCGAACAAGAAAAGGCTGTTTCCTTGACTGCTGCTTTACGAGGTGATGCTGCAGATATATTAAGGTCAATTCCCAAGGGTCAAGAAAATTGTTACCAGACCTTGTTCACTCGTCTAGAAAAACGCTATGGAGATGCCCATCTACAACAAGTATACAAAGCACAACTGCGAAGTAGAAGTCAACGAGCAAGTGAGAATCTGCAAGAATTTGAAGCAGATGTGGCTCGTGTGGTGCGGTTGGCTTATCCAGAGGTGCCAGACAGCGTTTTAGAAGAAATTGCAGTAGATACCTTCGTCAATGGGCTGAAAGATAATGAACTACAGAAAGCTTTACGACTAGCAAGACCGAAAGTTTTAGATGAAGCACTTGCTATTGCCTTGGAACACGAAGCAGCTAGCCAAGCTTCACGAAACAATCGAGTAATAACCGTGGAAAAAGGCGATAAGAGAAAAGATGAACGTTTGGTGGAAATGGTACGGAGGGTGATTCGTGACACGATGCCGAAGAGACGCATGAAGAGGGCTGGAAGAGTTGGTTCAAATACAGATGCTTCCTCGATACGGCCATGCAGTGAAAGTTGTAATCACCGGCTTAAAGTAGATGAACAGCTTTGCCCTGTGAGACGAACTACCGTCGTTAATGAGCAATGGCAGCCACAACAGTTACAAGAAGCCCAAGAAGACGATCCATGTATAAAAAGAGTATTGGATTGGATGCGTCGAGGTGAGAGACCTAGTTGGCAAAACATTAGTGCATGTAGTCCGGAAGTCAAGGCCTACTGGAGCCAATGGAATTGCCTGATACAGATGATGATCTTCTGTACAGAACCTTTGAGAACGATGATGGTACAGAATCTAAGCTTCAGTTGATTGTACCTAAGAGTAAAGTGTCAGAAGTATTGCGTCAGTTGCATGACGGTACATCAGGTGGACACTTTGGTATTACGAAGACTCTGCAAAAGGTTCGAGAACGGTTCTATTGGGTGAACTGTAAAGATGATGTAAGAAGATGGTGCCAGAAATGTGAACTGTGTGCATCCGGTAATGGTCCAGTTGGTAAAAAGAGAGCACCCATGAGACAGTACAATGTTGGCAGTCCTATGGAAAGAGTAGCAATCGACATTGCAGGTCCATTTCCAGAAACTGATGCTGGAAATAAATACATCCTGGTAGCCATGGATTATTTTACGAAATGGACCGAGGCCTATGCATTACCAAATCAAGAAGCTGCTACCGTTGCAGAGGTACTTGTTAAAGAATTCTTCAGCCGATTTGGTGTTCCCTTGGAGATCCACTCCGACCAAGGGCGAAACTTTGAGTCAGCTCTTTTCCAAAACGTTTGTAAATTGATTGGTGTCAATAAGACCAGAACAACACCCCTGCATCCTCAATCAGATGGGATGGTCGAGAGGATGAACCGAACGATGGGTAAACACTTGTCCAAAGTTGTATCTGAACATCAGCGAGATTGGGACCAACACATTCATTTATTCCTGATGGCCTACCGCTCGGCCGTAAATGAAACTACAGGTCAAACACCAACCTGCCTGATGTTGGGTCGTGAAGTTCGGTTGCCCTGCGACCTAGAGTTTGGCTGCGGACCTTCCGAGGAACATGTTGCAGGCGAAGACTACGTTGACCGCCTGAAATTACGAATGAACAACATTCATGAACTTGCCCGACAACACATCCAGATAGCCAGTGACAGAATGAAAGATCAATATGATTCTCGATGCAAGAATGAAAGCTTCGAAGTAGGTGATCTTGTCTGGCTTTATAATCCGCAACGTCGTCGAGGCTTATGTCCTAAACTGCAAAGACAATGGGAAGGTCCATATGAAGTTAAGAAGAAAATAAATGACGTAATATATAGAATTAAGAAGTTGCCAAACGGTAAATCAAAAGTTATTCACATAAATCGTCTTGCACCATATGCTGGCTCAAATGAAACAGAAGAAGCACGAGTCCTCCAACAGGAGATGAAAGATGTCGCACAGCCAAGTTTTAATCAATTTATGTCAAATTACGCAGCGAGAAAGAGTGCTAGATTCGGCGTGACCACAGAAGTTCAGCAAGATCTGTTTGGTGTTCCAGAAAACGTCTCTCTGGCCCACTGTGTTGCCCAAGACCTCGAGATGACTAAAGGAATCTCGTCCGTATTCAATAGAAAGTTCGGCCGCCTGGACGAGTTAAGGAATCAACAACCTAAAATTGGAAGAGTATTGCGATTGGAAGATGGTCCTCGATCTTTGCTGTATATAGTGACCAGGAAGTCTTATACGGACACGCCAAGCTACGAGAACATATGGCGTGCTCTAACTAATTTGAAGAAAATGGTCTGTAATTATGACATCAAAGATTTGGCTTTACCAAAAATTGGCCATGCAGTAGAAAATCTGGATTGGAAGATTGTGAGAAGCATGCTGGAAGTGATCTTCAGAGAAACTGGCGTACGGATTACTGTGTGTTGCATGAACCCAAAGATGTCATACCCTTCAAAGACAGTAGACTGTTACTTCTTTTCTAGGGGTGTATGCAGAGCTGGAGAATCCTGTAGATTCCGCCATCCTGGGCCATCTAGAGTTGCTGATCGGGACGCTCAGATCTTAAGAGGGGAGCAGTGTAACAAAATAATTATTGACCTACCCTCGTATACCAGCTCCCGTCTCGGGACAGACAGAACACTATCGATGTTTCGAGATACGCCGATGCAGCGCCGATGACGTGCAAGCGGTCGAGTCACATGGACATAGCTGGAGATATATAGATATTTCTGGAATATCTGTATCGCATATATAAATAGGACATATTTGTAAATAGAGTTAGTCTTAAGCTAAAGTTTGTAAAGTAAACTTGTATAAATAAAAAATAAAGTCGTATATAAATTACGAACCGCTGGTTTTATTGTAATTAGAAGTAATTACACTAATCACGCTACAATATCTAAATTAACACGCGTGCGGAAAAGTAAAACTTTCTAAACTAAAATGCGTGCGCGAAAGTAGACATTTTTGCACGCTCGTAGAAAAAATATTTTAAATATGCAACCACCCTCTGCTCAAAGCAAAAAAAGTGTTCTTCTAAGATTTTTTTAATGTGTATATATACTCAATGAACAAGATAAACTGAAGAGGTGAAGGGAACATATTGATGAATTGTTTGATGACGAAAAAAACAGAAATTCAAATCGAAAATATATATCCACTGGTCCAAATGAAATATTTTTTCATCGAAAATTTAATATTTTAATGCACAATAATAATTAAAAACGAAACCATTTATTATTCGTTCATTCGTTCATTAAGGGGTAGGCGCAAAATGTTCGTCCAATGCAATTTAAATGCATTCATTTTTTTCGAATTCTCAGAAAACTAATAAATATTTTGAAAAATTTAAACGCAGAATGAAAGATTACATTATTACCGAGGGTTGAAAGTACCTTAGAATAAAAAAAAAGTTGTTTTAATGAGATATTTGAAATTAAAAATCACACTAAATTTTCTCGTTTTTTTTTCACCCCTGGAACTTATTAAAATAAACATTATAGAAGTATTCAGGGACTTTTGACCCTCGGTAATAATGCATTCTGCGATTAAATTTTTCAAAAATATTTATTAATTTTCTCATGATTAAAAAAATACATATAAAATACATTGGTCTTAAGTCTATATCTTTAAAATTAAACTATTCTAAATTCACAATCAAGATGCAGTAGAAATAAACAAACCAAGACACGTTAAATATTACTAGGAGCACTCCCAAATCATAATTTACAATGTATTTACAATGTTAATCCGAAATTATTATTTACAAAGTTTATACATTGTAAATTATGATTCGGGAGTTCTCTTTGTAACATTTAACGTGTCCTAGTTTGTTTATTCCTACTGCATCTTGATTGTGAATTTAGAGTAATTTTAACTACCTATTGTATACAAATTAGTGGAAATTAAAAAAATACCTACTTTTTATCTAGTCGTCCTAAAATAACAACTATCTATTTCTTTTTATTATATGCTAATAACATAGGTCTTGGCACGCGCAGAATTACCCTATCTTCATTATTTTTGGCTTACCTATGTTATTCAAAAAAAGGCCTCTGAGACAAACAAATAGAATAACTTTTAAACTAATTGATGGATCGGTCTCAAATTTTGAGAGTTTGTTAAGTACTCAAATGCCCAACTTTGGGAGAAATATGAAAGTTCTATGTTAATTTTAATAATACCTACTTATTAACAAATAACGATTTTGCCTTATCAGTTATCAAAATATTTGATAATCTACATCAGTCATCTTCTACAATCTACGTTTCTACATCAACCTCTAGTCGTCCTAAAATAACAACTATCTATTTCTTTTTATTATATGCTAATAACATAGGTCTTGGCACGCGCAGAATTACCCTATCTTCATTATTTTTGGCTTACCTATGTTATTCAAAAAAAGGCCTCTGAGACAAACAAATAGAATAACTTTTAAACTAATTGATGGATCGGTCTCAAATTTTGAGAGTTTGTTAAGTACTCAAATGCCCAACTTTGGGAGAAATATGAAAGTTCTATGTTAATTTTAATAATACCTACTTATTAACAAATAACGATTTTGCCTTATCAGTTATCAAAATATTTGATAATCTACATCAGTCATCTTCTACAATCTACGTTTCTACATCAACCTCTAGTCGTCCTAAAATAACAACTATCTATTTCTTTTTATTATATGCTAATAACATAGGTCTTGGCACGCGCAGAATTACCCTATCTTCATTATTTTTGGCTTACCTATGTTATTCAAAAAAAGGCCTCTGAGACAAACAAATAGAATAACTTTTAAACTAATTGATGGATCGGTCTCAAATTTTGAGAGTTTGTTAAGTACTCAAATGCCCAACTTTGGGAGAAATATGAAAGTTCTATGTTAATTTTAATAATACCTACTTATTAACAAATAACGATTTTGCCTTATCAGTTATCAAAATATCAGTTTGCAAAGCAAAAAATTGACTTTTTATTAAGGACATAGGCGCAAACTGTCACCTGTCCAAATGTTCAATGTGTTTTAAATGTATTAATTTTTTTCGAATCCTGAGAAAACTAATAAATATTTTTGAAAAATTTAAACGCAGAATAATAAAAGATTACATTATTACTGAGGGCCGAAAGTTCCTGTAAACTTCTATAATGTTTATTTTAATAGGTTACAAGGGTAAAAATAAAAGAGAAAATTTAGTGTGATTTTTAATAGCAAATATTTCATTCAAAATTCATATTTTGAAAAAGATAAATACATTTAAAACACATTGAAAATTTTGACAGGCGACATTTTGCGCCTTCCCCTTAACTTTCAAAAATCGTCCATTTGAAGTTTTTCGATGTTCTAAAAAATCAAATTTTGCAATTTTATATCAAGTATTTAGCTTCATAATGGGATGCCAAAAATTGTAAAAAATCATGTGTTTTGCACTAAATTATTAATAATTAAAAAACGGCTCCTAACTCTTGGCAGGATACATATAGGTTTTCTTTCTATAGGTCTACAATAACTAAAAAAGTTGTCGGATACCCGAATTATTCAAAGTCCTGAGAAAAGTCTTACTTTCCTGGACAATATGGTCATAAGCCATGGTATAAGCGCCATACATAAGACAAATAAATAATAAGTAAATAAATAAATAAATAAATAAATAAATACATAAATAAATAAATAAATAAATAAATAAATAAATAAATAAATAAATAAATAAATAAATAAATAAATAAATAAATAAATAAATAAATAAATAAATAAATAAATAAATACATGCATGAAATATTAACAACTATATTATTAAAATATTGCACTTTTATTATTATTCCTTAAAATTTAAAAAACAGGTAAATTCCAAGCTAAACATACAAAACAAAATTTGAGTATCATTTTTCTACTTACGTAGCCATCCATGTAAATTTCGAAACAAATGCAACACTATAATCTAGTTCCTACTCATCATTAATTAAAAACTCCCCGAACCATAAAACTTTTCCCAAAGTTTACGTACTTTCCGCAACTCTCGCGTTACCCAATACTCTATGGTCGCCCCGACGCTTCGCGACGTCCTTCTGGAGCCGCCGGGAAGAAGTGACTAGCAAGTTGGCGCGTCCAAAAGCTACATTAAGGGTTTCGTAGTTTGCCAGCCGCCGTAGTTTGTTTTTATTTGGACGACTAATGTGATTCGGTAGACTGAAAAAATGTCACAGACCAGGATCTATTCATAGTTTTCCTTTTTTCTACTATTTTTAGTGATTAATTTGCTTCTGAAAGCAGTTTGGAAAACATATAAACACAGTTAATATAGTGTATGTCAAATTAATTGCGGGTATCATAAAGCTTTTTGTTTTTATTTCTTTCAATAACTAAAAGATAGAACAGCTGAGTGTAATTATTTTAATTTATATCAATTTTGGGCTGCAATCTTTCTTTTCCTTTTTCTTCATTTATTGGACCTATAACTAGGACATCTCAGTGTAATAAAATAAATATGATTGGTGGTTGGGATACAGTACCTTTAGTCCTTAAGTACCTTTAATAAAACTTCTTCAATCTGACTACATTATTCTTTGTTTACTGTTATTCAAACTAAGAGTATAAACATCAACAAATAATAGCGACCTAGCCCAAGGCATGTCGGAATCGTCTTTACCTTAATAAATACTTACTAGAATAATCTATATCACCAGGGTTATTGGGTGGAATGCATAAAACATAGTAGCTGCTAATGCTTCAAGTATGTACTACATTTTTGAAGATTGTACTACACTAACAAAGCATTAAATGCTTTGTTAGTGTAGTAAAACGCTTACCAAGTATTTGTAAGTGTAGTAATGCTTTGTGAGTGTAGTAAAATCTTCAAAAATGTAGTACGTACTTGAAGCATTAGCAGGTACTACTTTTTATGCATTCCACCTATTGTCTAAATATTATACACCTTTAAAATAACAAGCATGACATTTCAATGTTACTTGCGGTTACTGAATCCAAGAGTTTATAATACCTCGATTGTTGACTTTAAGTGAGGTTTAAACATATTTTATACAGAGTGTTCTAATATAACTACCTAAGGATATTTTAGTTTTTACTGGTTTCTCCCGCTTAACATATATTTATTTTACAACAAATTTATTATTGATTACATTTAAAACGATTTCGTCTACTACGTTTTCCAGGATCTTCTACATCAGCCTCTCTTCCATCTATCTAGGTGGCTCCATTTTTTCATTTTGTTTTTCTCCATCTGCTGTCACTGTCACATGAAAATTGTGTTGAAAATACGATGCGTTACTTAGTAAATGCACACGTCAAAGAGAAAGAATAACCACTACTTAATTTGGGCGTTGATTGAAATATTAATACGGATATTAATATCCCGATCTGGGTAAGAGGTGCGCGCATCGATCAATACTCAACCCGGTATGGAACCGGAGAGCGACCAATCAATCATTGGACGAGGTTGACTGATCATTGATTTAGATGGTTTGGCCATGTTCAACGTCGAGACATTAATCATCGAATACGAATAATTGCCGATCTGCGAGTTTCTGGGGGAACTAAGAAAGGAAGACCAAAAACCAAAAACCTGGGACGCTTAGACAGGTCGTGTCGATAAATGGTATTGATATTAGTATGACCCAAGATATCAATGCATCGAGAAATGTAGTTAGGAAAGCGGACCCATCATAGGAACACATGCAAAGAAAATGATAGTGATTATGAAATGTAAACAAAAACAAAAGTCAGTCAGAATTTTTCCTGTTTTATTTAAACTACTCGAGAAATTACCTTTGGGCCACTAGTGATCTCCGTATCATCGTGATCTATTATATGTACGTTTAATGTTCTTGGAAATACAGAATTAGAGAAACGTTATGATTATTAATCTCCGCAAAGTGGCGCAAAGACAGAATAATAAAAAAGTAAGTACAGTGGAACCCCGATAACCCGGAAGTCTGGCTAACCCGGACCGATTTTCATCACACAGAACAAACATTTTGTCACTTTGACTGAGTTTTTTTACCAAGAAATAAACAATACTGTAACAACTGTACGTAATTTAGATGTACTGTACTGTGCATATGTATTTCATGTTTTTTCAATTATAATGTGTATTTGTTTATTATGTATAGGTATGTATTTTACTAATTTTTAACGTATTCTCCGGCTAATCCGGATTTTCCATAACCTGGATCGGCCGCGGTCCCGATTAATCCGACTTATCGAGGTTCCACTGTACAGAACAAAATAGAAACAACATTTAAATAGAATGGGTAAAAATTGCCTAATAAAGCAAATACTAAATTAAATGCTGAGAGGAAGAAATTTACGACGTCCCTTGAAAATGAAGCCAAGTTTGATGATAAAACAGACAACAAATGACTAAACTTTGGAATAACGAAAAAGACAATAAATACGGTGTATTTTCTTTTCATTTACTTTTCTTTTTTTTTTTTTTTTTCTTAAACACTAGGAATATAGACTATATTATAAATCAAATAATTCGAAGAAAAACAATTTTTTTTTCATAATAAGAAAAATGTCTTTGCCAAATATAACAAGGAACAAATTGTGAAAATATCTTTATCAAAGTTACAAAATCGAAGTTACAAAAATCTTATCTATGTTACAAAAAAAAACAAATTTAGGCAATTTTATTAAAAATTTTAAGCGTCCATCTTTCGTGCTCGTGAGTGTATATTAATAATTAATTCTGTTTTCTACCCTTCCTGTAAAATTCGCTAATAGAGGATAGCAATTTACCCCGGAAGGCGACTATATGCGCCACGGCGTTAACTAAATGTATCGAATGATTCGGTAAATTCAATTATGTAAATGTTGTCGACATTCCACAAGAAAGAGACGCAGTTCATGAAACGGCAAAAAATGTAGACGTTTTGTAGACAAACTGAAACGATGCTGTTTAGAGCGGGAAAAAGCCTTTATTGGCGCCAAAACTCATTCAGACTTGTAATTAGCAAATATCCAGTTCTGGTATTACCAAAAAAGTTAATTGGTTAAAGTTCTCGAAATGTCAATGTTAAGACAATAGAAAGCATAGTTTATTCAAATTGCCTTCTTTTTTATGTTCGGGTTTATTTAATGGTAGATACAGGAAAGATGTAGATTGTAACAATTGAAATGTTTATTAGATTTTTAACTAAAAAATATAATAAATATATAGGTACTCAATAAATAAAACAAAAACGGAAATAAAGAAACAAGGGAAGAAAAATAGGTCTCTTTATACGTCATGATCTACTTATTCCCAAATTTTTGTGCACTATCTCGAACACGAACGTCACAAAAAAAATCCTTATAATTTTTATATTCACCCCGGCCCATTATCTCTTTGTCCCCACGCAGCGTTCCGCCCCTGGAGATTTTAATTAGTTACGTCATGATGTACTTATTTCAAAATTTTTGTGCACTATCTCGATCACGAACGTCACAAAAAACCCCTTATAATTTTTATATTCACCCTGCTCGCCACCCCTTTGTCCCCCATGGAGCTGCCTCATGTCTCCCACATGACCTACTTATTCCCAAATTTTGTTGCACTATCTCGATCATAAGCATCACAAAAAATAATAAAAACTGCGACTTTGACCCAATATAACTACCCTCGTCCCCGGCTTTGGTGTCTGTCCGTATGTCAAAGTCATGTACACAACTAATTCAACATATCCCTGTATAGTTTGTCCATATTACTTATCACGAGTAAAATCAGGTTCCAGCTCTTAGACTATAAGTAGGTATTTTTATTTATTTCTATAAGTGGTGTATTATAGGTACCTATTGTACATAAATTATTGAAACATTATCAAAAAACTTTTTGACACAATGATTTGTTAACACTCTCTTTCCATCATTCCAAAGTTAAAACGTAATTTTATACTGATATTTTTATTAAAACCAAGTTGTAAGAAGTTTCTGACAAATCTCTATACCGAAAGTTGATCTTAAACTTGACCCGAATTCTAAGAAAAGTTTTTCTCATATTGCTACATGATTCCATCTACTTACCGTAAAACTCAGCTAAAAACTTTGCACTATAAAAACTTGCAAGAAAAACTTTAGCTCCGAGTGATAATATGATCCCTAGTCTCAAAATTGCCGCAAATCTATTAAAATTTAACGACAGTATATTTCGTTCAATTATATGTATATACATTTATCAAACATTTAAACGTATGAATTGTATTATTTTATTATATTACTGGTAGTTTTTTCTTATAAATATTGGTATGATAGAATTGATCCAATAGATGGCATAACCCAGACATCCAAAGTGAAAGGTATCCTCCAACACCAAATTGTTCTATATGGTCCACATAATATTCAGAAAAAAGTCACACTATTTTGAGCGTGGGGTTTGGGGGGAGAGGGGGGAGAAATCGGTAAATTCGTAGTTTTTAACGTTTTTCGTTAATATTTCTAAAACTGTGCGGTTTAGCATGAATAACCTTCTATACAAAAATGTTCTACATTAAATTTGAAATAAAAAAGGTCCTATGCATAATCCTTTTAAAATGAACGGTTCCAAAGTTACGGAGGTAGTATAGTATAATTGGTCCAAAAAAAGGCCTAACCCAGACATCCAAAATAAAAGTGTTTTCCTCCTACACCAAATTGTTTTATATGGTCCACATATGGTTCAGTAAAAAGTTACACCATTTTGAGCGTCCGGTTTGGGGGGGGGGGGGGATGGGGGAGAAGTCGGTAAATTAGTAGTTTTTTTTTTGAAGATATTCTTCTTTAGCGGCGAATCGATTGAGGGTAAAATTTGATTGATCCGCGCGCATGCGCACACCGACAGTATGGTATTAGTCGTTATACGGGCTCTGATTGGGTGTTGAAATTTTGAAATGATCTGTCAATAATTGTTCAATATGGAGGTTATCGGTAAACAAATATATTGTATAATATTAGTTTTTATTGATGTGTGGACAGAAATAAAATCAAATTTATAATTATAGTGACTTTTTAAATAGTTTTGAAAAGCCGCAGGTACGTAATTCTAAATGTTTCAGTTGGAAATACCTAATAGTTTCAATACCTATCTATTTGAAAAATGTAAACAAAATAATGTAGTTACCTATTAGTAGGCAATGCTTTAATTTACATAATCTGATTACCAACAAACTTTCTACAAATCTTCATCTCATATATCGTTTTCTTACTCTATATTTTGTTGTATTTTATTTCGACAAAAATCCAACTAATAATTTTATGAAATTCATATAAATTTATGGTGTAAACGTTTAGTTTGTGTATATTCCCACATGACGTATACGCGAATGTGGTGCAGTTTGAAATGCCGTCAACTTTCGTACGGCGCGGTAGACGTGAAGTGGGTTCAAGCCCCAAGCAAGTTATTATTTTTTTATTTTTTTTTATAGATTTTATGATTGTAAGTATATTATTATATAATTTTTGAAGATATTCTTCCTTTTTTGAAAGTGGTAGATAAGAAAGTTAGTTTGATTTTTAAATAAAATAAGTACAAATAACCTTTTAAGTATAGTATTTACTTCGTTTAAATTACCTATTATACAGGGTGTAACAAAAATACAGGTCATAAATTAAATCACATATTCTGGGACCCAAAATAGTTCGAATGAACCTAACTTACCTTAGTACAAATATGCACAGAAAAAAAGTTATAGCCCTTTGAAGTTACAAAATAAAAATCGATTTTTTCGAATATATCGAAAACTATTAGATATTTTTTATCGAAAATAGATATGTGGCATTCTTATGACAGGAGCATCTTAAAGAAAAATTATAGTTCAATTTGTGCTCCCCATAAAAAAATTATGGGGGTTTTGTTCCCTTAAACCCCCCCAAACTTTTCTGTACTTTTCAATTAAATTATTATTGTGATACCATTAGTTAAATTCAATATTTTTAAAACTTTTTTGGCTCTTCGTATTTTTTCGATAAGGCAGTTTTTATCGAGTTGCAGCTTCTTTTTTAATATATTTACATAAAAATTTTATGGGGGTTTTGTTCCTTTAAACCCCCCAAATGTTTGTGTACGCTCCAATTAAACTATTACTGCGATACCATTAGTTAAACAAAATGTTTTTAAAACTTTTTTGCCTCTTTATATTTTTTCGAGAAGGCACCTTTTATCGAGATATGGCTTCTTTTTTAATACGGTTCAAAATATACCTAAAAATGTAAATCATACAATAATTTTTCATATTATTACCAAGTGTCCATAATCGTACTTAACCATATACAAATATGTGGTGGATTTGACAAATATTCAAAATATCTCGATAAAAACTGACTTTTCGAAAAAGTACTAAGAGCCAAAAAAGTTTTAGAAATATTGTGTTTAAGTAATGGTACTACAATAATAATTTAATTGGAACGTACACAAAAGTTTGGGGGGTTTAAAGGAACTAAACCCCCATAAAATTTTTATAGGGTGTCCAAATTTCCCTATAATTTTTTCTTGAGATGCTACTGTCATAAGAATGATATATGTCCATTTTCAATAAAAAAACTTTAATAGTTTTCGATATATTGAAAAAAATCGATTTTCATTTTGTAACTTCAAAGGGTTGTAACTTTTTTTATATGCACATTTGTACTAAGGTAAGTTAGGTTCAATCAAACTATTTTTGGTCCCAGAATATGTGGTTAAATTTATGACCTGTATTTTCGTTACACCCTGTATAATAGAAGAATATCTTCTTACGTGCGTACAAAGTACACACACATTCTTTTTTAAAGTACGGTCCTATCTATGCCACAACTTTTACCTTAACAATTTTTTTGTATCTCTTACGACAAATGAGTAATTGCACGTTAAGAAGACGTTCATCAATTAAGAGTCAAGAACAAGTTTTTTTCGGAACAACAGAAATTAATTGATACGTCTTCTTGCAAAGGTTATTTACGTTTTTCGTCAATATTTCTAAAACTATACTTTAGCGTAAACTATGTTCTATACAAAAATGTTCTACATAAAGTTTAAAACAAAAAAGGTCCCATACATAATTGTTATAAAATCAACGGTTCCAGAGTTACGGAGGGTGAAAAGTGGAGGTTTTCGATACTTTTTATATGTTTTAGGCAATTGATGATGATTTTGGGTGGTGAGGTTGACGTTTCTTCAAGGGCTTATCACTAACATACCATCGGCCGCTGAAATAGCAAATTTGATTTATAAAACACAATCCTGTTAAAGAAAATCAGTAGGAAATTACCCAAAAAATATAAAAAGTATCGAAAACCTCCACTTTTCACCCTCCGTAACTCTGGAAGTGTTGATTTTATAACAATTATGTACACGACCTTATTTGTTTTAAATTTTATGTAGAACATTTTTGTATAGAACGTTGTTTACGCTAAAGCATAGTTTTAGAAATACTGACGAAAAACGTAAAAAAACTACTAATTTACCGACTTCTCCCCCATCTCCCCCCCCCCCAAACCGGAGACGCTCAAAATGGTGTAACTTTGAGCTGGAGTAACTTTGGTGTAAACTAAATGTTTGGGTTAGGCCTTTTTTTGGACCAATTATACTATACTACCTCCGTAACTTTGAAACCGTTCATTTTAGAAGGATTATGCATAGAGCTTTTTTTATTTCAATTTTAATGTAGAACATTTTTGTATACAAGGTTGTTTATGCTAAATTGTATTGTTTTAGAAATAATTACGAAAAACGTAAAAAACTACGAATTTACCGATTTCTCCCCCCTCTTCCCCACAAACCCGATGCTCAAAATGGTGTGACTTTATTCTGAACATTATGTGGACCATATAGAACAATTTGGCGTTGGAGGATAACTTTCACTTTGGATGTCTGGGTTTGGGTCTAGTTATACCATACTATATCACTAACAAACTAATAAAATCGACAATAACAACGAACCATCAAAATTAAAGGATAATAATGGACGGATTATTATAACGGCCATATTATAATTTTGATTGGGCATTAGATAATGGTCATTAACCACCGTATTTGAAATCAACGTCAACTCTTTTACGTAATAAACGTATATTTAGTGAAATAAACTTTATTTAATTACACGAATTGGAAGAACCGTGGCACAGGAAGAAGAAAAACCACTATTTATATTACAGCACATTCAAAAACAAAACACATTAAATGATTTCGATAAAAAAATTTCAGCCCGTTTGAGAAATATGTCTGATTTAGTCGCAGTAATAGTACATTGTGTACCTAGTAGTGTGCTATAGAAGAATTTTAATAGTTTCTTGGGAGAAGAAGATTCATAACTCCACAATACTAGAACGTCTCAGCAAGACTACTGAGATTGAGATTATAAAAAGCATCAAGAAGAGATTTATTTTATTTTTGAAGATATTCTTCTTTAGCGGCGACTCGATTGAGGGTAAAATTTGATTGATCCGCGCGCATGCGCACTCCGACAGTATGGTATTAGTTGTTATACGGGCTCTGATTGGGTGTTGAAATTTTGAAATGATCTGTCAATAATTGTTCAATATGGAGGTTATCGGTAAACAAAAATATTGTATAATATTAGTTTTTATTGATGTGTGGACAGAAATAAAATCAAATTTATAATTATAGTGACTTTTTAAATAGTTTTGAAAAGCTGCAGGTACGTAATTCTAAATGTTTCAGTTAGAAATACCTAATAGTTTCAATACCTATCTATTTGGAAAATGTAAACAAAATAATGTAGTTACCTATTAGTAGGCAATGCTTTAATTTACATAATCTGATTACGAACAAACTTTCTACAAATCTTCATCTCATATATCGTTTTCTTACTCTATATTTTGTTGTATTTTATTTCGACAAAAATCAAACTAATAATTTTATTAAATTCATATAAATTTATGGTGTAAACGTTTAGTTTGTGTATATTCCCACATGACGTATACGAGAGTTTGGTGCAGTTTGAAATGCCGTCAACTTTCGTACGGCGCGGTAGACGTGAAGTGGGTTCGAGCCCCAAGCAAGTTATTATTTTTTTATTTTTTTTTATAGATTTTATGATTGTAAGTATATTATTATATAATTTTTGAAGATATTCTTCTTTTTGAAAGTGGTAGATAAGAAAGTTAGTTTGATTTTTAAATAAAATAAGTACAAATAACCTTTTAAGTATATTTACTTCGTTTAAATTACCTATTACATAATAGAAGAATATCTTCTTACGTGCGTACAAAGTACACACACATTCTTTTTTTATTTTATTTTTTATTTAGCGTATGACACCTGACACATTTACATATATTTTGTATAAGACAATACATAGGTTCACAAACGCACATCTAACTTATTTACATAGTGTATCGACTCTGGAGTCGCCATCAGGAAATCCTCTGACCTGCCATGATATAATCTTGTGGGACACTGTTCTGTGATGTGATAGATGGTTTGTGGTTGTCCACAGTCACAGAGTGGGGATGGTCGTTTACCCCATTTGTGCATCATGTAACCACATCTGCCGTGTTGGGTTCTGATTCGGTTCAGCACAGACCATGTGTTGCGTGGTAAGTCAAAGCCTGGTAGTTTTTGTGTGATGCAGGGTAAGTTGCTATTTTGTTGTTCCATCCATTCTCGAGTCCGTGTTGTCGTTGAATTGAACTCACCCTCCACAGCAACCTTTGCTGTTTTTATTGGTGGTCGTCTGGAGCGTAGACGGTTACCGTTGGCGGCATCTATATCTTGATGGATTGGCAGGTTCTCGTTACCTACTATCTTTCTGTACTCACTAGTGAGTGCGTGTATGCGTCGTAGTTTGGGTGGTGGAATGTGGCTCAGTACTGGGAGCCATTGCGTAGGGGTGGATTTGATAACTCCAGTAATCATTCTCATTGTATTATTCAATTGGACATCTACTTTGTGTATATGTGGGCTGTTAAGCCATGGTGAAGAGCAGTATTCCGCAGCTGAGAAGACTAGGCCCAAGGCAGATGATCGCAAGGTGGAAGCCGATGCTCCCCATGTTGTGCCTCACAGCTTCTGGATGATGTTGTTTCTGGATTTAAGTTTTTCCGCTGTTTTTGTCAGATGTTCCTTGAATGATAGGGTTCTGTCAAGAGTCACCCCAAGGTACTTTGGCATCAAGAAGAGAAAGCTGGAGTATTTCGGACATGTAACGAGAGGTCCCAAATATAGGTTGCTACAAAATATTATGCAAGGAAAAATAGCAGGCAAGCGCAGTCCAGGACGAAGAAGAACCTCATGGTTTAGACCAGGACTAATCTGTAAAAAAACGTATATTTTTGGATGTGAGAGGTGGCATTCGGATTTTTGCAGATAAAGTTAGGTGACACCTTCAGTAATAATAATTGACTTATGCTCCTTCTCAAATATGCCCGGAACATTAATAAAAAATTAAAATATTTAAAAATTTCGAAAAACATCGATTTTTTTCTGCTTTCTTTGTTTATAACTTTAAAACGGTTCGTTTTAGAACAAAGTCGTACAGAAATAAAATAAAGATAATTGAATTTTGTATGATATAAGACTGATCAAAAATGTCTTAAGGTATTACCCTTTCTGCAATATAGCAATAAATACATAATAAGGGGGCAAAATACGCCTGTTGTTATTCAATGTTTCTTAACCACTTTGGTGGCACTTAGAACCTTAGTAATTCGCTTAGAAAATTCTTATAACTCACATCAATGGTCTACCAAATTTCATTAAAATCGACCTAATAGATTTTGCATAATAAATTTGCAATGAAAATGTTTTAAAAAAGTTCAAATTTTTTAAAATCTTTCTGAACAAAAAGTAGACCATTTAGAAGTAAACTAATTTTTAAACGCTTTTATTTAGGTCAATAGTTTGCGTCAAATCTTTAGACGTTAATTTGACTGCCTTTTCTCCAATGCAAATGAGTGAAAATTTGCAGACATATGCATTCGCGGGAACAATACACGAATAGTCAATAATTTTTTTATGTTTATTAATTGTTTAAATAAAAAAAAACGATTTTAATGGAAAATGCTTAAATTTTTTAGTTTTTTAGAATGTAAAAACTTGAAACTTTTACGGATTGTAGCTAATGATATGAACTATACATAATTTCACTTATTACGTTAATTGTTTACGTTATGCTTCATAAATAAACAATAAAGATTCAAATTTTTTGCCGATTCCGACTACTTTTCATGTTTGTACATCATTATGTTTTATACATATTTTAATAAACATGACGATATATTTTAATGTTTGAAAAGTGTAAGACTAAAAAGTAAAAAAAAATAGGAAAAAAAATTTTTAAGAAACGCTTTTCTTTAGTTACGAGTGACTAAAATTAAAAAATTATAATTAAAAAAATAATCAACAAAGATAATTATAAAAAAATCAACTAAAAAGCAAAGAATAAAAAAATGATAAAATCTAACACATTCATTAAAAAAAATGTGGGGCGACAACCGTTTATTCGATGAAGACACGCCACGCTTTTCTTTGACGAATGTGTAAGATTTTTTCAACTTTTTTTTATTTTTTGCTTTTCAGTTGATTATTTTATAATTATAATTGTTGATTATTTTTTTAATAATAATTTTTTAATTTTAGTCACTCGTAACTAAAGAAATGCGTTTCTTAATTTTTTTTCTTTCTTTTTTATTGTTTATAATAAAGAGGTGCTCTACCTATCTAATACACTTTACAGAATTAAAATCGGATTATTTAAGGGGCCTCAGCAATGTTTTAAAATTATAAACAATTTTTTGGCTTATAAATAAGTAGCTTTGTTTAATAATAAAAAAATTTATTTTTAGCAATGCAAATAATTAAAACCGGTATAATTTGACTTAAACTTTCAAATGCTGTCAGCAGAATTGCTATTTTATTTTTTAATCAAAAGTTATTCTCGTTCAAATACTGCAATTTTTCGATTTTTTTAATGTTCCACCGCGTTTATCTCGAAAACTATGCATCCTACAAAAAAATTTGTAAAAACATTTTTTGCTTAGAAATACAAAAAAATGTTTTATTTTGTGTAATTCCTCAAGTTCTTTGTTTATAACAATCTTATCGGCATCCGGATCAACTGTTACCCAAAAAAATAAATAAAGGAGCCGGTTGCACCCCCTCCTGGATACAGCACTAATTTGTTTATAAGCCAAAAAATTGTTTATAACTTTAAAACATTGCTGGGGCTGCTTAAATAATCAGATTTCAATTCTGTAAAGTGCATTAGATAGGTGAAGTGCTTCTTTATGTAAAACAATTAATTGACAAATCTTTGTATGTTCTAGTTTTTGTTGTGCAAGATTTTAAATAAATATTAATTTTTTAAAAAAAGTTTAGATTGCAAAATTATTATGCAAAATCTAGGAAGTCAATTTTAATGAAATTTGGTGGACGGTTTTAGCACATTACAAACATTTTCTAAGCGAATTAGGAAGGTTCCTAGTGTAAACTAAGTGATGGAAAAACGTTGAATAAGGACAGGCTTGTTTTGCCCCCTTATTTTATATTTATTGCTATTTTGCAGCAAGGGTGTTAAGTTAAGACATTTTTAACGAATCGTATCTGATAGAAAATTTAATTATCTTTGTTTTATTCCCATACGACTTTGTTCCAAAATGAATCGTTTTAAAGTTATAAGCAAAGAAAAATAGAAAAAAAAACGAAATTTTTTTAAATTTTTAAATATTTTATTTTTTTTATTAATGTTCCGGGCATATTTGAGAAGGAGCATAAGTCAATTATTATTAACGAAGTTATTACCTAACTTTATCCGCAAAAATCCGAATGCCACCTCTCACATCCACCTAAAAACGGTAAGACCCCATTTTAACAGTCCCCGTTTCAGCGGTTCTCGATTCCACCGACCCTTTTCAGCAGTCCCCGGTCCAGCGGTACCCATTTCAGCAGTCCCCGTTTCAGCGGTTCTCGATTCCACCGACCCGTTTCAGCGGCGTTTGGTTCTGCAGCATGCCGTTTGAGAGGCATCGTTCAGGAAAATGAGTAAAAACAGGACCCTCTTGGGGACAGTAGTTTTAACAATAAAAAATGAACATATAAAATTATTTTTTCTTTTTTTATATGCATTTTTCATCAGCTTTTCATTGAGCCTACATACAAGCACGGAACATAAAAAATATCTAAGTTATTCTAATTGTTTATAAGCTAAAAAGTCAGGTCTTTTTCAAACAGTTGTTTTAATAACAATTTCAATAAAATGGTAAATTTTTTTAATACGTCTTAAAATTAAAGTCTCAAATAATCGACTGCGATCTGCTAAATATCTCACAGAGTCACTGTAGGGCAAGAACAGTTGTATAAACAATTGCTCTCTGGGATAAACAAATTGAATAACTTATAAATTATTTGGTCGATCTGGTTGAAATTTAGCACACTTAAATAACTCATTAATTGACAAAATTTAAAGTCATTAAATTTTACGTCATTGTGCAAAAAATAAAGTTATTAATATTTATAATTTACTGCAAAAATGAGGGTTTTTTGCAATTATCTCGGTCAATTGTTTATATATTACAATATGCTTACCACCAAATTAAAGAATTTTGTAAGATCTACATTTATTTGAAAATTTTTCTCTAAAATGTACAAGAAACGTTTTATAGTCAAAAAACTGCTTTTTTCATTCTTTGCAATTGTTTAAAAAAAAGCAAAAACAGCTGTACGTCTTCACGGAATTATCATCAGTTATCCCTAACGTTTAAAACTTTGAAAACCCTGTAGAACATTTTTACCTGAAATCGATGATTTTTTTCCCTATTAACTGGGGTATATACCAGATATTTTCAAACAAGATAGTTTAAAAAAATATCCTTCAATAAAACTAATTACTTATCGTTGTCATATAATTATTTTCTTATTGAGACCGCTCTATTGGGGACCGCGTTTATGGGGACCGCTAAATCGGGCACCGCTGAATCGGGGTACCGCTTAAACGGGGACCGCTGTATTGAGACCGCTCAATCGGGGACCGCTGAATAGGGGTGAAACCCCTAAAAACAGATCCTTCCTGGTCTAGGTGAAGAACTTGCGAGATTGGTATTGCGTTGATACAAGCATGCTATTCAGGGTGGCAGTGAATAAAATTAAGATAGCTATGATGGTAACCAACGTTCTGAAAGGACATGGTACATGAAGAAAAAGTACCTAGTAGGAAAAGCTTGTCATTCCCGGACGATGTAAAGATTGCCGTCGAGGCAAGCCGAGACAAGGCAATACGGAGTTCGGGAATGTGGCTTTTCCTACAAGGCATACATACTATTTTTCCTAAAATCGAACATTTAAATTATATTAAAATAAACATGTTAAAATTTTTAAATAGACATATTATTATTTTGACTCAAATATTCGTGATGCCACCAAATACAAGTTGTATAACTAGAAACAAAAATATTGAATTGTCAAATTTGACGCATTTGTTTTTTTTTTATCAGTATTTTTGGTGTTTACACCCGTGTTTTCTGTGATTGTAATCATTTTAAAAAGCAAAATACCTAATTTAATCATGAGTGATGATGAGTGTTCGATTCCTGGTACCCCTCCAGAACTGATGGGAATAGTGAATAATGCTTCATTAGATTTATTGCCAACAAAATCCAGAGACATAAACGATTCATACAACCGTTTCATGGACTATCGTAAGAATAAAAATACAAGTTCTTTCTCAGAAAATGTAATGGCATACTAGGCATACTTCTTGGAGAGTTGTTCTTTAATAAATTTGTTCTGAATCTGCTGTAAGGAAATAATATTTCCGTTCAGTTATTTTTCGTTTCTAGAAAACGGCTAAGTATAAGGAAATCTAGAACGTTTCTTTCAAATATGTTGTCAAAAATGTCTAAATTCCTGACCGATTTTCGGAAAAAGCGCATTATCATCCTGCTTGTATGCCTCCTTTTTATAGGAAAGAACTAAAAGAAAAAGGGTCATTCAGCATGTGGAAACTAAAAAAACTAAAATAATATAAATTTTACCAATTATTATTGCAACAATTAGATACAATTTTTAGACAAAATCCCCTTTAAAGCCCATCTCTAATATTTAATAAATCAACTAATATATTTTCGCATTTATGTTTTTTGGCATCTCTATGTTTCATGAATTTGCCATTTTTTCGTTTATCAATGTAACATGGATTCTTCAAAATTATACATGATTCAAAACGGAATTTTTGATTTGAGTTTTTCCGTTTTTTTTTTCTGGGAAAATTTGCCATAGTAATAATTTATATTTGTTTGCGCCATCAGAAAGTAGAGATTTAAAAGAACAAAAACCGATTATTTTAAAAATGCAGATCTTTTGAGGTGAGAATTTTCGATTGAAAATTAGGGTATTTCTTCGATTGTCGTATTGGTCTTTAAGGGACACAAGAACCAACTCTCGAACTCAGGAAAAACACTGATTCCACACTATACTTTTATTTATAAAAATACACGTTTATGATCGTAGGACTTAAGGGTTAGGTTAGGTTAGACTTAAGACATAGGTCTTGCTGGCAAAAAAAGTGACTTTAAAAAAAAATTATATCTCGAAAACTAAATACTATTTTTATTTATAATTGGAATATGTAAAAGTATAGTACTTTAGGTACTCTCAAAAAAAATTTCAGCCAAAAATATTCATTTTTGTAGAGTTGACTGCAATTTTTCGACAACAGCCCTTTTTTTACGGTGGGCAGCATAACTAAGTCCAGTCTCATCTGAAATCAAAAAATCAAAAAGTTTCTTGTAGTTTATACCTCTGGCTAGTGAATGAACGAAAGAATTTTTAGTAAATGAAGTGGTTTTTGTTTTATAAAAAAAAACTACTTTAAAAATGGTCATTTTTGAAAAAATGAGAAAAATTGGGGTCGAAAATGTGTTTAAACTTATGTAAAATCTTCAAATTTCATTTTTTTAAATTCCTTCGTTCATTTACTAGCCAGTGGTATAAACTACAAGAAACTTTTTGATTTTTTGATTTCAGATGAGACTGGACTTAGTTATGCTGCCCACCGCAAAAAAAAGGGCTGTTGTTAAAAAATTGCAGTCAACTCTACAAAAATGAATATTTTTGGCTGAAGAGGGTACCTTAAGTTCTATACTTTTACATGTTCCAATTATAAATAAAAATAATTTTTAGTTTTCGAGATATATTTTTTTTAAGTCAGTTTTTTTACCCGCGAGACCTATGTAACCCCTTAAGGAGGTGTTGCTTTGCGTGATGTAGTTCAGACACCCATCTCGAACAGTAATAATTATAATAATAATCCCCTTCTTAAAATATCCCCGTCTTTTATATCTTTCTTTCAAATCGAACTTTGTAATTAGGATATACGTGAGAATTGCTCTCTACTGCAAGGTTACACAAACAAATTCGATCAAGTAGTTACATTACTAACCTTCACTTTGTTTACAGTTAAAGAATTAACACCTCGTTAAGAGACCTACTTATGATTAAATCATTGTATCTATACATTTTAAAATACATACATTAGTGATGTAACGAATGTCATTTTTTGAACATTCGCGAATACGAATGCGAATGCGAATATCTGCTACCGACATTCGCGAATGCGGATGCGAATGCGAATATTTGGTTTTTTTTAATTTGTTTTTATTTTTGTAATATTTCCTAAATTTATAATGAAAAGTTAATTGATATTTAGTGTAAATCAATCTGAATCTTAAGCTTTATTACATAATACCAAATAATAAAAAAGTGAAGGCTGATAATGTGATTATACAAGGTTAAGTTCTATCTATCTATTGCCCTTCATTTGTCCAAAGTTTAACGTAGGCCTCCCCCTTAATTTTCCACTCTTCTCGGTTCAGTGCTAATCCTGTCCATCTGGTCCCTGCGTATATTTTTAGGTCATCCGACCATCTCGTCTGGGTCTGCCCCTTCCTCTTTTGTAGTCCCAAGGCCTCCAGTGAGTTATCGCTTCATTCCATCTTCCGTCTCTTTGTCTGCTGTTGTGTCCTGCATATTTCCATTTGAGAGTAGCTGCATGTTTGAGGTTAAGTTACCTTTTCTTCATAAAAAAAGATGGGAAGTGAATAGATTTTGATTTTATTAACCTAATATTATCTTAAAATTATTTTTTTTTATGTTTTTCATATTCGCAAAACATTCGCACAAATTTCGCGAATGCGGATGCGAATGCGAATATGCAAAAACATGCGAATATTCGCGAATGCGAATGCAAATACGAATATTCGTTACATCACTAACATACATTATAATGTAAGGGTTTATACCCTTACTGTACACGATATTAAATCAAAATAATTGGAAAAAATAAATATCCTAAATAATCAAAAAAATTACAGAATGTTTGGGACATACAAAAGTAAGTTTTTGCCAAATTTTCGTGAATTGTTTTGTGAAAGATAAAAATAAAAAATCAAGAACGCGGTTATTTCAATTTTTGCATAAATTGTGAGGTTATCTAAAAAAATTGCAAATAGAAAAGTTGTAAACCTATTTTTATTACCTACAACTTTGCTATTTAACTTTTGTCCATTAGACTTTTAGTTTTGTAGTTTTGTCGGAAATAGTGATAAACTGTTTTTGCCCTTAAATGCTCACCCCCTTACAGTTTCCGACCTCAGATTGCCGATAAATTATTTTTCCTTTAATTTTTGTTATGTTTTCTTCCTTTTGCAGTAGATTCCATCCTGTTATAATTTTTTTTTCTCAAAAATGATCGTTTCTTACCTAAATATTTATTGAAATAAATAAAAATACAATAAATCACGTTGTTTAGATATATTTGGAGTAGTGCATTAAAAGAACCAGTCTAATTTTATCAGTTACATATAAACCTTTCAACCTTTCTGTCAACAAAACGTAAATTTGGATAAAATAATAATAAATCTTTCACCAAAAACACTAAACGGTCCTGTATTTAAATCCTCTTAAAATTGCTGTTGGTAGATACGATTCCGTTATTACTTTCCACTGTGATGGAGATATATTTTCATTAGCCACGATAATTACAACTAAGGTTAACTTGAATTTGCTGAAAATTAGAAATGGAATTTGGGAGGCATACTCACCTATAAATACATCACTACCTACTTTCTCCATTGGAGTAAAAACGGCGAAAGAGAAAATACGACAGGTGGAAAATTGTTACGGCGAAAAGTGAGAATATAAAGTGTACGACAACTATAATACACATACATGACTATAAACGTCTTATAGGCGGTGAAAAATGAAAAATATAAATTTGCTCGTATCTTAAAATATTAAAACTACCCTATATAGACCAGGCGCTGCATAAAAAAGGGGACAAACTGAAATGTGACAACTATAGGGATGGAAGTATGTGCTTTAGAAATGATGACAAATCTACTATAGACCAAATCTTCTTCTTAAAGGAGATACAGACAACTTGTTACGAAGGTAACGTTCCTCCGCATGCTTTGTTTGTGGAATTTAGTCAAGCATATAATAGAGTCGATAGAGTCCCTGAAGTGGATAATATGCCAAAATTGGATGCAAGCGGCGCAGGACAGGAATTTGTGGGGTGAATTACAGGAGGCCTACGTTCAGCAGTGGACAAGTATAGCCTGAATGATGATGATGATGGCATTTACTGAGGATTAGGAAGAGTGTCGAAGATTATTGAAGAAGCACACAAATTCGGATTGGAGCTAAATGGAGACAAAACCAAATATATGATCAAAGGAGGGGCAGAAGAAGAAAAGCAGAAGATTTTAGTGTGAGGTCTGTAAAGGGTAAAATATGGAGTTTTAAAAGGGTGGACAATTTTGAATACCTGAACGACCCTAGATTTGATCCTATCTTTCATGAAACTACTGAGAGATTCAATCCAATCAATTGACCTGATTGACCAATCCAAGAATTGCTCATGGATCATCAAACTTTCAAAAGTATATACCAAAAAAGCAGCAACAACACTCCAGATCTTGAAAACAGTCAGAAGAAGTGTAAAAAAGAACTTCTGAGCACTACACTCAACCTAACTAAAATATTCAATGCTTCCCTCAAACCCTACTACTTTTCTTGACTCGTACAGGCCGATATATCTTCCCAACGTTTTCGGAAGTCTTCTAGAGTCCAGAGGAACCTTAAGGAGACACTGCTAAAATTTACCACGGAAAACAACATCATTTCTAACTTCCAATTTGGATTTACTTTCATTACATTTGGATCACATTTACTACTACATTTGGAAATGATTACTTCCAGTAAATTTAAGTTAAAATAGAAAAGGCTAGAACGAATTTTAACAAAATGAAAAAAGTGCTATCTTTACTAGTCTTCCTTCTCCCATTCTGATTATACTGCTATACCATTCTTTTTTTCTTTTCAGTGTCCATTATGTTCTCTATATTACAGCTTTGCCTGTGGTCTATGCTACGTTGTCTATCCCATAATGATTTTCCTGTGATATCTCGGACTATTTTCATTTCACAGGTTTCCATCAGTCTTTTTGTCCTTGTAGTGTCAGGTGTCAGGTCTTGTTTCCGCAGTGTAACTCATAATTGGCCTAACTATTGTCCTATAGATATTGGCCTTTGTTTCTGTACGTAGATGTGTGTTGCGCCAGATAGTGTGTTTAAGACATCCTGCACAGTTCTTGATGATTAAAAATACTTAGATGAACTGTGGGATGCTGGACTCTTGAACAAACCACTAAACGTCAACCTACTTATTCCCTTACTTCACTTGATTAGTTCATACCTCTTAGATAGGATCATCAAGGTTAAGATCAAAATTATTTCTCAGCCCTATTCACTCCCAGAAGTTCGTCAAAGTTACTCACTCTTCATAATATAAAACAATGACATTGCAATCGTAACAACATTATGAGACACAGACCTCATAGAAAAGTTTACTCATACTCACCTGAAGCATGTCGATAGGTGGTATAGATAGAAGATGAAGAGTGACACCCAATTCAAATAAAACTCAACTTCACTATTCGGATAACTATATCTTAGCAGCCACTACACACCAAAAGAGGAAGAAATCTTGGACCTCAAAGTGTGGGGACACCGACTTCATTTTAGCGATTAGATCAAGTACCTGAGAATAATTATAAAATCAGGTGCGGGAGCATGCCAAATAGAATTCTATTTTAGTGACGTCACGTTGCCTAGCAACCGTCGATTCTCCCATTATGAAATTCTATTTTGTGACGTCAGCAAAATAGAATTCTATTTAGCGTGCTCCCCCTACTTGAACGACTTTCTTAGTTTAGAGTGTTTTCGAAAGAATAAAGTGGATTTTGTGGGTCGATCCATCACTATCGATGAGACTTGTGTCTATCACCATGATCCTGAAACAAAATAGAGGCTAAAGAGCGGTGTGAACCTGGTTCTTCGGCTTTGAAACGAGTTCGGATCTAGAAATCAGCCAAGAAGGTGTTAGCATTAGGAATTTTTTGTTCGTGGATTTCTTGCAAACTGGTAAAACAATAAATTCTGAATATTATTGTAAACTTTCAGACCAGCTGTGGAAAAAAATTCGTGAAAGAATTTCTATCTGCAAAAGAAAAAAAATAATTTTTTATTAAGAAAATGCGTCGTGTCATATGAGCATATCAGTAATGGCCAAAATCCATGAATCAAAGTTCGAATTGTTGGAACATCCACCGTATTCACCAGATTTGGCCCCTAACGACTTCTATATGTTTCAATATCTGAAAATGTTCATGCGTGGAAAGCGTTTCTTATCAAATGATGAGGTCATAACAGCTATGGTGGAAGCGTATTTTGAAGTCCTTCCAGATTCTCAAACTTATTAAACAGCCTATTATGTCGCCGTTACAAAAAATCTTGCTATTTGTCCCAGTTTCAGTAATTTAAAATAATGCCATAATAGAGATGAAAGTCCAAATAAAATTATGAAATACAGTTTACCTTTTACTTTTCCAAATAATAAGAGAGTATATTTCATTGACTCCTATTATTATCATACAGTTAGAATACCCATTCGTGCATGATATCAAATATTCTATTACGCTAAAACGCCCGCCGGTATTGTCATTGTCCATAATTTTATCTCCCCTTTTGTAAAAATCCACCTGTTCTATTTTACTACGTTGCGAAAGGTCAATTCTTTCTTTATTAATAATAAAAAGATATATTCTGATTAGGCTGACTTCGGGATTGGATTCCCATTTCCACTGAAATTTATAGCCGTGTCTCACGATAAAAGAATTTTATATCTCGGACTTTATTGCTCATATCGAGGTTTCTGTTATCGGAACTAGGAAGTGAACTACAGCAAATCACGAAATATGGAGAAGAAATAATAATTATAGTATTGGAAAATATTACGGAGACTCTTTCTCTTATACCTCATTGGCGAGTATTGAGCGCTTCTGTGTTTCTAGGACAGTAATGTAAGATCCCAGGCAACTAAACGACGTTTTTATAACGTAGATAACACGTCATAAAAATTACCAATTGACGTGTTTCTATGACGTAGTACTGACGTTGAAAATCACGTGTATTTGTCTCATCGATTTGACGTCATAATTGTGACGATTTTAAAACGTCATCGTAACTACGTTTTTTCACGTCGAGATTGTGACGATTTTCCAACGTCAAAAATATGACGACTTGTATACGTCGGTAAAATCACGTCTTTAATACTTTTAAAAAGTGACCTCTTTCAGATGTTTCAAAATATTATAAAAAATAGGTAACATGAAACCTATAGGCCTACGTCCCATCTGTCAAAGATAGGACTACCACTTGTTTAAGATCGCTTGTGCATTAGAAGCAATCTAACATTGATTCTGCATGATTGTACCAGCCCTCGCATTATAGAATTTTTACTATTTATATATACCTACTTAATGTGCCAAAACTGAAACAACATATAAACTAATAAATAATTTATTAACAAATTATCCAGCATACTGCTGAAGCAATCTTAGGCCCGGTCTTTTCACCTCCGGATAACTATAGTTATCGGGAAGTTTATCTGGCAGAATTGCATGTAATATCTGTCAGATTAACCTTACCGATAACTACCTAGTTAATCGGAGGTGAAAATACTGGGCCTTAGAAGGCTAAAAATTAATTTAATTAAACTCGATAACACATAATTAGTTCATTAACAGAAAATAATTATCAAAAACAAATAAACATAACCTCAAATAGTTGTCAAGAAGAATTAATGCACTAACTCACTGAGCAAAAACGAATAAAAATCTCTTAATTAACACGTTTTTTCAACTAAAGATCTAAATGAAAAGTCTTATTTTATCACACAAGACACAAACCACGTAAACAATAAATGAGTTTATTATGAACTTCATGAACATTTAACCAAAGAATAACGTTATAAACGAAATTGTTTGGAGTCAATACAAACAAACTTTAAGCTCCTCCCAATTTTGTGACGTCTGACTTAAGCTGTCTGAAATGAAAACGTTTTTTAAACGTATTTTAACGTCATTAATCTTACGTATTTAAAATCACCTACAAAAGACGTCTATATGACGTAATGTTTAAACACGTGTATATATTCAACCAAAGATGACGTTTCCTCGACGTTATATGACGTCACTTGGTTGCCTGGGATGTCCAGACGTCGGCATCCGTAGCGAGGCAGGAAAATCCGATCATATCAAAATAAAACGTGGGGTTCGACAGGGATGTATACTATCACCACTGCTGTTCAACATGTAGGTACTTTGAGGAAGAATTATTTCAAAAAGCGATAAATGATGAAGCCCGAATTCGAATTAACGGAGAATGTATCAATAACATAATATACGCGGCCGACACAGTTGGTATTCGCTGACAGTTCTGAAGCCCCACAGGAGTTAATTAATGGCATCACAGAAGTAAGTCAGACATGTGGACACTTTCACTAAATATTAAGAAAACAAAATGTATGATGATCTCTAAGAAGGAACGCCATTTGGACGAACCAGAGTATACAAAACAATGTCAACAAATGAAAATTGGAACCACTCCTTAGAAATCAAATGTAGAATAGAGTAAGCAAGATATTTTTACGTACGTAGATAATCTAAGTACGTCGTTTAACACAATTTTTTTCAGAGCAGCAGTGTGGAAAGTACAGATTGCCATGATGGTCGCCTACATCCGAAGCAATTAGGCACTCCACAAGAAGAATATGAGATGGCTGATTCAGGTCAGCGCATTTACTTTAGCTTCTGATTTTCCTCCTATCTTAATTAGATTTTTTTGTATTTTGTATTCTGTAGCTATATCATACTTTTCCTATTAGCTGTCACTTATCTCGTTATTTTCCTTCTAGCTCTACCTGATATTCGTATGCTCGTATCTTATTTCGATGTCTTATCATAATATGTGGTCAATCAATTTCCCGGTAGAAAAAAATGCTTTTTTAAAATCAACGTAACAAACATGCACATCTACATTCATACCTATCCATATCCATTGAGCTATCACATTAAAAGCAAATAAAGCATCTCTGCTCTATTATTCTCAAGAATAATTTGGTCTGGATTCTCTGCAGTTTTTAACGTTTGTACTTTTCCGAATAGCGCAAAAGGTGTAGTAACCATTGTTTCGGCATATATCCTGTTTTGTACATTTATGCATTTTAAGCGTTCTACTGGAATTTAGTTGGACTTTACCGTTTTTTAATGCCAATAATAACATTTACTTCCATCTTTTCTGCTCTATTGTATTTGTAATGTATTCTGTCAATCTCTTTAATTGTTCGTTAATATTAATATAGTCTGTTTTCAGATCAGGAGTAATTCAAATTCCCCGCGCCGTAAAGCTTGTTTTTAATTGTTCTAACCTCAGTCAAGTTTACTCCAGCGTTATCAAATTTTGACACTGACATTTATAAAATTTTGACACTATTGACATTTCATAGGTTAATTAAGTTGTCAGCGATTTTTTGTATTTTTTGGGTTATTCCTTGAATTTTTAGATTTTTAGTCTCTTTTTATATAAAAAAAAAACTATTTTTTAGAACCCTTAAGCGACGTATTAGTATATAATATTTATGGATTACCGTCAAAGGCTGATATGATCAACCAAAAAAGAAGATGTATTTGGTGATATTTCTAATGACTTTCTTGGGTGTGAATCTCTCTTTTTAGTTAACTCCTCTTGGTTTAAAAACAAAGCTTAGTTTCCCATTCCATCTTTCAGTATTCCCTGTTTTCTTTCTTTTCTCTGTTCTGTGGTGCTAAGGCAAAACCCGATATGTCAAAAATGTGATTTTGCAGCAGACGAGTTTAAAAGTTCGCGATGTTGTAGTAATAGTGGACATATCGGAAACTAATTTCATCATCTACTGGTTACCTAGATGCGTTTAGCCATGTAGGGTTTTGCCATCATATTCTTCATCGCTCAATGTACATATGTATTGTCATTAAAAACGAAAAATCGATCATTTTTGACATATCGGGTTTTGCCTTAGTACCACAGTGTTGTTGTGAGTTAATTCTTTAATTTTTGTGTTTAAAGCTATAACGTCTTTTCTGGTATTCTTCTATTTCTGTGCATTGTTTTTTAACACATTTGTGGACACGTCTTCGTATGCTGAGTCACTTCACTTTGTAAGTGTCTGTAAATGAATACGTGTCCGCGAAAGGATTAACCATTCTTCTTTCGCTTGCTAAATCTAAAATTTCCTCCGTCATCGTCATTGTTTCTTTTTGTATCTGGTTGATGTCAGAATTTGACTTTTATCTATGTTTGTCTTTCTTAATAACCATTTTGTATCCGTTTCAGTATTTTGCCGAATTTGTTCTTAAATGTTCATTAATCCATTATTGATTTCATCTGTTAGGCATTGTCTTTTCCTTAATTTACTTGTATCGATTTGTGGAAATATGTTGTTCTTTGTTTGATTCATTTTGAGCCTAATTTTGCCGATATAATTGCGTTCCTGTATGTTCTCTAACACAATTATTGTTTTGGCAAAATTTGATAAACCTTTATAATACAGCTTGAAAAACTGGCGCCGTCAGTCGTGCAAGGTTATTCTAAAAGGTACGCTTTTTCTTCCTTTATTATTTTTATATACAGTGTGTCTGCGTAACTTGGAACCACATGGGAAACTTTTTTAATATAAATTTTACGAAAAAAAGTTATTCTTCATAAAGTGCTCTGCCTAGTCTAAAACCTAAGATGCAATCATCAGATATCAAAATTTATCAATAATATACGAGGTATGTCCAAAAATATGAATTTCCCTCAAGAGTAAAGTGCCTTTATATTTCACAATATCAAAAATTGTTATTAAGAAAAGTTGTTTGTAATTAAAAATTATGTTATAATATGCATCTCTTCTAATTGAAAAAAAAAAAATTTTGAAAATTTTCCTCAAATTACGGATACCCAACATCCTTTTTATTTAAGATAACTCCGATATTATTAATTTTGCGAAAAAAAGTTATTCTTTATAAAAATGTCTGAATAGTCAAAAAACTAAGATGCAATCATAAGATATCAATTTTTTTTTTTCAATTTTATACGAGGTATGTCAAAAAATATGAATTTCGCTCAAGAGTAAAATACCTTTATAGTTCACAATATTTCAACTAGAAGGATGCAATTGCATATTGAAACATAGTTTTTAATTCTGAACAACTTTTTATAATAACAAATTTCAATATTGTGAAAAATGAAGATACTTTACTCTTCAGCGAAATTCATATTTTTTTATATACCTCGTATAAAATTGACAAAATTTAATATTTCATAATTCTATCTTAGTTGTTAGACACTGCAGAACGTTTTATAAAGAATAATTTTTTTCGTAAAATTAATAATAACGGACCTATCACGGAGCTAAAAATGATGTTGGGTGTCCGTAATTTGAGGAAAATTTTCAAAAAAAAAATTTTCAATTAGAAGAGTATAAATGCAGATTATAACATAATTTTTAATTACAAACAACTTTTCTCAATGACAATTTTCGATATTGTGAAATATAAAGGAACTTTACTCTTGAGCGAAATTCATATTTTTTGACATACCTCGTATACTGTTAATAAAATTTGATATCTGATGATTGCTTCTTAGGTTTTAGACTATGCAGAGCACTTTATAAAGAATAACTTTTTTTCGTAAAATTGATATTAAGAAAGTTTCCCATATGGTTCCAAGTTACGCAGACACCCTGTATACACAAGTAAGAAAATAAATATAAAACTCAACTTTTATTTGCTAAATAATCTTCATACAGTTTAATTAAATAAGGAGGCGTTCTAGGTGTTACTAACGAAAGGGCTCTATCAAAATGTGTCATTTGGACGAACTCGGCTTCCAAGCTTTCTTCCAAGGCTATCATGGCTGCTTCATGGCACACTGCTGTCACTTCTGCTCCGGAATAGCTTTCTGTCTTCTTCACTAAATCATCTATACTTACATCTGAAGTCTAAAAATAACACCAAATTATAATTAAAAAATTGGGTAATCAAATAACATCAATGTTAAAAGTGAGAGATAAAATAGTATGAATACTTACAGGCATTTTGCCGAATTTGATTCTGAAGATATCTCGCCTCGTTTGTTCATCTGGCAGAGGTACATACACTATCCTATCCAACCTTCCCGGCCTTAGCAAGGCTTTGTCTATCCGATCCGGTCGATTAGTGGCTGCCAGAATGGTCACATCTTGTAGAGGTGTTATACCGTCGAGTTCAGTCAACAGCTGTGCCAAAACTCGTTCCTGTACGTTCGTACCCGAGTTGCCGCTTCGTTCACCACCCAACGCGTCGATTTCGTCGAAGAATATGATAGATGGAGCTACTTGCCTCGCTTTTCGGAATACCTCTCTGACGGCACGTTCAGACTCACCTACCCACTTACTAAACAATTCCGGACCTGAAATTAAAATAAAAATATAGTGTACTAAATCGTTCTTCACATCATACACAATATCTAAAACAATTAGCGAAGACTCTTGGTATATGTAGCTTTTCATTCATGTATTCTTTAAATATCCCTTCATTCCTAAATTCATGAGTGAGATTTTGAGATTTGCATCTCAAAAATCAACTCAATCCCATAAACAAGGTCGTTCAAAGTTAAGCCTTACTCTGTGTCTTGTCTGTTTTAAATATTGTTAAACTTCTAATGTATATTAGAGTCAGGTAAAATATGTTAATATAACAAATAAATTACTTTTTCTACGACCGTTTAATAACATGCTCATTATTCGCTACTTTTTCATAGATAATAGCACCCATTACTGTACCCGTGAGTAATAATTCGTTACTCACGGGCTGAAGTTACTCACGGGTCATTACTCACGGGCTGAAGTTAGATTCAAGTGACGCATGCCACTTTTAATATTAACCGTATATAAACTGCAAATAAAATTACTTAAATTTTTTTATTTAATACAATAATTATTGTAATTTATATCAATAATTAACTTCGAAAAATTTTTAAACAAATTTTAACTGTAACAATGCCAGTACCTATATTGTTTACGTTTAGGTAGATATATCTTGTTTACTAAAATTTTTGACGTGTATCATTTATTTTAGTGACAGTAACATTAGCTCATTTTGTTTATGTTAATTGGAATTTATAACTAATATTGTGTTTATTTTTCAAGTTATATTGTGTTAAATATGTTATAACATATTATGTATAGTTATATTATTATATTATATATAGTTAAATGTAAATATACATTACAACTATTGAAATACGTCCACCGACAACAACAACAGCCATTTCCTATTTATTAGATTAATTGACAGTACATAGGTACACATTTAAACTTATAATTTTTCGGAAACGAATAGAACTTATATTGACTATTTCTAGTTGTATTTTTACAATAAATAATAATTTGGTAATAGTAGGCAACCAATTTTCAGCCACGTACTAGGGGTAAATAGCATTTAGGTATTCTTGTAAATTATTATAATTTAAATCTCGAGTAGCTGATAATTAGATTTTTTACTAATTTAAATAAAAAAGGTCGTAGAAAAAGTATAGTATTCTACTCGCATGTAATGGCTATTACTCACTCTGATGAATTACGACACTCGCCTACGGCTCGTGTCGCAAACTTCATTATCGTGAGTAATAGCCATCATTACATGCTCGTTGAATAATAAACTATTAAAATCGAGAATTTAGTCATGCTACTAGTATTTTTTGTGGTGAAGCAATGACTACCTTTGACAATGGATTTAATTTAATATTTTTTCTATGTCGGAAAATGAAAGAATACTCATGAACGATCAAATCAATCACATATTTTGTATTTGCTATTTTTTTTTTCATAAATAACAAACGAGAGAGATAGATTATTAATAATCTGAAGAATATGTGATTGATGTGATCGTTCATGGGTATTCTTTCATTTTTCCGACGTATACGCTCTGAGCTTCGCTGGTGGCGCTCCTAGCAGATTACTAATTCAACTTTCACCGGTAATTTTTAAATTTATTATTTAATTGTTTTCGTTTAATATTTCCAACGCAAAAAAGTAATTAAATTGTAATCGATTTTTTTAAGATTTTGCTAATCATTTTGACGTTCTATTGATAAAATATGAATTTCTTACTTCGGATACTTTCACAATTATCGTGTAGATGGCGCTAAGATTATTAGAATAATTTATAATTACATATTACGGAACAGTAAAAAAACTTAAATTCAGTATTTAAAACGTAAGTATATTTAAGGTAAAAATATATACCACAGCTTTGACCAACTAATATTTTTTATAATTAATGTTTTTAATTTTAATTTTAAATTAATCACTTTGATATTTATGTCAAATTTCCGGTAAACGTTTACAGACTTGCCACTACTGGCTCTCGCGAAGTTGTAAATATCCCCTCTACGTACGAGCTCACAGCGTATACGCTGTGAGCTTCGCTGGTGTCGCTCCTGGCGGATTACTAATCAACTTTCACTGGTAATTTTTAAATTTATTATTTAATTGTTATCGCTTAATATTTACAACGCAAAAAAGTAATTAAATTATAATCGATTTTTTTAAGATTTTGCTAATCATTTTGACGTTCTATTGATAAAATATGAATTTCTTACTTCGGATACTTTAACAATTATCGTGTAGATGGCGGTAAGATTAATATATTAATTTATAATTAGATATTACGGAACATTAAAAAAACTTAAATTCAGTATTTAAAACGTAAGTATATTTAAGGTAAAAATATATACCACAGCTTTGACCAACTAATATTGTTTATAATTAATGTTTTTAATTTTAATTTTAAATTAATCATTTTGACATTTATGTCAAATTTCCGGTAAACGTTTACAAACTTGTCACTACTGGCGTTCGCGAATTTGTAAATATCCCCTCTACGTACGAGCTCACAGCGTATACGCTCTGACCTTCGCTGGTGTCGCTACTATCGGATTACTAATGTAACTTTCGCCGGTAACTTTAAATTTATTATTTAATTGTTATCGCTTAATATTTACAACGCAAAAAAGTAATTAAATTGTTATCGATTTTTTTAAGATTTTGCTAATCATTTAATGAAATATTAATTTCTTACTTCGGATACTTTCACAATTATCGTGTAGATGGCGCTTAGATTAATTTATAATTACATATTACGATATATTAAAAAAACTTAAAGTCAGTATTTAAAACGTAAGTATATTTAAGGTAAAAATATACACCAGAACTTTGACCAACTAATATTTTTTCCTATTTCAATGTTTTAAATTAATCACTTTGACATTATGTCAATTTTCCACCGAACGTTCACTGATTTGTCACTACTGGCGCTCGCGAAATTTTAAATATCCCCTCTACCTACGAGCTCACAGCGTATATTAATTATGATTTCACTACATGTATCATAATGAACTTCATTATGATACAAATTTTCATTACGATACAGATTTTTAACTAATAGAAGGTGGCACACGCGCAGTGATCAATGTCGAGTCAAATACATAGTTCTCAACATGTAAACAAACTGTCAAACTACTTAATATGTTTGCGTTACAAAATTAATAAATTTGAATATATTTTTTGTTGTGAATGATCATGAAAAAATCGTGTATGCTTCTTTTCATGAGCATTTTTCAGTGCGTCACAAATGATATAGTCGGTTCGCTAAACTCAGACTCAACTGGCTAGATATTTTAGTCGATAATTTTTTTGTTTTTTGGCAATTTTGCAAAAATTGGGAAAATTACTAACTATTTAGTGATTATTAACTATTTAGTAATTACTTTTTGCCAATTTTACTAAAATTGGCAAAATTAACGACTAAAATATCTAGAAAGTTGCGTCTGAGTTTAGCGAACAGACTATAGCAAGAAAGGTAAGTCCGTGATAATATACATTTTAGTGACATGACGTTTTAGTTAAATCTGACAGTTGTCACATTTTATTTGCAATTTGGCAAAAAAACAAATCAATTGCGTTTTTTGCATTTATAAAATGGATTTATATAGTCTTATAAATTATTCAGATTATATTCGTAGATATATTATATAATTCGCAAATTATTTTATTTTCGATTATGGTGCCATCTATTGACAACTAGAATAAATGTTATAAATGTCACCGACGAAATGTAATCACCGACGTGCGTTTTTTTCTGTCACATACAATTTAATGCGTTAGAAAGAAATCGAAAAACTGTGACGAACTGAAAGATCCTCATGAGAAAAAGCATATACAACTTGCATTTAATTATCATTATGAAGCTCGTATCCCATAATAACCATCATTAAATGCTCGTTGCATAATATACTATTTTATTATAGCCCAAATCCAAACGAAATTGTGAAATGCATGTATAGGACCATTTAAAAAACACACTGAACACATTTACTATAAAATGAATGAGGCAGTGGATGAAATTAATTTAGAAGAAGCACACAAGTATATTAAATTTTATCTTTAATGGAGAATCTAAAATTCAAAATAATGGCTGATTGCCAATTCTGAAAAGGCAAAAAGTCATCTTTGTTGTTTGTACTTTCTGTGCATATTCAACAAACAAAAAAAAAACATAACAATCAAAATGCATACCTTTAATAGATAAAAAGTTTAGACCACTTTCACAGGCCAGAGCTTTAGCAATCAATGTTTTAGAACAACCGGGCGGTCCAAACATTAACACTCCTTTTGGTGGGGTAACTCCTAGTCTAATGAAACTTTGTGGATACTTTAAAGGCCATTCAATCGCTTGTTTTAATATAGTTTTCAGATTTTCCTGACCACCAATGTCTGTCCATTTGACATTAGAAACCTAAAAGAAAAACGTAAAAATTTAAAAATAATGTATGATCAGTAGGTTGGTGAAAATCCAAAGGGTATCATATGATAGAAAGGTAGGTATATTAGCCTAATAAAATAAAAGAAAGTCAAAATGCAAATTCGTACAGGTTCAAACAAATTTTATATCAAAGTTTAGGTGGGTACAAAAGATATTTTCAAGAAAGTATCCAAATCATACAAGGGGATCATTGTTTAAAAAATTAAAAAGGGATCATTTTTGCAAAAAATATACTTTTTTAACTGCTGAGGTAATTCACTTATTAATGAAGGTCTATGGGATTTTTTCTGCAAAGTTGAAGGGTAAATCCTTCACATACGACTTACTAAATTAAATTTGACTCCCTATTTATTTAAATAATTGTATATAAAATTTTAAAAACAAATTTGCAAAAAATTATTTTTAGCGTTTTAAATAAGCACTATAAAATATCTTATTTTACGGACTAAGTTGCGCTATGTTATCAGTATTAGGCAAAAAAAAATTGGTCCAAAAATATTTAATATTTTTTGAGATATTGAATTTGTTTATTAAATGTTACTATATTTTAAATTGCAAAAACGCGGTTGTTGCCAAAGAAATATTCACCTGCTTAAGATGTCATTATTTTTATTTTTATGTATATTTTCGATAAATGTACTGATTAATTCAAATTTCAATTAAACTCTTCCCTAAAATGGCATTTGAAAATTATTCAAATTTGTTTATAATTTGTTTTTTTAACAACATCGCGGGGATTAAGTACTTTGAAATGTCGTTTCGATAATTGGGTTTCTGGGAATTTTTTACTAATTAATAAAATTTTTTTGTCGTTTTTTCTTCTTCTTTTTTTTTTCTTGGAGTTACATTACTACGGGCCCTTTTAGGGTTAAATTTTATTAAGAATATCGAATCTCTGAGTTGTAGATTCTAGACCTAAAAATATTAAGATTTAACTAAAATCTCTTAAATAAAATGTGGCTACTTACTGAGTTACAGGGTGTTTTATTTAAAAATTATTCTTACCAAGTACTTTAAAACTATTTGACGTATCCTTATCATACTTGGCAGAAAGTGTGGCTATTATACACCCTACTAAATTGTGATTAATAAACGTTTCTAGCTAGTGCCATAGGCGTACGACAGGGGATAGTGAATGATTGACACTTCCCAAATTCTACGCCACTGAGTGAATTACTATTTTAGCGAAATTTTTCGATTCTCCAATACTTTGTATGTAAATAACTTTATTGGTATTGATAAAGCCATCAGTTTGAGAGATATTGGAAGTTTAAAATGAATGAATGGATGGATCAAAATAACTATGCCGTTTCATTTTTAACGTCCAATATCTCGAAAACTAATGACTTAATCGTTACCAGTAAAGAGTATATTATTTACATAGAAAGTATTGGAGAATCGAAAAATTTCGCTAAAATAGTAATTCCCTCAGTGGCGTAGAATTTAGGAAGGGTCAACGATTAACTATCCCCTGTCGTACGCCTCTGGTAGTAGCTAGAAACTTTTATTTATCACAATTTAGTAGACTGTATAGTACATACACTTTCTGCCAAGTATGATAAGGATACGTCAAATAGTTTGAAAGTAATTGGTAAAAATAATTTTTAAATTTTTAAATAAAACACCCTGTAACTCAGTAAGTACCCACATTTTATTTAGGTGATTTTAGACCAACCTTAATATTTTTATGTCTAGAATCTACAACTTAGAGATTCGACATTCTTAATGAAACTTAACCCTAAAATGGCCCGTAATAATAACTCCAAGAAAAAAAAAGAGGAAAAAAAGACAAAAAAAATTTGTTAATTAGTCAAAAATTCCCAGGAACAAAATTATCGAAACGGCATTTCAAAATATTTAATCTTATAATTAATTGTATAAACAAATTTGAATAATTTTCAAATTCCATTTTAGGGGGAAGTTTAATTGAAATTTGAATTCATCAATACATTTATCAAAAATATACATAAAAATAATAAGATTTAATACAGGTAAATATTTCTTTGGCAACAACCGCGTTTTTGCAATAGAAAATAGAGTAACATTTAATAAACAAATTCAATATCTCAAAAAATATTAAATATTTTTGGACCATTTTTTTTGCTTAATACTGATAACATAACGCAACTTATTCTGTAAAATAAGATATTTTATAGTGCTTATTTAAAACGCTAAAAATAATTTTTTGCAAATTTGTTTTTAAAGTTTTATATACAATTATTTAAATAAATAGGGGGTCAAATTTAATTTAAAGACTTATGGGAAAGACTTACCCTTCAACTTTGCAGAAAAAAATCCCATAGACCTTCATTGGTAATTGAATGACCTCAGCAGTTAAAAAAGTAATTTTTTTGCAAAAATGACCCCTTTTTAATTATTTAAACAATGATCCCCTTGTATGAATTGGATACTTTCTTGAAAATATCTTTTGTACCCACCTAAACTTTGATATAAAATTTGTTTCAACCTGTACGAATTTACATTTTGATTTACATGTAGTGTAATTTTATTTTACTAGACTATATACAGAACGGTATATGTGTGCCATAATGGAAGAATAGAATGAAATGTACAAATACTGGTACTTTACCTCTATCTGAACTTCTCTCATTGCACTAGGCCTAACCCTCTTCAAAGCATATTCAAAATCAGCAACAGTAACACCTCCACTTCTCCTATTGGCATTCAAGGCAGCCATAGAACACAAAGCTACTAAATCAGATCCTACAAATCCATGAGTATTCATTGCAACATCGTGAAGACTATTCTCATCTAACTCTATCAACATTTGGTTTGTTAGTTTTTGTAATATCGCTCTCCTACATTTGGGATTAGGTGTTGGTATTTCTATTTCTCTGTCTAACCTTCCACACCTTCTAAAAGCTGCATCTATACTATCAGGTTTGCTGGAAGTTGCTATAATAAATATTTTGAGTGACTTTTTAGTATGGAGATCATCAAATAGTTTTAAAAATGTAGATACAACTCTTTTTTCTGTTTCAGTTAGGCGTGTACCTCTAGCAGGACAAAGAATATCAAATTCATCTAGCAGAAGTATACTCGGAGCATTTTCCACAGCATCATTGAATAACTGCTTGATGTATTTTTCTACCGAACTTGAATTAGTGCTGCCAATATCTGTAGAATTAATAGAGACTACATTTACTTTTGAATTTGAAGCTAAGTACTGAGCTATCATCGTTTTTCCTGTCCCAGAGTTTCCGTAGAGAAGTACAGCCTTCGTTTGTGTTTGATAGGAAGATGTGTGCAAGCAGGCATTTATTAATTCATGAATTTCATTCATTTCTTCCTCCACTCCAGCTGGTCTGTCATAAACTTGGCTTTCGCACTCCTTCTTGTATGTGTCTTCATCTCTACAAACCAAAAAAATGTTATTATTGAAAAAAGAAAGATGTAACAAAAACGAAAAGCAATTTTTCTAAAGTACAAAAATATTATTAAGCTCACAACTGTTGTTCCTGCCTACAATTTGATTGGAGGGATTGAGTAGCTTGACAGAACTGTTACCAGTCCCAAGCCAGAATAAAGGAGGAGGTCTACAACCAGGTTAGCACCATTCTGACAGACTTTAAACCCATGCAGCTCATAAACACAGGATTATGCCTCGGAACAGGAATGATGTCAAAAATGAATAACCATTTTCGATTTCGTTGCAACACGAAACTACACCCGCATCATTATTCCAGTTCAATCAAAGAGTGCAGCAAGCACCTCTACCGGTTTCGAAACTTATTAGTCTCTCATCAAGAGGCACATATGCTGCTCTCTCTGACCCAACTAGGACAAACCCTAGCGTGCAGTCACGGATTGCAACGAACGAATGGCAGGGATGCCATAGCGGAAACTGCTAGCAAAAAAACTAAAGTCGACTTTACATTACATGATTTATCATGTGATTTGTCATATGATTTGGTCATGGAGTGAAATTTACATGTTTACACTGTGGGATTTGTCATATGATTTTGCATTGTTTATACGGCTCGTTTTGTCATAAGCATTGTCATGCGGCTCGTCATGGGAAAAGGAAAAATCATATGACAAATCACATGATAAATCATGTAGTGTAAGTCGACTTAAGTTTTCAATCTAATAGCACATAAAACAACATCCAAAAATGTTACTCTACATCCTATCAGATTGAAAACAATGGGAACCTTCTCTGGTAACACCTCCAAGGCTTCTACAATTTGCAAGCCATAACGAATGCTGAGACTAAGTAAGATGAGAGAATTTTACAATTTATAATTCACGTCCCATCATGTTACATATTATGAATTATAAATTGTAAAATTCCCTCTTCTTCCTTAGTCTCAACATCCGTTATGGCTTGCAAATTGTAGAAGCATCGGAGGTGTTACCAGAGAATGTTCCCGTTGTTTTCAATCTGGTACGATTTTTGGATGTTGTTTTATGTGCTATTAGATTGAAAAGTTAGTTTTTTGCTAGCAGTTGCCGCTAGGGCATCTATGGCAATCCGTGACTGCACGCCGGGGTTTGTCCTAGTTGGGCCAGAGAGATCAGCATATGTGCCTCCTGATGAGAGACTAATAAGTTTTGGAACCGGTAGAGGTGCTTGCTGCACTCTCTGATTGAACTGGAATAATGATGCGGCTGTAATTTCGTGTTGCAACGAAATTGGAAATGGTTACTCATTTTTTATTTACATGTTTACTCTGATTGGAGTACGAAGGGAACCATTCTCGTTGGAACTTTACAGCGCTGAGCAGATGGGATGTGAATTATAAATTGTAAAATTCCCTCATTTTCCTTAGTCTCAGCATCCGTTATGGCTTGAAAATTGTAGAAGCCTCGGAGGTGTTACCAGAGAAGGTTCCCATTGTTTTCAATCCGGTGGGATGTAGAGTAACATTTTTGGATGTTGTTTTATATGCTATTAGATTGAAAACTTAGGTTTTTTTTTAATTTTTTATATTTTTTAACGAATGGTTTCATTACCACAATCAATGCCAGAAAGAGGACGAAATTTCTGAAAAGCGAGAAATATACTTCAAATCAGTACTTGGAACATGAAGTCTCTAAACAGAAGAGAACAGGAAATTACAGAGATTACAGCAAGACCAATAATGACATGCATCAGAAACAATACAGCGACGACACAAATACTACTAGAAACAGCGGAGATAAGAGTACTGAGAAGAATTACAGGAAATATGCTGAGACACATCAACAAAAGAGTGAAGACATTAGAATAAAATGTAACGTACAGTGCATAAACGAATGGACACTAAACAGAAAAAAAGAATGTAATAACCACATAAAATGAATGGGAAAGATGCGTGTGGTCAAAGTACCAAAAAATAAATCACCAATCGGTAGAAGAAGTATCATACGCCTGTGAAAAGGATGAAATAACAACCTTCCATAGAAGTTATCAAAAGACGATACGATGAAGAAAAACTGTTGTTTGTTGATTTGTGGTATTTATGTACTTTTACTAACTTACAAATGAATTCTCAAATTACAGAACTGGCTTCTTTAATTGTGAGATACCTAATACAAAAAGGCATGTAAAAATGATTGGGTAAATCTAATAATGATTGAAATCTATCATGTAAAGGTTTCAATATTAAAAAGATGAGCATAGCTCAGTTCAGTACCATTCAAGATAAAAGAAATATTTACTTATAGCATGTCCACTTTGTTTTGGAAGATATCTTCAAAAACTGCTGCTGATTGCCTATAGCTAATTTACTAAAATCATTTACTATATCAGGCTCTCCTCCAAAATCCAGGCTTCTTACTTCAAATCTTAATTCTTTTCCATAAAACATGACACTTATAATATTTCCCTTGGTTAAGATTCTGTCCTCATATGTTCTGCTTATTCTATTATAGAGTTCTGGGGCCATTTCTAAAGATTTTGGTCCATTGGTAATGACAAGAGTAACAAAAGTAGCTTCTGGTACAGGTTGGATTACTTTCTTTACCAAAACTTTCTGTTCTTCTTTAAAATTACTCAGTTCTAAACCTAAAAACTATTTTATTAAATCGTTATGCCTCACGTAGTAAATAATATAAGCTGTATTAAATCTGTGGTGCTAAGTAAGGCAAAACCCGATATGTCAAAAAACGTGATTTTGCAGCAGATGAGTTTAAAAGTTCGCGGTGTTGTTGTAATAGTGGACATATCGGAAACTAATTTTATTATCTACTGGTTACATGGATGCATTTAGCCATGTAGGGTTTTGTCATCATATTATTCATCGCTCAAGGTACATATTGGCATTAAAAATGAAAAATCGATAATTTATGACATATCGGGTTTTGCCTTAGTACCACAGAAATATCAGTCTAAAAGTAAATGATGACTAAACAAAATACATGGTTTTTCAAAACAAGAATGACAACAAATAAGGCAAAATGTAACTATAAATGATTATTATAAACCACAAAGTGGTTAACGATTTAAATACTTATGTAGGAGCAATAATCCCTAATCACATAAAGTAGAACAGAAAGTTGAAATGCAAATAATGGCAGAAAACAGATCTTTCTTTACAATTAAACATCTAATGAAGTCAAAACTTCTCTCATGAAGTGCAAATATCCAGATATATAAGACCATAATACGAATAGTCATGTGTGGAAGTGAAATTTGGATGCTAATAAAAAGCAAAGGATCCTTTGAGTGATATATCGACCCCTACAAAGAATAACGTTGTAACCAGCATTTATGATATTCTTCAGAAATGATAAAAAAAGATACCAACTTCTTTGATTTGTTATTTTATATGCATGTGAAATTTTTTCAGTGTAAGAAGTAAGTAATTATATAAATATTGAACTCCTCTTTTAGAATAAGGTCAACTTTTTTTGATTAGAGGATAAGTTTTTGAACTGTGGCAGTTCCGTTTTTGATATAAATATAAAGTTCATCTGATAATCTTGTAACTGCACTTACGATGTTCTTTTCTGACACAGTTGTAGTATCTACCTGCACAAAATTATCGCAACTTAGCAGCTAGTGCAGAGAGTAAAATTGTATACAATAGCAGTTACTGTATGGTTTTTGAAATATGAGAATTATTTTGACACATTGTATCTGTAGTTACTCTGTTATTCTACAAATAATTCAAATATTTTTTATATGTACAGTATTACTCCTTTCAGAATCTTTCAGCCACACCGATCATATTGGCAGACAGAGCATAAAAAGTTGTGCAAGAAGAACACGGTAACTGAATATCGCCAAAAATGTTAGTTTCAACGTTATTATCGGGTCGATATGGCTTTGCAGAGATAACGTGACAATTGAATGGAGGTGCAGACACGATGAGTTAGAGTCTCTCTTTGGAAAGGAAACTCTAGTGAGATATGTAAAAGTCAATAAACTAGGATGGGCAAGATACGTGATATGCCACAATGACAATCACCTTATAAACAATTTGTTTTGGAAAAGACCAGATGGGAGAAGGTCTGTAACACGGCCTAGAAAAAGGTGGAAACAAGCAGTCAGAGAGGATCTGGATAAAATGGGAGTGAGACAATGGGAAATAGTGGCACAGGACTGACAAACATGGAAGACAATAGTAAATGTGGCAAAGACTCAGGAAGAGTTTATTTATTTATTTATTTAAAACACGGGATAACCCCATTAACAGTTAAATTACAATACAATATCAGTTAGTTTCAAAATATAAATTACCTATAGTATAGAATCAATAACAAAAAGTTACATTTAAAAAGTTTACTACATACTAAAAAACATACAAAATATCAGAAGAACAAAATGAACAACACCATACATATAAATCACAAAGCATATCACAAAGCAAGAGATCTTTTGAACCGAGTTAAAGTTAAATTGAAAATATCATAATCAAATGTGAATTGTGAATACCATATGTTGTTCTGTGGAAAGGAATGTTGAAAACATTGTGGTAACGTAGAGCATGGTTTGGAACCTTAAAGTTAATGTGATTTAACAGGTTTGGACAATCAATAAATCCATGTATGATCTTATGTATAAATATAGCACCTGATATATCACCACGGTTCTTAAGTGGGGGTAAAGATAATTGTTGTTCAATAGAGGAATAATCATGATTTCTAATGGTAGTGTGGACATGGTAAGCACAATATCTCAAAAATTTATGTTGGATCCTCTCGACCGTATCGATATGGTTTTGATAGTAAGGGGACCAAACTACCGAACAGTACTCCAACAAGGATCTAACAATATATAAAGAAAATATAATGAAATATATGAAGATCATTGTAATGTCCTTGATTTTATATTAATGAACAATAACTACTCAAGGTTTTTATTTCTGGGGACTTTAATCTTCCGAACGTTACGTGGACAAATGATAATTTAGGAGTTAGTTTATCGAACTATCCATCAAAGTCACCAGCTTTACATATGCTATAGTTTCTACAACCTTTTTCAAAATAATTTTGTGTCCAACAGTAGAAATGTAATTTTAGACTTAATATTTTCTAATTGTAACGAGTTGAGTGTTGTAAATGCTGCTGATTTAATTTTTCCTAACTCCCTTAACCACAATGGTGTAATGCTCGATGTTAATATAATAAATAACAGTGATTCTTTAAAGTTCGCAGAGTCATATTATGATTTTAAAAACGGTGATTACATTGGTATGAACTTTTTCTTGTCGGAAATAAATTGGGAGTCACTAAAGGCTTTGAATATTGAGGACGCTGTGTCTAAATTTTACGATATTATCAATCATGCAATAAATTCTTATTTTCCTCAAAAAGTATGTAAGACAAGTACATTTCCAGTTTGGTTTAGCCCGGAGTTAAAACGATTAATAATAGAAAAGAAAAAATATCATAAAAGGTATAAGATGTTCAACAATTATGATGATTTTATTATTTTTCATAACTTAAGATCTGAATGTAGTAGACTAAGTAAAGATTGTTATAATTTATATGTTAGAGATTCTGAATTTAGAATTAATAGTGACTCACACACTTTTTGTAAATATATAAACAGTCGTAGAAAAAATTATGATGTACCATGCCACTTATATTTAGGAAATGATCAAAGTAGTTCTGGGGAGGAAGCTGTGAATTTATTTGCCCAATTTTTTTCTACAGTGTTCACTGACCACAATACTACCCCCCCACAATATCAATTTGAAAATGCTGGTAACATGAGTTCATGCTCTTTTAACATTAATACTATTTTTGAGAGTATTCACAATTTGTCTCCTAAACTAAATTTTGGCCCTGATGGCATTCCTAACTATCTATTAAAACAATGTGTTTGTACTATATTTAAGCCATTGTATATACTCTTCAATAAATCTTTGCAAGAAGGGGTTTTCCCTGATTGCTGGAAATGTAGTTACGTAAAACCTATATTTAAATCTGGTTCAAAGTCAAATGTTGAAAACTACAGAGCAGTTTGTACTTTATCAGCAATTCCAAAATTATTAGATTATTTAGTTACTAAGCAGCTTACTTGTGAATTCAGTAGTATTCTGGTGAATGAACAACACGGTTTTGTACAGGGTAAATCTACAGTAACTAATTTACTTCTTTATCAGAGTGACATTGTTATTGCTTTGGAAAACAAGTTACAAGTAGATTCCATCTATACTGACTTTTCTAAAGCATTCAATAAGGTCAATCATAATATCTTACTTGCGAAACTTACAGCATATGGTATTTCTGGAAGTCTCTTTGATTGGATGCAAAGTTACCTGACTAATCGAAGTTCAAGTGTAAAAATAGGATATTTTCTTTCTAATGCTTTTACAGCTACATCTGGAGTACCGCAAGGTTCCCACTGTGGCCCCCTTCTATTTAATTTGTTCTTGAATGATGTTCACTCTATTTTTAAGGAAGTTAACTTTTTAATGTTTGCTGATGATATTAAAATATATAAGACTGTCAATAATGATGATAACATTTTTCAGCTTCAGTCACAAGTAAATGATTTTTATGAGTGGTGTGTTAGAAATGATATGGAACTTAATATTAATAAATGCTTTTTAATAACTTTTGCTAGATCCCATTCGCCTATTCACCATCAATATTTTATTAATAATACTCCTGTCACACGTGTGAACGAAATTCGGGATTTAGGTATAATATTTGATTGTAAATTAACATTTTACTCTCACATTGACCATACTGTTTCGAAGGCATTTAAGATGTTGGGTTTTGTATTACGTTCATCAAAAGATTTGTCAATTCACACACTAAAAATCTTATATTGCAGTATCGTGAGATCAATTATTGAATATGGTTCTATTGTCTGGTCACCTAGTTATGCATATCAAATCCTAAATATTGAAAAGGTTCAAAACAAGTTTTTACGTTTTGCAGCTTTTAAGATGGGTTTAACAGTCGGAAATTATACTTATGACAATATATTAATGAGACTAAATTTACAAACTCTTGAACGCAGAAGAGTCATGTTGGATATTTGTTATCTTTGCAAAATTATCTCTGGTGTTATTAACTCCGAAGAATTGTTAAGTCTTGTATGCTTTAATATACCTGCTAGATTGACACGAAATCCACAAATATTCAAGGAACAAAGGCACGGTACAAATTATGGTCAATATGCACCAATTAATAGATTGGCCCTGTATGGAAACAAGTTTAGTCATCTAATAGATCTGTTTGGTTCTTCAGTTTCCTCTATTAAACAAGAACTCGGGCGTCTTGAATTTTGAATTCAAAAATTAATTAGATTTAACTGTTATAATGGATTCAGTTGTTTTCATCATTTAACAATATTTTATATTCTTTTATTTTTTATGTTTGTGTTTTATATTTAGTTGTAATTTTACATGTATCTAAATTTTATATTTTCATTATTAGGACGAAAGCTCTGCTTTATTGTGTTTTGTATGTATTGGGTTTATCCCGTTAATAAATAAATAAATAAACAATTGAGCAATAAACCAATCTCGTTGCTACCACAGAAAAACACTTACAATTTCTCATAACAAAACCTAGAAGCTTAGATGCCTTCACTGAAATAGTATTAATGTGTTCTACAAAAGAAAGTTTTTCATCCATAATGACACCTAAGTCTTTAATGGAAGAAACGCGATTGAGTGGTTGGTAACATATAGAATAACTCGTTTCAACCCTCCCAACCTTATGTGTAAAACTTATGAAAGAGCACTTATTGGTATTTAAATTAAGTCTATTTTGAACACACCAGGCAGTACACACCAGTTGTAATGCTATTGATGATGATGATGATGATGATGATGGTAAATAATATGCCAAAAATAGGAACACAATAGGTTTAGGTACAGTAAAACCTCGATATAACAGACTAATTGGGGGGACGGGATGTCCGTTAAAGCCGAAAGTCCGATATATAAAAATAGGTTTAAAATAAATCAGACTATTTAGAAATGTGTCCTCATTATGCTATAATAAAAAGTTTATTGAATTTCTTTGTAAAATATGGCGTTTGGGATCCACGGAGACCCCGTCGTTATGCAATGTATCTTGGTATGGGCAGAGTTAAGTATGTATAATATTAATAGGAAGTTTTAAATTTGTTTGCATTTGACCGGATTTATTGTCCGTTATATCCGAAGTTCATTAAATAGAGGTCCGGTATATCGAGGTTTTACTGTACATACAAAAAACAAATTAAATATTAAACAAAAATAAACAAAAAGATTGTAGTGTAGTATAGTGCAGTACTAAATTGAGACTTGGTGCAAGAACCAATCAAAGACCGCTTTTGTCGAAATTAATTTTGTGACATTTCTTGCCTTCAAAAATATCTCTACGTAGTTTGGAGTAAAAACCGTATATGTACTGTTAAGACATTCAATGTAGAACAATATGTGGACGGTTATTGCATAAAAAATATTTTAGTATTTTTACTACAAAAGCGATATTACGTAGGTCAAAATTTTTGACGTAAGAGAACTGTCAAAACATTAGAATGTGACTTTTCATTATTGCCATGTTTAAGCCGGACCCAAACGACTCGAGTACTTGGCGAATAATCATCACTTGTGTATACTGTCAATGCTGTGTGAGTGTGTTACTAGTACAATTATTGTACTATTTGTCAAACACTAATAATAATAATAACTACTACTATTCACTGACAAAGAATTGTACTAGTAACCCTCCCAAAAGACATAATATGCAAGTAACGATTATTCGCCAAGTACACGAGTTGTTTGAGCCCGGCGTTATAATAAATATGGCAATAATGAAAAGTCACATTCTGTTTTGATAGTTCTCTTACGTCAAAAATTCTGACCTACGTAATATCGCTTTTGTAGTAAATATACTATAATAGCCTAGTCCTTAGGGTAGAAATACCTACACACTTTCCTCAAAACTATGCAATGTGTATGTGGACAGTTATTGCACCAAGCCCTTCAATTACAGCTCCAGAAGCGAACCATGGCTGATGACAGACACTCTCATCGGTCGTACACCCACCTAATCTTTACGGAGACAGGGTTTCTCTCACCGGCCATGGTTCGCTCCGGGAGCTTTATACTCTATTTACTTACCATGTTTTGTAAATAAAACTGAAGTAACAGCTTTTTCTACTGTAGGCCATACAATCCTGGCAACAGGTGAACCACTACCATCTAAACTGTGTATTACAGCCCAATCTCCAATAGCTAGAGAACATAATCTAATCACAGATTCGCTTAAGAAAACTAAGTTACTTCTTTCTCTAGGTGTTATGTTTTTTATTTCCTCGTTGACTTTCTGGCTTATGTTACCATACAACACTTCCTCTTTTATAAAACTATAGGTTCCTCCTTTAAAATCTGGTGGACAGTCTTTAATGTGATGTTCTGTATCTTTGGTTGTTAAAAATATGGAACATTGATCACATTGCATCCACAGAGAAGTTTTCTTTGCTTTTTGAGCCATAGCTTTTCAAATATAAAATACTCTAATTTGATGAATAATGAACACATGAGGTAAAATCAAGCATAACCTCAAAGTAATGTTGTTATATCAATCAAAATATTGACCTACAGTTTGTAAATACAATTGTAATTTGTAATGTAAATGTAATTGTAATTAAATTGTAATAAGAAATGACATACACGACACGACGATAATTTTTAAACGGCTGTTTCTGGAACTAAAATTTAGACGTGGCTACGCAACCAAATTACGGACTTCAAAATTGGTAAAAATATGTTGCAATAGCTATTTGTATAACAAGGGAGGAAAGTGTAACTTTTCCTCCCGAGAATGAAGTTTACTGCCCGACGCGTAGCGGAGGGCAGTAATCATTCAAGGGAGGAAAAGGCACTTTACTCCCATGTTATACATATGGTTTTTCCACCTTCCTCAAATAACAAGTCATTTTGTCATTTTTTCTTAATTTATTTATGTAACTAACCAACAAAATTTATTAGAACTAAAACAACAAGTAGGTACAATATAACCATAGATATATAATACTCTAGATTGCGCCCTGCGATCTTAAAATGGGTGACGGTTGCGACAGAGATAAATGAGCCTATTTGGTCGGTAGTCTCTTTTTAATTTAAGGGGAATATCGACGACGTGACTATCCCACTTTATCGAGTAATATGTGTTGACAGTTGGAGCGGGTGGTGACGAGAAATGGTCTTAGGTCTTCGGACGTGGATAATCGTGGTTCGAATCCCATACCAACTTTACCTTTTTTATTTTTATTTAATCAATATTGTGTTTATTAGATATTTTTACATCTGAAAAATGGACCTAAGTAAATCTAGCAGATAATAAATGTACCTATGTATAGTAAGTTAATATTGGAATACATAATTTGTGAACTGCATAGTAAAATAAAAGTCATTCGTTATTAATATAAATTCGTCCTTGTTCGAATGATGTGAATAATATTTGTTTTGCTTCTACTTTTTTAAAAAATTGTAACAATAGTTTCGTAAATAAAAATAATGTCAATTACTTATAATTGAATCGGTCATTTCAAAAACAGCAAAGTCCACAATTTTGAGAAACTAACTTTTTGAGAGGAATAGACTCCTTTAAGATAAACGTTGTGTGCAAAAACGACACCAGTCCAGTAAAAACATTAGGAACAAAACTACAATATAACTCTAAATTTTGATGTCATCCATTTCATCCATCTTTCGACTATATAGTTAAGTTTTCTTTGCTCTTCTGTAAAATTAGGAATATGTGACTCGTGTTGTTTTTGAAATGACCAATTCAATTAATAAATCGATGGTACATTATGTTGATATTAATTATTGTTAATTTTTTACGAATATTTTTAATTACTTTATACTATTCTACCATTAACTTATTAAAAAAAATAACATTGGCTTTTATATTTTTAAAAATCTATAGGTACCTACACAGTTTTTCTTATTTGTTATATATTTCTTTGCATAGATTTATTTTAGAGATGTAATAATATCTAATAAACGCAATATTGATTAAATTAAAAATAAAAAAAGTAAAGATTGGTATAGGATTCGAACCAGGATTATCCACGTCCGAAGACAAACGACCAGTTCTCGTCGCCATCCGCTCGAACTGTCAAACCATCTAAAATACTCGACGACAGAGTAGGATAGTGACGTCGTCGATACTCCCCTTGAATTAGAAAGAGACTACCGACCAAATAGGCTCATTTATCTCTGTCGCAACCGTCACCCATTTTAAGTTCGTAAGGCGCAATCTAGAGTATTATAAATCTATGAATATAACTGTCAGCTGTCAAATATAAGTCAAATTATGAATGTAAACATTGTTAAATCAAAATAACAATTTACTGTTTTTTACCATTCTGCAAAATACAGGATGTTTTGTAAATAAACGTTAAAATGTATAGATACTTCGTAATGTAAAATAGATATTATACAGGGCGTCAATAAGTTATATTTCATGAATGAAATATTATGACGTCACTTTTACTTTTCCTCCCTAGGGAGGAAAAATATTTTCCTCCCTAGGGAGGAAAAGTACAACTTTGCTCCCTACAATCAGGTCCGGAAAAGTATACTTTCGGTAGAGGTAGGTGGAAAAATAATTTTATACAATACGTAGTAGGTACGGTAGGAAAAATGAAAGAATACCCATGAACGAACATATAAAACACGCTGTATTTTCCTGTCACTGTATCACACAAAAAATTGACCAGCGCAAGTACATGTAATAATTATTGTTATATACATGTAGGTACTTGCACTGGACAATTTTTTTGTGACACGGTGACAGAAAAATACAGCGTGATTTATATGTTCGTTCATGGGTATTCTTTCTATACTACAGTTTTATATTATATTGTTTCATATTCTCAAGCGATACTGTGTCTGCTTTACATGATTTCTCCTTTTCTACGGCTTTATCCAGAGACAAAGAATAGGCGGTATAATTGGAAAACTAAGATGTAAGACATTCTAAAAGTACTGTGTGTGACCAAAGCTCATTTTTCTTTCCTTCATAGTGTTGAGTGTTTCTTTTTCTTTTTCCATCTTAATGTGTCCGTGTTTGTTTACGTGTTGTGTCCATGATATTTTCCACATTCTTCGATAACACCACATCTCAAAGCAGGCAGTTATTTTTTCAACTGCGTCCTTAATTGTGCAGGCTTCAACTTCATACAAAAAGGACAGTAAAAACACCGTATCTCAATACTCCAGTTCTAATTTCTATTCCCAGTTTTCCATTGCATATTAATTTCATTTTATTGAAAGCGCTTCTGGCCACCTCAATACGTCGTTTTATTTCGAAGCTGCGGTCCCATTGTTCATTTAGCTCACATCAAAATAGGTAATTGTATACTGCCTACAGCTTTTCCTTTAACGTAGATTGGTTCGTTTCCAATCTTGTTCTTACTGACAATCACGATTTTTGTTTCCTATTTGTTCAGAGTCATTCCATATCTCTCGCAATACTGCGTAGTGCTATGAGCCAAAATTTGCAGCTCTTCTCTGCTTTCCGCAAGGAATGTTAACTCGTCCGAGTTAACTAAGAAAATAACTATTTAATTTAATAAAATACTAGAAAACACAGAGATATCGTAAAATTTGCACAGAAGCAAAGTAATACCCATCTTCAAAATGACAAAAAATAGACCTAGAAACTAAAGAATAATATCGAAACTTAACACAAATGTTAAATTATTGTCAGCAGTATTGAAAGACAAAATAGAAGGCCTAACAGAAATGAAAGAAGAGAAGAGAGAATAGTAGCATAAAAGAAGGTAATAGAGATAGAGTCTTGCAAAGCGTTAGTTACAAAATGTTTTCGACAAGGTTCTTGTATATCTCCGACACCGTTTAAAGTTAGTTATAGTAAAGATTGATTAACTTTTAGTGATCAGTTTCATTTTACATTATTTGATGTTTGGCATACTCACCTTTTTATATGGATCTTATTATTATGCACATAATTGGGAAAAGAAAAAACAACTACATTATTGGCACATATTTAATTAGCAATACTTTAAATACACTGTTTCATATTTATGTGTTAAATAATCTCGTTACTCTCGATATTTCTGAGCCTTGCAAATGGTAATATCATTTGATCAATAGTCTAGTCCTAGTCTATTTTATAGATACAAATTTAAAAATATGAATACCGGCTGTACCGATATTAATAACATTTTTCTCCGACCAGAATATAATAACCATTAAAATGTAAAATTTTAAGAAAAAATTAATCTTCATTATAGCAGGGGTATTTTCTAGGAGTTGGTAACACTGCAAACAACTATAAACAACATACATATCAATTATAGGTACGTTGCACTGTTGCAGACATGACTCGCGCAGTTGCAGGTTTTAATCTAAGGATGGCATGTAATAGTTTTACCTAAAATGGCATGAATAAAAAATACAGTACCTAGCAGACTTAGTTTGCAACTACACTCTGGGCCAAAATTAACGGGCCACCTTAAAAATAGGTCATTTTTGATGTCTTATTTCTCCTAAACCTGTTGTCCGATTTAAGTAATTTTTTAATATGTTATAGCCTTATTCCTTGACAATATCGTTATAATAATATTGTTGCTAAACAGGTAGATTTTCATTGTATACCGGGTGTACCAATCAAACTGTGTTTTTTTCTTAAAGTTTGCATCACCCTGTGGAATATTCTAGTATTTGTAGAATACTGAAATTAAAACCTAACTATAGCCTCATGCTTTCTCAACATTTTGTTGTTTGATTGATACAAATACAGGGTGTTTTTAAAAAATTTTGGAAAATTTTAAGGGGTAATTCTGCATGAAAAAATAATGACAGTCTGCTTTATAAACTTATGTCCGCAAATGCTTCGTTTCCGAGATAGGGGGTGTTGAATTTTTTTTGACAAACTGACGATTTATTTATTACTTTAAAACCGGTTGAGGTATGCAAATGCAATTTAGTGGGTTTTATGACGTAGTTATTGCATATTTTTTGACATACAATTAAGAATTTAATTTTCACCATTGGCGCCCATACGGGTAATATGATGGCTCATATTACCCGTATGGGCGCTAATGGTGAATATTAAATGCTTAATTGTATGCCAAAAAATGTGCAATAACTACATCTTAAAACCCACCAAATTTCATGTGCATGCCTCAACCGGTTGTAAAGTAATAAATAAACTCACCTACAAAATTAACCGCCCACCTTGTATTTCTTTCAATTTGCAGAAATTGTTAACCTTGGACCACATTTTATGAAGGATACGGTGCAAACTACCTCCGCGGAAGAGAAATAATAATTTTTTTAAAAAAAGTCGCTTGTTACAGCAAAAATCAAATGAAAAAAATCTTCGAATGAAATTCAAATTAACAATATTTTGGAAATAAAAGTCTAATTGAAAAAAAAAATTGGGTATCAATAATGAGTGTTGCCGCCTCTAGCGCTTAGGACTTCTTGGAGCCGGTTTGGCAATCCATTCATTATATCCTGGATATCAGATTGGGGGATATTTTGCCACTCCATTACCGCAGCTGTCTTCAGCTCTTCAAGGGATGCAGGGGCTGGTACTCTCGCTCTTACCCGTCTTTTGAGGTTGTCCCAGATATGCTCAATTGGGTTAAGATCGGGACTGTGTGCTGGCCATGGTAGAACTTGAATCTTGACTTCAGTAAGGTACTCACGGGTAGATCTTGCTGTATAGCAACGTGCATTGTCATGCATTAGTCTGAAGTTATCACCAATGAATGGTGCAAAAGGCATGACATGGTCTTGGAGAACTTCTTGCACGTATACTTGGGCATTCACACTGCCTCTACCGAACACAACAAGATCAGTACGCGCTTCGTAAGAAATACCTCCCCAAATCATTATTGACTCTCCTCGGTAAGCCACTATTTCGGTTATAGCGCATGGAGCAAACCTTTCATTTTGACGCCTATAGACACGTTGGCGTCCATCTGGACCTTTTAGGGCTATGCTGCTCTCATCTGAGAACAGTATATTCTTCCATTCCGCCATAGTCCAGTTAGCATATTCTAGCGCAAAATGAAGTCTAGCCCTACGGTGTTGTGGGAGCAGTTGTGGTGCGCGAGCTGGACGGAAAGCCCTCAAGTTTATTTCTGACAGTCTTCTTCTAATCGTTTGTCTACTCACACTAACGTTTCTCACCTCAAAAAGAGTCCTACGAGCTTCAGGAGCGGTGCAAAAGCGATTTCTCAATACTGTGGTGGCAATGAAGCGGTCATCTCGAACTGAAGTGCATCGATGTCGGCCTTGACCTGGCCTGCGGTTGTACGATCCTGTCTCCCGAAATCGTCTGATGGCATTTTGTACCGTAGTTCTGGATAAATCGAGCGTACGGGCGATATGACGTTGACTGTAACCAGCATCAACTAAAGCCACTGCCCTAGCAGTATCTGTTGGAGCAAGTGGCATTTTTAAAATCACAAACAATAAATAAGCACTAAAATTTTAACTTAAACAATATTCGCTCACAATGATATGAAATTACAGGGATTGTTCAAGAATTGTTGTTAACACGGAAACAGATTTGCAACAATGTCGTACAACGACTATATGTCAAAAATCTTTCAAGGACACAAATTTAGGAAACAAACTGTCACAGATAATGTAAACAAAACAATAATAAAGGTGGCGGGGTTAATTTTGCTGGTGAGTTAAATCGTCTGTATTAATGAAAAACATGTACTTGTTAAACTACCTAACTTTTTTATTATCCAACATAAGCGAATGAATAAAAAAACTGAATGCTGAGAAAATATGGGGCTATAGTTAGGTTTTAATTTCAATATTTTATAAATGCTAGAATATTCCACAGGGTGATGCAAACTGTAAGAAAAAAACACTGTTTGATTGGTACACCCGGTATACAATGAAAATTTAACTGTTTAGCAACAATATTATTATAACGATATTGCCAAGGAGTTAGGCTATAACATATTAAAAAAATCACTTAAATCGGACAACAGGTTTAGGAGATATAAGACATCAAAAATGACCCATTTTTAAGGTGGTCCGTTAATTTTGGCCCAGAGTGTATATCTGATTAGTTTTTAGTTTTCTTGAAACCAAAAATGAAAACTTTCAGTTTGACTTTTAATAAGTTTTCATGCTGAATCAGAATCCGCCATTAGTATATCTGTGTTGGTTATACTTAGTTTTGGCTGCACTAATTCCTAGACGGCAGATAGACACGGATAGACCGAACAAAATCTAAAAAATCATTGTTTATTTTTAGTTAAATACAAAAGAATCAAGCAGAGAGTAGGAAAGGACCTTGGGTTAAAGAAATAGGCATGGAAAGGCATGGATACAGTATTTTAGATTTTTGTATTTTTGATGAGCTGTTAAGTATTCATATAATATCATTATTCTGGTTTGAGCCATAAGGCTCCCTTTTCCTCTAAGGAGAAAATTCATTTATGGCAGACACCTACGGTACCAAAAGAATATAGCTCTATTTCCGTGACTTTTGCATAGTCTTATAGAGATTTTCGCTAAGACCAAGTTGTTTGATATTTTCGAGAAAGTTATTCAGAATGATACTAGTAATATTTGATTTTTGGTGCTTTCCATTCTCTATTTTCTTCTTATTTGTATTTAAAGATGCATGTAAAGGTACCTACTTGGTACCATTGTGGCGTTATTATAGCTATTATCCGATATTTTACAGCAATAAAGATATGATCAATAACTGTTCCTCCCAGACTTTCTTCAGTGTAGGTACTTTACTTATTATTGTAACTAATTTTGCGTTGATTAAGTTGTTTATATAGATATCGATTTGTCCAACATTTTCTTTTTCATGGAATTTGTACTTATTCTTATCACGAAACAACAGTTAAAGTAAAAAACAGAGAACTCAGAATACAATTGTACTTAACCTCATTTGACAACAAATCACAATGAAATCTGATAAAAACAACTTACAAATGTACAATTACGATTACCCAAAAGGCACTAAGATTTCTCAAAAATCCCTAGCATCCCCGTTTTTAACTCCGCACTAGAAATTACTCAGTCTTTTTGATAAAAGTTCTCGCATTACTTATCACTTTGACTTTCTTCACGAGCTTGATACTCTTCTTCTTCTTTTTCTTCAAGTCGTTTTTCTCTTCAACGGTGTTCGTCAACTTTTTGGCAATGTTCTCGAATGAAGAGGCGTCTGGTAAACTCCTGGATTTACGTAGTTTCGCCTTTTCCTTATTATTTTGTGGTTGCAGGAGGTCGACAACTGTCTTCCGTCTTAATCTAAAACAATCGAATTAATTCCAATTTTTATATCCACAAAGCTTTTTACAAAATCAGGCATATATTGTTACATTTTAAATTAAAAAAGAACTTAGATGTATGTATATATATGTTACGGTTAAAACGCGAATGTCGGATAATACTAAATTACCTGGATAGAGTCAAGCATAATTGATACTACCCTATTTGTGAATATCTCGTTATATTCTGGATTTATCCGGTCAATACTATATCATCCTGTTTAAATAAATAGCTCAAGTAATGAAGCTTAAAATAGGACAAAACCTCGCAATTTTACAGAATGGATCGATTTGCTTGAAAATTTCATCAAGGATCAAAATGTATATGATGCCGAAAGTGCGCTTTTATCATGGGGTGGTTGCCACCCCATCTCGGGGTTGGAAATTTTTAATTATATTTAGACCACAAAATTTGGTAAAAACATTCATTCTGAGCAAAAAACGTTCCATGCATTTTTTTGATAAAATTAATAGTTTTCGATTTATTCGCTATCGAAAGTGTTAGTTTTATATCGAAAAAATCAATGTTTTAACCCAAACACCACATTAATTAAAGTTAGTCATTGACCTTATTTGGTATTCTTTATTTATGTCTTAATAATAGGTTCTAGAAGTTTGATCGGCCTAGAATGATTAGTTTAAAAAAAAATGGAAATAATAGCGAATATCAAATTTTTGGAGTTTGGTAAAAAATGACCTTTACTTCAGAATAGAAAGATTAGCATCAGAGATACAAAAAATGTTTAAATATGAAATTGTAGCTTATTTAATTCCCAAGAAACTGTTTTTCAAAAAAATTTTCTACGGCAAAAATTGAGTGAGCTATTGACAATTAAAAATTGTAATAACATGCAAAAAACACCTTCAGGAACCTTTTCAAAGTCACCACTTTTTGTGACTGAGGATTTTGACAGTATTTAAAATTAATGGCCTCACAGATCTCGTAACAACCTACAAAATTCTTTTTTACCAGACTTTCTAAGATAAAAAATAAAAAGTTACGTTTAAAAAATAAATATATGTTTTTTTGAAAAAAAAAAAAAAAAGGAAAAATCCAATTGAAAGCATAATAATGAAAGTTAGCGGTGTTTTTAGTCATTGGCCTTATTTATTCTTCTTTATTTATGTATTATTAATATATTCTAGAAGGTTGACTGGCTTAGAAAATGTCATTTCCTTCAGAATAGAAAGATTAGCATCAGCTATACGAAAAAATGTTTAAATATGAAATTGTAGGTTATTCCCAAGAACTTGGTTTGAAAAACATATTGTTACGGCAAAAATTGAGTGAATCGTAAATGAGTATATCGAAAAACATTGATTTTCAACGAAAACTTTTCGTTTATAAATTCGCAAAGTCTGTGTGTTATTGCGTTGCTGCTCCTGCAATACTTAGAGCAGATTTATCGACGGATTCTTATGTAGTTTTGTCTTCTGAATCCAAATCTGAAAACGGCATTTCGATATCTCTAACCGTCTTCGAAATAATCAACCTCAAAGTCTAAAATGTGACGTTACAATCCTTTTATTTTCTGCCGACAGACTAAACGTCAGCTAAAATCGTTGCTAGTAAGGTCCGCTGGCTCATTCGAAGTTCAACTCTAGTTCAGCGCGATAACCGAGTTCAAGGCATGAAGTGCATTGTACGGTGGTACGCACTTTATGCCTTGAACGCGGTAATGGCGCTGAACTAGAGTTGAACTCCGAATGAGCAAGCGGGCCTAACTAGGCTAGCTTTTTAATCTGAATTTGTTAAACAAAGCATAGATTATTTACATTTGAGTTTGACACTTCATGAATGTCAAACTAAATTTTAAATTAAGTATTAATAAATTATCAATGATATTTGATAATGAATTTAATTATTATAATATAAAATAAATAAAAGATGTTCTAAAATACAATTTGAGTATATTTTGAAAGCAATAATATATTAACTTTAAAAAAGATTTATACGAGTATACGGCCTCCCCTTTAATGGGAGTACCTAATGATAAATGGACTGTTCCATCTGTTATGAAATGAAAATTGTTATTATAGTCGGTTCGCTAAACTCAGACGTGCTCAGACACAACTGGCTAGTGATTTTAGTAGGTATTTTTTTTGGTTTTTTGCCAATTTTGCCAAAATTGGCAAAATTACTATTACTGATTATTTAGTAATTATTAACTATTTAGTAATTATTTAATTACTGACTAAAGTCACTAGCCAGTTGTGGCTGAGTTTAGCGAACCGACTATATGAAATGTTGTTTGGAATAAAAAAATATGGTCTGATATGTGCAATTACATCCTTCTAATGGAAAAAAATATTTGAAGATTTTTCTCAAATTATTGATACCAACAACATTTTCATTTATGACTCTTTTATTTTTAATTTGACGAAGAAAAGTTATTCTTCGTAAAAAGCTCTTCATGGTCTAAGATTTATGATGCAACCATCATATATCAATTTTATTTATTTTATACGAGGTATATAAAAAATATGAATTTCGATCAAGAGTAAAGTACCTTTATAGTTCACAACATTTAAATTAGAATGGTATAATTGCACATTATAACATAATTTTTAATTCTAAACAACTTTTCATCATAGCAATTTTCCATATTATGAATTAAAATACGTACATAAACAAAGGTTTCGTTATGATAATGCTCGCATTTTCAGCTTGTTTCGATATAAAACTAACACTTTCGATAGCGAATAAATTGAAAACTATTAATTTTATCAAATAAATGTATAGAACATTTTTTGCTTAGAATTAAGGTTTTTATCAGTTTTTGCGGTCTCAATAATTACTGCCGCATCGGTTAAAATTCTCCGTGGGGTTAGACAGGAGTGTATCTTGTCTAACTTCACGGACTCTAAATACACGATAGTCAGCAAAACACCGGTAGGCGGCTACATAATTACGTTGAAATAGAAAAAACCGAGAACATCACTTATCTTGTGATAAATACGAGCGAGTTGTGTTGTTATAAAATACTTAATTTCACATAGAAACTAACTTGAAAGAGAAAATTTTAAAGTTATAGTGTTATACCCATTCTCAGGTGGTTTATTCTGAGATTCTGCATCCTTGGTCATCTTCAAATTAGACTTCTTTTCGCTTTTTTGGCTCTTCTTCAGGTTTGCGCTTTTAGTCTTCCTAAAAAAAAAGAAAAATTTTATTTTCTTGATTAGAACTGCGCAAGTAACATTGATGTGGTACAACTAGGAAGACTTCTTAATGTCTAGACAAAGACAAATATCAGGGGTCTGTTGTATTCAACGATTTTTTCAATTCACGACTTGATGGTTTGCAAATGATCATTTGCTCCGTATCTAGCTCTAAATTCTGCTTGCTCACAAGGTTTATAAAATTTTAGTTTTGATGTCAATAGGGAAATAATTGACGCCTTCGAGATATGGTGCTGAAGGAGAATACTTCGGATTTAATGGACACAGAACAAATCACTCAATCCTCAAAGAGCTTAACATTCAGACATTCATACTTTTGTTGATAAGGTTCCGAGGAAGTGGTCGCACATCCACCCGGTGGACAGATCAAGACATTCTCTTGAGTCCACAGGAGCAGCCCAGGATAGAAGCGGATGGAAAAAGATAGTTGCTTGTATGGTAAGAAACCACGACATTCAGTCATGATAAAACCACCATTAGAGAGAGATAACTGTAAAGCTGTATATAAGACACAAAATACTCACCCTTCTTTTTGTTGAGCTGATTTCTTGTGACTATCATTTACGAAGCTTCTTTTACCCCAACTTAAAGTTGTATCTCCATTGCCAACACCGAACCATAATTTATTTTTTAAAGTAAAAAGTTTGGCTTGTACTTCCGCTAATTGTTTGCTGATTTCATCTTTCTTCTTATCATGTTTTCTATACAAAATAAAGAACAATAAATATGTGTATTAAAGATATAGTATTAAAATCTAGCATAGTTTTTATGACACAGCTGCATTTTATGTTTATTTTATGTGTCGGATATTCGCGGTGTGCAAGTACTTGGAAAGGGAAACGAGAAACGACCGTGCGCGAGTCGCGGAGAAATATTGCAACTATCTTAAATAATTCATATTGTCAATTGAAATTGTCAAATTGACGTATATTTCATACCTTCTGTCATTGACGCTGAAAAATTATATATTGCTCCACAATATTGATATGATATGCAATTATTATATAAAGGTAAATTTAATTAATTGTATTTTGCTTGCAGTACTGCATTTTAATAACTGATTTTATTTACTACATACAATTGTTTACGTTTGCTAAACATAACCTGCATCTTATTTTTTCTTCTTATTATTTTTTTGGACTATGATCTTGACAATTATCCAGCAACCAGAACTAATATAATTGGCCAATATAATTAAAAGTGCGAATAAAAGTACAGAGCGTAGAAATAGAGGTCGCTTTGCCGAACTTGCACGGTCCCAATACGCTGTGAGCTCGTACGTAGAGGGGATATTTATAAATTCGCGAGCGCCAGTAGTGACAAGTCTGTAAACGTTTACTGGAAATTTGACATAAATGTCAAAGTGATTAATTTAAAATTAAAATTAAAAACATTAATTATAAAAAATATTAGTTGGTCAAAGCTGTGGTATATATTTTTACCTTAAATATACTTACGTTTTAAATACTAAATTTAAGTTTTTTCAATGTTCCGTAATATGTAATTATAAATTAATCTATTAATCTTAGTGCCATCTACACCATAATTGTGAAAGTATCCGAAGTAAGAAATTAATATTTCATCAATAGAACGTCAAAATGATTAGCAAAATTTAAAAAAAAATCTATTACAATTTAATTATTTTTAGCGTTGTAAATATTAAGCGATAACAATTAAATAATAAATTTAAAAATTACCGGTGAAAGTTGAATTAGTAATCCGCTAGGAGCGACACCGAGTATAGCTCAGAGCGAATAAGTGTTATGCTGTAACGGGTGCAAAGGTCACTAGTATTTTCGAATCACTGACCATCCCATTATCTCTTAATTTGTTTGTGTTTAAGACCATATCTATAGTACGCCCCTGGTATAAATTCATATTTGTTTATCAAAGAATCGTAAGTTTCCAGCAGATCTTTCGTAATACGTAATTCATTCTTGATTCCCACGATCCATGATATTTTTCATTGCTGTCCCAAATACCGATAAAGAGTACGTTGTGTGTTTTCGGCTAAGTATCAAAAGGATTTAACGACTTTTTGAGACTGAGAGTCTGGAAAGTGTTTATGTTTGAGCTGGAATGTCGATAAGTGCCCCTGACTTGTTTATCTTATAACGTTAAGAGCTATGAGAGTGTCCAGCGGGTCGCAGGTGTCTTTTTTCTGAGTAATCAGAATTGATGGGAAAAGTAGGTGGAACGAAATGTTGAGATCTGCTTGTTTGTTTTTTTTTTGGTGATTGGTCGAGCTGTTTTGGTATGCGTTAGAGGGCTTTACCCAGAGCGTGATTTGCAATTTTTTATTGGCCAAAAGTTTGATTGACTGAGTGTAAAGTCGGTTAATTGGTCGTTGAATTGTTGGTAGGAAGATTGAATGATTTCTCGAGAGGGCGTTGAATTTTAGAGATTAGAGTTTGGGGAGATCGGAAAGTAAGTTCCATTAAGGCTGTCATCGAGTTTAGTTCAGGAGAGAGAGCTATCGACAAATCAAGAACTCGGTGCCTCGGGCCGCTAGATGAGGTTACCGGCAAAATTAATAGTGAAGTTCCAGTTAAGTTTTTGCAATTTTATTGCAGAAGTTTTTGTGTTTAGTTAGTGTTTTGTACCAGTATGGCTTAAGCAATCTGCAGGCCACGGCGTTCAGCTGTTTTTAAGCGAACGCGATATTTTTGTACCACTATTGGTACCATATTTCTTCACATGCAAGCAGAAGTTAAGAAGTTTTCTTTTGATGTTACTAGTCCAACACCCTAGTTAAAGCCTAAAGTTTACTGGTATTTTTTTATTCCGTTAATGAACTAGATAACGAATTCTTTTTTTTTTAAATATTTTTGTTCGAGTAAGTGCTAATTTATTTTGACAATGCTGAATTTTTCTATAAAAGTTTTTTATGAACTATGGAGTTTTTTTTAATGAACTATGGGTAACCTGATGTACTTTTGTTGTATCAATTTAGTGACTCTAGTGAAGTGAAATCGCGCTTTGGACTTAACAACCACCAAGAAAAATCAGGACTGATAAACAAGGTATATTTTGTAAACTTTCAATCTTATTTTTTTTTTTTTTGGTAATCACGATCTCTATTTGTAGACCGTAAGAGATCACAAATTTAAATTCATTTCTGTCTTAATAAATAATGTTTAATTTGCTAAATACAATCTTAGTATTTCTGTTTTCCTTCTCTCTTGTATCGTAAGAACAATAAAGAAATGGCTGAGTATAGTATAGAGTAAGATAAGGTAAGTTACGTTATAAATATTTTGTATATGGTGTATATTCTGTGTGACTATGTTTTTTTTGTTTTATTTTGATTTAGCTATCTATCTTTCCTTTATTATTTCTATTTTTTGTATAATTTTTGGTTCCCTTTAGGTAACCAGTGGCGCCCAATATTTTAATTTTTTTTGACATCCTTATTTTGATTTTTCTATTTTTTTATTTTTCTAAGCTAATAAGAGTATACTCATAACATCCCTTAAAAATCCACACCCCTAGATCTCTGAGACTTGAGCTTACCGTGGACATGTTCTTCATTGTGTAACATTCCCTTATATGACAAATCAACATCACGTCAAATTCTATTCCCCTTTTCATGTTATACAAATGTCAAATGAGAGATTTTCTCTCACGGTTTCAGAAAATTGCGCACAACTTTTTTCTGGGAAATTATACGCGCGGTAGTTTCTTCTAGTCTCCTAACTAACTATCATCCCTCGACAATCTAATAGACTCGTCCCCTCATATAGTGACTCAGTTGACTTCAAGTGAGGTCTATCCCCAGATTGTTGAGTCAGTGCGCTTCATGTGAGACATTCTCTCATCGCGCGACCACAGGCGCCACCAACTGTGTATAAAAATTAATTTTATTTTTCCACTTAAAACCTGAAATAATATCCTTTTATAATGTAATAAAAGGCGCCGTGGATGTGGTCGATGAAATGAAAACACTATATTCGTTTCACGGGTTAGTTGTTTCAATGTTAAAAAATATTGGCGGCATCAACAGTCACATTGTATACATATAAAGATAATAATAATAAAACAGAAGAACATCGTGGTCTTTTTAAAGGAATTGGCGTTATCGTTGATGAAACCTGATCTTATAAATCGTTTGACAATTCCAAACTTAACTTTAAGCCTTCGAAATTCTATTGCAAGAATTGCCAAAATAACATTACCGAACTCATCACAACCTGAACTATCGGATATTCAGTTTTGTTCACTTTGCCCTCGCTGCAAAAATAGAAAAGTAAAAAAAATGTAATTCTGGTCATCAACCAATTTGCCCAGAGCATTCTTGTTATACTTGTGTAAAGTGCCGTAAATTATGAGGATACGGAGATTGATTAACATTGGTTTATTCCGATATCTTTTTTGTATTTTTTATTATGTATATTATGTTATATTAATGGGCCGGCGTAGCCGAGTGGTAGTGTGCTAGGCTAGCGTGCCGGTGGTCCGGAGTTCAAATCCTACCGCCGGCAAGAACAACTAGACATTTTTAAATGTTTATAGGCCCCAGGTCGACTCAGCCTGAATAAAATGAGTACCTTGGGTAAAACCAGGGGTAATAATAGGCGGTTGAAGCGTAGCACTGGCCCTGTTACCTTCCTTGTATACCGTAGGCCCTAGATATAGCAGACTACCCTGCTATACTCCCAAAGCCACGTGAGCGGTATAAAACGGGAGACTATTATTATTATATGTTATATTATTATGTTCTTATTAGTTAATAAAAAAAAAGTTTAAAATCTGTTTTAAAAATTTTATTTGGTAAAGAAAGGCAAAAGTTGGATATATGAGAGAAAATCTCACGCGCGACCACTCGCGTTCTAACCTACCTAGCGACCAATGCCGGGTTAAGCTGGGAACCAACCGAATGTGGCGTGGCACGCCTTGCGCAATAGAAAATATGTAATAGAAAAAGATAAAAGCTAAAGACGGGAATCAGCGTAACGTAACATATAGCGTTATTTCTCAGAATTTGTGATTTACAATCCTTGGACAAAGAGCAAACCCCCTATTTATGGCAAGAGAGGAGTGGCGTGGACTGCCCGCTCGTTTGTCGGTAAATGAGCACAGTTCAAAGAAAATCAGAAGCTGAAACAGGACCTTCTTCATGTGCCGCGATTATCGAGCGTTGGCTATCAAATTGGCTATAGTAATTTTGTTGACGGCTGCTCAAAAAAGGGATGCAGAGGATCTGTTAAACCACTCTCTCAGGTTTTTAAGCCATGACGTTCTTCTTCGACCTGGCCCACTTCTTCCGTCTACCTTGCCTTGTATTATTAAATGGAGTATATTATATCTCTCTGGGTGTCACATAACATGGCCAAAATATTCAAGTTTTCGATTTTTAACTGTTCTAACGACTTCTGTAACTTTTTCCATCCGATGAAAAACAACTTCGTTACGAACTCTATCCACCCAACTTATTCGTAGGATTCTCCGATACACAAATGTCTTCAAAGGCTTCCAGTTTCTTGAAAAGTGTATTCGTTAAAGTCCAACCTTCCACACCGTACAAAACGGTATAGAACATATAACATCTCACTAATGAAATTTTCAGAATCAAAGTAATGTTTTTTCCACATAAAAGTTTCTTTATCTTAAGAAATGCAGCTCTGGCTTTCTCTATACGTATTCTAATTTTTTTGCTCATGTCCTAGTTCTCATGGAGATGACAACTAAGGTAGGTGATACTGTTAGTTCTCTCCAGTTGTTCACCGTAAGTTGTTACTACTTCCGGTTGTATTGGCGTCTTACTGACAACCATCACCTTGGTCTTTGCGGTGTTTAGCTTGAGTCCATATTCATCCATTCTTTTCACTGTTGTAAACTGGTGAAGCGTGCGATGCCACACTCCGTTCGAAACTGTCTTAACAAATCGTTCTGACGTCACGAGGAACCTTTCGAAACGGTTCAAAGGCTCGAAGAGAGATTTCGAAGCGCGGCCTAGAAAATTCGACTTGATTCCAAAAAAGGTGCGAAAAGATATGCAGAAATATATTTTTATAAAGAACAATTTAGATTTTAGTGTTAGTCGATAAAATAAATGTGTACTATTAAGTAAATAAATGTTATAAATTAATTTTGCTTTTAGTGTTATCGTTAAAAGACTGTAAATAAATTAAAATAAATATTACAAAGTTTCTCTTTTAAACACTCTTGTGTAAAGACCAGAGGCGTAGCTACCGCCGCGCGCCGTATCAATTATACGGGGCTCCCGACTTTCAGGGGTCCCAGCGCGGCATGTCGAAACAAAATTCCATTTAAAAAAATTGAACAAAATATTCTAGAATTATTCCACTATTAAAATGCTTTGAAACAGTGTATATTGTTTGGCTATCGACATTTTGGTGTAATGGCTTCTTTATCTGTATATAAATTATATTTATCTATTTTCTTCTCTTTGTTGCTCGCCGTTATTTCATAACAACAGAGCTTTCTTTGTTTTCAAGCTATCTTTCATTAAGTGAATTTAGCACAGTGTGTGGCCTCAGTCCATTCTTTTGGTATGTGTTCACATTCCCATATTTCTTTTAGCAGTATCGGATCTAGACATTTGCCTTGGGAAGGGAAATAGGCCTTAGGAGGGGAAATTTCAATGAAACACCAACCAAAAGACATGAAAAAGATAAACGCAAACTATATAAAAGACATAAATCATAACATATATATGCATTAAGTTCCCTTAATTGCCCTACCTTTCATTGTCCATTCACCGTTGGCTGTGTGTGAGACATTGTATAATGTATAATGCCAAATTATAACTTTTGTAATCGCTTTACCTTTGAATATTATAATTTCGTGTAATCTGTTCTTTATCTATAAATTGTATTTATGTATATCTATTTGCCGGCCGCTCGCCGTTGGGCACACTTAAACAAAGAACAGAGCTTCTTTGTTTAAGCTCATTTTCAATGTCCATTCACCCTTGGCTTGAAAAAACTGACTCTGTTTTCAAACAATGAGTCTCAACAATTCAAATCTATTCTTTGGCTTTGGTTTATTAGAATTTATTAGGTTTATTATTTTTATCTATATTTAGGTGTTAAGTATACGCAGAACTGATTAGTTCCGAAGATTGTATTACCTATGTAATTTGCAATTTATTTAAATTTTGCAATATATTGATTGTTTTGTTTTATTTCATTGTCTTTTATTTTGTAATAATATTGACGATTTATGTAATTTCAGTAAACTGTATTTGTTATTGTTTTTTTTTACTCTTTGTAAGCTTTGTCCATAAAATTTTAAAATTTTCAGTGACAATAAAGCATATTTCTATTCTATTCCATACAAGCGTTTTTGCTTCTTTTGTTGAACATTTTTCCAGCACTGTCCCATATCAGTCGTGGAAGAGGGCCCCGCGACAAACTTTGATAAGGAGCCCCGTAGAGCTAGCTACGCCACTAGTAAAGACCTCTGTAATCTACTATCATACAAACTGTGCTATCATCCTTTATATTACTAAACTACTTACATTGAATACTGAGTTTTACATTTTGGAATATTCGTAAAGATGTGGTTCTTCAGAGTATCTGTCGGGATTAAATCAAAGACTGAAATAGATCTCTTGGCTCTGTTGAATTGTATTTCGCTATCGGAAAAATCTTGAACTGGCTAAAATCAACGATAAAATCTTAGCACAATTAAAAAGTATACAGCAGTAGCAATCAGACTCCATTTACCTCTACTTGAATTACAATAATTCCATCTAGCTGTGACGCTTCTTTATTTTTCTAAGAAAAAAATAATAAAGTAAATAAATGTGCAACTTAAATTAAGTATGTGGGAACGATTACATTTTTGCAGAAAAAAAGCAAAAAAAGCTCTGCAATTCAAAAAAATCCTGCAATAGACGTGACAGCTTGGCGTATTTCATCCGAAAAAAATATAATATATATTAGGTTTGTTCTAGCAAACAGTCAAACTAGTCAGAAACCGTCAGCAAACAGTTGGTCAGTGGGAGAACATTATACAGTCACCAGTGCTATCCCCTCTACTCGCACTGGTCGACTATTCGCTGATGGTTTCAAACAGTTTGAAACTGATGCTAGAACAAACCTATTATATGAGTTACCAAAGCAACTAACCTATCCATAATACAGTTTAAGAAGAACCTAGAAGCTTTAAAAGAGTGAGAATTTATTTTCTAAATTCTAAATGATATAGGTACTAAAGAAATTAACAAAAAATGGGTCTTGTTGATGATGTTGTAATAGTCTTGGACTTAAAATATCTAAGGAAACGGTTATATGTATTACTATAGATAGAACATAATAGAAAAAATAGAATCAATGGCATGCTCGGTCTAAGAATAAAATTATTGATAATAATAAGTATAAAGGTTAGAAATATCATAAATATGAATATATAAAGTAGAAGCTACAGTTAGAACGCAGTGCAGGTAGCATAGGGCAATGTACCTATTTCTTATCGGAGAACGGCCGGCCACGTTGCTGGTTTTCCCCGAGCGGTGAATTAGGACCGGATTTAAGAATCATAGCACATACCACTGGAATATACGCGCACACAACAATTGCCTACGGTTGTATACAGTATACACGCACCTATCACTGTGCCGACATGAACGGCGTCCATGCGTGCCGTAAGACTAAGGCCGTCCGCACATGGGCCGATGCTCGTAGTAGTCGACTCGATTCCTGTCGCGTAGATCTCTCCCCGCCACTCAAGTTCCTTCGTTGTGGCATTGAGCTCCGTAGACGGGGCGTTTAGGATTTCAAATCTCCTCGTCTTGTACGACCCTCGTCCCTTGCGATCGGTAGCGCACGAGAAAGTTCGACTGAGACGCACGTTTCAGTCGTTTTTTTTAAAGAGTGAATATTATGTTCGTTGATTGTAATACTAGTGGCTTTGTGGAAATATATTGTTTGTAATATAAAATTCAGAAAACATTGAAGTTCTCTTTCTAGGTGCTTATTATAAAATTCGTTGGGGAAGTAGAAAAATACCCTCAATTGTATAATGCTAATTGTATAATAGTTATTTATGTACCAAGTCAGTAAAGTAACTCTTTATCGAACGAGTCTGATATTACGAGCAGAGGGAGCGAAGCGAGCGAGGCGAGTAACAGACGAGTTTGATAAAGAGTCTTTACTGACGTGGTGCATTCAAAATTTTATCGCCAATGATAAAAACATTAACACTTACTTAATTACATCCTTCTAATGAAAAAAGAGTTTGTACGCACGTAAGAAGTCACACTTCTATTATTATGATTTCAACGAAATAAATAATATATTTGAAACAGTTTAATTGTATTTTTGTTTAAACATTAAACTAATTTGAATACTTAAAATAATTCCCAAAATTAAAAATAACGAATAGTTACGTCAGTGTTTATGAACTCCCCGCAGTTGTTGCTAGCCTTCCACAGTTGCTTCTCCCTTCATGAATCGTAGAAAATCTAAATAAACATATTTACTAACAAGATCTATCACCGTCCTATATATCGAATTAACAAAAATACCATTTTACACTTTATCTGCATTAATACCTAACTTAAAGATTTAAGATTTTTTTTTAATTTTAGACGAAATAAAAATTTCGTATGACAGTAATGACAGAATGCGTTTGCACGACGCGACGGCCGGGTTCGATGTTTAATCGATAGTTGTTATCAATATTGAATACCTAATTACTAAATCTGTAAAGTTTGGATTTATTTTGTATGAATATAATTGCAAAATAGTATAGAATTTCATTTTTTGACGTTATTATTTACACGAATTGACGAATTTAAATTTTGTATTTTGTATAAAATATTTTTAATAATATTACAGTAAATAAATTTTAAGTTCACTCAACTAATTAATCGATTACTGTCATCGGCCACTTACATTCAATCTCGGTTAATTTGATTAATCGCGGCAGGTAAAGTAAAATTCTTCTTTCAGTACAATAAAGTGTTACTTTACTGCCGCAAATGAGGGCAAATGAGTACAATAATGAATGACTTTAGTGACGGTTGGCGATAAAAATTATAATAAAAATATAACAATACCGTACTTTCCACAGATCGAAATATTAGTTTTGGTTGATATATAAAAAAATGCCTTCTTCCTGGTTGGAAGATGTGAACAAACTTAATCGACTAGTGTGCGGAGAGCAATCGCTTGTGCCGCAGGGTTCGTACAAGACGAGCAAGACGCGCGAACTTCGAGACGTGTCTTCGATCGACCCATGTGCGGACGGCCTAACACTGCATTTTAACTCTGGCTTTTACTATAGACATAAAATATACTACTACACTACTTTCCTAGCTCTACTCTATGTATAAGTCATATTGTTTTTTTTTGTCACTTATTTCGTAGCCAGTATCAATCGACAATCACAAACATATAACAAACAGAAATAACATGTATATAATATACAAATTCTCCAACCTTCTTTTTCTTTGAGTGCTTTTTCTTCCGTTTCTTCTTGATCCTTTTTATTTTGACTTTTTCAGAATCTGATTCACTATCCTCACTATCAGAATCGCTGCTTTCTTTGTCAGACAAGGACAACTTTAAAGTGGCTTTACATATCTAAAAATAAACAACACGATTTGTTATGTTTTTGATCTTTTTGAATATATGTTTAACCTACATAACAAAGAAAATACAAAATTGGATACAGGAACAATGATAAAGAAGAAACGAGGCTGAGGAAGGAATCAAATTGTGTTAAATTAAAGATGATTCATAATTCTCATTTTAATCTCAAAAGGAACGAATATCAGAAATAAGAAAAACAAATGGTAAAATATAAAAGGCCAATACCTAGAACTATATACATGTCTATGACATTAGATACAAGTAACCTAACCTAAACTAACCCCCAAAAATTAGTGCTTCACGTCACACAAGAGAAGTGAGATCTGTAGTAGGAGTACGCAAAATATAATTATATTTTAGTGCCGTCAAGTTGCCTAGCAAACGTCGATTCTCCCATTATGAAATTCTATTTTGTGACGTCAGCAAAATATAATTCTATTTTGCGTGCTATGGGCTCTACTCGCTGCCATCTAAAACTAAGTGATGATTGCAGCAGAGAAAACTGAGGCTATACGGTGGTAAGTCTCTTTCTAATCGGAGAAGTTTATCAAATCAGCGACAGTGGGAAAGTGACGTGATCGATAAACTCAACGTCATTGGATAAACCCCGTCGATTAGAAAGAGACTTCTCACCAAATGTCTCAGTTTTCTCTGTCGCAATCGTCACTCAGTTTTAGATGGCTGCGCGCAGTCTAGTATTATATGACTATGAGGGAGACACATATATGTGAATCAATTAGATAACGTTGGCTAAACACCAAAAAATGAGATACTTTAAACAACTATACTTACTCTAGTAAATATCTGAATTTGTGAGAGGGCAAAAAACTTGTGAGTTATGTTTTTAAAAAGTCTAATTTAATAATCTTTGGATATTTCATTCCTTAATAAAACTAATACAACAAAATATATACACATACATAGCCAGATGTGTAACAAAACAATGGACAAATAAGAAAGTCTAGTTGATGAAATCAGTTTCAATATCACAAAAAATATTTAACAACCACTAAAAAGGCACTTATACGGGGTGACTCGTTAAGAATGTACAATCTCTAAGTTGTAGATCCTAGACCTCAAAATGTTAAGGTTTAACCCAAATCACTTATATATCAAATTATGTGACTTTTTATTGAGTTACAGGGTGTTTTATTTAACTATTTAAAAACTATTTGTACCCAGTACTTTAAAACTATTTGACATGTCCTTGTTATATTTGGCAGAAAGTGTAGGTACTGTACACCTCACTAAATTATGATATACTATATACGTTCTGACTACTCCCAGAGGCGTACGACAGGGAACAGTGAATGGTTGACCCTTCACAAATTTTACGCCACTGACGGAATTGCTATTTTAGCGCAATGTTTCGTGTACTATCGGCACAATCTGGCAACCCTGTAAGTTGTGAAGTAAGGCACTAATACGTCAACGCGGATGGCCGATGGCAGATCTCGTCTCTTCTACTGACTGTATTGTATTGAGTTCAATAAACCTGAGAAAGTGCAAGAACCCTTTTACTTACTTAACAGAACATGGTGGCAGATGGTGCACTTTTCCAGATTAACTTAATATTTCAAGTGAAGAGAGAGAAAAATGATTAGTGAAGTTTAACTTTTCCATGTGTAGTGTCTAGGTTATGTACGTTGTGTTGAAATCATACACAAAGCAAAATGGCAATGGCAAATACAGATTTAGACGTTAGTAGCGGCTCAACGACAATTAACATGCCTGTTCAGGTAAATCCACCGGAGAAATTTACGTTTTCACAGCCAAATATGTGGCCCCAGTGGCGCAAGAGGTTCCAGCGTTTCATGAGCGTGTCGGGACAAGATCAGAAGCCGGAGAAAGACAAAATTGACATTCTTATGTATATAATGGGAGATGAGGCCGAAGAAATCGTTCTACAGTTTCCGAAAATTCCAGCTACTTATTCGGAGATGTTACAGAGTTTTGAAAATCACTTTATTCCCCGTCGCAACGTAATATTCGAACGGTTTAAGTTTAACTCCCGAATTCAACAACCAGGAGAAGCTATAGAACACTTTATTACCAGTTTACATTCGTTGGCAGAATATTGTGACTACAGCACCCTTAAGGAAGAGCTAATTAGGGATCGCATAGTGGTAGGAATGTCAGATACAAAAACTAGCGAACGTTTGCAACTACAAGGTACTCTGACTTTGAAAGATTGTATTATTGCTGCAAAACAAGCAGAAATGCAGGCAAATCAGACTCGGGAATTGCGTAATGAAAACTGTTATCATCCAACTCAAGAAGTAGCAAAAGTGGGTGTCCAAAATAGAGAACGAGGCAATGTCACCGGATCATTTCAGAAGGCAGACAACATCAGAAGAAAGAATTTCCAGGGAGACACGTGTATGTTTTGTGGTCAGCAATCTCACTCTAGGGAGGTATGTCCTGCTAGAAGGTCTCAGTGTAATAAGTGCAAAAAGTTTGGGCACTGGGCATCAGTTTGTTTATCTGGTAAAGGTCAAAGGGAAAATAAGGTTAGTACTGTAGAAATTGATAATTTTATGATAAATTCAGAGGGTAATAATTTGAATTTTGTCGGCTCTGTTTATATTAATAATATTGAGGCTCGAGAGTGGCTGATTTCTGTGCTTGTGTTTGAGCTGCGGACAAAATTTGAATTTTTAATTGACTCTGGAGCAGATGTTTCATGTATTCCTAGTTCTCTGATGCCTAAAGAGATATTAAAAACTTTATGTAAGCCTTATCAAAAAGTTACTGGTCCATCTGGCATTAAATTGGAGGTAGTAGGAACTCTTCCTGTTACCCTCTGTCATAATAATGACATTTCAAAAACTCAAATGTTTGTTATACAAAATTTATCTAAACCTATTTTAGGAAGGAAATCAATAATAGACTTAAAACTTCTACAATTTCATGAAAATGTTACAGTAAAAAATATAAATAATGTATTTAATCCAGAGGCAGTTTTCAGAAAATTTTCAACATTATTTAATGATATAGGTACATTTAAAACAGAAATGGAAATTAAATTAAAAGACAACATTAAACCCTATGTACAATCAGTCCCTAGAACAGTTCCTATTCCATTACTCCAACCGTTAAAAGAAGAAATTGATAGATTATTAAATCTAAAAATAATTGAACCTGTTGATTATCCTACAGAGTGGGTCAGTCCCATTGTTGTGGTCCAAAAAGGCCAAAAAGTTCGACTCTGTGTGGATTATACCCATTTAAACAAATCTGTTCTTCGTTCATATTTTCCTATAAACAAAGTTGAAAGTATTTTAGCCAGAATAAAAGATAGTAAATATTTCTCAAAAACTTGATACTTCTTCTGGATTTTATCAGATTCGTTTAGACCCAGAGTCTCAATCCCTTACCACATTCATAACTCCCTTCGGTAGGTATCTCTTCACTCGAGTTCCCTTCGGTATCACTTGTGCCCCCGAATATTTTTCTATATTGTTAAACAAAATATTAGCTGGTTTGGACGGTGTAATTAGTCACATAGATGATATCTTAATCCATGCTCCAACACTAGAAGAACACAACAAAATTCTGGATGAAGTATTATCCAGAATACAAGCTGAAGGTATAGCTCTAAATAAAGATAAATGTGTGATTGCTGTTCAAAAACTCCAGTATTTAGGTCACGAAATCTCAAATGAAGGAGTGTCAATTGCACCTGAAAGGATTTCAGCATTTGTTAACTTTCCAGAACCGACTAATAAAACAGAATTACTACAGTTTTTAGGTATGATAAATTTTTCATGTAGATTTATACCTAATCGCTCTGAAATCCTAGAGCCCCTTACGTCATTACTGAAAAAGAGTGTCACATTTATCTGGGACAGTCCGCAGAAACAAGCCTTTGTAAGAGTTAAGGAATTACTACAAAAAAGTCCATGTTTAGCTCACTTTGACCCTACCAAACAGATAGCAGTTTCAGCGGATGCCTCATCATTTGGATTGGGAGCATGTTTGATTCAGTTTAATGAGGGTAAAAAGGAAATTGTTGCCTATGCTTCTCGTTTGCTTTCTTCCACTGAAAAAAGATATGCCCAAATAGAGCGGGAAGCCCTAGCTCTGACATGGGCTGCTGATAAGTTTCAAGAATATATCACTGGGATACCGATTGTTTTAGAGACTGACCACAAACCTAAAATCAAAAGTACTAAAATCAAAACCGATCGATGAGCTCACACCTCGCTTGCAAAGACTCAGAATTAGATTGATGAGATATGATTATGAGGTTCATTATACTCCAGGCAAAGAGCTGGTTGTAGCGGATGCTCTTTCACGTCGGTTCGATGAGAATAGCAGTGACCCAATTGAAGACGAATTAGCAAGCGAAGTAGAAGCTCATGTTCATCTTATAGTCAGTTCGGTTCAAGTAAAGCCGTATTTTATTGAAGAAATTAAGGAAGAACAGAGAAAAGATCCCATTTGTTTAAAACTAAGAGAATATTGTACGTCGGGTTGGCCTGAACAAAATAAATTAGAGGAATGCTTAAAGCCTTATTATAATTATAGGTTGGAGTTGTCTTTTAGCGATAATCTATTATTGAGAAATTCCCGATTATTTATCCCTAGATGTCTACAATTTCGGTGTTTAGAATATCTCCACCAAGGTCATTTAGGGATTGTAAAATGTAGAGCGAGAGCAAAAGCTTCAATATGGTGGTTGGGTCTATCCACTCAGATCGAAAATTTAGTTAGAAATTGTCCTATATGTATAGAACATAGAACAAATCCGGTAGAGCCCCTTATAAGGGATCCTTTTCCTGAGCGCCCATGGCAGAAAGTTTCTTTGGACCTTTTTAAACATAACTGCTGGTACTTAATTGTTACTGACTATTATTCCCGTTTCTTTGAGATATTTAAATTAACCACTATGACTGAATTGGTAATAATATCCAAACTTAAAGAACTTTTTAGTCGGTATGGGATTCCAGAGATAGTGCGTTCAGATAATGGGCCTCAATTCAGTACTCAATTTAGAATATTTGCTTCTCAATATGATTTCAGACATATTACTAGTAGCCCTTATTTCCCTCAATCCAATGGATGCATAGAGGCTGCAGTTAAAATAGCAAAAAATCTCCTTAAGAAAAATGAAGACCTTAGTCTAGCTTTATTAGCTTATCGTACCACACCCCTTGAATGTGGAGTTTCGCCTTCCGAACTACTAATGAATCGTAAATTGAGATCTCCCTTACCCGTAATTCCAGAATTGTTAAATAATCCCGTTAATACTGATTCGGTGGTAGAAAGAGAGAATAGAGCGAAAGAAAAATCAGCCTTCCAGTTTAATAAAAGACATAGGGCCAGGACTTTGTCAGATTTATCTATAGGAGACAGTGTTTGGGTAATTGATTTGAGGTTGTACGGAAAAATTTCATCCATTTTAAACGAACCAAGATCTTATATAGTAAAAACCAAGTCTGGAAATTACAGACGAAACCGTCATGACCTCATTCCAGCACCATACTACTTTGAACCTGAATTTACTCCAGCACTGCCTCTGCCCACTTCTGATTCTAATTTTAATAGTAAAGAAGGTAGGTGGGAAGATTGTGCGAGTCGGAAGGATTGTGCGGGAAACAGTGAGTTGTGTAATGATAACAATATTGTGCTAACAGTTCCAAATACAGAAAATAACTGTTCTAATATGGAACAGGATTCTTCTCGTCCGAAAAGGATATCTCGACGGCCAGCTTATCTGAAAGATTAATTAATTTCATGAAAATTTGTTTTTGTAAAGAGGGAGATGTACTATCGGCACAATCTGGCAACCCTGTAAGTTGTGAAGTAAGGCACTAATACGTCAACGCGGATGGCCGATGGCAGATCTCGTCTCTTCTACTGACTGTATTGTATTGAGTTCAATAAACCTGAGAAAGTGCAAGAACCCTTTTACTTACTTAACAGAACATTTCGATTCTCCAATACTCTCTATGTAAATAATATACTCTTCACTCGTAATGATAAAGTCATTAGTTTTCGAGATATTTGAAGTTAAACTGTAACGGCACAGTTATTTTAATTAATGTATTGTGTCGCATAGGTATCTCGAAAATTAATGATTTTATCATTAAAAATGAATAAAGGACTGTTCATTCTTAACGATAAAATCATTAGTTTTCAAGATATGTGAAATTTGAAATTAAATAATAAATTGATCAAAGTAACTGTCCCGTTACATGTTTAACTTCAAATATCTTCAGAATGAATGACTTTATCGTTACGAGTGAAGAGTATATTACAATATTTACATAGAGAGTATTGGAGAATCGAAAAATTGTGCCAAAATAGCAATTCCGCTAGTGGCTTAGAATTTGGGAAGGGTCAACCATTCACTGTCCCCTGTCGTACGCCTCTGATAGTAGCCAGAAACGTTTATTTATCTTAATTTAGTAGAATGTATAGTAAAAACACTTTCTGCCAAGAATGACAAGGATACGTCAAATCGTTTTTAAGTACTACTGGGTACAAATATTTTTTAAATCTTTAAATAAAACATAATGTAACTCGGTAAGAAGTCACATTTTAATAAGTGATTTGGGTTAAATCTGAATATTTTGAGGTCTAGAATCTACAACTCGGAGATTGGACATTCATAATGAATCACCCTCTATATTATATTACTATTGTTAATTTACTGGTAGGGGTTTTCTGGGCAGAGTGGGGCTCTTCAGGGTTGCGTTTTGAGGCCTCGCTTTTGGTGCCGAGATGGAGAACTTCGATCTGGTTTTTTTCACTAGCACTATGGGGGAACACGGAGGAACTAGTGGCAGTTGAATATCTTCGTCGTAGTCCCGTCCGACTTCATCGCTGCTATTGGACGTGTCCCCATCATCACTGGAACAAAAGATAAATAATAGAACGGAATATAAATTTGTAATTAAATCGAAAATGTCCAAGATCAAAAAGAAATGAATGGATTAAAAAAGTTACGAAACATGTTAGTGAATGAGGACCAAAACTTAATATTTGTAAATCTACTCCACAAAAGGATAAAACGTGAGATACGCAGATCATATTTAGCGATTCCCGAGAATACGAGAGAGTGCGCGGCGAACTCCAGATAAAATGGAGTGATGATTTTAAGAAACATGCTGAATCAGCAAGCACTTGATAGATCCATTGACTAGGGAGGCGCTTCTTTCCGAAATTGGATAGAATAATGCTAATAGATCATAATATGATTAAAGACAGAGATGAAACCTAAATAGACGAATAAAATTGAAAAAACCAAACATATAGGCCTTTTTCATACTTTACGACTTTGATCGTCACGACAAACGGTCGTACGACCGTTTGTCGTGCTCATCGGACTTTCACACTTAACGACAGTATTCATCTTATTGTCGTAGAGAGCACATGGCGTAGAATGAACCGGGCAAAAATTTATTATTTATACATAATATATTATTTATACGTAGAAAAAGTTCTTCGAACATCTGCAGATGTGATTGGTGCGTATTTAAAATTACATAAATGTGCAGGTACTATTTTACAACAATATAATAAAGGGCTTTCTGCAGAAAAATATTAGTTTATTACATGGCAGGTATAACGATGGGTTTTCCCGCTTATCTCCCAAGCCTGAGGGATTAAAATTCTTATGATTTATTGAATTATTAGAGTTTTATCATAGCTCTGTATACTTCATAGAATTTTGCTTAAGACAGGAAGTAACATGAAATTTCACTATAGTTTATCATAAGAAGTAAAATAAACAAATATAAGCAACACATCTTTAAAATGAGCATTTTTACTAAAAATCCTACTTATAATCTTTTGTAATTGAATTGAATTGAAGCTATTTTCTTGTGGTCTCTTATTCAATTTACTATTTTAGTTGGGAATAAGCCACAATTTTATTTTATGATTAAGGTTATTTGACGTTTCGATTTCCACTTCGGAAATCGTTATCAAAATACTTCTTCTTCTTCTTGTCTTTATCTTCATGCGTATTACATTACATGCCATAATTATTTCAAAATATTTTATTAGATTTGTACTTTATGTTCTGTTTTAAATAAAATGTAGCAATACAAATGTTATTCAAGTAGTGATACATTAAAAATAATACAATTAAAAATGTTGCGTTTACATAACGTTGGAAATTATGGGCTAAAAAATTCAAGTTTGTAATCTACGAGTCTACTTTAAATATAAAATAAAGTAAGTACAACTTACCAAACTTAGTAAGTCCTCTAGTAGTATTATTCCAGTAAGTAGGTCCTCTAAGTTTTCAAAATCAGGGTTAACCTCCACTAAAACTTCACGCCATGCATTTCTTGTCGCATTTCTGTCTTTATACACATCCAAAGTTTTGTCCCACAACACTGGTCTACTTTGTACCAGTGTAATTAAAAATTCCCCATCTATATTGTCTGCCATTATGTACGTGCCACTGGACTCACTGGTACTACATGACTAACTGTCGTTAAGTATGGAAGCACTGATTTATGCCCGTGGTTCACTGATAGCACGGCACGACACGACCGTCGTCCATTGCAGTGACATTGGACGACAGGCGAGGAGCAACGGCACGACAGTTAGTTGTGGTCGTCCTGTGTGAAAGGCTTCGTAGATCCGGACATTGCTGTATTGGACTAATGGAATGTACGACTAACTGTCGTTACGACCGTTTGTCGTGACGACCGAAGTCGTAAAGTACGGAATAGGCCATAGGGGAATTATCTTTTGATACACATCCTCATCATCCAACCTGATCAAAGTTGAACATAGACCTAATTTCTTTTACTTCTGTCGGTCTTAAGGTTAATATAGCAAATTAGCTGAAGGATAGATCCTAGTGCAATTAAAATCTAAGTGCAAACAATCCGAAGACATCTGACAAACACTCTTAAGTCAAAGGCTACCAATGCTGATGCAAAATCACCGAAAGACATATATTACTTAGTTATTCTTTTGTTGTAGTTTATTCATTATGCAACTGTATTCACCATATTCATGTATGGTTCAACTCTTCCAGAAGTAAGTAGTTTGATTCCAACGTATTGCATTTCTGTTCTTCTTCTAAAGGTGACTATCTTCTAGAAATGTTAACGACCACATTCACCTATCTTATTCTATTCACAGTAGTTCGAAATACATCCGTTGACGATAGACCAGTTCACTTCCTAAGATTGGCTAGCCAGGATATACGTCTACGTCCTCTCTTGCTCTCAATCTGGCGTTGTATAATCAACTGTAGAAGTGGTATTTACTATTGCGCATAATGTGGCAGATGCAAGCAGATTTTCTGTTCTTTACGATGTTAATAATTTCTTTGTCTTTTCTTAGCCTCTGGAGAAAAATTATGTTGGTTGTGTGGGGTACACATAAGACCCTCAACATGAACATACGTCGGTAGCACAACATTTCAAATGCCTCGAAACGTTTTATGACGTCTTCTGTAATGCTCCAGCTTTCTACTCCGTAGAGGAGGACACTAAAGACGTCACATCTAAGAATTCTTACACAAGAGTACAGGGTTTAACCTAACTACACGCGCTGGCGTACTTTGTACGCCAGATATAAGAATTCTATTGCAAATGTATTTAAAAAATTAATTTTTGACATTCTTTATCTATCTAATCTATCAGTGGAATGTGCTTTACAATTGGTTTTAGTTTCGTTACAATCGGCGTTTTGGAAAGGTCGTAATTTACAGTTTATTATTTGTTGTTTCCGGTTCTGGACAATGCACGCCACGATTATAGTAATATAAGTAGTAATATAAGTACATCTTTCAATTGTTTTTTAGTAATTATGGCACAAAATATATTTGTCTTCATAAAACCATACTTTCTCTCATTTAAAAAAATCACATTTGAAAAAAAAATATTAGTAATTTTATTTATCATTGAATCAGATTCCAGTTATAAATTCCAATTGGATTACTGAGAAGGAACACCAAGTATTCGCTGATGCCGAATAAGGTTTATAACAAACAATTAAGTGTATTTTTTCAAAAAAAAATAAACAAATCCGCTGTTTTTAAGTATATTTTCTTGTGGCGTATAAAGTACGCCACGCGTGTAGTTATGTTATAACTTTATGCGCAGGTAGTTAAAGGTTAACAGAGTGTGTTCCTGCCATAGATATATAATTCTATGGTTCCTGCTGTCTCACAAAACAAGCACATTCACCATGAAGTTTAGAGCAAAGATAAAGGCACCATTGTAATAGTTTGTAATCTTTAAACATCGACATAGTGTCGCCTTTAATTAAGCCCAATATTCTCAAATTTTTTAATTAAAAGGCCATGCGACCAAATTCTGTGCCTAGTTTCAACTACTAAGATCTGGAGTTAACCTGATTAATGTCTGATAAGACCGAAAACGTTTGTGATGTACGTTGAGTCCAACTTGGATCTATTTTAGAACATTTTTTTAATAAAATTTATATACATATACACAGGAAGATTTTTTACTTCTTAAGTAATTTTTACTTTCAATTAGAGGGATCCCTACCTTTTTATGTTAATGCAATAATTAGGATAGGGAGTTAAAGATAAATACTAGTGAAAGACGCTTTGTTGTTGATAAAGTAATATACAAATTATAGTAGGTAGGGGAGGAAAGTATGCTAAATGTGCAGTCACTCGAGCGCTTTGTGGACCTATTGGGTTGTGAAGAGTTAGATTCTAAAACCAAAAAAAGTTAAGTAAAGTTTTCCATTTTAGTGGGGACTTTCCATTTTTAATTTAATTTTCAATTTCCAACAATCACTTTTTCCGATTATAGCGCCATCTATCCATAATTCGAAAAAATGTTTCAAATACAAGTTACTCATTTTTACGTAAGGGATCCGAATCTACAATAAAAAGGGAGCTCCTATCTAAAATTTTAAAGTAACACCCCACCCCACATCCGTGGGGGGGTCGTGTTTGGTGCCATTCGATAGATTTTTCAAACATATTGAATAAGTGTATTTTTCAGTTTTTCGATCTGATGTTCATTTCGCGAAATATCGCGGGATTCGTATTTAAAATTTTAAATTTACCCCCCACCCCTCTCCGTGTGCAGTCGTGTTTGGTATCATTCGATAGATTTTTGACAAATATTGAGCACGTATTTTTTAGTTTTTAGGTTCTTTTCGCGAAATATTCGCTTTTTTCTTGTAAAACTTTGTGACTCACCAATTTCCTTACGCCCCGCCCAAATCGTCAGATTTTTGAAATATACACTGTTTTGCATGTACTTAACTTACCTTATCTTAATCTGACGATTTCGGGTTTTTCTAATGATAGACTTTTTTTTCGGCCACCCCTTAACGAACTTCCCTGTGTTTAGAGATAATATATAGTAGAGGTACATCTACAGGGTACCAGGGTTCTCCCCATATGATAATCTGAAGCGCTCGAGTTACTGCAAAAATCCCCGCTTGGGCTCGCCTACCATTATAAAGGAGGGAAAAACAAATAATTGGTTAGTAGGAAAACAGCTCTCAAATTTTAAATTTCGAATTTCTATATGACTACCTACCTACGACGTAAGAAACTGTGTCCGTAGGAATTAGGTTCCCTACAACAACGAAAAAAGGTTAAAACTATAAAATATGACAAGCCCTAAATAGCGGAGGAAAGACATTTGGGTTGAAAAAGAAAAAATTTACATATTTTCTTTTAACTGTTTTTGTTAACAATTTGCAATAACTGTGATGCAGAGTTAGGATATAAAGCATTTAAGAAAGGACATGTCAGTTAGCCAAAATTAGTTACTCGTATTAACGTATATTCGTGTTCAGCGGCCTCAAAAACCTCCTAAGTAACAAAATGTGCCTAATTTTATCAAATTCATGGAGTTATATATTGTTTAACTTTGAATAGTTAAGAATTCACTTTTAGAATGCATTTTTCTATGGTTCTTCATGAAGAGGCATTTTTCAGCTTCATCATGCATGATCAGATCCAACCTTATAGCTTGACCTAACTAATATCACAAGCTTAGTATCACAAGCTTTATTAAGATTATTACGAATTCAATTCTCAAAACCGCATTTAAATCTATCTTACTTATAAAAAAAATCGAAAGTTCAGTGCTTAATTCTTATCGGTTTTCTCGGAGTATTAAAGGGCTTATATTATACATTATTTTGTATGAAAATATTAAAAACTATTATTCACAGTGCTACTTACCTTGAGTAATCACTGAGTTTAATATTGGTGGGCTCCTCAGCATTAGATCCCTCTTTCACCAACCTTTCCACTATTTTCACCCTCAATTTTTCCTAAAATAAAACACTACTTCAGATCGGAATAATTTATTAAATAATATAATCAATATTATCATATATTAAAAAAAACATTGATTCTATGATCTTGTACACTACGAACTGAACTCCGAAAAAAGCAGCCAGATACATCCCCAAACACGTAAGAGACAATTTACATGAATCTGAAATACGTGATTCTACCTTTTTGGGATCTTCATCGTAGAAGTCCAACAGTGTTTGACAGAAAGTTTTGCCCATTTGCTCTAAATCTTGGATGCTGAAGTGAGTGTCCGCTCTACAGCCTAATGTCGATCCAGCTAGTGAGGTTTCCAGGGTGTAGCTGTTTGCTATGCCCATCATCCACATCACTACCCTTCCGGTGCCTTCTTTGTTCTTCTTGATCTTGAATTTACAGCTTTCGAAACTAAACTAAAAGAGAAAGAGTATTAATAAGGGTGTATTGACAACTTTTTAGCTATGAAGAGAAGGTACATGTGTGAACTGGGGAGTGCATTAAGATTTTCACTTCGGAAAAAATCAAACAAGATAAAACTTTTTGTAATTTCATTAAAAAATGTTTAATAAACAACATATCAAAAAGTTCTACTCGAGAAGTGGGTGCTTCATTTTTTATTAAACAAATGAACAGCGAAGTTAGATGTTTTTTTAAATAACTCCGAAAAAATAATTTTTAGAAAAAAACTGACTTGACCATTGAAAAATTCAGAAAATTTTACAAAAAAAACCTTATATAAAGATTTTTCTAAAATTAAATCTCTAGCTTCTGTAATTTTTTATTTATAACACTAAAGTCACCCTTCTCACACACATTGGCGCAATGTAAACTAGCGTTGGAAGAAGTTCACGGTTGAGTTTTTTTAATGTAATTCTTTAACTAATGGATCAAAAGAAATTTTACAAATTGGACATGAAAGAAGATAAAATAAGCTATCTTATGGTTGTAATAAAAAGAAATAAAATGTATGGACATAAGTACGGTGTGGGCGGAAAGTGAGACTTACATGAATTTTGTTTAAAAATGATTTAAAAATGTGTAACTAATACAATTTTACTTACAAAGCTCTCAAATTTGCACAACTTACCTCTCAATCATCTTACTAAACGATGTTTTATTAAAAAAAAATCTCAAAAATTTAATTCAAATAATACGCTGTCTCAAAAAATGTAATTTTTGAAAACTTCGTAGTTCTACAGAATTCCCACCACTTTAAGACGGTATTACTCAAGTTTGAATAAATCTAATACAATTTTTTTAATATTTTTTTAAAGCCTAGGATGTAATCTTTAAAAAACACTGAATTATTTTAGATTCAAAATGAAATAAATAGTTTCTTTTTGAGAAAACTAAGAAAGATAACAAAACTGTAATACAAAAACCGAAAATTACCAGCTGAAAAAATGTATATACAGAGTGATCAAAACTTTTTTTCTGTAAAACTTACCTAAAATTAATTTAATAATAAGCTTCAAAAATAATAAATGTTCAACAAAAAAAATTTTTTTAGCTCTTATACAGTATGTCAGCGTAACTTGGAACCTATTGATAACTTTCTTAATATCAGTTTTAGGAAAAAAAGTTATTCTTTATAAAATACTCTGCATCGTATATAACATAAGATGCAACCATCAAATATCAAATTTTGTTAATTTTGTACGAGGTATGTCAAAAAATATGAATTTCACTCAAGAGTAAAGTACCTTTATATTTCACAATATCGAAAATTTTTATAAAGAAAAGTTGTTTGGAATTAAAAACTATGTTCCAATATGTAATTATATCCTTTTAATCGAAAATTTGTTTTTTTTAATATTGTTTCAAATTAATTATACCAAACATCATTAAATTTTCACTTATTATTTATGATAACTGATTTATTATTAATTTTATGAAGAAAGTTATTCATCATAAATAGCTGTGCATGTTCTAACACTTAATATGCAAATATAAAATATTACATTTTATCAATATTATACGAGGTATTATGTAAAAAAATTGCATAAAAGTGTAATTGCATATTGACACATCGTTTTTAATTCTGAACAACTTTCCATAATAACAATTTTCAGTATTATGAAAAATATAGGTATTTTACTCCTAACTGAAATTTTTATTTATTGACATATCTTGTACAAAATTGATAACAATTGATATTTTATGATTGCATTTAAAGTTTTAGAATATGCAGAGTATTTTACTAAGAATAACTTTTTATTTATGATTCCATTGCAACAATTTTTTGAATATTGAAGAGATAGATTTTGAATAATTGGTTCTTTCTTTCTAATACATTTTAATTTTTAATATTTTTGTGAAAATTATTTGTTTATCTTTTTTTTAAGAATGAAATTCCATATTTGTTTGATTGGATTCTACTTTTTTTTCATTTAAATATCCGCCATTTTGAATCCACCATTTTGAAATTTAAATTTTTAATCTTTAATTCAGATTCAACAACCTGTTAAAAATAAAGACAATAAATGTTTTAGAAAAATGTTCTTTTTTATGTTCTTTTTAGAAAATCCGCATTTTGGATCCGCCATTTTATAGTTTATAATGTTAACATTTAAGTTAGGTTTATCAAAGCTCTCAAAAATAAATATATGTAGAAATAAATACATTTTGTAAAGAAATTATGATTTTACAACTATTTTTTAAGTTATTCGCCATTTTGGATCTGCCATTTTATAATTTAAATTATCAAAATTTGATTCAGGTTCAGCAACCTCTCAAAAATATCCACATATATGTAAACAAACACGTTTTATAAAAAAAATTCGGATTTTACAACTGCTTTTTAAGGAATTTTAGGAAAAAATCCGCCATTTTGAATCCGCCATTTTGAATTTGCAAATTGTAATGTCAGATTCGGGTTCAGCATAATCAAAACTAAAATAAAAACATTTTTTATCAAAATAAAATGTTGAATTCACCCATATTCTTAACATTATTTATACAAAACAATTGTTATTTTTTAAACAATTAATAAACAATTAGCGGCGAAATTTGTGAGTAGAACTTTTTACTTTAACATATTTATAAACTAACAAAAAAAGTTTTAGAAAAATATAATCTTGTTTGATTTTTTCCGAAACATTGTATCTTCTCGTTCTAATTGCACTCCCCTAGTATGACATTTTTATAGTTCAGAGAAATAAGGAAAAAAAATAGCCTGTTGGTGACACAACCCCCTCCAGGCCGAAACCAAATTTTTTGAGTAATAAGGACATCTATAATAATAACCTATATATTTCCTGCAGCCGATTTTGATGATATACATAGTTATAAACAAATGAAGATCAAAAAACAGTAAATTTTCGCTTTTTTCGTCTATTACTAAGAAAATAGTCATTTTAAACAAATTTGAGAGTAAGAAACTCATAAACGATATAAAAAACTTCAATATGGCGTTTGCTTAATATGTCTATCCTTATTGGTTGCTTAGAAAATTGCAAAATAAATCATAAATTTTGAGTTTTTATAAATATTTATAACTTATGTAAAAATTAACTTAGAACCTTCTTATTACACGGAATGCTGAGACTTATGGTGCTTAATTCATACCCTAAATTTCGAAGAAATTGGTCAAATAGTTTAAAAGTTATTTAATTTGTTTATCCCAAATTTATTTTTTTTGCAACACTGTAAGTCAGAAAATGATGAAGCTACAGTAATACTTTGGATAGTTTATGGAAGAAGGAAATTTACAGTATTAATTTAATTTAAAAAAAATACAAAAAATAATTATAAATATTGCAAAATTATTTTGCAAAAACATGTGAATTAAATAAATGGGGGGGGGGGGCTAACTTTGTCCCTAATTGTCCTAGGACAGTTGTTTTTCTTTCTAAATGTGTATAAAAATTCAGTCTTTGTCTTTCTAAATATGAAAAAATAATTTTTCTACAGGTAACGGTTAAAAAGTTATTCTAATTGTTTATAAGTAAGCAAAAAATCGACATGTTTTTTCAAAATAATTTTACACTGTTTAAAATTATTTTTTGTCATTTATTTTTAATAATGGTAATAGTATAAATGTTCTTCTTTCATAAACTGTCCGAAGTATGATTGTAGCCTCATAATTTTCTGACTTGTAATGTTGCAAAAAAAATGAATTTGGGATAAACAAATTAAATAACTTTTAAACTATTTGACCAAGCTTTGAAATTTAAAATATAATTTAAGTACAAGAAGTATCAGCATTCCGGGTAATAAGAAGGTTCTAAGTTAATTTTTACATAAGTTATGAATATTTTTAAAAACTCAAAATTTATGATTTATTTTGCAATTTTCTAAGCAACCAATAAGGAGGGACATATTCAGCGAACGCCATATTGAATTTTTTTATACGATTTATGAGTTTCTTACACTCAAATTTGTTTAAAGTGCTTAACTTTTTGGTAATAGACGAAAAAAGCGAAAATTTAGCGTTTTTTGATCTTCATTTGTTTATAACTATGTATATCATCAAAATCGGCTGCAGGAAACATATAGGTTAATAATATAGATGTCCATACTACCCAAAAAATTTGGTTTCGGCCTGGAGGGGGATCTGTCACGAGAAAAATCTTATTTCTCTGGACTATTAAACTTAATATCTAATTAGGTTTAAACAATTAAAATGTTAAAATCATCTATAAATACAACTATGAATATGAAGAGGAACAATTTACATATAGGCCTGGATGCCGCGTACCAAAAAGAAGTTGATTAATAGCAAGCTGAAAATTTGTTAATAGCTTAATGGTATCTAGTCGGACAAACTTTGATGTACGGGAACGCTGGAACGGGAGAAGTTTTAATTGTGGAACAGGTTAAAAATTTGGAACGTCAGACTACGAAAACGTCCCATGCATTTTGTCGGACAGAACTTCCAATTGATTTGTTATCCTTTTATTAAGCTCTCATGCGAAAACCAGACTGCTATTTATCACCAGTAATAATCCCTGTGATTTGACATGTTCTACGTGTCGGACTTATTAAAATGTCCAGTTGGTGATAAATACCAGTCTGATTTTTGCATGAGAGTTGAATGAAAGGATAACAAATTAATTGGAAGTTCTGTCCGACAAAATACATGGTACGTTTTCGTAGTCTGATGTTCCAAATCTTTAACCCGTTCCACAATTAAAACTTCCCCTGTTCCAGTTTTCCCACACATCAAAGTTTGTCCGACGAGACACCGTTAAGCTAATAACAAATTTTCAGCTTGCTAGTAATCAACTTTTTTTTGGTACGTGACCAGAACCCTTTTGCGGTGTTGCGAAAGCAGTAACAAATACGGCTACAACAAAGTGGATAGCTCAAAAATATCCGGATTGGTGGAGGAATTCACCACGATAATGACAGACGAAACAGTTCATTACAGCAGAACATTCACCGAAACTTACGGCAGACCTATTAAGCAAAGACAGGAGAACAATCAAAGCCATAGCAGGCCTGTTAATAGAGAGCTGTAAGCAATGTAAATAGGCAGTTGATAACCTATACAGATTCTATCACCTAGAATAAGAAAAAGCAGAGCCCAATGTATGTCTTTGTGACAGATTGGCAAATGTGCGGTTCTTGCATTAGGCGAAGAAATGTTACCTACAAAGAGATACATGGAAGGTTCAGTCTCGAAGTTATTAGACCTTTAGACTACAGTACGCTTCATTAGTGGTGACGTCACGCGTTGAGATAGGTTATGGTCCTGTATCTAAACAAACCAAGCGTTCTATTCTGATTTCCTTAAGAAGATTTTTAATACATCGATTTTGTGCGTTTCTGTTGAAAATAACTCCAGTTTTCCGCTTCAAGGTATGTAAAATGATGTATATTTAAAGATACATTTTACTGAAGAAGAAAATTTGCAAACAAATCATTAAATTCCACAAAACAATCCTTGTTTATATAACTTATAACATTAAAATGAAATTGTTTTTTGGAATAATTAATAAATAAAGTGTATTTTATCCTAAATGTTTCCCAAATGTATTTTTTCTACGAGCGTGCAAAAATGTCTACTTTCGCGCACGCATTTTAGCTTAGAAAGTTTCACTTTTCCGCACGCGTGTTACTTTTCCGCACGCGGTTTTTACTTTTCCGCACGCGTGTTAATTTAGATATGTTAATATGGCCTTAAAGTAATTATAATACATGCAATAAACTAATATTTAGATATTATTTACTAATTTATTTCAAATATATCTTATTGTGTTCCTGTTTTAATGAAATTAACGCGACAATTCGATGAAATAAAATTATTTTGACATAATATTCGAAAGTCAAATCGGTAGACAATAACAGTCGTTTTGAATCATCGTCATGGAAACCAAGATCGTCGTCCTGCTAACTAATTATATTGAAAGTTTGGTTTTGACAACCTTGTCAAAGAATTAATTTGTGTATGAATTTTCACATTAATTAAATTAATTGATTAAGATTTGGTAATTTTTTAAAGGCGCTTAGAAAAAATATTGTTCCTAACTCTTGCAGAAAGTCTCTTTTCCACACTCGACTGCTTGCCGAACTTCCGCTTCGCGTCGTTCGGCAAACTGCAGTCGCGTGCGGAAAAGAATGACTTTCTGCACTTGTTAGGAAAATAACTATTTTATCCTAAATGTAAAAGTTTGTTTAGATACAGGCATTGACTCCACCCATCTCGTGACGTCAGACTAATGAAGCGTATAGATCTGTAAAGGTCTCAGGGGAATAGGTCAAAAGCCACCTCATCTATTTATCTATCAATTCTCAACAACAACTAAACTAGAATGTACAACAGAACTATACAAAACAGCAAGTGATGAATATATGACCTATCTCCATAAAGAGTCGGACGAAAGAAACTGTCCTGGCTGCGTAACATTGGACAAGTCGAACAGTTGAGGAATTGTTTCATGTAACAACGCTTAAAAACAAGCATGGCACACAAAGAAGAGGAGATAGATTAATATAAATCGTGTTAACGATTTCTGGACCTATGATAGTTGTGATAGAAAAACATATCTAATTTTTAAAAATTCTTACCTTATCAGCGGCGTTTTTATGTAGCATAAGCGGAAATACTTGTTCCTGCAATCTTCTATCGCTCCCTCGTCGATTTTCACAACCAAATATAAAAATATTATGTTTCCTGGAATGGGCGTGGAGATCACAATACATTGCTACGCCACACTCTTCCAACAGTCTGAAAATAAAACTTAAGATAAGAACGGAGAATTAAAGATATCTAATTATTAATAAATACTAAGTACCTACAGTAGGAAAAATGAAAGAATACCCATGAACGAACATATAAAACACGCTGTATTTTCCTGTCACCGTGTTACACAAAAAATTGGCTAGCGCAAGTACATGTAATAATTATTATTACATGTACTTGCGCTGGGCAATTTTCTTTGTGAGACGGTGACAGGAAAATACAGCGTGTTTTATATGTTCGTTCATGGGTATTCTTTCATTTTTCCGACTGTAACTAATTTTAAAGTCTGACATTTTTTATGCAATAATGTCAGGCAAGACCAAGAAAGCAACTGGACCAGACAACATTCCAGTTGAACTGTTAAAAATGACAGAAGTTCTCTAAAGTGCTCTAGTTATAATGACCTGTAAAATATATGTACCTGAGGAATGACTTAAGTCTGTTTTTATAGCAAAAGCAAATCCGAAGAAACAGCGGGCAAAAAGATGCTCGAATACAGGTTAATTAGTCTGATGAGCAAAAATAAAACGAGTGCGCTGGGCAGGTCACGTTATAAGAATGGATAATGGCAGAACACCTAGTAGAACGCTTAATGGGACGTCGGCCAGTAGGAAGACCAAGAAAGACCCCCCAACAACACAAAACATTCCAGGAATGTATTATCAAAGTTCTATTAATGTTTAAATATCCTGGACATTCAAGGAACATTTGGTGAACATCTGATTAAATTATTGGTGGAATGTTCCCACAAGACATTCTGTGAACATACTACCAATGTCCCATATTTTAAAAGAGGCCATTTACCATTCAATCTATGTTCATTTTCAAATTTGCCGCGCGTGTATCTATGCTAAGGAAATTATTATTGGAAACTCCAGATGTTGGAGAAAGGTAGGGGAAACAATGTTTATTTACTGTTCATTTTCCCCTGATATTTATCAATATTGATGAATTTTGCAAGCAATAACATTATGTATTTCTTTTATTGTTTTAGATATTTATTGAAGCTGAAAATAATTGGGGATTTATATCCATATACAATTCAGTAACAATTGGATTTTACAGTAAAGTGCATTCCACCAAATTACTCTTATAGATATTTATACCTATCTGGTGGAGTCTCACAGTTATTACTCTAAGCAGCAGATGAATGCATACAAAAGCCTTCAGGCACATAAATATTTTACAGCTGGATTTGTTTTTAAAGTTGGAGTAAAGTTGGAAGTCACGAGCAACAACTTCAAAAGTACCTACAAGAATATTGAGGAAATCCAGCTCCTCGATACTAAGAGCCTTTTGAACTAGTTTGAGTGATAGGTGATAGTGAAAAGCAGTGCATAGTGCTTGTGTGCCTGTGTATGTTAGATTAGATAAGAGACGCTATGGGGTAGGCTCTTCATATTAAGGAACAGTAGTAATTTAGGTTAAATTAAAATTGCTCATTGGTCAGTTATGTCCAGATTGTAATTGTAATGTACCAATTCAATATAATGAATCATCATCGTAGTGATGATTATGGAAAAAAAATATATGACAAGATTTTTTGCAATAAAAATGTTTATTGCACATTGGTCTGCGGTAACTGGTCTGCGCTCCCTATTCTAAGTGAAGAATAAGATAGTTTTGCCTTCGCATTGCAACTTAATAAAAATGGAATTTTTATTTTATTTTTAAAAATGTTTATATTTATCAAGGATGTATTATTTGGTATGGCCACATATACTTCTGGTATATCGTCGGTGATGTGACAATACCTCATATCTGCTTTTTCATGAATTTTGTAGGAGACGAAAAACCATTTTTAGGGTCATCTCCTGTTTTCACATGTAAATTTTGACATGTTTTGAAGTAAATAGATAGTTGAATTTACTACAAAACATGTCAAAAAATATCATATGAAAATAGGAGGTGACTGTAAAAAAAGCTTTTAGTCTCTCTTACAAAACTCATGAAAAAACAAATCGGAGGTATTATGTCACATCAGCGACTAAATATATCCAGGGAATGTATAAAAAATATACTGTGAATGTCCAAAGAACATTCGTAGACATTCATGGAATGTTTCAACAAAACAAGACATTCAAGGAATGTTTAAAATGCTGACCGAGGACTTTCCTGGGACATTTAGGAGACATTCTTGTGCTTTTGAGGACATTCCAGGAATGTTTTCAATATCCTGTGTGTACATTCTGTGGAACATACATGGAATGTTTGGTGTTATTAGGGACGTGGATAGACGAAGTGAGAACCGATACTAAAGAGATATTGAAGAAGAATAACTGGAGGAGAACAGGAACAGAGATACTTGGAGGAGGATGGTGAGAGAAGCCAGGACCGACTTTCCACCAGGAATCACCTAGAGGCGTTTCAGTGTGGTTACACAGAAGAATGCTCAGAACACTCTGGACAGCATTGCTCAGAACACCCTGTGTTAAATAGAGCAAATGCCATTCGTGAGTTACTTAAAACTAAAAAATTTCACAACTTGGGCATGTTCTTAGAGGACACCGGTACATAATCCTTTAATTTATATAAGTTAAATTGAGAAGATCTCCTACACTATAAAGAGAAGAAGAAAGAGTCAGATAAATGTTGCAGAACTAAAAAGAAGAAATGGATTGAAGACTTACTGCTGGAACTCGAAGCTAATAGTAACGATAATGCAAGACTATATAAACGCATAAAAGCACAGAATAAGAAAAAGATACCGGCAAATATTGGAAAAAAGGAATGGGAAACACGCTATAGAAAATTGTTCAAAAAGAAAGACGATGCTGAAAATGCAGAAAATGAAGTCCAAACAGAAAATAGGAATGAATAAAAATCAGAGCCTCCCTCATACACCGAAGTATTGGCGACCATAAGAAGATTAAAGACAAGGAAAGCAGCAGACGACATTATAAATGAGTTCTTCAAGAAAGGGGGAGAGGAACTAGCCCACAGAATCCTAAGCTGATAGAACGAATATGGGAAGAAGAACGCATGCTGAACGACTGGAATTGCGGTCTGATAACACCAATCCCTAAAAAAGGCGACAAGACGAAATGATCTAACTACAGGGGAATTACGCTATTAAATACAATGTACAAAATATTAACTAATTTGATCAGACAAAGAATAGAAAAAGAAACGAGAACAAAAATAGGTGAATACCAACATGAATTCAGAGAAGGTAAGTCAACAATATATGCAATACACATTGTAACGACCTGTTACGAGCACGGAATAGATTTACATATACTGTTATTGACTACAAGCAAGCCTTTGACAGTGTAATAAGGAAGAAGCTAATTAATGATATGAATCAACTAGGCATTCAAGAAAAACTAGTAAGTCTCACGAAAATGACGATGAAGGAATCCAAGGCACGAATCTTAACAAGGAAAGGCAAGTCAGATGAAGTACAAACAGGAGATAGGTGTCAGACAGGGAGACTCCCTGGCAACAACATTATTTAACATTGCCATAGAGGGGGCAGTAAGAGCAGCCAAAATTATGGGAACTATTATCGAATCTTCAGCCCAACTGATAGCGTATGCAGACGATATTGCACTAGTTACTAGAGATTTAAAAACCATGCAGAATATAATATTAATACTAGATAAGGAAGCAAAGAATGGCTAGTAATAAACCAAAGCAAAACGAAAAACCTCAAGTGCTCAAGAGACAATACGAACATCGAGAAAGAACTTAAGCTTGGTGCATATACATTTGAAAGAGTACACCGTTTCAAATACTTGGGAGTGATGGTGAATGGCAGAAATGATAGAACGGATGAAATAAATGAACGCATCCTACTGGGTAATAAAACCTTCTGGAACTACCAAAAATTTTTGAAAGAAAAGGACATTAGTAAGACAACCAAATTAAAAATTAACAAGACTGCAATCAGGCCAGTGATCACCTATGGTGCAGAGACGCTGTGTCTAACTCAAAAAGATGAAACGAGGTTAGAAATCTTAGAGAGAAAGATAATTCGACGAACAGTGGGACCGGTGACGATAAGTGTAGGCGAATTTAGAAGATTAACCAATGAAGAAATTAAATAAGTCATCCAGGGTGACATAATCAAGTTCGTGAAGGCGCAAAGGTTCAGGTGGCTGGGACACACATAAAGAGCTAACCCAGACTCTACGCTAAAGCGAATAACTGGCTGTAGACCAACAACAAAGAGACCAAAGGGAATACCCAAAACAAGATGGAGAGATCAAGTCTTAGGAGACATAAAGAAGCTAAGAATCTACAATTGGAAGGAGCGCTGTAAGGACCGGAAATAATTGAGGAAAATTGTAGACAGGGCCAAGTCACACACGCTGCTATAATAATAAAAGACAACAGCGGACTGATTCTCCGCAATAAATGAATCAGAGAGCCCAAAAGGGCGGCAAACACTCTGCCAAGAGTGAATAAGCCATGATGATGAAGTTAAATTGAGGGTAGCAGAGCAATTGGAAGGAAGCAGATATCATGGCTTAATAACATTTACGATTGGACAGGAATACGCAGTTCCCACCAACTATTCCGATTATCTGAAATACCGTGAACAACTCGTCAAACTAATTTCCTTAAACTTAATATTAATATCAAACTTACCTTCTAATCATCAGTTTCGTATACCAAATGGAAGGATAAGCATCTCGTATTACAGTTCTGTATTGCCTATTGAGGTCTTTGGCTGAGAGTGAACACCTATTATTCCCCACGATAACACCGTCAGGGTTTAACATTGGCACTATTTTAAATATAAACTTATCTCTCAGTTCTTTGGCCGTTCCACAGTCGCTGGTTAAGAAGTCCAGAATTCCTTTCATTATCCACGAAGACGGTGTCTCTCCAGGATGAACTCGGGCTGACAAAACAATGGCTTTCTTTTTCTAGAAACGGGGAGTGCATATAAATTTTCACTTCGGAAAAAATCAAACAAGATAGAACTTTTTGTAATTTCATTAAGAAATGTGTAATAAACAACATATCAAAAAGTTCTACCGAGAAGTGGGTGCTTCATTTTTTATTAAACAAATGAACTACGAAATTAGATGTTTTTTAAATAACTCCAAAAATATACATTTTAGAAAAAAACTCACTTGTCAATTGAAGAATTCAGAAAATTTTACAAAATAAACCTTATATAAAGATATTTCTAAAATTAAATATATACCTTCTATAATTTTTTATTTATAACGCTAAAGTCACCCTTCGCACAAACATTGGCGCAATGTAAACTAGCGTACGGCGAAGTGCACGGTTGAGTTATTTTAATGTAATTCTTTAACTAATGGATCAAATGAAATTTTACAAATTGAACATGAAAGAAAAATAATTAAGCTATCTTATGGTTAAAATAGAAAGAAATAAAATATATGGGCATAAGTACGGTGTGGGCGGAAAGTGAGCCTTACATGAATTTTGTTTAAAAATGATTTAAAAATGTGTAACTAATACAATTTTTCTTATAAAACTCTCAATTTTGCACAACTTACCTTTCAATTATCTTTCTAAATGATTTTTCATTCAAAAAAATCTCAAAAATTTAATTCAAATGATATGACGTCTCAAAAAATGTAATTTTTGAAATCTTCGTGGTTTTATAGAATTACCACCAATTGAAGACGGCATTACTCAAGTTTGAACAGATCTATTACAGTTTTATAAGTGCTTTTTTAAAGCTTAGGATGTAATCTTTAAAATGCACTAAATTATTTTACTTTAGAAACGAAATAAACTATTTGTTTTTAAGAAAATTAAGAAAGATAAAAATGTAATACAAAGACCGAAAATTACCAGCTAAAAAATGTTTATACAAAGTGATCAAAACTTTTTTCTGTAAAACTTACCTAAAATACATTAAATAATAAGCTTCAACAATAATAAATGTTCAGCAAAACATTTTTTTTAGCACTTATTCAGTATGTCTGCGTAACTTGGAACCTCTTGATAACTTTTTTATTATCAGTTTTACGAAAAAAAGTTATTCTTTATAAAATACTCTGCGTCGTATATAATCTAAGATGCAATCATCAAATATCAAATTTAATTAATGTTATACGAGGTGTGTCAAAAAATATGAATTTCACTCAAGAGTAAAGTACCTTTACATTTCACAATATCGAAAATTGTTATTAAGAAAAGTTGTTTGAAATTAAAAAATTTGTTTTAGTGTTCAATTACATCCTTCTAATTAAAATATTGTGAATAATAAAAGCACTTAACTCTTAAGAAAAATTCATATTTTTTACATACCTCGTATAAAATTAAAAAAGTATGATATCTGATGGTTGTATCTTAGATTTTAGACCAGGGAGAGCATTTTATGAAGAATAACTTTTTTTCGTAAAAGTGATAATAAAATAGTTATCATAATTGTAATAAAATGATGATGAGTATTCGTAATTTGAGAAAAAATGGATTTTTTTTATTAGAATGATGTAATTGTATATTTAGACATAGTTTCTAATTTCAAACAACTTTTAATAATACAATTTTTTGATATTCTAGAATATAAAGGTACTTTACTCTTTAACGAAATTCATATTTTTGACATAACTCGTATAAAATTGATAAAATTTGATATCTGATGGTTGAGTTTTAGATTTTTGACTATCCAGAACATTTTATTAAGAATAACTTTTTTTCGTAAGATTTATAACAAAAAAGTTTTCCATGTGGTTCCTAGCTACGCAGACACTGTAGAAGAGCTTCTGTATAATAATTTTCAAATCGCAATGCCATATTCGGATTCAGCATAATCAAAAACAAAATAGAAACATATTTGATCAAAGTAAAATGATGAATTTAACGATATTTTTAAAATTATTTATACAAAACAATTGTTATTGTTTAAACAATTAATAAACAATTAGCGGCCAAATCTGCGAGTAGAACTTTTTACTTTAACATATATGTAAACTAACAAAAAAAGTTTTAGAAAAATATAAGCTTGTTTGAATTTTTCCGAAACAATGCATGCTTTCGTTCTAATTGCACTCCCCTATACGCATTTAGACTTTTTCTAGTAAAGCATTTAAAATAAAACGGGGAGTGCGATAGGGAGACACAATTTCGCCAAAATTGTTTATAACATTATTAGAGCATATTTATGTTTAAGAACGTAAATCTGAGTGAAAAAGGAATTAATGTCAGCGAAGAAATACTTAGTCATTTGAGGTTCGCTGACGATATTGTTCTTTTTGCTGACAGCATCGATGATGCAGTATCGCAACTGGAAAAACTATACCTAGCCTCCCTACAAGTTGGATTAAAAATCAACCACACAAAAAGACAAACTATGACAAATCTTGTGTTAAGCGAGAAGAGTTCAGTAAATGGCATGCATATTGAAGAAACCACCTTTTATAGCATGAGGATGAGGATACGCATAGATACAAGAGATACCACTGGAAAGACTACCAGTCTTAGGGCACGATACGAATAAAGACTTAGGGCATGGGATACGCATAGGAAGAGATAATCAAACGTGCGAACTAAGCCGCCGCATAGGACTCACTTGGGTGGCATTCGGAAAGCTGAGCTATGTCCTTAAGTCAGAACTACCTATGTGTCTCAAAAGAAAAGTCTTTGATCAGTGCGTGTTTCCAGTACTTACATATTATGGTGCAGAAACTGTAACAGTAACCAAGAAAGTAAGAAATAAAATTTGTGTTACCCAAAGAGCCATGGAACGCTCGAAGTTAGGAATTTCTCGTAGGGATCTCGCAAGGAAAGACGGAGAACATCAGTGACAGATGCCATAGAAAATATTATGACCGTTAAGTGGAACTGGGCAGGGCACATAGCTAAAATGTCGGATAACAGATAGACACAGCGAGTAATACAGTGGAAACCAAGACAAAAAGCCTATCGAAGTAGAGGTCGTCCGCCAACAAGATGGTCTGATGACATAAAATAGATCGACAAGAATTGGATACAAGCAGCACAAAACAAAAATACATGGAAAAGACTGACAGAGACCTATACTGCCGTGCTAAGCCCAAAGGCGGTAACTGATTTTTTATCGAAAATGACATGTTTGTATTTCTAGGTAGGTTTCATTATATTATAATGCTTCTACAACTCCAAAGACATTGTAAGTATATTCTATATACCCATTATAATAGTTCTACAACTCTAAGGACTTGGTAAAAATATTCTAAATACCTATAATCTACGTAGAAATACAACAATCTCATTTTCGATAAAAAATCAGTTACCGCCTTTGGGCTTAGCACGGCAGTATATCCAGCAGTGGATAGTTCCAATTTGAATGATGACCATATGTCGACTTACCTTTGGAGGATCTCCTTGGACAGGTGGAGAAGTAATTGTTACATACTGAACGTTATTTCCGGCTAATGTTTTGCACAACAACCGAATGGTGGTGAATGTAGACTTCACCGGATGTGACGATAGTTCTAGCAGATAATCCTGCAGGTCTGAGTAAGTATATGGGTAGCTCTGAGCCAGATATACTTCATCGTCATCATGGGGAAACTTAACGGTGAAAGTCAGTGTATATGTCATCTGTTGGTCGGGATCATCTTGTGTTCTGAAAAAAGAATCTCGTCAAAAGAACAAAACAAAAGGAGCGGCCCGAATTTTAGTAGTTCAGAGAGAATCAATTATGCCTCAGGCAACCAAGTGACGTCAATAACGTCGAGGAAACGTCAGTTTTTGGTTGAATATATACACGTGTTTGAACATTACGTCGTAGAAACGTCTTTTGTAGGTGATTTTAAATACGTAAGATTAATGACGTTAAAATACGTTTAAAAACAGGTTTTCATTGTCTAAGTTTGAAGTCACAAAATTCAGAGGAGCTTTAGGTAATGCTTATGACTCCAAACAATTTCCATAAGAAATTTTTCATTTATTGTTTACATGCTTTGTGTGGTAGAATAAGATTTTTCATTTAGTTATTTAGTTTAAGAAACGTGTTAATTAGGAGATTTTTGTTAGTTTTTCGCAAGTGAGTTAGTTGAATTCAATAGGTAGTTCTTCTTGAAAACTGTTTGAGGTTATGTTATTTGTTTTGTTTTGGTGTTTATTTTCTGTTAATTAACTAATTATGTGTTATCGAGTTTAATTAAATTAATAAATTATTTATTAGTTTATATGTTGTTTCAGTTTTGACACAGTAAGTATATTATAAAAAGGGAAAATTCTATATTTGTTGCATTGAGGGTATTGTAATTCTATACATTTTAGATAGTCTTCCATTTGGTTTTACTTTCATCCCAGGGGCTAAATTTAAAACAGTTAAATGAAAAATTGCAATACCAACAATGCCCATACGAATAATTTTTGTGTATTTTTAAAACCATAAAATGAAAAATAATCTAAAAAATGACATAAAAACTACGTTATTGATATCACGTAGGTTAAAACATGATAAAAAGACGTCAATAGGGATGTTCACAAAAAATTAAAAAGTCATTTCAAACATGTAAAACGATTAAGAAACACCCTAGGAATAATTGTCCAAAATTTCAACAAAATTGAAAAAGTCTTTCTATAAAAAATCTTTATTAGAAATCTAGCATTATTTTAAATTTCAAGAACGCTTCTCTATTGGCCTGACGTCACTAATTGCATACCCCAAGCGCGCGCCATTCTCATAGTGTTACTGTTTACCTGTTTCACGTTTCAGGTCATTTTATTTTGTTCTCTTCTTGTTTTATCAGGGTTAAAATGGAGTTTTATAGTGAATTTGTTTAGTTTAAAGTGGATAGACTGTTTGTAAGGACATATTTTGGGTTTTACAAAAATAAACAAATAAAATGGAAGAAGGTTTTCAGAAAGCCGATTCGTATAAACTACCGACTGTAGTGTAGATGTAACAATGGTGTATGATTTATTGGCATCTTGTAAAAAAAATAAATCTACCACAGCTTTACTGAGTGTATATTCCATATAATTTTCCATGTCTTCTTTAAGCTAAAAAAATAAATGCTTAATACTCCACAAAAAAAAATAGAGAAAGTTGTATGCTTGCATTGTACGCATGCATATTGTATACATACATTGGCTGGTTATTACTTTACCTTGGTTAGGTGTATTAAAAATATTTTTATTCTTCTTCATGTGCCTTGTCCGTTGTGGACGTTGGCTATCATCATGGCAATTTTAATTTCATTTGAGGCGTTTCTGAATAACTCGATCGATTTTTGTCCAAATCATTGGCGTAAGTTTTTAAGTCATGAGTGTCTTTTCTTCCGGGTCCGCGTTTGCTCTCTATTTTACCTTGCGTTATCAGTTGGAGTATACGATATTTATCATGCCTCATGATATGACCGAAATAGTTAAGATTTCGTTTCTTAATTGTAAAAGAGATTTCTTTTTGTTTTCCCATTCGACGCAATACCTGTACGTTGGTGTGGGTCGCCCAGGATATTTTGAGGATACGTAGGTACACCCACATCTCGAATGCCTCTAGCTTTTTCATTAATGTTTCCATTATTGTCCAGGCCTCTGCGCCACATAGTAAGACCGGAAATAATAACATTTTAGCAGCCGCATTTTTAGTGGGAGAGATATTATGTCGCAATGGGTGAAAATATTTGTCATGCATGTTGTTAAATGTTGCTATGTCCTTTTCAACTCTAGATCTTATTTCGGTTGTTTCGTATTTCGAGTTGACAACTGTTCCAAGGTAAAAAATATTTTTGAACTTGGGTATTATACATTTTCATTTCAACCAATCTTTTCACTAAATTATTAATGATTTTAATATAATATAAAGTCATACCTACATCCACATGTAGTTATTTCAAGGTTTACTTTTACTGTATGTATTATTAGAATCCCGTTTTTAGGAATATCCCAGTTTAAGGAATACAAATTTGAGGTCCCGAAACTTTTTCATTTACTCTTTAAGGGGGTAGGTGCAAAATCTTGGTCCAATGCTATTTAAATTCATTCATTTTTTTCGAATCCTGAGAAAACTAATAAGTATTTTTGAAAATGTAAATGCAGAAAGAACAATTACATTATTACCAAGGGCCGAAAGTCTCTGGAAAACTTCTATAATGTTTATTTTATTAAGTTAGTTCTTTAGGTTAGTTATTTTAAGTTCTAGCTGCAACAAACCATTTCTTTTTCTGTTTTAAATTGGCTGTAACGGTAATAAAAATTTTGTCAGAACTGTTTTTTGATGTATTTACACACCCAGGAACAAAACACCACTTATTTGGCTTTATTTTTAATAATGAAATACGTAAAAAACTGCGCACATTCAAATACACTGAGTAAATAAGTATACAAAACTAGTGGTCGATCAAAGACGTTACGACTGCTGACGTCACAGACCGTAGCCTCGCTGCAGGGTACCGTTTTTCTAGCCTCCAAGAAAATCAACATTATGAACTCATTTATCTTAAAAAATATACATTTTTAAACAGTTTTATGATTGTTACGTTGTTATATACCTTGTAATATATTGAATTTAACTATATTTAAAAATTAGTGAACATCCCTATTGTGGTGGGACAAATTCACGTGACTTTCGACGTCGAAAAAACGTGATAAACTGACGTGGTTTGGTGATAATTATGACGTCTTTTCAACGTTTTGTAAACGTTAATTGGTTGCCTGGGGAGCTCTCTGAAGAAACCCTAAGAAGGGTTGAAACTAGTTAGAGTGCTTTTGGCGCTCTCTGAACTAATTAAAATAAGACGGCTCTTGTTTCGGTTCACAGCGAAATGATTATTTATTATTTTTATTAGTCCTACTCCTATTCTGAGTATTGGGAACTAATCTTTGTTGGAATTTTACCGTGCTGGAGAGGCGGGAAGTGAGATGCAACCTAATATAGATCTCCTTCGGCCTTCTTAGCTCCCGCAATTCGTTGGCTTGCAAATTTTAGAAGCCACGAATGGTGTAACCAGAAGATTCCCTAACAACACAAAACATTCCAGAAATGCACTATCAAAGTTCTATTAATGTTTGAATGTCCTGGACATTCAAGGAACATTCGATGAACAGCTGATTAAATTATTGGTGGAATGTTACCACAAGACATTCTATGAACATACTACCAATGTCCTATATTTTAAGAGAGGCCATTTACTATTCAATTTGCGTTCATTTTCAAATTTGCCGCGCGTGTATCTATGTAGGGTCGTGTGGTCATCACATTTCCATTTAATGCATGATAATCTAAAAATGTCTGCATAGATAAAGAAAAGGAAAATGCATAGTAAATTTTGACATGTTTTGCAGTAAATAGATAGTTGAATTTATTACAAAACATGTCAAAAAATATGATATTTATGAAAAATATAAAAAAGTTTTTAGTCTATCTTACAAAACTCATGAAAAAACAAATGGGAGGTATTATGTCACATCAGCAACTATATCCAGAGAATGTCTAAAAAATTAACTGTGAATGTCCAAAGAACATTCGTAGACATTCATGGAATGTTCCAACAAGACATTCAAGGAATGTTTAAAATGTTGACACAGGACTTCCCTGGGACATTCTTGTGCTTTTGAGGACATTCCAGGAATGTTTTCAATGCCCTGTGTGTACATTCTAGGAACATACATAGAATGCTTGGTGTTATTAGGGTTAGTTCTAAATAAAGTTTTATTTTCAATATTGTTAATATTGAAAATAAAACTTCCGTTCGTATTAGCAGATGCCGCCACGACATCCATGTCATCATAATCTTTCGTTTGTGGATCGAGGCTGGCGGCCCGAATTTTAGTGGTTCAGAGAGAATCAAATAATATGCGCTATCTGAAGAAACCCTAAGAAGGATTGAAACTAGTTAGAGTGCTTTTTTCCACTCTCTGAAGTAACTAAAATAAGACGCCTCTTATTTTGGTTCACAACGAAATGATTATTTATTATTAACAAAAAATAAATAAAAAAAGTATATACGTACACATTATCGTTACAGTAATAAGAAATATTCTGACCGCATCTTCTCCAGCCAATAGAATGCAACTGAGAATCTTTCTTTGAATACATTAGTGGCTTCATTCCTTCATTGTATAAACTATTTTCTTTGGAACAATTCGTAATAGAAAATCTAAAATAATAGTATTGTCGTTTAATGAATAAGTCACATTTCATTATTAATTGCAAATATTTTAACTGTAGATTCTTGGGTTCAAAATATTAAGATTTAACCCAAATCACTTAAACAATATGGCTCTTTACTGAGTTACAGGGTGTTTTATTTAAAAATTTTAAAAACTATTTGTACCCAGTACTTTAAAACCATTTGGCATATCTTTTGTCATACTTAAGAACAAGTCTAGGTACTGTATACCCTACTAAATTATGTTAAGCAGATGTTAATGGCTACTACCAGAGGCGTACGACGGGGGAAAGAGAATGGTTGACCCTTCAAAAATTATACGCCACTGGCGGAATTGCTATTTTAGTTCAATTTTTGGATATGTCCAATACTTTCTATGTAAATAATATACTCTTCATTCGTAAGATAAAGTCATTAGTTTTCGAGATATATAAAACTGATGATTTTATCGTTACAAACGAAGAGTACATTTTTTACATAGAGAGTATTGAAGAATCTAAAAATAATGCTAAAATAGCAGTTCCGTCAGTGGCGTAGAAATTGGAAAGGGTCAACCATTCACTTTTCCCCTGTCGTATGCCTCTGGCAGCGCGTATTCTAGATATTATATGTCTATGGTCGGAGTAGATATACGTAAATTCATAACCTAACATCATTGTTTATCTACACAAGACTAGGTTATACAATGCTAACGACAAGGTCTAGTTATACAATGCTAACATACAGTAGAACCCCGGTCAACCGAAATCGGGTTAACCGGAACCCGGGTCAACCGGAACGTAAATATTAAGTTGTTCAGTTTATACAGTACATACTCTAGTAGCCTACTATGTATTTACCAATCCAATACTGTATTTTAAATATTTTGTATAGCTGTAATAAAATACTGTATTACTGTACTGAACATACTACAGTATATATAGACATTGTAAATTCATTTTCCCTATACGCCGTGTTATTAGGCTATTTTTAGCATATGACGGCTAAACCGAAAAATTGGTTATCCGAAACGTCTCTCCCCCCTTTATTTCGGTTAACCGGGGTTCTACTGTAACCTAAAAACTTAACTTGTCGTATACTGACCTATATAAAAATCCTTTTTTAACATTACTAATCCTGAAATAGAACCATTGCATATGTCTGTTAGTGTAGAAATCAGATCTAAGGTGTAATTCGTAATAATTTGGCGTAATCATTATGGCCTTAGCTAAATTTCCACACTCAAATCTAGACTCGAATTTTAGTGTGTCTTCTTCAGCACAAAGACTGGATGGCAGGATAAATTTGTTTCCTCCTACGCTAGATCTACTAAACTAAACAAAAATAGGAATATTATATGTATGAGTATAATACACACTAATCACAAAAAGTATCGCATGATTTTTAAAACAGAAAAAAATATTAAAATTAATTTTAAATTTTTAGCAGAATGTTCCAATACTCGTTTATTGCCTTCTTTAGGTGCCTACAAACCCATAACATTTCATGGTTGAAATGTGTTTTTGCCCAAAAAGAAAGTAAACAAAACGTTGATAAGAGAGAATATTTATTTTGGAAGTTTGTTCGGAAATTTGATCTGTGCAGTACACAGAGGCGGATTTGAAGATTTGCCGCCCCTGGGCTATCCACAATTTGCCCTCCTCTCCCCTCACCATTTTTTACTTTTTTACCAAAATTTGCTGCCCCTGAATTTTTCCGCCCTGGGCTGTAGCCCATTCAGCCCATACGTAAATCCAGCCCTGTCTGTGCACAATGTCTGCTTGACCTTTCAATGAGGAAATGCATTCTTAGACAAGTAATTGGACTTAGTTCTAGTTTTTCACCCTAGTGACCGAAAGTAGAACCGGAAGTCGATATTAGAACTCTTCTTGTAACTTTACGTCGCTTGATAGAGGATTTTTCTAATTTGGAGTCATTTTTACTAAACTTTCAGTCATAACTGTTTGAACGGAAATGACTTCAAAATATGGCACTTTTTTAACCGGAAATGATATAAAACCCAAAAGTATACATTTGTTCGTGTCTTGGTAATCCGCGTCGAATAATATAGATATTGCTTGTACTATTCCAGCGACTGTAAAACAGTACTTCCGGTTGCATTTCTAAAACCCGAAGTAATAGATCAAACTTCTGACCTTTAATGCCCTGCTTGGGTTATAATTATAACCCAATTTAAACATAGACATGAGATGCCATTCGACATCTCATTTGTCAATCTACCTGGTATAATGACGGAGGAGTTGTGTTTACGGACGAACGTAGATAATTCAAAGTTTTCACATTTTTCAAAATTGGGCGAAAACAAAAAAAATAGTAATTTACCGTCAGAACAACCAGCCCAAATCATAACTTTAATTTGAAATAGACGATTGGAGATATATGTTACTTATGTTATGGGAATCTACCAATCCAGCTTTTCAAGAGCTGTAAGACGGTATAGAGAAACTGGAGGTGACACAAGAACCAGTTCCAGGACGTCATATATGACGTCGGGTTCGTCGTGCACCTATAGGTAGAATACACGACGAACCCGCATATGACCGTTACGCTCCTTTCACACACTAAGGCCATTATTAGACTAGGTAACTGGTGGCGCAACTAGTGGGGCAACTGGTGGCGCAACTAGTGGCTCCACCAAATTAAAGCACACAAAATATTATGGGCAACTGGTGGCCGATATGAGCAACTGGTGGCGCAACCAGTTACCGTAGTCTAATAGGTCTCATTTACTTAAATGCCCCGTGACGTAATGAGTCACTGGTGGAGCAACTTGGTGGCGTCACCAGTTGCCTAATATAATACTGGCCTAAGAGTTTGAAACGTGCGAGGGTTAGAAGGCACGATGACATTCCAATAATGGCTCAAGCAATCCAACGGTACCTTTCTCATTACACGGCAAGTGGAACGTTCGGTCCAATGTGAAAGTTACCATACATAAGCCACCATTGGAATGTCATCGTGCATTCTAGCGATCACACGTTTAAAATCTTAGTGTGTGAAAGGAGCGTTATTTACGTCTGCAGACTTTGTGTACACGTTATATTACGGCTAGGCAACTGCGAAATGATCTTTCCACAGTCTGCAATGTTCGAATAAGTGCCAATTCGGTTAGAAACAGATTAAGGGAATTTGTAATCAGAGCCAGAATGCCTGCTACTGCTGCAGTGTTATCGAGGGCACTCAGTATGATACGTTTAAGGTTCGCAAGAGAACATGTAAATTGGGATACATATTAACGACTGGGCTATTATTTTTACCGATGAGTCAAGATTTACACTTTGTGGATCCGGCAGATCTATGTATTCCAGTTTACAGACACGTCGGTGAGCGATTTGCTCAGTGTAACATAAGATCAGCTAGAAATTTTGGAGGTGGCTCGTTTATGATATGGGCAGGCATCTGCTTTGCAGATGACACAGAGTAAACAGTGTTTCGTGGGGGATCTCTGACAGCTGATCCGTATATAAGAGAGGGTCATTAATAAAATGTCGTGCCCTTTGTTCAAACCTATTGGAGATAATTTCGTTGTTGTGTAAAGAGGAAAACTGACAGAGCGTGTTGCGACATTATGAGTGAAATAAAAAAATGTAACAGAAAAAGATAAAAACTGAAGACGGAATTCAACCCAACGTGAAAAAGATTAAACGTAAGAAGAGATAGAGAAATTTCTGTCAAAATTTGGTATTTATGACCCTTAAAATAACACCAAATGCTAAAATTTATTAGCCTGTGGATAGTGTGGATGTCTCGTCAGCCGAGGGTATGATCAGTGGCGTGGTAATTTTATGGTCAAACTACGTTTTGTTCTAATTTTTATCATTGTGAGAATTAAAAAAACCAACTAATATTTTTATCTCCACCACTGAGAGCGGTCAACTTTTTGGTTGCCTGTATTCTTCGGGACATATTCGGGACATTTTATCACAAAGTGTAAATATTACTAATTTTACCGTCTTGTAGGGTATCTGCGTTCTCTTTCTTTTCCACTATTATATATATTATATCTCTCTTTGCCGACGTTTAAATTAGGACCCACTTGAATCTCGCTTCAACACGCGCCTCGACCTCGTCGTGAGAATTCCCCATAAGACAACGCTCGCCCGCCCGTTGTCCATAGATTAGCCCATTGTAGGCCGTCGTATTTATAGATCACTACAAATTGTATTACATTTTGCAAGCATTAAAATTTGTTCAAATTTAAAGAAAAATGTACCGTATACATTTTAGGCTGTAGTCAACTGAATTAAATTATTTTACTAAATTATATTACCAATAGGTACCCATTCAATAAAATAGTATATTAAGTATGGAGAACGGTAAGGGTTTTATACCGATCGAAGACAATTGTTTGGAGGAGGAGCGGAGCGATGACTCCAATTATTTTTTGAGATCGGATACCCTTAACGTTCGACATGCTTATAACGTTTTTTGCACGATTGATACCATTATAAATTTACTCTGGGCTAATTAGCAAAATACAAGGAAAAGTTATTTACCAGCAATTTTATTGCTGGAATGGAATCTTATTATTGTATGTATTAATAATATAGATATGCAAAGTCGGCAGATAGTGTGCTACTTTTTTATAAACAAAATGGCGCCCGAAAATCGTGTTTTTTTTTTTCAATTTTTGCTCTATAACTCCAAAGATTTTAACTTTAGAACAAAAACACCCAAATAAAAATTCACCTCAATTAAATTCTGCATAGAGACGTGTTTTTTTCGACTTACTTCGACGAAAAATTTCCCCGGAAAAAGCGGGTTTTTCCAACAAAATCTTTAATTTTCAACTAAACTTTTAGATAAGTAGTTGTTAATCAATAATTAAATAACTTAGCAATGTAAAAGCCCTTTCCGTATATATTATAATTCCAGAAGTCTATGGAAATTGAATGAACAGTTTAGCAACAATTAAAATGTTAATTAAAAATTTACGGTCGCTATAATAACGACAATAATTATGATGCATAAGAATAACTATGATTTATTCATAAAAAGACACTATACCTATCTAATGTACTTTACAGAATTGAAATTGGACTATTTAAGCGGCCTCAGGAATATTTTAAAGTTATAAACAATTTTTTGGTTTATAAACAAATAGAATATCTCGGGAAATATTAAACTAAATTAAATTGTAAAAACAGTATTCGAAAGACACCGGCAGGACACTTCTTTTAAAAGAAAAAACGTTTAATTATGACGAGTGGTTCCTGAGATACAACCGGTCAAAGTTGACCGGAATTTACGGCAAAGATATAAACAATAGGATCATAATTTTTAAACCATCACCTTTTTATTTTTGTCCTCTTTCTCCACACCAATTTTCATATCTTTAAAATCCTCATAACATATATTATTATAATAAAAACTATCGATAATACGTGTGAAAATTGCCAAAAATAGCAAAATTCCAATCAAAAATTAGGTTGGAGAAAATGTAACCCTCAAAGTTCAAAATCGGTATACGTTAACAAAATGCATTTTCTCGGCTTCCCATGGAGCAATTTCCTTCATTCTTTTTTTGTTCCCAAGTAACTCGAGTAGAGCCATCGAACTAACGCATTATTAAATGTCAAAGTTGCTTTTGTTTTGTTATAATAGATTAATTTATTTATAAGAACAGAAAATTACATATTTTTTCCAGTTGTAGGCTTTTTTTTAGATAAACTTACTACAAGTGTACCTTTTAAAGTTAAAAACATAAATATTCTCATTTGAAAGCTGTATAATTATTTAAACAATTTTTATTTAAACAAATTAAAATATTGTGTTATAATAAATAAATTAATTTATTATAACAAAACAAAAGCAAGTTTGACATTTAATAATGCGTTAGTTCGATGGCTCTACTCGAGTTACTTGGGAACAAAAAAAGAATGAAGGAAATTGCTCCATGGGAAGCCGAGAAAATGCATTTTGTTAACGTATACCGATTTTGAACTTTGAGGGTTACATTTTCTCCAACCTAATTTTTGATTGGAATTTTGCTATTTTTGGCAATTTTCACACGTATTATCGATAGTTTTTATTATAATAATATATGTTATGAGGATTTTAAAGATATGAAAATTGGTGTGGAGAAAGAGGACAAAAATAAAAAGGTGATGGTTTGAAAATTATGACCCTATTGTTTATATCTTTGCCGTAAATTTCGGTCAACTTTGACCGGTTGTATCTCAGGAACCACTCGTCATAATTAAACGTCTTTTCTTTTATAAGAAGCGTCCTGTCGCTGCCTTTCGAATACCGTTTTCACAATTTAATTTAGTTTAATATTTCCCGGGATATTCTATTTGTTTATAAGCCAAAAAATTGTTTATAAATTTAAAATATTCCTGAGGCCGCTTAAATAGTCCAATTTAAATTGTGTAAAGTACATTAGATAGGTATAGTGCCTTTTTATGAAAAAATCATAGTTATTCTTATGCATCATAATTATTGTCGTTATTATAGCGACTGTAAATTTTTAATTAACATTTCAATTGTTGCTAAATTGTTCATTCAATTTCCATCGGCTTCTGGAATTATAATATATAGGGAAAGGGATTTTAAGTTACTAAGTTATTTAATTATTGATTAACAACTACTTATCTAAAAGTTTAGTTGAAAATTAAAGATTTTGTTGGAAAAACCCGCTTTTTCCGGGGAAAGTTTTCGTCGAAGTAAATCGGAAAAAACACGTCTCTATGCAGAATTTAATTGGGGTGAATTTTTATTTAGGTGGTTTTGGTCTAAAGTTAAAATCTTTGGAGTTATAGAGCAAAAATTGGAAAAAACACGATTTTCGGGCGCCATTTTGTTTATAAAAAAAGTAGCACACTATCTGCGGACTTTGCATATCTATATTATTAATATATACAATCATAAGATTCGATTCCAGCAATAAAATTGCTGGTAAATAACTTTTCCCAAAAATGGCCTATTCTCCGATAATCAGCCCAGACTAATTATAAAATTAAACATTTTCGTCATATTGACTAGTTTCATTCATTTTATCAAGATAGATACTTTGAGAAGTAGCTGGTCTTTATTATAAGAAAACTCCACATACTATAACCGATTCGTCGGGAAAAATGATAACATACGAACACGAAATTCGAACTACCTGGTATAATTATATAAATGAACTGTATAATGATGATAGACCCGAAGAACTGGACACTTTAGATGAAGGTGAAGGACCAGAAATACTAAAATCAGAAATACAACATGCTATAAAATTGGCAAAAAACAAGAAAGCCGTTGGTCCCGACAACATACCTACAGAAATGTTAAAGCTCATAAATGAGGAAAACATTGGAATACTAGTCAAACTTTTCAATGATGTTTATTCGACTGGTGATATCCCTGAAGATTGGTTAAAGTCCGAATTCATAACCCTACCAAAAAAACAACGTCCGAAAAACTGTAGCGACTATAGAATGATAAGCCTTATGAGCCACACCTTGAAAATCTTTCTACGTATCATCCACAGTAGAATCAGAGATAAATGTGAAGAAGACCAGGATGAAACACAATTTGGCTTCAGAAATGGACTGGGAACCCGGGACGCACTCTTTGCACTAAATGTGTTATTGCAGAAATGCCGAGATCAAAGGAAAGACGTCTTTGCTGTATTTATTGACTATGAGAAGGCCTTTGATCGAGTACAACATCACAAATTAATTAAAATACTAAAGGATAAAGGAGTTGATAACCAAGATGTACGAATCATAGAAAAATTATACTGGCGTCAAACAGAGACAGCTTGCATAAATGGAAAATTAACAGAAATATGCAAAATACAAAGAGGCGTCAGACAGGGTTGTATACTGTCCCCACTGTTGTTCAATTTGTATTCAGATAGAATATTTAAGGAAGCGCTGCATAATTTGGAATGGGGTGTGAAGGTTAATGGAATTGTGATAAATACAATCAGATATGCAGACGATACAGTTATTTTAAGTGATGATATGAATGGATTACAACACCTTTTAAATGCCATTGACAGAGTGGGAAGAGAGTTTGGCCTAAATATAAACTGTTCAAAAACAAAATACATGGTATTTAGCCGTTTGGCCCATCAAGATTCACGGTTATATGTTGATGGTCATATAATTCAAAGAGTACGCAGTTTTAAATATCTTGGTTGCCATATTACTGAACAACTAGATCCAGATAAAGAGATAAAATGTAGAATCGAGATAGCCCGCACGACATTTTTAAAAATGAGGTCATTCTTCTGTAATGATACCTTGCAACTTCAACTTCGAAAGCGCATGATTAAATGCTACATTTGGTCAGTCCTCTTGTATGGTGTCGAAGCATGGACATTAAAAATATCCACCATTAACCGTTTGGAGGCCTTTGAAATGTGGCTGCACAGACGTATTCTGAAAATACCATGGACGGCTATGCTGACAAATGTGGCAGTCCTTAAGAGAGCAAATGCTACCCGCGAGCTGCTTGATAACATCAAATATAGAAAGATGGCCTATTTCGGACACGTAGTAAGGGGAGACCGGTATAATATTCTTCAACTTATTATGATGGGTAAAATCGAAGGACGCAGAGGAATTGGTAGAAAGCAGGCCTCTTGGTTGAAGAATATCCGGGAGTGGACAGGAATAAAGAAAGCAGAACACCTATTTAGAATAGCTCGAGACAGAGACAGTTTCGCCATGTTAATCGCCAACGTCAAGGGGACTTGATAGGGCACGTTAAGAAGAAGATACTTTGGTTGTTAGGTAGTAACTAGGGTGCATAACAACAATGGAGAATTGAGTTTTTATTTAGTTGTCAATAATTTTAAGTACAATTTTGATTATTATAAATTAAAATATGAGCGAACGTGAATTTGAAGAAATTGAACGGGCTTGGGAAGAAGGGTGTTCCGCAATTATTCCCGAAAAATCCAAAATCCGTTATCAAAATACCTACCAAAGTTTAAAAAAAGGCAAGAATTTAAGAATCGAAGAAAAGACTCAATTGGCATTTTTCGTTCAAAGAAATATGCAGTTGAAAGCTCCTGGAAGCCTCTGGGCAGAATATTCAATGATTAAATCCACCGTTTTTCTTTATGATGGCATTGATATTTCCAAGTTTTCAACTTTGATCGCGTATTTGAAGAGAAAAATTAACAAATTGTACCATAAGTTGCAATATTAATAAATAATTCGTTAGTTTTCTATATTCTTTCAGAAAATAAATTAAAATTAAGAGATTTTTTAACTCGACGGTAAGTGAATTACTTACCGTCGAGTTGGAGTACTTACCGTCGAGTTGGATTACTTACCGTCGAGTTGCTAGTAAATGTCACCTACTGACGTAAAATCTGTCACGGTAAACAGTCAAAAATGATCAATCGTGCAAAAAAATATAAGACAAATTTGTTGGCCTTATCTAAATTTACATACACATCTAATCTTATAAAGGCCTAATGCGACAGATCGTGCAGGACATTTGTTGATATTGTTGTTCCCAGGGGCGTAACAGAGGCCCCAGCAGCGTGAAGCTTGCGGGGCCCAAATCGCTTAGGGGTCCTATCTTGTCATCTGATATTATATAAAAATCTGTTATTGTTATATTATTTTACGTCGTGTGTTTAAAATTAAAAACGTAAATTTCTAAATAGACGTATTTGCCAAGTGAGTCATCTCATAATATCTAGAAACTTAATCCCTTCCGACCTACCGAAATTTTATGGTAACGACAATAAACTATAATGTCTAATTAGTAAAATTCATATCAGAGTTTTCAAAAATCGTATACAGGGTGAAATTTTTTCTAATACCCAAACGAACTAATTTTTTAAAGCCGGACCTGATTTTTTCCTAGTTTGAATAAATCAGTTGATTGGGTGGTAATAGTGTAACGATTGATCAAAATAAGAGACGCATCGATCTGACCGTTCAAAAATTATGACGAATACAAATTTCTGTCAAAATGCAAAACTCGCCCTGTATATTATTAAACAATGGGAGCAGACACTTTTTAATGGTCATTTGTTATTCCCCATAAGGGCCTCTATACGAGGTAGGAGTAGGTATGTACAGTTCCTCATGACTCACCCTGTATGCCAATAAAGATGAAAAATGTAAGTCGTCATAAACAATGCATGAATACACCAATAGCAATAGCTCCAGTAAATGACAGTTTTGGAGTGAAATTATCAGCGTCACGACGGACGTATTTGCTTGATAATTTGGATATAGAAAATACTCATTCTGAGTTTCGACCAACCCTGTATACAAAAAAGGAAAAATTTAACTATACCAATAATTCTTCACATAGTAGACTACATTAAAACATAAACAGAGTTTATTATGTCAATCTACTACAATTCTACAAGGTGTGAATTTTGCTACGAAATTAATAAAAAAAACGTAATTATCTTTTAACCTACCCTGTATAATATTACAAAAACTTATATTTTAAGAAAAAAGAAATCAAGGAGAATCCAAAAATGTAAAAATATACAAGGTGTCCCATTAAAAAAAACAACCAACTAAAGTTACAACCAACTTCCGGTATAACCGGAAGTAGCAAAGAGACCAAAATATTGTCATTAATATAGTTCACACCTCAAAACCCCTGTATTCCGATTTTCATAAATTTCTTACCTTGAGTTCTCGAGATATTTCTAATAGGCCCTTTATCTGCCTCACCCTGTATATGAACATTAAATGACGTCTAATAAACGTCCTTTTATTTTTTTTATATCTTTGTTATAACAGCTCCAGAATGACTGAATCGAATTAGCTAATTTCGATTTTACAACATTTGTAGAAGTCTAAGGAAGGTTTAAAACAGTGATTCCCAAAATGGTCCAGGTGGACCCCAGGGGTCGACGAGAGACTCAACGAGGGTCTACGTTGGCGTGAAATAAAAATGGGGGTTCACAAGTTGTACGTGGGGGTCCACGAAAATTTTATAGTGATGTGGTATTTATTTAAACAAATTTGCATTTTTTTATCGTAAAATATCAATGGGAAAAAATAATGTTTTAATAGTAGCGACTTAAAAATGTCATTAAAATATATTATAACAAGTTATTTTGATTAAAAACAAGTTTTTGATCAAATTTTAGTGTAGAAAACTTTAAAATGCCGTTTTTTACATTTTTCTACATTCCCAAAATACATGTCTTTCGAGTTGACTGAAAATTTGCCCACAGATAACCAAAACACAGGACTTTAAGTGTTAAAAGAATTTGTATAGTTTTACCATTGACTGATAAATATACTATATCCTTATTTATCAATCAACGGTTTTACAATACAAAAAAAATACGTCGAATAATATCAGTGTCAAAAATATAGGCGGCTACTGTAATTAGGTACAATTAACTCGGAAAATATCGACCCTATGAAAAAAAAACGGTTAAAAAAATTGTAATAATTATTGTAAAGACGATTTATTTGGAACAATTTCAATTTCTACCATTTTTGTCGAAAAGTTGAAAATGGAGGAGATATTGAACAAAAACTACTGCTACCAAACCAATCAGGTCTTATGCTCGCGCCTTTATCGCATACGTACTATTGTCCTTTTCATGATCATTTTTCAGTGCGTAACAAATGATAGAAAAAAGGGTAAGTCCGTGATAATACACATTTATGACATTTATTCTAACATGACATTTTAGTTAAATCTGACAGTTGTCACATTTTATTTTCAATTTTAAATAAAAACAAATCAAATGTGTTTCTTGCATTTATAAAATGGTATTTTCTTTGATTTGTATAGTCTTATAAATTATACAGATTATATTTGTAATATTATTATCTAATTAAAAAAAATTATTGTTTTATTATGGCGCCATCTATCGACAACTAGAATAACTAGAATAAATGTTATAAAAATGTCACCGACGAAATGTAATCACCGACGTGCCTTTTTTTCTGTCACATACAATTTAATGCGTTAGAAAGAAATCGAAAAACTGTGACGCACTGAAAGATGATCATGAGAAATACTGTACCTGAACTCTATCGCATACGTACTACCGTGAAATATTGATTTTAGCAAAAAATGAAAAAAATCAAAATTGTATAAAATTTAATTCTCTCCACTTTTGTATAGGAATTATATACAAAATATACTACTACATTTTGTTCTAAAACTAATAGTAAACGGGATAATTCAATAATTATGCTCTAACTGTCACTATTTTCGCCCCATAACTCGGAAAATATCGACGGCACAAAAAAATTATAATAAAAGAAATTATGGATATCATATTTTTAACAATTTCAGTCAAAACAGAATAGAATCTTGCTGGGGTAGCTCGGCATGCACTATCAAATGCTAACCCGACTGGACTATATAATTTTGACTCAGATATTATTGCATGTAACTTTTTTAAACTTTGCAAGTAGAGGAAGCCCACCTACTCGTTGGACTGACGCTCTCAAGAAAATGTCAAGAAATTGGATGCAAAGTGCTCAAAATAGAGCACAATGGACAACAATGAGGGAGACCTATGTCCAGAAGTGGACGCAAAGAGCTGGGTGATGATGAATTTAGGGTTGGAACTCACCCGCGACGCCAATTTCCATCGTTAGATCTTCACATTTGGGACGAGTTTTGGGAATATGGTAAAAATGTAGCAGCAGGGGGTCCACCGAAACCAGTAAATTTTTAAAGTGGTCTACGAGAAAAAAAAGTTTGGGAACCTCTGGTTTAAAAGGTGAGAAACTGTCGCAAGTGTAAAGAGAATACTAAAAACAACAATGTTATTTTCAGATACAAACATTTATATTATATTCCTTTAGATTGACGTCACTAAAACTCCGGCTACCTTCATCTATGTATTTACTTTTTTACATTTCCCGTTACCAGAATTGGAAACCATGCGATTTCCCAGAGATTGTTTTTTTAAATCTTTAACTTTTTAACTTTTATATACATATTGTAAATCTTACAAATGATTAAAGAATCAATCAAATTACATTGAAAGAAGTAATCAGTGTATATCTTCCACATTTACTTTATATTTAACACTAGCTGACCCCGCCACACTCGATTGTTATACGATTTATATTGATTGTAGCCTTTGCTGATGATCTAGAATCTAGATGCTAGTGGTGTTGAAAAAGTAACTATTCGTTACTTACGAACACCGAAAGTAACGATTACTATACAGAGAGGCAAATCGTTACTTTGACTACTTCGTCACTTCGTACCAATCGTATCAGAGCGAGTAACGACTATTGTATCTACTTCGATTACTCTGATTACTTCGTACCAATCGTATTAGAGCGAGTAACGACTATTGTATCTACAACCAGTACACTTGATTACTTTCTATAAAAAAATACCAATCGTATCCCACCGAGTAACGGACGGGACCGGTAGTTTACGAGTGTTATCGGTATGAAGCGTTTTAAGGGTGTGACGAAATACCTATACAAAATACCTACCTACTGAGAAATACGATTCTCGATATGATTACCGGTACTCAAATACAAAAGTAATCAAAGTAACGAATACTGTAAATGATTACTTTATACAAAAGTAACGATTTATCCCAACAGATCGGTGAAGGTCGTTGTTATATCGGAATACCTATACAAAATACCTACCTACTGAGAAATACGATTCTCAATATGATCACCGGTACTCAAATACAAAAGTAATCATAGTAATCAAAGTAACGAATACTGTAAATGATTACTTTATACAAAAGTAATGATTTGTAACGAATGCTCGAAAGTGTCTATAGTTCTTTTCATGAGCATTTTTCAGTGCGTCACAAATGATACAAAAAAGGTTAGTCCGTGATAAATACACATTTATGACATTTATTCTAACATGACATTTTAGTTAAATCTGACAGTTGTCACCTTTTATTTGCAATTTGGTATAAAAACAAGTCAATTGTGTTTATTGCATTTATAAAATAGTATTTTCTTTGATTTGTATAGTCTCACAAATCGGAAGCAATGTGTAAAAGTGGAAAACGAATATAGCGGTTATAAAGAAATAGAGTATGGTGCACCTCAGGGTACAGTCCTTGGACCAGTACTATTTATTATTTATTTGAATAGTTTATTTAACTTAAAAACATCAGGAGAAATTATTACTTTTGCAGATGACACAGCCATATTTTATAGAGGAGAGTCTTGGGAAACTTTAAAAACAGAAGTAGAAACTGATCTAGAAATAATTAAGGATTGGTTTGTCCATAAGTTATTATCTATAAATTTAAAAAAAAAACATTTTTTATTCCTTTTTCAAATTATGAGTCAACCCAACCCATATTTCAAAACCTCACTCTAAATTACACCGAAAAAATAACTCGAGTAGGTAGACACTATTATATACTTGGGAGTCTTTATAGATAAATATCTACGATGGAAGGACCACGTAAACTATTTATTAAAAAAAACTAAGGTATGTTTTATATAAATTTCGTCAACTAAAAAACATCATAGACTTAAAACATAAAATAACACCAATTTACCAAGCATTTGTCGAAAGTCATATAACCTATGGATTACTAGTATGGGGATCAATGCCAGACACTTATCTTAAACCCCTTGAGGTAATGATTAAACGAATGCTGAAGTGTATACTCTACAGAAGTAATTGATATCCTAGTAATATGTTATATCAGGAAGCCCAAGTAATGACTATTCAACAACTTTACTGTAAAATTTTAAACATAATTCAATACAAAAATAATAAACAACTAACAACACACAATCAGAAATACAGCACCAGAAATGCGAACCAGTATGAAGTCCCATGAGCTCGTCTAACTAGCGGACAAAGGGCACACTCTTATTTAAGCCCTAGGCTTTACAACAGCCTTCCAAATATAATCAAGGAAAGTCCTTCGTTATATATTTCTAAGAAAAGATTAATAAAACATATTAAAAAATTTACAGCGGTTAATTAATTTAAGTTGAATTTTTTTTTAATTTGATGTAATTATGGGTCCATAAGAAAGTATATTGTAAATAAGTAGGTTGAATGTTTATAGTATATTATTCAACGAGCATGTAATGATGGCTATTACTCACGATGATGAAGTTTGCGACACGAGCCGTAGGCGAGTGTCGTAATTCATCAGAGTGAGTAATAGCCATTACATGCGAGTAGAATACTATACTTTTTCTACGACCTTTCTTTTATTTTAATTAGTAAAAAATTTAATTATCAACTACTCGGGATTTAAATTATAATAATTTACAAAAATACCTAAATGCTATTTACCCCTAGTACGTGGCTGAATAATTGGTTGCCTACTATTACTAAATTCTTATTTATTGTAAAAATACAACTAGAAATAGTCAATATAAGTTCTATTCGTCTCCAAAAAATTATAAGCTTAAAGGGTACCCCCCGTTAAGATAGGCAAAATGCCCTCACTCTTAGAATTCAATATTTTTAATTTTTTTACGTTCTGTGCAATTAAAAAATGAGATAACGCGGATTTTTAGCTCGCCACCCCCCCTTACCCCTCCCCCCACAGCCAAAAACGTAGATTTTTAGATTTAATTTTTTTTAGTTGGGTTGCAATTGATTTAGAAATTTCAAAAAATTCACACGTATAGCTGAGGCTTTTATCAAACATGTCCATTTTTTATGAACCCTTAGGTCGAGTGTACATAACCTCAAATTTTTTTTTAACTTTTTTAAAACCTATAACTTTTTTTTGGAGAGGGCTGCAATTTTTTTTGGATTTTGTGTACTTTTTCAAAAGATATCTCTCTGATTTTTTTCAGATTTTTCCGTCAGGTGCGCCATCTTGAAAAATCCGGAAAACTATTTTTTAGGGGGTTTTTAAGTAATTTTCTCCATTTTATATACTGCAACGTAGATCAACTCAAGGCTTTGTCAATAGATTATGTATAATTTAAAATAAATGACTATTTAAAGATTATCAAAAATTGGGCAAAACACCTTTAAACCCCCCAAAAACCATGTTTTTTTAAGTTATGTAAGGGTTTTTGCGGGCTTAATGATATTTTTTGGGATCGATACAGCCTGAATATTTTTTTCATTTTTTTTACGTTATATGTGATTAAAAAATAAGACTAATCGCATTTTTAGCTCAACACCCCCTCCCCCTGCCCCTACAAAAACGTCAATTTTTCTATTTTTTTTGTTTAATGTTGCAATTAATTTAAAAATTTTATGAGGCTTCTACAAAACATATGTATCTATTTTTTATAGACCCGTGCAGGTCGAGTGTACAATACATATAACCTCAAAATTCCTTTTTTATTTTTTTAAAACGTATTTTTGACTTCCAATCGATATTTTTTTAAAACGTCCAATGAATATTGTACATCTCTCTCTCTCTCTCTCTCTCTCTCTCTCTCTCTCTCTCTCTCGCGGACGTCCGCTTCAATACATGCTTAGCGCTCATTTTTAATTACTAAAAATAATAGTTAGTAATAAAATAATTACAAAAATTTCTTTAGGCTATTGCAGGGGAGGCTTTAAACTTTAAGTTGGTCACTTTATGGCTTTCATAATAATAATTTTTAATCGAGTTATTAAGCCTTGAAAATGGCCATTTTCGCGTTTTTCAAATTTGAAAATGCATGCAACTCGACAACAGTCAATTTTATAGAAAAATCACAAGATACTTTTTTTGCTCAGCTTGATCCATAGAATCTAAAACAAATTCGTCCGAAGTGAAAAAATTGATTTTTTGAATTCGTTTAAAAAAATGTTTAAATAATTTTCCGACCGCTGGTACTGCCTGGCACCTTGTGGATTTGTTATAAGTACCTGTTTTTGAGTAAGTTTGTGCAAACAAATTAATCGGAATAATTTACCTAACGGGACAAACATACAGCGTGGATTATGAGCCAAACGTAGATGGTTTGTAAAATACACAAAACACAAAAAATTAGCAGCCATCTCCAAAAAAAGTTATACGTACCTATTAAAAAACAATGAGGTTATAATATGTACACTCGACCTTCGGGTCTTCGGGTCCATGAAAATAGATGTTCTGTAAAAGCCTCAGCTGTGCGTGTGAATTTTTTGAAATTTATAATTTAATAATTACTAACTATTCTAAATGGGAAATAAGCCACAATTTTACTAAAAAATGATTTTATTAACGTTTCGACGTCCACCACGGACGTCGTTGTCAAAATACAAAATATTAATAAATAAACAAAAATGTTGCTTGAATCTTCTAATAATTTAATTTAATCTGACCTATTTATATAGATTGTCCCAAACAATCTTTTCAGTGCGTCACAGATTATCGAATTCTCTCTATCGCATTACAGATGGAAAATAAAATCTTTTTTAGTTAAATTGTGGCTTATTTCCCATTTAGAATATTTAATTACAAAAATGCCACAAAGAAATAGCTTCAGAACAACATTTATAGTTTAATTGCAAACCGACTTAAAAAAAAATAAAATCGAAAAATTGACATTTGGCTGTGGGGAAGGGGGGGATAGGGGAAGTGGGCTAATATTGCGGTGAGTCCTAATTTTTTTAAATCATATAGAACGTAAAAAAATAAAAAAAAATATTCAGGCTGTATCGACCTCAAAAAATATAATTAGACCCGCAAAAATCCTTACAAAATTTTAAACAAACATGGTTTTTGGGGGGTGTAAAAGTGTTTCGCCCAATTTTTTAAATATCCTAATATACTCAGTTATTTCAAATTATACATAATCTATTAACAAAACCGTGAGTTGATCTATGTTGCAGTCTATAAAATGGAGAAAATCCCCAAAACCCCCCTAAAAAAACAGTTTTCCGGATTTTTCAAGATGGCGCACCTGACGGAAAAATCTGAAAAAAATCAAAGAGATAGCTTTCGATAAAATACACAAAATGCAAAAAAAAATTGGACCTGCAGCCCCCTCCAAAGAAAAGTTATAGGTTTTAAAAAAGTTAAAAAAAAATTGAGGTTATGTACACTCGACCTAAGGGTCCATAAAAAATGGACATGTTTTGTAAAAGCCTCAGCTACACGTGTGAATTTTTTGAAATTTATAAATCAATTACAACCCAACTAAAAAAAATTAAATCTAAAAATCTACGTTTTTGGCTGTGGGGGGAGGGGTAAGGGGGGGTGGCGAGCTAAAAATCCGCGTTATCTCATTTTTTAATTGCACAGAACGTAAAAAAATTTAAAAAATTGAATTCTGAGAGTGAGGGCATTTTGCCTATCTTAACGGGGGGTACCCTTTGTACCTACTGTCACTGAATCTAATAAATAGGAAATTGCTGTTGTCGGTGGACGTATTTCATATATAGTTATAAGTTATAATGTATATTTACATTTAACTATATATTATAATATAATAATATAACTATACATAATGTGTTATAACATATTTAACACAATATAACTTGAAAATGCGCTAATGTCACTGTCACTAAATTAAATGATAAACGTCAAAATTTTTAGTAAATAAGATAGAAACGTAAAAAATATACTGACATTGTTACAGTTAAAATTCCTTTAAAAATTTTTCGAAGTTAATTATTGGTATAAATTACAATAATTATTGTATTAAATAAACAAGTTTAAGTAATTTTATTTGCAGTTTATATACGATTAATATTAAAAGTGGCATGCGCCACTTGAATCTAACTTCAGCCCGTGAGTAATGACCCGTGAGTAACTTCAGCCCGTGTGTAATGAATTATTACTCACGGGTACAGTAATGGGTGCTATTATCTATGAAAAAATAGCGAATAATGAGCATGTTATTAAACGGTCGTAGAAAAAATATATTATATGTTTTTCTTTTTATGCAAAGTTTTAATTACAGTTTTTGTCCTATTGTTGTATAATATTGTATTGTATAATATTCCATAAGTATATTGTACTTCCACATACGAGCAACTTCAGTGCTTGCACTGGTGTTACTTCTGTGGACATTTCTGTTTATTAGTTAAGATTTGTGGCTTAAAAATATTTTGTATTTATGAAAGCTAATAAACATTATTATTATTATTATAAATTGTACAGATTAATTTTTTTTATATAGAATAATATATTATTAGCGCCATCTATTGACAACTAGATTAAATGTTATAAATGTCACCGAAGAAATGTAATCAGAGACGTGCGTTTTTTTCTGTCACACAATGCGTTAGAGAGAAATCGAAAAGCTGTGACGCACTGAAAAATGCTCATGAAAAGAACCATATAATCAACATCACTACTAGATGCAGTCGCTCATTCTATAACGCACTATTCTATTCTTTACCTATAGTCTGGGTCTTCGAATATAAGACTAAAAACATGCTAGTAACCAAAAATCTCCAAGACCAAGAGTTAGGCAGAACATAACCAGAACTAATGACCAAAAGTTCGAAGAAGTCAAGAGTTTAATCTGAGGGCGGTAATCACACATGACAGCCACATAGAAAAAGAGGTCTCAGCACTGACAGCTGAGGGGAATTTGTAGAGCATTATACTCCCTATCACCATTCTTAACGTGGGTAATCTCCGCCTTTTCATATTGTGGGGAGAGGAAAATGTAGAAAACCAACTCCCGTGAATATGGTGGCTAATACATACTCACAGAGACTTGGATAAAAAATCACAAACAAGCAATAACTTACACATTTATTAAGTATAATAAAAATAATAGAATACAATAAAAGTAATACAATTTGTTGGGTCACTTGAGTAAACATTGGTATTAAAATTGAAATATTTTGATTTATTTTATCACGTTCATTGCTAACTTCTTTTTGTACATCCATTTCATTAAGACTTTTCTCCAGCAGGTCCCTTAAAATGTCCTTTTTTCAGTGTGTAATCTCAAATGATTTTTCAAATTAATTGTGTTACTAAACTGTTTAAAACAAATTTCACACTTGTAAGATGTGTATCTCAGAAAGAGGGATGCTACTACACATAAGGACATTAGTCCCGTTCTTTAATGGTAAAATATTGCAAAACCTCTAAATTTTAAAGAACTGCTTGGATTGACATGAAATTTGGCATACACATAGCTAACAAGTCAAAGAAAAAAGTGATATTGTGCCGATGTGTGCTTTTGCCCTGGGGGTGGTTTTCACCCCCCACTTGGGGGTGAAAAAATATTCGTCCAAAGAAAGTCAGGAAATGAATAAACTGGCTAATTTTAAGTAACTTTTGTTCTATAGAGTTTTTTCACTAAGTCAATACTTTTCGAGTTATTTGACAGTGAATATGTACATTTTTTTAAAAAAATAGCCACGCTTTTAGACGGTTTTTCGCAAATAACTCAAATAGTAAGTATTTTGTCGAAAAAATATTTTTAGCAAAAATATAGCCTGTAAAAAATTTAAAAAAATGGTGTATACATCACGTCTCTATACCTAGTAGAAGCAGAGTTATAGCTAATGAAAAATAGGTTCATATTCGTCAAATTCCAAATGGAATACTTTAACGTGAAATAACCAAAAATGAAGCACATTTCGAGGAAAACTCATTACAACTTATTTAAAGTGTTTAAAAAAAGCTTCATTTTTGTTTTATAAAAAAAATTTCTAGCATCAAAATTAAACAAGTTACGCTCAAAATAAAGTTAGTCCCTTTTGGTTTTGGTAAAAAAATCGAGAAAATCACCCCCTAATTAGTATCTTAAATGAACTTAATTGTTACCACTTCACAAGTTTCTTGACTCGTGTATACCTATATTGTTTATAATATGATCTGTAAGTTTCATCGGTTCAAACTCCTTACTATTGAAAGGGCTGTAGTTAAAAGGGGTTGAACGAGTCACTGATCACGAATGTATGCAAATTTAAAAACACCAAATCTTAATCAATTTTTGTCTAAGAGAAAAACAAAAAAATACATGATATTCCGAAAAGCAAATCTGACTTTTCTTGTTTTTCGAGATTTTTGTTATCTCTAACAATTTTTAAGTTATTTTGAAAAAAAGCATATTTTTCAAAATTTAAATTTTTAAAAATTTTACTTTGAAACGAAATTTTTTCAAAAATAAGCACTTTGAATCCATGAAACTTACAGATCGTATAAACACAACATAAGTAAAATAATTTGTGGAGCGGTACAAAAGGGACCAACTTTATTTTGAGCGTAACTTGCTTAAATTTAATGCTATAAACTTTTTGTAAAAACAGAAATAAAGCTTTTTTAAAATGCTTAATAATAGAAAGATGTTTAACCATCTTTTTGAATAAATAAATAATATAAACCTGTAAACCTATAATTAAACACAAAAAAAATAAATAAAAAATAAACGCTCAAAAATTGATGAAATTCACTTCATACCATGTTCTTTTTATTTATATTAATTTGTATTGTTCCTGCATGTAAAAATTTTACTTCTTAAAAATAATTATTATATCCAACACAATAAAATAATTGTTATGTTGTATATCTAACACAACTATACTAAAATGGCCCATGCACAACTTAATTGTTTTAATGGGTTCTATGGTTTGTTTGCGTTGAATACATAACATATCTAAAACACATAGATATTATATTGCATCATAATAATTATATATTTTTTTATATGTGTATATTTTTCAAGTGAATAAACGGTATTATTATTATTATTATCTCGTAGAACTAGAGTTATAGCCAATGAAAAATATATTCATTTTCTCCAAATTTCAAATAGAATATTTCGACGTGAAATATCGAAAAAATTAAGCACTTTTTGGGGAAAACCCATTATGACTTTTTTAAACATCTTTCTATTATTTATTTTTAAATACGTCTGAAATATGCACTTTATTAATTTAAAGGAATTTATAGTAATTAGTAGGTTTTGTATGTTTGAGGAAGCAAATTATATATTTTTATTTGAAGGTATTCAAAGTTTCTTTGTCCAACTACTTTCTTTGTTAAGTTTGTTCTAATAAAGGACTGAGATCTACTTCTGGTATCGTATGTGTGTTCTAGTGGTACAAGTAACTGTTTATTTTTATATAGATTAGTGAACATTGCAAGTACAAACAATTGCCTTATATCTAACATTTGAGCTTCAATAAACAGATCGTCAGTACTGTGCCCTAGTTTTTTTATTGTAAATAATTTTTAATATTTTTGTTTGTATAATGTTCATTTGCTTTAGGTGCGTATTTGCAATGCCACCCCAACTAAGAATTCCATACCTTAGACGTGACTCTACTAAGGAGAAATAAATAATTTTAAATGATGAATATCTAATATACTTTGTAGATATCTAAATTTATATAAGACATCTTAAAGTTTTGCACGTTTGATTTATGTGCTTATCCCAGCGAAGATATGAATCAATCTGAATTCCTAAATACTTTGTACTACTTGCACTGTTAATCATCAGATTTCCTATAATTAACGAGTTATAATCGGGTAAGCCACTTTTATAACTGGTAAATGGGACATACAGTGTTTTTTCAATATTTACCGTGAGTAGTTTATGACTGAATATATCTATAATATTCCCTAGGTCCCTTTCCATTTTAAGCTTAAAATGTCGCCTTTAGTTTGGAAAGTCAGTATGTTATTTATATATATAATAAATAAAATTGGTCCTAATACCGTTCCCTGTGGTATACCAAAGTTAATGTTCCTTGTACTACTTTGTGTCCCTTCTATTCTCACTACTTGTTGCCTGTCCTTTAAATAACTGTCCATCAAATTATATGCTTTCCCTCTTATACCTGTGTCTATCAGAGTATCTAGTAATTGTGTGTGATCCAGAGACCTAAGGCGTACACCATTTTTGTTACTTTTTTATAGGCTATATTTTGGCTAAGAACGTTTTTTTCGACAAAATACTTACTTTTTGAGTTATTTGCGAAAAACTGTCTAAAAATGTGGTTATTTTGTTGAAAAATGAACATATTCACTCGCAAATAACTCGAAAAGTGTCGACTTGGCGAAAAAGCTCTATAGAACAAAAGTTACTTAAAATTAGTTAGTTTGCCCATTTCCGGACTTATTTTGGACATATATTTTTTCAGCCCCAAGAGGGGGTAAAAGTCACCCCCAGGGCAAAAGCACACATCGGCACAATATCACTTTTTTTCTTTGACATGTAAGCTATACGCATGCCAAATTTCATGTCAATCCAAGCGGTTCTTTAAAATTTAGAGCAAAAACCGTGAAAGAATGGACTACATCACACACAAAACTAAATGTGATCCAAGTATATGCGCCAACGACGGATGCAACAGAAGATGAAGTGGGGATATTCTACCAACAAATTGAAGATGCGCTGAAAATGACAAAGAACAGGGAAATCAGGGTAGTTATGGACGATTTAAATGCAAAAGTCGGCAAGTTAAGAGCTGGATCAATAATGGGAGATCAAGGACTAGGGGAACATAACGATAGAGATCGTCTAATACAATTCTGCCAAGAACAAAGTCTAATAATCACAAACACGTTCTTTAAATTATCTATGAGACGGTTATATATCTACATAACGCTCACCAGCTGATAAACCGGAAAAAGTGGTAAGAAACCAAATCGACTATATAATGATTAAAGAGAGATATCGTAACACCATCAAATCAATTAAAACATATCCAGGAGTAGATTTCACATCAGACCACAACCCACTGATCGCTAATGTCACGTTTAAGCTTAAACGTATTAGAAAACCCCAAACAACTCCAAAATTAGATATTAGAAAACTGAAAGAAGTTGATATAACAAACCTCAATAGAAAATATACGAAAACTTTGATAAATTAGATACTAACACCTGCGAATTGCTACCGTTTAACAGCTACGATAAACCAACAATGGGAAACACTAAAAAACTGCCTCCTTGTTCCATGCACAGAGATATTACAAGAACCGATAAGAGAGAGAACAATTGGATAATCGACGAGATGCTCGGCATGATGGACCAACGAAGATAAGCCAAGAACAAAGACAGTCACAATTACAAAATAATTAACAATGAACTCAGAAAAAAAGATAAGAGAGACAAAACAAACTTACTATAAGGAAAAATGTAAAGAGATAGACGATCTTCAAAACAAATACGACCTATTCAACCTGCATAAAAATGTGAAAGAAATGACAGGGCTGCACAAAAGAAACCACAACACAACTCTTTTAGATAAAAATGAAAATACTATGATTAGCTCAGTAAATCAACGGGAAATTCGGCGATACCGTGTAATTTTCAGGGGCAACTCCGAATTGCATGAAAATTTGGATTTAGGTTCTACTTACCCTCCACTTCAAAGTTGAAATTGTGCCGTTGGTTGCTTTTACTTGGGGGGTGACTGTCACCCCTTCTCGGGGATGAAAAAACATAAGTTCAAGATAAGACCGGAAATGGATAAATTGACTGATTTTAAGCAACTTTTGTTCTATAGAGATTTTTACGTAAGTCAATACTTTTCGAGTTATTTGCCATTGAAAATGTTGATTTTTCGACAAAAAAACTACGTTTTCAGACGGTTTTTCGCAAATAACTCAAAAAGTAAATATTGTATCGAAAAAAATACCCTTAACAAAAGTGTAGCTTATAAAAAACCCAAAAAAATGGTGTATCAGTAAAGTCTATCAATCAAATAAAGACAAAGTTGTAGCTCATGAAAAATACGTTCTTATTCGTCTAATTCCAAATCGAATATTTCAAGGTGAAATCACCGAAAAATTAAGCACTTTTCGGGAAAAACTCATTTAAACTTTTTTAAACTGTTTATAAAAAGCTTTGTTTTAATTGTTAACAAAAGATTTAGCATTCAAAATAAGCGAGTTACGCTCAAAATAAAGTTGGTCCTCTTTTTTTTTGTAAAAATCATGAAAATATCGCTGTGTTTAGCTCCCCAAATGAAATTAATCGCTACCGCTTTACAAACAAATTACTTACCTATCTATTTTTTATATGATCTGTCAGTCTCACCGGTTTAGAGTGTTTATTTTTGAAAGGGTTATAATTGAGAAAGCTTGAATGTGTCACTAATCACGAGTGTATGCAAATTTTGAACAGCCATATCTTAACCAATTTTTGTCTTACTGAGAAACAAAATGAAACTAGCATATTTATAATAGCAAAACCTACATTTTTTTACTCTTTAAGATTTTTCTTATGACTAATACTTTTTAAGTTATTTTGAAAAAATGAAATTTTTCAAAAATTTTTAGAAATTTTTTTTTACTATTAAACCAAATGTTTTCAAAAATAAGCACTTCAAACCAATCAAACTTACAGATCATATAAACAATACACATACAGTTAAAATAGATGGTAAAGCCAAACGATTAATTTCATTTAGGGTGTTAAATAGAGGGAGGTTTTCACGACTTTTTTTACCAAAAAAAAGGAGGCAATTTTTTTTTTCAGTGCAACTCGTTTATTTTTAATGCTGTAAACTTTTGTAAAAAACAAATAATAAGCTTTTTTCCGATACTTTAAAAATGTTAATAAGGTTTTCTTGAAAAACGCTTCTTTCTTCGGTGATTTCGCGTTGAATTATTCGATTTGGAATTAGACGAATAAGAACGTATTTTGCATGAGCTACAACTTTGCTTCTACTCAATTTGTAGGCTTTACTGGTACACCATTTTTTTCGTTTTTTTATAGGCTACACTTTTGATAAAAATATTTTTTTCGATAAATATTTACTTTTTGAGTTATTTGGGAAAAACGGTCTGAAAACGTAGTTTTTTTGTCGAAAAATCAACATTTTATATCGCGAATAACTCTAAAAGTATTGACTTACGTAAAAAACTTTATAGAACAAAAGGTGCTTAAAATAAGTCAATTTATCCATTTCCGGCCTTATTCTAAACACGCGTTTTTCACCCCCAAGAAGGGGTAAATGTCACCCCCTAAGTAAAAGTAACCAACGCAACGGCACAAATTCAACTTTGAAGTGGAGGGTAAGTAGAACCTAAATCCAAATTTTCATGCAATTCGGAGTTGCCCCTGGAAATTACACTCCAAAACGGTCATTTATTGGGCTAGATAACGACTGACAAAAAGTTAAAACGATGGAAAGAATACTTCCAATACTTCCGGTTTCGCGAAAAATCAATAAAATCATTTTTAAGTTAAATTGTGGCTTATTTTCCATTTAGAATAATAAATTACCTAAATGCCACAAAGAAATAGCTTCAGAACAATATTGTGAAAGTAATCTAGATATGGAAGCCTTAAGGAAATAAAACAAGAGGAAGATGGAAGTAAAAGATGGATAGACGACGTAGAGGGGGATCTTAAAACCATAAACATCAGGCAGTGTCGAAGGAAAGTATCCGACAGAGCAAAATGGAAGAACATTGTTAAGCAGGCCAAGATAATCAAAGGGTTGTAGCGCCATTAGAAGAAGCAGATGGTTTTTCTCCAGTGTGTGTTCTCAGATGGTATTTCAAAACCTGTGCTGTAGTAAACTGCTTAAAACAAATTTCACACTTGTAAGGTTTTTCTCCAGAGTGTGTTCTCAGATGGTATTTCAAAACCGGTGCTGTAGTAAACTGCTTAAAACAAATTTCACACGTGTAAGGTTTTTCTCCAGAGTGTGTTCTCAGATGATATTTCAAAGCCTGTGCTGTAGTAAACTGCTTAAAACAAATTTCACACGTGTAAGGTTTTTCTCCAGAGTGTGTTCTCAGATGATATTTCAAAGCCTGTGCTGTAGTAAACTGCTTAAAACAAATTTCACACTTTCGCATCTGAGGTCTTCCTCTTCTTCCTGTCCACGGTCTCCAGTTTTATATTTCAACATTTCATCTTCTATCTTCCTGTCTCGCATTGTGGACCGCAAATCTCCACTTTAACACTGTTATATGTTCAGTTACATTTTTGACTTTTATTTTCTCTCTTATTCATTTGTTTATTCCCAACATGGATCTTTCCTTTTTTCTCTGGAGTTATTTATATTTTTTTATGTTGGCCTTTTTTAATGTCCATGTTTCTGGTCACAAGAGGAAGGATGCAATGGTCAAATACACGGATTATTAGGTACTGTTGAATCTTTGTGTTTCTTTTTAGTATCCATCTTAACTTTCCAAACGCTGCCCATTCTAGTACAAAGAAGAATCAGATTGGCATGGGCAGCGTTTCTCTAAACTGCTTAGAATAAATTTCACACTTTTGAGGTACTTTCCCCAGTGTGCAATCTCATATGTATTTTCAAATTACCTGCTTGAATAAATTGCTTAAAACAAATTTCACACTTATGAGGTTTTTCTCCAGTGTGTAATTTCAAATGCCTTTTCAAGTGAGTTATTGTACTAAACTGCTTACTACAAATTTCACACTTATAAGGTTTTTCCCCAGTGTGCACTCTCAAATGTATTTTTAACTTACTTGCTGTAGTAAACGACTTAAAACAAATTTCACACTTATGAGGTGTTTCTCCAGTGTGCACTTTCAAATGTGTTTTCAAATTACCTTCCTGAGAAAACTGCTTAGAACAAATTTCACACTTATGAGGTTTTTCCCCAGTGTGCACTCTCAAATGTCTTTTCAAACTATTTGCTTCACTAAATTGCTTAAAACAAATTTCACACTTATGAGGATTTTCTGCAGAGTGTGTTCTCAGATGGTATTTCAAAGCATGTGATGTAGTAAACTGCTTAAAACAAATTTCACACTTGTAAGGTGTTTCTCCAGTGTGCACTTTCAAATGTCTTTTCAAATTATCTTCTTGAGAAAATAGCTTAGAACAAATTTCACACTGGTATGGTTTTTCTAAAGTGTGCACTTTCAAATGTTGTTTCAAATTACCTTTTTGAGAAAATTGCTTAGAACAAATTTCACACTTATGAGGTTTTTCCCCAATGTGCACTCTCAAATGTATTTTCAAACTGTTTGCTTCACTAAATTGCTTAGCACAAATTTCACACTTATGAGGATTTTCTGCAGAGTGTGTTCTCAGATGGTATTTCAAAGCCTGTGCTGTAGTAAACTGCTTAAAACAAATTTCACACTTGTAAGGTGTTTCTCCAGTGTGCACTTTCAAATGTCTTTTCAAATTATCTTCTTTAGAAAATAGCTTAGAACAAATTTCACACTGGTATGGTTTTTCTAAAGTGTGCACTTTCAAATGTTGTTTCAAATTATCTTTTTGAGAAAATTGCTTAGAACAAATTTCACACTTATGAGGTTTTTCCCCAGTGTGCACTCTCAAATGATTTTTCAAACTATTTGCTTCACTAAATTGCTTAAAACAAATTTCACACTGGTATGGTTTTTCTCCAGTGTGCACTTTCAAATGTCGTTTCAAAGTACCTTGTTGAGAAAACTGCTTAGAACAAATTTCACACTTATGAGGTTTTTCCCCAGTGTGCACTCTCAAATGTCTTTTCAAATTGTTTGCTTCACTAAATTGCTTAGAACAAATTTCACACTTATGAGGTTTTTCTCCAGAGTGTGTTCTCAGATGGTATTTCAAAACCTGTGCTTTAGTAAACTGCTTAAAACAAATTTCACACTTATGAGGTTTTTCACCAGTGTGTACTCTCAAATGTTGTTTCAAATGACCTGCTTGACTAAATTGCTTAAAACAAATTTCACACTTATGAGGTTTTTCCCCAGTGTGCACTCTTAAATGTTTTTTCAAATCATCTGCCTGAGAAAACTGTTTAAAACAAATTTCACACTTATAAGGTTTTTCTTCAGTGTGCATCATCAAATGCCTTTTCAAATGACCTCGTTCTCTAAACTGTTTAAAACAAATTTCACACTTATGAGGTTTTTCCCCAGTGTGCAATCTCAAATGTCTTTTCAAATGAACTTTTTGAGAAAACTGCTTAAAACAAATTTCACATTTTATTATTTTTTCTTCAGCAGGTCGACTCGTATTTTGTTCTTTACTATATGACTGTACATTATGTGTTTCTCTAATTTGCAATGTGTCATCTTCTTGGTGAGGGCCTAAAAGAAAAACCGAAATAGGTACACATTTTTTAATGCAAGGAAAAATTTAACAAAAATAAACCATAAAACAGAAAATTCCCAAAATTTGATGGTTATGACCAGAAGTTTACTTAACACATTCGCTGCCACCTTATATTTATTCACTTTCGTATGGTGCCACTACGAAAAGAAACCTATTTAATGTAGTTATACACAAACACTGGTTATGAACGCCAAAAGGCGTCAGTGGCACCTGACTCACGCACGCAAAACGCCTTTTGGCATCAGGTGGCAGCGATTGTGTTAATTTGGCAAATCTAAGTTGTATATACACGAAGCATCAAAATTAACGCACCAACTTAAAAATGGTACATTTTTGAGATGTCTCGAATTTCCTAAACATGTTATTTTTTAGTATACCTGGTGTCCACTTATATTTTCCCCCATTTTAACTGCCTATAACTTCTAAACGGCTCAAGATAGAAATATGCGGTTTCGCTGAAATGTTTTATTTTAGTAAAAGTCTTGTCTGAATGGATTAAATTTTTTATATCGCTTTCAAATACGAAAAAAAAATGGCGGATTTTTGAAAAAAACGTTGACTTTTTTTAATAGGACACCCAGTATATTTTTTGTAACTTGAAAAAATGGCCATTTACCTATCCAGCGATATAACTTTTTTTTAAAATCGGTTGTCAAATAACTGAGCAATTAATTTTTAAAATGAGAGATGCAATGTGGAAACACATAACATGAATATCAATTTGCTTAGCTATGTTATTTAGGTATGTAATATCCACGTTGCACCTCTCATTTTAAAAATTAATTACTCAGTGATTTGACAACCGATTTTAAAAAACTTTATATCGCTGGATAGGTGAATGATCGTTCTTTCAATTTACAAAAAAATATACTGGGTGTTCCATTAAAAAAAGTTAACAAAGTTTTTTCAAAAATCCGCCATTTTTATTTTCGTAATTGAAAGCGATATAAAAAACTCAATCGATTCATACAAAACTTTTACTAAAATAAAACGTTTCAGCGAAAACCGCATGTTTCTATCTTGAGCCGTTTAGAAGTTATAGGTATTTAGTTAAAATGGGGGAAAATATAAGTGGACACCCGGTATTATAGCTTTATTCTTTAAGAATATCAATGTAATAATATTATTGCTAAACAGGTAAGTGCACACCAAAGAAACATGAAACGAAAAACATGTTTCATGAAAAGAAAACACTGCTAAACAAATCTCAAAGTCCGCCTACCAATGAAACGAGTGTGATTCATGCTCATGACACATTTTTATTTTCGGAGAGTTTCATAAATGGCCGGACGTATATTTGTTTAGCAGTGGTTTATTTCCATGAAACGTAATTTACGTTTCATGTTTCTTTGATGTGCGGCCTGGCTAAGGCGAGCCGCACATCAAAGAAACATGAAACGTAAATCACGTTTCATGGAAATAAAACACTGTTAAACAAATAGACGTCCGGCCATTTATGAAACTTTCCGAAAATTAAAATGTGTTATGAGCATGAATCACACTCGTTTCATTGGTAGGCGGACTTCGAGATTTGTTAGCCGTGTTTAATTTTCATGAAACGTGTTTTACGTTTCATGTTTCATTGGTGTGCGGCTTGCCTTAGAGAGTACAAAAAATATATCTTTTTCATTTATGTACGTACACTAATATTTTAGAGGGCGCAAAAGTCGAGGCCTCAAAAAATTATTTCGGACAGTTAATCTCAGGATTGGGATATCTGAAACAAAAAAATCGTACTGCATTTGAAAAAGGAAGGTTTCTTACGTGACAATTTACCACAATTTGACCAAAAGATAAAAAATATTTTTTAACCATGAAAAACTGAAGAAAAACGGGTGATTTTTTCACAAAATTTTTTCAAATTTCCGTAAAACCTTTTTCTTGCGAAATTTTTCACTAACGGTGGTAAATGCTCACGTAAGAAATCTTTCTTTTTCAAATGCCGAACGATTTTTTTGTTCAGAGATCCCAATCCTGAGATTAAAGGCGAGTTGACATTACTAGTGAATAACGAACGTGGCTCACGCTTACGTATTTTGCCCGTGCTATTGTTAGATATTTTATTATCTATTTTCAAACTCGAGCAGTACATTTGTATTTGTATGCAATGCATAAATACAATTGTACTGCTCGAATTTGAAAATAGATAATAAAATATCTAACAATAGCACGGGCAAAATACGTAAGCGTGAGCCACTTTCGTTATTCACTAGTAATGTCAACCCGCCTTTACGGTCCGCCATCGGAACTACTTTTTTTGAGGCCTCGAATTTGGCGCTCTCTACAATATTAGTGTACGTGCATAAATGAAAAAAGATATATTTTTGTGTTCTCTAAGCCAAGCCGCACACCAAAGAAACATGAAACGAAAAACATGAAACATGAAACGAAAAACATGTTTCATGAAAAGAAAACATTGCTAAACAAATCTCAAAGTCCGCCTACCAATGAAACGAGTGTGATTCATGCTCATGACACATTTTTATTTTCGGAGAGTTTCATAAATGGCCGGACATATATTTGTTTAGCAGTGGTTTATTTCCATGAAACGTAATTTACGTTTCATGTTTCTTTGATGTGCGGCCTGCGTAAGAGTTAGATATTAATATGTAAAAAGTTTTATGTTCATTTTTAATAATGTTCTGAGAAAATTTTTTTTTGAAAAAATGCCTATTTTTGGTCTTCTAAAGTTTACTAGTACCTTAATATAATATAAACATTTACAATAACTCCAATACTTTATTTAAATATCCCGCTATTTTCTCAAAAAATTACAAACTCATCAAAATAAGTAAATTCACATTTGCACTACGATCCGTAATCTCGCGGTCTGTTCAAGACTGAAAACCCACGGTTTCTTTCTTGTCGTGAATACTATCTACACCAGGGGCCTGATTCTAATTCATTTCGACAGTCGCAATTTCATTTCGACACCGCCATGACAGCCGGAGAGTATAGCGATTCTTGGGGATATTAACCTTATCATGTTGAGACTGCTCAGAATTTGGGTTGGCGCTTCGGTTTCTTGGATTTTGTTGATAGTCTGGGAAAATTATCGAAAAAATACCATTTTTGGGAAAAATTATTTACCAGCTATTTTATTGCTAAAATCGAATCTTAAGATTGCATATATTAGTAATATGGGGTATGACAAGTCCGCAGAAAGTGTGTTATTTTATTTATAAACAAATTAGCACTCCTAAATCTTCTTTTTTTTTTCAATTAGTGGTCTGTAACTCCTATAATTTTTCCTTTGAGCCAAAAACACTCAAATAAAAATTCACCGTAATTTAGTTCTGCACAATGTTATTTTTTTTCCGATTTCCTTCAACAAAAATTTTACTCAGAAAATCCGAGTTTTCCCAAAAAATCTGCCATTTTCAATTAAAATTTTAGGGAAGTACCTAATTATTTATCAATAATTAAATAATTGAAGACATGAAAGATTTATTATACAGAGGGGCTAAATTATGGAATAAATTCATTTCTTTAAAACGGACGATTTTGGAGCAAAATCCCGAAAGAGGTCGATTTTTATTTTTAAATTACAATTTTTTGGCATATATTTCATACTAGTGACGTCATCCATCTGAGCGTGATGACGTAATCGATAATTTTGTTAATGGGAATAGGGGTCGTGTGGTAGGTCATTTGAAAGGGCGTTTAATTCTCTATTCAGTAATATAAACATTAATATCATTAGGTATTTATACAGGGTTGCCAAAAAAAAATTTGAATTAAATTAATTGGCGCAAAAAGAAGAATGTATGTAATTTATTTAACTCAAAATACATTGTACTGCTGTCAGAAAATAGAAAAAAAGGTTTATTTCACAAATAAACATTTCTTTTCGCTTAAATTAAATCACAAACAGCCTCCCTCCTACCTATTGGCAGTTTGAACTTTTAATTTAAGCTAAAAGCAATGTTTATTTGCAAAATAAACATTTTTTTCTATTTTCTGACAGCAATAGAATGTATTTTGAGTTAAATAAATTACATGCATTCTTCTTCTTGCGTCAATTAATTTAATTCAAAATTTTTTTTGGCCTCCCTGTATAAATAATGATATTAATGTTTATAATACTGAATAGAGCATTGAACGCCTTTGTAAATGAGCTACAACACGAACCCATATTCCTATTTAAAAAAATAATTACGTCATCACGCTCGGATGGATGACGTCACTAGTGTGAAATATATGCCAAGAAATTTAATTTAAAAATAAAAATCGACCTGTTTCGGGATTTTTCTCTAAAATCGTCCATTTTAGAGAAAATGAATTTATTCCATAATTTAGCCCCTCTCTGTATATCAGGAGACCGGCGACAATCTAACCAATAGTTTAGCAATAATTAAAATGTTAATTAAAAAATTTCGGTCGAAATAATAACCAGAAAGATTATGATACACCAGAATAACTATGATTTTCATATAAAAAAGCACTATACCTATTCAACGTACCTTACAGGATTGAAATTGGACCATTTGAGCGGTCTCAGGAATGTTATAAAGAAACAATTTTTTGGCTTATAAACAAATAGAACCCCTCAGAAAATATTAGATTAAATTAAATTAAGTTAACGCTGTTGAAAAGAGCACGGCTTCTGTGTCCTTTTCGAAGAAAAACAAATTGAATTGCGAGGAGTGATTCCAGGTATAACCGGTCAAATTTGACCGGCATTTGCGACAGAGTTATAAACAACAGGATTTTAATCTTTGAACCATTAGATACCTTTTAATTCCGGTCCTCTTTGTACATACAAATTTTCATATCTTCAAGACACTCATAACAAAAAAGATTTATGTCACTGTCACCAAATTATTTAATTATTGATAAATAATTACTTCCCTCAAATTTTAGTTGAAAATTAAAGATTTTGTTTGGAAAACCCGAATTTTCCGAAGAAAATTTCCGTCGAAGGAAATTGGAATAAATTATCAATGTGCAGAATTAAATTACTGTCAATTTTTATGTGAGTGTTTTGGTTTAAAGTTAAAATTTTCGGAGTTATAGAGCAATAATAAAAAAAAAAGATTTCGGAGTGCTAATTTGTTTATAAACAAAATAGCACACTTTCTGTGGACTTTGCACAGCTATATTACTAATATAGGAAATCTTAAGATTTGATTTCAGCATGTCCAGCAATAAAATAGCTGGTAATTAATTTTCCTTGTTTTTTACTAATTTTCCCAGATTATTACCTCACATCTTTCATTGAGTTGATGATTCATGTTGTGGACATTCTCAATTATTATATTTCTAATTTAATACTATTCTATCTAATTCCTCAAAACAAGCAAATTTCAATTAAACCCAGCTATATTATAATACCTTTTGATTTAGTTTTCCTTGCAAGAAATAAACAAAACACATCTAAACTAAACCTAACCTCGCTTTTGGCCATTCATTCATCTCCGTGTCAAATAATTTCGACAGTCGCCATATTGAAAGCGACTTGTTTTTGGTCGAAATTTGATTTAGAATCAGGGCCCAGGGCGCATCTGTAGAAATATTAGTACATTTGGACGTTGAGAGGTGACTCAAATTTTTTTGCAGAAATTGCTTGAAAATAACTCAAATAATAATATTTTAGTTATTTTGAGTTAAATTTTGAGTCCTCCCTCTCAAAAAGGTCCGGAACATTGTTTAAATAATTAAAATATCAAAAAATGAAGGAAAAATTCGATTTTTTTCTTCGTTTTTTGATTATAACTTTAAAAGTATTCATTTCCGAGAAAAGTTGTACTGAAATAAAAGTTGCGTAATTAAATTTCCTACAATATAGAATTGGTTAAAAATTTTAAAAATAGTCACCCTTGTTGCAAAATAACAATAATTGCGAAAAAAACATACACAAACAAGTATTCGCATTTTACGTTTTTCAACCATTTATGCTACACTTAGGACCTGCATATTTCACCCAGAAAAACTTTATGATACAGTAAAACCATACTGTAAATTTCATTAAGACCGGTTCAATAGATTTTGCAATCCAGCTTTCGCAAAAAAATTCATTTTTTCAAAATGTTACAGGTCTGAAAATAAAGCAGATAGCAAGTTGAAATTTTTTTGCGTATAGAAGTATACTGTAACTTTCATTTGCAATTTGCAAAATTAAAATCGATTAACTACCACGGCGTCTGGATTTTTTTAAATAAACATTAATTATTGGTGATACGCGCAGGACAGCGGATAGTTTGCTCTGATTGGGCATTCCAATGACCTTTGATAATGATTGATACATTTTAATTTTTATTACATTTCGATATAAATAAATAAATTTGTTTATTGCAAAATAAAAACAAATACTCTATCTTTTGAAATAACACTTTTTTTAGCAAAAACTTTCTTTGTTCATATATTTTAACTTAGAGAATAAAAGTTTATTATTTTTAAACATATATGCAATTGTTTAAACAATATTTCACAAACAATAATAAAATTAGTTTGATTTTTGTGGAATTAAAATATTAAAATACAACAAAATATAGAGTAAGAAAATAATACATTTGATAAAGATTGGAAGAAATTTTGGTGGAAATCAACTTGTGTGAATCGAACACCGCTGTCCTGCGCGTAGCACTAAAAATTAATGTTTATTTAAAAAATTACCTGACGACGTGGTAATTAATCGATTTTAATTTTGCAAACTGCAAATTGCAAAAGGTACAGTACACTTCTATAAGCAAAAAAATTCAACTTGCTATCTGCTTTATTTTCAGTCCTGCAACATTTTTAAAAAATTAATTTTGTTTTGCGAAAGCTGGATTGCAAAATCTATTAAACCGATCTTAACATTTACAGTGTTGTTTTACTATATCATAAAGTTTTTCTGGGTAAAATATGAAGGTCCTAGGTGTAGCGTAAATGGTTGAAAAACGTAAAATGCGAATACTTGTTTCTGTATGGTTTTTTTCGCAATTATTGCTATTTTGCAACAAGGGTGACTATTTTTTAAATTTTTAACCAATTCTGTATTGTAGGAAATTCAATTACGCAACTTTTATGTCAGTACAACTTTTCTCAGAAATGAATAGTTTTAAAGTTATAATCAAAAAACCAATAAAAAATATAATTTTTCCTTCATATTTTGACATTTTGATTATTTAAACAATGTTCCAGACTATTTTGAGTGGGAGGATAACTCAAATATTATTATTTGAGTTATTTTCAAGTAATTTCTGCCAAAAAATTTGAGTCACCTCTCAACGTCCATCTCAAAACAGATGCGCCCTGGACTAATCCAACACACTTCAATAGAAATAGCGTACCAACAGCGATTTTGCGGTAAAACGACGGAGTTCCTATGGGCGGTGCGGCTGGGTTACGAAAACGTTCCGCGGCCGCAGAATTTCCGTCTAAAGGCCTGGTTTGTCTGACGAGATCGGCCCGAAATATTTCGGCGACATAGCACGAAAAAGTACGTTACCATTTCCAATAAAACCTAATATATGTGAAATAAATAGCGGTTTGTATAAAAGATCGAAACGAAATTTAGGAAAGGTGTACGATCGTTCGTGAACAACACTTCGCGTTTTGATTTCAACGATTTAAGAACGGGATATATTTACAGAAAATTTGTATTTCTTTTACTCCGGTCAACTAACACATCCGAGGTTACAAAAATTACCATCAAGCTGAAAATTAGCAGGATTGTTCAAAATACCATCATAAATGAAATCTAAAAAGTCCTCATAAATCCGAACCGAGCTAAAAAATTTACGCGGGGTCAAAGGTCACCAAATATAGTTTTTAGCGATTTTCAGCGAAACGGTAAGTTTTATCATAAAATTAGTTCTAACAAAAAATGTAGACTAGATAATTATCTATAAAAAATGTCTTATTACTTTTTTCCTAAGAGGCATCGTTTTTGAGATACAACGATTCAAACAGTTGTAATCGTCATAATATGCGCACACGTTTCCACACCATCTTTGAGGTAGTATACTTGGCGCGTTTTTAACGTGGTTTCCCCAGTAAGCCTATTCCACGGATCTGTTATGATTCTGTTTAATTTAAAGCTATTGAATAATTGATATTGGCAAGGTTAAAAATGATAAGTTATAAAAAGCAGTATAAATTAAAAAAAAAGGGAAATTTATCCAACTGGTTCATAATTTTCTAATACTTCTGCTTCATCTTCTCCTTGTTCTTCTTCTTCTTGTTCATCCTGGGTGCAAGTAAATTGACCCAATAATGACACATCGCATGGCTCCTCGATATTATCGAATGAATCCTCAATTGTTGGTGATCCAACATTGGAGCACGACCGGTTTGGACAATTGGTGCATGCTACCGATCAAAACAGTCCAACTTTTATGCAACCACATTTAGCGCTACATCCCTTTTTACAGTTGCAAACAATTATGTTCAGGAGTTTTTCCGGTGCAGGTGGGAGTAAAGTTTGAATTGGTTCTAATGAACTGTCGACTAATTTCCATCCTCATTCTTTTGGATCTAGCTGATAACCAAGCCACACTTGAACTTGGTAATAGCTATACCCGAAAAAGATGTTGATGAGCAGGAAGACAAGATAATGAAGAAGTTTGAGGAAGACAAGATAATTGCACTTGTTTTTTATTTTGAGTATTTTTAAAGAAACATGCATATCGAAACTTATTTAAGCACATAGTTTTTTTAGGCGCTCCATACATAGAGAGAAGAAAGCTAATTCCGTTGGAAATAACTTGTTGTGGAGTTGAATTAGTTGTTTTAAAAACTTCAGCACATTCAAGTAAAATTAGGTTTAACACGTATTTTCACTCAAGATTAATTAATACCTCGAGGGTGTCATCTACCTGAAGGATTTCGCACCCAGGAAGATAATGGTGTAATTTGCATGATTGTAAACAAACTAAAATTGCATAAAGTTTATTGTATATTGAAATGTTTATTATGGTAGGGGAGCAAAGTATGCTAAATGTGCAGTCACTCGAGCGCTTTGGGGACCTATTGGGTTGTGAAGAGTAGGTCCTAAAACCAAAAAAAGTTAAGTAAACTTTTCCATTTTAGTGGGCGCTTGCCATTTTTTAATTTAATTTTCCATTTCCAACAATCGTTTTTTCCGATTATAATGCCATCTATCCATATTTCGAAAAAATGTTTTGAATAAAAATTACTTATTTTTACGTAAGAAATCCAAATCTGCAATAAAAAAATGAGGGCTCCTATTTAAGATTTTAAAGTAACCCCCCACCCCACATCCATGGGGGTCGTGTTTAGTACCATTCGATAGATTTTTCAAAAATACTGAATAAGTGTATTTTACAGTTTTTCGATCTGATGTTCATTTCGCGAAATATCGCGGGATTCGTATTTAAAATATTAAATTTATCCCCCACCCCTCTCCGTATGAAGTCGTGTTTGGTATCATTCGATAGATTCTTAAAAAATATTGGGCATATATTTTTTAGTTTTTCGATCTGTCATTCATTTCGCGAAATATTCGCTTTTTTCTTGTGAAACTTTGGGACTCACCCATTTCCTTACGCCCGGCTCAAATCGTCAGATTTTTGAAATATACACTCTTTTGCATGTACTTAACTTACCTTATCTTAATCTGACAATTTCGAGTTTTTTAAGGATAGATTTTTTTTTTCGGGCCCCCCTTAACGAACTCCCCTGTGTTAAGAGCCAATATATGGTAGAGGTACATCTGCAGGGTACCAGGTTTCTCCCATATGCTAATCTGACGCGCTCGAGTAACTGCAAAAATCCCCGCTTGGGCTCCCCTACCATTAGTAGTTAGCAATAAACATTTTGCCTAGAAAGTTGGCTTTTATTATTATGTTCAAACCCTTCTGAGACAAGAATAAGTAGGGTGATTAGATTAGCCGACGTACCGATAGAACGTGTTTATTCCGACAAAACCCATCTTTACAAATTGAATAAGACGCATAAGTACGAAGAATTATTATAAGTTAATACTTTGTCATATCAATTTACTATTTTAGTTAGGAATAAGCCGTAAAATTGAAATAATAATCCTTATTATTTTAGCGTTACATTCACTTTGTAAAGATTTTTTTGTTGGCACTGTAATATAATACAGCTTATACATTGCATCCCTCGGTAGACTGCAAGCTGTATAGTAGAAACATTATCATATTTATAATATCTTATATTATTATGTGTAATATAAGTTAAGTTGACCGATAGAATATTAAGTTTACTTGTATTACAATTACAGCTTCAATGATGTATATACGTGGTGTACTAATACATATTATGAAGATTAGAACTCTTTAAACTCTTTGAATCGTTGTATCTCAAAAACGGTAGCTCTTACGAAAAAAGTGTTAAGATATTTTTTATAGATAATCATCTAATCTACATTTTTTGTTACAACTAATTTTATGATAAAACACCGTTTCGCTGAAAATCGCTAAAAACCATATTTGGTGACCTTTAACCCCGCGTAAATTTTTTAGCTTGGGTCGGATTTATGAGGACTTTTTAGATTTCATTTATGATGCTATTTTGAACAATCTTGCCAATTTTCAGCTTGATGGTAATTATTGTAAACTCACTCCTATTTTTGAGTCTAACTAGACCGGTCTATTTAAAAAATTTGTATTTTTTTGTTAGTACAGACTACCTTAAATATCTTAAATAAAGATGTCCATCGGTAACAAATATCATAAATTAGAGTTTTTTGCACTAGTGGATAAAACATTAATAGAAAAAGATAAACAAAATAAAAAGTTTTTCTCAAAAAGAAAAACAACCCTTCTTTGGGAGAAATAGATCTTGGATGTTTGTTTGTAGGATTGTAAGTTATTTCCTCCTCTATATAATTCAGAACAGTATGGAACAGTTGCGGAGTTAAACGAAAACATTTCTTGAAATGGGTATCACTGTTCACAAGATGATTTACTACCAACACTTCGTAAAGAACTTCTTTGGATCTATTCTCAAACATTTTCAGACTTGTATTATTTTCATTACACAGAAATCTATCAGAAGAATTCCGTAAGTAGCGAAATTAATGCACGTATTTCCAGTGGAAATCGTACATACTATGCTAATAAATGATTGATGACATCGAAAATATTAGACAAAAGAACCAAAATGACTATTACAGAACTTTGTTTAGACCCGTAGTAACCTATGGTTGTGAAACATGGGTAATGACAAAATAGACCAGTGCAGATAGCTCTAAAATGGACCAAAAAAATAAAAAATTAATAGCAGGATGAGACCAATTCCAAATGAAAGTACACATATTAGATAACATGTGGAACATTTTTCACCAAATCTGGATGAGGGGAACATGGGTTGGAGGAGCGTTTTTAGGGGTGAAAACGGTTAATTACGATTTGCGGCAAAACGGCACATCCTATCGAAAAAAGTTAAATCGCAAAGTTGTAGGCAATAAAAAGATCTACAACTTTTGTAAATAAACATTTTTCACATAACCTCAAAATATCCGAGAAAATCGGAAAATTCGATGTTTTTTGATTTAATTTTTTTTCTCACTGAAAAAAAAAAATTTTTTTACCAAATATGGTGGAAACTTACCTCTTTCTGTCCCAAACACGCTGTAATTTTTCTGTATAAAAATATTTTTTAAAACTCTTGTTTTTTATGTTTAAGGGAAAATGTAAGCATTTTTTCAATTGAAAAATCTCCCGAAATTTTTTTAGCTTTTTTAAAGAAGTTGGCTTTTTTTTGTTTATTGAAACCTCTATTTTCTGATGGTGTAAAAAAAGATATATCTACATTACTGTGGAAAATTTTGTCACAAAAGGCAAAAATCGGAAATTTATTTTCAACCTCTCACCATTTTCAGATTCTCAGACGTAATATAAGTTGCATAGCGAGCAGGAACCAACGAAATTTATGAAAGAAAATGATAATATTTCATTGATTAATTGAGAATAAGACACAGGTAGTATTTACCTTTTTATGTAGATTCCACAATTTCCTTTAAAATAAATAAATTTGTCACTAAATTCTTTTCACAAAATTATGTTTAACACGTACGTTTGATTCACTGTATGTGTCATCATGGTACACATAATGGCCGCGGCGCGGCGTCTGGCTGGGCTGCACCTACTCGCTATGCAACTTACATTACGTCCGAGAATCTGAAAATGGTGAGGGGTTGAAAATAAATTTCCGATTTTTGCCTTTTGTGACAAAATTTTCCACAGTAACGCATATATTTTTTTACACCATCAGAAAATAGAGGTTTCAATAAACAAAAAAAAATGTCAACTTCTTTAAAAAAGCTAAAAAAATTTCGGGAGATTTTTCAATTGAAAAAATGCTTACATTTTCCCTTAACCCTTAAACGCCCAAGGGTGGGTAAAAAATGTCCACCTAATGCGTATTCCCTTGTAACATATTTATTACGTGTTTAAAAAATTTTCAAAAATTATTTATTGTTAAAAATACAGCCCTTTATCTAATGTTATTTTGGTTTAACCGATATTTTTGAAAATAAAACTAATACCTTGAGTTAAATATGGGTGAGCATAAAAAGTACACCCTTGATTAAACTTGTTATTAAAGGTTTCTCTACAATTTCTCGTTGGTAGGAACATAATCCATATAATTATCGACGTATAATTACATAATTGACATAATTATCCGCCAATGAGGAGGCTGAAAGGAAGAATGTGGAGAAAATGGACAAATCTGAATTAATGAGTTTTACTGGTATGTTAATTTTGATGTAGATACATTGTAATTTTGTTGTAAGGTTTGTAAACTGTTTATATTAATATTTTAGAAGATGCTGTATTTATTAAGCATAAGATTCTCAAGTTTAATCCATTTCCAACAACTCTCAATAAATATATTAGCTATTTTCGAGGTGGACATTTTTTACCCACCCTTGGGCGTACATGGAACCTAAAAAAGGTTGGGCGTTTAAGGGTTAAACATAAAAAACAAGAGTTTCAAAAAATATTTTTATACAAAAAAATTACAGCGTGTTTGGGACATAAAGAGGTAAGTTTCCACCATATTTGGTAAAAAAAAAAAATTTCAGTGAGAAAAAAAATAAAATCAAAAACATCGAATTTTCCAATTTTCTCGGATATTTTGAGGTTATGTGAAAAATGCTTATTTACAAAAGTTGTAGATCTTCTAATAGCCTACAACTTTGCGATTTAACTTTTTTCGATAGGATGTGCCGTTTTGCCGCAAATCGTAATTAACCGTTTTCACCCCTAAAAGCGCTCCCCCAACCCATGTTCCCCTCATCCAGATTTGGTGAAAAATGTTCCACATGTTATCTAATATGTGTACTTTCATTTGGAATTGGTCTCATCCTGCTATTAATTTTTTATTGTTTTTTTGTTATTTGCACTGGTCTAAAAAAAGATGAAGCCTAAGACCGTCCGCACATGGGTCGATCGAAGACACGTCTCGAAGTTCGCGCGTCTTGCTCGTCTTGTACGAACCCTGCGTCACAAGCGATTGCCCTCTGCACACTAATCGATTCTGTTTTTATAAATTAACGCATTTTTTATATAGTAACCAAAACGACTATTTCGATCCGTGAAGATTACGGTATTATTACATTTTTATACAGTTGCATTATACAGTTGAGGATATTTTTCTACTTCCTCAACGAATTTTATAATAAACATCTAGAAACAGAAGTTCAATGTTTTCAGAATTTTACATTACAAACAATATATTTCCACAAAGCTAATAGTTCTACAATCAACGAACATAACACTCACCGATCTTTAAAAAGACTATTTAACTTAGAGCAAAAATCAACAAAAACGAAGCAAACAAATAAAATAATGACTAAACGTGCGTCTCACTCGAACTTTCTCGTTCGCTTCAGATCGCACGGAACGAGAGTCGTACAAGACGAGGAGATTTGCAATCCTAAACACTCCGTGTACGGAACTCAATGCCACAACGAAGGAACTTAAGTGACGGGGAGAGATCTACGCGATTGGAATCGAGTCGATTACTTCGAGCGTCGCTCCATGTGCGGACGGCCTAACTCAGGACATTCGAGAGAAAGATACTGAGAAAAGTATATGGCCCGGTGCAAGAGGAAGACGGCACATGGAGAATCAGGACAAATGACGAGGTCAATGAACTGAATGAAGGGTATGACATTGTAAGATTTGTGAAAAGTCAAAGACTGTCATGGCTCGGACATATTCAACGACAAGAAGACACGAAAACGACAAAGTTGTTAAAGTGGAAGCCGGTAGGAAGGCAGAAAAAAGGAAGGCCCAGGACGAGATGGTTGGATGACGTGGAAGACGACCTGAAAACCATGAATATAAGACAATCGAGGGGAAGGGCCCAAGAGAGATCTGAATGGAAGGACATAGCCAGACAGGCAAAGATCCATCCAGAGTTATGATGCCAAAAGAAGAATTATTTTCATTACATCCAACAACGCAGACGCAACGTCATCCTGTTTTTCTTCAAGATAATAGCAACAAACAAAATCATGTCTACTGTTTTTAGGGCGAGTTCCTTTTAAATAAACATAAAATTGACACCGAAACTTGTATCGAAACGAAATGACTGCATGTAGTCTAGTAAAATAAAATTACACTACATGTAAATCAAAATGTAAATTCGTACAGCTTGAAACAAATTTTATATCAAAGTTTAGGTGGGTACAAAAGATATTTTCAAGAAAGTATCCAAATCATACAAGGGGATCATTGTTTAAATAATTAAAAAGGGGCCATTTTTGCAAAAAATTACTTTTTTAACTGCTGAGGTCATTCAATTACTAATGAAGGTCTATAGGATTTTTTTCTGCAAAGTTGAAGGGTAAGTCTTTCACATAAGACTTACTAAATTAAATTTGACCCCCTGTTTATTTAAATAATTATATATAAATCTTTAAAAACAAATTTGCAAAAAATTATTTTTAGCGTTTTAATAAGCACTATAAAATATCTTATTTTACAGGAGAAGGTGCACTATGTTAATAGTATTATTAAAAAAAATTGGTCCAACAATATTTAATATTTCTTGAGATATTGAATTTGTTTATTAAATGTTACTCTATTTTCAATTGCAAAAACGTGGTTGTTGCCAAAGAAATATTCACCTGCTTTAGATCTCATTATTTTTATTTTTATGTATATTTTCGATAAATGTATTGATAAATTCTAATTTCAATTAAACTCCCCCCTAAAATGGCATTTGAAAATTATTCAAATTTGTTTATAATTTGTTTTTTTAATAACGTCGCAAGGATTAAATATTTTGAAATGCCGTTTCGATAATTGGGTTTCTGGGAATTTTTCACTAATTAACAAATTTTTTTCTCTTTTTTTTCTTCTTTTTTTTGTTGGAGTTATATTACTACGGGCCCTTTTAGGGGTAAGTTTCATTAAGAATGTCGAATCTCTGAGTTGTAGATTCTAGACCTAAAAATATTAAGATTGGTCTAAAATCACTTAAATAAAATGTGGCTATTTACTGAGTTACAGGGTGTTTTATTTAAAAATTTAAAAATTATTTTTACCAACTACTTTCAAACTGTTGTTCTGAAGCTATTTCCTTGTGGCATTTTTATGATTAATTATTTATATGGGAAATAAGCCACAATTAAAATGAAAAAAATAATTTTATTAACGTTTCGACTTATTTTATTAGATTAACTTATTAACTTAACTTATTACTTTACTTTCAAACTATTTGACGTATCCTTATCATGCTTGGCAGAAAGTGTGGCTACTATACAGTTTACTAAATTGTGATAAATAAAAGTTTCTAGCTACTACCAGAGGCGTACGACAGGGGATAGTGAATGGTTGACCCTTTTCAAATTCTACGCCACTGAAGGAATTATTATTTTAGCGAAATTTTTTGATTCTCCAATACTTTCGATGTAAATAATATACTCTTTATTGGTAACGATCAAGTCATTAGTTTTCGAGATATTGGACGTTAAAAATGAAACGGCATAGATATTTTGATTCATTCATTCATTCATTTTAAACTTCCAATATCTTGCAAACTGATAACTTTTACGATACCAATAAAGTTATTTACATAGAAAGTATTGGAAAATCGAAAAATTTCGCTAAAATAGTAATTCACTCAGTGGCGTATAATTTGGGAAGGGTCAATCATTCACTATCCCCTGTCGTACGCCTCTGGCAAAAGCTAGAAACGTTTATTAATAACAATTTAGTAGGGTGTATAATAGTCACACTTTCTGCCAAGTATGATAAGGATACGTCAAATAGTTTTAAAGAACTTGGTAACAATAATTTTTAAATTTTTAAATAAAACACCCTGTAACTCAGTAAGTAGCCACATTTTATTTAAGAGATGTTAGTTAAATCTTAATATTTTTAGGTCTAGAATCTACAACTCAGTGATTCGACATTCTTAATGAAATTTAACCCTAAAAGCGCCCCCAGTAATATAACTCCAAGAAAAAAAGGAGAAAAAAACGAAAAAAAAATTTGTTAATTAGTAAAAAATTCCCAGGAACCCAATTATCGAAATGGCATTTCAAAACACTTAATCCCCGCGACGTTATTAAAAAAACAAATTATAAACAAATTTGAATAATTTTCAAATGCCATTTTAGGGGGGAGTTTAATTGAAATTTGAATTTATCAATACATATGTCGAAAATATACATAAAAATAAAAATAATGAGATCTTACGCAGATGAATATTTCTTTGGCAACAACCGCGTTTTTTCAATTGAAAATATTTAATAAACATTTAATAAACAAATTCAATATCTCAAAAAGTATTAAATATTTTTCGACCAATTTTTTTTTGCTTAATACTGGTAACATAGCGCAACTTCATCTGTAAAATAAGATATTTTATAGTGCTTATTAAAACGCTAAAAATAATTTTTTGCAAATTTGTTTTTAAAGTTTTATATACAATTATTTAAATAAATAGGAGGTCATATTTAATTTAGTAAGTCTTATGTGAAATATTTACCCTTCAGCTTTGCAGAAAAAAATCCTATAGATCTTCATTAATAAGTGAATTACCTCAGCAGTTAAAAAAGTATTTTTTTGCAAAAATGCCCCCTTTTTAATTATTTAAACAATGATCCCCTTGTATGATTTGGATACTTTCTTGAAAATATTTTTTGTGCCCACCTAAACTTTGATATAAAATTTGTTTCAACTTGTACGAATTTACATTTTGACTTTTTTTATTTTATTAGGCTAATGCATATAAACCACAAACAGACAAAACTTCTGAACGGAATAATTCCCTGAGATAGAGCGATCTTTTTCGTGCTATATCAACGAAATATTTCGGACCCATCTGGTCAAACAAACCAGGCCTTTTGTGTACCTCATGATTGGAACCTCCAGCCATAACATCACAACGGCGCACAGTGGTCCAAAAACCCGAAAAGATGGCCATAATATTAAAGCGTTTTTGATTTGCATGACATTAGGCATCCAGGGGTTTTTGAGGTCTAATTACGAATCCGAAGTCTAAATTGCAAAAAACAAAATGGTGGGTTTATGTATTTTAAATATATGTAATACCGTCGAAATTTGATATCCGGGGGTTTTTAAGGTTGCTGATTACGAATCTGAAATCGAAATTTCAAAAAACAAAATGGCGGATGCAATCTGACAATTTTTTATTAAAACGTTAAATTCGATTATTAATCATAATAATATAAAAGTCAAAAGTAATTTTTACTTTATTTTTCAACAATACTGTACCTAACCCTTTTATCTATGATTTTACCCTACGATCCTGAAATAGCTAAAGATCTACAGACTATAACAACTAACTGAATGCCCCGGCATGATCTGTTTATTCTGCGTTGTTAACGATTCATATTAAAACTCATAGCGAAAAGCGCTTGTACAAAAACTTCTCGCAAAACCAGAGGGGCAGATAGTGGCAGCTAATTTTATTTTTGTATTTGAAAGACAGAAATATAAGCTAAAAGATGATTGTAGTAGCATCTTGGAATTCGATGGAATACATATCGATTTGGATATATGTATAAAAATTTTAATTTTTCAAAATATTTACTTTCTTGGTACTTAACTTCAACTTAAAATCTACAACATATATAACACATATATAAGTATTTTGTTATTGTCGGCTGTTATTATAAATTGTCCCAAAAATATCACATTTTACAAAATTTAATTTGCGCACTTCGTTTTCGAAATACACGCACAAGACTGTGCATATAAAATATTCGTTATTCTTAACTGCGCGTCTGTTCCGTACGGTCATCTTTGAACTGAACTGAAAATTCAGATACTGACTAGCGAATTTAAATCTCTTTTAGAAAATGTAACAATATTCTCGAAAAGTCGATTTTTTTTACTTTTGACCAGCTTTTTGGGATTTTGGACTACTGTGGGGCGGTGGCACGGAAACTTTCCTGACGGACTGACGGCAACATCCCGCTCATGAACACCGGGCTTTAGAAGAAGATGGTTTTTTTTTCAGTGTGAACTTTTGTATGCGCATTCAAAGAAGTTTTATGTTTGAACTGCTTAAAACAAATTTCACACTTGTAAGGCTTTTCTCCAGTGTGAACTTTCTTATCTTCATCCAAAGCACACTTTTGTCTGAACTGCTTAAAACAAATTTCACACTTGTAAGGTGTTTCTCCGGTGTGCAATCTCAAATGTGTTTTCAAATTACCTACTTGAGAAAACTGCTTAAAACAAATTTCACACTTGTATGGTTTTTCTCCAGTGTGAAACATCAAATGTCTTTTCAAATGATGTGCTCGAGAAAACTGCTTAAAACAAATTTCACACTTGTAAGATTTTTCTCCAGTGTGTACTCTCAAATGATTTTTTAAACTTCCATTTTGACTAAATTGCTTAAAACAAATTTCACACTTGTAAGGCGTTTCTCCGATGTGTCTTCTTAAATGCTTTTTCAAATACATGTTTTCACTAAATTGCTTAAAACAAATTTCACACTTGTAAGGTGTTTCTGCAGTGTGCACTCTCAAATGCGTTTTCAAATGACTGGCTTGGTTAAACTGCTTAAAACAAATTTCACACTTGTATGGCCTTTTCCCAGTGTGCACTCTCAAATGTTGTTTTCAATGTATCTAATCGACTAAATTGCTTAAAACAAATTTCACACTTATGAGGTTTTTCTCCAGTGTGTGTTCTCAGATGGTATTTCAAAACCTGTGCTGTAGTAAAGCGCTTAAAACAAATTTCACACTTGTAACGGCCGGTTTCACAATCTGTGGTTAACCCTAGCGGTCAACTAACCTTTACCCACAGTCTAACTGACAGTTGCTGTTTCACAACCACAGATTCAATCATGGTTAGTTGACCGTAAGTTTTGTTTTATTTTTCTTATGTTGGTAGGAAATTATGGACAATGATCACCAGAAATAACATTTTTATGGAAGAATTATCAAATCAGCTGATGAGTCGGATGAGTTTTCGATTGATTTTTATTAGGATAAATTCAATAAATTGTTATATTTCTTTATGACTATTAATTTGTTGTATATATTTTTTAAGGATTTTATATTTAGTTGTGGAGTTTATTTTGCAGATTAAGGAAAAATAAATGTGTGTATATGTGTGGTTAGGATATTCAGTCAGACTTGTAGTTGATTTGCATAATCATATTTTTGATGTTGATTCTTGCTACCTTGCTTTAAAAATTCATATATTTTAACATACCTCCTATAAAATTTGATACATGATGGTTGCATCTTAGATTTTGGACCATAAAAATTACTATGCAAAACTTTTTTGAATATCTTTTTTTCGTAAAATTAATATTAAAAATGCTTCCCATACGTGGTCAACTAAAGTACACACACTGTATATTACATGCACATTATACATTTTAAATTTTGTTTAAGAATAATATTTGTTTTGAGGTCTTTCGCCAATATTGTTAAAATTAAATTGTTAATATAAAAACATGTAGCAAGCAAGAGACTATAGTATGTATTAATAATTACCCCAGGAAGCGAATCATTTAAAAATCGAACAATTATTGGCCGCTGAAATGCTAAACGCATTTAAGTACATCATATAAATTCATATCTGTAATTAATAATTACGTGTATACACTCTGTCCTGTCAATAAAACGAAATTAGGTTAGGATAACCTCTGGTTAAGAGCTTAACCATCACTCCAAGCTCTGGTTAAAAATTCTGTCGGTTAACCACAACTTCGCCGTTGACCTGATATTGTGAAACACATATTTCGGGGTAACTTCTGGTTATCTCTTAACCACAAGTTAACTTCGACTTGTGAAACCGGCCGTAAGGCGTTTCTTCAGTGTGAACTTTCTTATGCGCATCCAAAGAAGTTTTGTGTCTGAACTGTTTAAAGCAAATTTCACACTTATAAGGTTTTTTCCCAGTGTGAACTCTCAAATGTACTTTCAACTGAGTTGCTTCAATAAATTGCTTGAAACAAATTTCACACTTACTACTTATATCCTTATATCGCTTTAAACAAATTTCACACTTACGAGGTTTTTCTCCACTGTGCAATCTCGAATGCCTATTCAAGTTACCTATTTCATTAAACCGCTTAAAACAAATTTCACACTTATAAGGCCTTTCCCCAGTGTGCACTCTCAAATGTTTTTTCAAATTAGTTTTTCGAGAAAACTGCTTAAAACAAATTTCACATTTTTTTATTTTTTCTTCAGCACGGCGACTAATTTGTTGTTCTTTATTGTATGACTGTACATTATGTGTTTCTCTAATTTGCAATGTGTCCTCTTCTTGGTGAGAGCCTAAAAGAAAAACCGAAATACACATTTTTTAATGCAAGGAAAAATGTAACAAATAAACCCTTTTAAACCATCAGAAACGAGGAATCATATCCAATCTCATATGATATTGTATGGTAGGTAAATCATGTAATGTAAAGTCGACTTAAAACAGAAAATTTTCAAAATTTGATGGTTATGACCATAAGTTTACTTAACACATTCGCTGCCACCTTATATTTATTCACTTTCGTATGGTGCCACTACGAAAAGAAACCTATTTAATTCCACAGGTTATGAACGCCAAAGACGTCGGTGGCACCACAGGCAACTAAGTGACGTCAATAACGTCACTTGGTTGCCAAGGGCCAAGAATAAGCAAAAGTGGAGACGATTTGTATATGATATAGACACAGAAAAGTCGCCCATAGCGATATATGGAATAAATTGGAAGAAGCAGAGTGTTTAGTATTTGAGTCCACAGTATACCCCAGGCTGTGGGTGAAAAAACGTAATATAATTCAGGAATTTTTGAAACCTATCAGGTGTTGTAAAGGACGATGCCAGGAATAAGTTATACTAAAATGTGACCAAAAATATTGTGAGCTATTTTTTATTGCGATTTTCATTTGTTAAATTTGCAATTTTTAAAGATTTTTAATTTTGCAGCATAGGATATTGATTCTAGAGAAAAACTTTTTAACAGAAAGTTGTAGTAAATTAAAAACCCTACAATTTGAGCTATGGTAAGTTTAATTTCGTTTATTGGTTATTGCAAAACAGCCTGCGAAAGGCCAAAAATGGCCGTTTTTTACAATTGCGTTATTTATTGTACAAATAATTTTTTTATTTTTTAAAGCTTTAAAATGAAGATCTTTCAATTCCAAACATAAAAAAAATTGTAAGGCCGGATTAACGAATTTGTTGCTTAGATATTATAAATTGTTTATCCCAAGAGGTCAAATGTCGAAGGCTATAACTTTTTGAAAAAAAAATCGTAGAGTTGGTGAAACATTAAATCTCCTTCTAAAGAGTTATGTTTTCATATTCTGATGTAAATAAATGCGTAAAACATTTTTAAACCTCTAATTTTTGGGTTTGAAAATAAGGGGGCAAATTTCGTTATAAACATTTAGAGCTGAAGCGGCCCTGTACATCCTATGAGTTTTTAACTTACAGATTATTGTTGCTGAAGACGAAACGAAGATTTATAAAAAAATAAAAAATTTCTACGACCAACTGAAGCCGAGCTAAATGTTGGGTTTGAAAATAAGGGGGCAAATTTCGTTATAAACATTTCGAACTAAGGCGGCCCTGTACATCCTATGATTTTCTAACTTACATATTATTGTTGCTGAAGACGAAACGAAGATTTATAAAAAAATAAAAATTTTCTACAACCAAATGAAGCCGAGATAATTATTTCTTTTTTCTTAAATCGTAGTGCCTTTATTTATAACAATTAAGAAATTATTTTACAGTCATTGACTAAAGAAAGACTTATATTATCTTAAAATAAAAATTATTATAAAATATAGTTACATTTAATTATTAAAAATTATTTTTAAAATCGGTGCTTTTGCGAGCGGCCGAATTTTGCAAATCGCCCGGCTCGCTTCAAATCCGCGCGTTTGGAAAATTTTTACGTAACTTGTATTAAATTTTGCCCGAAAACAACTTAATAATATTACCATTATAATATACAGTCTATTTACCACTGTATTTGTTTTTCTTGATAAACTTTTATATGTGAAATCTCATTTCTGAAGAAATAATATTACAAAAATGATACATAATATATATGAAATATATAACTATATTTTTAATTTTTTCATTGTTATATAAATATAATAATAATAATGTTACTTCTTATTATACAATATAAAACTTTTTCTTCTTGTAGTGACTATCCGTTTTGGATGTTGGCGACCATCATGGCAATTTGGCAAACCCCATTTGGAAACTGAGAACCAGGAAGGCGAAGGATTACCTTGAAAAGAAAATTTACGTACGTCGTTCAACACAACAACTACAAATCTTTTTAGAGCAGCAGTACCGATTTAGTGTGCAAGTACAGATTGCCATGATGGTCGCCAACATCCAAAACGGATAGTCACTACAAGAAGAAAAAGTTTTACATTGTATAATAAGAAGTAACATTAATATTATTATATTTATATAACAATGAAAAAATTAAAAATATAGTTATATTTCATTATACAGTGAGCACGTAAAGGTTGGAATAAATTCATTTTCTCGAGAACGGACGAGTTTGGAAAAAAATCCCAAAACAGGTCAATTTTTATTTTTAAATTGCGACTTTTTGGCATATGCATCATACTAGTGACGTCACCCATCTGGGCGTGATGACGTCATCTTAAAAAATTTTAAATGAGAATAGGGGTCGTGTGATAGCTCATTTGAAAGGTAATTTAATTTTCTATTCAGTAATATAAACATTAACATATTTACTTATACAGAGTGTCAAAAAAATTTTTTTTGAATTAAATTTATTGACATAAAAAGAAGAATGTGTGTAATTTATTTAACTCACAATACATTTTACTGCTATCAGAAAACAGGAAATAATGTTTATTTGACAAATAAATATTGTTTTTTGCTTAAATTCAATATCAAAGTCGCCACCCACCTTCCTCTGGACAGTTTGAACATTTAGTTTAAACGAAAAGCAATGAATATTTTTCAAATAAACATTTTTTTCTGTTTTCTGAGAGCAGTAAAATGTATTTTGGATTAAATAAATTACATGTATTCTTCTTTTTATGTCAATAAATTCAATTAAAAACATGTTTTCTTGGACACCCTGTATAAATAATTATGTAAATGTTTATATTACTGAATAGAGAATTAAATTACCTTTCAAATGAGCTATCACACGACCCCTATTGCCATCTAAAACAATCATCGATGAGGTCATCACGCCCAGATGGATGACGTCACTAATATGATATGTATGCCAAAAAGTTGTAATTTAAAAATAAAAATTGACCTGTTTCGGGATTTTTTCCAAAATTGTCCATTCTCGAGAAAATGAATTTATTCCAACCTTTACGTGCTCACTGTATCTGTATCATTTTTGTAATATTATTTCTTCAGAAATGAGATTTCACATATAAAAGTTTATCAAGAAAAACAAATAAAGTGGTAAATAGACTGTATATTATAATGGTAATATTATTAAATTGTTTTCGGTCAAAATTTAATACAAGTTAAGTAATTTATAAAATTTTCCGAGCGCGCGGATTTGAAGCGAGCCGGGCGATTTGCAAAATTCGGCCGCTCCCAAAAGCACCGATTTTAAAAATAATTTTTAATAATTAAATGTAACTATATTTTATACATAATAATTTTTATTTTAAGATAATATGAGTCTTTCTTTAGTCAATAACTGTAAAATAATTTATTAGTTGTTATAAATAAAGGCACTACGATTTAAGAAAAAAGAAATAATTATCTCGGCTTCAGTTGGTTGTAGAAAATTTTTATTTTTTTATAAATCTTCGTTTCGTCTTCAGCAACAATAATCTGTAAGTTAGAAACTCATAGGATGTACAGGACCGCTTCAGCTCTAAATGTTTATAACGAAATTTGCCCCCTTATTTTCAAACCCAAAAATTAGAGGTTTAAAAATGTTTTACGCATTTATTTACATCAGAATATGAAAATATAACTCTTTAGAAGGAGACTGGATGTTTCACCAACTCTCTACGATTTTTTTTCAAAAAGTTATAGCCTTCGACATTTGACCTCTTGGGATAAACAATTTATAATATCTAAGCAACAAATTCGTTAATCCGGCCTTACAATTTTTTTTATGTTTGGAATTGAAACATCTTCATTTTAAAGCTTTAAAAAATAAAAAACAATTATTTGTACAATAAATAACGCAATTGTAAAAAACGGCCATTTTGGATCTTTCGCAGGCTGTTTTGCAATAACCAATAAACGAAATTAAACTTACCATAGCTCAAGTTGTAGGTTTTTTAATTTACTACAACTTTCTATTAAAAAGTTTTTCTCTAGAATCAATATCCTAAGCTGCAAAATTAAAAATCTTTAAAAATTGCAAATTTGACAAATGAAAATCGCAATAAAAAAAAGCTCACAATATTTTTGGTCACATTTTAGTATAAGTTATTCCTGGCATCGTCCTTTACAACACCTGATAGGTTTCAAAAATTCCTGAATTATATCCTGAAATCGACCTATTTTTCACCTACAGCCTGGAGTAGTACGCCTAAATTTGTAAAGTATGGGATTCAAATGTCATAGGCCAGTTTAGGAACCAAAACCATTACCACAAAAGGCTCATGAAACGCTTAATCTCGGCTAATTTGCATAAATATTATATGGATATAGAGTATTTATGCAAATTGGCCCAAACTAGGCGGTTTTGAGCATTTGTGGTGATTGTTGGTTATTTGGATGGTTCCTTAAATTGCCTAAGGCATTTGAATCCCATACTGTACAAATCTCTGCGCACAGTGCACTCAGATACTGAACACTCTGATTATTCCAATTTATTCCATATGGCTATGGGTAACCCTTCTGTGTTTTATAGCCAAATTCTTTAAAATTCGTTTCCATCTGCGTGTGTCTGAAATCTTACTGCCATACCGAACCCTTCCCCCCCCACCCAAATTGATGTAACAGGATTTTTCTTTTTGTTTTTGACTCAAACTTTGAACTGGCGATTAAGATACACCATATTTTTTTGCTATTTCTCTTTGACTACATATGGAATTTTCTCATAGAGCAGTAACAGAAGAGATTTGCTAAACAGAAAGATCTTTAGTCACTCAAATGAAAAAATTTCAAAAGATTAAATTTTCACTCTAACGGCATATAAAATAACATAATGCTACTCTACATCCCACCAGAATGGTTATTCAGTTTTGACAAAATTTCAATCGAAGATATTCGTCTTTTAGAAGAGGGAACAGTAGCGATCAACAGGTAGCAAAAACGCGGTCCAAGATTGCGGCTGTAATTTTGAATATTTTTTCGAGATATTTGGCACACGTATTCGTAATATAATAAAGAATGGCGGTACAGAGTCCAATTTGAAAAATATATTAGTATGTGGAAATTACTCTGCGATATTAAAAAACGAGCCTGTACCGCCATTAAGAAAAACAAAAAATACACTTTCGTCAAATAAACTTTTTAATCCGATGCCTAGATTTTGTGTCATTATGGGCCTAGTAAAATTTTTTATTTCATCAGATAAAAAAGTTTATTTGAAGAAAGTGTACTTTTTTGTTCTTCTTAATGGCGGTACAGGCTCGTTTTTTAATATTGTATTTAATTGCGGAATAATTTCCACATACTAATATATTTTTCAAATTGGGCTCTGTATCGCCATTATTTAGTATATTACGAATACGTGTGCCAAATATCTCGAAAAAATATTCAAAATTACAGCGGCAATCTTGGGCCGCGTTTTGCTACCTATTGGTCGCTACTGTTGCCTCTTAAAATCAATTAAACAAATTTTAATATAGAAAAATATTAACATTCATCACTACAAATACGGAAGTTTACAAGCCAGGAAAACTGCTTTTGAACATGAACCCAAACTTGATTCCTTTGTCAAACTCGTTGACGTCAACAACTTGTTGAAGCACACTTAGCTTCCATTCGTCGTGGTAGTCAGACGTGCGTAGAAAAGAAGCTTGTTTTTTAAAACCGGTGTCTATAAATTAGATATTTAAATAAATATTTTGTGAACTTTAAAAGTAAATTAATTACACCCAATAAAAAAGCGAAATCGGAATAAAAACATTAAAAAGTTATGAGTGCAGTTAGCGGGGGCGACGCCCCCGATAAAAATGTTTTAGAAACCCAAATGGATACAGAACATGCAACATCTTCAAAGGAGGAGCTGTTAGGATTTAAAAATCTTGTTCCAGTTACACAGATAAGTACCACAAAACTTGTTAATAATAAACCCATTATCGATAATGACTTTGCTAATGTACACACTTCAATAACAAATAACATAAACAAAGAAGTAGGAACAAAAAGGGAGGAATTTCTTTACCGACAAAACGACCTAGGACCTTTTTACGCGTATTTAGAAAATAACCCGATTTTAAAGGCAGATTAAACGCATTAAGGATAGGTGACATTATTATCACAAATTTTAAAGAAATTGATGAAAAAATTGTAAGCATTGACGCAGTAGGAAGAAATAAAATACGTATAAAATTTAAAGATTATAAATCGGCTAACTATATCATATCTAAAAAAAATGAAGCAATATTTTTAAAAAATAATCTAGACATATACATTCCTAAGTTTCTTTTAGTTAGACAGGGCGTAATAAAAGATATTTCCACAGAATTTTCAGTAGAGTATGTTAAAAACAGAATAAAAATGTACGATTTACACTGTAAATTTGAAGTCTTTCAAGTCACAAGATTAAATCGAAGGCAAGTAGATGAAAACGGTACTCAATACATTCCAACAAAAACATGCGTAGTTAGTTTTAAGTCACAAGTGCTACCAAAATATATAACAATCAACATGGTACTAAAGGAAGTCGAACCATACAAACAAAAGGTGCTATTATGCTTTAATTGTCTTCGATTTGGACATACAGGTGGGCAGTGTAAGAGCAAGGCTAGGTGCGATAAATGTCAAGAATCCCACAACTCAAAAGATTGTAAAAAGACCGATCTCACTCCAAAATGTTTTAACTGTTCGGGGGATCATTTTACTACAAATTTAAGCGCGTGTCAAGAATTTCAGCGTCAAAAACTTATTAAAGACGCTATGTCTTCCAATAATATTAGTTATCAAGACGCAAACAAACAGTTCCCCAGAAACTCCTATGCAAAAGTAACATCCATAAATACGGAACAAACTACAAACCTCTCCTGCCTCCAAACTTTCCCTCCATTAAATCCCAATAATTATACACCCACCCAATTCCCATCAAATCCAATTAACAAAATGTCAACTAATAATATATTCTACAATAATAATTCAAATAGTACAAATTCTCGAACATTCAAAAGACAGAGACCAAATAGTCCAGATCCAACATTAATTTTGCATAATGAAATTATATCTTCCCCTAGATCTCAATTACCTACGGGAGGAATATTAGACAGCATTAACTATAAGGGGAATATTAATAATAATCCAGTTGCATCTCCTTCAGACTTGAGCATGATAAATTCAATATTAGAATTAGTTATAGAAATTGTCACAAAAGTTTTAGTAACAAAAAGTATAAATATAAATAAGGAAGAACTCGAAAACTTAGTCAAATTAACTATAAATGGAAAGACGTCATCACATTCTCAGACCTCAACCATGCAATAAATATTCTTCAATGGAACTGCCGTTCGGCAGTTTCTAATAAAAATAACTTAGAATATCTACTAGATAGGGGCAACTACTCCGTTGCACTTCTATAGGAAACATGGTTTAAAACAGAAAAATACTATAATTTTAAAGGCTTCAACAATATTCGCTGTGACCGGGACGACGGGTACGGCGGCTCTGCCATTTTATTAAAATCAGACTTAATATACCAAGAAGTCTCAATTCCAACTACAATCAACTTTGAGCATACTTGTATCTCGGTAAATTTTCCATATATACATAAAAAATTTACTTCGTTTCAGTATACCTTAAACCGAGAACTAGAATATCATTACAACAGTGGATTAACTGTTTGGAACAAATTCCAAAACCATTCATAATTGGGGGCGACTTTAACGCACATAGTTTGGCATGGAACGATGGATATGACGATATCTATGGCAAGATTCTTTTGGAAGCTATCGAACAATGCAACCTAGTAATTATAAACGACGGATCACCTACATTAGCAAACAATAAGAAGTCAGCTGTAGACTTGACCCTCTGTAAACCATTTCAAAAAAAACTTCTTACCTCAATAGTGTACAGTCACTAACAGTTCAAGTTTTGACCCATAGATACTGGCACTTCAAGAAAACCCCCCTCATAGTAGAAACTTTCTCAGAAATAGCTGACATTACAGATATACTCTATTCCAACCAACTCCCTCCAGTCTTAATTTACTCACCTGAACAAATTTTTTCAAGTGAAATTAGAGCCTACTATTTTGAAAGTGAAGAAGTAGCAAGTATCAATCAAACAAAGTTCAACGAAACAAAAAACAAATACTGGCCAAACTATGATTCTATATTCACTGATGGATCAAAGTCAAAAGAATATACCAGTTGTGCCTTTTACCATTTTGAGGAAAATACTGACAAAAAATTTATTTTACCAAAGGAAGCTTCCATATACACTGCAGAACTAACAGCAATAATAGTGCAAGCTATGAAATACGTACTCGGCTCTAACCACGACAAATTTATAATATGTACGGACAGCAAAAGTGCAGTAGATAAACTTAAAAATGTTAAAATAAATAGATCAGTTAATCATATTGAAGCAAAAATCCTGTATTTACATAATGAGATACACATCAAGAATAAAGTCGTCATATATCTATGGGTAAAGGGACACGCAGGCATAACAGGTAATGAAATGGTGGATGCCTTAGCAAAAACAGCTCCAACATCAGGAGAAGAGTCCGATTTATTCTTAAATCAAAGGAACAAAATAAATGAGATGTGGCAAAACCTATACAGTGCATCAACAACCGGAACAAACTTTTGTAAACACCAGCCAAGGATCCCCAGAAAACCATGGTTTCACAAAATACCAAACAGAAACTTTGTCGCCACAATAAATCGAATACGTGCAAACCATGCACTAACACCTTATTATAAGCACAAAATAAAAATTACAGACGATCCACTGTGTAGTTGTGCTAAAATGGGTACATTGGTACATGTTTTACTTGAATGTCCAATAAATATTGTAAACATTAATAATCTATATAAAAACTTAATTCACTACAAGATAAACCTTCCAATAGACCTAAATTGTATTATTTTTTCAGGAAATAATAATATACTTTATGTACTTCATCAACACATCATAAACTGTAAACTAAAATTGTAAAATTACTAACCAATTTTGTAAGCAATTTTGCAAAACAAACTAAATGTAAAGCATTAAAGAAAAAAAAAAGGTGAATACAAAAAAAAAATAAAAAAAAAATAATAAAAAAAAATAAACCAATTAAAAAAAACAAAAAAAAACAAAAAAAAAACAAAAAAAAACAAAAAAAAACAAAAAAAAACAAAAAAAAAAGAAAACAAAAAAAAATAAAAACATACACACAAAGAGGGCTAAAACCTCCGCGGCGTTGAACCGGGTTGATGCTCTAGCGCGGAAGGAAAAGAAAAAAAAAATTAAACACCTTACACTTTACTAATGCTACTACATATTACTAACAAAACAAATGAATACATCATGCTCAAGTTTGATACTATGAAACAATTTACACAAACTATTTATGCAATCTAACATAGTCTGGCTAATTGGTTCTCACCAAAGCCATAAATTCCACAGAAAAAAAAACTTGTTGAAGAAGCATTATGGGGACCAGTGGAGGGACAATGAGGATTTACTCTTCTACAAAAATGGCATCGATGGGGCTGATGACAATGCAGAACCCGAGTCAGTTTGTGAAAACATCCAAGGAGTCAACATCCTTAGTCCTTAATGTTTAAAAATAATAATAAATAAAATTAAAATAAAATAATGTGTTTAATGTTTTTATTTCTAACCCACAAAAATCATAACAATATAAATCACCTTATTTTTCTTGGTTTTAGTTTTTAATTTAAGGTTAAAATTTAAATAAAGCAAAGTTCAAATATTTTGCATCATAACTAACATTATCCATGAGATTTTGGTGCAAAACTCACAGTCAACCACATTTTGGTACAAAACTCACATTGTCTGAATTTTAAATTAAATTTACAAAACAATCTTCATTAAATACACCCATAAAGTTTAGGCAAACAGTTTCTATTACAGCAAAGTTGTTACACAAAAAAAAATTGAAGGATTATAACATGGCCTTCAATAGTAAACAGTTTTCCTCATTTTTCCGAAAGTTGAGAAACGTGGAGAATGTGAATTTTGCATCGATACCAGCGTTTCTAAAACTTATTTCTCCGTGGCCCGGTTATTTTTGTGTTTATCCTTCGTGACCCACTATTTTTTGCATAGCCTGGTGTTTGTGTACAACAAAACATATTTAAATATTTCTTCTTCTTATTGAGCCCTCCTCCTCTTTCGAAGGTTGGCGATCCAGATGGCAACTGAATTTTTGGAAACTGCTGCATGAAAAATTTCTGCGGATGAGCGACCAAATCATCTTCTCGGACCCTTCAGCCACGAGTTCTGGCGCCTTCCTTCTGATGGACCAAGAGCTAGCAACGTCGGGAAAACAGTGATTTTAAGACACTTGGTTTTTTAATATATTATTCCCTATGCTTTCTTGAACACTTTACCGGCCATCTGGCTACTGAGACAGGTTGCGTTACAGGTAAATATATCTAATTTAAAATTATTTTAAGACGAAAAATTCTTTTGCCATTACTTTTTAAACATTATTAGAAATATGAATTATAATTGCCAGGTATTTCTGTGGTTGCTAAATATGCGCCAGACGCTATTTTTTATAAATAATAATTGAAAAATTTAAATCATTTTAGTATGTCTGAAATTTTAATATTATATTATTTACACATAAATAAATGCAAAATTAATTTGCCAGGCATTAATTCGGTTGCATTAGAATAGAATAGAATAGAAATATGCTTTATTGCCACTGAAAATTTTTACAATTTTATGGACAAAGCTTACATACAGTCAAAAGAAAAACATAATATAAATAACAAATAACAACTACAATTTACTAAAATTAGATAAATCGTCAACAATGTACAGTATAAGATATAAAAGCCAAGACAAAAACAATTTATTGCAAAACATATATAAATTGCAAATTGAACATACAACAAATAAAATAAAATAGGTACAACATAAGGAACTGACAAGTTTATGCTACTGCGCATGGAACCCAATTTTCTTAGTTATTCATTAAGAAATTCTTCTATTGAATAATATGGTCTTTTGGATAGATAGGCTTTTGTCATTTTTCGGAACTTAGGGAAAGATGTTGCAGATTTAAGTTGTAACGGAAAATGATTGTACAGTTTCTTTGCGGAATATAATATAGATTTCTTTACTAACTCAGTGGATGGAATCGGTAAATAAATATCAAAGATTGAATTTCTGGTGGAGTAAAGATGATTGGGCCTTGATGGAAAGACATGAAGGTGTTTACGAATTAAACAAACCGTTTCTAGAATATATAAAGATGGAAGTGTTAAAATTTCGTGATCTCTGAAGTAACTTCTGCAATGTGTAGATCTTCTGAGGCCAAACAAATATCTTATTGCTCTTTTTTGCAATCTAAAAATGACATCAAATTGAGCAGCTGTACTAGAACCCCAAAAAGGAAGACCATATCGAAGATGAGACTCGAACAACGAAAAATATGTTATTTTAGAAGATGCTAAATTGAGTTCCCTTGAGACAGATCGTATTGCATAGCAAGCTGAGGCGAGTTTCTTACTTAACGAATCGATATGAAGGGACCATTTGAGGTTGCTGTCTAAAAAAATACCAAGAAATTTTACAGAATCAACGGTACTGATCTGGCTGTTATGAAGTGGCAAAGGTTGAAGAGCTCCTTTATAGGATAATGCTACTGTTTTATTTACGTTAAAAGAGAGTAAATTAGAGTCAGACCAGGTCTTTATCGTCAGTAGATCCGAAGTTATAGTTTCATGAAGAGATGCAATAGTTGAGTTGCTCCAAGTGATACTGGTATCATCAGCAAAAAGAAAAATTTTCCCATTGATTTTTAAATTAGTAATGTCATTTATAAAGATAAGGAACAGTATAGGACCCAATACTGAACCTTGTGGTACTCCACAGACGATGTTTTTGAGACTAGAGTCAGTATCATTTGCTCTAACTAGTTGTTTCCGATTATTCAAGTAGGATTGGAACCAATTCAAAGAAATACCTCGAATTCCATAGAAATTTAGTTTTGTAATCAAGATGTCGTGATTTACACAATCAAAAGCTTTGGCATAGTCGCAGAAAACAGTGGCAGTATAAAGATTATTGTTTAGTGCTTGGTAAACCTCATGTAGTACAGAAAACATGGCATCAGTGGTACATTTATTTGTTAAAAAGCCGAACTGATTTTGTGATAAAATGTTGTTATCAACGATAAAGGACATAAGTCGAGTTTTAATGAGTCTCTCAATAATTTTGGAGAGTACCGGTAGTAAGGCAATAGGTCTATAGTTGCAGGCATCAGATTTTTCGCCACCCTTATGAAGAGGAATAATAATGGCTGTCTTTAGGCACTCTGGAAATTTACCTTTTTCGAAGGAATCATTAATTAGTGAGAGGAGGATTTCCAACACATTTTCTGTGAGATTAGAGAAAATTTTTATAGATAGTCCATCAGTACTACAGGATGATTTGCTTTTGATACAATTGATTGTTTGGATAAGTTCAGAGTTATCGACTGGTCGTAAAAAGAATGAATTCGAGACCTGTCTTGAATTAGGAAGATAGGAAATAGGATCTTGTTGCGGCAAAATTGTTGATGTTATATTTTTACTCACATTAACGAAGTAGTCGTTTAGACTTTCAGGATTTGGAAGGGAAAATGATTGAGCTGTGTGAGTTTTATTTCGAAGATCGTTTATTATAGACCAAGTCTCTTTTGCAACACTTTTAGAGCTTCTCAGACGATTTTGATAATAGGCTTTTTTAGCTAACCTGACAAGTTTTAGATATGTTGTCCTGTACTTCATGATATATTCAGTGACAGCAACATTGGTAGTAAATTTCTTGATGTATAGTAGTGAACGCATATTCTTAGCTGATATGCGAATACCTTTCGTAACCCAAGGTTTCCGATGTTTTGGCTTAATAGGAATTAAAGGAAATGCCTTATTGAAGATGTGGAGAAGCTTATCTAGAAAAACACTGAAATTATAGTCCACGTCTATAGAAGGAAATTGCCACTCAGAAGTTAAGCATAAATTTTGGAATTTACGAAAATTCCGGGCGGAAAAAATCCTACCTAAACGTCGGGTATTTGAGGAGGGTTTGCTGAAGATGTTAAACTTCGTATACACTGCTTCATGATCAGATAGTCCCGCATTAATAACTGTAGAGCAGACATCAAGGGGTGAGAAATCTGAGACAATATAATCGATTATGGTAGATGTAGTTTTTGTTATCCTTGTAGGAGAATCAACGTGCATTGAGAGACCATACGATTCAAATATGTTTGCCAGGGACACTTGGGTAGCACTAGCAGCAGCATAATTAATGTTAAAATCACCGCATAGAATTTTTCTGCTTTTATGAGGCAGGTCATCTAACAAATTTAGCAGGTTCTGAAAAAATAGTTCCACGGTAGAATCAGGTGATCTATAAATGCAAATAATGTAAAGATTAAGATTTTTATTATAAACTAAGGAAAACTCAAAGAATGATTCACTTAACAAAAAGTCATATTTTGTTACCAGAGAAAAATCATTATTTCTAGAGAGAATCAGGGTGCCTCCATGAGCCGAACTTGGACGATCATACCTGGCAATTGTGGTATATTTTTCTACAAAAAAAGGCTCGTTAACTTCAAGCCAGTGCTCTGTAACCGCAACTATCGGAGGAAATCCTAATTCCTCCAGAAACAAAAATAATTCATCAGTTTTATTTCTTATAGAACGAATATTAATCAGAACCATGCCAAAGTTGTCATCACTAAAATAATTTGAGGTTTCTAGTCCCTCAGAACACGTCGTGTTGTTTAAAAATTTCGCTTTGGAGAGCCAGTGGAATAATAACTTCGGTGACATTCCCTTGACTTTTGTAGGTGTATAATTCGTTCCGAAGTTAGATAGGACCTATAAGCGGCAAGATCAGCTTCCACTTCAGCTGGACCAATTCCATAGGCATGGTTAAATTCTAGAAGAACTTTTCGTAGTTCTTCAGTCTTAGTAGGTAATCCTTCGGAAGCCAAAAAGAGTTTCACGCTGGTGTTGGTATATCCGTCATAAAATACAGAAGCAGGCTGATCGTGAAGAAAAGCAAGATGTAGTTTAATTGCCTTTAAGATGTCTGGTTCCCTTAATCTTGCAAGAAGATATCGACTGTTCGAGTTATTAGTTAGTCTAACTCTTGGTGGTGTTAAAGGATCCAAATTTATGGATGGTTCCAAAGTATCTTTCTTAACAAAATTGATATGGGAACGGAAAGGCTCTTGAGATTTGCAAATTGTGATGGCCTGCTTGTCTGTAAATATATTGGTGTCTTCAACTTCATTTTTGTTGGATTTTGTTGTTGTTCACCAGCCAGATGGATTTAAAATCATAAAAATAATGTGTATTTTCAGCAAAACGATCGCTGGTTGGGTTAAGAAACTAGACAAACAAAAGATACGACAATTTCGGGGGTGAATGTTGTCCGCACATGTTATTAAGATGGGTCAGTCACAATAAATTCACAGTTTGTTAACGATTCTTGTCGAGTTTCTATTTAGTGAAAAGTAATTGTGATACAATATAATGGCAAATAAAGTACAATGTGTGTTTTGCAAGGAAAAAAACGAGAATGTAATAACTTTTGTGGATGAAAAACTGTTAAAGTGTAAAGACGTTTTGAATGCGCGTATTAAATACAATTTAAAATATAATAATGTACGTACAGTTACCGGACCAAGTGAATACCACTGATAAATACCATAAAAAATGTTACAATTCATTGGCTGCCTTAATGGCTAAGTATCGTAAAATATCTGACATTAATGCAGTTTTGTCAAATCTTCATCATACATCAAGTTCTTGGCTGTCAAGTGTGAGTGACACAAGTTATATTATATAATATATATCATATTCACAAATACAAGTATAAATTTTGATACGACTTCAATTTCATTTTATGCTTTTTTTTTCTATGATTATTTAATTTGAAAACATTAATTTAAACAATTTAAATGAAAAAAATGATTCCCAGAATAAAAAATATTATTGTTTATTATGTTGTTGAAAATTTCGACAATAATTTTTATTTATTAACATTTTACATATTCAATTCTGTCATTATTAGCTAGGTTGAGATAAATAAAAATTTCTTTAAATACCGTAGGTAGATTTATTACTGCTTCTTTCCGCCAGTCTACTCTACCGCTATCTTTCTGTAATAACTAATATATTACTGGAATACCCTACAATTTTAATTTGATATGGTTGATGACTGCAACCGAGTTAATGTCTGGCAAATTAATTTTGCATTTATTTATGTGTTAATAATATAATATTAAAATTACAGACATACTAAAATGATTTAAATTTTTCTATTATTATTTATAATAAATATGTTTCTGATAATGTTTAAAAAGTAATGACAAAAAAAATTTTCGTCTTAAACTAATTTCAAATATATTTACCTGTATCTTTTGCTTGTCTTATTTCTTAACACAGCCAGCGATCGTTTTGCTGAAAATACAAATTATTTTTATGATTTTAAATCCATCTGGCTGGTGAATGCAACCGAATTAATGTCTGGCAAATTAATTTTGCATTTATTTATGTGTTAATAATATAATATTAAAATTACAGACATACTAAAATGATTTAAATTTTTCTATTATTATTTATAATAAATAGCGTCCGGCGCACATTTAGCAAACACAGAAATGTCTGGCAATTGTAATTCATGTTTCTGATAATGTTTAAAAAGTAATGACAAAAAAAATTTTCGTCTTAAACTAATTTCAAATATATTTACCTGTATCTTTTGTTTGTCTTATTTCTTAACCCAACCAGCGATCGTTTTGCTGAAAATACACATTTTCATGATTTTAAATCCATCTGGCTGGTGAATGCAACCGAATTAATGTCTGGCAAATTAATTTTGCATTTATTTATGTGTTAATAATATAATATTAAAATTACAGACATACTAAAATGATTTAAATTTTTCTATTATTATTTATAATAAATAGCGTCTGGCGCATATTTAGCAACCACAGAAATGTCTGGCAATTATAATATTCATGTTTCTAATAATGTTTAAAAAGTAATGACAAAAAAATTTTTCGTCTTAAACTAATTTCAAATATATTTACCTCTATCTTTTGTTTGTCTTATTTCTTAACACAGCCAGCGTACGTTTTGATGAAAATATATACCATTTTAAACGATTTTAAATCCACCTGGCTGATGACTGCAACCGAATTAATGTGTGGCAAATTAATTTTGCATTTATTTATGTGTTAATTATATAATATTAAAATTACAGACATACTAAAATGATTTAAATTTTTCTATTATTATTTATAATAAATAGTGTCTGGCGCGCATTTAGCATACAGGGAAATGTCTGGCAATTGTAATTCATGTTTCTGATAATGTTAAAAAAGTAATGGCAAAAAAATGTTCGTCTTAAAATAATTTTTAATTCGACATATTTACTTGTACAGGTGTGCTGCGCGGTAATGAACGCAACCTGTTTCAGTAGCCAGACGGCCGGGAAGGTGTTCGAGGATTCACAGGAAGTAATATATTAAAGAATCAGCTGTCTTAAAATAGTTGCTCGAAAACGTTGATAGCCATTTAGACTATAGCGTCTGGCACGTATTTAGCAACCACAGAAATGTCTGGCAATTATAATTCATATTTCTAAGAATGTTTTACAAGTAATGGCAAAAAAATTTTCGTCTTAAAATAATTTTAAATTCGATATATTTACCTGTACAGGTGCGCTGCGCAGTAATGAACGCAACCTGTCTCAGTAGCCAGATGGCCGGTAAGGTGTTTGCATAGGGAATAATATATTAAAGAATCAGCTGTCTTAAAATAGTTGCTCGAAAATTTTGCTAGCTCGTAGACCATGATGTTTTGATGTTATAAATACTGACTCAATATCTAAATTCAGAAGTCCTGTCTCAGATTCTATGTAAATAGATTCCTTATCAATGCTTTGCTGCTGTGGATGGAGGAAAATATTCCTTCAGATTTGCCCCAGCCGCTAAAATCTAATCCGGTAAGCAATGAATTCACTTTATACTCTTTTTGTATGTAGTTCTGTCAACTTTTTATTTCCTGCTTTCGCGCGACGTGTCCACAAATTAAATTATTGTTGCAGCTTCCACATAATTTTGTACTACATTGCTACCTTGTAATGGCATATTTAAACTGTTCAAGAGGTTAAAAATATCACAGATAGGCTACCTTAATTAACCATTTGACATCAGGAAACTGTCTTTAAATTGAAATATTGCATCCCTAGCCGTTGGCGGATGTTATTCTAAGAATATTGAGATTTCTTCTTTCAATTTAATTAATTCATTTTAAAGTTTTTTTAAAACATTCCCATTGAATAGCCAACGCACTTCGCAGTCGGCGAGGCGATCCGGCATTTTGCTTTCGTGGCCCGATACCGGGTCGCGACCCACCATTTAGGAAACGCTGATCTATACCATTCACTTATGAGGTTTTTGTCCAGTGTGCACTCTCAAATGTGATTTCAAATGACTTGTTCTAGTAAACTGTTTAAAACAAATTTCACACTTGTAAGGTTTTTCCCCAGTGTGAATTCTTATATGACATTTCAAATATTGTGCTGACCTAAACAGCTTAAAACAAATTTTACACTTGTAAGGTGCTTCTCCAGTATGCGATCTCATATGTTGTTTCACATTACCTGCGTCAGAAAACTGCTTAAAACAAATTTCACACTTGTAAGGTTTTTCTCCAGTATGTATCATCAAATGTCTGTTCAAATTACTTTTTTGCTTAAACTGCTTTAAACAAATTTCACACTCATAAGGTTTTTCCCCAGTGTGCACTCTCAGATGTATTTTCAAGTCACGTGCTTGAATAAATTGCTTAAAACAAATTTCACACTTGTGAGATTTTTCTCCAGTGTGCATCAACAAATGTTGTTTCAAGTACCACTCTGTAGTAAACTGCTTAAAACAAATTTCACACTTGTAAGGTTTTTCTCCAGTGTGCACTCTCAAATGCTTTTTCAATTGACTTGCTTGACTAAACTGCTTAAAACAAATTTCACACTTGTATGGGTTTTCGCCAGTGTGCAATCTCAAATGTCTTTTCAAAACCTGTGCTCTAGCAAAGTGCTTAAAACAAATTTCACACTTATAAAGCGTTTTTTCAGTGTGAACTTTCGTATGCACATCCAAAGAATATTTATGTCTGAACTGCTTAAAACAAATTTCACACTTATAAGGTTTTTCCCCAGTGTGCACTCTCAAATGTACTTTCAACGGAGTTGCTTGAATAAATTGCTTAAAACAAATTTCACACTTGTATGGTTTTTCTCCAGTGTGCACTTTCAAATGGTGTTTCAAATTACTTAGTGTAGTAAACGGCTTAAAACAAATTTCACACTTGTGAGGTTTTTCCCCTGTGTGCAATCTCAAATGTGTCTTTAAACTACTTATATCCTTATATTGCTTTAAACAAATTTCACACTTATGAGGTTTTTCTCCAGTATGCATCATCCAATGCCTTTTCAAGTTACTTATTTCATTAAACTGCTTCAAGCAAATTTTACACTCATAAGGCCTTTCCCCAGTGTGCAATCTCAAATGCAATTTCAAAGTGCTTAATCTGCTAAACTGCTTAAAACAAATTTCACACTTATGAGGTTTTTCCCCAGTGTGCACCTTCAAATGGCCTTTTAAAGTACTTGTTTGGCTAAATTGTTTAAAACAAATTTCACACTTGTAAGGTTTTTCTCCAGTGTGTCTTCTCAGATGGTATTTCAAAACTTGTGCTGTAGTAAACTGCTTAAAACAAATTTCAGATTTTATTATTTTTTCTTCAGCACGTCGACTAATTTGTTGTTCTTTATTGTATGACTGTACATTATGCGTTTCTCTAATTTTCAATGTGTCCTCTTCTTCTTGAAAGTCTAAAAGAAAAACCGAAATACTTACACATTTTTTAATGCAAGGAAAAATGTAACAAATAAACGATAAAACAGAAAATTTTCAAAATTTGATGGTTATGACCTGAAGTTTAGTTAATTTGGCAAATCTAAGTTATACAGGGTGTCGCGAAAAGATTGGTCATAAATTATACCACACATTCTGGGGTCACAAATAGTTCGATTGAACATAACTTACCTTAGTACAAATGTGCTCATAAAAAAAGTTATAGCCCTTTGAAGTTACAAAATGAAAATCGATTTTTTTCAATATATCGAAAACTATTGAAGATTTTTTATTGAAAATGGACATGTATGATTCTTATGACAGGAACATCTTAAAACAAAATTATAGTGAAATTTGTCCACCCCATAAAAGTTTTATGGGGGTTTTGTTCCCTGAAACCCCCCCAAACTTTTGTGTACGTTCCAATTAATTCATTATTGTGGTACCATTACTTAAACAACGATTTTAAACCTTTTTTGCCTCTTAGTATTTTTTCGATAAGCCAATTTTTATCGAGATGCGGCTTCTTTTTTAATATGTTTACATACAAATTTTATGGGGGTTTTGTTCCTTTAAACCCCCCAAATGTTCGTGTTCGTTCCAATTAAACTATTATTGTGGTACCATTAGTTAAACACAGTATTTTTAAAACTTTTTTGCCTCTTAGTATTTTTTTGATAAGCCACCTTTTATCGACATGTGGCTTCTTTTTCAAAATATACCTAAAAATGTAAATTATAAATAAATTTTCAGATTATTATCAGGTCTCTATAATCATACTTAACCATATACAAATATTTGGTGGATTCGACAAATATTCAAAATATCTCGATTAACACTGGCTTATCGAAAAAGTACTCAGAGGCAAAAAAGTTTTAAAAACATTGTGTTTAACTAATGGTGCCACAATAATAATTTAATTGGAACGTTCACAAAAGTTTGGGCGGGTTTAAGGGAACAAAACCCCCATAAAATTTTTATGGGGTGCACAAATTTCACTTTAATTTTTTTTAAGATATTGCTGCCATAAGAATGCCACATGTCCATTTTCAATAAAAAATCTCTATGAGTTTTCGATATATGAAAAAAAAATCGATTTTAATTTTGTAACTTCAAAGGGCTGTAACTTTTTTTGTGTGCACTATTGTATATAGGTAAGTCAGGTTCATTCAACCTATTTTTGACCCCAGAATCTGTGGTATAATTTATGACCAATCTTTTCGGGACACCCTGTATATATATATATATATATATACAGGGTGAGGCAGATAAAAGTCCTATTAGAAATATCTCGAGAACTAAAGGAAACAGAATCATGAAAATTGGAATGAAGGGGTTTTGAAGAGTGATCTCTTTAATGAAAATATTTTCATCGATTTGCTACTTCCGGTTATACCGGAAGTGGCTTATAACTTCGTTTTTTTTTAATGGAACATCCTGTATATTTTTACACTTTTGGATTCTCCTGGATGTCTGCTTTCTTAAAATATGAGGTTTTGTAACGTTATACAGGGTAGTTTAAAAGATAATAATAATAATAATAATAATAATAAGAACGGAGGGTTCATTACTGGCCATTCAGGATCAGGTTATACCAACCAGAAATTACCTGAAATATATCATCAAAGACCCTCAGGTTCAAAACGACAGATGCCGATATGGATGTCAAGCCCAAGAAACCATCCAACATCTTACAGGGGGCTGCCAGGCATTTGCTGCAACTGAATACAAGGAACGGCATGATGCAGTAGCAAAAATCCTTTATCAAGAGATAGCTATCAAGCTGGGACTTCTCCAAACAGACCATCTCCCGTATTATCAATACGTCCCTGAGAGTATGCTTGAGGATGGCAACTACAAGCTATACTGGGACCGCACTGTGCTCACAGACCAAACAGTGGCACATAATAGACCAGATCTCGTACTAGTTAATAAATTAACAAGACAAACAACACTAATTGATGTGGCGATACCTAACAACAATAATCTACGTAGTAAATTTACTGAAAAGATCGCCAAATACAGAGATCTAGAAATTCAAATACGAAGGCAATGGAGAATGCAAAGTACCCAGACGATACCGATTATTATTTCTACTAGTGGAGTCATTCCGAAGACCCTCCTCGAAAGCATAAAAAAGCTGGGTCTGAATGAACATCTTTATAAGATCATGCAGAAAGCTGTACTACTCGCAACGGCCAGATGCGTACGAAAATTTCTGGGAGATACACCTGCATTCCAAGTCACCTATGGCTCGATAACACGGAAAGAGTCCCACCAGAGCTCAATCCTTTTGATACCGTAGGTATCTGGGATGAGTCAATTTTCCCCTTAGAGGGAGTGTGAGCCGTATGGCTAAATCTGATAATAATAACGTTTATTCACTTGAAAAATATACACATATAAAAAAATATATAATTATTATGCAATATAATATCTATGTGTTTTAGATATGTTGTTATGTATTCAACGCAAACAAACCATAGAACCCATTAAAACAATTAAGTTGTGCATGGGCCATTTTAGTATAGTTGTGTTAGATATACAACATAACAATTATTTTATTGTGTTGGATATAATAATTATTATTTTTAAGAAGTAAAATTTTTACATGCAAGAACAATACAAATTAATATAAACAAAAAGAACATGGTATGAAGTGAAGTTCATCAATTTTTGAGCGTTTATTTTTTATTTTTTTTTTGTGTTTAATTATAGGTTTACAGGTTTATATTATTTATTTATTCAAAAAGATGGTTAAACATTTTTCTATTATTTATTTTTAAATACGTCTGAAATATGCACTTTATTAATTTAAAGGAATTTATAGTAATTAAGTAGGTTTTGTATGTTTGAGGAAGCAAATTATATATTTTTATTTGAAGGTATTCAAAGTTTCTTTGTCCAACTACTTTCTTTGTTAAGTTTGTTCTAATAAAGGACTGAGATCTACTTCTGGTATCGTATGTGTGTTCTAGTGGTACAAGTAACTGTTTATTTTTATATAGATTAGTGAACATTGCAAGTACAAACAATTGCCTTATATCTAACACTTGAGCTTCAATAAACAGATCGTCAGTACTGTGCCCTACACCACATTCACATAGCAAATTCCCAACATAAACAAACGCACGTGTTAACGATTCGTCCACTCATTCGTCAAGAAGCTATTAAATATAATTTATCACCCTAAACGAGGCGGTTTCTCATTTTACAGGTCCTAACTTCTAACTTGTCAGTCTGCGTCTGCAAATTCAAATAGTATTTTTTAGCGTGTTGGTTTAAGATAATATTATTTTGTGTTATGTTATGTACTTTACAGTAGTTATTGTTGAGTTATTAATTAAGACTGGTCGTGTTTTATAGTTAGTTATAAGTTTTATAGTGTGTAGTCTGTGTAGTGAACGTTTAGTATCCATAAACAAAGTATTTATTCATCAAAAGTAAAAATAGCTTGTGGTAATCACTTTTATAAAGGCAAGAGAAACTTATATTTTAATTTATTGATGTTTCAAAAAGTTTCATTTCCTCAGTTATCATCTCAGTTAATGAATATTTTATTTTACCACATTTTTCTTAAGGACATAGGCGCAAAATTTCGCCTGTCAAAATGTTCAATGTGTTTTAAATGTATTCATTTTTTTCGAGTCCTGTGAAAACTAATAAATATTTTTGAAAAATTTAAAGGCAGAATGAAAGATTACATTATTGTTGAGGGCCGAAAGTCCCTGAAAACTTCTATAATGTTTATTTTAATAAGTTACAGGGGTGAAAATAAAGGAGAAAATTTAGGGTGATTTTTAATTGCAAATATTTCACTAAAAAGAAATTTTTATTTATTCTAAGAGACTCTTGACCCTCGGTAATAACGTAATATTTTATTCTGCGTTTAAATTTTTCAAAAATACTTATTAGTTTTCTCAGGAATCGAAAAAAATTAATCCAATTTAAAACAAATTAAAAATTTTGACAGCCGATATTTTGCGCCTTTCCCCTTAAAAAGAACATAAAATTTTGTTTGCAATTAAATTTCAAGCAATTCTTACGGTATTAGTTTCAAAAGTAAATATTTTAAAAAATCATATGATACACCTCAGTACGGCCCTGTTTAGCTTCCACGTGGGTTTGTTTACAGTTGGGAATTTGTAAAGTGAATGGACTGTAGTTTTTTATTGTAAATAATTTTTAATATTTTTCTTTGTATAATGTTCATTTGCTTTAGGTGCGTATTTGCAATGCCACCCCAACTAAGAATTCCATACCTTAGACGTGACTCTACTAAGGAGAAATAAATAATTTTTAAATGATGAATATCTAATATACTTTGTAGATATCTAAATTTATATAAAAGACATCTTAAAGTTTTGCAAGTTTGATTTATGTGCTTATCCCAGCGAAGATATGAATCAATCTGAATTCCTAAATACTTTGTGCTACTTGCACTGTTAATCATCAGATTTCCTATAATTAACGAGTTATAATCGGGTAAGACACTTTTATAACTGGTAAATGGGACATACAGTGTTTTTTCAATATTTACCGTGAGTAGTTTATGACTGAATATATCTATAATATTTCCTAGGTCCCTTTCCAAGCTTTAAGTTTAAATTGGTCCAAGTGTCAGCAGAGTATAGGATGGCAGTGTCATCTGCAAAGCTTAAAATGTCGCCTTTATTTTGGAAAGTCAGTATGTTATTTATATATATAATAAATAAAATTGGTCCTAATACCGTTCCCTGTGGTATACCAAAGTTAATGTTCCTTGTACTACTTTGTGTCCCTTCTATTCTCACTACTTGTTGCCTGTCCTTTAAATAACTGTCCATCAAATTATATGCTTTCCCTCTTATACCTGTGTCTATCAGAGTATCTAGTAATTGTGTGTGACTTACTGTATCAAAAGCCTTTGCCAAGTCTAGGAATACACAAGCCGTTGGTATGTTGTTATTAACTAAGTTATATATTTTATTTGATAGATATGATATGGCATTTTCCGTGGAGAACCCTTCTCTGAAACCATACTGTTTGTTTGATATTAATTTGAATTTTTCTAGGTATTTTACTAGCTGGTTCTTTAAAGCTTTTTCTAAAATCTTACAAAGTGAACTAATTATGGAAATTGGTCTATAGTTTTTTGTTAATTTAGGATCACCTTTCTTGTGTATGGGGACAACTACGGTTTGCTTTAACTGTTCGGGCCATTTTCCTACAGCAAAAATGCTATTTACTAAATGTGTAATGGGGCGAGTTAAAATATGCCCCAGTTCTTTTAGTACTTCTGATTTTATATTATCCATTCCTGGCGCTTTGTTGGATTTCAGTGAGTTTATTATAATTTTAATGTCATTTTCAATAACATCTGCTAAAAAGAAGGAATTCAATGTAGTACATCTTTTTGGAGGTTGAGATAAAGGTTTTATTATTTTTTGCGCGTATTTTTCTCCGACTGTGGAAAAATAATCATTAAATTCTTCAGCTACCTCATCAATGTTCGTAAGAGATTGGTTATTTTCAGTAACTATTTCTTTGAACTTTTTGGTATTATTTTGTTCGTTATTACAGTTATTAACTATTTTCCACAGATTTTTGGAACATTTATTATTTTTAATAATTTCTTGTCTGAAATAATCTTTCTTTGCAGCTTTAATAACTATATTCAAGTGTTTACGGTATCTGATATAAGTTTCCTTTATCTCTTTGTTACCTGGCATATTTATATGTTGTTTATATAGTTTATTTTTTTTATTGATGGAGTTTACTAATCCTGCTGTAATCCATTTTTTTCTTTTAAAATTATAACGTTTTATTTTAATGGTGTCAGTATGTTTATTTATGTAAGACGTTAATATCTTTATTAAGTATTCCGTTAAATCATTAATATCTTTTAAGTTATAATATTCAGTCCAATCAAAATCTTTAATGTCCAATTTTAAGTTGTTGTAATTTAATATTTCTTTCTTTCTGTAATTACGTTTTTTTTTTAATTTCCTAGCAACATTCACACCCTGTAGAATTGTAGTAGTTTGGCATCAAAAACTCTATTTATGTTCAAATGATTTTTAATATAGTCTACTATAGTTAAAAATTGTTAGTATAGCTAAATGTTGAATTGTACTATACAGGGTTGGTCGAAACTCGGAAAGAGTATTTTCTGAGTTTTCTTAAATGGAACACCCTATATTTTATTATTGTAATGAAATGATATTTTATGCTATTTTTTTATTTCTTAAGCATTCCCTATACCTAACTGCTTTAATTTGTGATTCAAGCCAAACATTAATTTCAACAAAAATACGTGAAATTTTATTAGGTTGGCCGTGAAAATATTCAATCACAAATAATTTTTCGGAAATAAATACATATTAATCTAGACTGATCTTTAAAATTGCCAATAATGGTTGAGCTATCAAAATACCTACGTAGTTAACATTTTTGGCGCGATTAACAATTAAGCACAAATTAAAGCATTTAGGTATGGTATAGGGAATGCTTAAGAAATAAAAAAGTACCATAAAATGGCTTTTCATTGCAATACTAAAATACAGGCTGTTCCATTTAAGAAAATTCAGAAAATCCTTATTCCGAGTTTCGACCAACCCTGTATACTAAAATTAAACATTTAGCTATACTAATAATTTTAACATAAATAGAGTTTTTGATATCCAACTACTACAATTCTACAGGGTGTGAAAGTTGCTACGAAAATAATAAAAAAACGTAATTAGCTTTTAAATTACCCTGTATAACATTACAAAACCGCATATTTTAAGAAAGAAGACAACGAGTAGAATCTAAAAATGTAAAAATATACAGGGTGACCCATTTAAAAAAACGAAGTTTTAAGCAACTTCCGGTATAACCGAAAGTGGCAAATTGATGAAAATATTTTCATTAATTAGATCACCCTTCAAAACCCTTTCATCCAATTTTCATGATACTGTTGCCTTTAGTTCTCTAAATATTTCTAATGGGCCAGTTATCTGCCTCACCCTATATATAGTAACCGCCACGCTGCTAGACACGGGTACATTGAGCTAATACAGTCCTGGACCCTTCACTTGTTGCACCATCTAGTGCTAGTGACATGTTGGCAGATGTCTAGTGACATCTAGAACGTCAGAAAATGTATAGAAACCAATATAAACGTAGAAAGTTGACAGTTTATACATACTCCAAGAAATTAACGCGCCACCCACAAAATGGGTCAATTTTCATGTCTCGAATTTGCTAGACCTGTTATCCGATTTAAGTGATTTTTTTAATATGTTATAGCCTAACACTGTTACTAATAAAACACTCATATTCTAAGGTTATTCCGTATTTATATCTAGAATAGTTATCCTAACTGTAAGGTAGATATAGTACGAAAATAATTTGTTACTAATAAACTCGGTATAAGTTAGATATAAGTATTCCCACTTTATTCCGAAATAATAGTTTGGCAACGTCGCAATCTTCTGCATATATCCATAGAACAACGATATATTGTGTCAAATATGTCAATTTTGATTTTTCTCTGTAACTGACAAACCAAATTAACCTAGGCGAAAAGTTTTTTTTTTGAAAATTCGTGTAAAAATACCAGTTTTTCAAATCCCAAAGTAGGCTTAGTCTACAGTCAATATTAATACAGAGTTATTCATTGTTTATAAGCCAAAATTGACTCTACTTTTGTAAAATGTTTTCGGAATGATAAAAATGAGTTTTTGTTGATTTTTTTAAACACGTTTAAAATACAAGCATTCTTCTTTCATATTGTTTCCACAGAATTGCTGTATCATTATTATTTTTTGGACAATAACATTGTAAAAAAAATCATTATTATTATAAACATGGCAATAATGAATAGTCACATTCTAATGTTTTGACAGTTCTCTTACGTCAAAAATTTTGACTACGTAATATCGCTTTTGTAGTAAAAATACTATATGTGATATCCACGTTGCACCCCTCATTTTAAAAATTAATTACTCAGTGATTTGACAACCGATTTTGAAAAACTTTATATCGCTGGATAGGTGAATGACCTTTCTTTTAATTTACAAAAAAATATACTGGGTGTTCCATTAAAAAAAAGTCAACAAAGTTTTTTTCAAAAATTAGCCATTTTTTATTTCGTATTTGAAAGCGATATAAAAAATTCAATCCATTCAGACAAAACTTTTACTAACATAAAACATTTCAGCGAAAACCGCATATTTCTATCTTGAGCCGTTTAGAAGTTATAGGCAGTTAAAATGGGGGAAAATATAAGTGGACACCCGGTACATTACTAGACCAACTACCATTTATGTCATTTGGTCTATTAATGCAAAACAAAATATTGCGATATGCCTCTTGTAATCACTAAATGAATAAACTAGTATTTTTTTAATTTATATGTTAAACATGTATTGCTACAACATAATCAATTAAGTTATCATTAAATACATTTTTTGCATTTTATTGCTCTAAATTTATTTTACCATTCAATAGCGTTAATTCCAATGCAGTTAAAATTATATCAATAAAAAATTCGAGTATACAGAGTTTTTAAACAGGGGAAAAGTAAAGAAAACAATTTTACTTAAATAAAAAAAAATTAATCTACACATTAAATAGAATCATTACATAAAAAACCAAGAAAAATGTACAGTGTGTTAGATTGTTAACTTTATTGGTCATCTATTGGAAAATCAAGTTCACCATTAAATTCTTCAATGTCATCTTCCACATCATTGTTACTAAACAAGGAGTTATACACTGGATTTGCATCCAATGGTCTAAATTGCAGCAAAGGCCTTTTTTATTGTCAAGACTGTGTTGTCATTGTAAAATGATATTTATTTATTAGTCGAGGAAATGAAGCATTCTGGCTCGCAATTTTTTCGTCCAGCATGGATTTACTTGAAATTTACACAGAAGGTAGGGAATAGTCCAAGGATCATTTTCTATGTTATGCCGCTGTACGCTAAAACGTTGGGGGTGGTTGCCACCCCATCTCGGGGCGGGAATTTTTTATTACATTTTAACCATGTAGATCGATGTAAAAAGTAATTCTAAGAAAAAAATGTTTTTTACATTTTCTTTGTAAAACTACTATTTTTCGAGTTATTCGCGCTTGAAAGTAACAGTTTTTCGACGAAAAAATCGACTTTTTTATAGGGTTTTTTGAGAATACCTCGAAAAATATGCATTTAATCAAAAAAACTATGGATTTCAAAATTGTATCTTTTAGTAAGACAAACCAAATTCTTTTCCTGTAATATCTTTAAGACTAATACAAACCGAGATACGGCATGTTAAAAGTTAGCTTTTTTCGTGAAATGCATAATTTGAAATATTTAAAGCCAAATAACGGACAAACTTTGCATTTCTCGAGGAAAACCTATATAATCTTTTTTCAAGTATACAGTTAGACCTTTCAAAAAATTTCAATTTCAATTCAATTTTCAATTCAATTTATTAGTCAAAGTATTTACAATTTTAAGTACATATAATATAATATAATATACAGAAAGACACCTAGATGTGAAAACATCTGTGTGTGTCTATAGAAAAATCCTAAATAAATATGGATTACTTATAAACAAACATAACTCAAAAAAAACAAAAAAAAAACACATTCGAGAATCAAAATTATTTGGAATTTAAACTTAAAACTAAGTAAACAGCATATCTATATAATATAATAATATGTAAAAAATCCAACTTATAGGTATTAAGAATTCCAAAATCAAAAAAAGAACATTTTTTCAGGATTTACAATTCAAATTGTGTTTTGTTTCCAGTAATACAATCAACTACCTTTTTATTAAACATTTTTATGGATTTGATTTCTTTTATTTTGTTTGGTAGTAAATTATAATACTTGGGTGCCCTAAAAATCACAGAATGTTGACTTATTCCTCGACTTAACTGTGGTAAAACTAAGCTTCTTTTGATGTTACCTCTAGTTTGATAATTATGTTCTATTAGTGTCTCTTTGGAGAAATTTTTATGAATATATGTGCAACATGTTGAAATATAGAGTGTTTTCAAGTCACAGATTTTATTATTATATAATTCAGTTGTAGAGAAAAGTTTAGGTTTTTTTAACATTATTTTAATAATTGAATTTTGAGCTACTTTGAGATTTCTTATGTTGTTTTCATATGCTCCACCCCACAACAAAATTCCATACCTTAGTAAAGGCTCAATTAAGGATTGATAAATCATAGTGATCAGTTTTTTTGCAGAAACTCCCTTAGCAGATAAAATTTATGCATAAGTGCCCTAATCTTTTTTGTTAGGTATGTTATGTGGTGTTCCCATTTAAGATTTTTATCTAAATATACTCCTAAGTATTTTATGACATTTACTTGTTCAATAGGATCTTCAATGTTTTGTATGTTAATGTTTTCAAAGTTTGGACGATTTGTATCATTTATAGAAAAGGCTACATAATTAGTTTTTTTAGCATTTAGAAGAAGTTTAAATGTATCCAGAAAATTTTTGATATAAAATAGATCTTGTTGAAGTTTCTGTTTTGCTTCTTCCCATGTAGATGCAGAAAAAATTATGACTGTATCGTCAGCATATGACACGATTTTACCCCTGATCTTAAGATTAAATATTGAGTTTATATATATATATATATATATATATATATATATATATATATATATATATATATATATATAGTAGTCACTACTTGATATATAAATCTACAGTCAAGAATACCACCATCTTATATATATATATATATATATATATATATATATATATATATATATATATATATATATATATATTAAAGAGTATTGGGCCTAAAACTGTACCCTGTGGCACTCCAATTTTAATAGTTCTTGGTTCGCTGATAGCATCATTTATTTTTGTATATTGTATTCTTTCATAAAGATAGTTAGTAAAAATTTTCTGCCCAATACCCATCACGCCATATTTATCTAGTATATCCAATAATTTAGTGTGTGAAACTGTGTCAAATGCCTTGGACAAGTCAAGGAACACTGCAATACATTTTTGCCCTTTATCAAGATGCATAGTTATATCTTGCACAACTTCATTCATAGCATCTACTGTACTTTGACCAGGAGTAAAACCAAACTGATTAGGAGATAATATTTTGTTTTCAGTTAAATATGACACTAATCTATCTTTTAAGCATTTTTCAAAGATTTTACCTAGATTTGATATGATACTTATTGGTCTATAATTTTCCATATTAAATTTATTACCTACCTGATTTATAAACAGGGCTCACTACTGAAACTTTAAAATGACTTGGAATATCACCAGTTTTAAAAATAAGGTTTATTATATGAACAAGAGAATCAATGAGATAGATGTGAAGAGTTTTTATAATTTTAGAAGAGATGGCATCTTTACCTGGTGCTGAATTATTTTTAAGGGAATTTATATATTTTATTATTTCGTTATTTGTGACTGGTTTAAGATACATTGATGTCTGAGAGGAGTAATTCATGTGGAATGGAGTATGTGGTTTTTTAATTTTATTGGTCATTTTTAATCCTATTTCAGTAAATAATAATAATAAAAAGTTTCTAGCGTGAAAATTAAGCGACTTATGATCAAAAAAGTTCGGTGCCTGCTTTTCTCTATGAAAAAAATCAGTGAAAACAACCCCCTAACTACCCTCCTAATTAAAAATTGGTCTTTACCTTTCTACAATTCCTTTTATATTTGTATTATCAATACACCCAAGAAGATTGACCTATTTAAAAGGTCTAATTTTAGAAACATTGAAGTTTAAAGAAAAATTATTTTTTTGCAATTTCCCCTTTTTCACCTTTTACTTCAAAATATCTCCGAAAATACTGGAGATAAGAAAAAAATGATAGACTACTAAATTGTAGCATTTTTAATAGCTAAAATTATTTTGTGCATAGATTTTCATTACAGTGAACAGTTAGCGAGATATAGCTGTTTAAAACCTCTATTTACGAGCAAACACACTCTTATTCGAGACCTTTAAACCCACCCTAATTAAAAACTAAGGGATCTTACGGAATTTAGTTTACACAGTCTTATAACTTTTCAAAAATCCTACAAAGTCATTTTTGAAAAAACTTTTTATCGCCAAAAATGAAGGAGCTATGTTCAGTTCAACAAAGGCTTTACTACCTTACTATGGTTTTCATTTTTAAATTAAAAAAAGGAATGCTGCCTGCATATTTTAATGAATATGTTACATTGAGGAGTCAAGTTCATTCATATACCATGAGAAATATTGAAGATTTTGATATTCAAAAAACTAATAAACATAGCACAATACAATGACATCCCTGTTTTACAAATGTATGAATGAATTTAACCATCTTCCCCCCAGTGTTAAGAATGCACTGACAGTTCAAATTTTTAAAAAATTACTGAAGACATATTTTACCTAGATAAAAAAAAATAATTTTTAATAAATCTGTATGTGTTGTATAATATTGCATGTATTGTATATTGTATGTTACATTTAATTAATCAAATTCATATTTAAATATTGTTAGTAGGGTTTCTATTTCAATAAAGAATTTCAACTTCAATAAAACGAATTTTTTTTTTTTTTTTAATTCGAATTGTCCGCTTATGGATAATTTTCAATGTATGTATAATACCACAGAACCGGTCCATATACTGGAAGAAGACTAAAAACCTATTTGTATTCGTATTTGTACATATTTGTAAATTCGTATTTTTGTCTAAATAAATGTTTTTGTAATTCTTTAATTCTACTTTTTTTCTGTATAGATCTATTAAAATATCTACTTATAAAAACTGTAATGTTACTAAGGGTGCTTTTTAAGGGTTGAAATATTATGATATTATATCCTAACGTACAAAACAATCATTATTTAACCAATCAAAACCAAATTTTACCCATATTAAAGTTTACAACGTTTTTATATAATTTTTGACAATAAGGGGTAATTTACACCCCTAAAAATAATCAACACCCTTAAGAATGATATAGAATATGAAGTACACAGTGAGACGATCCTAATCCTAAATTTTTATGTAAATCGATGCAAGCTGAAATTATTCTTTTAGGATAAGTAAATTTTTTATATATAGCTCCAACAATGGTGGTTTTAAGGGTTGAAATATTATGATAGTATATCTTAAAGCATGAAACAATCATTATGTAACTAATAAGAACCAAATGTTGACAATATTAAAGTTTAAAATGTTATTTTATAATTTTTTACAATAAGGGGTAGTTTTCACCCTTAAAAAAACAAAAGCGTACAACGGCTCAATATAGAAAATGAACTAGAGGGTGTAATGAGCCTAATCCCAAATTTTTATACAAATTGATGCTGGACGAAAAAATTTCGAGGTTTTGCCATTTTTCAGCTTTATTTCCTCGACTATATCTATTAACTTGAGGTAGGGACCATTGACAATTCATAAATTGAATTTTGTTGAATTGTTAAAAATCTGTTATTCAAAGCGTTAGTGTACTAAACAGTGGTACATAGATACCCTTTTTTATTGCTCACACAGTGTTAAGACGTTGTAAAATGAGATTTATTTTTAATAACTTGCAGTCCCAACCATTGACAATTGATATGAATTGAATTTTGTAGAATTTTCAGTATTTTGTTTTTATACAAAGCGTTAGGGTATTTGAAGCAGTCTGAAGTGAAACATGTTTTTTTTATTCTTAGAACTATGTTTTGTTTGACAAAAAATTAACTTTTATACCACATATTACAGACATGATTAATAGGAGTATGCGAAATCTTGGATTTATAACACGTAATAGTTCTCAACTGTCACCGAATTGTTTTTTAAGGTTATATGTTTCTTTTGTGCGCTCATTGCTGGAATATGCCTCAATTATATGGTCACCTTACTATGATTGTCACATTAGAAATATTGAGTCCGTCCAGAAAACATTTCTTCGTTCTTTGGCATTTCGAGCTCATATCAATATTTGTCAGGGTTTTAACATTAATTATGATCTGGGTAATCAAACATTTAAATTGGATAGCTTGGAAGTAAGAAGGGCTAAATCAGATTTAACAATCATTTATAAAATATTAAATGGTCTATATCATTGCCCAACTATCTTACAAGCTATAAGCCTCAATACTGTCCAAAGACGGGTTTCCCCAATTTTTCGCATACCTTATCATAGAGTAGAGTAGAGTATTTATTGGTAATAATGTACAAATGTACTTTTACAGGTCAGCAATAATTAAAATTGTCTAAAATTACATTAAAAGTTGACAGTACTTCAGTAAAAAAAACCTATTACTAAAATTTAAAAACTAAACACTAATTAAATTACAGGACAAAACAAAATTTAGATCTGAAGTACTCCTCAAATGAGTAGAAAGCACCCATCAGAAGATAATTTTTAATTTGTCTCTTAAATTGGTTAAAATCAAGACTTTTAATAGATATTGGTATACAGTTATAAAATTTCAATGCTAGGTATCTGGTTCCATTTCTGGTCCTCTCAAGTCGACTGAAGTCTGGTACAAGGGCATCATGATTTCTAGTCTGATAAGTATGCTGTTGTGTTTTATACAGATCTACATTTTGATGAACATACAACAGGCACTGCATAATGTACACAGAAGGTAGTGTGAGAATCCTCAGGTTTCTGAAAGACTGCCTACAATCGTCCCGATAACCCTGACCTGTGATTATGCGAATACACTTTCTCTGCTGACCAAACACCTTATCTATATGGCAAGAGTGTCCCCAGGAAAGGATTGCCTAAGTTAGTCGTGAGTGAAAGTTGCTGTGATATGATGTAAGAAGGGTTTGAAGGGAGGTAACCTTAGATAGGTTTCTAAATAAAAAGAGTTGGCTTGAGAGCTTTTGGGAAAGTTTCAGTATGTGCCGTTCCCAAGTAATACCCCAAGTAATGCCGTTCCATAATACGAACTATTGCTTTTACTCCCCATTGTCACGCACCTTGCGTCTAATTAATCATAATCAAAACAGTCTTGATCCATTTGTGGACAGTCTTCGTGTATTTAAAAGAATCATACATAATTCAGTAACTGAAGTAAAGTACTAAGTTCCTATAATTTATTAATTATTTATTATTGTTACTAATTTAATTTTGTTGGTTTTTATCAATGAACTGTCAATACGGATGGAATGGCCATGCCCCATTCAAATAGTGAAGCAAGATTGACACCAACATACAAGAGAGAGGTCCTAGAGAGAGACAGACAAGGTGTTGGAGAATTTGACAGGCCGTGTAATTTGAGTTGCCTATATAAATGGACCCGATTGAATCAGTATTTACAGTTCGTTGAATATTTTAACTTATATTTTAACTTGGCTAAGGCCTAATGCTGATTGGCAGTACATATTTCAAAATTTAACCACTTTTTTGTATTTAGGGGATAAATAGAGTACACAGTGCCATACTTGGTGTTTAAATACTTTTCAGAATTGTTATTTGTATTTATCAAAACAAATACCTACTTTCCTAAAGTATTTGGGAGTTAAATAATTTTAAAACTATTTAAATTATACTAAATTAGTGACTGTTTTATATAAAGTGAAAGAAGTCCTTGATCATGTTTTTATGTTACTTTTATACTTCCCCGATTTAAGTTGATATAGGCAACTCAAATTACACGGCCTGTCAAAGTTTCCACCACCTTGTCTGTCTCTCTCTAGGACCTCTCTCTTGTATCGTGGCTGCATTAGTTGTCTTTGTGCCTATTCCATCCGTATTGACAGTTCATTGGTTTTTATTGTTGTCATTTTTATTATCTTTTGTTATTTGTTATTTTAGGTTAAAATTGTTTACTGTTTACCATAATATTTCATTTTTTTTTATACATTTTTTGTAAATTGGCTCTGCCGTTTATTGAATAAATAAATAAATAAATAAACTATTTTATGCCTTATATATAGAGATTTTATATAGATTATTTGTATTTTTCAATTTAATTATACATAAACACAACATTTTCACTTTAAAAAAATTCGATCATTTTTTGACCGAAACTTGAAAATTAATGTGTACATTAAGGGGTACAAAAATGTTATTCTGGTCAAATGCTTAGTTTAGCATAACCAGACCAAAGACGCTTAGTCTACTATTGCGAAACTAAGAATGGCCGTTATGGATATAGTTTTGTTATGCAAAACTAAAAACCCTTAATAGACAGAATGTCGCTTGGTTTAATTTTGTTTTTCTTAATAACCGTTAACGTGACAATAACAGGGATTTTTCCAAGATACTTTTAGCTATGTGTCACCAGAATCCGCTGTTATCTCGATTTTAAAGAAATGGCGCTTGGTCGAGTTATCCATAACGCCGTCCACATATCCTTACATAACCATACCCTATTCCATGAACATACGCCTGTTTTGGATTACTTCGACAACGAATATTTTACTGTGCAAAATAAGAAGAACGAAAGTAAATTGCAAATTACATTGTTGTTTACTGGAATAATTATTAGAGCCATTTACTTTCGTACTTATGTTGCACAGTAAAATATTCGTTGTTGAAGTAATCCAAAACAGGCGTATATTCGTGGAATGGCCCATATAAAGTTATCTCATCACTTGAGGTTTAACCTCAGGTTATAAAATGACAGTTGATATATCAGATAACTCAAGAACTGTCAAGAAATAACGCAAGTAGTTAAGTTAAGTATGACACATCACACCAATTCGAGGATTCAGCCCTGTGATGGATGATCGAAGTTAAGTTTAACGTTAAAGTTAAGATAACTCTCAGGAATAACGTGCCCATAACTATATAGGTAAAATTTGGTGTGATGTATCGCTCGCAGTTATGAGATAGTTATATCATCAACGTTATATTAGAAAGAAGTTTTGAGGAACAAATTTTGAAGTAACAAAGAGAACCTTATGTACAAATAGTACAAGTTGGAGTGAGCGCGAGAGATTGTTCCGAACATACCCGTCTTCGGCTACTGCCGATGACCGAACAGCAAACCGCTGTTTGGGTTCGTTGGTGTTTCTAAGTTGCTTTCAAACAGTAGATAGAAACAGGGTTGCCAGATTGGTGTATTTTCCCAAAATTTTGGGTTAATTTGAAAGCATCTATTAAAATTTTTCTAAGCAGAAATTGCAGTGAGATTTTTTGGGGGCGGAAAATTATGGATGATTTTAAGTGGTCATGGTAAATTAAATTTGCGAATGTACATAGAACTGTATATTATACTCCCATATAATCGAAGACGATAGGAACTATGAATTATTTCCATGACCCTCGTTGATATTGTAGTATGAATTTTGCTTTGCTGTTCTCTTTATTTGACTAATAATTTATTAAAATGCGGCAACAATTTAAATTTGGGGACTTTATTGGGGTATTTGAGCTTCAATTTTCCGGGAATTTCAGTTTCTAAGTGGGGGATTTATAAAATATCATCTGGCAACTCTGGATAGAAAGCTCAGTAGGTACTTAAAATAAAATTTCAACTTATATCGCTCGATTTGATTTTTGTATAATTTTTAAAATTGTATTACCCTTCTATTCTAAATTATTAAATTACTAGCTTCTAAATTCACTTGATTTCTGTCTAAAAACAAGTCAAAAGATGAACCTAACCTTGCATAACTACAGAGTTATCTCATAACTTGAGGTTTAACCTCGCGTTATAAAGTGACCAGATAACTCAAGAACTGTCAAGAAATTACGCAAATAGTTAAGTTAAGTATGATACATCACACCAATTCGATGGTTATAACATAACTACAGGATAACTTTACGTTAACGATAATGCTGAATGTATTATTGTTATTTATTTACCTTTATCATTTGTTTGTATTTCTTCAACTGGTGTAACTTTACTTTCTTCGTGTTTTACTTCAAGCTTCATAGGGAATTGCTGTAAATCTGAATAAACAAAAGTATCGTGTACACTTTCTTTCTTAACCTCTTCTTTAATTTCAATTTTACATGTGTCCATTAATGAATCATCCATCGTATTACAATAGATTTCTGTTTTAGAAGTCTCCTCATTAACCTCTGGTTTTATATCCATATTTTACAGCTAAATTACTAAACTATAAATTTTATAACGAAAACGGAATATACATAATAATATACGTTATTTAGGTATGTTGCAGAAAAAGAACACCAGCAAACACCAGAAAACAAAATGGAAGAAGTGACAAGTGTCAAGTCAAGTGAGTCAGTTGTCACTTGAAGTGACGTTTCGCTGGGCTTTTCATTCACAGACATTTGTTTCGAGCTTTTGTCATAAGTCGTATAATCCGTGTATATTAATATTATGCACAGATTATACAACATATGACAGCAGCTCGAAACAAATGACAATCGATGAAAAGCCCTATACTCTCCTAGAAGAAAGGACCGGGATAGTGTGACGTCAAAACGTCAAAATTTTTCCAAACACGCTGTGTCTAGGTATACGCTAACGTGTACGCAAATAAAAAAGTTAAGTAGAATTAAACGTTATAACAAATATTTTTCTATCAAACAAACACTAAACATATCAAAATAGCGTGTATCAAAATATACAGTCACTGCCCACGCTAAATAGTCACTAGCTTGATGAAGTTTAACTTTTTTATTTGCGTACATTTTAGCGTGTACCTAGACACAACGTGTTTGGAAAACTTTTTTTGACGTTTTGACGTCACGACTATCACGGTCCATAGGGCTTTTCATCGATTGTCATTTGTTTCGAGCTTCTGTCAAATGTCATATAATCCGTGTATAATATACACGGATTATACAATAAATGACAGGAGCTCGAAACAAATAACTGTGAATGAAAAGCCCAGATGGTCACGTTCAAAGCTTACTCGTCCCTTCAAATCAGGCTTGTTGACGACGAGGGATGTTGCGGCCGCAGTGCGGGCGGTGGTGAGATGGGTGAGATCGCATAAGCTCCGTAGTCGTTGTCATGTCAGGTCTATGCACCTACTCAGTGGAAACACAAAATCCTATGCTATTATAAAACGTTACAGGTCTATTCACGTCTATATTCTTTGATACCGACAGGCGATGGAAATTACTATACAACCAAGCATACGTGCTCATATTAAGTTGAAAATGATTTTGTTGACGTTTCCACTTCCACTTCGGAGGTCGTTATATTTAATTTACCTAATATTTTGTATTTCCATAACGACTTGCGAAGTGGAAGTCAAAACGTCAATAAAATCATTTTTCAACTTAAATTGTGGTTTATTTCCCAAATTAGAATAGAGAATAGTAAATTACATAAATCGTAAATGCCACAAGGGAATGGCATTACTTATTTACATTTTCATTATTATGTTATATTTATGTTTAATTACTAAATTTTGATTATTATTTTATTATAAAAATACCTAACTGGTTTGTGACGAATAAAAGAAGATTACCTATTTTATTTTAGTCTATTTTACTCATCATCTTTTTATGTCATCAGAATAGAGAATAGTAAATTACATAAATCGTAAATGCCACAAGGGAATGGCATTACTTATTTACATTTTCATTATTATGTTATATTTATGTTTAATTACTAAATTTTGATTATTATTTTATTATAAAAATACCTAACTGGTTTGTGACGAATAAAAGAAGATTACCTATTTTATTTTAGTCTATTTTACTCATCATCTTTTTATGTTTATTCATTATCACTATTATCTTGGGCTTAACGGGTAGCGATAAGAAGTATTCGATTTAAAAATTACAGGCTATGTTAAATATTAAGTAAATGTGGAAGATATAGACTGGTTATTTATTTCATTTTATTTTGATCGATTTTTTAATCATTTATATAAGATTTAAAATAATAAAAGATAAATAGTTATTTGTTTAAAAAATATAAAAAGTTCTGAATGCTACGGATTCGAACTCATTCGCGCTCATTTCACTTCCTTGCATTTTCACAAAAATGTTTCAAAATCAAAATTAGCTAAATCGGTTCAGTTATTCTGAAGCTGTTATAAAACATATTAATATACAGGGTGCTTGGTAAAGAATGGGCCATAGCTTAAAATTAGATTCCTGAGGTTAAAATAGGTCGATTTAAGGTAACTTACCTTAGTACAAAAGTTGATAATAACCGAGATACAGGGTGTCAAAGCTAAACTTTTATTTTATTTATTTTTGAATATTTCCTGACAGGCATGGGACAATAACACGAAATTTGGTAAGTGGTGCTGATACTGTACACCCTACTAAATTATATTAAACAAATGTTTCTGGCTATTACCAGAGGTGTACGACGGGAGAACGTGAATGGTTGACCCTTCCCAAATTCTACGCCACTGGCGGAATTTCTATTTTAGTGCAATTTTTTTATTCTCCAATAATTTCTATGTAAATTACATACTCTTCATTCGTAACGATAAAGCCATTATATTAAAAAGGGTTCAAGGCAGGTTTTCGAGATATTTGAAGCTAAAAATGAAGTAGCATAATACATTAATCAAAATAGGTGTGCCTTTTCATTTTTAACTTCAAATATCTCGAAAACTAATGACTTTATCGTTACGAATGAACAGTATATTATTTGCATAGAAAGTATCGGAGAATCTAAAAAAAATTATGCTAAAATAGCAGTTTCATCATTGGCGTAGAATTTGGGAAGGGTCAACCATTCACTTTCCCCTGTCGCACGCCTCTGGTATTAGCCAGAAACGATTATTTAACATAATTTAGTAGAGTGTACAGTGCCTACACTTTCTGCCAAGTATGACACGGATACGTCAAATTATTTTAAAGTATTCTTTTTTTTTAAGTAATTTATTCTTTATTTCAAACTTTAAGAACTATGTGTCCCCGGTACTTTAAAACTATTTGACATATCCTTATGATAGTTGGCAGGGAGTGTAGCACTGTACACCCTACTAAATTATGTTAAATAATCGTTTCTGGTTAATACCAGAGGTGTACGATAGGGGAGAGTGAATGGTTAACTCTTCCCAAATTCTACGCCACTGATTAAACTGCTGTTTTAGCATAATTTTTAGATTCTCCAATACTGTCTATGCAAATAATATACTCTTCATTCGTAACGATAAAGTCATTAGTTTTCAAGATATTTGAAGTTAAAAATGAAAAGGCACACTTATTTTGATTAATGTATGCACTCCTTCGTTTTTAGCTTCAAATATCTTGAAAACTAATGGCTTTATCGTTACGAATGAAGAGTACGTTAATTACATAGAAAGTATTATAGAATCAAAAAATTCCACTAAAATAGAAATTCCGCCAGTGGCGTAGAATTTGGGAAGGGTCAACCATTCATGTTCCCCCGTCGTACGCCTCTGGTAGTAGCCAAAAACGTTTGTTTAACATAATTTAGTAGGGTGTACAATACCAGCACCACTTACCAAATTTCGTGTTGTTGTCCCATGCCTGTCAGGTCAGGAAATATTCAAAAATAAATGAAATAAAAGTTTAACTTTGACACCCTGTATTTCGGTTGTTATCAACTTTTGTAGTAAGGTAAGTTAGCTTAAATCTACCTATTTTAACCTCAGAACTCTAAGGTTAAGCTATGGCCCATTATTTACCAAACACCCTTTATATAAAAAATAAAATGACGTGTATTAAACATCATTTAATGTTTACATATCGACAAATGTCCTGGACAAGACTGCGTGACTTGTCGCAGTGGGCTTTTATAAGATTAGATAATTGAACGCAGGTAGTATTTCGCTAGAGTTATAGGTACCTAAGGGCAGAAAGACCTAACAAATTACCTTAAATAAAATTAAATAAAATCAGTAGTTTTAGAATTATATCTGATTAGATATACATTATACATACAGTTGAGTCCGCGAGTCTTTACCCGTGCGTCATTAATACCTGGTGAGATAAAACACATACTTTTTATTTAGCATCATTCTCTTGCACGCATGAAATTAATGACAAACTAGCTGCCGCCTGTTATTTAAGTAAAAACACATGTTATTTTTATGAACGATTAAGACTCAGTGTATTGAAAAGAGATAGGTACAAAGAAAGACGATTGGGGATGTCTTCACATATTTTAAGTACAATTTCTGACGTTTTGGCTTGTTTACTTTTGTGGCTGTCAGTTTGTTGAATTTTTTGCTGTAATTTTGTCGAGTTTTTGCATTTTGAAGTTTTTTATAGTATGTATACAAACATTTGTTTTCACAACTAATTTTATATGGGAGTTTCGATGGGAGAGTTTTTATATGGGAGAAATTTTGTGATAAGTTTATGTTATTTAAAGATAAATTTTGACGACGTACAAAGCTAACCTCATTGTTGACACAGTTGAATGCTTGTGTTTAAGGTTCCGCCAAAGTGAATAAAATAACAAAAAGAAAATATGTTATTGAATTTTTTTATAAATTGTTTATTTATTTATTAATCAATGATAATAAAATAATTTATTAAGCTTCTTCAAATGTAGCTGTAATGATGCACCAAAATTTTAAAGTAAAACTTAAATTTGACATTCCATTTATTTGATAACGTCAACTTTTATAATAACCCGTGATCGGAATAATATCCATTTGCCGTTGCGTTCAGTAAATTTCCGACTTATTTTGCATGCTTTAAATGATGACGCACGGGTAAAGAATCGCGGACTCAACTGTATATGTAGTAGGTACTTTCAATAACCTTAAAAACTGTTCCAGTAATGAATAAATGAATAATCTTACATAATTGACAGCACTGAGTGGTACATAATGGAAAACAACCTTCCCGCATTCTTCACCTGATGGTTTAGGTTGGCACTCGGTGCCAGTAGGAATATAGTATGCTTCGTATGTTGAGGGTGAGTCGATTATGTGTTTAACCCTTTCCTCTAACACCTGAAAAAGTAACAATAGCGGTAATTTTTTGTTTTGTTTTCTGGCCTTGGTTTTTGAACCTGTATAATCTTTGGGCTCAGTGGAGGATGATATTCAGTAATAGAAACACCAATAGCACTTAGATATTTTATTGATATCGGTAGTCACCAGGGTAGTTACCCCGGGAGAACGTTGAGTACTGATATGTGGCTTGTACGCGACTTAGTTGAAGACTCTATAATGCTACATGTTGAATGTATGAAGGAATGAAGTTAAAGGCACACCTGGCCCGGTTGAATTGATTCTTGAGAATGAAGTTAAAATGTGTTCTCTCTTGTTGGCAACATGAATTGGGTCATAGCCCACACGACAAAAGAACAAAGGTTTTTACTTTGTCAGCTAAATTAATGTCCATTGCCAAAATATTGTTTATAAATTGCTACAATTAAACAAATTAAATAACGCGCACATGTTTGAATATAATATCAAATCGGTTGATGTGATATACGGGGTGATAAAAATATACTGTTAAATAAAGGATATGAATAATGAGTGTTTGATATTTAACAAGCCACATAATTACATTATAAATGGTGAATCCCTTAATGGTATTTTTTTTCACAAAGAAAAACAATGAAAGAAATGAATTTTATTTGAAAATCATTATTGTCATATAAAAGGACCATATAATTTCTTTCAAATGTTGAACGTGACTGCGGTTAAGATGGTCCATTCTGAAGATCCAATTCACGATGACGCGTTCGAGCTTTTCGATTGATATTTGACCAATGACTCGAGTAATTTGCCTCCAATTCCTCAATCGTAGCCGGTTTACTCATGTATACTTTGGACTTTATGTAGCCCCAAAGGAAAACGTCTAGAGATGTAATGTCACAGGATATAGGCGGCCAATTCACTGGTCCGAAGCGTGAAATAAATTACTCACCGAATCGTTTTCGCAGTAAAGCCATGCTTTCACGGGCTGTATGGCGCCATTTTTTTGGAATGAAATGTCATTGAAAAGATAATATATTGCGCATCTCGAAGAGAAGGGAGTCGTGACGTAACTGGATACCCAAGTTCGTAATGGTTCGTAATGACCGAATGATTTCCGATTAGTTTAAATTGCTCGCAGTTGTATAGTTCAGGCTGTATGGTCGACCCCGTTAGGTAAATTATTCCGATTCCTTATAACAAATACGCAGAGTGCCTGGAGGTGCCACGGTCAGAAAATTGTTTAAACAATATTTTTAAAAAAATTCAAAACATTAATTTTTTCGATTTGTTCAATTTTCTTAGATTTTTTGGATCATTATAATAGACCTGGATCCCGCGTATCAAAAAAAAGTTGATTAATAGCAAGCTGACAATCTGTTAATAACTTAACGGTGTCTAGTCGGACAAACTTTGATGTACTGGAACAGGGAAAGTTTTAATTGTGGAACAGTTTAAAAATTTGGAACGTCAGATTACGAAAACGTCCCATGTATTTTGTCTGACAAAACATCCAATTGATTTGTTACCCTTTCATTAAACTCTCATGCAAAAATCAGACTGCTATTACTAACCAACATGATTTCTGTCATTTGACATGTTCTTCGTGTTCCACTCATTAAAATGCCCAGTTGATGATAAAACACCAGTCTGATTTTTGCATGAGGGTTTAATGAAATGGTAACAAATCAATTGGAAGTTCTGTCCTATAAAAGACATGGAACGTTTTCGTAATCTGACGTTCCAAATTTTTAAACTGTTCCACAGTTAAAACTTCTCCTGTGTCAGTGTTCCCATACATCAAAGTTTGTCCGACTAGACACCGTTAAGCTATTAACAAATTTTCAGCTTGCTATTAATCAACTTTTTTTTGGTAAGCGGGATCCAGGTCTATAAGCAAACAAGCTCTCTTGTGATTTTTCTCTAAAATTTATTTTTGTCGAGTTATACGCGATTTAATATTTGAAAAACGCGAAAATCGCCATTTAATAACTCAGTTAAAAATTATTACTATGAAAGTTAGAAAGTGACCAAATCAAAATTTAAAGTCCACCCTACAAAATCCTGAAGAAATTTTTGTCATTATTTTACTACTGAGCTGTTATTTTTAATTATAAACAATGAGCGCTAACTGCATATAGGCGGCCGTCAATAGTGAGTGCGAAAGAGATGCACCATTCCGGCCGTCTAATGGTGCATCTCACTTGCACTCACATTGACGGCCGCCTCACTTAGGGCTCTTGGTTAACAATTAAAAATAACAGCTCAGTAGTAACATGACAAAATTTCTTCAGAATCCTTTAGGGGGGGGGGGCTTTCAACTTTGATTCAGTCACTTTTTGACTTTCATAATAATAATTTTTAACCGAGTTATTTAGCCTTGATAATGGCCATTTTTGCGTTTTTCAAATTTTAAATCGAGTATAACTCAACAACAGTCAATTTTAGAGAAAAATTATAAGAGACCTTTTTGGCTCATAATGACCCAAAGAATAAAAGTTACGTTATTAAAAGTAATTCGTAATTATACGAATACGAAGTGAAAAAATTGATTTTTTGAAGTGAAAAAATTGATTTTTTGAATTTGTTTAAAAAAATTGTTTAAACAATATTCCGACCGCGGCACCTCCCGGCACTCTGTATATTTGTTATAAGGAACTCTTTTTAAGTGAGTTTGTGCAACAAAATCGAATCGGAATATGTTACGTAAAGGGGGCGATGATACAGTCTGGACTATAAGCTAACAACAAGAATTCAAATTCCGGTCTCCAGTTACGTCATGCGATGCGCGAACTCGGACGTATTTACGCTACGGGAAGATACTATCTTGTTATTTATAGTATCATGATTGAAACTATACGAACTTCAATTTCTGGCCACAAATAATCCGTTATCATGGCACCATAACAGTCTCCATTCACAGTCACATTCTAACCGGCCTCTCTTTTAAAGACATATGGACCGACGATTCCACCGGCCCATAAACCACACCAATGTTGTTTTTTCTGACTGTAATGGCAACTCTGAACCTCTTTAAGTTGCTCATCAACCCAAATACGAATATTTTGTTTAATTAGGTCCCCATTAAGCCAAAAATGAGCCTCATCGGAAAACATTTTTTTTTTCGAAAACAGTGGATCTTCTGCAAACTTATCAAGAGAAACTGTGACGACTCGGAAGGTTCATGGGCCTCAGATCTTGCATCAATTGAATTTTGTAGCCTTTCAAACCAAGATCCTTACGTAATATGCGCCAAGTTGTTGCATACGACAAGCCAAGCTGTTAGGAACGGCGACGAATCGATTCTTCGTTATTTTCGCGTACACCATCCGCTACCGCCGCTATCATTTCTTCAGTAGATACGTGCTCAATGTGGTCTATTTGGTCCCAAGGTATCCAATAATAGCCCAGTAAATGAACGGGAAATTCGGCGATACCGTGTAATTTTCAGGGGCAACTCCGAATTGCATGAAAATTTGGATTTAGGTTCTACTTACCGTCCACTTCAAAGTTGAAATTGTGCCGTTGGTTGCTTTTACTTGGGGGGTGACAGTTACCCCTTCTCGGGTGTGAAAAAAACATACGTTCCAGATAAGACCGGAAATGGATAAATTGACTGATTTTAAGCAACTTTTGTTCTATAGAGTTTTTTACGGAAGTCAATACTTTTCGAGTTATTTGCCATTGAAAATGATGATTTTTCGACAAAAAAACTACGTTTTTAGACGGTTTTTCGCAAATAACTCAAAAAGTAAATATTTTATCGAAAAAAATATCCTTAGCAAGAGTGTAGACTTTAAACTTTAAACTTTTAAAACGTGTTTATAAAAAGCTTTGTTTTAATTATTAACAAAAGTTTTAGCATTAAAAATAAGCGAGTTACGCTCAAAATAAAGTTGGCCCCCTTTTTTTGTAAAAAAATCAAATTTTGTGTTTAGCTCCCCAAATGAAATTAATCGCTACCGCTTTACAAACAATTTACTTAACTATCTATTTTTTATATGATCTGTCAGTCTCACCGGTTTAAAGTGTTTATTTTTTAAAGGGTTATAATTGAGAAAGCTTGAATGGATCACTAATCACGAGTGTATGCAAATTTTGAACAGCCATATCTTAACCAATTTTTGTCTTACGGAGAAACAAAATGAAACTAGCATATTTATAATATAGATTATTTTTTCTTAGATTTTTCTTATCACTAATACTTTTTAAGTTATTTTGAAAAAATGGATTCTTTCAAAAAATTTTAGAAACTTTTTTTTACTATAAAACCAAATGTTTTAAAAAATAAGCACTTCAAACCAATCAAGCTTACAGATCATATAAACAATACACATACAGTTAAAATAGATGGTAAAGCCAAACGATTAATTTCATTTAGGGTGCTAAATAGAGGGAGGTTTTCACGATTTTTTTTACCAAAAAAAGGGGCCAACTTTTTTTTTTCAGTGTAACTCGTTTATTTTTGATGCTGTAAATTTTTGTAAAAAACAAATTTTAAGCCTTTTTTCGATACTTTAAAAATGTTAATAAAGTTTTGCCGAAAAACGCTTCTTTCTTCGGTGATTTTGCGTTGAATTATTCGATTTGGAATTAGACGAATAAGAACATATTTTTCATGAGCTACAACTTTGCTTCTACTCAATTTGTAGACTTTACTGGTACACCATTTTTTTCGTTTTTTTATACGCTACACTTTTGCTAAAAATATTTTTTTCGATAAAATATTTACTTTTTGAGTTATTTGGGAAAAACGGTCTGAAAACGTAGTTTTTTTGTCGAAAAATCAACATTTTAAATCGCGAATAACTCGAAAAGTATTGACTTACATAAAAAACTTTATAGAACAAAAGGTGCTTAAAATAAGTCAATTTATCCATTTCCGGCCTTATTTAAAACACGCGTTTTTCACCCCCAGAGAAGGGGTAAATGTCACCCCCCAAGTAAAAGCAACCAACGGCACAAATTCAACTTTGAAGTGGAGGGTAAGTAAAACCTAAATCCAAATTTTCATGCAATTCGGAGTTGTCCCTGGAAATCACACTCCAAAACGGTCATTTATTGGGCTATAATGAAAACTGGGTTTTAAACTTACCTACTGATGGTATAGCGAATTGTGCGTTCGGTAGGCCAATCATTTGAACTGTAAGTCGCTCTAAGCGCACGAAACACATTCCTCATTGAACGCCTATTTTAGTAATACAACTCAATAATTTCTAGACGTTGTGTCGAGCTGTCTTTCCAGGATGAAATGTCAAACAATACTGAATAAAAATGTAACGTCAAAAGAGCACACAGTATCGATTAACAGGTAGCAACAAACGCGGTCCAAGATTGCGAAAGTTCTGCGAACTTTCAAAAGTGAGGCAACAGTGCGTCGGTAATTCGACACTGACAGTGATGTTTATACTATCAAAAACAATAATTTTTATAGACATAATTTTATAGACCCAACATCACTGATAAAGGGCTGGCTCAGGGATCGCCCCTGAGCCCACTACTATTCAACATATATACCAAAGCGCTACACATTATTCCATCTAATTTCAGGCTAATTCAATATGCAGATGATCTAGCCCTCATAACAGTTGATGAAGATATAAATAATCTTATAAGATTAACTAATATATGTCTTACTCACATAACTCAATGGTTAACAGAAAATAAACTACCCTTGTCCCACGGTAAATCCTCTGCAGTAATCTTTAACAAAAAGAAAAACATCACCAATAATATTCCGTTAAAAATAGAGGGAGAGATAATTCCTATTAGAGAATCAATTAAATATTTAGGGACAATATTCAATAATCGACTTAACTGGATTGAAAATATTAAACGTATCGAAACACAAGCTTAAAAAGGTTTGAATATAATGAGGGCAATATGTGGAACCTGGTGGGGAGCAAACCCCCATACACTCTCATTAATTTATAAAGGAATCGTAAGACCCCATTTGGATTATTCATGTGCAATATTAAAACCCTGTAGTAAGTGCCCACTCTTAATATTAGATCAAATTCAGTTTAAAGCTTTACGAATCATTACGGGCTCTATGAGATCTACCCCCACTAATGCTTTGTTAGCAGAAAGTGGAGAAATTTCATTAGATGCAAGAAGGAAAATACTGTGCGCTAAGTTCTATCTGAAAATCCTAGCTGATCTGAAAAATCCACTGAACGAAATCATGTCAGAGTTGGGAACCAAAGTAAATTATAAAATAGGATTTTGGAAATCACAAGAGCCACCATATTTGATTGAAATCAAAAATAATTTTGACAAATACCTGATTAATCTATATAAAGAGAACATTAAATCCTGCTTTCAGATCGAACTGAATTATCTTACGGGAATATTTCAGACAATTTTCTCAACCCACAAAAAAATGGAAACCTATACTCATCAGGAATTTCTTAACGAATTTTCAGCTTCATACGGAAATTATACATGGGTATTTACAGATGGTTCTTTAGATCCCGAGTCGAGGACAGTAGGTTTTGGGGTACACATACCTTCAATCAATTATAACTATGCATCCAGATTACATGAGCACACTCAAATATGCACTGCAGAAATTATTGCAATTAACAAGGCAGTATCTGTTTGTATTGAAAAAAATATTAAAGAAGCAATAATTTTTTCAGATGCTAAAAGTGCTATCCAAAAATTACATAACACCACCTGGGGGACAAACAACCATATTGTAAACCTAACTAAAAGACTTATTATTGAGTCAATGGAAGCAGGATTTAATATAATCTTAGCTTGGATTCCAGGCCATACTGGAGTAAAGGGGAATACAGAGGCTGATAAATTAGCAAATATAGCAAAACTTTAAATGTTCCTGCAGACATTAAAATAGATAAATATGACTTTTGCCTTTTATTAAACAAAAAATTGTAAATGAGTTTAAAGTTGAATGGACAAAGCAGTTTAAAACTAAAGGGAAATGGTATCAACAATGCCAAAGTGATTTTTTTATAAACCCTTGGTTCCACAAATTCACATTTGTGGATCGAAGGCACTTGACATCAATTATTAGAATGCGAACGGGCCATTGTCACACACCAGACCATTTGTTTAAAATTAATTGTAGTGATACTCCTTTTTGTGAATGTGGACAAATGGGAAGTATAACTCATATGTTACTTGAATGCCCAATTAACAAAACAAATCAATTTGACCTGTATCAGGAACTTGTTAATATAGGAAGTTTAACCCCCATTTCAATACAAAATCTCCTACATAATATTAATGACCAAACCTTAAGAAAGATCAATCAATTTTTAACAATATTTCAAATTAAAATATAAAATAAAAATAGTTATTTGAAAATCATATCACAATGAATTTAAAGAAGGTAATATGGAAAAATCCAGACCCTTTGAAAAGAGGATTCCCTTCCAGTTAGTCTAAATACGAGGACTGGCCAAGTATCTAAGAGGTGGAGGCCATTAAACTACAAGAAGAAGAAGAAGACATAGGCGCGAAATGTTGCCAAGTCAGTGACGTTCGATTTCTTGATATAAAAAAATCGATTTTTAGTAGTTCCAATGTGACACAAAATCTAGGCACGGGATAAAAAAGTTTATTTGAAGAAAGTGTATTTTTTTGTCTTTCTTAATGGCCGTACAGGCTCCTTTTTTCAATATTTTATTTAGTTATAGAGTATTTTCCACATACTAACATGTTTCTGAAATTGGGCTCTGCACCGCCATTCTTTATTATATTACGAATATGTGTGCCAAATATCTCGACAAATATCTCTGTTGATCGCTACTGTTTGCTCTTAAATCCCCACCGAAAAAAGTACCTCTAAATGAATCACCCTTTACTACAACTAGCTCAGGCTCAAAATATCATAAATGTCGATAGTGTCAAAATTTCATAACAGTGGAGTAAAGTTGCGGTTGGACTAATTACAAACACTCATTATGGAGCGGTAAATTTGAATTACTCCTCCGGTTTAAAAACAGAGTATAGTATATTAAAGTAGTTTTCGTAGTTTCCCTTATGTATAGAATTATATTTGCTTTAATTAATAAAATAAATAAACAGTCTATTTTAATCTAATAGCACATAAAATATTCCACCAGACCAAAACCTATTGGGGCCATCTGTCTAGTTACACCTCCGAGGCTTCTAAAAATGCAAGCCAAAACGGATGCTGAGACTAAAGAAGACGATATCTATATAGAAGAAGAACCAGAAAGATGGTCCCAATAGGTTTTGACCTGGTGGAATATAAAATAATATTTTAAATTTTATTTTATGTACTATTAGATTAAAACTTAGACTTTTTCGTAGCAGATATCGCTAGGGCATCCCTGCCATTTCGTTCGTTGCAATCCGAGACTGGAGGCCGGAGATTATTTTGCACTCCCTGACGAGAGACTAATAAAGTTTCGAAACCGATAAGGGTGCTTGCGGCCTCTCTCAATGAACTAAAGCAGTGGTTCTCAACCTGGGAAGCGCTCCCCCTGGGGGGCGTGAGAGAATTTCAGAGGAGGCGTGAGGATACAAAGAAAAAAAATTAAAATTAAAAAATATATATTTTGTTAAAAAACAAAATATTTTGTATTTCGTATTTTTATTTTGTTTAGAAATATTTCTTTATTTAAACGTGATTAAAATCGTTTTACTCAAACACACAACCTGAGTTAAACACGACAATCTTGTGTATGGCAACATCGTAGGAGCGCAAAGTATATTTACCAACACTGTATTGCAAGCACTCTTGGCTCCAGTTCAGTGACTCCGTCTCACGCGTCAGTCTCAGTCGACAGCGTCTGTGTGCTGTTTGTAGCAATCAGTGTAATCGTTATTTAATAACAGAGTGATTGTTTGTGAATTATTTAACAGTGTTGTGTAACAGCTTTGAAAATGGCTAAGTCAGTCATTTACCCCAGTGTGTCAACTGCCATATTGTTTTTAGTAATGATGCAATGCACTGCGGACGTTTGGAACGGCATCTAATTACAAACCATTCTTCTTTCAAAGATAAAGGCCCAGAATTTTTTTATTGCCAAAAAAAGCAGCCTAAAACGTATGAAACTTGACTCTATTGCAAATTTTCGTGTTAAAAATGAGAAAGCTGTGGAAGCATCATACAAAATAGCACTTTTGATAGTTAAAGACAAGAAACCACATACTATTGGTGAGTCACTAATTAAACCTTGTTTACTTACTGCTTGTATTACCGTACTTAGTGAAGACAGTTGTAAGAAAGTAGAAAAAATGACTCTCTCAAACGACACAGTAAAACGTAGAATTGATGACATGGCTCTGGATTTGAAAAATCAACTATTGCAAAAATTAAAAGGTTCACCGTTTTTTCCTTTGCAGTATGACGAAACAACTGATATTTCAAAGAATGCACAGATATTGTTTTACTGTCGATTTATTGACAGAAAACGGTTCCTGGATGAAATATTGTTTTCAACATCTCTTGAAACAACAACTAAAGCCATTGACATATTTTCTGCTCTTGAAGATTTTTTAGTAATCAATGAACATCTATGAGAGAAAATAATTGGCATATGTACTGATGGGGCCCAAGCCATGACAGGATGTCGATCTGGATTTATGGAGTTGGCAAAAAAAGAAGAACCTTAGGATAATTGGTTCTCACTGCATTATTCACAGACAAGCTTTAGCTAGTCAGACTTTACCTGAACCTCTCAACGTCACATTAAACTTAACAATTAAAATAGTTAACCACATCAAATCCAGCGCATTAAACACTAGGCTCTTTCAGGCACTATGTCAAGAACTGAATAGTGAACAGGAAACCCTCCTGTATCACACAGAAGTCCGGTGGTTATCCAAAGGAAATATGCTTGCAAGATTATTCAATTTAAAGTCAGAAGTTGAAATTTTGTTAATGACTCCAAAACAAGAAGATCTTCACAGAAGATTTACAGATGATAAAACTATCTTTTACTTGGCTTATTTGTCTGACTTTTTTGACACACTTAATGTCCTGAATCTGAAGGCCGTAAAAACCTCTTAAACACTTATCCTTAGTTCCTTTGGCTTACTTCCAAGCCAAACTTTTCCTCTTTTCCTAAAATGAACGACCTCCTCGATGATATTCCCATCTTGAACCCTTCCACTACATCTAGTTTCGGATTTGAAAGACGTCATATCACGGCATTTGGAAGAACTTAAAAATCAAATTCGAAAGTACTTTCCAGATGTTAGCTCGGAAAACTGGGAATCCAAGTTGACAAGAGATCCTTTTCATATCGAAGTTGACATTCTTCCAGTTAACCTTCAAGAGCAGGCAATTGACCTAAAATGTGATTCACAAGCAAAAGCAGATTTTGCAAACATGGACTTGAAAGAATTTTGGTTAACCTACTTTCCTGTTTACCCAGAAGTGGCTTTAGTGTCTGCGAAGTTACCTATTTATTATTCCAGTTTTCATCCACATATCTTTGCGAATCTGGTTTTACTGCATTGGCGTATATAAAATCAAAATACCGTTCAAGACTGGACGTTGAAAGTGACTTGAGGTGTGCTCTGACACAGTTTCAACCGAATATCGAAAAACTTGTCAAGAACAGACAATGCCAACCCTCTCATTAAAAGTGCAAAAACACTCATATAAATAAGACTTTCAACTTTATATGCGTATTTGATTTTTTGATTATTCTTTTTCTCAAATAAATAAACAATTTTAAGTTTAATGAGACATCAAATAAACTTTCGTATTTAAATATATCTGGATTTTTATTTTGCATCCCAGCTTTTGCTAACGTAGAGTTAGCATCGTCAGTTTCACAATTTCACTGTTCTAACTTGAATCAACCAATCATTGCCGCTAAAACCAGTGCTAAAAGGTTGAGAACCGCTGAACTAAATTATAATACGGGTTCGATAAATATTTTTAAAATAAATTTCAATTATCTTTTATGTATTAGTGAACTGCAAATCCTGGCAATAGCGGCCACTTTTCTATAACGGCCAATATTTCTTTCATTTTTAGTGACATTTGAAAAGTTTTACTGTATAACAAATTGAACTCACTTGGCATTCCGTGGGCCATCTAGGTGGTTGAAAGTCGAAAGGCGTGTCTTTATTACAGGAAAACCAGTCCTTGTGTGGCGATTCCCTAATTTTGAATCGAATATCATCTTCTTCGGCAGGGGATTTGATTATAAAATTGGCAAAATAACTAGTTGAATTTGTAGGTTTGATTGGGAAAAGTGTTGCTTGTAGAGACTGCACGTTACCTTCAGGTTCTGAAACAGATATTTTGTTATTACTTACAGCAGTAGAGGCATTGAGATTTGTTTATAATAATTAGTGAAGGTTCCACTAGTAGGTACTAGTAATATTTTTTCATTAATATTTTTTCATATTCTGAATTATTAAAATAGGTCGCATAGTGAGGAATCAAATAGATTACATTTTGATTAATAAAAGATCCCGTAACAGCATAACATCAGTCACGACATACCAGGAGCTGATATCAAGTCAGACTAGAGATGCGTCAAGTGAAACTAGTTTGATTTTATTCAACAAATTTGACTTGACTTGAAAACTAAACTTTTTTTTATAAAAAAGTTTGACTTGACTTAATTTTAATATCTTTAGGTTTGACTTGAAATCAAACTTCTTCAAACAGTTTGAAGTTCGAATATCATTTTGCGCAACGTGTTTATTCCCAATTCTAATTGAGGGCGTACCGAATTGTGTTTTAACTTATTTGGATAGGTCTGAATCTGTACTCTGCTACTCCTCAAATTAGTTTGCAGATCATATTTAGAAGTCTATGCTTGGCTTGTTTATTACGTTCGTTTTGAAGTGTGTGCTTTGTGAGATAATAGGTGAACCTAGCTGAACATGAATATTTTTCGGCTCTGATAATAAGTACCAAAACAAATTGAGTCTGATTTTGAAGGTACTCCCACTACAAAAATTAAGAGAAAAGATCTATGGACAAAGCAGAATTAATTAAGAAAAATAAATATATTGATTTATTTGATGTTGCGGCAGGTGATTGCAGGGGGGGTTACAACTACTGGAAGGTCTCTGAGGGCTATGGTGTTAAGCGTATAGAGCTCAAAGTACATCCCAATGGGAGGGGGTTACAACCCCCAAAACCCCCCCTGGTTACGCCTATGACTTGAAATTAAGTCAAACTCAAGTCAATTTCAAACATTCAAGTCAAACTTTTGCAACTCTAATGTCCAGTTGCACCGACAAATAAACGATTGATTTTTTGATTTTGATTGCCCGTTTATTATTAAATATTATAATAATTATCAAAAAACTGTCAATTAAAAACAGAAATTTTAACGATTTCCCGAAAAATATTAAATTTTTTACCATCAAATTTATTAACAGAACACTTTTCTTTTCTTTTGAAGAAGGTTAAAATTTAATATTTTTTGGGAGAATCATTAAAATTTCTGTGTTTAATTTGACAGTTTTTTGACAATTAAAATAAACGGGCAATCCAAATCAATCGTTTATTTGTTGGTGCAACTGGACATAAGTAACCCACTCATTGGCAAAATTAGGTTCAGGCTAAAGAAGATTATACGTAGGTAGTATCAATCCAAAAGTCGACATCAGGCTATTAAAAGACCAACACACAGAACAGAGTGTAAAAGGGTATATACAGAACAACTTGAATGCCGTTATTCAATCGGATGTAATGGACCAGGAGCTAGAAAAGTTGCATAAAGTTTCACAAGAAACACGAGAGAAATTCCTTAAACCACCAAAAATTAAGAAGAAATAGTGGACGACAAACGAGAATTTAGATATTATGGAAGAGAGGCGAAAGTCCTGCATGTCATTATACAAAAGAATAGATAGAGAGATCAAAAACGGAATAAAAGAAGAAGGCGAATAAAATAGGATTGGCGATATTTTGTGTACTTAAAAAAATACGAAATAATATATCTGACATTTGCAGTTTAAAAAAATTGGAAATATCCGTTATAATATATATTTTCTGAAATATATTAATATCCAAATCAATTTTACAGTACAAAGAACATAAGAAACCCCCAAAAGGTCATCCCTATAAATAGGTGTGAGCAAAAATCCCCCCAAAACCCCCCCAACTATTATATCCCATCTTATAACTATAAAATGAAACTACCCACTGACCTTGTTTGCAACATCCATTATTTTCGCTTTCCTGGTCCATAGTATTCGCTGGATGTCTTGTCGAAGATCACCATCATTTCATTAATTTTTTATTGCGAACTTCCAAACGTCTACTTTTTTGGGCAACACCTAAATTTGATAGTGACAAAAGTCCGAGTTATATTTCCATGGTGATGGAAGAAGTGTGGGATCGATGATACTGAAACCTGTGCGATCAGTGCAGCTTTCCCTTTTTAGTCAGCGAATTGGCGGTATAATCCAATCAGCACATCATTAAATATGAGCTACAACCTAACAATGAATGTATAATTATATAACGATTATATAAGGCATTTGATAATGATGATAGAATGAAAATAGTGTTTCCTCCCCCTTTTTGCCGTTTTAGTTGTTCATTTGGGGCACAATGACCTCTTTTTGTTGGAGATTGTTATCTAGTCACGTTCATGCATATCTTGGAAAGGGAAATTAGTTTAACTGACTTCCTTGAATTACTTAAATGCCTCAATAAAAGGAAAATGTTTGAGTTGTAACGGAATTTGCGAAGCAAGGCATGTATAGTACGTAATACGAATATAGGTCGATCTGTACCCATCTGCTTTCCGGATGCAACATTTTTTAAATTAAATTTCATACATAGAGAAATAATTCTAGCATGGGTTGCCTATCAAAATCGTGTCATAGCTATCCTTAAGGGGGCCGTCTGTAGGGGTTGAAACCAATATTTCAAGCACATTTTTTTAAGTATGGAAGAATTATTTTATTTTTAAATTAAATAGGCATATTGTATATTCAGTACAATTCATAGAGTATTCAAGAAAAAATTCAAGGGAAAATATTGAAAAATAAGCAAACAGTGGCAAATTTTTGAAAATTGTTGAAAATCGTGAGAAAATTCCGAATTTTTAATTGCCAATAACGTGAAAAGTATTGGGTTTTTAAAAAAACTTTATACAACATTTTTTGCTTAAAATTAGGTCTTCTATCGATCACTGAGGTTATTTAAAAAAATCCACCACCGAAAAGGGGTGGCAACCACCCCCAAGGAGAAAACGGAGTTCGGGTCAATATCACTTTTGAAGTTAAGGGTAGGATAAGCCTAATTCCAAAATTTCATGTAAATCAGTTTATAGTAAAAAATTTCTGAGCTAAAAAGCTTCAATGACTGTACTAAAACTGAGTTGGTAGAAGCTACGGGTACAAGAGTAGATACTCAAACGCTCAAACTATACTTAGTCGGTTTCAAGAACATGGGGACATGGGTTGAATGCAAGAAGGACAGCTAGCAGCTAGAGTACCTCCTTTGACACCTGCACATCGTAGAGCCAGACGCTTGTTTGCAGAAGATCACATAAATTAGACCACGACACAATGGAGTAACGTGATGTTACTGACAAGCCCAGATTTCTTTTAAATCACGTTGATGGACGTGTTAGAGTCTGGAGAAGACCAGGCGAGTGGTTTTTGGATTCCACAATTCAAGAAACCTGGACTTTTGACGTACCTATGTTAAATTATGGTTTGGGATGGGATAACTTTAAATTGTCGCTTTGACCTAGTAGTTATTCGGCAAGGGACGATGATGTCAGAGCAATGCATTAACGAAGTTCTTGAACCACATGCTGTCCAGATTTAAATCCCATTGAACACATTTGGGATACACTCGGGAAGCTCTTGAAGGATCGGATCGTCAACCAGTAAGAAACCTACAACATGTCGAGGAAGTTCTCCTGGAAGAATGGGCACAACTAGATCAAGAAACTATTCGAAATGTGATAAATTCGATGATCAAAATTTACAGTTCAGTAACAAAAACTTGATTATATTTATAGCAAAAAGCCTTAGATATAATTAAATAAAAATAATTAGTTGAAGTATCACATTTTTAATTGGTGGTATCAGTTATTGGTGATCACATTAATATGTGAATTCACATTCACATTGCGAGTCTTTGCCAATGATTTTCCTTTTGTATATTTATAGTAAAGTTGTAAAGGCAGGGTCTTTTGACATTGTTGTCACAAGTGGTAACATTAGTTCTGTAGTGAATTTTTCCCAAGTTAAATTACTCCTTTTTCTAACTTAGCTATACCGTGCTGATGACCACTAATGAGTCAGAAACACGTATCTACGGTTGAATTCCATCTTTTTTATATTAGCCCAGTAAATGAACGGGAAATTCGGCGATACCGTGTAATTTTCAGGGGCAACTCCGAATTGCATTAAAATTTGGATTTAGGTTCTACTTACCCTCCACTTCAAAGTTGAAATTGTGCTGTTGGTTGCTTATACTTGGGGGGTGGCAGTTACCCCTTCTCGGGGGTGAAAAACATACTTTCAAGGTAAGACCGGAAATGGATAAATTGACTGATTTTAAGCAACTTTTGTTTTATAGAGTTTTTTACGTAAGTCAATACTTTTCGAGTTATTTGCCATTGAAAATGTTGATTTTTCGACAAAAAAAACTACGGTTTCAGACGGTTTTTCGCAAATAACTCAAAAAGTAAATATTTTATCGAAAAAAATATCCTTAGCAAAAGTTTAGCTTATAAAAAAGATCTGTCAGTCTCACCGGTTTAAAGTGTTTATTTTTGAAAGGGTTATAATTGAGAAAACTTGAATGGATCACTAATCACGAGTGTATGCAAGATTTGAACAGCCATATCTTAACCAATTTTTGTATTATGGAGAAACAAAATAAACTAGCATATTTATAATAGCAAAACCTACATTTTTTTACTCTTTAAGATTTTTCTTATCATTAATACTTTTTAAGTTATTTTGAAAAAATGAAATTTTTCAAAAATTTTTAGAATTTTTTTTACTTTAAAACCAAATGTTTTCAAAAATAAGCACTTCAAACCAATCAAACTTACAGATCATATAAACAATACACATACAGTTAAAATAGATGGTAAAGCCAAACGATTAATTTCATTTAGGGTGCTAAATAGAGGGAGGTTTTCACGATTTTTTTTACCAAAAAAAGGGGCCAACTTTTTTTTCAGTGTAACTCGTTTATTTTTGATGCTGTAAACTTTTGTAAAAAACAAATAATAAGCTTTTTTCGATACTTTAAAAATGTTAATAAGGTTTTCCCGAAAACGCTTCTTTCTTCGGTGATTTCGCGTTGAATTTTTCGATTTGGAATTAGACGAATAACAACGTATTTTTCATGAGCTACAACTTTGCTTCTACTCAATTTGTAGACTTTACTGGTACACCATTTTTTCGTTTTTTATAGGCTATACTTTTGCTAAAAATATTTTTTTCGATAAAATATTTACTTTTTGAGTTATTTGGGAAAAACGGTCTGAAAACGTAGTTTTTTTGTCTAAAAATCAACATTTTAAATCGAGAATAACTCGAAAAGTATTGACTTACGTAAAAAACTTTATAGAACAAAAAGTGCTTAAAATAAGTCAATTTATCCATTTCCGGCCTTATTTTAAACACGCGTTTTTCACCCCCCGAGAAGGGATAAATGTCACCCCTTAAGTAAAAGCAACCAACGGCACAAATTCAACTTTGAAGTGGAGGGTAAGTAGAACCTAAATCAAAATTTTCATGCAATTCGGAGTTGCCCCTGGAAATTACACTCCAAAACTGTCATTTATTGGGCTATATACAGTGAGCACGTAAAGGTTGGAATAAATTCATTTTCTCGAAAACGGACGATTTTGGAAAAATATCCTGAAACAGGTCAATTTTTATTTTTAAATTACGACTTTTTGACATATATATTATACTAGTGACGTCATCCATCTGGGCTTGATGACGTCATCGTTGATTTTTTTAAATGAGAATAGGGATCGTGTGATGGCTCATTTGAAAGGCAATTCAATTCTCTATTCAGTAAAATAAACATTAACATAATTATTTATATAGGGCGTCAAAAAAAAAATTTTTTGAATTAAATTTTTTGACAAAAAGAAGAATGTGTGTAATTTATTTAATTCAAAATTCATTTTACTGCTATCAGAAAACAGGACAAATGTTTATTTGGCAGATAAATATTGTTCTTTGCTTAAATTCAATATTAAAGCAGCCACCCACCAGCCTCGTGACAGTTTAAACATTTAATTTAAGCGAAAAGCCATGATTATTTTTCAAATAAACATTTTTTTCTGTTTTCTGAGAGCAGTAAAATGTATTTTGAATTAAATAAATTACATATATTCTTCTTTTTATGTCAATAAATTTAATCAAAAAAAACATTTTGGACACCCTGTATAAATAATTATGTTAATGTTTATATTACTGAATAGAAAATTAAATTACCTTTCAAATGAGCTATCACACGACCCCTATTCTCATTTAAAAATTTTTAAGATGACGTCATCACGCCCAGATGGGTGACGTCACTAGTATGATATATATGCCAAAAAGTCGTAATTTAAAAATAAAAATTGACCTGTTTTGGGATTTTTGTCCAAAATCGTCCATTCTCGAGAAAATGAATTTATTCCAACCTTTACGTGCTCACTGTATATTTTAATACATAATGACGGAACAACTTTTTCCTTGACATCTATAATATGCAAATTTGTATTTTTTTGCGAAAATGTCGAAACTCTCATCTTTTCACTCATCGAGTCATCCAAAAATTTAACCATCAACCTGTTACCTACATTTACGTTTTTTCTATCTAACGATCCATCATGGTCACAATGTCATCACACAAAATATTTTTAGCTCCTTATTAATTTCTCTTGGCACTTATTTGGAGATTGTTTACCCTTATAAAAGTTATTTTGGGAGGAAGTAGGTAGTATATTATTATCCCGAGAAGCCAAATGTAATGTCTTTTCGTGATATTAAATTCATATTTTTAATTATTAGGCCAGTTAATGAACATGAAATACGGCGATACCGTGTAATTCCCCGTGTCACTACCTAATTGCATGACAATTTAGATTTAGACCATCTACTTCAGTATTGGACTCGAATCCAGGGTTGCTTTTATTGCTATCGCTATCACTCCACATTCATCATCATCATCAAGGGTGCTACAGCCCTATAAAAGAGCCTCGACCTTTCTAAGTCTATTACACCAGTCAGTTCTATACATTGCCAACTGTTACCAGTTTACTGCGTCTATTTTTCTACCAACCTCATCTACACCATCTTTCCATCTGAGTTTTGGCCTACCCCTATTTCTACTTCCCACAGGTTGTGACTTAAGAATTCTTCTAGGAGGGTTGTTCTGCTGTGATCTTGCTAGATGTCCTGCCCATTTTAGTCTTCCTATTTTTGTAAGAGATACTACGTCTTTACCACAAGGGCCGGTATTTCCAACCTCACTTAAGCCAAAGCTTACTTTAAGCCTTTGCTTAAGCTTAGATGCCTGTATTTCCACTTCAATTTGAGGCTTAAGCCTAGGCTTAAACCAAATAATTTTAGGCTCGCGCAGGAGTTGGTTTAAGCCTTTGCTTAAAATTTGTTTTCTGTTTTTTGAGGTTATTTCTATAGATTATTAATTAGAGAGTTATTTTGAAAACCAACTTTTGAGTAATAACGTTATTAATAGATTATTAAATAATCTATTTATTTATTAATCGTAATAACGATTATTAAAATTCTTGCTACTTTTGGAAGGTGTAGGCAAATGAAAATTATTTATCTCTACAATGCTTGGTAGGTATATTTATTTTACAAAAATAAACTTACATTCGAATTTGACATTTTAAGGAATATATCCAATAAACAAAATTACAATATTGCTTATGCAAAATAACAATAACAATATAACCAGAGAACAGAGAAAATATCGACAATAAAATAAACTAACAACACATGCACCATGTACACAAAATTAAGTGAAGTAAATGACATTGATACGGATGACAAGATCAAATTAAACGTCAACAGTAGTCGTTTTTACCTCAGAACAGTTAGTTTTGGCATTTTGACGTATTCAGAGGTACCAAACCAATTAACTTTACAGTTGAGCATCAGTTTAGTTAAGGAAATGATGAAAATACGGCACCCGGCTTAAGCTTCTCCTTAACTTTTGACACAGGCTTATCTAAGCAAAAGCTTAAGTAGCTATTGAAATACCGACCCTTAAATATATGTTTATATGTATATGTGGTATATCTAATACTTGTACCTCCTTCTCCAAACACCATTTCACAGATACCACCGAATATTCCTCTCAGGATCCTTCGTTCAAATATAAGCAGAAGGCTTTCATCTGCCTTGGAGATGGTCCATGTCTCCGACCCATATGTCAACACTGGCTATATAAAGGTTTTATATATGGATATTTTTGTTTTTTGGCTTAATTTTCTGCTTCTCATATTATGCATGCTCAGTCCAAAACAGCATTTGTTTGTTAGGATTATCCTTCGCTTGATTTCTTACGTCATGACGTTCTCCTTGGTGATCAGGTAGCCGAAGTATGTGAATTTGTCCACCACTTCAAAGGTAGAGTTATCAACCGTGAATTGGTGACCTATGTTTCTGGCTCTATTGTTGAATGTTGATGCCATTATCTTAGTTTTCTCCTCATTTACTTGCAGGCCCATATTTTTGAGGCATTTTAGAAGGTGGTATACATTTCTTCTAGCTTGCGTGTTGTGCGGGCAACTAGGTCCACAACATCTGCATATGGGTGATTCGCCAAAATAGACGGCAATTTCGAGGTAGAGAAATTTAATTTAAAACATGGTTTATAATTAGTTCATTTTTAAATATTTTTTATAAAATGAGCTATTAAACTTACCCATGATACCAGCAGAGATCATTTTTAAACATTTTCCGAAAAACGGAAATGTGACTTCGGAGTTGACTAAGTGTCCACGGTGTTGACGTAATTCTCTTTTAATTGAAATTTATGATCGTAACAATTAAATAAAAATTGGTATGTAATAAAACTATACAAAACACTTCCATTTTGATATAAACTAGTACAGAAAAACATGAAAAATAGGTAAAATATCAATTACGTCGGAGTTGATTTAGACCGGCCTTCGTGTTGACAAAACTTTCCAATATGTAGCCGTGTCTTTTCCATTAAACTTTAAAAGTCTAATCTGCTTTTGAACACAATCTTGGCATTTCTTTTCTATACATTCTTCTGTCTTTTCTGCGCAACATAATGATTTGTTATCCGCTTCCACACATGAGCTCCATGTTTTCACATAATGTGCATACATAGACAGATGTCTCTTTTATCAATATTAGAGACTACCCAAAATGGTATATTCTTACAGAAATAAGCATAGCTGCATAAAATATTACTTTCTTTCATAAAATCTTTATTTAACGATTTTGGGGGTTTTCGCCTTCATTTTTCTGTCGTACTCCAGTGTATACGAGCCATTTTCTATAAAAAGAAGATTATATTACCAAACCGACCGAAACATCTTAAGAGTTACCCAGTAACCCTTTTCCTATATCAGACTGATGACCACTCACACACTTTCAACAACTCCGAGGCACGTTCGTCAACTCCGAGGCACGACTGGGCTTCGGAGTTGATGGCTTCGGTGTTGATGATTTCATACATTTTTAATTCTACTTTCTACAAATATTAAAAATAATTCTGCTTTATTCATAGGGTGTCAAAAAACTTTATAGCGCATACTTAAAAGAAAAACATTAAAAAAATTAGCAAAATTAAGTTTTTGCGAAGGCTTCGGTGTTGACTGTATAAAACATACGCTTAGCTTAAGACAACTTGAAAAATTTTCTATCGCTTAACGATATTATGTTCGTCCACTTTCTTCCACAATTTGGGTTAGACTGAAGACTGAAGCGTTCCTCTGTTGTCAAGCTGCCTGCCATACAGTATAGTGCAGTTTGGCCTAAATTTTCATATATTTTCATGAACCCTCGGTGTTGATGCAGAAAGTTGGTTACAGTTTTTAGTAGTAGATTTTTATGGTTTAATTTTAAAAATGAAAGTTATTAATTTGACAGTTTTGAATTACATTGGGTTTTTAATTAATTATTGATAAAATAATCTGCACTTTTGTAACTTTTCAGTGTCTAATACTATAAAACAAATCAAAAAATAAGGTGGGTTACAGCCTCGGAGTTGATATTTTGACATTAAAATTGCATAAAATGCTTGTAAAAATACTTTTTTTAAATTGCTTAATGTTAAGTGGCGTACATTCATCTATTGTATAACTTAACTTTGGCAACATAATTTGAAACACAGTATGTAAAGGACTTAAGAAAAAAGCGAGTTACAAAAGATGCCGCTTATTTTGGCGAACCACCCATATGTCAAAATTTGGAATGATTTATTAAAAATATTCCCTCTGTTGTCTATTCGGGCATCTCTGACCGCCTTTTCCTGAGATATGTTGAAAAGAAGATACACCAGCGCATCTCCCTGTCGCAGCCCAACATGCGTTTCAAACGCCTGTGATTGTTCGCCCTGTATTTCGACTTTGCAAACAACTTTACGCATTGTAGCCTTAACCAATCTTATCGGTTTATCGGGGATGTGATCCATGGATGTGATCCAGAATTTGCCTTAGCACAAAGTTTCCTTCATATCAATCACATTAAACAGAAGATATCACTACTCTGGAGTAGCCTGCTTGCTCAGCCGACCTTAACCCTATCGAACATTTGAGTTATGCTTAAAAAAATAACTCGCCAGGATAATCCACAAACTGAAACTACCACACCGCTTGTACAAGCCGATCTTGAATAATGTAACAACGTACCAGAACAAAGTGTTAGTAATGTGATTATAGGAGCATTCTCACTCAAATTGAAGCTTGCATAAATAAGGGCTGGGGAGGTAAGACTAACTAGTAAAAATACCAAAATATATAAAAACAATTTAAACATTATTCGTAATACATTGAAATTTTTTATGCTATTGATTTTAAAACAAAAATGGTTTCAATTTGTTATTTCAAAACTATTATTTTTTTTTCAATTATTGGTGAATAAATTTCTTTAAAATAACTTCGTATGTTGTTGTTTTTTTTTAATTCGCTTTTAATAATAAGAAATATCAGATGGTCCATATAGGTTCGATTGTGCGGAAACTAAATCATGCTTAACAAAGGCGCGAAATCAACTAAGTACCTAAATAAGTATATTTACCTAAGTCATGTTGCACTAAAATCGATTTTAAACAATGGCCTAAAACATTTACGATAAGTGAAAGTAGATATTTAAGAATAAAATATTCAGAACACTATATGACAACAGCAACCATGAATAAACACTTTACTCACCTATAAATTAATTGTATCTCTAGCCAAAATCCCAACACACTCCCCCATCAGCAATGTTTTGCCAAATAATAACAAAGAATCATGTAAAACGGTGGCACCTCGAATGCAGTCAAGTTCACAGTGTACTATAAATCCCACAAATCCATAAATCTCAAAATTTTACTTGGCATTCCTCGCTTTGGAATAGTTCCAGGTCCGAGACAAAAGATTGTTGAGACAACTGGTCCATGTTCAGAAATAATAAACTTTTTGGAATAGTTATAATCTAAATATAATAGTCCAGGAAAGTTGATTTTTCTCGGGACTTGAAACCTGAACAATCCAGGCAGTGCCGGATTAACCAATAGGCAAAGTAGGCATTTGCCTAGGGGCCTCGGCCCCAAAGGGGGCCTCGCAGGGCCCAAAATGAAAAAATAATAATTATGTAGATTTAAATAAAAATTGTAAATCATATTATGTTGAAAAATTTAAATATCGCGCAATACTATAAAATTGATAGTGGACGTATAAAATTACATCCCAATGCATACTTTTGTTCATATAAAAAGCCTATTTTGTGAGAATAAGTCACTAATGAATGCCGTTTGGAAGAAGGAACAGTACTGCCTATCAGTCTGCACGGTTTCTTAGAAGAAGTAGTAAGAGCAAGACCAACAAATAAGTTAGTGCCCACTCCCTACCCTCTCCTTCATTACCCATGCCTTTCGCTACATGCCAGGCAAATACAAGGGACTCCAGGCTCATTTATCTAAAATTAACAAACTTCTAATTTAAAAGCAATTTACATTTTTTGTGCCGCACACTCGCTTTAGTCGGTGCTAAAAGTTGCGTTGGACCCCTTGGAGCAATATCGTATTTTAGACCAGGGCGCATCTGTAAAAATATTAGTACATTTGGACGTTGAGAGGTGACTCAAATTTTTTTGTAGAAATTGCTTGAAAATAAATCAAATAATCATATTTGAGTTATCCTCCCTTTCAAAAAGGTCCGGAACATTGTTTAAATAATCAAAATGTCAAAAAATTATGGAAAAATTCGATTTTTTTCTTCGTTTTTTGATTATAACTTTAAAAGTATTCATTTTCGAGAAAAGTTGTACTAACATAAAAGTTGCGTAATTAAATTTCCTACATCATAGAATTGGTTAAAAATTTAAAAAATAGTCACCCTTGTTGCAAAATAGCAATAATTGCGAAAAAAAACCATACAAAAACAAGTATTCGCATTTTACGTTTTTCAACCATTTATGCTACACTTAGGACCTTCATATTTCACCCAGAAAAACTCTATGATACAGTAGAACAATACTGTAAATTTCATTAAGGCCGGTTCAATAGACTTTGCAAAATAAATTTTGCAATCCAGCTTTCGTAAAAAAAATTCATTTTTTCAAAATGTTACAGGACTGAAAATAAAGCAGATAGCAAGTTGATTTTTTTTGCGTATAGAAGTGTACTGTACCTTTCATTTGCAATTTTGCAAAATTAAAATCGATTGACACCACGGCGTCAGGATTTTTTTTAAATAAACATTAATTATTGGTGCTACGCGCAGGACAGCGGATAGTTTGCTCTGATTGGGCATTCCAATGACCTTTGATAATGATTGATACATTTTAATTTTTATTACATTTCGATATAAATAAATAAATTTGTTTATTGCAAAATAAAAACACATACTCTATCCTTTGAAATAACACTTTTATTAGCAAAAATTTTCTTTGTTCATATATTTTAACTTAAAAAATAAAAGTTTATTATTTTTAAACATATGCAATTGTTTAAACAATATTTCTCAAACAATAATAAAATTATTTTGATTTTTGTGACATTAAAATATTAAAATCCAACAAAATATTGAGTAAGAAAATAATATATTAGATAAAGATTGGAAGAAATTTTGGTGGAAATAAACTTGTGTGAACCGCTGTCCTGCGCGTAGCACCAAAAATTGTTGTTTATTTAAAAAATTTCCTGACGCCGTGGTAATTAATCGATTTTAATATTGCAAATTGAAAATGAAAGGTACAGTACACTTCTAAAAGCAAAAAAAAATTCAACTTGCTATCTGCTTTATTTTCAGTCCTGTAACATTTTGAAAAAATGAATTTTTTTTGCGAAAGCTGGATTGCAAAATTTATTTGGCCAAATCTATTCAACCGATCTTTATGAAATTTACAGTATTGTTTTACTGTATCATAGAGTTTTTCTGGGTGAAATATGAAGGTCCTAAGTGTAGCATAAATGGTTGAAAAACGTAAAATGCGAATACTTGTTTTTGTATGGTTTTTTTCCAAATTATTGCTATTTTGCAACTAGGGTGACTATTTTTTAAATTTTTATCCAACTCTATATTGTAGGATATTTAATTACGCAACTTTTATGTTGGTACAACTTTTCTCGGAAATGAATACTTTTAAAGTTATAATCAAAAAACGAAGAAAAAATCGAATTTTTCCTTCATTTTTTGACATTTTGATTATTTAAACAATGTTCGGGACCATTTTAAGAGGGAGGATAACTCAAATATTATTATTTGATTTATTTTAGAGCAATTTCTGCAAAAATATTTGAGTCACCTCTCAACATCCATCTCAAAACAGATGCGCCCTGGACTATTTTGAATTTGTTCAGTCCGTGTACAATGTTTTTTCAGCCTCTACCCACCGTTGGGAAGCTACGATCAAATGCTTAAATGAAACTCAACTACGTGATCCCATTGGCCACGATCTAAACCTTGTCCTTAAAAGAACAAGCAGCACTAAATGAACTGCAAGGGCTGATGCAACCAGAGCTTTGTCTAAAGGTTACAACGCCTTCAGATCTGCTCTTCATACTCTTACTGAAGACCCTAATCAGTAAGCTGAAAGAGTTCGTGAGGCTAAGTGTTTGTTGAAAGAAATGTCAAAACACAAACTTTTTTAGAACTCATCAACGCTGTCAGTAAATCATTACAGAGAGAAGAGATTGAACTTGAAACTGCAGTTCAGCTTCTAAAATTACTTTTGGGAGTTCTTAAAATTCCAAAGAGATAATTTTGCTTACTACGAGCAGAAGGTCTGCGATCTACAGTAGGTACTCTGAATATACCCACGAGAGTAAACAAACGCGAGCAAGAAAACTACATTTTGATGATGCTAAATTCCAATGAAGTTTTTCTACAGGGTGGAGAAAAGTTAAAGCTTGAAACGAATCTACCAATTTCGGATAAGCTGATTATTGAGCTGAGTCGTCAGTTGACAGCGTACGAGTCAGTAACTAGTATTTGGCATTTTGTGTGTTTTTCCAAAATTGAATGATACTCAAACAAAGGAGTGTGTTTCAAAACTACATGAAAGCTATACTGCTGATATTGAACCTGAAATTTAAGATGAACTACTGCAGTTCAAATATTTTATAGTCCATCTTCAGGATTTGTAGCGAAAACAATTTATTCCTGCTTTATAGTCTCTTTGAGTTATTTTTATGAGAACAAATTCGAATCGAAGTTTCGAAATTTGTCAGTAGCTTATAAGATTTATCTTACGCTAATTATTACAAATGCAACAGACGAACGGTCATTTCCAAAATGAAAATTATTAAAAACTGTCACCGTTAGACAGTGGCACAAAATATACTAGCATTTCCCTCAATTATGGCTATTGAGAATGATGTGCTCGAAAATTTGGAAGTAGAAGATATTTTAAGTAGTTTTGTTTCTAAGAAATTTAGAAAAGTTGCTTTATAATAATTGTAAGGCTTTGAAAACTCGAACTATATTTAATCCAAAATTATTTATAATTACATAGTTATGTGATAAGGAATGGTATATCATTCAACGAGCATGTGATGATGGGTATTACTCACGATGATGAAGTTTGCGACACGAGCCGAAGGCGAGTGTTATTCATCAGAGTAATAGCCACTACATGTGAGTAGAATACTATGCTTTTTCTACGACCTTCTTTTTTCATTATTAAAAAATTATTATACTTTAAAATTAATCGTTCGTTTATGGATAACTATGACAAAAAAGACTAAAATAATTTTTTATTGAAAAATTTAATTAAAATTATATAAATAGTTTCTTGACAATGTATTTCTTTTTGTTTTTTCTTTAAGCAACACATTTTACAAAATGAAACAAAAATTTTAAGTTTAAATCTACAAAATGTCCACTAATATTAATATATCAAAGAGATGCCGCTCGGAGATGGAGCGGTTATCGGGGGGTTTTGGAGGGAAAAGATAAAAGTTTCTTGAGTGGCCTCCTAGCTTGGGTTGCCTAGGGGCCTCAAGATTCTTAATCCGGCACTGAATCCAGGTAGGTAATTATCTGAAAACTTTTTTAGTTATTGTACATAAGATCTACCTATGTACACTTATCCAAGAAATTAACGCACCACCTTAAAAATGGGTAATTTTTGATGTCTCGAATTTCCTAAACCTGTTGTCCGATTGTGTGATTTTTTTTAACAATGTCGCCTTGTTCTTTAACAATGTCGCTGTAATAATATTGTTGCTAGACAGGTAAATCGTCATTATATGCCAGGTGTACCACTCAAACTGTTATTTTTTCTCAAATTTCACTTCATCCTGTGGAGTATTCTAACATTTATAAAATACTGAAATTAAAACCCAACTATAGTCTCATGTTTTCTTAACAATCCGTTTTTTTAATTATTCGCTTATGTTGGCTAATAAAAAAGCTACTAGAGAGATTAGCTTCTATGGCAAAAAATTATCGATTTCCAAGTCCTAGGTGAACCTACCTAGCGAAGTACCTAGGAGTGATCCTGGATTCTAAACTGACATGGAAGGAACATCTGCACGCCAAGTTGAAGAAAGCCGCTGCAGCTTACTGGGCCTGTAGAAGAGCTTTCGGAGCCAAATAGGGCCTACAGCCGAAAATTCTACATTGGATATACAAATCCATGATGCCTATACGTGCCTATACTGACGTATGCGGCAATCGTGCGGTGGCCCCGGGCTAGACTGTCTTCAGTCAAGGTCCAGTTAACTGATCTACAACGGTTGGCGTCTCAGGAGTCATGAGGACCACTCCCACAGCAGCTTTTGAGGTTCTGCTGAATTTACCTCCTCTACATCTTATTGTAGAGCACGAAGCCATGATGGCAGCCTATCGTCTCAACTGCTCTGGATAGTGATTGGGAACGAATGAGCGGATGAGCCATTGTGATATTTGGAGACAGGCTATCGAGTGTTGTCCTGTGCTTTCTATGGTACAGGACAGCATGATCCCTCAATTTGAGTTCTCATCCTCCTTCTTGGTTCAATTTCCTGATCGGGACAAGTGAGTAGAACGAGAACCTGCACTAATCTGTCGGAATGGACTCACATGGTTCCCAAATAGGTCTAGAATGGACGAGCGGGCAGGTGCTGGAGTCGGATTTGAGTCTAACCAGGCTCTCGGGTTTTATACATCTGTCTTTCAGGCCAAGATCTTTTGAGATCCTGGCATGTGATCAAGAGATTACAGACAGCTCTAAATTAGTTCTTGAGTGCAAGAAAGCACTGGATAATGTTGCTCTGGCCAGCAGGTTAGGTTGGTATGTGTACCAAGACACACAGGGGTGGAAGGTAACGAACGGGCTGACGCCCTGGCAAGACGGGGCCCATCCTCTCTGTCTGGGGGACCCGAACCTGTGATTGGGGTGCGCTTCAGTACTGGTCGGGTTAGTCTCAGGGAGGTTCTTCTGCGGAGGTTCCAGGACTCCTGGACCAGTTGTGGAGGTTTGAGACAGGCTAGACTCCACATAGTAGGGCCATCCACAAATCTTACTGCTTCTTCCACATCGTAGAAGATGTTATCTGGTGGTCAGTACGCCATATGGTGGCTCCTAGCTTCTGAGCCACCTCAGATAATTAAGGGGTGGTTACCCCCCGACCATAAGGGTTGATGAAGTAAAAATACTCACAGTGCATACATTTATTTGTACGTTGGAGTATTAACGGTAAGTAGCTGGTGGTATAATATTTAACCGATGCGATGTTACCCGCTGGGATCTCAACTACCAATTGACTAATCTTTTCTCCGTGAAAGTATATCTAAAAGTGGATTGCCGTGTTTATTGTTTTTATATAAACAAAAGTGAGATTGATACTAAAACTGTTGAATAGACTAGATTATAAATAACATATACTAATTATTATTTCAAACTGACCTTGTATCAAAACCGCATGCATGCATTGATGTGGTAATGTAGGTAATCGTATTTATTAAAAACAAACGTATTTGTTTTTACCAAGGGCATTTAATTATTAAAGAATTTGTCTTAAAAAGATGATTACTAAGATGCCGTGTATCCCAATACAACCAGCCACTGTAGACTCCGACGGCAATTTCATCTCTTTGGACTGGCGGATGGCTCACGGTGCCGTCTATGTAATGAGGAGGAGGAAACTTCCTCACATGTCCTCTGGAAATGCCCAGAATGTCATTGGTCTATCGGAGGTGGCAGATCCTGAAATCGGCATCTATGTAGCCGAGCCAGATGAGGGAGTTGCCTTTTTAAGAGACTTATGGCTTTCTGTGCGGCCATCAGGTTTCTGGGGGATCAGCATGGGAGTCCGATGCAGCCTATGCCCCAGAAACGCAGAAGGCCAGGTTCTTATGGACCTGGTTCGTAAGATAGGGGTGATATAATGGTTCCGCCGTAAGAGGTCTAAGTGTCTGAAATGCTCACAAGTGTGCGCTGCCCCGATGTACCATAACCATCTATAAATTAACCGAATATCTAGCCAAACTCCCAACGCACTCCCATCACCAATGTTTTGCCAAATAATATCAAAGAATCATGTAAAACGGTGGCACCTCGAATGCAGTCAAGTTCACAGTGTACTCTAAATCCCACAAATCCATAAATCTCAAAATTTTACTTGGCATTCCTCGTTTTGGAATAGTTCCAGGTCCGAGACAAAAGATTGTTGAGAAAACTGGTCCATGTTCGGAAATAATAAACTTTTTGGAATAGTTAAACCGTTAAACTTATAATCTAAATATAATAGTCCAGGAAAATAAGATTTTTCTAAGGACTTGAAACCTGAATAATCCAGGTATTTTTTTAAACGCTTTTCTTTAGTTCAATAGTTTGCGTCAAATCTTTAGACGTTAATTTGACAGCCTTTTCTTCAATGCAAATAAATGAAAATTTGCAGACATATGCATTCGCGGGAACAACACACGAATAGTCAATAATTTTTTTTTATGTTTTTTAATTGCTTAAGTAAAAAAACGATTTTAATGGAAAATGCTTAAATTCTCTTGTTTTTTACAATGTAGAAACTTGAAACTTTTACGGATTGTAGCTAATGATATGAACTATACATAATTTCGCTTTTTATCAATTTATTTTCAATAAAGTTTCAAATTTTGAACGCTCATATTATGTAGGCTTTTATCTTCTGTTTGTCTAGTGTCTAGGGTTGATTCTTTGGTCACAGGTCGATTTTAGGATACAGCAAATACTTTACTCGTAAATTACAAGGATAATGTAACAACTAATGTGAACGGTAATTAACACAACATCTAAAACGGCTTTATATCAAAAATATGCTATCTTATTTCGTCGTTCGTCTTTATTCTGATGAAAAAGGCCGTCTGCCCCCTATCATCAGCGTCTTAATGTCAACTCGACTTTTCTCTGACTTTTTGACTACTGTCACTTGGCCATGATATGCTGAACCTATAGATCTATCGCGTTTTTTTTTATTATTAGGGAAATGCCACTTAACTGGCTTTTATATAAACATCGGCGCTTATTCGTGTCAAATTTCAATAGGCCATTTCAAGACTTTGACGTTTATGACACTAATTGAAAGCTGGAAGGCAAACATTGAAATTATTTATATTTGTACCGCATTGAGTTTCTTAAGTTTTTTACGTTTAATAGTTTTTTTATAAAATAGTTATTGTTGTTATAAAATAGTGGTTTATATAATTGTTTTTATATAATAGTTTAATCGTTGTATAATAGTTTTTTATAGTTGTATTTTCCGAACATTTTGCTGTTGACTTCTGTAGCTTCTAGCTGTAGAAGTACTTTAACGACTGTATTTAGTTGTAAGCAGTGAATAAATAAACATAAGTAAATATTTTCAAAAGCTTTTGGTATATAGATCCATTTTCCCTCAAGGGGTATGAGTTAACCTACAGTAGAAAAAGTTTTTCAAGGGTGACAACATGGACAAATATAGTTACTTACATGGACATAGTTTTTTTTGTATTTGGAGCTTAGTAATAGTTTTTACACAGGTCAACAAATGAAGGCATTCAAGAGTTTAAATTCTTACAAATATTTTGAGGTAGGATTTGTATATAATTGTGGAGCTATAAAAATAAATAATTTCATCATAGTGGTTCACCCCAGATATCTTAAAAAATTGACCTTTTAAAGAATTTGTACAGTCGGAAAAATGAAAGAATACCCATGAACGGTCACGTCAAACAGAGGTACAATCACATATTTTGTATTTGCTGTTCTTCTTCTATAAATAACAAACGATAGAGATAGATTAATTATGTTAATAATATGTGATCGTTCATGGGTACTCTTTCATTTCTCCGACTGTACCTGCAGTGAAAAAATTTCAAGAGAAGAAACTGAGAATCTGCCGGAAGAGGTGAAATGTTTTTTGATTTTAGACAACGCTCCTGCTCACCCCTCTGAAAATATTCTATGATCAAAACATGGCAACTTTAGTTGTATGTTTTTGCCAAAAAATACATCGCTTATTCAACCCATGGATCAGGAAATAATTTTAGCAACAAAATGAATATATCGCAGAAAGTTTTTAGATGAAGTAATTGTATGATGAAGATAACACAGAAGATACAAGAGGGCAGCATACTTTGCAAAGCTTAACTGTTACAATTTGAAATCAACAATTTGTTAAGTTTGCTACAGCATGGAAAGGCAGTTAAGGGGTTACATAAGTCTTGCGGGTAAAAAAAGTGACTTTTTAAAAAAATTATATCTTGGAAACTAAAAATTATTTTTATTTATAATTGGAACATGTAAAAGTATAGTACACTCAAAAAAATTTCAGCCAAATATATTCATTTTTGTAGAGTTTACTGCAATTTTTCGACAACAGCCCTTTTTTGCGGTGAGCAGCATAACAAGTCCAGTCTCATCTGAAATTTCTTGTAGTTTATACCTCTGGTTAGTGAATGAACAAAGATTTTTTTATTAGATGAGGTCATTTTTGTTTTACCAAAAAAAAACTACTTTAAAAATGAGAAAAATTGGGGTCAAAAATGTGTTTAAACTTATGTAAAATCTTCAAATTTCATTTTTTTTAATTCCTTCGTTCATTTACTAGCTAGAGGTATAAACTACAAGAAACTTTTTGATTTCAAATGAGACTGGACTTAGTTATGCTGCCCACTGCAAAAAACTTAAACTCTACAAAAATGAATATTTTTGGCTGAAACTTTTTTTGAGACTACCTTAAGTACTATACTTTTACATGTTCCAATTATAAATAAAAATAAATTTTAGTTTTCGAGATATAATTTTTTTAAAAAGTCACTTTTTTTACCCATAAGACCTATGTAACCCCTTAAAAAAATGTTTGATGGCCAAGATGCATACATATATTTAGAAGGAAAGTTCCTAATTTCTGTAGTATAATACATAATACCGAAGAGGAAGTAGCTCTAAGCGCCGGACTCCACTTGCGATTTGTAGTCGTGAAGATTGAACACATTCTTTCAAATAGAAGTCAATCCATGATTATTTAGTTACAAATGGATTGACTTGTATTTGAAACAATGTGTTCAATCTTCCTGATTACAAATCGCAAGTGGAGTGCGGTGCTAATAACACCAAAATATTCCATATATGTCCATAGAAGGTACACAGACATTGAAAAATTCCTGGAATATCCCCGAAAACACGTTCCCTGAACATGCCAGGAAAATCCTGTGTCAGCATTTTAAACATTACCTGAATGTCTTATTGGAACATTCCATGAATGTCCACGAATGTTCTTTGGACATTCAACATATATTTTGTAGACATTCCCTGGATATACCAGAAATACAGTGATGAGCGCTCTAATAACCTGCAAAATAGCACAAAAGATGGAAAACGTATTAAGTAGTGAGATAAAAAGAAATGAAACTAGTCGAGCTGGGAAATTTAGCGATATTAACTTATACATTTAGATTGTATTGATTGTGTACCACCTTCAGACGAGTTTGGAAACTACCACTGTCACAGTGACAGTTTTAGTTGACATACTCCTCTGATATGTGTAAAGGTGGGAAACAATCAATATAAAATAAAATTTAAAGGTTAATTTCGCTAAATTTCCCAGCTCGACTAGTTTCATTTCTTTTTATCTCACAACTAAATATGTTGCCCGTCTTTTGTGCTATTTTGCCGGTTATTAGGGCACTTATCACTGTACATCCTTGCTGATGTGACAATACCTCCTATCTGTTTTTTCATGAGTTTTGTAGGAGAGATGGAAAAACATGTTTTAAGGTCACCTCCTGTGTTCATATGTAAGTTTTGACTTGTTTTGTAGTTCATAGATAGTTTAATTTACTACAAAACAAGTCAAAAAATATCATATGAAAACAGGAGGTGACCCTAAGACAAGTTTTTAGTCTCTCTTACGAAACTCATGAAAAAACAGATAGGATGTATTATTACATCACTGACGATATGTGGCCATACCAATTAATACATCCTTGATAAATATAAACATTTTTATTGGACAAAATCTTTTCATACATTTTTTTAATGCAATTTACTGATATTCCTAAATATTTCAAAAAAATGTGTCACATTTGCTTTCACCTTTCTTTTGCCTTTCGTAGCCACATATTCCGTTTCCTTCCTGGGTTTTTGTAGACCACTTCTCTCAGCTGATTCTAAAAAAAATAAAATAAATGGTAATTTTTCTATCCTTTACAATTAACAATCAGAAGAAATATTTACAAGTAATAATATGCATAAATAATAATATTTTGTATTTTGACAATGACGTCTGATTTGGAAGTCGAAAGATTAATAAAATTATTTTTTAAGTTAAATTGTGGCTTATTTCCCAATTAGAATAGTTAATTACAAAAATGCCTCAAATAACTAGCTTCAGAACAATAAATAATTCGTTTCATACCAACATTCGTCCAAAGTCAATTATACCTGTAGTATTTCCATGAAAAGATTCTTTAAGTGAATTTTGCATAGTTTTCTTTAAAATATCTCTATCAGGCCAGAACACAAATTTTTTTAACCTAAGACACATTATATACAAAGTATTTTTGAAATAAGTTGATACCGGGTAGGGTGAAATACTAAACCTATATCCCAAATCTTTATAATCTAAGTTTAAGCTTAGTTTAGCTAAAGTAAGCAATACTTGATCACTTGGTGACAAAACAGTATTTTGATGGTATTTGATAAATGGTGTAATATACTTTAAAGCTATTTTAAAAACATTGTAATTTGCTAAACCAGTATAATTTTTAGTTTTGGCATCATCATTTTCTATACTTTCACAAGATAAAGCTAATTTCTTAAGCTGATATTTAAAATCCTGTGTTAATGTTAATGACATAAAATGTATTTGTTAATTTTTCCATTGTAATATATGTTTGACTATTTGGCAAAATCTTGTCTTCTACTAAACTAGCTTTTATACCAAATAACTGCTATCTACCACTAACTATCCACTGTTTCTAAATCTACTAAAGTAACAGTAATGTATCATTAATGAAAAATGTGTAAAATCATAGACCTACCTAGTATTTGTAGAATATAAGACAGTCCAGTGTCTTATAAATCATTTCAAGAGGAATAAAAAAGCAATTTTTTCTTGTAGGTACCCTTTTCTTTTAATTCTCCTTTGGTACCTTAATTCCCATTTTAGATTTTGGGGAACTCATTTCATTGTGTTTATATACCCCATATTTATTGAAGGAACCCAATCTGGATTGTTATTATCAGTTAAGTCGGCTGGTTTTCCTACAAGATTAGACTGTTAACATCTTCAAAAATGGTTAATGTTCAAATGTTGTAACTTACCAGATATAAGATGATTACAGGGGAATTTCCATTTTGCTAGTAAAATCTTAATATTTTATTGCATTTTACCATTGTTGTTGTCTCTCAGATGATAACTATAACTTATTTAGTTAAATTGGTTCAGTTTTGTGCTTAGAATGTAGCACTGATGGTAAGTGGTAAAAGCTAACTTTATCACGATTACTTTGCATTTCACACTTCAAAACACAACACCAATGAGGCATATTATCTTTCTAAATTAATACTTCCAGAGAAAATGTTAAATTAATCTTTGTACAACAACTAAAATGATCTAAAACCATAAGAACCTGATAGAATAATATCAAATAATATTCAATGTTTGCCTTCCAGTAGACGAGAGGATCATCGTAGGAAAAAAATTTTGCATTTGGATCCATATCAAGGTCGGTAATGACAGTTGTGTGTTGTTGGTTGTCTAAAGGATTCTAATATAACCATAACCTTCATCTTTTGTGTACATAAAATCTTTAAATACTTTAACTTTAATCTTAATCATTTTTAATGTTTATTTTATAGTGCATGTGCCATTTTATGTGCTTTTTCTATGGCTGTGCTTATTATTTATGGACTTATTTAATAAGGCCAATGCCCAGAATTCTCTGAAAACAAGCATAGATATAATATAATAGAGAGTTATCAAGTAACCCTAGGAGAATACGGTAACGCTATTTTACTGTATACTTTACATGTTATTTATAACGTTACCGTATTCTCATAGAGTTACAGTGAGTTACTTGATAACTCTCGAATGTCTCATAAGGATTCCTTTAATTACCTACCTGAAGAAAATAAAAGTTTTGAAGAATTCAGCAAGTTGAAGATGACATGATTAACCAGATTTAAATAAATTGTAACTATTATAGGCTGTACATTAATGTATTTATCAGTAAATCAACAAATAAAACTTCTATGTATTTTACTGCTGTGTTTATTTAGCTTTTAAAATGATTTTTTTAAAATAAGATCCTATGAAATAATAAATATACCTACGTAATTTTTAATAAATAATTTAATTATTACTAAAAAGCATTTTTAGCCAAAACTAATGATGAAATAGGCTTACCTACATATTATTAAGCTTCATTTGCTTAACAACTTATTTCTGGTAAGTGCGTACCTACTAAAGTAAACAGTTTGTATCCATTTGTCTCAAAATGGTCATTTTGCTTGTAGGATGTTACTCTAGCTTCTATGTCAATGACTTATAGGGATAGGCGCAAAGCTAATTAAATGCATTCATTTTTTCCATTCCTGAGAAAACTAATAGGTATTTTTGAATAATTTAAACGCAGAATGCAAATACAGTATTACCAAGAGCCGAAAGTCCCTGTAAACTTCTATAATGTTTATTTTAATAAGTTACAGGGATGAAAGAAAAGGAGAAAAATTTAGTGTGATTTTTAATTTTAAATATTTTATTGAAAAGAAAAAATAAACTTTTTATTTATTCTAAGAGACTTTCGGCCGTCGGCAATAATGTAATCTTTCATTCTGCTTTTAAAATTTTCAAAGATATTTACTAGTTTTCTCAGGATTCAAAAAAAAAATAAATGCATTTAAACAGCATTGGACCAAGATTTTGCGCCTACCCCTTATTGACTAGTAAAAAACAGATTTTTTAATTGTTAGACATTTATTACACACAGGTTACAATAATTTACAACATTACACTTACTTATAGAGAAGAGAGAGAGAGAGAGAGAAATATGCTTTAGAGCCCGCGCAGACTGCAGACTTTTTAGTCGGCTTCTTAATCAGTACAGAGAGATATGCATCAGTGAATCGGTGTAGTGTGCGCATCTGCATACCTCTCTGTACTGATTAAGAAGCAGACTAAAAAGTCTGCAGTCTGCGTGGGCTCTTATTGTCAAAATTGTATAATTTTATTGACAAAGCTTATAAAAAGTCAAGAAAACAAAACAACAACAATTAAATTTACTAAAATTACATAAATCATCAATGTAATTAAAAAATAATATGTACTAATAATGAAGTTAAACAGAAAGAATCAATTGCAAATTTCATAGTCTACCTAGTAATTAATAAGTTTAAAAGTTAAGCTGCTGCATACGACACTCAAACATAGATAAAAAAATAATAAAAATACTACTTGTGCCAAGGGTACTGTAATTTTTTAGTTATTGATTAAGAAAATCTTCTACTGAATAATATGGTCTTTCAGATAGGTAGGCTTTTGTCTAGGCTAAGAAAACAGATCTTATAGCATAGTAAGCTGAAGATAGTTTCTTCCTTAACAAATCGATATGAAGGGACCATTTAAGGATGCTGTCCTTAAATGTATGATTCTGTAAAAATAAAAAGAAATTTTACAGAATCAACGGTACTGATCTGGCTGTTATTAAGAGGTAAGGGTTGAAGAGCTCCTGAGTTGTTTTGCTATTGTATATATGATATCTAATGCTACTGTTTTATCTACGTTAAAGGAGAGTAAATTAGAGTCAGACCGGGTTTTTATTGTAAGTAGATCAAAAGTTATAGTAGCATGAAGAGTTGCAATATTTGAGTTGCTCCAAGTGATACTGGTATCATCAGCAAAAAGAAAGATTTTTCCTTTGATTTTTAAACTAGTGATGTCATTAATAAAGATCAGGAAAAGTAAAGGACCCAATACTTAACCTTGAGGTACCCCACATACAATGTTTTTGAGACTAGAGTCTGTACCATTTGTTCTAACCAGTTGTTTCCTATCATCCAAGTAAGATTGGAACCAATTTAAAGAAATACCTCGAATTCCGTAGAAATTTAGTTTTTTTATCAAAATGTAATTTACACAGTCAAAAGCTTTGGCATAGTCACAAAAAACTGTGGCAATGTGAAGATTATTGTTCAGTTTGATAAACCTCATGTAGTACAGAAAACATGGCATCAGTGGTGCATTTATTATTTAAAAAGCCGAACTGATTTTGTGATAATATGTTGTTTTCAACGAGAAAGGATGTAAGTCGGGATTTTATGAGTCTCTCAATAATTTTGGAGGGTACCAGTAGTAGTGCAATAGGTCTCTAATTGTAGGTATTAGATATTTCACTACCCTTATGAAGAGGAATAATGATGGCTATTTTTAGGCACTCTGGAAATTTACCTTTTTCAATAGAATCAATAATTAGTGAGATGAGGACTTCCAACACATTTTCTGTGAGATCTTTTATTCTTATCTAATATTTTTCCAGAATTTTGTACCCAGTCTATTAGGTAGTTCGCTCATAACTGATTTCCATGCATTGTAAAATGCATTATAGTCATCTGACATAAAAACATTTGGTGACAATAATCCAACACTATCTTTAATACATTGAAAAAAATGTTGAAAGAGTGTTTCATCAGATCTGTTTGAAAAACAAAATGCTGCTGGTACCCCAGAACCATATTCTTCAACAATAACAATTGTGTATAATTGAAATCCATACTGGTTTAAACCGTGAGTGCCATCAATGCAGATTTTGTCTTGACAAAATGAAATAAGTGACTTTTTCTGAAATTCTGTCATTATTATTAAAACAAAATCATTTTTATCAAACACTCCCTCATCATCTTCTTCACTGTTTTTATAAAATAAAACTGGGTTGTTTTCCAATAATTGCATGGCTTTGACCCATAATTGTACACTGACTGCATCATTTTTGTGCCTTTTGATAGTGTATCCAATTGAAAAATCTCGTACAATGTTGGTAAGGTCCTTTTTTTCAATCAAGTGAACTCTCTCCACTGGGTGCACTTTCTCTAATATCACTCTGCCTATTGGGACCCCTTGAGACAATTTACCTAGAAACAAAATAAATACTATTATCATATTTTAGTAGCTATAAGAAGGACTTCTTGTTCCTAGGTGTTATTATATGGATGCTTCAGAAGTCAATTCGCAATATTGTCACAATGACGACCTCTCGTGGAATTCGGCTGAACTAGCTTTAAGTGTATTTTCAATGTCAAACCAAAGGATATAGACCTTATAGAAGGGTACTGTCCTGTCACGGTGACATTCCGCCCCAACCACTAAACACCCTCCCTTTATGGATTTCACCCTAGGCACAGTCAACTGTCAGGGTCTCTCCAAAAAGAGACCCCTCATCAAGAATATCCTGTCGAAGCATAACATCCAGATCCTCGCACTCACAGATACTCTGTCGAAAAACGATCCACACTTCGCAGGATATTCGATCATCCATCGAAGCCGTTATCAGGTTTCACGTGGGAATGGTATTCTCGTGAAACACGGAATACCGCACAACACACACACATTCCCACAAAATTTTCGTCCACCTGATGTGGACTTGCACCTGGCAATTGACGTGCACATCCCCAATAACGAAACCCTCACGATAGTCTCTTACTACAAACACCCGGATCAACCACTCAACAGGCATTTGCTAGAGTACTTTTCGAGGCTCAGCAAGGCTGTGTTGATGGGCGATCTAAATTGTAGACACACACAGTTTGGTGATCATCGTCAAAACCCAGAAGGCATCCGCCTCACGGATTATCTACTAGACTTTCCTATTTCAAGAATCACCAACACTGAATTCACGTTTTTGAACGCCAATGGGGCTTCTATTGTCGACCACATCCTAGTTACTAGTAACATTCTGGACCGGTTCGGGGATAGATGCCACATAGGCGATTCGATTACGTCAGACCACTTACCTCTTCTTGTCGACACCGACATACTCATTCCAAAACAACCAAACCCTCCAAGATCTATAAGAGACTATCGTCACGCTAACTGGACTGAATTCCAAAACTTCATCACACAAAATCTCCCAATGTTAGGCGAACTCGATACTAAAGATAGTATCGACACAAGTGCAACCGATATCGAGAACCTCATCACTGAGGCGATCACGCACGCAATTCCACTCAAACAAATAACTTATACATCACCGGCACTTCCACAATACATCATTGCCAAAATTCAACACAAACGACGTCTTCTACGTCAATACAAGGCCAACAGAAACCCACTAATCAAAACAGAGTACAACCGGATCTGTGCCAGGATAAAGAGGGAGATATCTGTCCTAACGGTTCGCCGATGGGAAGATGCTACCTCAAAACTGGACTACAGAGACGGAGGTAAATTCTGGCAAAAATTCAAAGTCCTAACAAAACAAAAATTATCTCAACCATCTCATCTGTTGGTCAACAATCACATAGTCAATTCCCCAGAAGGGAAAGCCGAAGCATTCAGAAATTCGCTTCAAAACAATTTTCAAACGCCAGATAACCCGAACTTTGATCGCATATTTAAATTCAACACAGAATACATAGTAAATGTTACTCTCAACCACTACATTCCAGTCTATGATCCTATCATGGACCCCCTCACCGACAGGGAAACGGAGAGCTTTTGCCAAATCGGCAAAAACAGCGCTCCCGGACCTGATGGCATCAACCGAAGGTGCCTCAAAAAACTTCCAGAGAGTATCATTCCTCTTCTAACTAAAATATTCAATGCATGTCTCAAAAACAGCCACTTTCCTACTCCTTGGAAAGTGGCCAACACCATCATGCTTTTGAAAAAAGGCAAACCCCCAACCGACGTGGAATCCTATAGACCAATCTCACTAATCAATACTCTGGGTAAGGTCCTTGAGCTAATCTTAAAAGAGAGGCTCAATGACTTTCTCGAAAATCACAATATCATTCCAAAATTCCAATATGGATTCCAGTCAGGTAAATCTACAAAACATGCATTAATAGATTTCACTACCAAAGTTACTCAAACCATCAACGATGGTTCATTCGCCATAGCCACATTTCTGGATGTGCAGAAGGCTTTCGACCAGGTCTGGCACGACGGGCTTGTTCGGAAACTTCTGGACATCGGGCTACCATTGCAATTTACCAAAATTGTACACTCCTACCTCCAAAACCGTACTGTCAGAGTTAAAATAGGCGATCAAAAGTCCACCCCCTTCACTCCACAAGCTGGAGTTCCCCAGGGTTCAGTCCTAGCGCCGCTGTTGTACATCATCTACAACAGCGACATCACTAACCAAAATATCCCAGGTGCTCGGCTGTTTCTCTATGCAGACGACACGACTCTGCTCTCAACTACCTCTCGATACAACCCAAGACTCCTCTTCAGAAGAGCCCAGGCTCTGTTGGACGGCGTCGGCGAATGGTGTTGTAAGTGGAGAGTCACGCTCAACGCGAACAAAACAACAACAATTGTGTTTCGCGCCCCTTCTGTGTCAAATAGAATCATTCGCAATGAAGACGACCAATATCCTCTGAGTCTGTTGGGAGAAAGGCTTGTTGTTAGCCCGACTGTGAACTACTTGGGAGTACTGTTTACCAGGACTCTCAACTGGGACGCAGATCTAAAGGCAACTTTAGATAGGGTAAGGAACAGGGCCAGACTTCTCAACGCTCTCTCGGGAAAAATTGGCAAGACACACAAGAAGACTCTCATTCACACTTACAAGACCTTTATTCGACCCGTCATGGAGTACAAATCATGTATCTACTCTCTTTGCTCAAGACAAAAACAAGAGAGGTTGTTGAGGACAGAGCGCAGAGTCTTGCGTAGATGTAACTATGAGCACTGGCGATATCCCTCAAACGAAATCCATAACATCTCGAACATCCCCAAAATCACCGAGAGAATAAACTCTCTGAACAGGAACTTCACAATCAAAGTAATCAACGGCCCCCCTTCCGACACACAAGAATCTCTCAAATGTTCCTGTTCATCTTCCGGCCACGTACTCTACCGAAAGCCCAAACGCAAAAAGATTCACGTACCGTCCGCTCTAATGCAAACATGCATTGACGAACTCCCGGTAGAGTACGAAAACATCCTTGAGGCTACCCCGTTAGCCTACCGTACCCACCTCTAACATTTCCTCTTCCCTACCCCGAACAGGGAGAAGTTGGTTTTTTGCGGTTTCCCAACTTCATTGCACAATTATACCTGTTCGTCCCAAGAAAATAGCCGCAACTATTTTCTCCACTCGAACGCTCACTGTCCACACTGCGCTCAAAGCCACCTCCTGACCGCCGACGAGGGACGCAGGTTCGCCTGTCGTTGTACAATGGTTTCTAGGGAGACTGGTCGAGAGCAAAGCACGGACAGTACACGTAAATGTCTATGGAACCAACAACAATCCATCAAACTTTCTTCTCTGTTGACTTCTTAGCCTTCTGGACACCACCGTCCGGCATAACCAAGGATCCAAGAACACCAGGACACGGCGCTTGCCCCAGTGTGTTTTTCGGACTGTTTGCTTTTGCTGCCAACTCTAAACATTCACCACAAACCCTGAAGAGGACAAAATCCTAAACGGGGAAGCACATTGTACGCATTTCTTCTTAACATTATCAAGACAAGCAAATCAAACAATGTAGTAGTAGTAGTAGTACTGTCCTGTAACGTTTCAGCATAGGATTTTGTGCACCAATTGAGTAGGTGCATGTGGCCTGACAATGAACTACAGTATTTTCAAGGTACAAATAAACGTGACCATCTATACCATTCAAACTCTTCGTCTAGAAGAGTATATATATTCTTTGGTCAAATGCTGAGCACACATGCATTTGAAGCAAGTAGGTTATATTAATTATTTATTTTACATGTTTTTTTACAAATTTTATATACAACATCGATGCCAACTTTTTTTGAAATGTGAATAGATAATGAATATTACCTATTCATGTGCGCTCAGCGTTTGACAATGAAAACATCCTCACAGCTAGTTCAGACGAAATCCATGAGAGGTTGTCATTGTGAGTTAACATCGGAAATCAGTGTAAGTCACATTCTTCCTAAAAATGGCTTAAGAGATGTAACACATATTATTATATACATATATTACAATTTCCTTGTTCGTATTTATGAATATAATGATAAATAAAGAGGGTTTATTTATTTTTATTGAATCCTTATTTTTCGGCAACTACTTTCACAAACATCTTATTATCTCTTTTTAATTAACTTACACTGATTGGTTTCTGAGGCATCGATATATTGACAAGATCAACATCCAATAGGTAAAAAAATGAAAATAATGTTTATTTATTCACATGGTATATAATTACTTCCTCGCAATAAACATAATATACAGTACGTAAATCGTTCAGCTGGACATAGGGATCATACATTGTATATATTTAGATACATAAATACATACATTGTATTATATTGACATACTTGTGGCAATTGAGCTCTCTCGATGACAATATGTTTATTAGCATTAAGGGGCATCAACCTCAAAATTCACAACTCATTTCGACTGACAGATAATCCCAAAATACGACAGAAAACTGTTTAGTTTTGAAGTTATTTTTTAAATAAAAAATATTTTGAAAATTAAAGTAAAATTATTAACTCATTAATCATAAACTCTGTTTTTGATTTATTTATGGACAGCGTTGCTTCAAAACTCACTCATTCTATTTGTTCAAACAGCTCTATTGCACCAAACACTTGTACTTGAACAGAAGCTTCAACTAACACAGGTTAGCTCAGTTGCCACAATTCTCTCCATGTATATTCCCTATGTCCAGATGAACGATTTACGTACTGTATATTAGTTTTGTATAGTATCTATTTTTTTCTATAATTTACCTGCTATTTTAATCCTGTCTGTCTCATCAATTCTTAAACGCCCTAGTTCATTATAATGACCAACATGTACAGGAAAGAAAACAACTGATATGCATTCTTGGTTACTTGTAACAATCATAGTAGATGGACATGTACGTCCAATTTTATTTGTTCCCATAGATTTCGCATTTCTTTTAGGGGTTTCTGTTATCTGTGGAGCTTGAGATCTATGACAAATATAATATGTTCTTACACCCTCCTTTAATTTTTTTTTCACTGGTAGACAAAATATATTTTGCTTTCAGTTCTTGTTCTTTTGCAGAACGCCATTTATTGAATTCTGAAAACAATTGAAAAAGGCTGCTATTAATGTATTTGGCTAGACCAAGTTCAAAGAGAAAATGTTGATGTACCTAACAGCTTTTAAGTACTTACAAAAAAAAAATCAGAAAAACTTTATTACCTTCATTAGTACTGAATGTATATGTTTCAGTTATCAGATGTAAATTATGATAATCTGAGATATGACTACCAAGATGTTTGTATCTGTTATAAGATTCTTGGCACTCATTGAATGGGCATAACAGGTTCCTACATCTATTATGTAATTTTATATGATCACATATTTCATTTTTTGTGTCAAAAATAGATCCACATGTATGGCATTCATATTTGCCAAGAGAATGTATTTGTATTTTCAAATACTTTTTTGATGCATACAGTTTATCACACTGAAATGTTGTGCCTGGGATAGGAAACGTTTTGTGATTCTTGCTGTGAGGCTCTTGCAGTTTTCTTTTGGACGGAAAAGTTTTATTGCACTGATGACACTCGTATAGCACTTCTTTAAAAATAATATTATGAAATAGTCTGTAATGTTTATTCAACGCCTTTTGGGAAGAATACGTTTTATTATCACAAGTATTAAACAAACATTTTATCTACGACCTGTGAGATGTTTTATATATTCAAAGGTAATATATTTAGCAATAAGAATAAGACCAATGTTTATAACTACAAGCCAGAAGCCACAGCCCTGAAAAAGCACATAAAATAAATATTAAAAATTATGATGAGATTATATAAATATGTACACCTGGTTCCAAAAAAAACTGATACGACTCTTGACGCGTATTTTGTAGAAAATTGAGCAGTGTATTTTGAAGGATAAATACTTAATATTTACATACTGTCAATGTCACTGCCAAATCTTAAAATTTGTCAGATAGCTTATTCTGTTCCACAGTTATTAGACTTTATTATTAATCTTTATTATTAATACTTTCTCCGCAACTGAGGGTATCTTATCAACTGTATTGTTGTTAAACAATAGATGATAAAATAAAAATATTGACAGTTCAAAAATGTGAACATTATCGCATTGTGTGTGGCCTAAGTTTGGGCTGAAAACTGAAATGTATTACATTTTTACAAAATTTTGGAATATGTTTAATTACGTAGAACAATTTTAACGGTTGTTTTCAATACAGATTTCAATCATCTACAAATATTAAAATTTTAAAAGTTTAAAATTTTACATTGAGTTAATGCAAAATTGTGACGCATGTCAAAATTCTCAATGTATTTTAATTGTATTCATTTTTTTCGAATCCTGAGAAAACTAATAAATATTTTTGAAAAATTTAAACTCAGAATGAAAGACTACATTATTACCGAGGGCTGAAAGTCCCTGAAAACTTCTATAATATTTATTTTAATAAGTTACAGGGCTGAAAATAAAAAAAGTGTGATATTTAATTTCAAATATTTCATTCAATAGATACTGCTTGTTTATTCTAAGGGGCTTTCCGCCCTCGGTAATAATGTAATCTTTCATCCTGCGTTTAAATTTTTCTAAAATACTTATTAGTTTTTTCATGAATCAGTTGTTTGTTGTTTGTTTATTTTATTATGTGTCTGTCATAATCAATATAATGTCAGATCAATCAAATACACTGCTCAACATGATCAAATCTTACTAAGAGTCGTATCAGTTTTTTTAGGAACCGGCTGTACATAAAAGATAAAGGTTATATTCGAATCCGTTAGACAACCAACAACACACCACTGTCATTACCGACCTTGATATGGATCCAAATGCAAAATTTTTTTCCTACGATGATCCTCTCGTTCCAGTAGCCATATTGATTTAATTTTGACAGCATCTTGGAACGGCCTATACGATACGAAACAAAACTTCAACCAAAACTCGGATTCAAAAAATTCGTGTTTGTGTCGTAGTCTTAGAAAAACCACCGGTAGAGACGTTTTGTGCTACAATTAACATTAGAATTCGTTTTGGCGTATTAATTAATTAAACGCTTTTCTTTAGTTCAATCGTTTTGGTCAAATCTTTGGACGTTAATTTGAGTGCCTTTTCTTCAATGCAAATGACAAAAAGGTATGTTTGCAAAAATTTGCAGACATACCTACGCATTCGCGGGAACAATACACGAATAGTCAATAAAAAAATGTTATTTTTATTAATTGTTTAAATAAAAAAACGATTTTAACGGAAATGCTTAAATTCTCTTGTTTTTTACAATGAAGAAACTTGGAACTTTTACGGATTGTAGCTAATTATATTAACTATACATAATTTCACTTTTTACGTTGTGCTTCATAAATAAACAACAAAGTTTCAAATTTTTTGCCGATTGCGACTACTTTTCATGTTTGTACATCATATGTTTTATGCAAAATTTAATAAACATGACGATATATTTTAATGTTTAAAAAGCGTAAGACTAAAAATAAAAAACAAAAAAAATATGAAAAAAAATTTTAAGAACCGCTTTTCTTTAGTTACGAGTGACTAAAATTAAAAATCTTAAAAAAAATCAACTAAAACGCAAAAAAAAATTGAAAAAACCTAAAACATTCGTTAAAGAAAAGCGTGGGGCGAAAACCGTTTATTCGTTGAAGACGCGTAACGCTTTTCTTTGACGAATGTGTTAGATTTTTTCAATTTTTTTTTTGCTTTTTCTTAAATTTTTTTTTTCATATTTTTATTAAGACATGTGACAACTTTTTTAGTTATTGTAGATCTATCGATATAAAGAAAACCTCTTAGTCCATTGCAATGTTACATTTTTTAGGCCTTAGAGGCCTAAGATTTAGAGCCTAGATTTTTACATCTGTTAGAGGATGCAATTTTAGTTTTTTAATGTGTAGGGGGGTGAGTAGAAGCTTAAGTTCAAGTTTGTGGGTTCACCACCCTTGTCTCCCTGCCGCCACCTTGGCAAAAGGTTTGCAAAGAGTTTTCGCGTAGTATCTCGTAAACCAGCAACCCCACGGAAAATAAACATAAAATAATAGCAAATTAAATTTTCTACAATTTTATTTCTATTATTTTTTATCGTCAAGTAAACAACAAAAAAATTATAAACAAAAATAAGTGAAAATTTTGTAACAAGTTTCCTTTTGGAGGTTAAAACTTTTTCAGCTCATTTTACAATAAAATGACATCACAGAAATTTTGTAGAGGGTTTTTCAAGGAAGAATTTCCAATATAAATATAGTTGTTTAATTTTATTTATCTAGGCTTTACAGCGATCCAGACTTGACCAGATTCTCGAACGCTCATTCATAGGGATACAATAAAAAAATAAAAAACGTTAAGCTTATCTACAGTAGGAAAAATGAAAGAATACCCATGAACGAACATACAAAACACGTTGTATTTTCCTGTCACTGTGTCGCACAAAAAATTGGCCAGCGCAAGTACATGTCATAATTCTGTACCATCCGTGAATAAGTGGATAAGTCAAATCTTAAATTTTTTATTCTTCAAAACTAATAAAATGTTTAAAATGGCCATAGCGAAAAGTTTGCATTTTTGAGTTATCGACTTATTCACAGATGGTACAGACCGTGAATAAGTGGATAAGTCAAATCTTAAATTTTTATTCTTCAAAACTAATAAAATGTTTAAAATGGCCATACCGAAAAATTGCATTTTTGAGTTATCGACTTATTCACAGATGATACAGAATTATTGTTACATGTACTTGCACTGGACAATTTTCTTTGTGGCACGGTGACAGGAAAATACAGCGTGTTTTATATGTTCGTTCATGGGTATTCTTTCATTTTTCTGACTGTACTTGTCTATTTATATATTTTTTTATTCATACAATTTATTATGCTCTTAACATTCCTCTGCTATTATTATTATTATTTTAATGCTATTTAATGCTATTACTATTTTTGACCCTTCTCCCCACTACCTATGAGTTAGAATCTGAAGACGCTTTTTTATGTGGTAGGTATCCCCAGTAGGCCTTAATGCACGGGGAATTTCTAGACAAAATAATAATATTATTATACAGGGTGTTTTGTAAAGAATGGGCCATAGCTTAGCCTTAGATGCCTGAGGTTAAAATAGGTCGATTAATGCTAACTTACCTTAGTACAAAAGTTGATAATAACCGAAATACAGGGTGTCAAAATTAAACTTTTATTTTATTTATTTTTGAATATTTCATGACAGGCATGGGACAACAACACGAAATTTGGTAAGTGGTGATGGTACTGTACATTGTACATCCTACATCCTAAATTATGTTAAACAAACGTTTCTGGCTACTACCAGAGGCGTACGACGGGGGAACGTGAAGGGTTGACCCTTCCCAAATTCTACGCCACTGGCGGAATTACCATTTTAATGCAATTTTTTGATTCTCCAATAATTTCTATGTAAATAACATACTCTTCATTCGTAACGATAAAGCTATTAGTTTTCGAGATATTTGAAGCTAAAAACGAAGGAGCATACTACATTAATCAAAATATGTAATAGATGGGGAGGCAGCACTGAAAAATCTCTTTGAATTTACTAAAGCTAAATTTTTCACAGTTGATTACTGTGATTGTGTAGAGAAACATACTGCGGTCGGTCAAGCGAAACGTAGAGCAGGGGTTACTGAGAGGGTATCAAAGTTGCTTTCCTACGAAGGTAATTAAATCTATTTACTAAGGCTGAAAATCAGTAACCACATTCTAAATTGAATATAAATAAAAGTTATTATAGTCGGTCAGCTGTATGACGGGACAGAGCAGGTCGGTCGGCCCCAATGAATTTCAGGGTTATTTACTATATTTTGACCCCCTTGTAAACTGCTTTATTTACAGAATTAGAAAAAAATGTAAAATACAGAAGTTATTCGATTTTTTAATTATGATTTTTTGACATATATATGGTACTAGTGACGTCATCCATCTGGGCGCGATGACGTAATCGACTATTTTTTAATTTTTTAGGGCTCGTGTCCTAGCTCATTTGAAAGGTTATTCAATTCTCTATACAGTACTATAAACATTAAGAATTAATAATTAAACAATTAATTTAATTAAAAAAAATTTTTAGACACCCTGTATAATAAATCATGTTAATGTTTACATTACTGAATAGGGAACAACCTTTCAAATGAGCTAGCACTCGACCCCTATTCCCATTTAAAAAAATAGTCGATTGCGTCATTACGCCCAAATGGACGACGTCACTAGTACGATATATACGTTAAAAAATCATAATTTAAAAATCGATTAACTTTTGTATTTTACATTTTTTCTAATTCTGTAAATAAAGCAGTTTACAAGGGGCTCAAAATATAGTGAATAACCCTGTACATTCAATGGGGCCGACCGACCGGCTCTGTCCCGCCATACAGCTGACCGACTATAATAACTTTTATTTATATTTAATTTAAAATGTGTGTACTGATTTTCAGCCTTAGTAAATGGATTTAATTACCTTCGTAGGAAAGCAACTTTTATACCCTCTCAGTAACCCCTGTTCTACGTTTCACTTGACCGACCGCAGTATGTTCCTCTGCACAATCGCAGTAATCAACTGTGAAAAATCTAGCTTTAGTAAATTCAAAGAGACTATAAGTGTGCCTTTTCATTTTTAACTTCAAATATCTCGAAAACTAGGTAATGACTTTATCGTTACGAATGAAGAGTATATTATTTGCATAGCAAGTATTGGAGAATCTAAAAATTATGCTGAAATAGCAGTTTCATCATTGGCGTAGAATTTGGGAAGTGTCAACCATTCACTTTCCCCTGTCGCACGCCTCTGGTATTACAACATAATTTAGTAGGGTGTACAGTGACTATACTTTCTGCCAAGTATGACATGGATATGTCAAATTATTTTAAAGTATTCTTTTTTTTACATAATTTATTCTTTATATCAAACTTTAAGAACTATGTGTGCCTGGTACTATAAAACTATTTGACATTTCCTTATGATACTTAGCAGAAAGTGTAGGTATTATACACCCTACTAAATTATGTTAAATAATCGTTTCTGGTTAATACCAGAGGCGTACGACAGGGGAAAGTGAATGGTTGACCCTTCCCAAATTCTACGCCAATGATGAAACTGCTATTTTAGCATAATTTTTATATTCTCCAATACTTTCTATGCAAATAATATACTCTTCTTTCGTAACGATAAAGTCATTAGTTTTCGAGATATTTGAAGTTAAAAATGAAAAGGCACACTTATTTTGATTAATGTATTATGCTCCTTCGTTTTTAGCTTCAAATATCTCGAAAACTAATAGCTTAATCGTTACAAATGAAGAGTATGTTATTTACATAGAAAGTATTGTAGAATCAAAAAATTACACTAAAATAGAAATTCCGCCAGTGGCGTAGAATTTGGGAAGGGTCAACCATTCACGTTCTCCCATCGTACGCCTCTGGTCAGGAAATATTCAAAAATAAATAAAATAAAAGTGTAACTTTGACACCCTATATTTCGGTTATTATCAACTTTTGTACTAAGGCAAGTTAGCTTAAATCGACCTATTTTAACGTCAGGAATAAGTATTTTTGAAAATTTTAAACGCATAATGAAAGATCACATTATTACGCAGGCCTGAAAACCCCTCAGAATAAACAGAAAGTTTTTTTTAATGATAATTTATATTTAAAATTAAAAATCAGACTAAATTTCCTCTTTTTTCGCCCTTGTGACTTATTAAAATAAATATTATAGAAATTTTCAGGGACTTTCGACCCTCGATAATACTGTAGTATTTCATTCTGCGCTTAAATTTTTCAAAAGTACTTATTAGTTTTCTCACGATTCGAAAAAAAATGAATGGATTTAAAAATAATTCGACCAAAATTTTGCACCTACGCTCTCAAAAAAGATTAAAGTATTATACATTTTTGTAATCAGTATTTCAAAAGCTTTTAAATAAAGTGTCACATGATGTACTTTCCCATTTAAAAAAATCAAATTTATGCCTGTCACCTGAAGACGGATCTCGTAAAGTTCGAAACATTGATGCTATAATATACTATGATTATTTTAAAAATCGACCTGTCCGAGCGTTTTGCTTATGTGCTAAAAATAAATAAGTTAATAAGGGGGGGGTAATACTTATTCCAGTGCACTGTATAAAAAATATTGTTGAAAACGTACTTATACAATTAAAAATAGATTTTTTAATTACAATTATATGTTAAATAAGTTTAAAATAAATAAATTTTATTTGCTACACTTATTTGAAAAATTAAGACAGGTGCTGCAACATCTATTTAAGCAAAGCCGAATCTGACCACTGTGGCCGAGTGGCCGATAAAATGGCGCAAGATCACAGAATCTGTCTGACAGCTAGACAATGAATGAATAAAATTAGTCCATGTAGTGAGATCGCTCCCGTCTGGAAAAATTTCTGATTCGGTTTCTTTGTGGATTCCTATTCAAAAATGTCCCCTTTAAACAAATCTGAAGGGTGCCGGCCGGAATTTTTGGGCAGAAATTGTTTATACAAATTTTTTAAACAAATACAAAAGATGACGATTTTTTGCTCCGGAACATATATTTTTAAGTTTTGTGGGTCATTCTCAACAAGAAAGGTATCTTGTAAATTTTCTCAAAAATTAATAGTTTTCGAGTTATAGACGATTTAAAATCTGAAAAATGCGAAAATACGCATTTTCGAGGCTTGAAAACTCATATTTAAATTAGTATTTTTGAAGTTGCCAGATACTTAAATTCAAGGTTAAACATTCAGCTTCAAGATTCTGGAGAGTGATCGCGTCTAGCCTTAATTTAAACCGTTGTTTTTTAATTGTTAAATATGCATGTTCATCCGACTTTTTTGCCGATGCGGCGCGCTCTATTGCAAAAATCCCCTATGTTCCTCCGAAAAATATTTTTTCTAGATTCTTTGGGACATTCTAAATAAAATAAGTTTCTTGACATTTTTCTCAAAAGTTAATAGTTTTAAAGTTATAAGCGATTTAAAATCCGAAAATGCGTTTTTTGGAATTTTTGTTATTTTAAATCGCTTATAACTTTAAAACTATTAAATTTTGAGAAAAATTTTAAGAAACTTATTTTATTTAGAATATCTCAAAGAATCTAGAATAAAAATTTTCGGAGGAGAATATCAGATTTTTGAAATAGAGTGTGCCGCACCGGCAAAAAAATCGGATAAACACGCATATTTAACAAAAAAAAAACAACGCTATAAATTAAGGTTAGACGCGATAACTCTTCAGAATATTGAAGCTGAATGTTTATTCTTCAATTTTAGTATCCGAAATCCTCAAAAATACTGATTTAAATATGAGTTTTTAAGCCTCGAAAATGCGTATTTTCGCATTTTTCAGATTTTAAATCGCCTATAACTCTAAAACTATAAATTTTTAAGAAAAATTACAAGATGTCTTTCTTTGTTAGAATGACGCAAAAAATCTAAAAATACAGTAGTACCCCGCAAATCCGAACCCCGCTAATCCGAACCAACAGAAAGTGAACAAAATTAAAAAATTCACGACAAAAACTTAAAAGCATGTTTATTATACAGAGTAAAACCAGAAATTGAACAATGTAGGAGTAATAGGGCTTTGACATTTAAAATTTCTTAAAAATGAATACGTACTTTATACGTAATGCTTATAAAAGGTTACATATTATATAAACTTACTTCAATTCTCTTACAGTCAATTTAAGTCCAAAAATATTGTCCACACTCTTGCGAGAACGTTTTGCGACTCAAAATCAAGAACAACGAAAGCTTTGAATTATTAGTTAAGCTAACTTTCGCATAATCCGAACTTTTCGGAATCCGAACAGGCTGTTCCCCCAATTAGTTCGGATTTGCGGGGTTCTACTGTATGTGCTCCAGACCAAAAAAAGGAGACCTTTTATATTTGTTTAAAAAAATTGTTTATACCCTATTTCACGAACATACGCCTGTTTTGGATTACTTCGACAACTAATATTTTACTGTGCAAAATAAGAAGAACGAAAGTAAATTGAAAATTACATTGTTGTTTATTGGAATAGAATAATTATTAGCGCCATTTACTTTCGTACTTCTTATGTTGCACAGTAAAATATTCGTTGTCGAAGTAATCCAAAACTGGCGTATGTTCGTGGAATGGCCCATAAACTATGTATGCCCAAAAATTCCGCCCGGCACCTTTCAGATTTGTTTAAAGGGGACATTTTTGAATAGGAATCCACAAAGAAACCGAATCAGAATTTTTTTCATACGGGAGCTGTCTCACCATATAGACTAAAATGAAATTTATTGAAAATTGAAATAGACATGAACGGAACGGAAGTGAACGTGAAGGTGAAGTGAACCTTCGGGGTGATCAGTGGCAGTGGCAGTGGCAGGGTTACCAGGTCTACTGATTTTTCAGCAGACCTACTGATTTGAACTCAAATCTGTATAAAAACTACTGATCTACTGAAAACTGTATAAAACCTACTGATTTGAACTCCAATCTACTTATCTACTGAAAACTGTATAAAATCTACCGAAGAATCTAAAAAAATTCAGTGCTCAAATATAAACCATTTCTCATTCATATTATACATTACATATACAATCCAAAACCCAACATCCAACAACGCATTAATCTTCTTTCGTTTCACTTCACCTAAATTTCTATGAATAGTAAATATATTTGATGGTAAAGTTAGCGACATAGGATTTTCAGGGTAATAATGATGTCAGTGTCTAGCGTTTAGATAACAACGGACTCTTTCGTTGATAATTGTTTTGTTTTCATTAGACCATGTCGTGTCATATGTTTCCAATATCCGGAACTGTGTCGCCTCGGAGTTAATTTATCGCTTTATCTGATGAATAGGTATAGGTAGAGGTAGGTATACAGCCGGTTCCTAAAAAAACTGATACGACTCTTAGTAAGATTTGATCATGTTGAGCAGTGTATTTGATTGATCTGACATTATATTTATTATGACAGACAAATAATAAAATAAACAAACAACAAACAACTGGTTACATATTATGTTAATTCATAAATTGTACTAATTATTAAGGTCTAAATGTTTATATTATTTTGAATTCCTATATTTTATAAAGAACATATAAATGATAGTTTTTACATCAAATAGATCACATAATTATTGTAAACGTGGATTATACAACAAAACAAATTAATATTCAATTCAGCCCTGTAACTTATTAAAATAAATATTATAGAAGTTTTCAGGGACTTTCAGCCCTCGATAATAATGTAGTCTTTCATTTTGAGTTTAAATTTTTCAAAAATATTTATTAGTTTTCTCAGGATTCGAAAAAAAAAATGAATACAATTAAAATACATTGAGAATTTTGACATGGGTCACAATTTTGCATTAACTCAATGTAAAATTCTAAACTGTTGAATTCCAGCTTCCCTAATTATTTGACATCAAATGACATTAGAAACTATTTGTAGAGGATTGAAATCTGTATTGAAAACAACTGTTAAAATTGGTCTACGTAATTAAACATATTCCAAAATTTTGTAAAAATGTAATACATTTCAGTTTTCAGCCCAAACTTAGGCCACACACAATGCAATATGTTCACATTTTTGAACTGTCAATATTTTTATTTTATCATCTATTGTTTAAAAACAATACAGTTGATAAGGTACCCTCCGTTGCGAAGAAAGTATTAATAATAAAGATTAATAATAAAGTCTAATAACCGTGGAACTGAATAATCTATCTGACAAATTTTAAGATTTGGCAGTGACATTGACAGTATGTAAATATTAAGTATTTATCCTTCAAAATACACTGCTCAATTTTCTACAAAATACGCTTCAAGAGTCGTATCAGTTTTTTTTGGAACCAGGTGTACTTTACATTTTGGTAAAAATTAAATGGGTAATTTTTGTCTTTTCTTTAGTTTAGTACTTATTCCGTTTTCAATTTCCAATAAGTGCAGAGCAGTGGCGGCTCGTCAGAGGAGGCTCAGCCTCCCCATAAATTTTTTACACACTCTATACTGTTTTGTTTATCATGAATCGCGAAAACAACAATTATACAACGTGTAAATTCCATATTATCACTAATTATCCATACGTACGGAGCATTAGCATTAGAACGCATGATCGCGTCTCAGTTTTATTACATATTATTGTAGGCAGGACCCTGGGTTATCCCGAGATGCACGAACGGAGCCGAGAAGCCCAGCATTCTCCGTTGCTAATGCCCCGTGCAGCGCAGCAGGCGTTTACGGAGACCCGGTCTCCTAACAGTGGCATCTACGGCGCCATCACACGCTGCCCGGAGATATACCAAGGGAGGCAGAATAGCTTCTCAGCTCCGTTGGGTGGTTGGGTGCTCTCGGGACAACGAATTTTAGGGCCCTGACTAAAAATAATGAAAAATCTAAAAGTGCGAATTTTGTTATGAAATTTGGTATGTGGGGTTATAATAATATTTGGAACAACTTGCTCAAACAACTTTTTCCGATATCTCTAACTCAAAGCAAAATATCGGTAATTTATCGTGTTTTTGAATTCGCAGTAGGCCGCGTTTAGAATTAAAAAAATTCAGTTGAGTATCTTAAAAAATTTGAAGCTTCATTATGTATGGACTGCAAAACTTCAAATCTGTATTTATTTTGATATGCATAGGTATCTATTTACAAATAGATGGAATTGTTAACAAATAAACGACACAAACTTTGGTATTAAACTTTTACTATTAGACTAACTATTTTTAAAATGATGATATCATGAAATTATGAATTAGGATGATATTATGAAATGTAAATAAAAAATGGTCAAAAGATGGGGCCTTAAATTACATTTTTTGGCGCATTTTTTTGCTAGTGCAAATTTGTCTAGATATTTTACAGTTAGGTATAGCCTCCCCTATTGTAAAAATCACGAGCCGCCACTGGTGCAGAGCATGTTTTGTTAAGTTGTGAGTTGTGATATTTAGACTCTGCGGTGTTGATTTTTATAATGAAATTTGAGATAAGCAGTACATTTGTTTTTAATTTATTAATTAGAAATGATTAACAATTAATTTCTGTAATTTATATTTTTGTTGGAAATATGCATTGAAGCATATAAAATGAGTTTATTTTGAAGTAAAATAAATAAAAATTTATTTATTTTAAATTTTACAGTAAAGTTGTTTTTTTTTGTAGTATTTTAGTATTTTATAACTAAAGTATTATGAAGGTTTTAAAAATATGAGATTTTGGCCGCGTCCGTAATATAAAGGTGGCCGTAGATACCAGTTCATAAATAAGGGAATCTACATATAATTGGTTTGGACAATTTTTGAACTGGCCGTTAGTGAAGGTGGCCGATACTGTATTACATGGCTTAAAAAATCTACTGATTGCTACTGATTTTTTGAAAGCGAAACTACCGAAGACACCAAAACTGACCTGACAACCCTGTTCAGTGGTGATGCCACGTGATGCGTACAAAGTACAAGTTTCTCGTACACGTACAGTACATAATTCAAAAATAAAATCTGCCTTGTCATGATTGTGATAATTTAAGTGATAAATAAATAATGAACAATCAAGATTTTTAATTTTAATGCTAATCTTAATGTTAAGGTACCGATAGTTTTTAAGTAACGTGTTCTGTGTTTTGAGATAAAGTTACAAGAGAGATAAAACCAAAAGCGAAGATTCCAAAAAATATATTTTTGAGAGAATTTAGTTTTTTGTAATAGAATAACAATGTCTAACTCTGTATCAAATCTTGTGTGTGTCAACGATTACGAAGAATATGCCAAGGAGAAATTAAAAAATGGGAGCTTTGATTTTTATAATGGTGGAGCTGGACAACAAAGAACGTTGGAATGGAATAAAACTGATTTTAGCAAGTAAGCAATTTATTATTAATATAAACACATTACGAGAATATTCCCAATAGTTAAAAAGTCATAAGAAAGAAAGTTTAAAAAATATTCAAAAGTATAGTTAATCAAAATGTTGCATATAAGTGGGCGTTCAGGATTCAAGTTACGTAACGCGATTTTTGACCCCCCCTAGTGTAATGTGTAGTGTAATACTTGAACGGCCCCTAATTTACATTTCACTTGGTCCCTTTGGATAATTTGTGCAATAGGCAATATTGTTTCATCGATTGTCATTTGTTTCGAGCTTCTGTCATATGTTGAATAATTTATAATTTGTGTATGGTATTTTGCAGTGGCGGCTCGTGATTTTTACAATAGGGGAGGCTATACCTAACTGTAAAATATCTAGACAAATTTGCACTAGCAAAAAAATGCGCCAAAAAATGTAATTTAAGGCCCCATTTTTTGACCATTTTTATTTACATTTCATAATATCATCCTAATTCATAATTTCATGATATCATATCATTTTAAAAATAGTTAGTCTAATTGTAAAAGTTTAATACCAAAGTTTGTGTCGTTTATTTGTTAACAATTCCATCTATTTGTAAATAGATACCTCGCATATCAAAATAAATACAGATTTGAAGTTTTGCAGTCCATACATAATGAAGCTTCAAATTTTTTAAGATACTCAACTGAATTTTTTTAATTCTAAACGTGGCCTACTGCGAATTCAAAAACACCATAAATTACCGATATTTTGCTTTGAGTTAGAGATATCGGAAAAAGTTATTTGAGCAAGTTGTTCCAAATATTATTATAACCCCACATACCAAATTTCATAACAAAATTCGCACTTTTAGATTTTTCATTATGTATTTTTAGTCAGGACCCTAAAATTCGTTGTCCCGAGACGCACGCAACCACGCAACGGAGCTGATAAGCTATTCTGCCTCCCTTGGTATATCTCCGGGCAGCGTGTGATGGCACCGTAGATGCCACTGTTAGGAGACCGGGTCTCCTTAAACGCCTGCTGCGCTGCACGGAGCACTAGGAACGGAGACTGTTGGGCTTCTCGGCTCCGTGCTCCGTTCATGCATCTCGGGATAACCCAGGTTCCTGCCTACAATAATATGTAATAAAACTGAGACGCGATCATGCGTTCTAATGCTAATGCTCCGTACGTATGGATAATTAGTGATAATATGGAATTTACACGTTGTATAATAGTGAGAGTTGTACTTGTTGTTTTCGCGATTCATGATAAACAAAACAGTGTAGAGTGTGTAAAAAATTTATGGGGAGGCTGAGCCTCCCTTGCCTCCTCTGACGAGCCGCCACTGGTATTTTGATTATACGAGATATGACAGAAGCTCGAAACAAATGACTGTGAATGAAAAGCCCTATTAAATAATATCAACATCAACCGTTTGGGTTTGGAGTCCACTACTCAGTGGCGTAGCTGACAGGCCCGCAAGGCGGGAGGCCCCGACGTTACGAGGGCCCCTTTAAAGCCTTCAAGCTTAATACTTACTTTCTTTAAATTGGGGACCAAAACATATTTTTCTAATAAGCATCAAAATCGGGAATTTGGAAGGGAGTAATTAAACGGGTAAATTGACGTAACGCGTAACGCTTAGATACTCTTCTCGGGTGCAATTCACCGTTTCGTGGACATGTTGCTAGTTTAGATGAAAGTGAATTCCAAAAAGGTAATGATTTGTCGCTGGTTCTTTAACTAGCTAAACATGATTTGGTTTTAGCTAATGTTGTAATGTTAAGATGACATCTGGCAACAGTGTCTATGGACGGTTGTCAGCGGTCACGGAGCATGGCATCGCCCTTGGACGGGAGGGGGATTCGATGTTCGATGTGGAACAACAACAATGTTTATAACCTTGCTTTTTCAATAAAGTTCTTTATTAACAATCTGGTAATCACTAATTACTACAGCTAAATTAACCAATAAAAACAATAACTTAAAAACAAATTACTTGAGCCCTCACATACCTAGTCAAATACAAAACGAAGTTATAAATGTGCTGTCTCAAGAAACTGAAAATAAATTGACTAATTTAATTTCAAAAATTGGTTTTTATTCAATAATTTTTGATACCGCTCAAGATATTTCAAAAGACGATCAGCTTAGTATATTTTTCGGTATGTAAAAATAATATTTTTAGGTATGTAAAATACCTTGCGATAAAAATAATTTACCTTCCAAAGCAGAAGTTGTTGAAACTTTTTTGGGATTTATTCGCATTTTAGACCAAAGTGCAGAAGGTCTTATAAATGAAATTTTAAAATTTGTACAATCAAAGCACCTTTCCGTACCCAACTTCAGAGGCAAGGGTATGACGGGGCAAGCGTTATAAGTGGTGTATGTTCAGGCGTACAAAGGCGCATAACTGACATTGAAAAAACAGCTTCCTATTATATGTTCATTGTGCATCTAGCCCAGTCGGAATAGCATTTGACCTTGCATTACGAGCTGCCCCAAATTTTATTTTTCTAATCTTTAGGGGGGTCAATAGTATTATAAATTTAAAATCTCGACTGAATTTGACCGTTGCGTTAGCCGCCATCTTGATTTTAAACGAGAACCGTTTTTGCTCAATATCTCCGCCATTTTCAACTTTTCGACAAAAAGTGTAAAAACTGAAATTATTGAAAATGCGATTTTCGATAATTTTGTTTATTATAATATTTTTCGTGCGGTCGATATTTTCCGAGTTATGGGGAAAAATAGTGATGACAGTTAGAGCATAATTATTGATTTATTGAATTATCTCGTTTATTATTAGTTTTAAAACAATTTTGAACCTATACAAAAATAAAGAGAATTAAATTTTGTACAATTTTGATCTCCTTAATTTTTTTGATAAAATCAATATTTAAGGTAGTACGTATGCGGTAAAGGTGCGAGCGTAAGACCTGATTGATTTTATATCAATTGTTTTTGTTCAATATCTCCGCCATTTTCCACTTTTCGACAGAAAGTTTAAGGACTGAAATTGTTGCAATTACGATTTACTACAATTTTTCGAGAGAACCACTGGCGTGTCTACGGGGGGATGGGAGAATTCCCCCCAACAGGGTCCAAAATTAAAAAAAAAAGTTGAAATATTAAAATCAACCAATAAAACCCGCTAGTTAATAAAATTAAGTAAACATAATGCATATAAGTTATTATTTATAGACCAGGGCGCATCTGTAAAGATATTAGTACATTTGGACGTTGAGAGGTGACTCAAATTTTTTTGCAGAAATTGCTTGAAAATAACTCAAATAATAATATTTGAGTTATCCTCCCTCTCAAAAAGGTCCGGAACATTGTTTAAATACTTAAAATGTCAAAAAATGAAGGAAAAATTCGATTTTTTTCTTCGTTTATTGATCATAACTTTAAAAGTATTTATTTCCGAGAAAAGTTGTACTGACATAAAAGTTGCGTAATTAAACTTCCTACAATATAAAATTGGTTAAAAATTTTAAAAAAATAGTCACCCTTGTTGCAAAATAGCAATAATTGCGAAAAAAACATACAAAAAAAAAAGTATTCGCATTTTACGTTTTTCAACCATTTATGCTAGACTTAGGACCTTCATATTTTACCCAGAAAAACTTTATGATACAGTAAAACAATACTGTAAATTTCATTAAGCTCGGTTTAATAGATTTTGCGAAATATATTTTCAATCCAGCTTTCGCAAAAAAAATTCATTTTTTCAAAATGTTACAGGATTGAAAATAAAGCAGATAGCAAGTTGAAATTTTTTTTCGTATAGAAGTGTACTGTAACTTTCATTTGCAATTTGCAAAATTTAAATCGATTAACTACCACGGCGTCAGGAATTTTTTTAAATAAATATTAATTATTGGTGCTACGCGCAGGACAGCGGATAGTTTGCTCTGATTGGGCATTCCAATGACCTTTGATAATTATTGATACATTTTAATTTTTATTACATTTCGATATAAATAAATAAATTTGTTTATTGCAAAATAAAAACACATACTGTATCTTTTGAAATAACACTTTTCTTTCTATGTTCATATATTTTAACTTAGAGAATAAAAGTTTATTATTTTTAAACATATGCAATTGTTTAAACAATATTTCACAAACAATAATAAAATTAGTTTGATTTTTGCGGAATTAAAATATTAAAATACAACAAAATATAGAGTAAGAAAATAATATATTAGATAAAGATTGGAAGAAATTTTGGTGGAAATCAACTTGAGTGAATCGAACACCGCTGTCCTGCGCGTAGCACCAAAAATTAATGTTTATTTAAAAAATTTCCTGACGTCGTGGTAATTAATCGATTGTAATTTTGCAAATTACAAGTGAAAGTTACAGTACACTTCTATACGAAAAAAAATTTCAACTTGCTATCTGCTTTATTTTCAATCCTGTAACATTTTGAAAAAATGATTTTTTTTGCGAAAGCTGGATTGCAAAATTTATTTTGCAAAATCTATTAAACCGATCTTAATGAAATTTACAACATTGTTTTACTGTATCATAAAGTTTTTCTGGGTAAAATATGAAGGTCCTAAGGGTAGCGTAAATGGTTGAAAAACGTAAAATGCGAATACTTGTTTTTGTATGGTTTTTTTCGCAATTATTGCTATTTTGCAACAAGGGTGACTATTTTTTAAATTTATAATCAATTCTGTATTGTAGGAGATTTAATTACGCAACTTTTATGTCAGTGCAACTTTTCTCAGAAATGAATAGTTTTAAAGTTATAATCAAAAAACCAATAAAAAATGAATTTTTCCTTCATATTTTGACATTTTGATTATTTAAACAATGTTCTGGACCATTTTGAGTGGGAGGATAACTCAAATATTATTATTTGAGTTATTTTCAAGCAATTTCTGCAAAAAAATTTGAGTCACCTCTCAACGTCCATCTCAAAACAGATGCGCCCTGGACTATTATGTCTTTTATGTACTTAGTTTGGTTGGTGTTTCATTGGAAGTTTCAAAAATTGTATAAAATATAATTCTCTTTATTGTTGTTTATGTACAATTATGTCGTAAAGTTATTAATAAATGAGACAATTCAATAATTATGCTTCCCCTCCGCTTCCACTATTTCCCCCCTTAACTCGGAGAATATTGATCGCATAAAAAAAGAATGTTTGTGTACTTTGTACGCTCGTAAGAAGTTATACTTCTATGACATATTATGTGATTTTAACGAAATTGATATAATGTACTTTAAACAGTTTATTTATATTTCATTTAAATATTAAACGAATTTTAATACTTACTACTTTCCAAAAAATTTTATTAAGACAATACCAAAAATTTTAAAAAATAAAAGAATAAAACGCACACAAACACATTGAAAAATGCTACAAAGAAAAAATGATTTATGAACAATAATAATTGTTGGCAAAAATTTTAAATACGCATTTTCTGAAAAAAATTATATAACAAATATACTTACAATCATAAAATGCCAAAAAAAAAATAAAAACTTGCATCGGGATTCGAACCCGCGAATTTGGGGACGCTTTGATTCGTAATCTAAGCCTAGACTCACTCATCCAATTACACATTATTTGTCATGTGGAAAAATAGGGCAACTGAACGTTTTACTGTTTGACAGTTGTTCTGAATTTACCTAATCAAATTATGTAGTTTGATTTTTGTGGAAGAAAATATTAAAATATGACAAAGCAGTAAGAAAACAATATATTAGATGAAGATTGGTAGAACTTTTGTTGGTAATCAAATTAAGTATGTAAATCAAAGCATTACATACCTACTAGATAAATAAATCTACGCCAAAAAATCATAATTTAAAAATAAAAATCGGATCTAATTTCGGATTTCTCTCTAAAATCCCCATTCTTGAGAAAATAAATTTATTCCAACCTAATCCAAATGTATAATTACAATATGATTATAATAAAAACTACTTACCAAATTAGAATGAGTTTTCCTTGTCCAAAAGTCCAAAAATATATATGATAACTATTTAAAAAGGCAGTATAACTATTAACTAACTTTTGTTTGTTGTTTCTTACAAATTTCAAAACGCAACAACCATAAATAATCAAACCACACATAGAGAAATAAAAACAACATTCTTTTTATTTCTCTATGAAACCACAGCTGTGCCACAGCCGCCATATTCAATAATTTTTGACATGTCATTTGAACATCCAATCAGAACAAAGTTATAATGCGCATGCGCCCGGATCGTAGGTTTTAACATATAAAAATTCACCCTCATATCGCGCGTAAAGAGGTAGGGGAATGGGGGGCATGACGGGGTCTCGAGGTAAGACGGGGTACCGCACACAAACAAGAAACTACACGTTGGTGAATAGCATGCAGTAACTCAATAGGAAGAGTCATTCGACTAACGGTCCCTGCAAGAGAAACCGTGAATGAGAGTGCACGCGTTTTTTGTTTACAAACGGAAAACTGTTTTAGCGATCCGTTAACCATCGTTATTTTAAGGTAATTATGATAACCTCATTAATGTCTTTTTTATCGTTGTTTACTAGTATTCTTATTTTGATAATGGCATATTGTTTGTGTGAATACGTTAAACATTTAATTAGTGAATTTTTTTTAGTTCAAAGTTACCTTTTGAGGCAAGATGGGGTATTGGGTGCGGGGTATGATGGGACATTGGTGGTAAGTCTGGGTTAATTTAAATTTCTTAATAAATAACATTGGATTATTATTTTAGATAATACCATGGTACGTACTTACAAGAAAAAAACAAAAAGAGGAGAGTGGTCGAGAGATGCTAAGAGAGAGGCTAACCCGGGGTAGGCTGCCAGATCTGTGGATGTTGAGCTCACAATGCTTGTGCTAGGGTGGACAATGAAGATCTGGAGCAAATACACATTTTTGTTTGGTTTGTGAGAATTAATTAGCATCACCATCATGCCAAAATTCCATTACCCCATCATACCCCATAGTATGGGGCAAGATGGTTTTTCATAATGTTCTAATTAATGGCTAATTGTTGAAAAATGTGATAGGTTGATTTTCCAAAGATTGTACCAAATCATGGTTAGATTAATGACGTAACGTGCCATCAATTAGTAATAGTAATAAACGTAGTAATTATGTTGTATTTTTGTTATTTTCCTTAGCTACCCCATTATACCCCCCTTCCCCTATAACTTCAAAAATTGTGGAAAATAAATTGTAGAAAATTACGTTTCCAACAATTTTAGTTCGTACCGTTTTTGTCGAAAAGCTGAAAATGGTGGAGATATTAAGTAACAACGGTTCTCCTTTAAAATCAATATGGCGGCTAATGCAACCGCGGAATTCAGTCGAGATTTTAAATTTGCACTACTATTAATTTCCCCTAAAGGATAGAATTATAAAATTTGGGGCAATTCGGAAACAAGATTCAATTCAGTAATTATACTCCCCCCACCGCTTTTTACTATTTTTCCATTTAACTCGGAAAATATCAACCGCATGAAAAAAATTGTTAAAACGAAATTGTAGGAAATCATATTTGAAACAATTTTAATTGAAAATGGCGTAGATATTGAACAAAAACAATTGCTACAAATTCAATCAGGGCTTACGCTCGCGCTATTACCGCATACGTACTACCTTAAAATATTAACTTTATCAAAAAAATGAAATAGATCAAAATTGTATGGAATTTAATTATCTCTATTTTTGTATATTTTTGTAGCATTTTTGTCGTAAAACTAATAATAAACGAGATAATTCAATAATTATGTTCTAACTGTTACTATTTTCCGCCATAACTCGGAAAATATCGACGGCACGAAAAAATTTTAACAATAGAAATTATATAAAATCACATTTTCAAAAATTTTGGTTGTTATACTTTTTGTCGAAAAGTTGAAAATGGCGAAGATATTGAGCAAAAACGGTTCTCGTTTAAAATCATTATGGCAGCTAACGCAACGGCGGAATTCAGTCGAGATTTTAAATTTACACTACTATTGACCCCTCCTAAAGATAAGAAGAATAAAATTTGGGTCAGCTCCTAATGAAAGGTTAGGCCTGTTATTCGTCTAAACCGACTCACAGTGGTTCCAAATGCTGAAAACGTGGTCATGAGGCGAAGAAAAAAGTCCCTATCTAGGGATTTTCATGTTTACAGTTGTTTTCTCATACTATCGTAAAGTCGTAATACGCAAGTATAAGGATCAGACTGGATGTATTGTGGTTCACAGCTCAGGAACAAGTGAGCCATGTCCGAGGTTATTTTGGCCGGCAGAGAAAGTCTAAAAGAACGCGTATATTGAAAACGCTGTAAAACGTTTTGTGCTTTATCAATTTTATAGCTATAAAGCAGATTCTTCTTTTTTAAGTATGTAGTAATGTAAGATGTAAGTTGGCTTAAGTTTTAGTAACAATAAATGCCTTAAATTTGTTACTACATAAATAGTGAAAATATACTTGAAATAATAGAAATTTTGTAAAAATACATTCAAAAAGTACAAAATTCTGCATAATTCTGCGACTAATGTTTATTAGTCTTAAAATATATTGTAAGAAGATAGAGAATCACTTTGGTTTAGCTGCCTATAACTGCCTATGCATTGCTGGCAGTTGTTTGAATACAAAAGTGGAAAATGACGCATATTACATGATTCTGGCGATTGTGGAGTATTTATGGGTGGTTGTAGTACATAAGTAATGATTCTGAATATTGTACTTTATAATCAAAATGTATTGGTGATCAGCAATTTTAAAAACCCCTTATAATATAAATTTTTAAACACATATGCATTTAAAATAAAATTTTCGAAATTCTTTCGGCTATATTGGATCCGCCATTTTGTTTTAATAAAAAGTAATATTAGATTTGTAATCAACGACCTTAAATTACCAAATTTGACAAAAAAATTTGCGTTTTGATTGATGCTTTCAATTTCTTTCCGCCATGTTGGATCAGCCATTTTGTTTTTCAGAAAAAATAATGTCAGATTCGTAATCAGCGATGCCAGAAACCCCTAAGAACGAAAGTAATTCCGAAATGTATAAACAATATACGCTTTTAAAGGTTCATGACCACGTTTTCGGCATTTGGAACCACTGTGGCGACTGGACTAATCCCATAATCTGAACCTAGTGTTTAATGATGCGGTTGTTGGTGTACAGGAGTTGGTTTTTTTTACGATATAATTAAGATATTATTTAATTTTTTTAGTGCAAGTATTAAAAGATGGGATTTACTATGTAGATATTATTACGACTTTCTATAGGGCTTTTCATTCACAGTCATTTGTTTCGAGCTTCTGTCATATGTTGTATAATCTGTGTATATTAATATTATACACGGATTATACGACATTTGACAGAAGCTCGAAACAAATGACAATCGATGAAAAGCCCTATTCATCGCGTTTGCCAACACTTAAAAGGTTATGTGAAACCCGGTGGTCATCCAGACATTATGCTGTTATGGCTTTGCGTCGAGCTTTCCGACAAATAATGAAATCTTTACATAATGGTCTAATAATATTACATTATTAGAGCATATGAATAATTTTGAATTTGCCGTTAACATTACTATTCAATCTAAAATACTTAACTTTATTAATCTAACATCAGAATTTTTGCAATCTGAAACGGCAGAATTAACGGTACCCCTCAAAACTTTTTGAAAAAACTAGTGATAATCTTAGAGAAATGAGAAATTCGTTTTTCGAAACTTTAGCAGAAGCAGCAGCAATAGCAAAATAGTGTGGTATTATACCAGAATTTAAAAATAAGCGGATAAAACGTATAAAAAATTTTACGATGAGCTCAGCTGCGACGAAAAAATAACTTACAGAAAAAACAGTTTTGAAGTTATCTAATGTTTTCAATGAAAATTTAGGTATATTATAATATTGCAACAATTTTCTAATAGGTTTGTCGGATTAAATTTCGGAGACATGTACAATTTGTACAACAGGTTTTCATGTCAATTCCCAAAAAATCTATTAACACTAACTGATAAAAACTTATTAAAGAATTGAAAAATTGTCATTTACACATATTTTATTATACTGTTATTAATAATTGTCGTTATGTTTAAAATAAGGGGGCCCACAAAAATTGTCGCGGGAGGGCCCCTCAATCTTCAGCTACGCCTACTGAACATAGGCCTTCCGTAACTAAGTCCATTGCAACCGATATCTCGACCACTCTGAATCAAGTTATGCTACATAGATGCGCTTGATGTCGGCTAACCATCATGCTTGAGGACGTTATAATCCGTATATACTATATTATTTATCTATGGTTTTCCATTACGAAAAGCGTCGCGCGTCCTTATCTTCCTTATCTAACTCGGACAATATGGCCTGTCCAGTTACATTTCAGCGTTTTAATTATTTTAATTGCATGCCTAACATCAGTTTTTCTCCTAACTAGTTGATTTGAAATTCTGTCAAAGGCCGATGGCGCACTGCAGGAAGTTTGGTAGGATGGTGGATGGTAGATGCCTGCCTAGCGACCATCTAGCTACTTTTACCACGAATAACAAATCGACGGTAGCCGCAGTGGCTTCCCACTACCATCTAACCATCCGGTGGATCACCAGGCGTCTATCCACCCATATCACTCATGTTTGATATTCCATCCGGGTAGCCTGGCTGCGAATTTACAAAACCTATACCATTTCAGTCATAGCAGCGACTGAATTCGAATAGGGTTTGCATGCAGAATATTAGTTACATATCCTATACTGTTTCAGTCATGCAAGTAAAACTAATCAAATATTTACTTAGTGCATTTATTGTTATATCATAAAATTTAGATATGTTTTGAAAATTAAAATTAATAATATATATTTCGATAATATTAAAAATTAAAAACAAATGAGTAATTACTAATGTACGAATATATGTATACAGTATGTCCCTGTAAGTTGGAACCATATGGAAAACAGGTCGATTTTTATTTTTAAATTATAATTTTTTTGGCATATATTTCATAGGTACTAGTGACGTCGTCCATCTGAGCGTGATAACGTAATCGATGATTTTTTTTTAATAGGAATATGGGTCGTGTGGCACCTCATTTGAAAGGGTGTTTAATTCTCTATTCAGTAATATAAACACAAATATCATTATTTATACAGGGTGGCCCAAAAAATCAATTTTTGAATTATATTGATTGACGAAAAAAGAAGAATGTATGCAATTTACTTCAATCAAAATACTTTCTATCGCTGTCAGAAAATAGAAAAAACTGTTTATTTGGCAAATAAACATTGGTTTTTTGCTTAAATTAAATGTTCAAACTGCCAAGAGTTACGTGGGAGGCTGTTTGTGATTTAATTTAAGCAAGGCGGAATGTTTATTTGTGAAATAAACATTTTTTTCTCTATTTATTGATAGCAGTAAAATGTATTTTGAGTTAAATAAATTACATACATTCTTCTTTTTTGCGTCAATTAATTTAATTAAAAAATATTTTTTTTGGCACCTTATATTGGTATTGTTACAACTTTTTCAAAGTAACTTTATTCAAACTTAAATACAATATAAACTTTAACAAACTGACAACTGTCGACTACTAAATCTGAATTACAACTGAACTATAGAATGTCAAACACATAATGTTTATATAGTTTTCTGACGTTCTAGATGTCACCAGACATTTCTGGGTTATTACATGACATTCAGAATATTCTCGTACGTGACTACTTCTTCTTTCACGTCGAGGGACTCTTTCTATGTAGGAACAATCTACGGAACTGTCATAACACTGCTCCCTCCTTTATAGTTATTCGCCTCGAATAACTGGTCTATCAGGGTCTGGTTGAAGCCAACAGGGTGGATCAGTTCCATGATATGGGGCTAATCTCTCAATGTGAACTACCTTGGGTTTACTTCTCGCTGAAAACTGGATGCGGTAGACCAGATCATTTATTTTCTTTAAGACGGTGTACGGGCCTTCCCAGTTTCGTTGAAGTTTCGGACAAAGTCCTTTCTTGCGTGTGGGATTGTATAGCCATACTGGATCACCTCTTTCGAAAGTTGTCCCTGTAGCTTGCACATCGAACCTGGACTTGGCTTTATCACTTTGAAGCTTCAAACTTTTACGAGCAAATTCGTGGACTTTTTCCAGTTTTTCTCTTAAGCTTTCTAGGTACGTCAGGGATGAAGGTTCTTCTTCACAGGTAGGCAATTTTCCGAAAATAAGATCTTGAGGAAGCTTCATTTCTCTTCCGGTGATCATCATTGATGGAGAATAACCGGTTGCTTCATGTTCAGAACTTCTGTAGGCTAACAGGAATAGAGGTATTAGGGTATCCCAATCTTTTTGATTATCAGCAACAAACATTGAGAGGTATTGACAAATAGTTCTATTATGTCTTTCGATCATTCCGTCTGATTGTGGGTGGAGAGGCGTAGTTCGAGTTTTCTTAATACCCAAGATTTTCATTAATTCTTGCCATAATTCGGATTCAAAATTTCGTCCCTGATCAGAATGCAACTCTAAAGGGACTCCATGTCTTGATACGACGTGTGTTATAAATGCTTCTGCTACTGTAGTCGCTTCTTGATTAGGAAGGGGTGCAATTTCAGGCCATTTCGAAAAATAATCCATTGCAACCATTATGTACTTGTTTCCTCTCTCTGTCAGCGGGAGTGGACCGAGAATATCTACTGCAAGTCGTTCAAAAGGCTCTCCGGAAAGATATTGTGCCATTTTACCACGACTTCTTGTTCTAGGGCCTTTTCTTCCGTTACATAAATCGCATTTCTTACACCATTCTTCTACATCTCGGCGACAATTGATCCAATAAAATCTGTCTCGAACTCTGGCCAGTGTTCTTTTTACTCCAAAATGTCCTCCAGACAGGCTGCTATGAAGATCTTCCAACACACTTTTAATGTGTGATTTTGGCAGTACCACCTGTTGAACTATACGTACTCCATCGGAACTTTCCCACTTCCGATATAACAAACCATTCGAAAGATGCAAGGATTCCCATTGAGCCCAGTACGCCTTTATAGTTCGACTGTATTTAGATATTTCCTGCCAAAGAGGTCTTACTCCATTTTTAAGCCAATCTCGTATAACTCTTAATTCGTTATCTTTCTTTTGACTCTTCTTAATGTTTTCCAGAGAAATCTGGTCATTATCTTCTTGCTGTTCAACTGTGGTCATCCGCAGACTAACTTCTTCGGTTACATTCTCTTTTTGTGCTAGCTGACGTTGGCTTTGAACTTGTAATTCATTTAATGCATTTTGGTATTCTTGCAATTGTTTATTTAACACATTCTTCTCTTTCATCAGTTTTTGACATTCGTTTTCTAGATTGGACTGTGTAGTTTTTGCATTATTTTGAATTACTTTACACTCTTCTTGCAATATTGTCACCTGTTCTCTTAATCTATCTATTTTATTTTTACTAATCGCTAGTTGTTCCTTCAAATGGCTAACTTCAAATTCCAGTGTATTTTCTTCCTTTCTATGGTCAGTTGTAGGAAATCTGTTTCTTAGTGACCATCTACCATCATTTCTAGTGAGACTTTGCGACAGGCTTCTGGATGTCGAACTAGGCGACCTTCTGATCTCATTCTTGTATTCTTCTTTTCGTGCTTGGGATCGGCTTCTGCAATTGGATTTTAGATGTCCCATTCTTCCGCAGTTAAAACATCTTCTGTTTTCATTTCGAGGTTTTTGTTGGATATTTTGTAGTAAGCTTAATATCTGGGATAAAACTAGTTGTTCATTATCTGTGGTAGTGACTTGCTTATTTTCTGTAAATCTTATTTCTTTTAATTGTGGAAGAGATCTAGAAATATTTTTCGCCGCTTCGTACTCCTGAGCGGAGATTAGTGCTTTATCTAGCATTTTGTGGTGTTGTAATCGCAGAGCCTGTTGCATTTCGATATCATGCAGTCCATCTATGAAAGCCTGTATACCGATTTGTTCCAGAAAATCTCTTGGTGCCTGAGGATATGCCAAATGTAATAATCTTTTAATATCGGCTTCAAATTCTTGCAGGCTCTCATTATGTTTTTGATACCGAACTTTAAGCTGACTTTGAAAAACCTGCTTCAGATGTTGTTGGCCATATCTTGTTTCTAAAGCTTGAACAAGTGAGTCATAACTAGGTGAATCCTGAGGAAGAAATTGAAGGACGGTTGCTGCCTGACCTCGAAGCGACACCACCAAGGAAGCTGCCATTTCTCTTTCAGTCCAGCCATTTGCTTTAGCTGCAGCTTCAAATTGGAAACGATAAGTTTCCCACGCTGTTTGGCCATCAAACGTGGGTGGTTTTAAAATTTTGCTACTTCTAATTATGCCTGGATCAACGATGGAAGAGGAAAGGGCTGTTTGTTCGGATTCGATATTAGTAACTGAAACAATATGAGATAAAGAAGCTTGGGTATTAATTTTGTTTGCTAACTCTACTATTTGTTTTTCTAAACTATATTTCAAATCGTTTTGTTGCTGCTTTAAATCGTTTTGTTGCTGTTCTATTTTATTTTCTAAATGATTTTGTTGTTGGTCTATTTTGTTTTCTAAATAATTTTGTTGTTGTTCTATTTTATTATCTAAACAGTTTTGTTTTTCTTCTAATATATCTATTTTATTAGTAATTCGACTTACCTCTAACTGAAAATGCTCGTGAATTTGGGACAAACTATTCATAATTTCTACCTCTGCTTGTCTACGCCTCTCCTCCTCTTCTTTTCTAAGCTTTTTATCTTCCTCTTTCTCTTCTTGCCTACGTTTCTCTTCATTTTCTTTCTCTTCTTGCCTACGCTTCTCTTCATTTTCTTTCTCTTCTTGCCTACGTTTCTCTTCATTTTCTTTCTCTTCTTGCCTACGCTTCTCTTCATTTTCTTTCTCTTCTTGCCTACGTTTCTCTTCATTTTCTTTCATTTTTAAAAACCATGCTGGTGGTCCGGATGTATCCATTTCCTTCTCAACTTTAGATGATCTGGTATTTACCATAAACAATTCTCAACATCTTCTTCAATATCTCTTAAATCCCACCGCTGTCACCAATGTTACAACTTTTTCAAAGTAACTTTATTCAAACTTAAATACAATATAAACTTTAACAAACTGACAACTGTCGACTACTAAATCTGAATTACAACTGAACTATAGAATGTCAAACACATAATGTTTATATAGTTTTCTGACGTTCTAGATGTCACCAGACATTTCTGGGTTATTACATGACATTCAGAATATTCTCGTACGTGACTACTTCTTCTTTCACGTCGAGGGACTCTTTCTATGTAGGAACAATCTACGGAACTGTCATAACAGTATACATAATGATATTATTGTTTATATTACTGAACAGAGAATTGAACACACTTTCAAATTAGTTGCCACACGATCCCTATTCCCATTTAACAAAATCATCTATTACGTTATCACGCTTAGATGAATGACGTCACTAGTATGAAATATATGCCAAAAAATTGTAATTTAAAAATAAAATCGACCTGTTTCGGGATTTTTTCCCAAGTCGTCCATTTTAGATAAAATGAATTTATTCCATAACTTAGCCCCTCTCTGTATAAAGATACTTTACTCTTGACAGAAATTCATATTTTTTGACATCTCTCATATACTATTAATAAAAATTAATATCAGATGATTGCATCTTCGGTTTTAGACCATGCAGAACTTTTTATGAAGAATATCTTTTTTGCGTAAAATCGTTAATAAAATTTTTTTCCATATGGTTCCAACTTACAGGGACATACTGTATATATTCATACATTAGTAATTATTCATTTGTTTTAAATTTTTAATATTATCCAAATATATACTATTCATTTTAATTTTCAAAACATATCTAAATTTTATGATAAATAAATCCACTTAGTAAATATTTGATTAGTTTTACGTACATGACTGAAACAGTATAGATATTTGCTCAATAATAATAAAAAATTTCGTTCGCAAATCCTACACCACTACAGTTAATTTCTAGACCGAAATAGTATAGGATATGTAACTAATATTCTGCATACAAACCCTATTCGAATTCAGTCGCTGCCATGACTGAAATGGTATAGGATATGTAACTAATATTCTGCATACAAACCCTATTCGAATTCAGTCGCTGGCATGACTGAAATGGTATAGGTTTTGTAAATTCGCAGCCTGGCTATGGAGGAAAGCGTAATAAGTGCTGTGTATAAAAGAAGGGCAATTTGGGACCCAGCAGACCCACTATGTGACGAACCATGGCTTAAAATATCTGTTTTATTTATTCTTTGCAGTTGCAGTAAAAAAATCCAATATTAAAGTCAGGTGAATTTAAAAAACAATTTGTACGTTTTTAAGTCGATTTTTCTCCACTTTGTGAAAAGTGTAAGTGAGTTTTACCTCTAATAGGACGATATGCTAAAAAAAGAATGTGTGTGTACTTTGTACGCACGTAAGAAGTTATACTTCTATTATATGATTTAAACGAAATTAATATACTTTTTATTTATATTTTGTTTAAATATTAAACTAATTTATACTTACTACTTCTCAAACATTTTTATTAGAACAGTGCCAAAAATTAAAATAATAAAAGAATAAAACACACACAAACACATTAAACAAGCCACAAATGATGTCTGAACATTAATTGTCGAAATTTTTTTTAACTAAATACGTATTTTCTGAAAATACAATTATATAATAAATATACTTACAATCATAAAATGTATTAAAAAAAAAACAAAAAAGAAAAGTTTCTATTGGGACTCGAACCATCGCTGATAAGAGCGGTTGGTATTGGAATTCATTCGCCTTCTCCGCTTAGCCACGGACACTATGTGTCATTATTTACGAAGATCGACTAACTAAACGGATTAAACTTGTGATATTTTGATATTTTGAAAATTGATCAAATTATTTTAATTTTGAATTGAAATGATTTAGAATTGAAAAAATACAACAAAACATAGAGTAAAAAAACAATATATTAGGTGAATTTTCATAGAAATTTTGATGGTAATCAAATTATATAAATAAAAGTATTACATACTATGTATTTTGGCAGATCAAATAGGTAGGTTTATACCCATGATACATTAACAATTATTACGTACCTGTTGCTTTTAAAAACTATTTAAAAGTCACTACAATATTATAAACTTTTTTGTTTCTGTCCTCACAACAATAAAACTAATATATTATACATTTGTTTACCTTTACCTTTACCTCCAAACCACAGCTGCCATATCGGATAATTTTTGACATGTCATTTGAACATCCAATCAGAACAAAGTTATAATGCGCATGCGCCGGGCTGATAGGTTTTAACATATAAAAAAATCACCCTCTATCGCCGGTAAAGAAGTATAACTTCAAAAACAAACCAAATATAACGTAACAAATGAATCAAACGATTCCTCAACAGTGAGTTGGATACTGACTTCTGACTTTATTTCACTCTTTCACTGCGTCCAGGATGCAGCGCCCCTTCACCATCCACCCTCCAAGCGACCATCTAGCATCCTGCAGTGCGGCATCGGCTTAAGGGATATACTCACATATTGCTCACTGAGTTCTGCAGTGGCACAACCGCACAACCTGTTCTTGCTCTCATTGACTTAGTTTTATATAAACATTTTTTTTATTAAACTTCTTGAATAAAATTGATTCGTTAAGTTTAGTAGCCCTTCGTATATTTCTCTGGCGATATTCTTGATTACCTAGTGATTAATACTGTTTCGTGTGATTTTTCATTATTTATTTTACTCTTCTATTTCTTATTGTTATAGTCATTTACAAATCATTTTTAGATATCGCATTAGACCAAAATATATGCGCAATGTAAGCAACAGAAACTTATCAACAAATATTTTGGGTAAACCTGTGGCAGTTCCCATAGGAATATCTCCCTCTGCTTTTCAGAAAATAGCACACCCGGATGGAGAATGTGCTACTGCAAAAGGTAGGTTTGTAAATTTTATGTTTATACATGTTTATGTTTGAAGGTTTGTACATTTGATATGTGGTATGTATTTATTTTAGCTGCCCAAGAATCAGACACCATCTTGATATTAAGTTCACACTCTAATTGTACCTTTGAAGAGGTCGCGAAAGCGGCACCACATGGAAGAAAATGGCTACAATTGTATATTTTTCGAAGCAGGTCAGTAATAAGTTTATTTTAAATTATCGATTAAATCGAAAAACATAATATTATGTATAATAGTAATAATAATGATAGACCATGATAGTTCCACGTTAGTTTCAGTAAAAAAATAATGGAAACCATATGTGGTTCTTCTTCCACATATTCGCTCCGTGCCTGACTGACGCGACACCTAACGTCGTCACTTGACATTTTTGGCGACCACAATTTAAAGTTAAGCATATGATAAATACATATATTGTGAAGTTGAAAATTATTAATAATTATTAGTTTTTTAATAATATTTTTCCAATTTATGTATAAAATGGATGTAGTATTAAGAAATTGGGTTTCTAAAAACTCATCACAATTGATCTTTTCAACCCCAAACGGATCAGAAAAGGAAAAAATCTATCCTCGTTTTTTAAACTAAGAGGAGTAATTCAAATTTACCGCGCTGTAATGCTTGTTTGTAATTGGTCCAATCAATTTAGCAGGCAAGTTTAGTTCATGAAACTATGAAATTTTGACAATATTGACTTTTTAATTTCTTAGATTAATTAATTATATCGGCGATTTTTTGCTGCTTTCTGTGTTATTCCTTCAATTTTTAGATTTTTAGTTTGCACTTTTTGTATTATTACCCAGATAGCACAAGTACGTTTTATGGACATCCAATGGACGTACATCTGTGTACATTGGAACGTCCAATGGACGTCCCGCTAAGGTACAATGGACATCCGATGGACGTCCAACGAACGTCCAGAGTTCACAAAATTGGACGTCCATAGAACATTCGCAACAAACGTACAGTGTACGTTGTTGGAGCTTTGAGTGTACGACTTATGTACATTCAATGTACATCTGATGTACATTCAATTAACGCCTTATTGACATTTTTAGCCCACTTTTAAAGCGGTTGATGGAAGAATATCATATATAAGAATGGAAAATAAACAAGCAAATTTAACATTTGTTAATATATATGCCCCTACAGAGAATGCTCCCGAAGAAGAAAAGAATGAATTCTATGAGAAACTTGAAGAATTGTACGAAGAAATACCAAAGAACGACATACTAATCCTGTTAGGAGACTTCAACGCAAAGATAGGGAAACAAGACACGAACAGAGAAATCGCAGGAAAAGAAACGATCCATCAAAATACGAATAACAATGGCAGGGGAGTATGTAATACTCTCCAATACTTTTATTACTAGCACCCAATTCAAGCACAAAAAAGAGCACAAAGTAACGTGGCTAATACCTGGAACAACAGACGGAAACCAAATAGACCACATCCTAATCTCAAAAAAATGGAGAACAATTGTACAGAATGTGAAGTCCTATAGGGGAGCCAATGCTGATTCGGATCACATTTTGGTGATAGGCGACATGAAATTGAAGATTCTTAAAGACAAAAACGACAGAAAGAAAAGAAAGAGGTGGAATCGGTCAAAACTAAATACAGTACAACCTGCCATATCCGGACCTGTCATATCCGGACCTCCCCATATCCGGACGATTCTGAGCCGTCCGGATCTACCGAGAAAGGCAGTCCTGCTATTGGACAACCCACTAAAAGAAGAACTAAAAGATGGCGAAATAATGTATTATAGAATCTATAAAACGTGTCTATCGACGAAAGTTATTGACGGCGTTGATTACTGGAATGTATGAAGGAGAAAACGTTTCAGAGACTGTAAAAGAAGTAGTGGTCTTGATATCCGGATTTTTTCATATCCGGATCGATCTGTCGCCACATTGATCCGGATATGGCAGGTTTGACTGTACAGATAATGCAAACAGAAAATTCTGCAGTAAGTTGGAAGAAAAACTACTAGTCCTAAAACCACCATAGATGAAACATGGGAAGACATAAAAGATAGTATTTTAACAACAGCAGAGGAGACGATAGGACTAATGGAAGACAATAAAAGAAAATATTGGTACGATGAAGAATGCGAGCAAGCTAGTAAAGACAAGGACAAAGCAAGACACAGGCGGTTGGCCACAGGGGAACAAGAAGATCTCCTACACTATAAAGAGAAGAAGAAGGAATCAGACAAATGTTGCAGAACTAAAAAGAAGAAATGGATTGAAGACTTACTGCTGGAACTCGAAGCTAATAGTAACGATAATGCAAGACTATATAAACACATAACAGCACAGAATAAAAAAAAGATACCGGCAAATATTGGAAAAAAGGAATGGGAAACACACTATAGAGAATTATTCAAAAAGAAATACGATGCTGGAAATGCAGAAAATTAAAAACAAACAGAAAATAGAAATGAAGAACAATCAGAGCCTCCCTCATACAACGAAGTATTGGCGACCATAAACAGATTAAAGACAAGGAAAGCAGCAGGACCAGATGACCTTATAAATGAGTTCTTCAAGAAAGGGGGAGAGGAACTAGCCCACAGAATCCACAAGCTGATAGAACGAATATGGGAAGAAGAACGCATGCCGAACGACTGGAATTGCGGTCTGATAACACCAATCCCTAAAAAAGGCGACAAGACGAAATGCACTAACTACAGGGGAATCACGCTATTAAATACAATGTACAAAATATTAACTAATTTGATCAGACAAAGAATAGAAAAAGAAACGAGAACAAAAATAGGTGAATACCAACATAAATTCAGAGAAGGTAAGTCAACAATAGACGCTATACACATTGTAACGCAAATCGTCGAAAAAAGTTACGAGAACGGAATAGATCTCCATATACTGTTTATTGACTACAAGCAAGCCTTTGACAGTGCAATAAGGAAGGAGCTAATTACTGATATGAACCAACTAGGCATTCAAGAAAAACTAATAAGTCTCACGAAAATGACGATGAAGGAATCCAAGGCACGAATCTTAACAAGGGAAGGCCCGTCAGATGAAGTACAAATGGAGGTAGGTGTCAGACAGGGAGACTCCCTGTCAACAACATTATTTAACATTGCCATAGAGGGTGCAGTAAGAGCAGCCAAAATTAGGGGAACTATTATCGAATCTTCAGCCCAACTGATAAGCGTATGCAGACGATATTGCACTGGTTACTAGAGATTTAAAAACCATGCAGAATATAATATTAATACTAGATAAAGAAGCAAAGAAGAGAGGGCTAGTAATAAACCAAAGCAAAACGAAATACCTCGAGTGCTCAAGAGAGAATACGAACATCGAGAAAGAAATTAAGCTTGGTGCATATACATTTGAAAGAGTACACCGTTTCAAATACTATAGAGTGATGGTGAATGGCAGAAATGATAGAGCGGATGAAATAAATGAACGCATCCTACTGGGTAATAAAACCTACTGGAACTACCAAAAATTCTTGAAAAAAAAAATTAATTAGTAAGAAAACCAAATTAAAAATTTACAAGACTGCAATCAGGCCAGTGATCACCTATGGTGCAGAGACGATGAGCCTAACACAAAAAGATGAAATGAGGTTAGAAATCTTAGAGAGAGAAGAGAGAAAGGCGCAAAGGCTCAGGTGACTGGGACATACAGAAAGAGCTAACCCAGACTCTACGCTAAAGCGAATAACTGGCTGGAGACCAACAACAGGGAGACCAAGGGGAAGACTAAAAACAATATGGAGAGATCAAGCCCTAGGAGATATAAAGAAGCTGAGAATCTACAATTGGAAGGAGCGTTGTAAGGACCGGAAAGAATGGAGGAAAATTGTAGACAGGGCCAAGTCACACACGCTGCTATAATAATAAAAGACAACAGCGGACTGATTCTCCGCAACAAATGAATCAGAGAGCCCAAAAGGGCGGCGAACACTCCGCCAGGAGTGAATAAGCCATGACGACGATGATACGTGTTAGGCACACGTCATACGTCAATCTTATTTGGATTTGCTAAGTAGTCATATTTTAAAACCGATGTTTAAAATGGCGACCGATAAGTCATCGAATGATAACTAATCGACAATTTATGTGGCATTCAGCAGAAAATCACTAAGCGATTAGTCAGCGATTGAGTCTGCTGAATGCACCCATTATTTTGTGTGTATCTGTCTTTTGAGTTTACTTCTCCTGGTTTAAATATTTTCTCTAATTTATATGTAATTATTGGATATCTATAAAAACTACACTTACTATTTTGGCTATTAGTAGCACAATTAGGTAAATACGCAACATTTATTTACAATTTTTGATAAAATTTGATATACAATACAAAGTTTGACATTACAAAGAATCGCCAAAATTGTCATATTTGCCGCTACTCACGCTGGCATCGTTTCGTGTATTCTTTTTCTCATAGGCACGTTTCAGTGCGTCACAGTTTTTGGATTTCTTTCTAACGCATTAACTTGTATGTGACAGAAAAAAAGGCACGTCCGTGATTACAGACATTAATAACATTTATTCTAGCTGTCGATAGATGGCGCTATAATCGAAAAAAAATATTTACGAATTATATATCTACGAATATAATCTGTACAATTTATAAGACTATACAAATCAAAGAAAATACCATTTTATAAATGCAATAAACACAATTGATTTGTTTTTATGCCAAAATGCAAATAAAATGTGACAACTGTCACATTTAAGGCTATGGATACATAATTCGCAAATATTTTACGGCTATCTCTACCTTTTCTGTCTTTACATGGCAAATTACGTGTAGTAAAATTCACACTGGTATGGATATGTAAATATTACTAGAATGTCATTCTACTTGACAATGTCATAACTAACTTAAAGAGATGGCTTTTGAATATTGTTGGATAACTGTTATTTTTTGTATAATTGCAAATTATTAATTCAATTAATAAATATGATAATTTTTTCACTAACTATGTATTCAGTGATTGTAATAGTTTATATGTACCTAGAAAAAAACTAATACTCAATCTAGAAAAGAGGAAAAGTGTTAAAGTGATTTTTTATAATATATTGTTACTATGGAACGCTTACAATTTTGAACATCTTTAACAACAAAATACTTGGATCACAGAATATATCTTGATGTATTCTCTGCTTCTATCTTCCATAAATAATACACAATAAATAACTTTTTATAAAGTTCACGCCTTAAATCAATTATTTATCAAATACACTATATTTCAATATTATTTAATCAACAACTCAAAATATTCCCGATTCATGTTAAATATTTAAAATTGTCACTGATTGTCAGTGTTTGACTGACATTATCCTGACAATATTCTATTCGACTGACTGCGTTGTATGACAAATATAGATCTGGAAAATATTACCACGGACATTGTGTTCATTTTTTTCGAATCCTGAAAAGACCAATAAATATTTTTGAAAAATGTAAACGCAGAATGAAAGACTAAATTATTACCGAGGGGCGAAAGTCCCTTAGAATAAATAAAAAGTTTATTTTGATTGAGATATTTGAAATTAAAAATAACACTAAATTTTCTCGTAGTTTTTCACCCCTGTAACTTATTAAAATAAACATTATAGAAGTTCTCGGGGACTTTCGGCCCTCGCTAATAACGTAATCTTACATTCTGCGTTTAAATTTTTCAAAAATACTTATTAGTTTTCTCAGGATTCGAAAAAAATGAATCCCCATTTGAATAGCATTGCAGCCGAAAATACGTACTACCGATCCTCTTAACTAAAATGTCATGTTAGAATAAATGTGTAGGGAGCGTTTAAGTATTAACGCGATTTTTGACCCCTCCCCCTCTACGTAACGCATGGGCGTTTAACTATTGCGTAACGCACTTTTTGAAGATTTTTGAACCCCCCCCCCCCCCAACCTGCGTTACGTAATACTTGAACGGCCCCTTATCACGGACACCTTTTTTTTTCTATTATTTGTGACGCACTGAAAAATGCTCATGAAAAGGACTATATCCCCACCATGGTCACGTACGGAGCGAATAATACTTGTTTTTCTGTCTTTTTAACAGTGTATATTATGTTTTAGGGAAATTACGAAAGATTTTGTAAAAGAAGCAGAAAAAAATGGCTTTGAAGCATTAGTAGTTACCGTGGATTTTGCTCTATATGGTATACATTTAGGAGATTTAAGAAGCCAATTTAAGACACCACCTCATCTTGAGTAAGTACGATAATATAAGGAGTTATAAAAGTGTGCAAGCAAAATTTTTTCCTTTATAATTCTCGTAACTCTGAAAATTTTTGCGCCAATGATGAAAATGAAATTCTTAATTGTATGACAAAAAATACGCAATAACTACCTCTTAACATGCACCAAATATCATTTGCATATTTATCAACCGGTTTCAGAGCAATATACAGGGTGTCCAGAAACTCTACCGACAAACGAAGACAGGAGATTCCTCAGATAATTTTAAGACAATTTAACCCAATTCACCTAGTCCGAAAATGCTTCTTAAGGGAGCTAGAGCTCTTTGAAGATGGCGTCATGAAATTAGTTTTTCTTAAATACCTCCAGAACGCTTCTATTTAGAAAAACGAAAATTGGTATGCATATTTACTTTTCAGAGATGAATCAATTCCATCCATTGCAAATTGATAGTACCGCTCATAGGCGTCCGTTTTGGGTAGAGCAACGGGTATTTTACGCATAACTTTGTTGTCCTTAGCTTTTATGCATTTTTGATACCGGATTATTAAATTGTGAGGTATTCTAGTACTAAAAGGTACTCTTGCTTTACATACCGTTTTCTAGAAAAATCGATTTAAAAGTTTTTCGTTTTTGGAATTTGAAAAAAAATTGAAAGAACTTTTCAACTTAAAACGAAGTATTTTACCAATACAAAGTAAGAATAACTTTTAGTACTCGAATACCTCATAATAAAATAATCTAGTGTCAAAAGTGCTAGCTCCCTTAGGAAGCATTTTCGGACTAAGTGAATTGGGTTAAATTATCTTAAAATTATCAGTAGTAATTGCACAAGAGCTCTGAAATTATTGAATTTTTCCCGAGTGACACTTTGACAGTTTTAATTTCACGAGCCGAAGGCGAGTAAAATTATGTCGAAAGTGTCACGAGAGCAAAAATTCTATATTAATTTCAGAGTTCGAGTGCAAACTGTTGTGATTATTTCATGAATAAACCTGTTCAAAACCAAAATTTTATTGTAATTTATTTATGTAAGTACAAATTAGTACCATTAAACACACAGTTTTTATAAATATTTGACGACTGAAAGTCATCACTTTTATAATTTTTAAAACATTAATTGTCATTAATGTCACTGAATGTATTTTTTCGTAGCAACGAAGGGCATCTGACGTAATATACTTAACGACGGGAGATTATCAAAAATTATCACCTTCATTTGCATTTCTGTAGCTTTCTATTGGTCAGAATCTCCTATGAATGAAATAATCTGAAGAATCTCCTATCTACGTTTGTCGGTTTAATTTCTGGACATCCTGTATAAATCGTCACTTTGTCACAAAAATGTCGACACCCGAGTCTCGGAAACGAAGCATTTGCGGACATACGGTTATATAACAAACTGTCATTATTTTTTCATGCAGAATTATATACATTGTTATGCTCTACTTTACCTATTTATTTAGATTAGCAAATTCTTAATTTAATTGATTATTCAATTATTTTATTTACTGCCTATGTAAAACAAAACTAAATTCAAATTAAAGGGCCTAGCCGGGTAAGATGGTGAAAAGTGCCCATAACTCGATTTAAATTCCATACAGGCCACTTTTTAGCACATATTCACTTTCTGAAATTTTTAGCCCCCTAAGTGGTCACGTGACCCCCCCTAGAGCCTAAAAAGGCTTTTTATTTTTTATTTTTTATCTCAGCCACGTCAAGAGCTAGCCAAAAACTTTATTTAAAAAAGTTGTTAGTTTCAAAAAGATCTATATTAAATTTTTTTTTTATTTTTGGCGGGAAATTCGAATTTTTAGAACAATTTTAAACTTTTAAATAACTCTGAAAAAAAACTAAGACACTCGTTTTTACGAAAATCAATTATAACGTGTATTTTTGCACAATCTTTCACAATGAATTTTTTTAGATTTTTAAAATTGGTGAAACGTACCTTTTAAAATAAAAAACCGCATTTTTTCGTTTTTTGATACAATTTTATACATATTTTTCAAAAAAGGTAACACTGTCACTATAATAGGTAAAAAACTGAAAAATAATTGGGGTTTGCTTTATAAAATTTTTTTGTAACGCCATCCATTTTCAAGATACAGGGCAGTGAAGAAAACAAAATTTTACACATTTTTTACGATTTTGCTGAAACTACTGGCAACATTGTAATAAAACTTGGCGGGTTTTAAGAGGTAGTTATTGTGCATATTTTGACATACAACTAAGGATTTGATATTCATCATTGGCGCGCATAATGGTAATGGTCTGAACTTTTTAAAGAATAAAGATAGTACGCCACTGACATAGTTCAAATTAACAATCGTTTTTGAATTCCTCGTTCAATTTGTGACAAAAAATCTGTCTTCTTATTTTTTCATACGACGCGCCATTTTTATTCAAAAAATAAAAGATCTTAATCCTTACAAAGCATTCGAACTTCTAGTAGTTTCTACAACTACATACATAAACTCGTACAGTACATCCATTATAAAAATTAATTCGAATACTTTGGAAGCGTTAAGATATTTTATTTTTTGCAACAAAACGGCGCGTCGTATGAAAAAATGGTAAGATAGATTTTTTGTCACAAATAGAACGAGGAATTCAAAAATGATTGTTAATTTGAAATATGTCAGTGGCGTACCATCTTTTTTTCTGTAAAAATTTCAGACCATTACCCGTATGCGCGCCAATGATGAATATAAAATTCTTAATTGTATGTTAAAAATGCACAATAACTACCTTTTAAAACCTGCCAAATTGTATTGCAATATTGCCAGTAGTTTCGGCAAAATCGTAAAAAATGTGTTAAATTTTGTTTTCTTCAACGCCCTGTATCTTGAAAATGAATGGCGTTACAAAAAAATTTTATTAAGCAAACCCCAATTATTTTTCATTTTTTTACCTATTCTAGTGACGGTGTTACCTTTTTTGAAAAATATGTATAAAACTGTATCAAAAAACGAAAAAAAAAACCGAAAAAATGCGGTTTTTTATTTTTAAAGGTACGTTTCACCAATTTTAAAAATTTGAAAAAATTCAGGGTGAAAGATTGTGCAAAAATGCACATTATAATTGATTTTCGTAAAAACGAGTGTCTTAGTTTTTTTTTCAGAGTTATTTAAAAGTTTAAAATTGTTCTAAAAATTCGAATATCCCGCCAAAAAATTTAAAAAAAAATTTCATATAGATCTTTTTGAAATTTACAACTATTTTAAATAAAGTTTTTGGCTAGGTCTTGATGCGGCTGAGATAAAAAATAAAAACATAAAAAGCCTAATTAGGCTCTAGGGGGGTCACGTGACCACCTAGGGGGCTAAAAATTTCAGAAAGTGCGTTCCTCTATATGTGCTAAAAAGTGACCTATATGGAATTTAAATTGAGTTGGGGGCACTTTTCACCATCTTACCCGGCTAGGCCCTTTTCCAATCAATTTTATATTCTCAGGGCTAATTTTGTATTTGATACAATACCTGTGATCTGAGGCTTCTAGTATTTCTAGTTGCTTACTTGTTCCAGCGTGGAAACAGGGAAATTAAAAACACTCAAAATCATATACATGTAATCTATTGTTTTTATCAAATAAGCCGTGTACATATATATATGATTCAAAAAATACTAAAATTTAACTTTGTTGCAACAATTTCTAACTTAATAAATTAATCTCTAACTCTGATATCTCCTTGTTTTGACAAAAAAAATTATTTAATTAATTCATTATTTACTCATACTAAATTTAATGAATTTTACTTTTCCTGTTTTGAATTGATTTCTCAAATTTGAAATGACTAACTGCGTTCAAAAAAAATGTTCAATAAACAAATAAACAAATATGGTTTTGATATAAACAAATTTTCTCCATTCCGACAAATGATTTGACTAAACTTTTTGTCTCTTCACTCCCTCGTTTTCTGGATTGCGCCGTCCTTGATGCTCCCAACACGTACTCTCTGGATGTTACAAAAAAGTCCCTCACGTCAAAACTGCTTCCAAGAAAAACACACAGGACTTGCTCGACTTCTATTACTCAGTTTTCCTTGCTCTATATCTTGTGCACAAAAAGATAATAATCAGCTACTCGTTCTAGACTCAAAGGAATCTCCCTCGGACCAGGAAAATATCCGTTCAACCGGTCGACAATTTGGTTTCAACTTGATTCTGCTCGCAAAGGCTGATCACACCACTCTACACTTATTACTCACTTTTAAAAACTCGACTGCCTTCCATCGATGTTCATTACACAGTGCCCCTTATTTCTCTCTCAAATCCAGACTCCAAATTCATTATCCCTTCTCCCGATATTTTCGATCCAATCAACAACAACCTCTCTCAAACCATTTATTTCTTAAGAAACCAAATATTCTTCCACATAACTTTTCCAATTTGTCAAATTTCAAGAAATATCATAATTAGTTCTTTTCTACTTTCTACTTTTACATCTAAAAACTAATACAATTTGTTTACCAAATTAAAACCTTCTCGGAAAGATCTTAAAAACGTTATTGTTCCCGTCAACGCTCTGTCCACTTTCTAATCACCGAATTGTTTGTTAATGTCCCGTCCATTTCGTCGAATCATTATCACTAATCGTTTTCATTTTTCCGAAACACTTGTTTAATAGCAAAATTAAATTCTATACAATTTTGGTCATATACAGGGTGATGAAAAACTATGATCTTATGGTCTTTGATATAAATTTAATTTTTTTGAATTTCTTAAAAAAAACAATTCTACAACAACATATTAATATTTTTTAGGTCGATCAATTTTAAAAAGTATAGAGATGGCGATAATACAATAAACTTCGTTGATTTTACTGACCCAGAAGTAGAATGGAGCTACATTACTTGGTTAAAAACTATCACTAATTTACCCATCGTAGTCAAAGGTGTATTGACCGGTGAAGACGCTATTGCAGCAGCAGATGCCGGAGCTTCCGCTATTCTCGTATCGAACCATGGTGGTAGACAACTAGATAGTCTTCCCTCTGCGGTATATTGTGATTCTACAAAAAAATGAAATAATAGCTTTAATATAAAATTTTTCAGATAGAAGCATTACCAGAGGTGTCAAAGGCAGTAGGACATAGAATTGAAGTATACATGGATGGAGGAATCAGAGATGGGACTGATGTATATAAAGCCCTAGGACTGGGAGCTAGAATGGTGTTTATTGGTAGACCTGCATTATGGGGTTTAACTCACGATGGAGAAAAAGGTGTTAAGAAAATTTTAGAAATCCTAAAAAAGGAACTAGATAATGCAATGGGAATTACAGGTAATGCCGCGTATTTTTATATCTTATTTAAAATCATTCTAATATCTTTGCCCTTTCGCTTGTTTTTAATCTTTCATCTTCTTTATTTGTACGGTATTCAAAACTTTCTCTATGTTAATAGAAACATATTTCATCCATATCTGTCTTTTTTACTTCGTATTTGGTCCACCTGTCTCGTCTAAATGCTCTGATCGACCTCTGAGCATCAAATTGTGTCCTAGTCTAATATCCCAAATTATATTGGAAAAAAGACAATGAAAAAAAAAATGAAAAATAAAAAAAAATAATAATAATAAAAAAAAAATTAATAAATAAATAAATAAAAAAAAGATTAAAAAAAATTACAACGAAAGGAAATAATTCCAAATAGAAATAAAACTCGTTGAAAAATTAGATATAGGTATTCCGGTAGGTGTGTTGCTGGAATTAATTGAAATGAATGTAATAAAACGAACGGTAAATATTTATTTATTTTCGTAACAAAAGGTATTTGCGCTTAGGTCTCTCTCGGAAAAGGGCCGAATGATTTGTGTGTGATTCGTTCACCCGCTGTGTCGTGACTAAAGAAGAAAGCCGCAAACGATAATATGTTTGTCCTTTCCTCTGACCAGATGAGCAATAAATTACTAGGTCTGGCGTATACTTTTGCAGTTTTAAGAAAACAATTTCGAATGCATTAAGTGAGTTGTTGACATAATGGTCTGATATGGTAATTAATTTATGAGGACTTTTGTTAAACTAACATTCCAAAAACATGTGGTCAGAGGATGCATTCGTTTCGTAAAACCATGTCTTTCTTAGCGTCTGTTTTGTATATTAACGATGACTTTATATGACCCAATATTATTTCGTTTTGAGAAAAAATATTAAAATTAAAATTAGCAAAAATAGTAATAAGCGTATCGCTATACACCCCCCTCCGAGAAACGATAGATAGTACATAATATATAATGTAATGAAAAATGAAAATAGATAAAAAACAATGCAAAGTTAATACGAGGAGAAAGAAAAAATCACTTGATTCACTGTGAACTGACACTTTCTTGGTAACTTCCAGTAAATCTTGCTTTCCTCTTCGGTCTGTTGTTTGTTTTGCTGGATATTGTCATTTTTTCTGTTTCGTGATGGGTACTTTCGTGAAGCTCGTAAGCTGGTTTCAATCTGTCTATGGAAATTGTCGATTCTTTTCCATTTACCCGGACGGCAAAAGTCTTGTCACCTCGCTTAACAACTGGAAAAGGACCGTGATATGGGTTTTCTAAGCTGCTTTTGATTGTATCACGGCGGATGAAAACGTGAGAGGTGGTTTTCATGTCTTTGAAAATGAAGGTACTTTTGGATCCATGATGCGACGGTTGCGTAGGACGGAGGTTTTCTAAATGGTTTCGAAGCGTTTTTAAATAAATGTGAGCATTGTCGGCGGTGTTTCTTTGTGACGAAAACAATAGTTCACCTGGCAAACACAATGGTTCTCCGTACACGAGTTCGGCGGCTGAAGTACCTAAATCTTCTCTCCACGCTGCTCGTATGCCCAGTAACACTGAAGGTAGGCTTTCGGTCCATCGGATGTTTTCATGACATCGAATTGCTGCTTTTAACTGTCGATGAAACCTTTCTACTATACCATTTGCTTGCGGATGATAGGCGGTTGTCCTTAAATGGGTAGTTCCAGTTAATTTGCATATTGATTTGAAGAGATGCGATTCGAATTGTCGGCCTTGATCTGTTGTGATGCGCTTGGAAGTGCCGAAACGAGCTATCCAACCAGAAAAAAATGTTCTGGCTACTGTGTCTGCTTCTTGATTAGGCATCGGGAAAGCTTCTGGCCAACGTGTGAAACGGTCAACGCATGTTAGACAGTATCTGTTTTCTTCTGAGACCGGCATCACTATAATGTCTATGTGGACGTTGTTCGAATCGGCTGGAAGGTGGTAGAAAACTTCCAGTAGGTGAAACAATGTGGCGCGATATTTTCGATTTTTGGCACTGTAGACACGCTCGAGTCCATTTCCTCACATCTGATTTAATGGATGGCCAAACATATCGCTGTGTGATCATCTTCACAGAACTGTTAATTCCGGGATGTGCTAGGTTATGCATGGTGCGAAAAATTGCCATTCGAAGTAGTTTCGGTACAAATGGTCTGGCTGTAGATGTTGATATGTCACAGTACAAACTCACGTTTTGTTCGGAAAAGCGTATTTTCTTCATTTGAAGTGATTTTGTATATTAACGATAACTTTATATGACCCAATATTATTTCGTTTTGAGAAAAAATATTAAAATTAAAAGTAGCAAAAATAGTAATTAAGCGTATCGCTATATAGGTATATAAAACAATTCTTTGTAAAATTAAAGCAGGATTGTGATTGGATACCTACCTAAACAAACCAGTAGAAAGCAGGAAGTACTCCTTTGGAGCTTCCGCATAAATAATACAAACAATTCCAAAAAGGTAAGATGGCGAATGGACATTGACTCCGAAGCCAATAATGCTCAAACACACACACATACCTCGTATTTTGTGATCTACTGGCTTGAGTTTTTTTGTTCCTAAGATTATCTTCCTCTCTTATTTCTTCCATCTTCGCCATCCAATTTCTTACATCAGTATAATGTCCACAAAATAAATAATTTATATCTAGTAGTGCACCCTTAAGGTCATCGGTACATAATTCGCAAATATTTTACGGCTATTCCTACTTTTTCTGTCTTTACACGGCAAATTATGTGTAGTAAAATTCACACTGGTATGGATATGTAATCATTACTAGAATGTCATTCTACTTGAAAATGTCATCATTAACTTAAAGAGATGGCTTTTAAAAGTTCTTGGATAACTGTTATTTGTTAATTGCAAATTATTAATTAAATAATTAATTAGTGATTGTAATAATTTATATGTACAACAAAAACTAATACTCAATCGAGAAAAGAGGAAAAGTGATTTTTTAATAATATACTGTTACTATGAAACGCTTACAATTTTCAACATATTTAACAACAAAATACTTGGATCACAGAATATATTATCCTGATGTATTCTCTGCTTGGATCTTCCACAAATAATACTTAATAAATAACTTTTTATTGAGTTCACGTCTTAAATCAATTATTTATCAAATACACTATATATCAATATCATTGTTTATCTACACACTGGTCTAGTTATACAATGGTTGTACTATAAATTTTTATTATTTTTTTTAATGTTCTGTTAACCGTCTTTTCGATTATCCGTCATACCCTTGGTCCGGTGCCCTGACGGATAATCGAGGTTCCACTGTATCATACTAAATTTTCTCTTAGTTTTTCACCCCTGTAACTTATTAAAATAAACATTATATAAGTTTTCAGGGACTTTCGGCCCTCGCTAATAACGTAATCTTTCATTCTGCGGTTAAATTTTTCAAAAATACTTATTAGTTTTCTCAGGATTCGAAAAAAATGAATCCCTATTTGAATAGCATTGAGCCGAAAATACGTACCCATCCCCTTAAAGAGATAGTAAACATTACGTGTAATATTTTCTTTTTTATACAATTTTTTGTTATTAAATTAATTTCTCACTTTTTTCAGGATGTTCAAAACTAACCGATATAAATCAAGATCGAGTGGTTCATGAAAGTTACTACGCAAGGCAATGGTGATATTTCAGTATAAACATTTTTTATACCAGTATTGACACAACAATCACCAACATCGAGACCACAAAATTTACAACTATGTATTGAAAAAAACATTAATCTTAAGTCTTAAATTCATTTTGTAAATAAAAAATACATATTTTTGCTTTAATCCATTTCCATCAAAAAATTAAGCATAGTGTAATCGTTAAACTTAGTCAAGGGAGATACACAATAATGTACAAACTACAGGGGCATAAAACTACACTTCTGGCCAAAAAATCGGGACACCTTAAAAATGGGTCATTTTTGATATTTCGAATCTCCTAAACCTGTTGTCCGATTTTAGTGATTTTTTTAGTATGTTATAGCCTTATTCTTTAAGAATTTCGATGTAATAATATTGTTCCTAAACATGTAAATGTCATTATATACCGAGTGTAACAATAATACTGTGTTTTTTCCTTAAAGTTCAGAACACCCTGAGGAATATTCTAGCATTTAAAAAAATATTGAAATTAAAACTCAATTATAGTCTTAGCCTTTCTTAACCTTCTGCTTTGTGACTCATTCACTTATGTTGGATAATGAAAAAGTTAGGTACTTTGACAACTAGTCATGTTCTTCATCAATAGAGGGTGTTTCTAAATAAGCGCGACAAACTGTAAGGTATAATTCTGCATGAAAAAATGATGACCGTTTGATTTATGAACATATTATGTCTGCAAATACATACATACTTCATTTCCGAGATACGGGATGTTGATTTTTTTCTTACATACTGACGATTTATTTATGGCTCTAAAACCGGTTGAGATATGCAAATGGAATTTGGTGGGTTTTAGGAGGTAGTTATTGCGCATTTTTTGACGTACAATTATGTATTTTATATTCACCATTGGCGTGCATACGGGTCATATACCCTGTATGCACGCCAATGGTAAATATAAAATTTTTAGTTGTATGTCAAAAAATGTAAAATACCTACCTCTTAAAACCTACCAAATTTCAATTGCATACCTCAACCGGTTTTAGAGAAATAAATAAATCATCAGTTTGTAAGAAAAAATTCAACATCCCGTATTTCGAAAACGAAGCATTTGCGGACATATGTTTATAAAGCAAGCTGTCATTATTTTTTTATGTAGAATTAACCCTTAAAGTTTGTCGCACTTATTTAGAAACACCCTGTATTGATGAAGAACATGGCTAATTGTTAAAATACCTAACTTTTTTATTATCCAACATAAGTGGATGAGTCAAAAAACATAATTTTAAGAAAGCCTAAGGCTACAATTGAGTTTTAATTTCAATATTTTTTAAATGCTAGAATATTCCACAGGGTGTTCCCAACTTTGAGGAAAAAACACAGTATTATTGTTACACCCGGTATATAATGACATTTACATATTACTACATCGAGATTCTTAAAGAATAAGGCTATAACATACTAAAAAAATTACTAAAATCGGACAACAGGTTTAGGAGATTAGAGACATCAAAAATGACCCATTTTTAATATTTTTAAGGTGTCCCGATTTTTTTTGGCCAGGAGTGTATTTGTCATACCATGAAAATATGGGAGAGAGTAATTGGCAGACGCAATTTTCATTATAAGGCAGTTACAACGCACTTGTTTATGGTATTCTTGATCTTAAGAAAGTATGTGATAGCGTTCCTCGAGAGACTATGTGGTGGGCACTCAATGAGAAAGGAGTCCCCGGTGAATATGTAAAGGAGGGCGTAACAACTAGTGTTAGGACAAGTGTGGGAGAGACTGATAAAGTGAAAGTAGGATTGCACCAAGGCTCGGTGCTTATTCCTTTAGTTTTGGATCAAATAATACCGAAACTATATACAGGGTACTTTTCCGGTTGCTTAAGGTATGATAATGTTTTATAGTCTAACAATAAAACACTGAAAACGTTTGTTTTCTATACTTCCACAAAATTTATTACAACTATGTTACTACAGCTGTTTCGTCAGAGTGCCTTTCTCAAGTGATTTGGGTTACTATGGGTTTGCGTTTTTAAAGTCTTTAACTGAAGAGGTTGAGGAGTGGGGAGCTGTTTGTCTCGAGTTGGTTTTTCAGAATTATATCTGTATTTTTCAATTTATTAATTTCCATAGATTCTAATAAAGATAGCTTAAGGCCTTTATTTTGAAACTGTTCATTAAAAAATGATTATTATCTAGAAGGTGAAGTGCGTATGTAGAAGTGTCTGTTTTTCTATTGTTGAAAGCCCTTTTGTGTTCTGCTATCCGTTTGTCAAAGGTTCTGCCAGTTTGATCGATGTAAGTTTTCGGACAGTACCACAAGTTAGTTTATAAACACCACTCTGTAGTTATTTTCTCTTTCGGCGTTGTTTATAAACTAACTTGTGGTGACTGTCCCAAAACTTACATCAGTCAAACTGGAGAAACTTTGACAAACGGATAGCAGAACACAAAAGGGCTTTTAACAATAGAAAAACAGACACACTTCTACATACGCACTTCACCTTCTAGATCAGGGGTGGGCAAATACTTTTAAATACTTACTTATTCAGAATAAAGGCCTTAAGCTATCTTTATTAGAATCTATGGAAATTAATAAATTGAAAAATACAGATATAATTCTGAATGACCAACTCACAAACAGCTCCCCACTCCTCAACCTCTTCAGTTAAACACTTTAAAAAGGCAAACCCATAGTAATCTAAATCACTTGAGAAAGGCACTCTGCCGAAACAGCTGTAGTCACATAGTTGTAATAAATTTTGTGGAAGTATAGAAAAAAAACGTTTTCATTGTTTCATTGTTAGATAAAATAAACTTCCATCAAGTAACGGTCGAATTCATCAATTATGTTTTATAGTCTTAGTAGGAAATGGCAAAGACCGAAAAAAGGATTAAAACTTAGTTGGACAAAAACAGAATGTTATATATTTGGAATGTTCATTTAAAAATAGAATTACTACAAATAAAATGGTAACTTCGGACAATGAAATGATTGTGAAAAGTAATAATTTTAAGTACCTAGGATCGGTATCATAGAGTAGTAAAGTAGTAAAGGGGATAGATGGAGATGCATGCAGTATAATTAGGGTTGGGTGGAGGAAGTGGAAGGAAGCAAATGGTGTGTTGTGTGACAGAAAAGTTGCAATGAAGCTGAAAGGGAAATTCTATAAAATATACATAAGACCGGCTACAGTAGGAAAAATGAAAGAATACCCATGGACGAACATATAAAACACGCTGTATTTTCCTGTCATCGTGTCACACAAAACATTGGCCAGCGCAAGTACATGTAATAATTATTGTTACATGTACTTGCACTGGACAATTTTCTTTGTGACACGGTGACAGGAAAATACAGCATGTTTTATATGTTCGTTCATGGGTATTCTTTCATTTTTCCGACTGTATATAGAATTGAATATTAGACAGTTAACAGAAAGAGGAACACCGAATCATGTGGCGGAAATGGGAATAGGCCAATTTTGGTAGATCAAAACTAATGAAGTTCATGAGGATCCAAGAAAAATTGATGCAAAAATCTAGTAACGGTTGTCCATCGATAGGACAAACTTATTGACGAAGAAGATTTGTAAAGGTAGAGGCTATATTTTTGAACAGTAGCATCAGTGTTGAATATGATATAGTAGGTGAGTCAACCCTACCCTAAAAATAATTTTTAAATGATACCACGCATTACTCGCATCCATACCCGCTACACCCTTGTTTATGCTGGCCTTATCATACGTAAAATTATCATAAAATCTACTAAACATAATAGACGGAGAGGAAGTGCTGAAAAATCTATTTGAATTTACTATAGAGAAACGTACTGCGGTCGGTCAAGCGAAGCGTAGAACAGGGGTTACTGAGAGGGTATCAAAGTTGCTTTCCTACGAAGGTAATTATTTCCATTTACTAAGGCTGAAAATCAGCACACACATTCTAAATTAAATATAAATAAAAGTTATTATAGTCGGTCAGCTGTATGACGGGACAGAACCGGTCGGTCGGCCCCCATAGTCGATTGAGGAAATGAAGCATTTTGGCTCGCAATTTTTTCGTCCAGCACGGATTTACAGAAGGTAGAGAATAGTCCAAGGATCATTTTCTATATCATGCCGCTATCATACGCTAAAACCTTGGGTTTTAGCGTGGTCTGACGTGGTACTAGGTCTGGTGGCTGAGCTATTGTGCCCTAAGTGCGGGATGTATAATAATATACCATTTTCACTTTATAAATATATTTGAACTTCACAGCGTTCGTTTACACAATTAAACAACAGTATATATGTAAACAATAACTAAGGTATTATTGCTTCATCGTGACTAATCGATTGATCTGAATGTCTCGTCAATTCTTTGGTTCGTTTATATACAATAAATCATAAGGTCAATACCGGTCAATGCCGAAACATATTTACATTACTATAAACTATACTTATAATATTTTATTCAATGCTAAGGGTTAACGTACTATGTTACATCATCCCCTTTTAGAGAGGAGGGCTTATATCGTCAGATATAAGTCCTCAACTATATTATCACCCTAACTTAACAGAAATCCTATTTTTATCCAAAATATAGCAATAAAATATTTATATTATTCCTTATTCTAATAAATTGGTACCTATTTTATAATCAGATTAAATCTTATTTACAAATTAAATATATTTTAGTCTTTCTTTCACACTAATTCACTTCTTGTATGAATATAGCCTATTCTTATGAACTTCCTTTATTTTTCCCGGTTTTAACTCAATTTTGCAATTTACTTTACCTATCTCTGATATCCTATATGGACCGTTGTACAATGAATCGAATTTGGTGTTCTCTTCGTTTTTAATTAAGACTAAGTCACCTACTTTGAATTTCTGAGGTGATGCTACGATTTGGCTTTGCCCCTGCCTGTTTATTTTTTGTTGTATTAAAATTTTTCGGGCTCTGGTATGCGCAAACTGAAGTTTATACTTGAGCTCATTATAATATGCGTCTATATTGTAGCATGGTTGGATGTTAGAGGTGAGGTTCTCAGGTATATTTGCTGGCCTCCCATATACTAATTCAAAAGGTGTGTACCCATGGTATGAATTGGGGGTGGTGTTGTAACAGTATGTGAACATTCTACACCACTCATCCCAGTCATCCTTACCTTCGTTGATGAAACACCTGACGTACTCGTTAAGTGTGCGATGTAATTTTTCGCAGCTTCCTATCGATTGAGGGTGGTAAGCTACCGAGAAGTTATGTTGGATGTTGAGCATTTTCGTCAAACTCGACATTATTTCGTTTTTGTATTCCGTCCCTTGATCCGTCCTTATTTGTTTCATTAGCCCGTAGGTGGGTATGAAGTTTTCGAATATACCCCTAGCTATTGTATGCGCCTCCTTGTCCTGCACCGGGATACTTACTGCGTATTTCGTCAGTTCGCAGAGCATTGTTATGCAATACCGATTTCCTTCTCTGCTCCGTGGGAATGGGCCTACCGTGTCAATATACACTATATCCCATGGTTTCTCGGAAGTGTCCGTTACTACGAATTCCTCTGTATGGCCTTTCTTTGGTTTGTTTACTTGACATTTGTGGCAATTCTTGATATACAGTCTTACTTCGTTTTCCATATTTTTCCATTTAAAATTGGCTTTTAGTTTCTTTATTAGTCTATTATTCCCTACATGGCCTCCAAACATCGGGTGGTTATGATAGGTTTCTATTAATTGCTTTTTTTCTTTTTTCTCCGTTATTGTTCTAGGTACTTCGCAAATGCATATTTCTATATTTTTTAATACTTTATTTCCTTTCTCTATAAATTCTGTGATTGTGCAGTTTGTGAAAATAACGTCATTCGTATATATTTTTATTCTTTTGATTCCTCTAGCCTCCGCAAGCTTATTAAGCTTTCCCAACGCTTGACCTAAATCAAAGTTGGTAAAATTGGTAGGCAGTCTTTCGCAAACCCGTATCCTGTTTCTGATCCGTATGTTCATCTCGAGAGAAATACGGTTATCTACAAAAGACAGGATTGGTAGCTTATGTGCTTCTAAATTATTTAGTACCTTCCTTACAGCTTTTCCCTGACTGTGAGTGTTAATCTTTGCTTGATTCGGGACGGGCTTTCCGCACTCTACCTTAGACCCTGCATTTCTTTTTGCTTGGGCCCTTGTTATTGCCAAGATATGAGTAATATCAATATATAAGTCTTTCAGCTGATCCACGGATATTCTTGAAATACTGTCCGCGTAGTTATTATTTCCTGTGATGTAGTGTATGTCAAAGTTGTATTCCTCCAAATCTAGCCTAATTCTTGTGAGTTTAGATGTAGGTTCTGTCATGGAGAACAGATGGGTCAATGGTTTGTGATCTGTTTTAATAATAAATTTCGGTGCCCCATATAGATAGCATTTAAAATGATTTATGCCCCAATGTATAGCTAGCAGTTCTTTCATAATTATAGGCTTATTGATTTCACTTTTCTTGAAGGCACGTGATGCATATGCTATGGGTAGATCTATACCATCATAGTTTTGACTCAGAATTGCTGAACATGCTGTATTAGATGCATCCGTTGTCAAAATAAATTGTTTGTTGAAGTCCGGATATTGAAGTATAGGAGGGTTTGTTAATGCCAGTTTTAGCTTCTGAAAAGAATTTTCGCACTCTGTCGACCATTCAAATTTCACTTTTTTCTTTGCCAATCTATTTAGCGGTATACAAATTTCTGCAAATTTCCTAATAAATCGTCTGTAATAATTACAAAAAGCTACAAATCTTTTTGCTTCATCAGCGTTTGTAGGGGTAGGATAATTCTCAATTACCGAATATTTTGCTTTATCTGGTCGTACGCCGTCTTGAGATAAATCATGCCCTAAGTAAGTAACCTCTTTTCGGAAGAATTGGCATTTTTCAGGATTTAGCTTTAGGTTGAATTTCCGGCATGTTTCGAATACCTTTCTTAAGTTAGTTAAGTGATGATTTTCTGATATGCCTATTACAACTATATCGTCCATATATAGGAATGCTTTTTCGGGTGTCAATCCTGAGAATGCTATCGACATCATTCTTGAAAAGCTATTTGGGCTTATGTTTAACCCAAACGGTAATCTTGTGTACTGAAATGATCCTTTCTCTGTACTGAAGGAGGTGTATTTTCTTGAGGCTTTTTCTAGTGGGATTTGGTGGAAACCTGACATTAGGTCCAGGACTGAAAACCACCTAGATCTTCCTAATTGATCTAGAATTGCATCTATGCGCGGTAACGGGAATTTATCTGTGACTAACTTCTTATTAAGTTGTCTAAAATCAATGCACAATCTCCACGCCTTGCTTCCGTCTATTGATTTTTTAGGTACTAAAACTACTGGACTGTTGTATTCCGACGTTGAAGGTTCTACGATACCTTGCTTTAGCATTTTGTTTACCTGCGCGTTGACTTCCGATGTTTGAAAATGTGGGGTACGATAATTTTTAATATATACTGGGGTAGTATCCTTCACCCGTAGCTTCTGTTCGTAAAAATTATTATGTGTTAATATGTCGTCTTTTAATGCAAAGATGTCTGCAAAATCTTCACACAAGGCTACTAGTTTCTCTTTCGTATACTCAGGAACTTCTAGATTCAGTGATTCCTGCAATATTTTCTTCCTGTTTTCCATAACATTCTCCACCTTATATATGTTGAATAGGTTCAGCTCCAATGTTTTGATGTCATTTGTATTGATAATCGCACTCTCATAGTTTGTATTCAAAATTTTGATATATGGGTTTCTCCTTGAAATGATCGATCTTGCTATGAAAACTCCTTGTATAATTTCCTGTTGTTCTACGACTATATTATCATTTATACCTTTAAATCCATTGATTAATCTATAAATTTCGCATCTCGGTGGAATTGCTATGTTGTTCTGATTTGTGTTATCAAGAATATTAAGACTAATGTAATAATCATCATCAGTTTTTACGTGTAGTTTCAGGTTGGAATAGTCTAACATACATTGATATTTGGTTATGAAGTCTCTCCCGATTATTCCATCTGTGGGTATCGGAAAGTCTTTCCTAACTACCTGGAAGCTATGAAGAAAAGTGTTTCCATTTATGTTTAGTAAAGTGTCTACTCTCCCTAACGTTTGTAATTCTCCTTGCGTAACTCCCTTTATTTTGACTATTGAGTTTCTTTGTATTGCTTGGCGTGGGAAATCATCCTCAATTTTTAATAAGGAAATATCTGCTCCTGTATCCAGTATAAATGTGTGTATTTTATTCGATATTTTTGTGTAAATTTCTACAAAGTTAGAGAGTGTTAAGTCAAAGTTGTAAATATAATGGCTACTTTCTTTTGTGAGACGGTTGGGATTGACCCTAACCCTATTTCCATTCAAAACCCCAACTGCGTTTCCTCAGGCGAATTTTCGCTTGTACTCTCGCTTTCGCAAGTTCTAATATTGGCATTATTTGCTCTGTTAAAATTTGATCTACTGTTTCCCCTATTATAATATTCCTGATTTCTCCTATATCTTGGGTCTCCTCTATATCTAGTACCGTTATTTCGCCATTCTCCTTGCTGTCTCTCATAATTGTTTCTATTCCAATTTCTGTCCTGACCTCTACTACTGTTTCCCCTAAAGTTGGTCTTATAGTTCAGCACTCTATTCTGCTGCTCATCTGACGTGTCTATTGACAAAAATTTTGTCAACGCCTCCTGTGGTGTGTCAAACTTCCCTGCTTCCATTATTATCCTTACCCTTTCCGAACTTGCATTTCGCGTCAATGTATTGACTGTTGCTTCCGCCGCGTATTTTCTAACCAGGTCTCCGGGCATTCCTTCCGCTATATACGCTGTTTTCAGTTGTTCTACCAATTCTTCTATTTCTGTAGCGTATGTTGTCGCGTCCCTATGGGCTTGTTTCTTCCTATTCAGCTTGGCTATTACCAATTTAGGACTATCTCCTTTTATATTTTTCTTTAATGTGTCTATAATGTTTTCGATGGAATCCTCTGTCGTGATTAGACTTCTCGCTTTTCCAATAAGCCTTGATTTTACCAGTGTTATTGCTGTATTTTCGTGCCCTTCTTGTATCGATTTTACGAATTCTAATGCATCCACGAATGCTTGCAACTTCCCGATTTCTCCATCGAATTCTCTGGGCAACACCCTACTCGCTGTAGTTAGAAAGTCGTTCATATTTAAGGCCATGTTTTCCTCAGTTTCGCTGTGGTCCTGTGCTTCCACTATATCTTTTCTTATATGTTGTGTAATCGTCTCGGGAACTATTATCCTTGAGTCTAGAGCTTGGAAAGTTCTGATAACCTTATCCCTGATTTTGCAGAAATAATTGCTACAAATAGTACGCTGAGCGTCGTTAAGGATTCCTTCGTTTTTGCTTACCAGTGTAATGAACTCGTTATATGTAGTGATTAGGTTGCTGATTATGTCCAATCGTACTTCTATATTTTTGGGTATTGCTTTTTTCAATGCTCTTTTACTCTGTTTATCACTTTCTTTTAACAGGCTATCTAATTTATTTTCAAAAGTTTCCCAATTAGCCGACATTTAAAGTAAATCTAATCATTGCTCATTATATTAAAAAAATATTATGTTATATTAAGTTAAATCATTAGTAAAATGTCATGTCAATGAATATTAAAGAATATTATATTTTAGAATCCCTATAAAATAATGTCAATACCTTAAACTCGGTCCGTCATGATAATAAAAATTTGAAAATAATAATAAAAGTTCGATAAAGGAAGTATAAAAATAGGATAAATTCTTACCTTGTCTCTTTACACCTGGATTGCTTCTTTGGATTGTCCTCTTAAAGTTTCTCCCCTGTGTCGACTTTGGTTCGTTTCTCTATTGGATTGGTTTTACTTCCCATTTCTAGTTTATAACAACTATTTTCTGCGTACTTTCCTTCGGGTCCAAAAGGCTGGAGCTTAGCATGCTTTTCCAATTAGGCAGATGATCGCCATGACGTGGTACTAGGTCTGGTGGCTGAGCTATTGTGCCCTAAGTGCGGGATGTATAATAATATACCATTTTCACTTTATAAATATATTTGAACTTCACAGCGTTCGTTTACACAATTAAACAACAGTATATATGTAAACAATAACTAAGGTATTATTGCTTCATCGTGACTAATCGATTGATCTGAATGTCTCGTCAATTCTTTGGTTCGTTTATATACAATAAATCATAAGGTCAATACCGGTCAATGCCGAAACATATTTACATTACTATAAACTATACTTATAATATTTTATTCAATGCTAAGGGTTAACGTACTATGTTACAGGTGGTTGCCACCCCATCTCGGGGATGGGAATTTTTTATTACATTTTAACCATGTAATTCGATGGAAAATGTGATTCTAAGAAAAAAATGTTTTTTACATTTTCTTCAAAAAACTAATATTTTTCGAACTAATTTTATTTTATTCGCGCTTGAAAATAACAGTTTTTCGACGAAGAGGGTTTTTTGAGAATACCTCGAAAAATATTCTATACATTTTTGACGACAAAAAGTTTCTTCAAAAATGATTTTGTAGGATTTTTAAACAGCTATAAGATTGTGTAAATTAAATTCCGTAAGATCCCTTAGTTTTTAATTGGGGCGGGTTTAAAGGGTTCGAATAAGGGGGTGTTTGCTGGTAAATAGAGGTTTAAACAGCTATAACTTGCTAACTGTTTACTGTAATGAAAATCTATGTAAAGGGTAATTTTAGTCATTAAAAAGCTACAATTTAGTAATTTTTAATTTTTTTCGTATCTTCAGTATTTTCGGAGATATTTTGAAATAAAAGGTAAAAAATACCAAATTTCAAAAAATCAATTTTTGTTTAAACTCCAATTTTTCCAAAATTAGGCATTTTAAATAGGTCAAACTCCTTGAGTGTATTTAAAATATAAATATAAAAGGAACTACAGAAAGGTGAAGACCAATTTTGAATTGAATTAGGAAGGTAGTTAGGGTGTTATTTTCACTAATTTTTTCGTAGAGAAAAGCAGGTATCGACATTTTTTGATTATAAGTCGCTTAATTTTCATGCTAGAAACTTTTTATTATTTTTTTGAAAGGTCTAATTGTATACTTGAAAAAGGATTTTTTAAGTTTTCCTCGAAAAATGCAAATTTTTCCCATTATTTGGCTTTGAATATTTCAAATTATGCATTTGAAGAAAAAAGCTAACCTTTAACATGCCGTATCTCGGTTTATATTGGTCTTAAAGATATTATAGGAAAATAATTTGATTTCTGTTACTAAAAGATACAATATTTATATTTAAAATTATATATATATATATATATATATATATATTATATTAATTATATATTTAAAAGATACAGTATTTATACCACTTTAGATACACAGTAAATGTGCTCTTAGAATTTATCAATTTTTAAGTGGTTTTAAATTAGAAAAAATACCGAAGTTTTGCATCAAAATAATCCTTAAGGATTTATCTAATTGAAAATTATAAAGTTACAATAATAGATTTAATGGTTTAGTTGTAAAATTGCATTTAACACCAAAATGTAATTAGTTGTTGATAAAAAGAGACTTTTTTCCACTTAAAAAGTTAATGTGTTTTGGTGACCAGTGGTGGAGTGTTCTTTGAATTCAGCAAAGGATCTAATTGTTAAAACTTAAAAATGGCTGGAATATGTTATAAGTGTCAGACTTCATGTAATTATAAAGAAGTCAAAAATGAGATGTTTGGATGCCCATGTGATTTATGCAAAAGAGTAATTTGTAAATCTTGCTCTGGCTTATCAGCTTCTGAAGTAAGAGTTGTAGTTATGTCTAATAGAATAATGCCTTTCTTTTGCCCTTCATGTAGGGATGCTTTAAACATACCTGCCCTTATAAAAAAGTTAATGATCTGGAATTAGAACTCCAAAATTTCTCATCAAGCCTTAATTGCAAAATCACAACTTTAGAGCAAAGGATACTAAGAATGGAGATTTACGAAGCTGATAAAGTAACTCAAAGTTCCAAATTAACTGTTTTAAATTCTGATCATGTGAAATCAACTGACACTGGTAATCATTATGAATCGTTTATAAGTGAATATAGTGAACGTCGTAAACGTGAAAATAACCTTATGTTGTTCAATGTTCACGAATCTGCCGAAGATTTAAAAACAGTTGAAGAATTACTTTCAGGTTTTACTGAAGTATCCATAAAAAAGTTGTTTCGTGTTGGAAAGCAAGGAAATAGGCCTCGACCAATTAAAGCAATTCTGGACAGTTCTGCTAGTGTTATTCGTGTACTAAAAAACCGAAGTCAATTACCTTCAAATATTAAAGTTAGCTCCGATCTTACTATCAGTCAGCGAAATTATTTAAATGAACTTAGGAAGGAACTGGAAATAAAAAAAAGTGCTGGTGAAACAAATCTGACTATCAAGTATGTACATGGAATTCCTAAAATTTTACCTATTAAAGAAAAAAACTAATCTGTAGGGATAAATCTAATTTAAATCATTCAAAGCTATCTGTTTATTTTCCTAATGTGGGAGGCATGCGTAAGAAGTTAATAGATTTTAGTCTAAGTGTATTATGTTCGAGTTATGATGTTATTATACTTGTTGAAACATGGTTGACAAATAGCTATTCTGATTCAGAATTGGGCTTGGATTCTGATTATAATATCTTTCGAGCAGATCGTGATAATTTTGATCATTTTAAAGATAAGGGAAGAGGTGGCGGTGTCCTTATAGCCGTTAAGAAAAAGTTTAACAGTTTTGCTCTATCTATACCTCATACTAAAGTTGAACAAATTTTTGTACTAGTTAATATTGGAACAGAGAAAGTTATTTTTGGCTCTGTGTACATACCGCCACGGTCTGATCATGAAATATACGAAGATCATTGTAATGTCCTTGATTTTATATTAATGAACAATAACTACTCTAAGGTTTTTATTTCTGGTGACTTTAATCTTCCGAATGTTACGTGGACAAACGATAATTTAGGAGTTAGTTTATTGAACTATCCACCAAATTCACCAGCTTTACATATGGTCAATTGCTATAGTTTTTACAACCTTTTTCAAAATAATTTTGTGTCCAATAGTAGAAATGTAATTTTAGACTTAATCTTTTCTAATTGTAACGAGTTGAGTGTTGTAAATGCTGCTGATTTAATTTTTCCTAACTCCCTTAACCACAATGGTGTAACATTTGATGTTAATATAATAAATAACAGTGATCCTTTAAAGTACGCAGAGTCATATTATGATTTTAAAAACGGTGATTATATTGGTATGAACTTTTTCTTGTCGGAAATAAATTGGGATTCACTAAAGGCTTTGAATATTGAAGACGCTGTGTCTAAATTTTACGATATTGTCAATCATGCAATAAATTCTTATGTTCCTAAAAAAGTATGTAAGACAAGTACATTTCCAATTTGGTTTAGCCCGGAGTTAAAACGACTAATAATAGAAAAGAAAAAATATCATAAAAAGTATAAGATGTTCAACAATTATGATGATTTTATTATTTTTCATAACTTACGATCTGAATGTAGTACACTGAGTAAAGATTGTTATAATTTATATGTTAGAGATTCTGAATTTAGAATTAATAATGACCCAGGCACTTTTTGGAAATATATAAACAGTCGCAAAAAAAATTATGATGTACCTTGCCATTTATATTTAGGAGATGATCAAAGTAGTTCTGGGGAGGAAGCTGTGAATTTATTTGCCAAATTTTTTTCTACAGTGTTCACTGACCATAGTACTACCCCCCACAATATCAATTTGAAAATGCTGGTAACATGAGTTCATGCTCTTTTAACATAAATACTATTTTTGAGAGTATTCACAATTTGGCTCCTAAACTAAATTTTGGCCCTGATGGCATTCCTAACTATCTATTAAAACAATGTGTTTGTACTATTATATCTAAGCCATTGTGTATACTCTAATAAATCTTTGCAAGAAGGGGTTTTCCCTGATTGCTGGAAACGAAGTTACGTAAAACCTATATTTAAATCTGGTTCAAAGTCAAATGTGGAAAACTACAGAGCAGTTTGTACTATATCAGCAGTTCCAAAATTATTAGATTATTTAGTTACTAAGCAGCTTACTTGTGAATTCGGCAGTATTCTGGTGAATGAACAACACGGTTTTGTACAGGGTAAATCTACAGTAACTAATTTACTTCTTTATCAGAATGACATTGTTATTGCTTTGGAGAACAAATTACAAGTAGATTCCATCTATACTGATTTTTCTAAAGCATTCGATAAGGTCAATCATAATATCTTACTTGCAAAACTTACAGCATACGGTGTTTCTGGAAGTCTCTTTGATTGGATGCAAAGTTACCTGACTAATCGAAGTTTAAGTGTAAAAATAGGATGTTTTCTTTCTAATGCTTTTACAGCTACATCTGGAGTACCGCAAGGTTCCCACTGTGGCCCCCTTCTATTTAATCTGTTCTTGAATGATGTTCACTCTATTTTTAAGGAAGTTAACTTTTTAATGTTTGCTGATGATGTTAAAATATATAAGACTGTCAATAATGAGGATAACATTTTTCAGCTTCAGTCACAAGTAAATGATTTTTATGAGTGGTGTGGTAGAAATGATATGGAACTTAATATTAATAAATGCTTTTTAATAACTTTTGCTAGATCCCATTCGCCTATTCACCATCAATATTTTATTAATAATACTCCTGTCACACGTGTGAACGAAATTCGGGATTTGGGTATAATATTTGATTGTAAATTAACATTTTAGTCTCACATTGACCATACTGTTTCGAAAGCATTTAAGATGTTGGGTTTTGTATTGCGTTCATCAAAAGATTTGTCAATTCACACAATAAAAATCTTATATTGCAGTATCGTGAGATCAATTATTGAATATGGTTCTATTATCTGGTCACCTAGTTATGCATATCAAATCCTAAATATTGAAAAGGTTCAAAACAAATTTTTACGTTTCGCAGCTTTTAAGATGGGTTTAACAGTTAGAAATTATACTTATGATAATATATTAAAGAGATTAAATTTACAAACTCTTGAACGCAGAAGAGTCATGTTGGATATTTGTTGTCTTCGCAAAGTTATCTCTGGTGTTATTAACTCCGAAGAATTGATAAGTCTTGTATACTTTAATATACCTGCTAGATTGACACGAAATCCACAAATATTCGGGGAACAACGACATGCTACAAATTATGGTCAATATGCACCAATTAGTAGATTGGCCCTGTATGGAAACAAGTTTAGTCATGTAATAGATCTGTTTGGTTCTTCAGTTTCCTCTATTAAACAAGAACTCGGGCGTCTTGAATTTTGAATTTAAAAAATTAAATAGATTTAACTGTTATAGTTAATTCAGTTGTTTTCATCATTTACAAATAATTTATATTCTTTTTTATTTTTTATGTTTGTGTTTTATAGTTGTAGTTTTACATGTATCTAAATTTTATATTTTCATTATTATGACAAAAGCTCTGCTTTATTGTATTTTGTATGTATTGGGTTTATCCCGTTAATAAATAAATAAATAAATAAATTTCGATATCTACAGTTTTTTCGATTAAATGCATATTTTTCGAGGTATTCTCAAAAAACCGTCTAAAAAAGTCGATTTTTTCGTCGAAAAACTGTTATTTTCAAGCGCAAATAACACGAAAAATATTAGTTTTATGAAGAAAATGTAAAAACAGTTTTTTCTTAGAATCACATTTTCCATCGAATTACATGGTTGAAATGTAATAAAAAATTCCCACCCCAAGGTTTTAGCGTATGATAGCGGCATGATATACAGGGTGTCCCGAAAAGATTGGTCATAAATTATACCACAGATTCTGGGGTCAAAAATAGGTTGATTGAACCTCACTTACCTATATACAATAGTGCACACAAAAAAAGTTACAGCCCTTTGAAGTTACTAATTGAAAATCGATTTTTTTTCATATATCGAAAACTCTCAGAGATTTTTTATTGAAAATGGACATGCGGCATTTTTACGGCAGCAACATCTTAAAAAAAAATTTAAGTAAAATTTGTGCACCCCATAAAAATTTTATGGGGGTTTTGTTCCCTTAAAACCCCCCCAAACTTTTGTGTACGTTCCAATTAAATTATTATTGTGGCACTATTAGTTAAACACATTATTTTTAAAACTTTTTTGTCTCTTAGTACTTTTTCGATAAGCCAGTGTTTATCGAGATATTTTGAATATTTGTCGAATCCACCACATATTTGTATATGGTTAAGTACGGTTCTAGAGACCTGTTAATAATCTGAAAATTTATTTATAATTTACATTTTTAGGTATATTTTGAAAAAGAAGCTACATCTCGATAAAAGGTGACTTATGAACAAAAGACTAAGAGGCAAAAGTTTTAAAAACACTGTGTTTAACTAATGGTACCACAATAATAGTTTAATTGGAACGTACACAAACATTTGGGGGGTTTAAAGGAACAAAACCCCCATAAAATTTTTACGTAAATATATTGAAAAAGAAGCCGCATCTCGATAAAAACTGGCTTATCGAAAAAATACTAAGAGGCAAAAAAGTTTTAAAAACGTTGTGTTTAACTAATGGTACCACAACAATGAATTAATTGGAACGTACACAAAAGTTTGGGGGGGTTTAAGGGAACAAAATCCCCATAAATTTTTTATGGGGTGGACAAATTTCACTATAATTTTGTTTTAAGATGGTCCTACCATAAGAATGATACATGTCCATTCTCAATAAAAAATCTCTAATAGTTTTCGATATATTGAAAAAAATCGATTTTCATTTTGTAACTTCAAAGGGCTGTAACTTTTTTTGTGAGCACATTTGTACTAAGGTAAGTTAGGTTCAATCGAACTATTTTTGACCCCAGAATGTGTGGTATAATTTATGACCAATCTTTTCGGGACACCCTGTATAATGATCCTTAGACTATTCCCTACCTTCTGTGAAAATTTCAAGTAAATCCATGCTGAACGAAAAAATTGCGAGCCAAAATTCTTCATTTTCTCAATCGACTATTGGGGCCGACCTACCGGCTCTGTCCCGTCATACAGCTGACCGACTATAATAACTTTTATTTATATTTAATTTAGAGCGTGTGTACTGATTTTCAGCCTTAGTAAATGGAAATAATTACTTTCGTAGGAAAGCAACTTTGATACCCTCGCAGTAACCCCTGTTCTACGTTTCGCTTGACCGGCCGCAGTATGTTTCTCTACACACTCACAGTAATCAACTGTGAAAAATCTAGCTTTAGTAAATTCAAATAGATTTTTCAGCGCTGCCTCTTGGTCTATAATACTTAGACGTCTAAGATCAAATTTACGCTTTATATATTTATACAAAATTATGTAAAGTTTGATAAGAAACTATACAAAAAATAGTCTGCTTAACTTTCCCCTACATAGTTAATACCAAATAAATTCAGTTAAGATATAAACATGATAATAATTGCATAAAGTTAGCTTACTTTATATAATAAAAAAAGTTCTGCAGATAAGACTAAGAAATAACTTATCACATACAGTCGGAAAAATGAAAGAATACGCATGCGTCATAGATAATATGCATACGAATCAAATCAAAAATTTCTAGTCAAAACAAAGTCTAAACTAAGTTAATACTGAAAATAAACGGATGTGACTACTACCCCACCGTACGATTTTTCGCTACGTAAGAATGTGTCAAAAAACTTTTGTGATGTTATTCTTTTTCTGATAACATATAACAAGCACCGACTGTTTTTAAAAATTTAGGTAAAGTGAAACGAAAAAAGATTAACACGTTGTTAGACGTTAAATTTTGAAGATTTTTTAGATTTTTCAGTAGAAGTTTCAGTAGATCGGCAAATTGGAGTTCACATCAGTAGGTTTTATACAGTTTTCAGTAGATTGGAGTTCAAATCATTAGGTCTACTGAAAAATCAGTAGACCTGGTAACTCTGCCTATCAGTGTTTGTTGTGGTCGAGAATCGATATCCATCGATAAATATTGATAGTAAGGCCCGGTACTTTATGTCTTGATTAACAGCCCGTTAGTTAACGGAGGTTTAATCGGGTCTCTTGCGTTGTAATAAATGCAATTATACTTATTTATAATTATAATAATACTTGTAATTGCAAAATCGAGACATAAAGTACCGGGCCTAAGCAAAGAATATATAGTAAGTAGAAGGGTACGTCCCTGTAACGTTTTAGCGTTGATTGATGTATATCAATCAACGGTTTTAGCAGAATTTTGCGTTCCAACTGAGTAGGTGCTATGGTATGGAGGTGCATATATCTGACAACACCGACAACGCCCGCTCTGCGGTCGTAACATCCCTCGTCAACAGGCCTGATCTATACTGACTTTGTTTTGTAACTTTTAAGCTCCTCCCAATTTTGTGACGTCAGACATAGGCTGTCTGAAATGAAAACGTTTTTTAAACGTATTTTAACGTCATTAATCATACGTATTTAAAATCACCTACAAAATAATAATAGCTTTATTGCCCAACAGTTTCCCATTTATAGGACAAATACAGAAAAAAATAATCACATAATTCATTAGTATAACATCTACAAAGTAATAGTAGAGACCTAATCTAAGTAAAGAGAAGCCATTTTTAACAAATCATTAAGTGAGCACGAAAAAATATCACAATGATTGCAAATACTATTATAATTCTTACACATGACAAAAAGAGGCGATTTAACTAATATATTTGTTCTTGCTCTTGGACACTTAAATAAAACGTTTGATCTAGATCTAACTCGAGGAACGTTGAAATTAATTTGTGCTAATAAATCACTACAGTCAATACTGTTATGTAATAATTTATACAAAAATGTTAATGAACTAATTTCTCTCCTTAATTCTAAACTAACCATGTCAACTCTACAACATAATGTATTATTATCACATCCACGGTTAGGATAGATTCCATCAATTTTAAATATCAGATATTTTATAAGTTTTCTCTGTACTTTTTCAATATCTTTTGTATAACAATTATATATAGGATACCAAACTAAACTGCAATATTCTAATTTTGGACGTACTAGAGAATAGTATAATAATTTTATTGGTGTTATGTTGGTGAAGTTTCTGCAGTTCCTAATAATGAAACCGTACATTCTCATAGCTGCAGAAACTTTTTGTTCAATATGCAAATTGAAAGTTAACTTGCAGTCAAAAATGACACCTAAGTCTTTGAGGCTATTACATTTTTCCAAAACAGAGTTCTGAATTATATAGTTAAAGTTAACTGTCGTCAATTTCCTGCAAAAACTCACTACTTTACATTTTGCAGAATTTAATAGTAGTTTGTTATTAGTACACCATGTATCAATAGCAGTTAAGTTACGCTGAAGTTCTAAACAATCGCCAATAGTGTCGATCTTACAGAAAATTTTCAAGTCGTCCGCAAAACACAATTTTTTACAGTTAATTTCTTGAAACAAATCATTAATATAAAGTAAAAATAATAACGGTCCTAGATTGGAGCCTTGCGGAACACCAGACTTAGACAGAATTAAATCTGACTTAAAGCCATTATAGAATACATACTGTCTCCTTCCTATTAAATAACTACCAAAGAATTTAATTAAATTAACAGAAAATCCTAAATTTGATAACTTGGATAATAAATACGGATGAACCACCTTATCAAATGCCTTCGAGAAATCTGTATATACGACATCAATTTGTCCTTGTTCATCTAATACTTCAGAAATAAATTGTGTCATCACTACCAGGTTTGTGACGGTAGATCGTTTATCTATGAATCCGTGTTGAAAAAGTGCAATATAGCCGCGAACACACGGATATATACGATTATACAGAACAATCTCGAAAATCTTTGAGAAGTTACACAACAGAGAGACAGGTCTGTAATTAGATATATCAGATTTAACTCCATTTTTAAATATAGGACATACTTTTGACTCTTTCCATATTTCAGGATATTTTCCAGTTTCCAAAGACAAGTTAAACAGTTTTTGAAGCAGTTTGACAAATATTCGTGTACAATCTTTAACTAGAAATGCTGGAATATTATCTGGACCAGTCATCATTTTATTTTTTAATCTTTTAAAAGCTTCCAGAATTTCATTTTCTTCAAATTTCAAAAAATTAATGGTTGGTAAATTAAAACCCTGAACGCTGATGTCCTCTGGTTCATTATTGTCGGTAGATACATAAACTTTTTCAAAAAATGTTTTAAAAGCGTTGACAATATCCTGGGGATTATCAAAAGTATTTCCCTCATAACACATTTCACCTGGAATTCGCGATGACTTATTTTTAGTATGTACATAAGACCAAAATGATTTTGTTTCGATGGTAATACTGTCTTGAATGTTTTCAATGTAATTGTTATATGCAGTTTTAATTTGCTGTTTAATAACTTTGCGCAATCTTTTAAATTCTATGTGATATATTTCGTTTCCTGTTTTTCTATACTTTTGACAGTTTTTGGCTTTGAGTTTAATATTTTTAATAATATCTGAGTAATACCAATTTGGATACTTATGTTTATAATTTTTGTATACCGGAACATATCTATCAACTATTGTATACAATATATTATAAAATTGCTTTAATGCTATATTTACATCATCGTAATTATCTAAAAAGTCCCAATTAGTTTGTAATAGTTCAGAATACAGAGAAGTGAAATTTGCTTTCCGAAAATTATACATTTTCGAATTAGAATTTGGTAAAAACCTAATTTCCTTTTTTCCCAAATTATTAATCCTTATCATAAGTGCAGGATGATGACCATCTTCTTTAACCAGTGAAGAATCATCATGAATAATATCACATTTCTCTGATGACATTACTAAATCCAACAAACGACCTAAGTTATTAGGCACATCATTGTATTGAACTAAATTAAATAAACTTAAAAAATCTAATACAGTTGATGTTTTTATATCTAATCTGCTTTGATCTACAAACTTGGGTACATTGAAGTCACCTAATATAACAATGGTTTCATTAAATATATCCAGTTGTTCTAAACATTCAAAAAAGTATTCGAAGTCTTCAGAACTTAACTTATCAATAATATAAAGAACTAAAACATAAAATTTTCTATAACCAACACAACATTTTACAGCTAACATATCGATTAGGGGAAACTGTAGATCGTATGTGGATACATCGATAACAGACGATTTAATCTCCGTCTTCAGCGCTAATAAGACGCCTATCCCAGTGGTTTTATCTACAACATCAAATTTTCGATCCTTTCTATACACATCGTATTGATCAGGAAACAACTCTAGACTGGACACATCCTTGTTCAACCAGGTCTCACTTAAAGCAATAATGTCATATTCACCCTCACTTACACTAGTATAAAACTCTGTAACTTTAGAGTTAAGACCACGTACATTTTGGTAATAATTTATAAGTTCACATCCTACAACACTGTCGGGCTCTATTGGTTTAAAGGCACTACCTTAGGTATACCATTCATATACTTGATTTTGAAAGATCCATTTCCACTCGCATTCATGTTGTTTAGTTCAACCTTTACATTGTTGTAATAATTAATTTGATTTCTAGTTCGATCAAATGACATTGACACATTTTTGTAGTTCCCATTTCTTAGAAATTTAGCTTGCCGTATTAAAGCAAATACATCATTTTCATCATCTAATATGACCTTAATTGGTCGAATTTGCCCTTGGTTAACTTGCCCAAGTCTGAGGAGCTTAATGTTGGCAGTATTCACATTAGGACTTACGCTTGAGATTATTTTTTGAACTTCAGACTTATCGCTATTCTTACGATGATCCTCAGATAGTTGTTGATCCTGTTCCGGCACACCAAAGAAAATAACATTTCGTTTTCTTTTATTTCATTCGTTGATTTCTTGTATTATTTCTTCCATTTCTAGTGGGTTCGAAGAAGATTTCAAAATCTGGTTATCATTTTTTAGGGCTTGTATTTCAGCCTGAAGTGAGAGAATTAATGATTTTAAGTCCTTAATCTGATTACCAATTTGTCTACAATTTATGCAAGACCAGTCACATCCCTTCTCTTCATCATTAATCAGTTCAAGCTCATTTGCACTAATGTTAACACAAGTATGTCTAAATACTTTAGTACACACAGAGCATTTTAACATTAAATTTGGTTTGTATGATTTGCTGCAGCAAGAACATATTAAATTTGACGGCATATTTCCGAAAATACAGCTAACGATACGCTTATGTTCCTCCAAATACTTTAAAAAGAACAAGAAAAAAAAACAGACTGGAATGTGTTACCTTACTTTATGAATTCTTGTAATTAGCAAGCAATTAAAAATTCTAATATACCTGTTCCAAAACACTAATTGCAAATCACTTTTTAGACTAGTAAAAAGAAATCACAACAAATATCAAATATTAATACGTTGATTCGGTTATTAAAGAGATTCGATGTTGCTTCGATCGTGTCTCAACTACTCAAAAGACGTCTATATGACGTAATGTTCAACCACGTGTGTATATTCAACCAAAAACTGACGTTTCCTCGACGTTATATATGAATATGACGTATCTTGGTTGCCTGGGTTATCGTTAGCGGCTTTGGAACGTCTTTTTTGTCCTCTAGACATATCGAATTTCATTGATAAAATGCGCATTCCCACCGATTTCCACTTTGACTATAACCAGGCTTTTTTCTTAAAAAAACCAGTTGGTTTAAAGCAAGGTTTCAAGAATGTTGGTTTAAACCTGCCAACCCTGCTTATCAGAGCCGTGCGGTACATTTTTTCAATATGATGCAAGTCTTCGAAATGACCCCCCTTAAATATAACTATAAATGCAACTGCACAAATGAACATACTTTTATTTTAAAAACAAAACATAATTTAAATTAAATGAAATACGTATTAACATTAAATAACATTTACAAAAATTACAATTTTACCCTTCTGACTTGAATTTTGGCAAATTCGTCAATCAAATGTAGTCTAAAGTAGCAGCCAGTGAGGACTCTATTGAAATGAGTGCTAATTCTTTTAGTTTTGTTTGTCTTATGGAGCTTCGTAAACTGTTTTTAATAATTTTTAATTTTGAAAAACTTCTTTCCTCACTAACTACTTAGACAAGGAGTGTTAATAAAATTCTTAGCGATACAACTACATTTGGGTGTACAGAAATAGTTCAAAACTTCTAAAGGTTTCATTATGCACTATGTTAGATCTTCTAGAAGATCATTTGCCTGTATATTTGATTCTTTTTCTATTGAAAGTATTGAATGAAGATTCGTACAATATTTTTTTAGTGTTTTATCATTTATCTCCCCCAATTTAAAAATACACTTGTATCTGTCTTGCGATTTGTTACTGATTGCTGCAATAGACTAAGTGTCGATTTCTCATACCTGCGTTAATCTATGGTTCAGTTGAACCAGGTTCACCGGTGATCTGTAGTTTTGTTTGGAATGTATTTCTCATTGCACGTTCATGTCAGCGCTCGTTCTACCGCTTTCGAGAAAGGCCAATATATGGCAAAAGGTACAAAACTGTCGCCATTTTGAACTACCTTTTTTATGCTGTTCTTGAATAAAGTTAAATTTAAGTATTTATAGTCAAATAGTCATTTTAATAATTATAAATAAATATTATAAAAACAAAAATAATGTTATCGTTTATCGTTAGGCTTAATATAATAAAATAGGATATATTTATATTATGACAGCGTTTCGTGTTAATACAACGCATGCGTAGTCCATGAAATCATCTGAACTGAGTTCTGAAATCTTTGAACGGCCGAATTCCACCGTTCAAGTTTAAACTGCCATCGGTTGAACGTGCGAATTGAGAAAGACGATTTTGACTTTAAACTGACGTTTATTAGAAGTTCAGGTTAAACTGGAGTTGAACTCGATATGAGAAATTGGCCCTAAATGAAACCATTTCTCCAATTTTAAGTCAAAATAAGTTTATAGCTATCTTGAGTAATAAAATAATAGTCCCTGAAGTATGAATAATTACCAATTTTGTGATTTTTTGCTTTAAAATATTACAACAGAAAAAATAACAACAACTTGCGGCACATTTAAAAACAATGAAAACATTCTTACAAAGATTTGCAACAAGCGTTTAATAAGGATGACATTAATTTACTAAAAACACATGTTATAAATATGTAGTATAAAGGAATGATCAATGTTTGTAGATAAATATTGAAAAATCAGGTATAAGTAGAACCCGAAAATCCGAACTAATTGGGGGGGGGGGCAGCCTGTTCGGCTTCCGAAAAGTTCGGATTATCTGAAAGTTAGTCTAATTAAGAATTCAAAGCGCTTTCATTGTCGTTGATTTTAAGTCGCAAAACGTTCTCGCAAGAGTGTGTGGACAATATTTTTGGACTCAAGTTGACTACGAGAAACCGAAGTAAGTTTGTGTTTAACCTTTATATTAAGGGGGGGGGGGTATGGTTTGAAATCAACATATCAAGCACATTTTTGTGAATTTTTTTCGCAGCTATGGTAGAATTATTTTATTTTTAAATTAAACAAACATATTAAGTACAATTCAAAGAATATTTAAGAAAAAATTCAATCCAAAATATTAAAAAATAAGCCATTGGTGACAAATTTTGAGAGGCAGCTCAAAAAATAATGGATTTTGCGGTGGACATCAGAACTCATCACTGGATCACACGAAACAAAAAATTCAAAAAGATTTAATTAGCTTATAAGTTTCACGAGGTAACAACGTCGAGTTTTTTTTATTTATAATGATTTTTGAATTTTCGGTATCACTCAGAAGTCAAAAATACGAAATTTTTGATAAAAATTTTGTGAAAACCAACAGATTTAATATTGTTGAACAAAAAATAAGCACAAAACGAAAAATCTCTCGACGTTGTTACCTCACGAAATGTCTAAAGAAAATTTATGCAAAATTTCAGGTAGATCGGTCAAGTAGTTTTTCAGTTACAATATCCACCGCATTTAAAAAAGAAGTTATGAGAAAAATGCGTTTAAAGTTTTGACAACTGCATCTTCATCTTCTTATTTGTCTGCCAAATCGTAAAGTGATGAACATTGGAATATGTTTTTTGAATTGCGGAGTAATCTACAAAAGAGAAGGGGAACAGTTGTTTAACGTTTCTTACTACGGTCAAGCGTGCTGGCGCGAAGCCGCGGCAACACTCTGTATCTCGGGTAATTTTACTCCGATAAAACTGAAATTTTCAGAGAGTATTCTTGAAAGTATGCATTTTTATTTGAAATAATAAAAAAAATTAAATATTTCAAACCATACCCCCCCCCTTAAGCACTAGGTACGTATAAAGTATGTATTTATTTTTAAGAAATTTTAAATGTTCATAGTTCTACTATTCCTACATTGTTCAATTGTCTGGTTATACTCTATATAATAAACATGTTTTTCAGTTACTGTCTTAAATTTTTAAATTTTTTTCATTTTCCTTTGGTTCGGATTTGCGGGGCTCTACTGTATGTCGAAAACCTGTTCTAAAGAATGTAGAGTTGGCTCCCTTGTAGCCAAATGGCAAACCCATGTCCGCTGAAAATATAAAGGACCTTATAGATTTGTGTAAGTTAATCAATTCCCCAGGATGCCATGCATTTTTATGGATTTCTGAACAACATCGACTAGGAAGATTTGAAAGAAATTCGGTTAAATCCAGATTTCTAGATTGATGAAGATCAAATTGAGTAGGAACTTAATTTTAATTACTATTAGTAATGAAGTCGAATTCGCAATTTTTTCTTTGTATATATCATTTCGGAGGGATAGGCGATTATTACAAAATGACAAACTTGATACTTTTGAAATTTGTTAAAAATGTTCTAAGCCGCTGTAAGTTATTTTTGCAGTAAAACGTTTTTATTTATTTTGCTTTTGTCTTTTAATGTAGCCTGTAATTATTGAAATGTAAAAATTTGACAATAAAGACTTATTCAATATAAAGACTAAGTAGGTAAATACATTATGCTCATTTACTCTGAACAATAGGTATGTGGCTTATACTATGATTGCAGAACACCATCCAATTGCGTTTTCTGATTATTCAGGGTTTTCTCTTGTGTGTACATAATTTGAAAAGTGTTTTTAAACTACCTTTTTCGGTAAATTGCTTCAAATTTCACACTTATGATGCACTCTCAAATGCCTTTTCAAGTTACTTATCGATGGCTTAGTGTGAAAACCTCGTATCTCATTTTTTTTTTCGAAAATGACATTTCGGTGGTTTTAGTTTGAAAACCTTGTATCTCACGATTTACAACTGTTAGAAAAAATCCAAATACACTAGACTATTTTCTACAGCCGAAAAAAAAACACGTATATCAATTGCTCTCTTGATTTAGTGTGAATACCACGTATATTTATAACCAACATTTGGTACTTAATTTGGAGTATTTGTTTGAGAGATTCGACTTGGAGAAATGTTTTTTGTGAACAGTAAGAGGTAGTCCTGCATACAGAAACATATTTGGTAGAAAGCATATTTGTCTCAATGTGCTCGAATTAAAAATATGTAACAGTAATTTTTGTTTTTAGGTTATATTATGCAGAAAATCAGTTTTTGGCCTCTCCTGTAATTGTAATTTAATGAGATACGAGGTTTTCACACTAAGCCATCGTTATGTCTCTAAACTGCTTACAACAAACTTCACACTTATGATGTTTTCCCCAGTGTGCACTCCCAAATGTATTTTCAAAAGAGCCGCTGAAAAAAAAACGGCCTAAAACAAATTTCACACCTGAGGTTTTTCCCCAGTGTGCACTCTTAAATGTTTTTTCAAATAATCTGCCTGAGAAAATTGTTTAAAACAAATTTCACACTTGTAAGGTTTTTCTTCAGTGTGCATCATCAAATGCCTTTTCAAATGATCTCGTTCTCTAAACTGTTTAAAACAAATTTCACACTTATGAGGTTTCTCCCCAGTGTGCACTCTCAAATGTACTTTCAACTGACTTGCTCTAGTAAACTGCTTAAAGCAAATTTCACACTTATGAGGTTTTTCCCCAGTGTGTACTCTTAAATGTTTTTTCAAATCATCTGCCTGAGAAAACTGTTTAAAACAAATTTCACACTTATAAGGTTTTTCTTCAGTGTGCATCATCAAATGCCTTTTCAAATGACCTCGTTCTCTAAACTGTTTAAAACAAATTTCACACTTATGAGGTTTCTCCCCAGTGTGCACTCTCAAATGTACTTTCAACTGACTTGCTCTAGTAAACTGCTTAAAGCAAATTTTACACTTATGAGGTTTTACCCCAGTGTGCAAGACTAAATGTCCTTTCAAATCACTTGCATGCATAAACTCGTTAAAACAAAGTTCACACTTATGGGGTCTTTCCCCAGTGTGCGCTATCAAATGTCTTTTCAATTGACTTGCTTGAATAAAACTCTTGAAACAAATTTCACACTTATGAGGTTTTTCCCCAGCATGAACTTTCAAATGATTTTTAAGGTTACCTATAAATCTAAACTGCTTAGAACAAATTTCACACTTATGAGGTTTTTCCCCAGTGTGCATTCTCAAATGTATTTTCAAAAGATTTAGTATACTAAACCGCTTAAAACAAATTTCACACTTATGAGGTTTTTCTCCAGTATGAACTATCATGTGCTCAGTTAAATGACCTTTTCGAGTAAACTGTTTGAAACAAACTTCACATTTATGATGCCCTTTTCCAGTCACCACTTTTCTATTTTTATTTTCAGCATGTGGATTCATAGAATTTCCTTCGTGGGATGAATGTTCAGTTATGGTCTCCAAAATTTCCACTTTATCCTCATGGAGATAATCTAAAAATAAAACTGACTATAATATAAATATTTGTCTACCAGTGAAAACGAATGTAAAAATAAAGAAATGTAATGATCAACTTAAAGGTTAATAATAAAACGCAAGACAGCTGATGCATACTGAAGGACACAGTTATTAGGTTTGAGAAAGCTGTGTCTATCTTTTAGATGTATAATAATCAGCCTCCTTGTCTTTTAAGACATGCCTCAATGCATTCAATAAATCATATCAACACAAAAAAACCAATGCATTCAATATAATCACAATATTGTGATGTAAAGACAGTGGTGCACATGAAGGTTCCACAATGACCATGAAACTTCTATGAGTCACCACTTTACATATGACTTAGAAGTATGACCTACTACCGAATTTGTAGACTGTACCAGAATGATTCTCGTGTTTTGATAGAATGTACTTATATATAACAACGACCAAGAAGTTCGAACAGAGGTCTTATTAAAGTATAATGAAAGATAAAACAACAAATCAGGAGCTTGGAAGAGTAAGGGCGAACACACAAAATGGTCCTTTCAAAAACAGTCTTATTTTCCTCACATACTTTTAGAGAATGGGTCTGTAAATTATAAAACAGCATGTTTCGCCCTTCATACTCCTAAAATTCTGTAAGAAATAATATACCAATCCATTCATTTCACTCCGAACAAATTTTTAAAAAAGCACTGGATGAAGCAAACGAAGGAATAAAAATCAATGGAGAATTGACAAATAACATCCGATATGCGGACGATACAGTCGTACTTGCCAGTAGTATCGATGAACTTCAGTATCTTATGGACATGGTACAAAGAGCGAGTGAAGAAAGAGGACTTAACCTCAACATAAATAAAACAAAATGGATGCTGGTCAGCACAACACAAAAACCTGCCAGACAATTGAAAATAAAAAACCAACTAATTGGACTCGTTGACCCGTATATATACCTTGGAACAATCGTCAACTCGAAATGGGATCAAACAACCGAAATACGATCTAGAATTGAAAAGGCCAGAGCAACATTTAACAACATGAAAAATATATTCACCCATTCCGACATATCTCTTCCACTAAAAATACGGCTGCTAAAGTGCTATGTATTTCCAGTCTTGGTGTATGGCGCAGATGCATGGACACTGACAGAAACATTAATTAGAAACCTGGAGGCATTCGAAATGTTGGTGTATCGACGTATCCTCAAAATATCCTGGACGACTCACACCACCAACGTAGAGGTACTGCGCCGAATGGGAAAACAAAAAGAGATCTGTTTCACAATTAAGAAACGGAAACTTGAATACCTCCGTCATATTATGAGACATGATAAATATCATATACTCCAACTGATAATACAGGGTAAAATAGAAAGCAAACGCGGACCCGGAAGAAGAAGACACTCATGGCTTCAAAACTTACCGCCAATGGTTTGGACTAACATCGATCGAGTTATTCAGAAACGCCGCAAACAAAATTAAATTGCTATGATGATAGCCAACGTCCGCAACGGACAAGGCACATGAAGAAGAAGAAGAATCCATTCATGTCCGAAACTGGACTGCATAATCTTCCAGAAGAGCAAGGGCGAACCCACAGGCTTTCATTGGGTTTTCGTTAAGGTTCGCCCCCTCACCCCTGTAACCCGCCGTTGTTTCTGTAGCTTTAGTTGTTCGCTCTTACTATTCTAACATGTTTGTAAACTTTACATCAGTTTTCCCGAAACATGGTATTTGCAGTTCCCCCTTACTCTTCCAAGCCCCTGAAATAGTCTATATAGTGAAATATGTAGTATTTTTTAATATCTTTTTTCTACTCTCATACTATAATCTATCAATTATGATGTCATTACCTGTATCATAATGAACTTCAGTATGATACAGATTTTTATTAAGATACAGATTTTTAACCAATAGAATCGCGATAAAGGTCAAATACATACGCTTTGACAGTTATCAATATGTAAACAAACTGTCAAACTACTTAAAATTAATAAAGGGCCTAGCCGGTTAAGATGATGAAAAGTGCCCCCAACTCGATTCGAATTCCATGTAGGTCACCGTTTAGCATATATAGTGAAACTAACTTTCTGAAATTTTTAGCCCCCTAGGTGGTCATGTGACCCACCTAGAGCCTAATTAGGCTTTTTATGTTTTTATTTTTTATCTCAGCCGCATCGAGAACTAGCGAAAAACTTTAAATAAAAAATTTATAAGATTTAAAAAGTTCTATGCGAAATTTTTTTTTTATTTTTGGCGGGAAATTTAAATTTTAGAACGATTTTAAAATTTTAGATGAGTATAAAAAAATAACTAAGACATTCGTTTTCACGAAAAAAATATATAACGTGTATTTTTGCATAATGTTTCACCCTGAATTTTTTCAAATTTTTAAAATTGGTGAAACGCACCTTTAAAAATAAACAACCGCATTTTTTCGGATTTTTGATACAATTTTATACATATTTTTCAAAAAAGGTAACGCCGTCACTGGAGTAGGTAAAAAACTGAAAAATAATTGGGGTTTGCTTAATAAAAATTTTTTGTAACGCCATCCATTTTCAAGATACAGGGCGTTGAAGAAAACAAAATTTTACACATTTTTTACGATTTTGCCGAAACTACTGGCAACATTGTACTTGGCGGGTTTTAAGAGGTATTTATTGTGCATGTTCTGACATACAATTAAGGATTTGATATTCATCAATGGCGCGCTTATGGGTAATGGTCTGAACTTTTCAAAGAAAAAAGGGTAGTACGCCACTGACATATTTCAAATCAACAATTATTTTCGAATTGCTCATTCAATGTGCGATAAAAAAATTATTTTCTCATTTTTTTCATACGAGGCGCTGTTTTGCTGCAAAAAAATAAAATATCTTAACGCTTCCAAAGTATTCGAATTAGTTTTTATAATGGATGTACGAGTTTATGTAGATGTAGAAACTACTAATAGAAGTTCGAATACTTTGTAAGTGTAAAGATGTTTTATTTTTTGAATAAAAATGGCGCGTCGTATGAAAAAATAGGAAGAAAGATTTTTTGTCACAAATTGAACGAGGAATTCAAAAAGGATTGTTAATTTGAAATATGTCAGTGGCGGATTATCTTTTTTCTTTAAAAAGTTCAGACCATTACCCGTATGCGCGCCAATGATAAATATAAAATTCTTAATTGTATGTCAAAAAATGCACAACAACTACCTCTTAAAACTCGCCAAATTTTATTACAATGTTGCCAGTAGTTTCGGCAAAATCGTAAAAAATGTGTAAAATTTTGTTTTCTTCAACGCCCTGTATCTTGAAAATGGATGGCATTACAAAAATTTTTTATTAAGAAAACCCTAATTATTTTTCAGTTTTTTATCTATTCTAGTGACGGTATTACCTTTTTTTAAAAAACCATGTATAAAATTGTATCAAAAAACGAAAAAAAAAACGAAAAAATGCGGTTTTTATTTTTAAAGGTGCGTTTCACCAATTTTAAAAATTTGAAAAAATTCAGGGCGAAATATTATGCAAAAATACACGTTATATATTTATATTTTTTTTTCGTGAAAACGAATGTCTTAGTTATTTTTGATACTCATTTAAAATTTTAAAATCGTTCTAAAATTTAAATTTCCCGCCAAAAATTAAAAAAAAATTTCGGACAGAAATTTTTAAAGCTTACAACTTTTTTATTTAAAGTTTTTCGCTAGTTCTCGATGCGGCTGAGATAAAAAATAAAAACATAAAAACCCTAATTAGGCTCTAGGTGGGTCACATGACCACCTAGGGGGCTAAAAATTTCAGAAAGTTAGTTTCACTATATATGCTAAACGGTGACCTATATGGAATTCGGATCGAGCTGGGGTCACTTACCCGGCTAGGCCCTTTGAATATATTTTTTGTTGTGAATGATCATAGAAAAAATAGTGTATACAAATTGCATTTAATTCTCATTATGGAACTCGTACTCTATACGAAACTCGCCGCATACGGCTCGTTTCGTATCCCACATACTCGCTTCATAATGACGATCATTAAATGCTCGTTATCAGTAAATACATATACCTACAGTTTTGACAGAGTGGAAGAATTTACCTACCATGGCGTGAAAGTAAAGGAAAATGGACATGAAGATAAAGAAATAGAATCCAGAATTACAAAAGGCAACCAGAAATACGGAATGTTGAGATCCCTAATGAAGTCTAGTTATTTTCAAGAAAAACAAAAGAAAGAATTTACAAGTCAGTGATTAGAGCTACGGTTGGATATGGAGCTGAATTCTCCGATCAGTTTACGGAGGCATAAATACACAAATGGGATGGAGAAGAAGGACAAATAAAGAGTTGGAAGAGCTGTACACGAAACCAAAAATCAGCGCAATAATAAAGGCGCGCATAGAATAAGATGACTGGGACATGTGCAAAGATTGGAACACCATAGAATGACCAGGATGATATTGAACAGGAAATCAGTCGGGGACAAAAAGGAAAGGAAGACTCCGTAAAAGATGGTTTAACAGCGTCCAAACAGATTTACGTGAATTAAAAATAGATAACTGGAGAAACAAGGTAGGGAGATACGCTACTGGTGATTGTTTACACACGTGTGAATTTGTGCTCCGTATTAAAAACTCGAAATACGGGGATAATACGGACTGATAAAATACGTACTAGTGATCATTGGCGAATTAAATACCCAAGAAGTGGATTGCAGGTGAGAATAGCCTAGAGAATAACTTATAAATATAATAATTACTAAAAAGACTTGAAACTAGACATATAGACAGCACACATTACAGCAGTGGCGTGCTGAGATAAAGGCAAATAAATCAGGATGAACATGACTAATGAAGAAATTATGCAATTTAAGGAAATTATCAAGGAATTAATAAACGAGACTACAGCTGAAATTATGAAAGATACGAAGGAACTGATTAACGAGGTAAATGAAATGAATAAAATATACAGAGAAGAAATAAAACAGCTAAAAGAGGAAAATTTGAAGATAAAACAGGAAATGGTAGAATTGCGAGTTAAAATGATTAAAATTGAAGAAATAGAAGAAAGGCTAGAAGTAGCTGATAGGAAAGACAGAAAGAACAATATTATTATAAGCGGTCTGGAAATTCCAAATGCTACAGAAAAGGAAATGGAAGACAATGTAAAACATTTTTTCGAAAACCAGTTAAAGATAAAAATTTCTGTCCCAAAAATAAAGGAAATAAAGGAGAAGACATACCTGATTAAAGTAGAGAATTTTGCACAAAAATTGGAGATAATGAAAAACAAAGCTAAATTAACTAGGGGGGAATATAATCAAGTATATATAAATAACGACTTGACCCAAAACGAAAGAAAAATTCAACAAAAACTGAAGGAAATTGCAAAACAAAAAATAGAAGAAAGGAAAACAGTAAAAATTGGATACCAAAAACTTATAATCAATGGGCAGAAATGGACTTGGAATACAAAAAGCAGCGAATTGGAAAGGGATAATGCCAATACAAAAAACTGGACAAATTAACTGCAAGGAAAAGCAAGTGCAAGGACCATAAGGAAACGACAAGGCAAGAAATAGGTAATGACAATGGCAAACAGGATAAGAAAAATATTTGGAGACTAGCAACGTGGAATATCAGAGGACTAAATGGTAAAGAAACAGAATTGAGCTACGAGTTCGATAAAAACAAAATAGAAATATTAAATCCAACAGAACAGAAATACCTTAATATTATGAACCCACAACCTCCTAAATTATACTCTTTTATTAAACTACACAAACCTGACCACCCAATAAGACCTGTAGTTTCTTTTTATACAGCTCCGTCATATAAAATTTCAAAAAAACTGTCAGATATTATTACAGAATACACTAAATTTTCACCTAAATTCACCGTAAAAAATACACTAGAACTAGTTAATAAAATACAACATTTTCAATTGCCCAAAAACTCCAGACTAATTTCATTTGACGTAAAAAATCTTTTTCCTAGTGTTCCTCCTACAGAAACTTTTGTTTTAGTTAAGAATCTTTTAGACCATAATAGTACAAATCCGATCATTGCATCTGAAATTTTACACCTTCTTGAAATTTGCATAAATCAAGACTATTTTGAATTCAATAATCAAATATACACAAACAACAGTGCAGGACTTATTATGGGTAATCCTCTAAGCCCATTGCTATCAGATATATTTATGAACCAACTTGAAACAACAATTTCTAATCATCCCGTATTTAAACAGTTCTTATATTGGTGGAGATACGTGGATGATATACTAGTATGCTTTACAGGAACTAACAGACAACTTGACCAATTTCTATCATATATTAATTCACTTCATAATAATATTGAGTTTACAGTAGAAACAGAACAGAATAACTCTATAAACTTTCTAGATGTAACGATTTCCAGACTACACAACAAACATGAGTTCTCCATATATCATAAACCTACCCATACTGACACAACTATACACAATTCATCATCCCATCCTACACAACACAAATTAGCAGCCTACCATAGCATGATACATAGACTGACAGAAATTCCCATGACAAAAAATAACTTCGAAATAGAACTAAACATCATTAAACAAATAGCAGTAAACAACGGCTATAACGAACAAACAGTTAACAAAATTTTAAACCAAAAACTCCATAAGAAAGCCCTGAAATTAGTGTATCCACCACCACAGAAAGAACCCAGTACCTTCTGCTCTCTCACATATACTGGCAAGATAACAACAACAATAGCCAGATACATAAAAAAGAAAGGAATAACACCAGCTTTCAGAACTAACAACAACTTAAGCAAATATATTAAGAACAATAAAAGCCGAAAGAGAAAGCAACTACAGAGTGGTGTGTACAAACTAACTTGTGGTGACTGTCCGAAAACGTACATCGGTCAAACTGGCAGAACTTTTGACAAACGGATAGCAGAACACAAAAGGGCATTCAACAATAGAAAAACAGACACTTCTACATACGCACTTCACCTTCTAGATCATAATCATTCTTTCAATGAAGAGTTTAAAATTCTACATATTCAAAATAAAGGCCTTAAGCTATCTTTTTTAGAATCTATGGAAATTAATAAACTGAAAAATACAGATATAATTCTGAATGACCAACTCGAGACAAACAGCTCCCCACTCCTCAACCTCTTCAGTTGAAGATTAAAAAGGCAAACACATTGTAAACTATATTACTTGAGAAAGGCACTCCGCCGAAACAGCTGTAGTCACTTAGATATAATAAATTTTGTGGAAGTATAGAAAACAAACGTTTTCAGTTTTTTATTGTTAGAGAAATATTAGGTATTACAGAAACAAAAAAGAAAGGAATTGGTGAAATATACCTAGAAGGCGGTCATTTTATTATATATAGCGGGGTTCCACCGGAAAAGAGAGCAGCTGCAGGAGTAGGTACTATAATTAAAAAAGAAAAAGTAATAAATATACAGGACTGGAAAGGCTGGTCAGAAAGAATAGTCGCTCTTGAGATGAAAGATGAACAGGGAGAGCCACAGACAATAATTACGGCATATGGACCCGATGAAAATGAGAAAAAAGAAGTCAAAGAAAAATTCTGGACAGACCTAAATATAGCAATAGAAAACAGTAAAGGGCGAATTTACGTCATTGGAGACTTCAACGGAAGAGTAGGAATCAAAGATGAGACAGTAACGGATGTAATTGGAAGGTACGGTGAAGAAGTGAGAAATGATAATGGAAAACGGTTAATAGAATTCTGCGTACTAAATAATTTAATAGCAACAAACACACACTACCAACACAAAGACATACATAAATTTACTAGGCAAGGACCAAGAGAATCAGAAAAGTCAATAATCGATTACATACTAGTAGAACGCGACAATCGAAAGGTAATTCAAGACGTTAGAGTCCGAAGAGGACCAGAAATAAGTAGTGACCATTATTTGTTGGAAGCTAGAATAAAGAAAAAAAAATCCCGACACTGAAAAGTAAAAGGGACTCAAAAGACTATATATATATATATATATATATATATATATATATATATATATATATATATATATATATATAATATATAGAAACAAGGTATTAGACAGAAGAGAATGGAGAGGAGTGGTCAGAAGAGCGCAAGAGAAATTGTAACACAAGAATGTGCCATGAACTGTAAAATGAGGGCTCTAGAGCTCTCTATATGTATATATTACATAACGTTGTCATATTATGTTAAATACTGCACTTTTCAGGAGACAAAAAAGGACTAAATAATATTAACTGTGAGTAGTGTTTTTCTTTAAGTTATGGCTTTTACATATGCATCGTCTTTTGTTTTTAAGTATATCTTCTAATTTAGAGAAAAACACTACTTAAACAGTAAATATTATTTAGTTTTCTTGTCTCCTGAAAAGTGCACTATTTAACATATGGCATTTTGCATTAACACCAACGATAATGTATTTTTCTACGGCCGTGCTAAAACAGCCACTCTCACGCACGCATTTCGTTTCCGAAAGTTACACTTGCGTGCGGGAAAGTAGAATACCTTCTAATATGGCATTATAATATACTAAAATACATGCAATAAACTAATATTTAGATATTATTTATTAATTTATTTCAAATGTATCTTATTGTGTTCATGTTTTAACGAAATTAACGCAATAATTCGATGAAATAAAATTATTTTGACATAATATTTAAAAGTCAAATCAGTAGAAAAATGGTCGTCCTGGAAACCAATATCGTCGTCGTGGTAACTCATTATATTGAACATTTGGTTTTGACAACCTTGTCAAAGAAATAATTTGTGTATTTTCACTCCTAAATAAAAATTAATATGACTATTTTTTGTGGCTTTTTTTCAAACGTACGGCCCTAGAAAAAATATTGTTCTTAACTCATGCGGAAAGTGTCTTCCCCGCACTCGACTGCTTGCCCGAACTCCGCTATCGCGTCGTTCGGGTCAACGGCAGTCTTGTGCACGAAAGTATCACTTTCCGCACTAGTTATACCCCAGGCTGTGGGTGAAAAATAGGTCGATTTCAGGATATAATTCAGGAATTTTTGAAACCTATCAGGTGTTGTAAAAGACGATGCCAGGAATAGCTTCTACTAAAATGTAACCAAAAATATTGTGCGCTTTTTTTTTAATTGCGATTTTCATTTGTTAAATTTGCAATTTTTAAATATTTTTAATTTTGCAGCTTAGGATATCGATTTTAGAGAAAAGCGTTTTAATAGAAAGTTGTAGTAAATTAAAAAACCTACAATTTGAGCTATGGTAAGTTTAATTTCGTTTATTGATTATTGCAAAACAGCCTGCGAAAGGTCCAAAATGGCCGTTTTTTACAATTGCATTATTTATTGTACAAATAATTTTTTTTATTTTTTAAAGCTTTAAAATGAAGATCTTTCAATTCCAGACATAAAAAAAATTGTAAAGCCCAATTAACGAATTTGTTGCGTAGATATTATAAATTGTTTATCCCAAGAGGTCAATTGTCGAAATAACTTTTTGAAAAAAAAATCGTAGAGTGTTGGTGAAACATCCAATCTCCTTCTAAAGAGTTATATTTTCATATTCGGATGTAAATAAATGCGTAACACATTTTAAACCTCTAATTTTTGGGTTTGAAAATAAGGGGGCAAATTTCGTTATAAACATTTAGAGCTGAAACGGGTATGTACATCTTATGAGTTTTTAACTTACAGATTATTGCTGCTGAAGATGAAACAAAGCTTTATAAAAAAATAAAAAATTTCTACGACCAACTGAAACCGAGATAATTTTTGGGTTTGAAAATAAGGGGGCAATTTCGTTATAAACATTTAGAGCTGAAGCGGCCCTGTACATCCTATGAGTTTCTAACTTACAGATTATTGTTGCCGAAGACGAAATGAAGATTTATAAAAAAATAAAAATTTTCTACGACCAAGTGAAGCCGAGATAATTGTGTTTTTTTTCTTAAATCGTAGTGCCTTTATTTATAACAATTAAGAAATTATTTTACGTCATTCCCTAAAGAAAGACTTATATTATCTTAAAATAAAAATTATTATAAAATATAATTACACTTAATTATTAAAAATTATATTTAAAATCGGTGCTTTTGCGAGCGGCCCAATTTTGCAAATCGCCCGGCTCGCTTCAAATCCGCGCGCTCGGAAAATTTTTACGTAACTTGTATTAAAATTTGACAAAAATATACAGTCTATTTACCACTGTATTTGTTTTTCTTGATAAACTTTTATATATGAAATCTCATTTCTGAAGAAATAATATTACAAAAATGATACATATTATAATATGAAATATATAACTATATTTTTCATTTTTTTATTGTTATATAAGTATAATAATAATGTTACTTCTTATTATACAATGTAAAAATTTTTCTTCTTGTAGTGACTATCCGTTTTGGATGTTGGCGACCATCATGGCAATCTGTACTTGCACACTAAATCGGTACTGCTGCTCTAAAAAGATTTGTAGTTGTTTTGTTGAACGACGTACGTAATTTTCCAGCAAGGCAATCCTTCGCCTTCCTGGTTCTTTTTAGAGCAGCAGTATCGATTTAGTGTGCAAGTAGATTGCCATGATGGTCGCCAACATGCAAAATGGATAGTCTCTACAAGAAGAAAAAGTTTTATATTGTATAATAAGAAGTAACATTATTATTATTATATTTATATAACAATGAAAAAATTAAAAATATAGTTATATATTTCATATAATATAAATATGTATCATTTTTGTAATACACAATGGTAATACTATTTCTTCAGGAATGAGATTTCACATATAAAAGTTTATCAAGAAAAATAAATACAGTGGTAAATAGACTGTATATTTTAATGGTAATATTATTAAATTGTTTTCTATGAAAATTTAATACAAGTTACGTAAACATTTTCCGAGCGCGCGGATTTGAAGCAAGCCGGGCGATTTGCAAAATTCGGCCGCTCGCAAAAGCACCGATTTTAAAAATAATTTTTATTAATTAAATATAAATATATTTTATAATAATTTTTATTTTAAGATAATATGTCTTTCTTTAGTCAATGACGTAAAATAATTTCTTAACTGTTATAAATAAAGGCACTACGATTTAAGGAAAAAAAAACAATTATCTCGGCTTCAGTTGGTCGTAGAAAATTTTTATTTTGTTTATAAATCTTCGTTTCGTCTTCAGCAACAATAATCTGTAAGTTAGAAACACATAGGATGTACAAGGCCACTTCAGCTCTAAATGTTTATAACGAAATTTGCCCCCTTATTTTCAAACCCAAAAATTATCTCAGCTTCAGTTGGTCGTAGAAAATTTTTATTTTTTTATAAATCTTCGTTTCGTCTTCAGCAACAACAATCTGTAAGTTAAAAACTCATAGGATGTACAGGGCCGCTTCAGTTCTAAATGTTTATAACGAAATTTGCCCCCTTATTTTCAAACCCAAAAATTAGAGGTTTAAAATGTGTTACGCATTTATTTACATCAGAATATCAAAAATATAACTCTACAGAAGGAGATTGGATGTTTCACCAACACCCTACGATTTTTTTTCAAAAAGTTATAGCCTTCGACATTTGACCTCTTGGGATAAACAATTTATAATATCTAAGCAACAAATTTGTTAATCTGGCTTTACAATTTTTTTTATGTTTGGAACTGAAAGATCTTCATTTTAAAGATTTAAAAAATAAAAAAAATTATTTGTACAATAAATAATGCAATTGTAAAAAACGGCCATTTTGGACCTTTTACAGGCTGTTTTGCAATAACCAATAAACGAAAATAAACTTACCATAGCTCAAATTGTGGGTTTTTTAATTTACTACAACTTTCTATTAAAAAGTTTTTCTCTAAAATCAATATCCTAAGCTGCAAAATTAAAAATCTTTAAAAATTGCATTTTTAACAAATGAAAATCGCAATTAAAAAAAAATCGCTCAATATTTTTGGTTACATTTTAGTAGAAGTTATTCCTGGCATCGTCCTTTACAACACCTGATAGGTTTCAAAAATTCCTGAATTATATCACGTTTTTTCACCCACAGCCTGGGGTATTAGGAAAATAACTATTTTAATAGACAAATTATATAACATTGTATATTGTAAAAAAAATGTAATATGAGTATTTCACGCCCAGGGCCTACATGGCCTGTTCAGCAAAATAAATAATAAAGTAATATTAACACAGATGACTTTGTTATAAATTTTGTTATTGTCGCCATCCTTTTTTTTTCCTTTTCTACTGTCGTCGGAATAAAATGGAATATTAAAGTCTTGTATTTTTATTTTATATTATTAACACAGTTTCAGTTCGGTTTTAAAGGGGTATTTTTAATAATTAGTTATAACCTATGACTGCAAGATATTTAGATATTATTCAAATGCAACGAATTGTGAGGTGGATCAACTAGAAGTTGCAGGCCCGCCGGCAAGGGGGATCAGGGAGGGTCCGCCGACCTCCCCTGGATAATTACAGCTTAAGAAAAATATCCAAAAGCTACCTTTTTTTATTGCGCTTCTCACAAGCTAAATTTAGTAATTAATGGCCTAAATAGGATACCTAAATATCCAAAAGCTACCTTTTTCTATTGCGCTTCTCACAAGCTAAATTTGGTAATTAATGACCTAAATAGGATACAGGATATTCATAACACCGCTGCGACCATCAAAGAGATAATCAATTTCTTTCGAGATAGTAAATTACTAGGAAAATACGTTCCTAGTTTACCACTATTTTCGGAATCGCGTTTAGACCTGGATCCCGCGTAAGAAAGAAAAGTTGATTAATAGCAAGCTGAAAATTTGTTAATAGCTTAACGGTGTCTAGTCGGACAAACTTTGATGCACGGGAACACTGGAACAGGGGAAGTTTTAACTGTGGAGCATGATAAACATGTCGTCCTGACAAGTTTATGATTGTGAAAAATAACAAGTTGTTTTTAAGTTTATTCGATAGCCAACGTTATGTAATATATGCGAAAATGTTTGTCCGACAAAAATGTTGGGCATTTTATTGAGTCCGACACGTAGAACATGTCACATCACAAGAATTATGTTGGTGATGAATAGCAGTCTGATTTTTGCATGAGAGTTTAATGAAAGGTTAAAAAAGTAATTGCAAGTTCTGTCCGACAAAATTAATGGGAAGTTTTCGTAGTCGGACATTCTAAACAGGTAAGATATAGACAAAAATGCTGGTGATAAATAGCTTTCCGACAAAGACGAAATTTAATTAAGTAAATTATTCCTTACCAAGAATGACTGTTGTCGGAAAAAAATAAGAGGTAGATTTTGTAGTCGGACAATTTAAAAAAATAATTTTTGAAATTTCAATAAGGGGTGATTATTCTATGTCAAAAGTACCTGCAATCAATTACAATCGATATCTTTCGATTTATGTCAACATCATTTAGATACCTCACTGTAATACATTTATAGTAGATCAGGCAAATTATATTATGGATTGAGTGGTCTAGCTATCTTTGTCTGCCACATGCGCGGGATCGCTTGGTTAAAAGAGATAGATAGACCACCTATAGACTTTTTGCACTGTATTCCCTGTTTACCCTTATGTCTATGAATACATTTCCTTCTTCTTCTCTTCATTTGAATGGCCTTAATACATTTCCATTTAAGAAAAACTGTCACTTTTGACAATAATTCATAATTAATTGCAATCGTAACTTCAAATTTAAACTAATCGATTTATTTTGGCAGCAAATTATTTCTTGCCATGTGACATATTAATTACATTATTATTTCATTTGTAGAAAGTTGAGAAAAATTACGTTATACAATTTTAGTAATAATTTATTTAGGTACCCTTTTTCAATCAAGCAAAGCATTATAGCACGAAGAATGATATTCAATAGAACTTTCACAATTATCTGGCAACTGAACCTCATTGAATTGATGACCAAGTATTTTACTAACTTTGTAAAATGTTCGAAAATTACTCAAAAATGTTCCGTTGAATGGTTTCACTTTTGATTTGGCGACTTAAAATTTAAACTGTTGACACTCAAAAATAGACCAAAAACACTCCATAGTTAATATAAATTTTAATTTCCAACACACGTGGCAAACAGAAACTCAGAGACCATGTACTTTCAAATACTACTTTGTATAGCACAAAGTGTCACTCTGACAAATGCAGCCTTCTAATACATACTTCTAAGCATAATGTGTCATATTTACGTCTATTCTTATAAGCACCGAAGTTTTAGACTCTTCACATTTTTCAATGTCGTTTACAGGGTTAAGATTTGAGTTTGGAAAAAAATGTATACAACGTTTTTTGTAGGAAATTCTCCGTACTTTCTGATGCGCCTAATTAGAAAACCCTAAGAGATTGCTTTCACATGTTCTTTGACATTTTTTATTGTCATTTTGAGAATATCTAGAACAAACTCCACTCAAAAAAATAATTGTTTTGCAATATATACATGCATTGATACTTACCTCACTGTTTTTGGAGCGTGCATGTATATATATGCACATGCAAATATGAGAATATAAATAATAATATACAACTAAAATAGCTTTATCAATATGTGACTAAGTGATTCTGAAAAAATGTTTTTTATTTATTTCCTTCGATTTGTCCAAACTTTTTGTCTGACATATAACTTTTTGCGTTACAAAATATAATTTGTACATAAACAAATCAAAATTAGCTTGCTATTTATCACCAACATTTTTGTCTATATCTTACATGTTTAGAATGTCCGACTAGGAAAATTTCCCATTCATTTTGTCCGACAGAACTTCCAATTGCTTTTTTAACCTTTCATTAAACTCTCATGGAAAAATCCAGACTGCTATTCATCACCAACATAGTTCCTTTGATGTGACATGTTCTACGTGTTGGACTCGTTAAAATGCCCAACCTTTTTGTCGGACAAACATTTTTTCATATATTATATAACGTTGGCTATTGAATAAACTTAAAAACAACTTGCTATTTTTCACCATCATAAACTTGTCAGGACGACACGTTTATCATGATCCACCGTTAAAACTTCCACTGTTTCAGTGTTCCCGTACATCAATGTTTGTCCGACTAGACACCGTTAAGCTATTAACAAATTTTCAGCTTGCTATTAATCAACTTTTTTTTCTTACGCGGGATCCAGGTCTAGTTGGTCAGCAAAATATACATCTATTAGTAGAGTGTTTGCTTCAAATTTTGTAGAAATCACAAACGCCCTTGACACACTAGCGTTTAGTTCAGATGTTAATATACAAACAAGAACAAAAGCTAATCAGCTTTTGACGAGCGTATCGTTTGTTTGCTTGTTTATTATGGCAAAATATTCAAGTAAATTGGAACCAATTTGTAATATATTGCAATCTAAAGAAATGGACTTACTTTTGGTAAAAAAGCATGTAGACGAACTTCTTCAGATATTGAAGCCACAAAGAAATGATCCAGATAAGTATGTTCATGAAATATATGAAAAATGTGTGGATTACGCCAATAAATTTAAATTAGAAATTACAGTACCACGAATAGCACCTAAACAAACACAAAGAGCTAACTATGTATTTATTAAATGGATCTTAAGAATACTATACAGGGGTGGGCAAAGTGCGACCCACGGGCCACATGCGGCCCTTTAGACATTTTTTGCGGCCCGCGGAAAAAAAGTGAATTATTTTCATTTAAAATTTTTTAAATTATTGCTAATATTGATAATTAAATTCAGCAATTAGACCAGTAATCACATATGGTGCTGAAGTAATGTGTCTGATATAGAAACAGGAAGAAAGATTGAGGAATTTAAAGAGGAAAATAATTCGGAGGATAGCAGGCCCACTGAACTTAGGTAATAATGAATTTAAAAAATTCATGAACCACGAAGTAAGAGAATTTTTGAAAGGAGAAGACATCGTCAGATTTCTCAAGGCACAGAGACTCAGATGGATGGGACATATAGAAAGGAGAAATCCAGAAGCCGTTATCAAAGAAATTACCAAATAGAGACCTGTATCAAGCAGACCACGAGGAATGCGAGGACACGAGGACCTTAAGAAGATGGGAGTTTGAAAATGGGTAACCACAAGCAAAAACAGCTACGAATGGAGAAAAATTGTAGAAGATGCCAAGTCACACAACCAATTATTATCTAATTGTTAACCACAAACCAAAATGTTAATGCGGACTGATTCACCGCGACAAATGAATCGGAAGAGTCCAAACAGGGCGGCAATCACTCCTCTAGTAGTGTAGATGCCATGATGATCATAATTAAATATAGTGCAGCTATTAATTAATACTTTCGCAGCGGGTGATTTTTCCACAAATTTTCAAAATAACGCAGGCAATTATTTGGCTTTTTGGCACAGAGATGTATCGGCTTTCTCAATGAAATCCGTGAAATTTCTGAAACTGTGTGGAAAATTTTAAATTAACCCGTAACCACCTAGTAAGTGTAACAACTGACGGAGCACCAAATTTAAGAGGAGCAAATATTGTAAAGTTGAGAATACTTAAAGATCACGTTCAACAGTTTCCAGAAGCTAATTTATTATTCTTCACTGCATAATTCATCAGCAGGTACCTATTGTGCAAAAATGTTTTGCAAGTAGACATTTCAATTCGTCATTTCAATTATAACTAATATTGTTAATTTTATTCGTTCAATACGTTTAATCATCGTGCATTCACAGCATTTTTGGAAGAGTTAGAAACAGAACATACTGATGTCTTATACCACAATCGACAATCATATTCGATGGTTAACACTTTGACGGACATAACGTCTATAGACGTCTAATTTCTATTGATGACACAACGTCTATAGACGTCTAATTTCCATTGATGTAGCTTATACATTTGACGAACTGTCCGTCAACGTGTTAAGTTTAGAAAATGTCAACGGACACAACGTCTATAGACGTCTAATTTCCATTGATGTAGCTTATACATTTGACGAACTGTCCGTCAACTTGTTAAGTTTAGAAAATGTTGTTAAAATATGCTGTGAATTAGTGGAGGAAATTATGTACTATAATTTTAGAAATTAAACACTGCAACAAAGTTGCTAAATTTATAAGTTTTGAACGCAAAATTAAACTTTTATAATGAAACTCAAACTATTCATTGATCCTATAGAAAAGAAAGAATTCGTCCAATTATATTTTCCTCATTAAAATCATTAAATAATGTAGCAGAAAATAAATTTAAAATTTATGAAGAAAATCTTTGTAATTTGCTGACGGAATTTGTAAATGGTATCAAAGATTTTGAAGATATGTATATCATTTTCACAGTCACAGATTATCACAATTTAAGTTTGAAATTAAATTTATTTGAAGTTTCGATTTCTACTTCGAAAATCGTTATCAAAATACAAAACATTAATAAGTTAAACTAATTAAATAAATGCTTAATTTATTAATGTTTTGCATTTTGATAACGATTTCCGAAGTGGAAATCGAAACGTCAAATAAATTTAATTTCAAACTTAGTAAATGGTGGCTTATTCTAAAATAAAATACTAAATTGGATAATATGCAGCAAGGAAATAGCTTCAGAAGAATATTAGTGAAAAAAGAAATTAATAGGTTCATAGATAAAATAAAAATAAATAAATATGTACACATATACAGGGTGTTTCATTGGGAAAGTAACATACGTTAACTGCAGAAAGAGGACACTTAGGCGGTCTCAAAAATACCATACTTAATGGGTCTTACTCCATTAATAACAAAGATACTGAGTGTTTTATCTATTTTGCCATTTTTTTTAATTGGTTCATAACTTTTTAACCACACCGTATATTTATTTTATATTTGGCACGCAAATATCGTTTAAGGTGTACAATAAATTAAATTATTTACAATTGCAAAAAATCCAGGTCCGGATTAAAAAAAATTGGAAAAATATTCCAACCCAAAAACAACACCCTGTACATTAAATTTTTAAAAAATGGATTTTTCAGTTGAAAAGAGGATGAAAAACTAAATTTAGTGGTATACTTTGAATTTTTGGCAAAATGATTTTGCTGATCAAATTTTGAATTTAAATTCTGAAATTATGTGAATTTCGAGAGCTCTAAGTAGAAAAAAATTGAAATATAGCTTACAACTTGTCAACCGCACGGTATATTCATTTTATATTAAACACGCGAATATTCTTTGTGGTGTCCAATCAATTAATTTATTTACAATTAAAAAAATTAAGGTCCGGATTAAAAAATATTGTATAAATGTTCCGACCCAAAAAACACCCTGTATAATAAATTTTTTTAAAATGGATTTTGCATTTGAAAAGTGGCTGAAAAACTAAATTTAATGGTATACTTTGAAATTTCGGCAAAACGATTTTTCTGGTAAAATTTTGAATTTGAATTCTGAAATTATGTGAATTGCGAAGCTCAAAGTAAAAAAATTAAAATATGATTTAATTTTAATTAATACCATTATTTAATCTAAATTGGTAAAATATTAACATTTTGACATAACAATAATTTTTGATGGTGGTATTTTTGAATAAGTACTTTAGTTTTGAATAGTTATGCTGCACATTTTCTCTGTTTTGTTATAATTTTTAGATACTTTGTTGATTAAAGTTATGTATTCTTTATTGACTCTTTATTATTTATTCATTATTTAAAGATGAATATTCGCCATAAACTATTTGTCACAGATAATAAAAAACACTGAAATGTTTAACATTTTACCAATTTAGATTAAATAATGGTATTAACTAAAATTAAGTCGCATTTTAATTTTTTCTACTTAGAGCTCTCGCAATTGACATAATTTCAGAATTCAAATTCAAAATTTTATCAGAAAAATAATTTTGCCGAAAATTCAAAGTATACCATTAATTTAGTTTTTCATCCTCTTTTCAAATGCAAAATCCATTTTAAAAAAATTTAATATACAGGTTGTTTTTTTGGGAAGGAACATTTTTACAATATTTTTTAATCCAGACCTGGATTTTTTATAATTGTAAATAAAATAATTGATTCAACACCTAAAAGAATATTCGCGTGTTAAATATAAAATAAATATACAGTGCGGTTAACAAGTTGTAAGTTGTATTTAATTTTTTTTCTACTTAGAGTTCTCGCAATTCACATACATAATTTCAGAATTAAAATTCAAAATTTGACCAGAAAAATCAATTTACCAAAAATTAAACGTATACCACTAAATTTAGTTTTTCATCCTCTTTTCAACTAAAAAATCAATTTTAAAAAATTTAATATACAGTGTGTTTTTGGGGTCGGAACATTTTTACAATATTTTTTAATCCAGACCTGGATTTTTTATAATTGTAAATAAAATAATTGATTGGACACCTAAAAGAATATTCGCGTGTTAAATATAAAATAAATATACAGTGCGGTTAACAAGTTGTAAGTTGTATTTAATGTTTTTTCTGCTTAGAGCTCTCGCAATTCACATAATTTCAGAATTCAAATTCAAAATTTGACCAGAAAAATCATTTTGCCAAAAATTCAAAGTATACCACTAAATTTAGTTTTTCATCCTCTTTTAAACTAAAAAATCCATTTTAAAAAAATTTAATGTACAGGGTGTTGTTTTTGGGTCGGAATATTTTTCTAATATTTTTTAATGCGGACCTGGATTTTTTACATTTGTAAATAAATTAATTTATTGTACACCGTAAAGGATATTTGAGTGCCAAATATAAAATAAATATACGGTGTGGTTAAAAAGTTATGAACCAAATAAGAAAATGGCAAAATAGATAAAACACCCAGTATCTCTGTTATTAATGGAGTAAGACCCATTAAGTATGGCATTTTTGAGACCGCCTAAGTGTCCTCTTTCTACAGTTAACGTATGTTACTTTCCCAATGAAACACCCTGTATATTTAGGGGAAATACTACATATGCTTAAATAAATGCGAATGTGATGTGGTACTTAATTACCCGAAATACAGCATGTTTAATATCCCTTCCTTCGACTCGCTTTGCAGCAGCTTGAGCGTAGTGAGAAACGCTCAACAGGTGTTACCTTTTCTTCTGTAAATTACTCTACGATTTAAAAACATATTCCGCTGTGCATCACTTTACGATTTGACAGGCAGAAATTGAAAATAAAAGTTGTCAAAACTAAACGTGTTTTTTTCACAACTGCTTTTTTCAAAGGCGGTGGACATTGTAACTCAAAAGCTACTTGACAGATCCACCTGAAATTTATCAAATATTTCTTTAAACATTTCGTGAGCTAACTTCGTCGATTTTTTGTTTTATACTTATTTTTTGTTTAACAATAACAAGTATGTTGATTTTCACTCTTTTTTAACAAAAATGTCGGTATTTTAATATGACGAGTTATGATGTCTACTGCAAATTCCATTTTTTTTGAGGTGTCGGTAAAAATTTGCCACCGTTGCGTTGGCTTATTTTTCAATATTTAGTCTTTTTTTTTAAATATTCTTTGAATTGTGCTGAATATGTTTATTTAATTAAAAAATAAAATAATTCTACCATAGACAAAATTCAAAAAAAGTGCTTGAAATGATGATTTCAAATTATACTCCCCCACCCCTCCTTTAACAACATTAGTAAACAGTTAAAAATTCGAAAGGTAACAAATATTGCGGCCCTCGGTAATAGACCAAAAACATTTTGTGGCCCTTACTAAAAAAAGTTTGCCCACCCTGCTATAAAGTGTTCCTGTTTATCCCATATATGGACTCTATAATACAGTCTATTTCTCTCAGATTCTCTGCCGATACTAGCACCGCATTTTTGCTCTCGGAAATACATCCCAGAAAATTAGGAACAGAACTCATACTTAAGCAAGATGAAATTTCTCAGAAATATAATCTTGAAAACTTTGCAGCAGAAATTGAAACGTGGATAGAACTTTGGAAAACAAAGATAATTGATGAAAACCTAGGATTTTAAGAAATTATTAATCATGAAGTAAGTACATTTTTTGAATATATTTTTAGCGTTGCCGCCATGCAACGAGTGTTACCATTGAAAGGTTGTTCAGCACCATGCGACGTGTTAAAACCTGGTTACGGTCAAGTATATCAGAAGATACATTATCTGGTTTGTGTTTGTTAAGTGTACACACACAAATGGTATTAAAAAATAAACATAACTTTATAAAAAGGTTATTGATAAAGGACCCCGCAGAAACCGTATGGGAAATGGCCATCTGTCAGATGCTCTGAAATTTTGGATTCTGGTAGTCCTTGATCTGTAGAACAAAAGAACAAAATGGGAGACTGGAGATAAATTACGAATCAGCTCGATTTTTATTTTTAAATTATAATTTTTTGGCATATATATCACACTAGTGACGTCATCCACCTGGGCGTGATGACGCAATCGATGATTTTTTTTAAATAGGAATAGGGGTCGTGTGATAGCTCATTTGAAAGGTAATTCAATTCCCTATTCACTAATATAAACATTAATATAATTATTTATACAGGGTGGCCAACATTTTTTTTAATTAAATTAATTGAGACAATAAGAATGTATACAGGGTGTCCAGAAACTCTACCGACAAACGAAGACAGGAGATTCCTCAGATAATTTTAAGACAACTTAACCCAATTCACCTAGTTCGAAAATGCTTCTGAAGGGAGCTAGAGATCTTTGAAGATGGCGTCATGAAATTAGTTTTTCTTAAATACCTCCAGAAGGCTTCTATTTAGAAAAACGAAAATTGGTATGCATATTTACTTTTCAGAGATGAATTGATTCCATCGATTGCAAATTTCTAGTACCGGTCATAGGCGTCTGTTTTGGGTAGAGCAACGGGTATTTTATCGTATAACTTTTTTATCCTTAACTTTTATGCATTTTTGACACCGGATTATTAAATTGTGAGGTATTCTAGTACTAAAAGGTACTCTTATTTTAAGTCGGTAAGATGCACCGTTTTCTAGAAAAATCGATTTGAAAGTTTTTCGTTTTTGGAATTTGAAAAAAAAATTGAAAGAACATTTCAACAAAAAACGAAGTATTTTACCAACATAAAGTAAGAGTAACTTTTAGTACTCGAATACCTCATAATTTAATAATCTAGTGTCAAAAATGCTCGAAAATTCAAGACAAAAACATTATGCTATAAAATGACTGTTGACCTACCCAAAACGGACGCCTATGGCCAGTACTAGAAATTCGCAATTAATGAAATCGATTTATCTCTGGAATATAAATAAATGTACCAGCTTTCGTCTTTCTAAACAGTTTTTTTTTTAATTTTTTTTTTGTAATTCAGAAAGTGAAAAATTTTCAAATCGATTTTTCTAGAAAACTGTGTGTCCTACCGATTTAAAACAAGAGTACCTTTTAGTACTAGAATACTTCACAATTTAATAATCCAGTGTCAGAAATGCATAAAAGTTAAAGATAAAAAAGTTATGCGATAAAATAACCGTTGCCCTTCCCAAAACGGACGCCTATGATCGGTACTAGAAATTTGCAATGTATGGATTAGATTTATATCTTGAAGATAAATACGCGTACCAATTTTTGTTTTTCTAAATAGAAGCGTTCTGGAGGTATTTAAGAAAAACTAATTACAAGACGCCATCTTCAAAGAGCTCTAGCTCCCTTAAGAAGCATTTTCGGACTAAGTGAATTGGGTTAAATTATCTTAAATTTACCTGAGGAATCTCCTGTCTTCGTTTGTCGGGAGAGTTTCTGGACGCCCTGTATAATTTATTTAATTCAAAATACATTTAACTGCCATCAGAAAACAGAAAAAAATGTTAATTTGTCAACCCCCTCCCTTCCACTTCCACCACCTCTTAATTTTAAATAAGGAATAAGGGTCGTGTGATAGCTCATTTGAAAGGTAATTCAATTCTCTTTTCACTAATATATACATTAACATAATTATTTATACAGGGTGGCCAAAAATTCTTTTTAATTAAATTAATTGAGACAAAAAGACGAATGTATATAATTTATTTAATTCGAAATACATTTTACTGCTGTCATAAAACAGAAAAAAATGTTAATTTGAAAAATAAACATTGCTTTTCGCTTAAATTAAATGTTCAAACTGCAATAGGCAGGTGGGTGGCAGCTTTAATATTGAATTTAAGCGAAAAACAATATTTATTTATCAAATAACCATTTTTTTTTCTTTTATGACAGCAGTAAAATGTATTTCGAATTAAATAAATTATATACATTCTTCTTTTTGTCTCAATTATTTTAATTAAAAAAAAATTGGGCACCCTGTATAAATGATTATGTTAATGTTTATATTAGTGAATAGAGAATTAAATAACCTTTCAAATGAGCTATCACACGACCCCTATTCCTATTTAAAAAATCACTGATTGCGTCATCACGCTCAGATGGATGACGTCACTAGTATGATATACAGGGTGTCCCAGACTAATTTAGCCAGGATATATCTCTTAAACTAATCTATTCCATTTGTAATATACTTTAATATGGCGTAGAAAAAAGCATCCCCTAAATATTCATCCCTTAGTTACAACCCTTAACTTTAATTTTTTTAATAGCAACCTGTATATTTTTTTATAGTTTTGGTTGTGGTCTTCTATGGTCTATTTAACAGATTTTTTAAAACTAAAATCGGTTGGTAAATAATCAAGAAAATATGAGTTTATTTTTTATTTTTTTATGTTTTCCAGACTAATTCATCCAGGCTATATCTCTTAAACGAATAGAGATTTTTGAATGGGACAAAAACTAATATATTCTATTTGCAATACACTTTAATATGGCGTATAAAAAATCATCCCCTAAATATTCGTCCCTTGGTTACAACCCCTAAATTTAATTTTTTTAAAACTTAAAAGGGGTAAACCCTGTAGTTGGCTGTATACCTTCGTTAAAACAACGTAGAATGAAGTAAACACTTTTGTTGTATGTATGTATATAATTTATTAAAATTTATCCACAAGGGAGTGGAAGTACATAACGTTTTTGGTCAAACTGACCATCATCAGTGTAAACCTGGAAATAAGTGAACCACTTAGATTGAAATGCAAAAGGGGTGAAATTTTGGCAGTTAAAAATAAAAAATGTGGTTACTTACGTCCAGTGTACAAGTAATTCAAACTAGCCACTTCAATATGTGTAAAAACCTCTAAATAACATTATTGCTACATTATATGCTATATACTAGTCGACATTAAGTCGATGTCTTAAGATTTAATTTTTTTAAAAGCACCCTGTATATTTTTTATATTTTTGGATGTGGTCTTTTATCGTCTATTCAAAAGATTTTTTAAAGGTAAAATCGGTTTGTAAATAATCAAGAAAATATAAGTTTATTTTTTATTTTTGTTAATTATGATATAGTTATTAAAAATTAAAGTTAGGGGTTGTAACTAAGGGATGAATATTTAGGGAATGATTTTTTCTACGCCATATTAAAGTGTATTATAAATGGAATATATGAGTTTTTCTCCCATTCGAAAATCTCTATTCTTTTAAGAGATATAGCCTGGATAAATGAGTCTGGGAGACATAACAAAAATAAAAAATGATGATATTTTCTTGATTAATTACAAACCGATTTTATTTTTAAAAAATCTGTTGAATAGACCATAGAAGACCACATCCAAAACTATAAAAAAATATACAGGGTGCTATTAAAAAAAAATAAAGTTAAGGGTTGTAACTAAGGGATGAATATTTAGGGGATAATTTTTTCTGCGCCATATTAAAGTATATTACAAATGGAATAGATCAGTTTTTGTCCCATTCGAAAATCTCTATTCGTTTAAGAGATATAGCCTGGCTAAATTAGTCTGGGACACCCTGTATATGCCAAAAAATTATAATTTAAAAATAAAAATTGACCTGATTCGTAATTTATCTCCAGAGTCGCCAATTCTCGAGAAAATGAATTTATTCCAACTCAAACGTCCTCACTATACCTCAGAGGCTTATATCTTAAAACTATGATTTTTTGGAGCTACGCGCCCATGGAGTCTTTTGTTCTACACATCAAGGACTACCAGAATCCAAAATTTCAGAGCATTTGACAGAGGGCCATTTCCCATAAGGTTTCTGCGGGGTCCTTTGGTCAAGATCGAAGGAGATTACAGTTTTTGTTTACCGATTAATCTTTTTTTGTATTATGTATAAATACTCCCTAAATTTTTTTCTGGCGGCGGCTCTGTTGCAGCGTGAAGTGGCTCAATGTTTGGGGTTTTCACAAAGTGTTGTAAATACACCTTGGAATCGTTATGTCATAAATAGTGTAGCTTCATATGTTTATGGTGGAGGGTGACAACGAAGTACCAAATATGTTGATTTATTTATTTATTTATTACGCCGGATAACCCCATTAACATCTAAAATTACAATAGGATTCAAAACATAAATAATTACCTATAGTATAAAATCAATAACAAAAAGTTACATTCAAAAAGTTCTACATACTAAAAACATATAAAATATAACAAAAATCAACAGTACCAATATACATAATATCACAAAGCAAGAGATCTTTTTAACCGAGTTAAATGCTATATTCCACAATCGAAGTGATTTATTAGCCCCATGTACCTATCCAATGGGTTATCAATAGGCTATCAATAAAGCCATCTTCTTGAGCCCATTTCTATCCAACTTTGAATACAGGCCTTCTCCAAATCTTTCCATATATGTCTGTCCTTAGCTGCGCTTTTCCAGTGAGTTCCTGCAGCTTTTACAATATCGTCCTTCCATCGCATCTGAGGTCTTCCTCTTCTTCCTGTCCACTTTCTCCAGTTTTATATTTCAGCATTTCATCTTCTATCTTCCTGTCTCGCATTGTGGCCCACAAATCTCCACTTTAACACTGTTATATGTTCAGTTACATTTTTGACTTTTATTTTCTCTCTTATTCATTTGTTTATTCCCAACATGGATCTTTCCTTTTTTCTCAGAGTTATTTATATTTTTTTATGTTGGCCTTTTTTAATGTCCATGTTTCTGGTCACAAGAGGAAGGATGTACTGGTCAAATACACGGATTTTTAGGTACTGTTGAATCTTTGTGTTTCTTTTTAGTATCCATCTTAACTTTCCAAACGCTGCCCATTCTAGTACAAAGAAGAATCAGATTGGCATGGGCAGCGCTTCTCTAAACTGCTTAGAATAAATTTCACACTTTTGAGGTACTTTCCCCAGTGTGCAATCTCATATGTATTTTCAACCGAGTTGCTTCAATAAATTGCTTAAAACAAATTTCACACTTATGAGGTTTTTCTCCAGTGTGTAATTTCAAATGCCTTTTCAAGTGACTTATTGTACTAAACTGCTTACTACAAATTTCACACTTATAAGGTTTTTCCCCAGTGTGCACTCTCAAATGTATTTTCAACTTACTTGCTGTAGTAAACGACTTAAAACAAATTTCACACTTATGAGGTTTTTCTCCAGTGTGCACTCTCAAATGCATTTTCAAACAAGTTGCTGTAAAAAAAGGCTTAAAACAAATTTCACACTTATGAGGTTTTTTGTGCATCATCAAATGCCTTTTCAAATGAATTGCTCTAGTAAACTCCTTAAAACAAATTTCACACTTGTGAGATTTCTCTACAGTGTGCATCATCAAATGATGTTTTAAGTACCATTCTGTAGTAAACTGCTTAAAACAAATTTCACACTTATGAGGTTTTTTGTGCATCATCAAATGCCTTTTTAAATGACCCTGTTCTCTAAAATGCTTAAAACAAATTTCACACTTATAAGGTTTTTCCGCAGTGTGCACTCTCAAATGTAGTTTTAAATGACCTGCTTGAATAAATTGCTTAAAACAAATTTCACACTTGTGAGATTTTTCTCCAGTGTGCATCATCAAATGTTGTTTCAAGTTCCATTCTGTAGTAAACTCCTTTAAACAAATTTCACATTTATGAGGTTTTTTGTGCATCATCAAATGCCTTTTTAGATGACGCTGTTCTCTAAAATGCTTAAAACAAATTTCACACTTATAAGGTTTTTCCGCAGTGTGCACTCTCAAATGTTGTTTTAAATGACCTGCTTGAATAAATTGCTTAAAACAAATTTCACACTTGTGAGATTTTTCTCCAGTGTGCATCATCAAATGTTGTTTCAAGTTCCATTCTGTAGTAAACTGCTTAAAACAAATTTCACACTTATGAGGATTTTTGTGCATCATCAAATGCCTTTTTAAATGACCCTGTTCTCTAAAATGCTTAAAACAAATTTCACACTTATAAGGTTTTTCCGCAGTGTGCACTCTCAAATGTTGTTTTAAATGACCTGCTTGAATAAATTGCTTAAAACAAATTTCACACTTGTGAGATTTTTCTCCAGTGTGCATCATCAAATGTTGTTTCAAGTGCCATTCTGTAGTAAACTGCTTAAAACAAATTTCACACTTATGAGGTTTTTTGTGCATCATCAAATGCCTTTTTAAATGCCCCTGTTCTCTAAAATGCTTAAAACAAATTTCACACTTATAAGGTTTTTCCGCAGTGTGCACTCTCAAATGTTGTTTTAAATGACATGCTTGAATAAATTGCTTAAAACAAATTTCACACTTGTGAGATTTTTCTCCAGTGTGCATCATCAAATGTTGTTTCAAGTTCCATTCTGTAGTAAACTGCTTAAAACAAATTTCACACTTATGAGGTTTTTTGTGCATCATCAAATGCCTTTTGAAATACCTTGCTCTAGTAAACTGCTTAAAACAAATTTCACACTTAAGAGGTTCTTTGCCAGCCACTAAAATATTTTTATTTAACGTTTTTCCATCAGCCTCTGGATTCACACGATTTTCTTGGGGTGAATGTTCGGTTAGTGTCTCCATAATTTCCTTTTTGTTTCCTTGAAGGTAATCTAAAAATCAGACAACTATAATATAAATACAGTGCTTTACAATTGAGGGGTTAGAAGTAAAAAGGTTTAAGTGCACTTTTCTAAAAAATATGCTCGAAGTACATATTCGTATACTTAAATGGTATTATAACTTGGAGGTAAAAGGATCCAAGCATATTTCGCCCTACAGTCGCCTACTATCGCCATTACGTACATTTATTTTAATAAAACCAATTGCATTTTGCATTGGTAGTAAACGGGTTTAAGTGCGCTTGAACCGTTTTACCACAAAAATATTTTTAGTATCCTGTAAAAACAAGTAGTAGTAATCTGGTTTAAGTGCACTTGAATCATTTTACCATAAGACTTTTTTTAGTATTCTGTAAAAACCTTGTTTTTACAGAATTAATGTTAATACAGGATTAATTTCAAGTAAATATTTATTATATTTGTACCGAATTTTGAAGACGAATGATGCAAAAGTATTATGCAACATGCCAGTTGCAGTTACACTATGGATAAGGGATAAAAATAATTAGTAATAGTTAAAAATATGCACTTGAACCGTTTTACCAGTAACATTTATCAACACCATGTACCGAATTAAGTATATTTTTTTAATTATTGAAAAAAGGAAGGATATAGTATGAGTAAACATATACCCTCATATTTTTATCATTTTATAGAACATTGTACAATAGAAATATTTTAGTTTAATGGCTCCTAAATTTTATAAAACTCAAAAAATTTTGGAGCTGGTTATCCCAGATCAAAACTGCACTTAAACCCTTTTACGTTTGACCCCCTCAATCGATAAGGATCAAAGTAATAATTTACGTAAAAGATAGTCGAAACTTGTAAAAATTTAATATAATTCAAGTAATATTAATACAGATGACTTTGTTAAAAATTTTGTTATTGTCGTCATTCTTTTTTTTCCTTTTCTACTGTCGTCAGCATAAAATGGAATATTAAAGTCTTGTATTTTTATTTTATATTAACACAGTTTGGGTTCAGTTGTTTTAAATGGTGGGGTATTTTTAATAATTAGTTATAAACTATGACTGGAAGACGTTTAGATATTGTCCAAATGCAACGTATTGTGAGGTGGATCAACTAGAAGTTATTGCAGCGTGAAGTAGCTCAATGTTTAGGGTTTTCACAAAGTGTTGTAAATAGATCTTGGAATCGTTATGTCATAAGTAATATTCGCGCAGTACAACCCGAACGTATTCAGAGTAAGTTCGGGATTAGTTTCCAAGGCGCAGGCGTCAACGTAAACTTATCCTGGACATGTTCAATATTTTTCGCTCCGCGAACAATTTCGGATTCGTAATGTAATGACGGGTTGCATACATTAAGGTTAGAGAAAGAAGGCTTTTGTTGTCCCTTCCTTATTTCGAAATCAATGTCAACAAAAATAATTGCAATAAATGCAACAAATTTGTATGTCAACAAAGAGAAAGAGAATAACAATAACAGCAACAGGCAAAGGATTAACTTTCTATTCAATGCCTTTCTTAAGGCCGCGTCCCACCATCAAATAATTTGATCAAACTGGTTTGAGCAAACTGAAAGTGACAGTTAGTGACGTCACATCCTGAGTGTTCATTGTGGATAATAATGAAAAATTTTAATTTTAAATAAAGTACAAACAAGTTAGACAACTCAATACAAAAAAATTGATCAAACTAGACTGATAGTGAGAGCACAGATTTTTAGAATTTCAAAAAAACTGCAATTGTGACGTCACTTTGACGTACTTCCGGAGTTTGCTCAAATTATTTGATGGTGGGACGCGGCCTTTAGAAGTTAAAAATTTTGTTAGCGTCTTAATTATTTCGACAATATAGGTAATTTGGTATTTCCACGAAGAAATCTGGCTTAAATTTTTGTAGAGTAAAAGATTGTTGTTACTGGGAAATTGCAGCTTGTTATTTAGATATAAAAATTACCTTTAACTTCCTGGGGGTTGAACATTATCTGAAGGAAGTAATAATTTAGTAAAGCAATCATTTCCAATTTTGATATATGTATTGAATTTGATAGGTTGTGGTTTATTATACCACAAAAATAATGAAATATAACAAGACACAAGAAATAGTTTCCGAATAAGTTTGATGTGTTGTTTATGTTTCAATATATTCAGTAAGAGACTAATTTAACTCATAAATTAAACTGAAAAATAAACCACGAGAATATGTAGGTTAAAAAAAGCACTTTTACTTACAAGCTCATCTAGATAGAAGAAATTAAGTAAAAACAGAGTATAATTTATTGTAATACTACCGTAATAGATAGTTATCGGATATCGAATGAAAAATTATAAGATAATAATACTAGAAAGGTACCTACTTATTTATAAACATACTAAATGGAAAACATTGACAAAAACAACTAAAAAAGCTTTCATATAAAAAATATTAACATTTATTTGAAGAATATTTAAATGATACAACACTTTACATAATTTCAAAACTTTAAAAACCAGAATCTACATCTACAAGTTGTTTAACAAAACAATATTTTAGGTTAAGAATTGGAAACAGTAAGAACAGAATGTCAAGAAATTTTTTCCAAAAAATTTGTGCGTCTGTGCGAACTTAAAATCCGAAACCAAATCCTCGAACGTCGAGAGAGTATCCTACTTAGACACGTTCAGGATCTTTTTCTGTAATGCGCTTCTGCTCGAACACCGAATTAAAAATCCGGAGGGTGTTCAGAGGGAAACATTTGACCTCCGCGAACGCTCAATTTTGTAATGCGCAGGCGTTCTCCCTCTGGGTATGCTCGGGTTGTCCAGCGCGATCAAATCTATAATAGGCGAGCGGCAGCAACCCCTAAAATGACGTTATACCGACCACGAAAATCAACTTTTAGGTGAATGACCAATTTTGATGATTCTTTAGGTTTTCGGGGTCGCTGAATCTGAAGTTTATTTTTATCTAGAATTGGTGGAACATGTTTAAAAATCAAATTTTATGCAAAAATACGAAAAGTCAAGTTTGATGATTTTTCAAATATACCTCGTGGTATCTTTGCTCGTTGTAAATATTTCCTCTTGAAAATTTTACTGTGTCATCATTGAAGTATTTAGATAACAACGAGCTTTGTCCAAAATATTTATACAGATAAAAAGAGGAGTTGTTAATTTTTAAATATTTAGTAGTCAAATTTCGTTGGCTTCATGTTTACTTAAAAAAGTTAAGCGACAAACTTTTTAGTTTATAATTTTGACCAACACAGCAATAAAATATAATTCACGAAGAAGTTTTCTGGAGAATTTTAAGTCAAAATATGCAATAGGTAAAAAGATACGTGACTTTATATACGAGCGGTACACCTCAAAAAACGCTTATTTCTCGAGATACTATGTGGTGTGATGATCACGGTGTGTTAGGAATGACTAATTTTGGTCACACTTTATGTTTTTGATGGTACTGAATTTTACGTGGGAGAACATTGGCAAAATCGCAAGTTTAGCCTAAAATTATAAAGAAATCAAATCACATTTTTTTGCGTTTAACTCGCTACAACTCTGTTCCGTTTTAATATTTTTTTTTCTGAAATTTTTATAGTATATATTTATTACCTCTCTGAAGACAATAGTACCTGTTTCAGTATTTCTGTCTTATTATAATAAAAGTTATGAATTGTTTAAAGTAAAAGGTACATACACGGTGCTGAATTGCAAAGTTTAATCGCAAAATTGAGTGACACAATTTGAAATTTAGCTTTTTGATCAAGTTTATGTTAAAATATAGGATACAAAAAACTAAAATGTTTTACAGAAGAAAAATAGCGCAACTTTTAATTTTAAGAAAAACATGATTTCATTTTTTTTATTTTTAGGGTAAAATTGCGATTTTGACAATGTTCCCCACCTAAAATTCAAAATAAACCTCATTTTCAGCACCATCAAAAATATAAAGTAAGACCAAAATTAGCCATTCACCATACCGTGGTCAGTATCTCGAGAAATAAGTGTTTTTTTGGAAGAGTGCCACTCGTCTATAAAGTCACATAACTTTTTTCCTATTCCATCTTTTGACTTAAAATTTTCCAGAAAACTTCCACATGAATTTTACTTTATTGCTGTGTTGGTTAAAATTCTATCTATCTATCTATTAGCCTTGCGACATCCAATATTGGACATAGGCCTCCCCTTCGCTCTTCCATCTTTCTCTATCCAGAGCCATGTGTATCCATTTTGAGCCGGCTTGGTGTTTTAGATCATCTACCCATCTCATCTGTGGTCTCACTCTCTTTCGTTTATATGTCCATGGTCTAGTCCATAGACCATAAACCATGGACAGACCATGATTAAAATTATTAACTAAAAAGTTTGTCACAACTGTTTTAAGTGAACATGAAACTAACGAAATCAGACGACAACATAGAGATTTAAAATTTCCGGAAAAATTGGGTGCAGGAAAAAAACCTGTTTTCTTTCCGGAAAAAAAGGAAAAATTCGGAAAAATTGAGATGTGTTACAATATACTAAACATATCCTGCGTCCCGTATTAAAATCGATAAATTTAGTAGAATCGCCTACATCTATATTATCAAAAGTGCCTTTTGTCTTTTAAGTATATAAGAGACACAATATTAAATATTGCACAAGTTAACCAGACTAGTTCTCTTATCGAAAGCTTGCTAAAATATGTTAAAGAAAGCTACGAATTTTGTTTTAGCCGATTCATTTTGCAGCCAATTTTCTTGATGCTCCTTTTAAAGGAGAATAATAATTATTGAATGAAGACCAACTAATGGAAGCTATAGACTCCATTTCTAAAATTGCTCGTTCACTTAAACTAGATGTAGGGAAGGTAGTGGCAAATCTAACCCGATCTAGTACAAAAACTGGATTTTTTAGTCGAAATTCTTTATGGGATAGTGCGAATAATGCTCATCCCATTATATGGTGGCAAGGTTTGTTTACATCGCAGCCACTTATGCCAATTGGCTCCTGAATTTTAAACGGACCTCCATCTTCCACCTCTTCAGAAACTGGCTTTTACATGGCCTCATACATACCAACAAAAGAAATACAATCACAGGATAAAATTCAGAAGTTATTCATTTAAATTTGGTTATAAACGAAAAACAGATAAAAATCATGTTGTTTTATCCGTTCAGGATGATGAAGCGGAGATGCGAGTCTGAATCAGATGCTTGGTCTAAAGATTCAGATTCAGACTCAGATGAAAACCACTGAGCGCTTTGGTTAAATATTGTGCTTTCTATCGTTGAAGTTTCGGTTTTAATACTTTCAATAATATTATAATTTTTAACCCTATATACATATTTGTACTTATTTCTTAGATATTATTGAAGTATGTTCCTGCATTTATTTTTACAATATATATATATATATATATATATATATATATATATATATATATATATATATATATATATTTAACCGACTTTAAAATTGGTATTTTTTCACCTTTCAAGTCTAAATTAAAAATATTTAAATTTTCCCATTTTTTCCAATGGTTTGGAAAAAAACGGAAAAAACCTGTTTTTCCCAATTTTTCCTGTTTTTTCCGATGTATTAAATCTCTACGACAAAATGTTTAAAAATTATCAACTCCTCTTTTAATTTGTTTAAACGTTTTGGATAAAGCTTGTTGTTATCTAAATACTTCAAAGATGACACAGCAAAATTTTCAAAAGAAAATGTTTACAGTAAGCAAAGATACAGCGAGGTAAATATGAAAAATTATCAAAATTGATTTTTCGCATTTTTGCATAAAATTTGATTTTTGAACATGTACCACCTATTCTAGATAAAAATAAACTTCATATTCGAATTCAACGACCTCGAAAATATAAAGAATGACCAAAAATTTGCCATTCACCCATCATGGCCGCTTTTTCGATTTCTAAGACTCAAATTAGGGGTGTGCCGCTCGTCTATAAATAGTGTAGCCTCATATGTTCATGGTGGAGGGTGACAACGAAGTACCAACTCTGTTGATTTATTTATTTATTTATTACACGGGATAACCCCATTAACATCTAAAATTACAATATAAGTTAGGATTCAAAACATAAATAATTACCTATAGTATAAAATCAATAACAAAAAGTTACATTCAAAAAGTTCACTACATTCTAAAAACATATAAAATATAACAAAAATCAACAGTAACAATATACAGAATACCACAAAGCAAGAGATCTTTTTAACCGAGTTAAAGTTATAGTGGGATGATAGATAAGGGATCGGACTTACCAACAACACATCAATCAATCCAAAAGTCAACCTCACCTGCACGAGTGGTAGTCTAAAATTACCCGGTGCCTCCTGCTACATAACAGACGAGGCTCTGGCGACCGAGTACGAGCGGGATAACCATACAACAGTTACAGGGAATCAAGGAAATGTGATCCCTACAACTCACCAACCCGCCTGGCCAGCGTGGTGTTTTAAGGCTATTTTCCCCAAACTAACAATGTCGAACTTTCAACAAAGCGGAAATGGACCCCAGGTGGGTAGATCCGGAGTCCCACATCGGGAAACCGATCAGCCTCAAGAATTCTGGGGGAGGCAAAAGCTCGACAAGAACAAATCAGAGAAAACGGAAAAAGAAGGAATGCAACAGAATACACATAGCGACATATAACATCAGATCCATGGCTGGCTCAAGATGAAAAGCTGTACGAACTCGAAGAGGAATTAATTATAATCAAATGGGACATTGTTGGATTGTCAGAGGTCAAAAGAAGAGGAGAAATGTGTATAGAACTAGAATCAGGAAATCGCCTCTATTACAACGGAAAGGAGGACGAAACATATGGAGGAATAGGATTTCTGATCAAAGAGAAAATTAAACAAAACGTAATCAAATATAAGAGCATATCAGACAGAGTAGGATATATCATACTAGAAATTAACAGGAAGACAAGAATGAAACTAATACAAGTATATGCCCCAACAACAACACATGAGGAGGAAGAAATTGATAAATTTTATGATGTCATCACCACAGCAATGGAAGACAAAAAAATATAAAAACAACAATCGTCATGGGAGATTTTAACGCAAAAATCGGAAAGAAAATGGAAGACTCAGAAAACAAAAAGCTATGGACTTGGATCAAGGAATATTAGGGGTGAAAGACTACTAGAATATTTAGAACAACAAAACTTTCATGCAATAAATACATACTCTAAATAAGAAGCCAAAGCGAAAATGGACATGGGCCTCCCCAAATGGGTTGACAAAAAATGAAATAGACTACTTCCTCTGCCAAAATAAACAAATATTCGAAGACGTAACCGCACTTAATGAATTCTCAACTTGCAGCGACCACCGCATACTACGAGCCAAAATAGAAATAAGCAAATTAGAGACACAGAAAGCTAAAAGAAAACCAACGGCTACTGACCATAGCAAAATAAGACAAAACGCAGAAGAATATAGGCAGACTTTAAGGGAAAACTATAAACAACAAGTAGCAAAGGAAGAGTCAGAAATTAATAAGATTAATGAAGAAATGAAAGAAAAACTCTTAGAAGCGGGAATGAAAACTGCCAAAAAACTAAAAACAAAAGAATAAGCAGGGGTACAGTTAAATTAATGGAAAGTAGACGAAAACTAATGAGCGAAGACAAAAGAAACACATTAGAATACGTAGAACTAAACAAACTTATTGCGAGAAAACCAGAGAAGATCTAAGAAAACACACTGAAAATGAAATCGAGAAAGTAATTGAGAGAAATAAGGGCCTAAAATACTTACGACCAAATTTAGGGAAACCACTACTCATTTCAATAAAGGATGACACAGGACGGGAAGAGAGGAGAAAAGATAAGATATCAGAAGAAGTAGAAAGGTTTTATAAAGAACTATACACTTCAAAGAAAGACGCAAACCTCAACATTCAGCATAAGAAAACAATCACGAATGTAAACTCAGAAACATTACCAAAAATAGAAAATTATGAAATAGAAGCAGCACTATCACAATTAAAGAACAACAAAGCACCGGGACCAGATGGAATCCTAGCTGAAATGTTGAAAGAAGGGAAAGAAGAAATCTTACAAACATTAAGAAATCTATTTAATCAGTGTCTACATAAAGGAGAAATACCCGACGAATGGAACGAAAGTCTTACAATCCTGCTATTTAAGAAAGGCGACAGAAAGGACATAAAAAATTACAGACCCATCTCACTGCTGTCACAAACGTATAAACTATTCATGAGGATTATCAACAACAGGCTAACACACAAATTGGACTCATATGCTTCTTTTCATGAGCATTTTTCAGTGCGTCACAAATGGCAGAAAAAAAGTTAAGTCCATGATAATATACATTTATGACATTTATTCTAACATGACATTTTAGTTAAATCTGACAGTTGTCAAATTTTATTTGTAATTTGACATAAAAACAAATCAATTGTGTTTATTGCATTTATAAAATGGTATTTTCTTTGATTTGTATAGTCTTATAAATTGTACAGATTATATTCGTAGATATATTATACAGGGTGTTTGATAAATAATGGGCCATAGCTTAACCTCAGGTTGCTGAGGTTAAAATAGGCCGAATTAAGCTAATACTTTAGTACAAAGTTTATTATAACCGAGATACAGGGTGTCAAAATTAAACTTTTTTATTTATTATTGAATATTTCCTGACAGGTATGAGATAACAACATGAAATTTGGTATGTGGGGGTTTTTTGGGTCGAAAAAACTAAATTCCCTAACAAAAATTATGTATTGCCCAGAGGGCGCCACATACGCCTTTCAGCACTCATTTATTACGTTCAATTTTTTTTATCCCGCACTCTGTATAATTTTGACATTAAAATTTGTATTCTCCTATTAGTTTTACTTAAAAAAGGTATACTTCTTTCATCTGCCTAAACGCATTTTAAATCTGCGATACACCATCATTTTTAGCATGATATCATTGTAGTTACACCCGAAAAATAACTTAAAACCATAATAATTGTGCCAATTCTCAAATTTATGTCATTGCATCGCAAATACCATTTGAAGAAATTTGCGATACATTTTTGGATAATTTTATGGTTTTAAGTTATTTTTCTGGTGTAACTACAATGATATGCTAAAAATTATGTTGCACCGCAGATTTAAAATGCGTTTATCTCGAAAACGGTTGAGTTTAGGGAGATGAAAGAGGTATACCTTTTTTAAGTAAAACAAATAGGGGAATAAAAATTTTAATGTCAAAATTATACGGAGTGACGTATAAAAAAATTGAACGTATTAAATGAGTGCTGAAAGGCGTATGTGGCGCCCTCTGGGCAACACATAATTTTTGCTAGGGAATTTAGTTTTCTCGTCCAAAAAAGCCCCCACATACCAAATTTCGTGTTGATATCTAATGTCTGTCAGGAAATATTCAATAATAAATAAAAAAAGTTTAACTTTGACACCCTGTATCTCGGTTATTATAAACTTTGTACTAAGGTAAGTTCGCTTAAATCGGCCTATTTTAACCTCAGGAACCTGGGGTTAAGCTATGACCCATTCTTTACCAAACACCCTGTATAATTCGTAAATTTTTTTTTTCGATTACAGCGCCATCTATTGACAACTAGAATAAATGTTATAAATGTCACCGACAAAATGTAATCACCGACGTGCGTTTTTTTCTATCACATACAATTTCCAATTTTCAAAACATGGACTTTGACCAAAGCAAACATGAATAAAATAATGAAGACACAAAAAAAGATGGAGAGAGCAATGTTAGGAGTAAAATTAACAGACAAGAAGCAAAACAACTGGGTAAGAAATAAAACAAAGTCAAAGACGCAGGACAACATATAGCCAGGCTAAAATTGAACTTCGAAGGTCATAAAGTCATAACGCTAGACAAACGGACAATAGTTCGAATACCACGATACAACAATGGAGACCATGGACAGGAAAGAGACTAGAGGACGACCCCAGATGAGATGGGGAGACGATATTAAAAAGATAGGAGGAACGCACTGGAAAAAGAAAGCACTACACAAAAACGAATGGAGGAAACTGGGGGAAGCCTATGTTCAAAATTGGGCCGAATTGAAGGGCAAAAGAAGAAGAAAGTTATAGTGAATATACCACAATCGAAATGATTTAATAGCCCCATGTATACAGGGTGGTTCATCGTATTCGCCTCGGTCTCTGTACGGAAAACCACTTGATATTTAAAAAAAAATTCTTCACAGAAATATACAGGGCCTTTAATACTACAATCTAAAAATAATGTGAATTATACAGGGTGCTCCAAAAAAGAGTGGTATATCAAAGTTATATTTTTTCTTATGAAATGCCCTATACCTGATAACATTACTGAATTGACCTTAAAAAATAAGCTATACTTTCATAAGGGTTCCCTATACCTAAATGCAGGGTGTTTTGATTTATTTCGATTTTTATGAAAATGTAAGGTTTTAGAAAAAAATAAATATCTACGAATCTAAGAATCAGTAACAAATTCTTTCTTGGATCTTAATAATAGACTATTAAGAATACTTAAACGGATGCTTACTGCATCAAAATTTCTTACAGGGTGGTCAAAATATGAGATTGTTCTGTTAACAAATTCAAGCTGTAATAACTTACTTATTTTAAATAGAACACCCTGTATCTTACTAGTCTATCGCGTAGAAAATTTACTTAGCTTTCAATTTATATTAGGGTTTCCTATACCTATCTTTTTACAGGGTGGTCAAAATATTAGATTGTTATATTAACAAATTCAAGCTGTAATAACTCACTTATTTTAAATGGAACACCCTGTATCTTACTAGTCTATCTCGTAGAAAATTTACTTAGCTTTCAATTCTTATTAGGGTTTATTATACCTATCTCCCTTCATTTATCAAATATTTAAAGATTTCCTAATTTGTAAGCTTTAAAAATTAGAATTAAGTACCTATGTCGTGGTTATGTACAACACATCACCAATACCGCCAATATACTTAAATATCTTAGTCAAGATACTTTCGTTAATAAAATTCACATTTTTATCATTTAATCACACAGAGTGTTCTTATTTTAAATGCCATACTCGATATTATATTCTTTATAATGAAAGATATTTAAAATCTCTTCAATTCCATTCATTCTCAATACAAATGTTATTCTGTAAATATAAATTCCCATGTTATTCTGTAAATACCCATTCTTATATATTTTTGTACAATAGGCTCGTTTTCGTCATAGTAGCCATTGCATTTAATTGTTTGTAACTGCGATTCAAAGATTCAAACAAAAAATGGTGTTCTTAAATTTACTTAACAACCGTCGGTTTAAGATATGGAAAATACTTATACGGAATGAAATATAATTTAAATATCTTCCAGAATATGGCATCTAATATAGGGTATGCAGTTTAATATAAACATATTATTCAATATCACATGTAGGCCAAAATCAACTAAAATAATACAACACTCTGTGTGATTACATGATAACAATCAAAATTTTATTAATGACAGTATCTTGTCTAAGTATATTGCCGGTGTTGGTGATGTGTTGTACATAACCACGACATAGGTACTTAATTCTAATTTTTAAAGCTTACAAATTAGGAAATCTTTAAATATTTAAAAAATGAAGGGAGATAGGCATAGGAAACACTAATAAGAATTGAAAGCTAATTAAATTTTCTACGCGATAGATTAGTAAGATACAGGGTGTTCCATTTAAAATAAGTACGTTATTACAGCTTGAATTTGTTAATAGAACAATCTAATATTTTGACCACCCTGTAAAAAGATAGGTATAGGAAACCCTTATACAAATTGAAAGCTAAGTAAATTTTCTACGCGATAGACTAGTAAGATACAGGGTGTTCCATTTAAAATAAGTAAGTTATTACAGCGTGAATTTGTTAATAGGACGATCTCATATTTTGACCACCCTGTAAGAAACTTTGTTGCAATAAGCATCTGTTTAAGTATGCTAAGTAGTCTATTATTAAGATCCAAGAAAGATATTGTTACTGATTCTTAGATTCGTAGATATTTATTTTTTTCTAAAACCTTACATTTTTATAAAAATCAAAATAAATCAAAACACCCTGTATTTAGGTATAGGGAACCCTTATGAAAGTATAGTTTACTTTTTAAGGTCAATTCAATAATGTCATCAGATATAGGGCATTCCATAAGAAAAAATATAACTTTGATATACCACTCTTTTTTGGAGCATCCTGTATAATTCACATATATGATGAACCACCCTGTATATCCAATGGGTTGTGAATACCATAGGCTGTTCTGTGGAAAGGAATGTTGAAAACATTGTGGTAACGTAAAGCTTGGTTTGGAACATTAAAGATAAACTGATTTGAGGTTTGGATAATCAGTAAAGCCATCTTCTTCTTCTTCTAGCCCATTTTTATCCAACTTTGGACATAGGCCTTCTCCGAATCTTTCCATATCTGTCTGCCCGTGGCTGCTCTTTTCCAGTGAGTTCCTGCAACTTTTACAACATCGTCCTTCCATCGCATCTGAGGCTTCCTCTTCTTCCTGTCTACGGTCTCCAGTTTTGTATTTCCATTCCATATTTTATCTTTCTGTCTCGCATTGTGGTCCGCAAATCTCCGCTTTAACCCTGTTATATGTTCAGTTACATTTTTTACATTTGTTTTCTCATCCATTTGTTTGATTTTGTCTTGTAGTTTTATTCCCAACATAGAGCTTTCCATTTTTCTATGTTATTTCTATTTTGTTTATGTTGGCATTTGTTAATGTCCATGTTGCTGGTCAGAACAGGAAGGATGCACTGGTCAAATACACGGGTTTTTAGGTACAGGGTTATTCACTATATTTTGACCCCCCTGTAAACTGCTTTATTTATAGAATTAAAAAAAAATGTAAAGTACAAAAGTTATGCGATTTTTAAATTATAATTTTTTTAAATATATATCGTACTACTGACGTCCTCCATCTGGGCGTGATGACGTAATCGACTATTTTTTAAAATTAGAATAGGGGTCATCTGATAGCTCATTTAAAAGTTTATTCAATTCTCTATTCAGTAATATAAACATTAACATGATTATTTATACAGGGTGTCCAAAAAATTTTTTTAATTAATTTAATTGACACAAAAAGAAGAATGTATGTAATTTATTTAATTCAAAATACATTCTACTGCTGTCAGAAAACAGAAATAAATGTTTATTAAACAAATAAACATTATTTTTCACTTAAATTCAATGTTCAAGCTGCCACCCATCTGCATCTTGGCAAACATTGAATTTAAGAAAAAAGCAATATTTATTTGTGCAATAAACTTATATTTCTGTTTTCTAACAGCAGTAGAAGATATTTTGAATTAAATAAATTACAAACATTCTTCTTTTTGCGTCAAGTAATTTAATTCAAAAAAAATTTTTTGGACACCCTGTATAAATAATTATTTTAATGTTTATATTACTGAATAAAGAATTGAATAACATTTCAAATGAGCTAGCACACGACCCCTATTTAGTCGATTACGTCGTCACGCCCAGATGGATGACGTCACTAGTATGAGATATACGTCAAAAAATCATAATTTAAAAATCGAATATCTTTTGTATTTTATATTTTTTTCTAATTCTGTAAATAAAGCAGTTTACAGGGTGTCAAAATATAGTGAATAACCCTGTACTGTTGTATCTTTGTGCTTTTTAGTATCCATCTTAACTTTCCAAACGCTGTCCATTCTAGTACAATGTGCCCAACTAGTGTTTCTCTAAACTACTTAGAACAAATTTTACACTTTTGAGGTACTTTCCCCAGTGTGCAATCTCATATGTATTTTCAAATTACCTGCTTGAATAAATTGCTTAAAACAAATTTCACACTTATGAGGTTTTTCTCCAGTGTGCAATTTCAAATGCCTTTTCAAGTGACTTATTGTACGTACTAAACTGCTTACTACAAATTTCACACTTATAAGGTTTTTCTCCAGTGTGCACTCTCAAATGTTTTTTGAAATCACCTACAGCAGTAAATTGCTTAAAGCAAATTTCACACTTATAAGGTTTTTCCCTAGTGTGCACTCTCAAATGTATTTTCAACTGAGTTGCTTCAATAAATTGCTTAAAACAAATTTCACACTTGAGGTTTTTCACCAGTGTGCACTCTCAAATGTTGTTTCAAATGAACTGCTTGACTAAATTGCTTAAAACATATTTCACACTTGTGAGGTTTTTCTCCAGTGTGCACTCTCAAATGTCGTTTAAAATGACCTGCTTGACTAAATCTCTTAAAACAAATTTCACACTTAAGAGGTTTTTCTCCAGTGTGCGTCATCAAATGCCTTTTCAACTGATTTGCTCTAGTAAACTGCTTAAAACAAATTTCACACTTATAAGGTTTTTCCCCAGTGTGTACTCTCAAATGTATTTTCAACCGAGTTGCTTCAATAAATTGCTTAAAACAAATTTCACACTTATGAGGTTTTTCTCCAGTATGCATCATCAAATGCCTTTTCAACAGACTTGCTCTAGTAAACTGCTTAAAACAAATTTCACACTTATGAGGTTTTTCCCCAGTGTGTACTCTCAAATGTCGTTTCAAATGACCTGCTTGACTAAATTGATTAAAACAAATTTCACACTTAAGAGGTTTTTCTCCAGTGTGCATCATCAAATGCCTTTTCAACAGACTTGCTCTAGTAAACTGCTTAAAACAAATTTCACACTTATAAAGTTTTTCCCCAGTGTGCACTCTCAAATGTATTTTCAACTCAGTTGCTTCAATAAATTGCTTAAAACAAATTTCACACTTATGAGGTTTTTCACCAGTGTGTACTCTCAAATGGTGTTTCAAATTACCTGCTTGACTAAATTGCTTAAAACAAATTTCACACTTGTGAGGTTTTTCTCCAGTGTGCACTCTCAAATGTCGTTTCAAATGACCTGCTTGACTAAATTGCTTAAAACAAATTTCACACTTGTGAGGTTTTTCTCCAGTGTGAACTATCATGTGCTCAGTTAAATGACCTTTTCGAGCAAACTGTTTGAGACAAATTTCACATTTGTAATGCCTTTTTCTGGCCACAACTTTTTTATTTTTATTTAATGTTTTTCCTTCAGCATGTGGATTTATAGAATTTCCTTCGTGGGATGAATGTTCAGTTATTGTCTCCAAATTTTTCATTTTGTTTCCTTGGAGGTAATCTAAAAATCAAACAAATATAATATAAGTATTTGAATGCAAGGGAAAATAAATGTAAACAGAAAAAAAACCTAAAAATCAAATTAAAAGTTAATAATACACAAGCCAGCTGAAGTATATTCAATGAAATAAATATGTTTGAAAAACTTGCGTTTCTGTCTTCTACACTCCCTGGCACAAAATTCCGCTGTAATGATACGCCGCGAGCACGTACCGACAGCGAGAACTGTACGAGTTCCACCATCCGCGCAACACGAAACCCCACTCATTTCCACTTCTCCGAAACAGCCCAGACAGAGAGGTACTTAAGGAGGCCACCGAACGGACATTCTCAAGTCTTGAAGCGACAGCTCTGGGCTCCAACACCAACCAAGCGAAGTGAGCGAGGCAGGCCGACCTGAGTAGCGAGGTGCACCGTACTGACGTGATTCGCAGACTCATAAACGGTAGCCGTGAAGTGAACGCGCTCCCGATAAATTATTAATATTTTGATCGCGTGACTGTTTTGTATCTTACACTGGAGTGAGGTGTAAGGATATTTCGTTTTGTTATTAATTTTGTTATTCTTTTGCAGACATCGATCCAGTGGGACTTCTCTGCAACGAGGCAATATACAGAATTATATTTTATTTTTATTTTGATCTTGAAAAAGCTACCCATCACAAATTGGCGCCCGAGCAGAAGTTAGAAAATATTCAAGTGAACGTCGCAATTCGACGCCCGAAAATTAACAAAAATGCCGACAGATAAAGACACAGACTGAGTAACAGGTGCCACGACAGATACGTCGTGGATAAATCGTCTTTCCAAAGAGGAATTACAGCGCGAAGCCGAAAAATTCGAATTATATTCCAAAGGAACCATCGACGAGTTAAGATCAACACTTAGAACCTTTTGTAAAGATCGCGGGGAAGCGACAGGAACAATCCCAAAAATCAATACTTCCAAGGAAGCTGAATCAGACACACTGACCCAGGAAATATCGATAATCAGAAGCCAATTACAGGACTTAAGAATGCCAAAACAAATGACGCAATCAGAGTTGCTAAATCAAGTACGGAAGTGGAATACACACACTTCGACAAGAAACATTCGGACGCGGTAGAGTTCATAAAGAGAATAGACGAGTTGAGTTAAGCCTAGCCTGCGAGATCGATAAGCAAGATCTGCTAAAAACATTACCAGAATTGTTAGGAGACCATGTATTGTTAAGACCGCGTTGTAACAACTAGCTGATGATTTTCTGTTGGAGTGAATGAAAAGGGAGTGGTAAACTCCAACAGAAGTAGTAAAAAGAAGAAGATCTACTTAATGTAGCCAAAGGACAAAAATGTGTGGCTTCTCCGTTGAAGAAGCTGGAGTAACTAAAATACAACTTTGTAGTAGTATTTGTATGGAAGGATGCCAAGACAAAGAATATCGAATTGATACAGGACTAGAGATGAGAAATCATTAATAGATAGATATAACTTGAATGGCTAGCTAAATATGTATGAGAAGGGCCACTTGACACTCAAGGAAGGATTCGGCCAATTTGCACGGCTATTTTTGGCCAGACAATAGATTAAAGGAAGTGACAATGATGGCTCGAAAAGAAGATATGAAGATAATGTTCAGAAAATAGATAGAGTAAATATAATAATATACTGAAAATAGAATGAATTTTTGGGCGCCAGAAGAAGGATAACTAGGTTAACGCTCTTCCAGGTATTCTACGCTGCTATAGAGTATGTTAAATTTGTAGTACAAGTATGTGAAAAGTTATTAAAAATTATTAAATTATAAAATATACTACTAAAAATAAAGGAGTAATAAGAAAAAAAAAATCACAATAAATGTATATTTATTGAATGTAACTACTAGATCTTTTTAACAATCTCTGAGTTAGGACAAGTAACTAGTGTGTAACTCTAACATGACAGGAAAAAGTGATACTAGTGAAAGTCAATTACAAAATCATCATACAACTATGATCTAAGAATACTCTTTATAAGGTTAGAAAAACTGACTACGGGTACCTCTAATACAGGAAGTACAACTTACAACTAGGTTAGTAGAACCCTCACCAAATAATAATTGTACGTTTATAATACGTACACCTTAATTAAATACTACCTGATACTATATATAACATATAAATACCTCACTGTGAGTGGGACAGGCACAAGCCTTATTGAATAAATAAACCTACGAGTGGATACACAGATCCTTTTCCTAACTCGTGGTTTATAATAGTAATAATAACAAGTGAAACCAAAAACTAATCTGAGGGATTAGAATCCAGAAGTTCATATGAATTTAATAAATTAAAGTTAAAGTTAAATAAAGTTAATAAGTTAAAGTTAAGTAAAGTTAATAAGTTCAAGTTAAATAAAGTTAATAATTACAATTTTGACTAATATGTGAAGTTAATTTTTAAAAATTTAATTAAACATATACTAAAATAATGGAATGAGTTTAAATAATTATACAAAAGTGGAACACAGCCTAAAAATAATCAAGATAAGAGTACCGACTACTATTATCAGGGAAAATATCTGAGCTCAGAAATTTATACCTTTATAGATTGCAGAGTGTTGGGGAACGCTATCAATTAAATATTATGTTGTAAAGAAAAAAAAACCTATAAAAAATATAAAGCAGGAAAAATGTGTGTGCAATTGAACTATAAAAAAAAATGTACTAAATATCACAAAACCAGTCTGTCTTTAATAAGAGCACAGTAAATGTTCCCAAACAAACCACTCTTTCCTAATCTTGAAGTTGATGTAATGAGCACCCAAGGGTGCTAACTCTCGCTAGCAGCTGTCCTGCTGGAGGTACAGGAGAGGAAGACTGGTAGAAAGCAGCTGAAGGTACTCAAAACTGTTGGAAAGCAGCTGGAGGTACTCAAAAAAAGAAAATGTGGAAATAATCCAGGCTGGTCGCCTATTGATTGTTTCTCTCTGTGTGGTCTGGCCTTGGTGTTGTTGTAGGGTGGCTTTAAGATTTCATGGTAGGTGCTAAAAAAAACACAGTGTGGTGTTACTACCAATCTACCAATGTCAAAAAAAAGAAGCAAGAGATACGAGGAGGTGTTTTTATTCCTATGGGAATAAGAAGAAATAGGTCATTAAGTCCAAAAACTTGAATGACTAGACAGCTTGACCTTTTATCAGGTTGCTATCAGATGACCTTGGTCAAATAACACAAGTAATTTCCAATTGAAATACAAAATATAATTACTGTGAAAGAATATTTTATTATAATATATACACCGGTATATAGATATATTATACAAGGATGAAATATAGTAAGACTAAGCGATGGATACTTATTTGATCATCGTTCAAAAGATAGGAGTTCTGTAGACTTGAAAGGAATATAAAAAATGGAGTTTAAATTAGCTCTATTTTCCAACTGGAAGCACAAATTAACAACGAATATTGAATTATCTCTAGATGAGTTTGATCCATGAAAATAAAACATAAAAACCATGAAAATAGACTATGTGAAACTTAGTTAGCAAATGTCAAGGACTTCCAAAATGGCTGAATAAAATACTTAATAAAATGTGTATTTACCGGGGTAGAACTCATTGGATATAGTATGCTCTAAAATTCTTCAAATCCACTGCTGCTGGATAACTTCACTATACTTTTATTGTAATATTTAATCAATTTGGAACTGAGAATTAGAGGTGAATAATTGAGTCTAATGACCCCGCACACTACGATTCAGACCGAACACTCGAGAAACAATGGCAATCCAAGGCTCACGTTCACAGCTGAATCCTTCGTACCCCTCTACTAAGCATTGGCTGTCAAAGTGGGGAAACCAATGTTGCCACGTTTTAAATGTGACGTCATCAAGCATTTAAAAATTCTGAGATGGGTTTAAGTTCTATTTGAATAAACATTGAAAGAAAATAATTCTGAAAATAATTAAATAATATTTTGGATAGTTAAATAATATCTTCCCATCAATAATCGATTCTATAAGGGGCGGAACGTCACATTCCCTTTCAACCACCAGAAAAAAAATTTTATTTAAAAAAATTTTTTTTTTTTTTTTTTTTCAAAATATTAAACTAGAGTAGTAGTGCTTAGTGTATCATTCCCCGTTGATTCGCAAGATTACAAATAATCACCACTAATAATCAAGGGAAAGTAGGATGGTCACTGCAGCAAATAACGGAAATTGCAAAATATGACCCGAAGTCCTAGTAAAAGTGCTAAAGATGAGACATAATTTATAATGACAAATAAGTGTCGAATTGGCAGTAAATCCAAAGTTGAACTATCCATGGACATCAGATTTATAAGGAGTATATCCAAGGACGAACAACCAGGCAAAGGTGAGAGCCAATTCATACCATAACGCAAGTACATATACTAAAGTCACCAATGAAATCAATAACTATAATAAGTGAAGAATCAAACACTCAATCCTAAATTGGACTAGCAATGGACACCAGATTCGTAATAGCATATCCAGAGAAGAACAACTAGGAATATTTATAGAATAATTTTCACCAATACCAACTAATATAAATAGTGAACATACCAAAGGAATGCAAACACATTAACCAAAATAAATGTGGAATCAGACACTCAATCCTAAGTCAGACTATCAATGGACAACGGATTCACAAAAGCATATCCAATGAAGAACGACCAGGAAGATTTATGGACCAATTCACATCCATACTAAATCATATAAATAAATTAGGTCTACGTACACCCACATCCGGTAATACGAACCTATACAACCAAATAAACAAAATAAGTGAAGAATCGGACACTTAATCCAAAATCGGACTAGCAATGGACACCAGATTTATAGGAGCATATCCAAAGAAGAACGATCAGGAAGATTTATGGACCAATTCTCACTAATACTAAATAACTAACTAAATTAGCTCTAGATCTACCCTCATCCGGTAATATGAGCCTATCGAAACTAAATAGTAAAAATAAAGGATGAACTTATAAGTTCTATGACTCCATGGTAAATACAAAATATGACGGGAACGAGCTCCCAATCTTTCATAAGACTGTATATTCATGTGAACATACATAGGATTATCCAGGAGATATTCCTGAATCTAAGCAACAATTAATGCCTAAGGAAAGAAGAGGGAATCTACTAAAAAGAAAATCAATAATTTGTCCCAGTGGGTTAATCACTAACATTACGACTCTACGTCTATGGAAAGTCAAGCATCTATATACTATGAACTAAGAGACATAAAATAAGCAAACTAGACTTCCCTATTATCGTGTGAAAATGTGCCTGGAATATTTGGAACAATTGCACAAGAATGGTTAGGAAGTGTTGTACACCATTTCCCAACCAGAAATATTATCATGGATAAACATCTGCCTACTCTGACAAGAAAGACATGGATTACGAAATCGGATAGCAGTGATCAGTTGCTGAACTTCGAACCCACGTATTCACCAACTTTGAGCATTAACAGACTAGTTCATAAGAAGAAATATGAAGGACTCAAGAATTCATTTATAAATCAAAATTCCAAATTCATTCCAGAATCATCCTGTGGAGGAAGTAAGAATCCGAATTAATATAAAGTATTTAAGGTACCTGTGACAAATATCAATAAAGTAACCCAATAACAAATTAACAACCACAACTTCTTTCCAATATGGCAAATCCAATGACATGATATAAAAACAATAAAAAAAAATAATAGGTATGTAATCAAATATCCAAGATATAACACATAATCTAAGATATGGTAGTGTAACATAGCTCCATCTATATTAAGCAAGAATACTTGTATGAGCCCACACATCCAAATATCTTAATATATAATAATCAACAGCCCTTTTATTCTGAGAGGTTGAGTACAAAACTAAGAGTACAAGTGGAGGTTATTAACTTGGTAATACTACTGGCTGGATTAGTATTTGAGAATATTTGTCGATAATGACTCAAATGCAATCTATAATACAAAAAAATAATAATAAACTCATACAAGCGGTATTACACAAGAATTCGGTACCTAATAACTAATACGTGAGAAATCATCAAGCCATGCCGAAGGATAAAAATTGCTATGGTCAGGCATTATCTGGTGATTAACAATTTAAACTAAAATACTATACCATAATAAAACTAATTAAAGGCAAACACAGGAAGATATTAGCTTAAACAACCCTGTTAAGCTAATCTTCTTCCGATGAAGTTGAAGAATCCACATCGTCCATGGTGTTGTCAGGCAGTAAATCCTTTACATGAAATTGACCAATTCGCTTATTAGTCGAATTGTCCTTTAATTCATAAATCAAAGGAGATATTACCCTTGAGACAGTACATGGGACATATTTCTGGCAAAACTTTGCAGAAATGGCATCACCCTTATTGGATTTGACAAAATTGCGCTTTAAGACTCGATCACCAACAAAGAATCGCAGATCTCGTTTCCTCAAATTATAGTGCTGCTGGTTCCTTAGGTAAGAAGTTTTTAACTTCTTCCTAATGTCTGCGAAAATATGAGGTAACGTCTGGAGATCATCTAAGCGATGAAGTTTCTCAGATATTTGAGGAAGATTTTCGGAATTGTCTGAAATTACACCAAAATAATCACCTGATAAAGCCACATTCCTACCAAAATTCAAATATGCTGGAGAGCACTGGGTAACTTCATGGACAGAAGTCCTTATGGCTTGAGCTATGGAATGAATATATTGATCCCAAGCTCTGTGATCAGGGTAAGTATAGGACCTTAGAGCTGTGACAATACTGCGATTTACTCTCTCAGTATGATTTGCTTGTGGATGGTAGGCAGCATTATAAAAGGTCTTTTGAACCTTATATTTAGCTAGAAGATCTTTAAAGGCCTTCGATACAAACTGAGGACCGTTGTCACATGACACAATTTGAGGAACACCATACACCAAAAAGACTTGTTCCTCCAAATATTTTAAAATTGCTGGAGTTGTGGCCTGGCGAAGGGGACAAACTAAAGGAAATTTAGTGAAATAATCCACAACTACCAGGCAATAGGTATTACCCTTGTAACTCCGAGGATAAGGTCCAATGAGATCCATTGAGATCATCTGCCAAGGAAAATTTATGTTCCTGAAGGAACCCATAAGTCCAGCCTGTGGTAGGTTACTTGGTTTACAAGTAGCACAAACCATGCATTTAGAAATGTACCTTTTTATAGACTTCCGCATACCAGGCCAATAATATAATTCGGCAATACGGTGATAAGTCTTATAAAAACCAAAATGACCCGCCGTAACTTCATCATGAAACATATGCAGAATATTTTCCCTATTTGGCGTAGGTACAACTATTTTCCACTCCGACATATTGGATAAGGACTCTATCGGACTTAAGATGTGTTTGTACAGAATATTATTCTCTACCTTAAAATCAGGATATTTTTGTGGGTCTTGAGTGACCCTATCAATCATATTCTGATACCACATATCAGGACTTAAAGAGGACAGATCTAGGACATTAATATCATGGACACGTGAAAGAGCATCTGCGACCACTACCCCGTTTGCCTTTCTATGGACAATCTTATATGAATAGGCAGCCAGTTTGCATATCCATCGAGAAAGCCTCTGTGAAGGGTTTTTCATACTATGAAGCCATACTAAGGAACTATGATCAGTAATTATAGTGAAATTACGACCTTCCAGATAATAACGAAAAGCTTCTAACCCATGGATGATAGCTAAGAGTTCTTTCTCCGTAGTTGAATAGTTTTTCTGGGCCTTGTTCAACTTCTTACTAGTGTACGCTATGGGGTGTTCGGAGCCATCTTTCAACTGAAATAATACGCCTCCAGAAGCTGTATTAGAGCAATCTGTCATTAGATAAAAATGCTCATCAAAATTAGGTGACATCATAACCGGAGCGCTCGTTAAAGCATCTTTAACGCGCCTAAAAGCTTCGTCAGCCTCAGGAGTCCAAGTAATGGTCTGTCCCTTTTTCCTGTTCTTCAAAAGATCAGTAAGAGGTGACAACAAAGTAGAGTAGGACGGTACAAATCGCCGATAATAGCCACACATTCCCAATATCCTACGGACTTGGGTGGTGGTCTTTGGTATAGGAAAATTTTTGATAGCAACTATTTTCTCAGGATCAGTCCTCAGCCCCTGGTTATCCACAACATAACCCAAGAACTTAAGACTAGGGCGACAAAACTGACATTTATCCAGATTGACCGTTAGATTAGCTTCCTTAAGACGTAAAAATAACTTATCTAAAATTTCCATATGAAGGGAAAAATCAGGAGTGACAACCAAAATATCGTCTAAATAATAGAAAACATAGGGCTCTAACGGTGGACCAATGACTAAATCCATCAGACGACACATTGTCTGAGGAGCAGAAACAAGACCGAAAGGCATGGTGACAAACTGGAATAATCCTTTACCACTGACAGCAAAAGCAGTATACTTCTTGCTCTCTTCACTCAGTGGGATCTGTAGGAAGGCCTTAGACAAATCAATAGAAGAGATGTATTTGGCATTCTGAAGTTTGCTCAAAATCACATCTATTCTGGGGATAGGATAAGCATCCCTGTTAGTTGTGATACTGTTTAGTTTTCGACCGTCAAAGCAGATCCTGAAGGATCCATCCTTCTTCTTCGTTAACCAGAGCGGAGAACAGTAGGACGATGTTGAAGGTTCTATGATATTTAAAGCAAGCATCGAATCTACTTCCTTTTCTAAATCTGCCTGCCAGGCTTGAGGTATGGGGTACTGATATAATCTGAAAGGAGTGGGATTTCCCACTTCGATAGTGTGAGAGATTAACGACGTACGACCTAGTTTGTCTTTTGAAGAAAGAGTAGTAAATTTAGAGATCATACTCTCTAATTGCCTTTGTTCAGAGCTTGATAAACTAGCAAAATCGTGAATAGCACTAAGGGTAGATAAATTAAATTCAGATATGGAAAAAGAAAAATCAGAACAACTTAAGGTACTATTGAAAGCATTGAAAAAGTCCATACCTAAAATTATAGAATTCTGCACGGAAGGAATAACATAAAATGTAATTTCCCTACATAAATCTGCCACTGTGATTTTAATTTGGAGTTTGCCCGTAATGGACTGAACTGTACCATCTGCAGTAGATACTTGCAAAGATGAAATGGGCATAATGGGAATACTAGAATTTTTCAATAAATTTAACGAATGTGCCCCTATCAATGAAATATTAGAGCCACTATCTAACAAAGCTAAACACGATTGTCCTAAAATTTGAATAGGAAGATATGGCCTATTATCATTTTGTTTCCTAACTAATAACGAATTAATATCTAGATCTAAAGTATTTGGTTGTCTACAACCGTTATATGGAACTAACCCAGACGTATCATCATCATTAACAAAACTAGAATCTAATATAGATAATGGAACCACATTACTATCACAATTATTATTGTTACGTTGAACACTACCAATCAAAGAAGCGTTTGTAAATGACCATCTGTGATCATTTGAATCAAGCGAATCTAACGTATTATCTATAGAAATAAATTTCTGGTTTAATTTTGTTTTGTGGTGTGTGCTGCTTTCTTGAACGACACCCCTTTCCCTTTTCGTGAAGATGGGTTTGGGTTGCTGGATGTGCTTGGTCCAGCAGTTTCGTTTGACGATGGGGTTTGATTCCCTGATTGGATGTTGGACGGAGAAACGTTCAGGGGACGGACCTCCGACGTGTCGTTTCCCGAACACTTAGAACAGTTTCTTTTAAGGGTGTTCTCTCGGCCACAACCATGGCAGAAAATACGATTTTGAGGAATCCCACAATTGTAAAATGGGTGACCAGGCTGATCACAATTCCAGCAGACAAGAGAACTAACAACCGAAACATTATGTTCATGACCCTTATTTAGCCAAGAACGTTGCCTAAAGGAAGTTGGCTGAGAAGAAGAGTTAGAAGAGGATCGAGATGTGGATGGAGGTTGAGAAGACCAGGATAACGTTTCCTCCAAACGTTTGCATTTTATAGTAAGGTCATCAATGTTCTGAATGTCCATAAGAGCTAATTGTTGATGATAAAAGGGCAATAGACATTTAAGGATGATTTTAATTTTAGCTAAATCTGACAAAGGAGTGTCTAAACGACTACACATACCTAATATAGTATTAATAAACATAGTAACAGATTCCCCAGGTTTCTGCTTATGATTCTTAATTTGATCTAATAAATCATCCTGGAATGAATACGGAAGAAAATCCGACTTCAACTTTTTAATCAGATCAGACCAACAAGAAAAATTACCCCTGTTATTCATAAACCATGTAAAAGCGGTCCCGGTGAACAACTCAGCAGAAGCAGCAAACAAATCCTCTTCAGAAACACCTCTAGATATTCGAAGACATTCAACCCTTTCTAAAAATGACATCACATCAGTGTGCTGTTTTTCACCTGAAAATGAAATACCCCATTTGTGTACTTGAACAGGTTTGGAGTACGTAAAGCTAGGTACATTGACTGAAGCATTAGGAGTAGAGGTAGCAATGGGGTTAACTCTAGAATCAAGTTCACCCTCTAGTGTTAATATTTTAAGAGAAACAGACCTCTTGAACGGTTCCTGTTCTTCAGAAGGACAGTGTAGCAAGTGTACACGGGCAGAAATATGGCCTAGACGAGATGTTAATCGCGCATACTCTGTATCCTTTACAGTTCCCCTAAACTTTTCGATTTTTTTAGACAAGCTGTCCAATGTTTCAGTGATTCCTTTTTGTTGTTCCTCAAAAGGAAGGGATACAGCTGAAATTTGGAGAAAACTTCTATTGCCAGCTTCTTGTTTCAAAGCACCTCTCAAAAGATTGCGTTTTTTATCGACAGTTGTCGACTCCTCTGGCATTATGTCCCGAATCTTTAATTCATAATCCAATTCATCCACCAGAAGATGTTCAGCTTTAAAAGCACACATGATGAGAGCAAAGTTATTGACAAATAGTCCAAAGAACAGAAATATGAAAAATATGAAAATATGAAAGTTTGCACGCAAAATATATATAATATAAACCGAGAAAATATCAGCAACACACCAACAAAATCAAAATAGCCAGCAAAAAAAAAATATATATATAATGCAGTATATAATCTAATAAATAAGATCAAATAAATATATAAGATCAAATAAATGGATAAATAATCCAATAAATATTGTATACTCAAGTAAACCTACTACCTAAATACTGGAAGTAAATTTTTTTTATTTATATGTAACTTACCACCACTCTAGAAAAAATATATATCTATAATAATAATAATAATAATCAACACTTAGTTGTACCTCCAACTATACCACTATTGACTGAAGAAATAAAATTGTTATATGAATTATATTATTAATAGCAATATTAAATATAAGTTCCCAATAAAAATTCAAAATCTAACCCAGAATGTAAGCTGCACAAACATATACTATAATGAGGTCCCAAAATATAAACAAAAATCAAAACAGCGTTTAAGAATACCTGATATGTATCAGAAATTAAAAATAAAATAAATAAGTAACAATATGTGTATAGGATACCAAACGGAAATAACAAAGAGATTTCAGATAAAAGAGAAGAATTGACCTAAATGAATACTGTCTCAGACCAAAAATAAAGCCACCACGTTGGAAAGCCGATGTAACAACTAGCTGATGATTTTCTGTTGGAGTGAATGAAAAGGGAGTGGTAAACTCCAACAGAAGTAGTAAAAAGAAGAAGATCTACTTAATGTAGCCAAAGGACAAAAATGTGTGGCTTCTCCGTTGAAGAAGCTGGAGTAACTAAAATACAACTTTGTAGTAGTATTTGTATGGAAGGATGACAAGACAAAGAATATCGAATTGATACAGGACTAGAGATGAGAAATCATTAATAGATAGATATAACTTGAATGGCTAGCTAAATATGTATGAGAAGGGCCACTTGACACTCAAGGAAGGATTCGGCCAATTTGCACGGCTATTTTTGGCCAGACAATAGATTAAAGGAAGTGACAATGATGGCTCGAAAAGAAGATATGAAGATAATGTTCAGAAAATAGATAGAGTAAATATAATAATATACTGAAAATAGAATGAATTTTTGGGCGCCAGAAGAAGGATAACTAGGTTAACGCTCTTCCAGGTATTCTACGCTGCTATAGAGTATGTTAAATTTGTAGTACAAGTATGTGAAAAGTTATTAAAAATTATTAAATTATAAAATATACTACTAAAAATAAAGGAGTAATAAGAAAAAAAAAATCACAATAAATGTATATTTATTGAATGTAACTACTAGATCTTTTTAACAATCTCTGAGTTAGGACAAGTAACTAGTGTGTAACTCTAACATGACAGGAAAAAGTGATACTAGTGAAAGTCAATTACAAAATCATCATACAACTATGATCTAAGAATACTCTTTATAAGGTTAGAAAAACTGACTACGGGTACCTCTAATACAGGAAGTACAACTTACAACTAGGTTAGTAGAACCCTCACCAAATAATAATTGTACGTTTATAATACGTACACCTTAATTAAATACTACCTGATACTATATATAACATATAAATACCTCACTGTGAGTGGGACAGGCACAAGCCTTATTGAATAAATAAACCTACGAGTGGATACACAGATCCTTTTCCTAACTCGTGGTTTATAATAGTAATAATAACAAGTGAAACCAAAAACTAATCTGAGGGATTAGAATCCAGAAGTTCATATGAATTTAATAAATTAAAGTTAAAGTTAAATAAAGTTAATAAGTTAAAGTTAAGTAAAGTTAATAAGTTCAAGTTAAATAAAGTTAATAATTACAATTTTGACTAATATGTGAAGTTAATTTTTAAAAATTTAATTAAACATATACTAAAATAATGGAATGAGTTTAAATAATTATACAAAAGTGGAACACAGCCTAAAAATAATCAAGATAAGAGTACCGACTACTATTATCAGGGAAAATATCTGAGCTCAGAAATTTATACCTTTATAGATTGCAGAGTGTTGGGGAACGCTATCAATTAAATATTATGTTGTAAAGAAAAAAAAACCTATAAAAAATATAAAGCAGGAAAAATGTGTGTGCAATTGAACTATAAAAAAAAATGTACTAAATATCACAAAACCAGTCTGTCTTTAATAAGAGCACAGTAAATGTTCCCAAACAAACCACTCTTTCCTAATCTTGAAGTTGATGTAATGAGCACCCAAGGGTGCTAACTCTCGCTAGCAGCTGTCCTGCTGGAGGTACAGGAGAGGAAGACTGGTAGAAAGCAGCTGAAGGTACTCAAAACTGTTGGAAAGCAGCTGGAGGTACTCAAAAAAAGAAAATGTGGAAATAATCCAGGCTGGTCGCCTATTGATTGTTTCTCTCTGTGTGGTCTGGCCTTGGTGTTGTTGTAGGGTGGCTTTAAGATTTCATGGTAGGTGCTAAAAAAAACACAGTGTGGTGTTACTACCAATCTACCAATGTCAAAAAAAAGAAGCAAGAGATACGAGGAGGTGTTTTTATTCCTATGGGAATAAGAAGAAATAGGTCATTAAGTCCAAAAACTTGAATGACTAGACAGCTTGACCTTTTATCAGGTTGCTATCAGATGACCTTGGTCAAATAACACAAGTAATTTCCAATTGAAATACAAAATATAATTACTGTGAAAGAATATTTTATTATAATATATACACCGGTATATAGATATATTATACAAGGATGAAATATAGTAAGACTAAGCGATGGATACTTATTTGATCATCGTTCAAAAGATAGGAGTTCTGTAGACTTGAAAGGAATATAAAAAATGGAGTTTAAATTAGCTCTATTTTCCAACTGGAAGCACAAATTAACAACGAATATTGAATTATCTCTAGATGAGTTTGATCCATGAAAATAAAACATAAAAACCATGAAAATAGACTATGTGAAACTTAGTTAGCAAATGTCAAGGACTTCCAAAATGGCTGAATAAAATACTTAATAAAATGTGTATTTACCGGGGTAGAACTCATTGGATATAGTATGCTCTAAAATTCTTCAAATCCACTGCTGCTGGATAACTTCACTATACTTTTATTGTAATATTTAATCAATTTGGAACTGAGAATTAGAGGTGAATAATTGAGTCTAATGACCCCGCACACTACGATTCAGACCGAACACTCGAGAAACAATGGCAATCCAAGGCTCACGTTCACAGCTGAATCCTTCGTACCCCTCTACTAAGCATTGGCTGTCAAAGTGGGGAAACCAATGTTGCCACGTTTTAAATGTGACGTCATCAAGCATTTAAAAATTCTGAGATGGGTTTAAGTTCTATTTGAATAAACATTGAAAGAAAATAATTCTGAAAATAATTAAATAATATTTTGGATAGTTAAATAATATCTTCCCATCAATAATCGATTCTATAAGGGGCGGAACGTCACAGCGTCCCACCATCAAATAATTTGAGCAAACTGAAAGTGACAGTTAGTGACTTCACATCCTGAGTGTTCATTGTGGATAATAATGAAAAATTTTAATTTTAAATAAAGTACAAACAAGTTAGACAACTCAATACAAAAAATTTGATCAAACTAGACTGATAGTGAGAGCATAGATTTTTAGAATTTCAAAAAAACTGCAATTGTGACGTCACTTTGACGTACTTCCTCAAGTACGTCAAGTTTGCTCAAACTGTTTGATCAAATTATTTGATGGTGAGACGCGGCCTTTATGGTACCGAAACAACAACAGAAATTGGAATTCGTGGACGGACTTCAGCGAAGATTTTAAAAAAGCTTTCTATCCCAGAGAGTCTTCGCTACAACTAGAGGAGCAAGTCAGAAACAGGAAGCAAAGGAAAAACGAACCAGTGGATAGATATATCACGGATATTCAAACATTAATCAGACGAGAAGGATCTTTTTCAAGAAACCAACAACTCTAAAGGATATATAAAAATATGCTGCCAGAATATAAGTTTTATTCTCGCCGCCGGAATTTCGAAAATTTATCGGAATTACAAGATTTAGCCCAAGAATACTAAACTTTAGAAGACGAAAAGACCCGAGCAAATCAAAATTTTCGCGGAAACTGGAGACGTACAGACCCTACAGAATACGATGCCAAAAGGACATGCTTTAGATGCAGGATGTCAGGTCACTTCCATAAAAATTGTAAAAACCCATAGAAAAAGTTTTGTTCGCGATGAGGCAAAGAAGGGGTCTACAGCAGTGACTGCTGTTTCAGACGTCAGGGAAACGAATAACAGACAGGTGAAACAAGGAGTCGTCCCAGTCTGAGGAGCAAGATTCGGTCCGTTCGTTCTCGCCGTTACACAACAAGCAAGCAACGAGATGCGAGTGTTCGCATCACTGAAAATCGGGCAAAGATCCTACAAAGCATTAATTGATACAGGGACCATTAAAAATTACGCCGGAACTAGAATAGCGCAGATATGCAAACACTCTCTAGATAGCTATAGCCGAAGAACAAGACTGGCAAACATATCTTCAATGGAGCTTAATCAAAAGTTGACAATTGACTGCGAGATCGATAACTTACAAACACGACAAACATTCATAGTAATGCCAGGGTTAACGGAAGATGCAATACTAGGAGTGGAATTCCTCAGGAAACATTCGATCGAACTTAAGTTCGATAGAGATACGTCCAAACAGTACGAACAACATCAAGAAGAAACATGTAGCACTTTAAAAGACTCCACTCAAAATACACAGCTAGAAAGATTCCTAAGAAAAGAATTCAGAAGAAAGTTGGACCCACCAACTTAATAAACACGAAATAAAATTGAAGAAAAGGTGCGATCCCGTCAAACAGCCGTATAGGCGGCACAATCCTGCAACGCTGCAGATCATTAACCAAGTAGTGGACAAGATGTTGAAAGACGGAACCATCGAACCCTCCGCAAGTGGTTGAAGTACACAGATTGTACTACAGTAGAACGTCGATAATCCGGACGTCAAAAATCCGGACCGTCAATAATCCGGATTTGTATTTAGCAAAAATATCTGATTATTTTAAAATAAATTAAGAACTTCGCTGCGAAAAACGAACCTCTACCGCAGTTCAAAAATATTTTACACATTTTTTTAAAAGTCCAAATAGTGTTTGAATGTTTTTACTGTACACATGGTGCTATTATAAATTATTTACAATACAGTGTTTAAACATGAAAAAAAGTTTTGATTAATTTCACCTCTAGACACTTTACTGTACAAGAGAAAACATAAAATTTTAAAACGTTTGTTGTACTTTAATGTGTATACTGGCCTTTTTTTGAGGTAATTTCGATAATCCGGATAATTTGATAATCCGGATGGGGTCCGGTCCCAATTAATCCGGATTATTGACGTTCTACTGTAGTTAGAAAAAATGATAACTCGTACAGATTTTGCATTGACTTCATAAAAGTCAACAACTATCACCTATCACAAAAGAACGCATATCTGTTACCTCGAATATCAAAAATCCTGGATAGACTTAAGGAAGCAAATTTTATCTTAACCCTCGATTTGAAACAGGGATATTTTCAAATACCCCTGGAAGAAACAGGCCGCCCAGTGACAGCATTTAGCGTACCGGAAAAAGTCGTACACCCCATTTGGACTACACTCCGCCGGAGCAACTTTCCGTCGGAGCAATGTTTGATTAAGTTTGACAATTTATAACTTTATTATTTGTACTACGATTTTCAAGATTCTTGCATCAGTTTGTAGGTACATATATTGATATCGTTGGCTATTATTCCGGTAATAAACAATTTTTCTTAGATGACATTATACGGGGATTTTTTATTTATTTATTTTTTAAACGGGATACCACCCAATTGAATTATACACAAAATATTCTAATTATCTAGTGATACAATAAATATAAAGATATAGAAAATATGTATGACAAAAATTGGCGATGCAGCTATATAGAAAAAACAAATATTAAAATAATACAAAGTAAATAACAAATATAAATCACATAAGAATACAAAAATTTTTTAAACACTGTCTACAAACATTTTCCGAAGTGCACAGCAACAAATCAAGGTCTATTCTATTTCCATTTAGAATGATTCTACTCAGCGGAGAATGCCTACCAAAGTTGCAGCGATGAAATGTAATTGCAAAATTTTGGGATGTTCTAGTAACTCTAGAGGGAACATTAAAGTCAATTAGAGACAGTAGATCATTGCAATTAATTTTTGAATTCAGTAGTTTATGAAGAAACAAAACATCAGCATACATCCGTCTGGAAGATAGCCTAGGAAGGTTTAATTTATTTCTAATTTCTGAGTAGGAATGGTCACTTAAAGGTTTGTGTAATTTAAAAATTAAGTACCTAATGAATTTATTTTGGACTTTTTCAAGCTTGGCTATATGGACTTCATAAGTGGGCGACCAAAAAACTGAGCAATACTCAAGAACAGATCTAACTAGGGAAAAATAAATCAGTCTGATGGAATTAATGTTATGCAAACATCTAGAAATTCTAATAATGAAGCCTAACATTTTAAATGCCTAGTTATTCACATAATCAAAATGAGCGCAAAAATTTAGTTTGGAATCTAATTGAACACCTACATCTCTTATAGTTGATACAGCCTTCAGTGGTTCTTCAGCTAATTTGTAATTATAAAAGAGGTTGTTAATGACAACCATAAAATGAGAAACCTAATGACGTTGAGGAGAATTTTCAAGGTAAACTCGATCTATACAAAGAAAATGAGCTACTCAAAAATATTATAAAAGAAAAAGAGGAAAAATTTAATTTATTACTAGAAAATAATTCTCTTTTAAAACAAAACAATTGTTATCTACAAGAAAAGATAAGCCAAATGGAAGCAAAAACTGAACCTGTTAAACAACCAGTTTTAAATGAGTCAAACAAAAAACACCTTAGTCATATCAAACAATCAACTCCAAACAGGGAGTTCGTTAGGGACTCTCAAACCCAAAGTAAATGTCAAACTTCCATAGTTCACCAAAATATCAGAAGTATTAATGCAAGGAAACCGACAAACTTATATTTCCCTATTTGACACTGCAATATACAGGGAGGACTTGCATGTAAATCTTACGATATAAATTTGATACTTCAAAGCAATAATATGAATGTTTTATGCCTTAGTGAACAATGGTTGAAAGAAGATAAACTTAAAGTAACCAATATTGAAAACTTTAATTTATTGTCTTATTTCGCACGAAATGATAAAGAAAGTGGAGGTGTATGCATATTTGTAAATAATAAGTTCAGTTGTGAACAGCTAAATTTACGTCAATGGTATATTGAAAGCAAAGTTGGAATATGTGGAGTAAAATTTAGAGTTCATGGAAGTAAAAAATATTTATTTATTGTAATTATATACAATACAATTGCAGATACTTTTATTACGTTAAGTTAGAACTATTGTTGCAGAGTATTTATAACAATAATGATTTTTACGTTATATGTGGAGATTTTAATATCAATTTTTTAGAAAATAGCAATCAGAAAAATATTTTAATAAACTTATTTTTAGAATACAACATTAAATTTCACATAAATGTACCTACTAGAATTACTAAAAATTGTTCTACATGTACTGAAAACTTTTTTCCAAATTAGATGTTCAACAGGTGAGTGTATGTGACACATTTCTATCAGATCATACTTATCAATTATGTGCTTTTGATACGAAAGTTACTGGAGAAAATCCTCAAACTATTTTTACCAGAAACTTATGCAATGCCAACTTAATAACTTTTAAAAATATTTTAGCTAATATTAATTGGAGTGATCTATATGTGGCTATTAGTTTTGAAGAAAAATTTTCAATGCTTTATGATACTTTCTTATATTAGTATAATACTACTTTATTAAAATGTAGAATAACTACCAGACCAAAACAAAAAACGTGGTTTGCACCTCATATTAAGGGTTTTCATGATCAATTGTGTCAGATGAGTTAGAAGGAAATTTTATTAAGAAAACAACTCAATAACCCACAGTATTCGGAACCATACAAGAAATTTAAACAAGAATATTAAAAAATTGTTAAAACACATAAAAAGGAACAATATGATAATCAATTTAGAAATAGCAACAACAGTGACTTACAAAATTTTCATAAAGCTGATCAAACCAACAATTATTTTATTAATACTGTAAAAAATAATGAACTATCAAAAATTTGGATCGAGGAAAAGATACTAAAAGATTGGGGTGAAGGAGTTATAATAAACCTACCAAAGAAAGGAAATCTCACACTATGCGAAAACTGGAGATCAATCACTCTTCTCACTGTAGCTACCAAAATAATGGCCAGGATAATATTGGAGAGAATTAAAGATACCATAAATGACAAATTAAGAATTAACCAAATAGGATGTAGACCGAACAGTTCCTGTATTGACCATATAAATACCCTAAGAATCATCCTGGAACAATCAACGGAAATAAATCAGGCAGTTTATATCAACTTTGTAGACTTCAAAAAATCCTTTAATTCAATAAATCATAATATTATGTGGAGGATATTAAAACTCTATAGAATACCAGACAAATATATAAGAGTAATAAGGCTTTTCTACAACGGATGTTTTGCTAGAGTTGAACATGAAGGGGAACTATCCTAACAAATAAGCATCAAAAAATGAGTAAGACAGAGGTGTGTCTTGTCACTGACGTTGTTTATAATAGTCATAAATTGGATAATGAAACAAACTGAAGATAAAAAACAGGTGTATAATGGTTACCATTTAAAAAACTAGAGGATCTAGAGTTCGCTGATGACATATGCCTCATAACATCAAACAGACAACACATGCAAAACAAAATTACCAGATTGAACAACATAGCAAAAATAACCGGCTTAAAAATAAATGCCAAAAAAACGAAAATATTATCAAATGGAGAAACAAACGGAAATAATATATATTTAGAAGGGAAACAAATAGAAGAAGTACATAACACAAAGAATAAGCTTGGCACAAAACGCTTTCAGCTCTTTACGCAAGATATGGGCCTCGACAAACATCAGCAGAAGAACAAAGCTACGATTATTTGAAACTAATGTAAAGTCTGTCGTCTGTCCTGTTATATGGAGCAGAAATATGGAAACACCATAAACAATTCTTTCAGAAAATACAATTCTAAGTATTATACTGGGAATTTTTTGGCCAAACAAAATCACTAATAATGAATTGTGGAGAATAACAAATGAAAAAAGGATAGAACATACATTAAAAATATAGAAATGGAAGTGGATAGGACACACCTTACGAAAACCAGCAACAAATATTGCTAGACAAGCTCTACATTACAATGCTCAAGTCAAAAGAAGAAAGGGTAGCTAGAGATGGCATGATGGAACTGGAGCAGGTACCTAGGAATTGGTTCCGATCGCCTATTCCACTCACTAGTGACAAAAAGTCAACGGCATCGGTTTCAATTCCAAGGGCACTGCATCAACCGCAATCTGCAATTTACAATAAACTTGAACTGGATTCTCGCTCGGAATAGGTCGCTGCAGCACAACCGTCGAACGAGCCACCACAGTAGGGTTAGTTAGTAGGAAATGCATCGGTGATGTTCGTTTCGGTTAGAGCAAGATTTAGAGCACTGCTCACCGATTTTCTTTGATCTGTTTGTGAATTCTATTTTCGACTGCTTTGAAAACAATAATGGTTTAGCTTTTGCTGACGATTTTAAAATATCAAAGATAATTTCTAGTCCTTTAGACCAACACCTTCTGCAGGAAAACCTGGATAGATTGACACATTGGTGTACAGTAAACAAACTCAACCTAAATGTCTCAAAATGCTGTTACATTAGTTTTTTCAAAGGTAATAAGAAGATCAATACTTCATATAAAATAAATAATGAAGATCTGAAATATGTTTCAAAAGTTAAAGATTTAGGAGTGATTTTTGACGAAAGTTTGAGTTTTGTTGAACACATTAATTACGTAACAGTTCAGTCTTCAAAAATGTTAGGATTTATTTTGAGACATTGTAGTAATTTTTCAGTTGACACTGTAAGAGGAGTTTATTGTTCTTTGGTGCGATCTAAACTTGAATATGGCTCTATAGTATGGTCTCCATACCATGCAGTTCATAATGACTTGAAAAAATTCAACACAAATTTTTGAGGTTCTGTGCATTTAAATTAGGTGAAACTATTGTAGATCATGATTATTCATTAATAGAAAACAGTTTAAAACTTAATACACTAGAAAATAGATGTAATCAAGTAGGATTAGTATTTTTGTATAATTTAATAAATGGAAATTTAGATTGCTGTGATCTATTACAGTGTATTAATGTTGATATACAAACTAGAAATGGAAGAGGTGATTTTATAACATTTTATATTCCTTTCCATCGCACAAGTTATGGCCAAAATTCACCTATAGATTGTTACTGTAAACTTATAAATGACAAACACATTGAAATTTTTGATATATCTCTGAATATATTTAAAAATAATTTAAATAGACTATTTATTTAATTTTTTTGTTAGTTCTAAGGTTACAAGTACCTACGTATTCTTATTCTAATATTTGTTATCTAATTATAATGTTCTTAAAGTATTATTAGTACATATTTAGCTTGTAAACTTATTATTGTTAATTGTATAAGTTTTAATGGGGTAATCCCGTCAATGGGTTGGCAACGTTGCTTGGCTAGATAAACAAGTTCGGAAATTCACTGTGAATAAATCGCGAAAATTCTTAAAACTGAGGTGAAAATAAAATTTAAACACCACACCAATTCGTATCTAAGGACAACAGCGAAGTGTACGATCAAAATTCGGAGTGAAACAAACATTTTTAAGTAAATAAAACCTGCAGAGCCAGTGCTGGTCAAAAAAACAAGGTTAGCTATAAATAAACAAAACAATCAATTATTGCATTCCATAAGAAGGTAACTGCTAAACAATTTTTGGCGGTGTTGCCAAATCTGAAAAAAGCACTGAGAAATAGGGAAGAAAGAAATAAATACCCTTTTAAATAGGCCAGTCTAAGAAGGGCAAAAATCTCCGCGAGGTTGAATCGGATTTTTGCACTTACCGCAGACAGCCAAATTATACGTGTGTAAAAAATATATTTAGTATATCAAATAGTAACAATCAAATAGTAACAATCGAATAGTAACAACATGGAAGAATTCATAAAAGATTTGCGAGAAAAATTGGACAGAATGGAAACAAGGGATACGAGGATAGAGCAAAAATTGGATGGAATCCAAGAAGAGCTTAAAGAATTAAGAAATCAAAACCAGGAGCTGAAAAGAGAAAATATGCTACTAAAGCAAGAAATGAGTGAAATAAGAGCAGAAAATAAACAAATGAAAGCTGAAATTAAAGAAGTGCGAGAAGAAATGGAAACGCTAAGCAAACTAAAATTTAATGAGGCAGTGCCAAAAAGACTAAGCGACCTAGAGGATAGAACGGAAAGAGAGGAGAAAAAGAAAATTGAGAAAAACGTAATAGTCAGGGGAATTAAAATAGGAGAAGAAAATGTAAAAGAAGATCTAGAAAATTTACTAAAAATAAAACTCAACGTTGAAGCTAAAATAGAACAAACAGAGATAATTAGACCAAGAAATTCACAGCCGTTCATAATAGCAAAATTGGAAAATATACAAGATAAAAAGAAAATAATGGAACAAAAGAAAATCCTCAAAGGTACAAAAATATTTATCGACGAACAAAGAACCTATGAAGAACGAAGAATACACAGGCAAGTAAAGAAAAGAGCAGAGGTGGAAAAGGAAGCAGGGAAGAAAGTGAAGATGGGCTTCAAAAAATTATGGATAGACGATCAACTTTGGGAATGGAATAACATTATAAAAGACTTAAAGCTGAAGTGTACTGGAAACAACAGAGAAAATCCAAAAAACTGAAAGAATCAAACCGAAGGATAGTGGAAACAGACCCGGCTAAGGAAATGGATAATGATAATAATAAAACAATGTACAAGAAAAAGAGGAATAAAATTAACATGAATAAAAGAGCTAAACCCATTAAAATTGGATCATGGAATATCCAGACAATGCTAAAAGTAGGGAAAATGCAGGAAATTGCTTTAGAAATGGAAAAATACGAACTAGAAATACTAGCACTACAGGAGATACGATGGAAAAATGAAGGAACAGTTAAGAAGAAAAACTTTACTATGTATTACTCAGGAGAAGACAAACAGGGGAAAATGGAACAGCTTTTATGGTGAGCAAAAGAATGAGAGAAAAAGTTATACATTTCAAAGCTATTAATGGAAGAATCTCCTACATCAGAATCGAAAATAAACAAGCCAATATATCTTTAGTTAACTGCTACGCACCTACCGAGGAAGCAGACCAACAAGATAAAATGGAATTCTATGAACTTTTAGAAGAAACCTGCGAAAATATTCCTAGGAACGATATCTTAATAATACTGGGAGATTTTAACGCGCAAGTGGGAAAAGAGAGCTACAACCAAAATGTAGCAAGTAAAGAAACGATCCACAATGTCACAAACGATAACGGGGCAAAAGTTTGCAATCTGGCAGCAGCAACAAATACCTACATCGTCAGTACGAAATTTATTCATAAAAGGGAACACAAGATAACCTGGATGTTACCAGGGAGATCAGATGGCAACCAAATAGATCATGTTTTTATTTCGAAAAAATGGACAAAGATAATACAAGATGTGAGATCCTTTAGAGGAGCAAACGCTGACACTGACCACATACTCTTAATAGCCAAAATGAAGATGAAAATCATCAAAGCTAATAATAAAGTAGGAAAAAGAAGGAAGTGGAACTTAACCAAATTAAAAGTGCAACAAACAAAACAAGAGTATTCAGAGGAATTAGTACAAAAACTAAAGAGGTACAATGGCACGAACGTAGAAGAGGAATGGACAAATATAAAAATGAGCATCATAGAGGCTGCGGAGCAAACCATAGGACCTCAAGAAGATAAAAAAACTAAAGAATGGTTTGACGAAGAATGTTGATACCAAAGTCAACTGAAAACGCTGGCACGAAACAAATGGCTTGAAAATAGCGGACAAGAGGAAAGAGAACAATACCAGACAGAAAAGAGAGAAGCGGCCAAACTTTATAAAAGAAAGAAAGAGACATGGATCTCAGATCAGATGCAAGAGATTGAAACAAATAATAGAGACAACAAAAAATTGTTTGAATATATAAAACAACAATATAATGGTAACAAAGTGACCAGCAAAATAAGCAAAAAAGATTGGGAAAATCACTTTAAAGATATAAATACAAGCAACCAAGCAATCGACACAGAAGAAGAAGATATAACAGATAACCGAGATGAAGAAGAAGATGCACCTACCTACCAAGAATTTATAGAAGTAGTAAAACAACTAAAATCTGACAAAACTCCAGGACCAGATGAGATTAACAATGAACTTATTGCAAATGGAGGAGATGACCTTCTAAACCGTATATATAAATTAATGGTCAGTATATGGGAAAAGGAATACATGCCTGAAGAATGGAAGAAAGGACTCATTATACCAGTTTTTAAAAAAGGAGACCCAACGCTTTGCAGCAATTATAGAGCAATTACGCTATTAAATACAACATATAAGATCATGACAACAATTATAAGAAATCGGCTAACCAGATACACAGAAAAAAACTTAGGACCATATCAACAGGGGTTTAGAAAAGGGAGATCAACAATTGATGCAATCCACGTTTTAACGCAAACAATCGAAAAAAGTTACGAACATGGCATAGAATTGCACATATTGTTTATTGATTTCCAGCAGGCTTTCGACAGCATCTACAGAAAACAGCTATTAAAAGAAATGAAAAATATGAATATACCTGCAAAATTAATAAGATTGACCAGAATGACAATGATGGACACAACAGCAAAGGTCAAAACAGTGGATGGTGAAACGAAGAATATCAACATAGAACACGGGGTAAGACAAGGTGACAGCCTATCGACAACGCTCTTTAATATAGCCTTGGAGGGAGTAATTAGAAACACAGGACTAACAAAAAAGACAATAATCCAAAGTTCTACACAAATAATAGGGTATGCAGACGACCTAGGGTTGATAGCCCGTGACAAGAGAAGTCTAGAAGATGCACTGCTAACATTGACATGAGAGGCAAAAATCAGGGGGTTAATAATTAATCAGAAAAAAACAAAATACTTAATAAGTACGAGAAATCAAGACCAAGTAAATAGAATAAAAGAGATAAGAATAAGTGATAATGTATTCCAAAGGGTTGACTGCTTTAAATACTTAGGAGTGATAGTAGATGGTCAAAACAGAAGAAGCATAGAGATAAATGAAAGAGTTAAAGCAGGGAATAGGGCATTCTGGAAATATCACAAGTTACTTAAAGATAAAAACCTAAGCAAGAAAACAAAGACAAAGATATATAGAGCGGCAATTAGACCAGTCATGACTTATGGAGCAGAAGCAATGTGCCTTACAAAAAAAGATGAAGAAAAATTGAGAATAATAGAAAGAAAAATTATTAGAAGAATACATGGCCCAATCAAAACAGATCAAGGAGAAATACGAATTCTGATGAATCACGAAATAAGAAATCTAATGGAAGGAGAAGATATAGTGAGATTCATTAAAGCACAAAGGTTAAAATGGTTTGGCCACATCCAACGAAGAGAAGCAGATGCACTAATTAGGCAGATAACAATTGGACGCCAGTAATAAACAGACCTAGAGGAAGACCGAAAATAAGATGGGAAGACCAACTGCGAGAGGATATATCCAATATGGAAATTACAGGCTGGAGAGAAAAAATACAGAATAGGAAAGAATGGAAACAGATTACAGAAAAAGCAAAAAAACACGAAAATCTATAAAGGATAATGAAGAGGAATTATGCGGACCAATCCACCGCATGAAATGGATTAAAAGAGCTCATGAACCTGAGCGACCTATACTCTATACTAGAGTGACCGGTCTATATATATATATATATATATATACCAGCTGGGGTTAAAACAGCTTTACGGAACAACACAAGTACAAAGAAAACACCATCTACCAAAGAAAACATTACGGTAAATATTAAACATACGGTTAACTACATAGATTGCAAATGATTGACACATATTGCTAAAATAATTCCACCAAAAAGAAAAGAAAGAAAAAACATCAATTTAGAATAAAAAATATTAATCACCACCTTTACATACACAAAAATGGAACCACATCAAGATGCGCTACACAACCACCACCGATTATTGGATAAACTGGCCAAAGAGAAAAACAGAAAAATTTTCTTAACCAGATGTAAAAAGCTACAGCTTATTCCAACATTTGTAAAAATCAAAGACAAATCGTACATTTTCAAAACAAAAACATATACAGGTAAATTTCAAACTTTTATATTAAAATTTTATTTGCAATTAATACAACTAACACTTAGTGATTCATGCCATAATCTTAAATCCATAGAACAACAAATAGAAACCAACAAGAACCACATAATGAATAAATATGATAGTAATTTCACACAATCATTTTTTAATAAAGAAAAAGTAATATATGAAAATACTTTTAATAAAATTAAAATCCGTAATCAAAATAAAATTAAACAGTTATCAGAAAAACAAAATCACTTAAAAATGAATTCAAATTCGGAAAATGGTTGGCTAATGAACTTAACTCAATGCAACATACCTCCAAATGTAGAATATTTTTTAAGTTTAGGTCCTAATTTTTCTTTACCTATACAAAAATTTCCTACATTTAACATTATTGCTGGAATCGAAAATGGTCTAACATACATTAATAATTCAAATATAAATGAAATTAGAAGTAAAGCAGTTAACATAATCACAAATTATGCTCAAAAGATACAAAGATATGCAGGTCACCAGAAAAGTCAATATAATTATTATTTAAAACAAACCAAAACTTTTTTAGAAGAAAATGCAAACCTACTAATCTTAACAGCAGATAAATGTAACAAAACAGTAATAATGTTAAAATCCGAATATTTAAACAAACTTAAATTACTTTTAAATGACGAAACAGTATACAAAAAAGAAAAAACAAATCTTACAAATAAGATACAAACAGGTTTAAATTCACTCATTAACAGATGGTATAATAAAAAATATATAGACTTAAACTTAAAAAATAAATTAATATCTCACAATGGCACATCCTCATATATATACGGGCTTCCAAAAGTGCATAAACACAACATTCCGCTTCGCCCAATTGTTAGTAACATTGGAAGTCCAACATACAACCTCTCTAAGTATTTTGCAGACATTTTGGGAAATGTAATCTGTAAGACCCACTATCATATACAGGACTCATGGGATTTTCACAGTTTTATTTCAAAACAATCCGTACCAGTTAATCACAAACTTATATCTTTCGACGTAAAATCACTTTATACTAACATTCCAATTGAAATAGCTTTAGAGTGTGTCAAAACCAGATGGAGTAACATCCAAACACATACTTCTCTTCCTCTTCAAGATTTCCTAGAAGGCGTAAAATTCTGCCTCAGCTCTACATTTTTTCAACATGAAAACGAATACTATTCTCAGATTTCTGGGGTGGCCATGGGTTCGCCTATTTCAGCACCAATAGCAAACTTGGTCATGGAAATATTAGAGGCAACAGTCATTTCTAAATTAAAATATCAGATACATTTCTACAAACGATATGTCGATGACATCCTACTATGCCTTCCGGAGCATGAAATCGATTATACTCTCCACATGTTTAACAGCTTTCATAATAAAATTCAGTTTACATCCGAATTAGAGGAAAACAACAAAATTAACTTTCTTGATATAAGTTTAGAGTATAACAACAGTAACCGACTGATAACTACAAACTGGTTTACAAAAGATGTCTGGTCCGGAAGATATTTAAATTTCAACACCAACGCACCTGTAAGTCACAAACGAAGTGTTATTTTCAGTCTTACAGACAGAGCAATTAAACTATCTAGCCCACAATATCATTCTGAAAATCTGAGAAAAGTTACTGACATTTTAGAAAAAAATAATTATCCACCAGATTTTTACAACCGTCTAATTCAAAAAAGAATTCACATTATCAAAAATCAATCTAACTCCAATGCCAATCTAAAACAAACTCAAACCATACCTAACAATAATAATAGTAATGCCACCAATCCAAACAAACACTACATATCCCTACCATACATTAATGGATTCTCCGAACAAATCTCGAAAATGTTGGCAAGATATGACATCAACGTTGGACATAAATCATCTAAAACATCCGGAAAATATTTCTCAAAATTTAAACCCAAAGTTACTAAAGATCAGCAGTCGGATGTTGTGTATAAAGTAAATTGTAAAGACTGCAATTCAACATATATTGGGCAAACACATCAATATCTACACAGAAGGATTGTTGCACACAAACATAGTGTACAAACAAACAAAATAACTACCACAGCCTTAGCCAAACATTCAGTAGAAAATAACCATAGTTTTGATTTTGAAAATGTACAGATTCTGGAAAAAGAGCAAAATTATAACAAAAGATGTATATTGGAGATGATCCACATAAAGAAAGACCAAAATTGTATCAATAATAAAACTGATATTAAAGATCTCTCCAATATATATCACAATTTGATAAATTAAGTGTGGTTGTAAGCACACCATTGGTAAACACTTTAAATACGGCATTTTTATTTTTTTGTTACGTGCTACCTCTTATAGCAACTCCACAGAGTTGCAGTTTGTATCATTACATCAATTTTGTTTAGCCAGGATATATGTCAGCGTCCTAAGCTTCTTCTGTCCAGTATCTTTTCCTATATAACGATCTACATAAACACATATCTCATTTCTCATAACATGTTTCCAAATAATGTAAATTTCTTATTTTAATTGTATTTAATATCTCATTTTTCTTTATTTCATTCGGTTACAAAACGTGGTTGTCTCTTAATCTTTTGAACCAAGGTTATTTTTAAAAATCTTCTATATGCCCACATATCAAATACTCTGTTCTATTATAATGTTCTATCATTAATGAATATCCTTGTTTTAGCGTTCAAGCCTCTGTTCCATATAAAATACAAAAAAATATACGCACCTCAGTATTCATATTTCGAGTTACATACTCAGATCACAACTACAAAAAATCTTGCTCCCATTATTAAAAGTTAAACATTAGTCAGATTTATTTCTTTCGTATATTATGTAACTTGATCTCCTGTATATTATCGTTTTGGTTTTACGACCACCATCCAAAACCGTTGTGAAGTGCTTTTACCATATGCCCAATGCCCATGCCTGGCATTCTCTCATAACATCTTAGAGAAACACGATGTGCATTTTTTTAAATTTTCAAAATATTACGTGTATTGTATATAAAATATGTTTGTTAACAGTGTAATGTTTAATAATTAAAAGTGCTTATTGAAAATGGCAAAGAGCCGAAACGTCTAAGCAAAATCAAGTGTTTTATTTATAACAGACCGCAAACCCAGGAATTAAAAACCAACTGTTTATATATATATATATATATATATATATATATATATATATATATATATATATATATATATATATATATATATATATATATATATATATATATATATATAATCCCGTCAATAAATGAAATGAAATGAATAAATAAATGATGGAACTGGAGCGGGTACGTCGGAATATGTTCGATTCGACTATTCCACGTAATACAAGTGACAAAACTTTGATGGAATCAGTCTCGATTCCAGTGCTGGCCGTAGTTGAGTAGGTACACTTTCCTTTTCCGAGAGATTTGATCTCTCGGATTAGGTACCATAGAGAAACGCATCAGCGGCGTCTGTTTCGCTTCCAACATCTCACATCTGTGATGGGTTTAAGAGGATTTCAGGTCGATACGGCTGTAACAGATAGTTGTCATTTAAAACTGTTAAAATTTTGACTCTTCCGCATTTTGTTTTTATTTATTTGACTATATCTAATCGATCCTATCTTCTGTAGTAACTTAGTGTCTTCATTTTCCATTGGCATAAAGGAATTCTGAATAAACCTCGACTTTAGGTAATTTAAAAATCCATAATTACAAGTAAGAAAAAATTGTTTTAATAGGTGTTATAATATAGATTTACGAATTGTAGGAAAAACATGGTAAAAAATATAAATATATTTAAAAATCAAATTACATACAATCTCTAGCTAGATTAAAAATACAAAATTATAGGTGCCCACTAGTTTGATCGTTTGAATTTGGTGCAGCGCAAGACATTAAGTGCGTTCGCGGGAGCCTGTCGGCGACAAATTAGCAGCAAAACGCATGCGCACTTTAAAATGATATAAATAATATCGTTAATAGATAAATATACAAGGTATATTTACCTAGTATAATTTAATAATTAGTTATTAATATTAATTAAAAATAAGTATACCTTGTATATTTATCTATTAACGGTATTATTTATATTAAGTGAGGTTAGAAATTGTCGGCGACAATTTGTCAACTGTACCCGCGAACGCACCTAATAGTGGCACAACTATTAGGAACGAGCTACGGCGATCGATATATTGTCTTTTCACATCAGAATCAGAAACTATTAGGTTTCTGGAATAGGTATTTGTTTGGAATAGGTTCAGTTCCAAACTATTACCGAAAAATGCTATTCTGTACCATCTCTAGGGTAGACCATCTTATAGTGGAAAAGAACAATAGAGAAAGAACTCAAATAAACTAATTTAACTTGGAACAATGCAAAAAACAGAAGAGAACGGAGAAAACTAGTAAACAAAATTGGACGGAACTCAACAGATGATGCGTGGGACTAGCAACCTCACCATCATACCTCATGCTACTTGAAACACCACAAGGTGCCCTTTGCCCCACTAGGAGATGTATGATTATGATGAAATATGAGAGGATGTGAGAGGAAGTTAAGCACAATTATTCACTTACTGCTTATATGGTTACTAACCAAATATATATGTTTACTAACCTTTTTCAGTTTTTTGGTCTTCTTCAAATGGGTGAATATTTTCATGTGGTTCTATTTTGGTATTTATAAGATGTTCCTTTACGTCTAAATAATCATGTGTAATTTGCGTATTTGCTTCCTCCTTAATTTCACATTTAAAGCCATCCCAAAAAGCATCATCCACGTCATTATAATCTACTTCTACTTTACACATTTCATCACTAATTTCTTGTTTTACTTCCATTGGATTACACTTGATTGTATGTATTTCAATAACAATTTAATACCCAAAAAGTGAAATCAATAACAATTATATTTACGAGTAAGAGTGTAAGAGCCAAGTTATGGATTTAAGAACCATAACAAACCAGGGTTGCCAGATGATTTTTTTTTAATTCCCTAGAATTTTTGTCAAAATTTCCCTAGATTTCCCTAACAACTTGAAAACCATTTTTACCCTAGAATTCCCTATATATTTTCAATATACGCATGCGCATTACAAAACTAGGCATTGGATAAGGTCGACTTTTTCCATCTGAACAGCTAATGCGCAGGCGTACTGCCTCTGGGTAATTTCAGGATGTCCTCCGCGAGTAGACCCAGTATTTTTTTGTATATGTTACGAGCAAAGCCCGAAATTGGACAATCCTAGCATTGTACGGAAAATATTGTACACTTCTAGTTCTAGCATTGTACTCCCAATCTGTAAAATGTCCGAAATGGTCAAAATTAAAAATGATCGAAACACTGATCGATTCGAATCGATTATTGTTGACAAGCGACACACAAACCAAAAATCGAACATTTATGGTTATCTAATAATCTAGTAATATTTTTATGGTTAATGGTAGAACTCAATCCCAGAGAAATCTCTTCATGGATTTTATATATTATGGATAATAATTTAATCCTACAACCCAGAAATCAGAAACCCTGATTAATTAGGGATTCCAATGAACTGTCAGTGGTGGTCGGTGGATGGCTAAACTGACATGGCCATAGACACAGTTAAGGGGGGTGGTCATGGCGTATCTAATGTTTACATTGAATATTGACAAATTTGTAAAGAATATCCTGTTTGGTTTTGTTTTTTTTTGTTAATTGTGTAGCGAAATTTGTGAAATTGTGATAGCAAATTAAATATGAAGTGGTTTAAACATTGGATACGCCTATGGATGACAGTTTCGCCATCCAGCAGCCATATTATATCACGTGATTTGGAATGCCTAATTATAGATTTATAACATAACCTTATTGATGTTTGTTTGCCCTTGATAACAAATTGGGAATAATCGATAATCGTAAAAATCGATATCTGTCATATTCTCTTCACTTCTAAACTTTGACGCATTGCTGGGATTCCCCGAATTCGCGAATAAAACGATTTTCATGTAGATAATATAATATGTGCAATTTTATAAAGGTTATAAAATCAAACAGATTTTTTAAAATCGTCTTACAAATATTAAGAATTCCCTAGATTTTTCATAGAATTGAATAAAATTCCCTTTTTCCCTAAGCTGGCTCAAAATTCCCTAGGTTTAGGGAAAATTCCCTAGGTCTGGTAACTCTGTAACAAACCATAATAATAATATAATAAATAATGTGGTTAGGTTAGGTTGTTGATGTCCTGTCACCTGTCAGTGTTGTTTGTTGTGGTCGAGAATCGATATCCATCGACAAGATAGTTTAAAAGAATTATATAAGGTGCGTTCCATAGAGTTATATATTAGCATAGAGAGAGTGTCATTCAGAGCGAAGTGACGACACCATCTTTTTTATTTGGATTAGTGCTGTTTCACTCTTGCGCATAGTAAATCTGCTACAGTTGTCCTCCTCTTCCGTGCCTATATTGACACTGAATATCATCATAGATTTTCGATACAATGTGTTAGAAAGAGATGCCGCAAAACCAGTCCATGAGATCTTGTCGTCAGGAAGCGCGGAAGGTAGGCTCCCTCTATGTTAATATATACCTCTATGGTGCGTTCGCGGGTACAGTTGACAAATTGTCGCCGACAATTTCTAACCTCACTTAATATAAATAATAAGGTTAATAGATAAATATACAAGGTATATTAAGTTATACTAGGTAAATATATCTTGTATATTTATCTATTAATGATATTATTTATATCATTTTAAAGTGCGCATGCGTTTTGCTGCTAATTTGTCGCCGACTGGTCGTCGACAGGCACCCGCGAACGCACCTAAGGGTACGTCAGCGTCATAAAGTTAGCGAAACGGTTTTTTCAAAGTCGTTATTTTGACTTCTACCATAGCTCAAAAAATTGCACCTCGTTTGCGGATAATTGCACCATTCAAAATTTCATTTGCGGAGTTTCCGTTTTCGAGATATAGTATTTTTACTACAAAAACGTTATTACGTAGGTCAAAATTTTTGACGTAAGAGAACTGTCAAAACATTAGAATGTGACTTTTCATTATTGCCGTGTTTATAATAAATATAGCAATAATGAAAAGTCACATTCTAATGTTTTGACAGTTCTCTTACGTCAAAAATTTTGACCTACGTAATAACGTTTTTGTAGTAAAAATACATATAGTACCCTATATACAAAGGGAAGAAATTCTACACTATGCAATTCACATCCCCGTCTGCAGCTTGGTAAAGTTCCAAAGGAAAATGCACCTAGTTACTCTACGGAGTAATACGACTATAAAATAAAAATGTATACCATTTTTATTTAGTTGCAATGCGAAGGCAAAACAATCTTACTTTTCTTACTTCATCTTTCAATTGCCAGATGACGCTAGTCACCTACCCTATTTGTTTCAGTTGCAATGTATGGGAAAGCTCTCGGTGCTGGTCAGTTAGGATATGGATAACAAGCCTACGCTCTCTCCGATGATATTCAAATAAGAATCGAAAATCGCGATTCAGAGAGCTGGATTGCACTCCGTATTCTAATTGAAAAGTAAGATTGTTTTGCCTTCGCATTGCAACTGAAAATGGTATACATTTTTATTTAATACGCTCTGAGCTTCGCTGGTGTCGCTCCTAGCGGATTACTAATGCAACTTTTACCGGTAATTTTTAAATTTATTATTTAATTGTTATCGCTTAATTCTTACAACACAAAAAAGTAATTAAATTGTAATCGATTTTTTAAAGATTTTGCTAACCATTTTAACGTTCTACTAATGAAATATTAATTTCTTACTTCGGATACTTTCACAATTATCGTGTAGATGGCGCTTAGATTAATTTATAATTACATATTACAAGATATTAAAAAAAACTTAAAATTCAGTATTTAAAACGTAAGTATATTTAAGGTAAAAATATACACCAGAGCTTTGACCAACTAATATTATTTCCTATTAATGTTTTTAATTTCAATGTTTTAAATTAATCACTTTGACATTTATGTCAAATTTCCGGTAAAAGTTTACATACTTGTCACTACTGGCGCTCGCGACTTTTTAATTATCCCCTCTACCTACGAGCTCACAGCGTATAGTCGTATTACTCCGTAGAGTAACTAGGTACATTTTCCGTTGGAACTTTATACCAAGCTGCAGACGGGGATGTGAATTGCATAGTGTAGAATTCCTTCCCTTTGTCTTCACTGCAGCATCCATTTGGCTTGCAAATTGTAGAAGTCTTGGAGGTGTCACCAGGAAAATGTACTAATAAGTTTTTCAATTTAAAAATCTTTTAGTAATATTAGAGAGATATTGCAAATTTAACACAGCCTACGTTGCGCTATTTACACCGCGCTATTTTGACAGAATTGACATTTCTCAGACGTTTCATAAATGCAGATATTGCTCAACATTTTGGTTGCGGTATTTTACGGCTCGATTAAGATTAGTTGTTTATCTAATTTGTACTCAAAATTCAGAATTTAATTTAGATGAAAGAAAGCAGGTTTGTATTTTCTTCCAAATATCGAGCAAGAGAAATAAATGATCCTTGAATGTTCTTACAAATAAAACATTTTCCTGTTGCACTCTTCATGTTTTCCTGAACTAACGTCCAATTTTCTGGAGAAGTCAATATGGATTTTGACATAAAACTTGTTTTAATAAACACAAATCGTCATCAGACGTAAATCTAATTCGTTTGCTACTGTCTGAGGTACCCATTTTAGCAAATTATTACGAATAAATTTGGTTTAAATGAAAGATAAACAACAAACATAACCTGAAAAGAAAATAGCGCAACGAATACCGCACAGCGTAACGACTCCCCTAATAACGGCAGGCCGTATTTCCAATAACGCAGCGTAAGCCAGATATCACATCTGCGCATGCTCTACTGTCAAAATAACGCCTGCTGTAATACAGCAAGTGCAAAAAAGGCTCTGCAATATCTCTCTATTTTTAATATTTTCAATATTATTAATGTTGTTATTAGGATTGAAAAACTTCATCTTTCAATTGCCAGAAGTCCCCTACCCTATTTGTTTCAGTTGCAATATGTGGGAAAAGCTCTCGGTAGCTGGATTGCACTCCGTATTCTAATTGAAAAGTAAGATAGTTTTGCCTTCGCATTGTAACTGAATAAAAATGGTATACATTTTTATTTTGTAAATGATTATTTTATACAAAAGTAACGATTTGTAACGAATCCTCGAAAGTAACTATAATCAACATCACCACTATTCCTTTGCCTTTGCCCCTACAGTGTAGGCAACCACAACCGACATTAATATCGTTTTTCTTTATAAAATTTTCAATTTTTATTATTTTCAATTAAAGCCAGTTTATTTATAATCCGCAAACGAGGAGCAATTAGGTGATATGGTTATTTAGCAATTTTACGGCTTTTTATACCCAGAAAATGAAAATTTATTTGAAATCTCAACTTTTTATTTGGTTATATCTCGAAAACGGAAAATCCGCAAATGAAATTTCGAATGGAGGGATTATCCTCAAATCAGGAGGAATTATTTTAGATATGGTGGATAATACTTTTGCTAATACAGTTTAGGCCCACCAAAATGGAAATCTTTTTTCTTCGGAAAATTCTTTAATTTTTATGATTTTTAGTTAAAAGTTAAAAATTTTAGTTTAGTAAAAAGGTATATTCATAATCATAATCCTCAAACGAGGAGGAATTAAAAGATATGATTATTTAGTGGTTTTATAGCTTTTGATATTTACAAAAAGGAAATAAACACTTTGGTGCGGCGCCGAAAATTTTTATTTTTTATAACTCTAAAACGGAAAATCCGCAAATGAAATTTCGAATGGAGGGATTTTCTTACGTCAGAAGCAATTATTTTAGATATACATTACAATACAGATAATACTTTTGCAAATACAGTTTAGGACCACCAAAATGGAAAATTTTTTTCTTCGGAAAATTTTTAAGCTTTATGATTTTTAGTTTAAACCAGGTCTATTCGTAATCCTCAAACCAGAAGAAATTAAATGATATAGTTATTGTTATTTTTACAGCTTTTAATAAATATCCCGATAATGGAAATATATACTTTGGCGCTGTCCCGAGAAATTTCATTTTGATATAACTTAAAAATGGAATATCCGCAAATGAAATTTCAAAGGAGGGATTACCTTTAAGTCAGGAGGAGTTATTTTGACTATGGTACATACTACTTTTAGCCTTACAGTTTAGGTTTACCAAAAGTGAAAATTATTCTGGATTCCTTTGCCCCTACAGTATAGGCAACCAACATTAATATCGTTTTTCCTTTATAACATTTTCAATTTTCACCATTTTCAATTAAAAGCAGTTTATTCATAATCCGCAAACGAGGTGCAATTTTTTGATATGGTTATTTAGTGACTTTACGGCATTTTATACCCTGAAAATCGACATTTATTTTTAGCGCTGCGCCGAAATCTCCACTTTTGATTTGCTTATATCTCGAAAACGGAAACTCCGCAAATGAAATTTTGAATGGTGCAATTATCCGCAAACGAGGTGCAATTTTTTGAGCTATGGTAGAAGTCAAAATAACGACTTTGAAAAAACCGTTTCGCTAACTTTATGACGCTGGGTACGTCCCTGTAACGTTTTAGCGTTGATTGATGAATATACCATGATACTATAAATAACAAGATAGGATCTTCCCGTAGCGCAAATACGTCCAAGTTCGCGCATCGCATGACGTAACTGGAGACCGGAATTTGAATTCTTGTTGTTAGCTTATGGCCGCGTCCCACCATCAAATAATTTGATCAAACTGGTTTGAGCAAACTGAAAGTGACAGTTAGTGACGTCACATCCGAGTGTTCATTGTGGATAATAATGAAAAATTTTAATTTTAAATAAAGTACAAGCAAGTTAGACAACTCAATACAAAAAATTTGATCAAACTAGACTGATAGTGAGAGCACAGATTTTTAGAATTTAAAAAAAACTGCAATTGTGACGTCACTTTGACGTACTTCCGGAGTTTGCTCAAACTGTTTGATCAAATTATTTGATGGTGGGACGCGGCCTTTATGGCCCCGTCTCACCATCAAATAATTGACAGTTATTTGATCAAACTTGACAGTTAGTGACACAAAGTGACAGTTAGTATGTATAGTTTGTGTCACTAGTCAAGTTTGACTGTCAAGTTTGATCAAATAACTGTCAATTATTTGATGGTGAGACGGGGCCTTTATAGTCCAGGCTGTATCGTCGCCCCCGTTAAGGCCGCGTCCCACCATCAAATAATTTGATCAAACTGTTTGAGCAAACTGAAAGTGACAGTTAGTGACGTCACATCCTGAGTGTTCATTGTGGATAATAATGAAAAATTTTAATTTTAAATAAAGTACAAACAAGTTAGACAACTCAATACAAAAAATTTGATCAAACTAGACTGATAGTGAGAGCACAGATTTTTAGAATTTCAAAAAAACTGCAATTGTGACGTCACTTTGACGTACTTTCGGAGTTTGCTCAAACTGTTTGATCAAATTATTTGATGGTGGGACGCGGCCTTTAGGTAACATATTCCGATTCGATTTTGTTGCACAAACTCACTTAAAAAGAGTTCCTTATAACAAATACACAGTGCCGGGAGGTGCCGCGGTCGGAAAATTGTTTAAACAATTTTTTTAAACAAATTCAAAAAATCAATTTTTTCACTTCGTATAATTTTTTTAGATTTTGTGGGCCAGTATGAGCCAAAAAGGTTATACTCGATTTAAAATTTGAAAAACGCGAAAATGGCTATTTTCAAGGCTTAATAACTCGGTTAAAAATTATTAGTATGAAAGTCAAAAAGTGACTGAATCAAAGTTGAAAGCCCCCCCCCCCCTACAAGATCCTGAAGAAATTTTGTTATTGTTAATTGTTAACCATGAGCGCTAAGTGAGGCGGCTGTCAATGTGAGTGCAAGTGAGATGCACTACTAGACCACCAATATGCAGTAAGCGCTCATTGTTAATAATTAAAAATAACAGCTTAGTAATAAAATAATGACAAAAATTTCTTCAGGATCTTGTAGGGTGGATTTTAAACTTTGATTTGGTCACTTTTTAACTTTCATAGTAATAATTTTTAACTGAGTTATTAAGCCTTCAAAATGGCGATTTTCGCGTTTTTCAAATATTAAATCGCGTATAACTCGACAAAAATGAATTTTCGAGAAAAATCAGAAGAGACCTTTTTTGTTTATAATGACCGAAAAAATCTGAGAAAATGGAACGAACTGAAAAAATTAATTTTTTGAATTTGTTTAAAAAAATTGTTTAAACAATTTGCTGACCGCGGCACCTACCGGCACCCTGTGGATTTGTTATAAGGAACTATTTTTTAGTAAGTTTGTGCAAAAAAATCGAATCGGAATAATTTACCTAACGGAGGCGACCATACTATACAACCGCGAGCAATTCAAACTAATCGGAAATCATTCGGACATTACGAACCATTACGAACTTGGATCTCCAGTTACGTCACGACTACGTTCTCTTCGAGATGCGCTATATATTATCTTCTTATTTATAGTATCATGGAATATACTACCCCTCTATATTTATCACTCAACGGTTTTAGCATAGGATTTTGCGTTCCAACTGAGTAGGTGCATATGTGGTGGATATATCTGACAATACGTCCAGGGCCGCGTTTAGGTGAATTGACGCCCTAGGCAATTCTCTAGTAGCAGCCCTTCAAGCATGTAACATTTTTGCGAAAAAAAATTGCAAGCAGATTTTTTTATTTAAATAATACATAAAAATTGTCATTACAGTTCGATCACATCAGATTTATTTCTTGATTTTTCTTTCGAAAAATCATCTGTAATGTCGTCATAATTTATCGCCTTTGTTACGTCACTTTCTATGGGCAAAATCGACAAATTGTTAAGAAGTTCTTGCGTCATACTTAATCGGAAATTATTTTCATGACTATTTTCAATTCTTGACATTTTCGAAAATGACCTTTCAGCGGACACGTTGGTTGGCAACTGGGAGGCACAAATAAATGCGCAAAGCAATATCAAAATTAGGGAAAATATCTTTCAATCCCCTCTTCTTTAAATATTTAGATATGTCAATTATTGGTAATTGGTGATTTTATTGTGGTATCCAAATCACCCTTTAAGTGAATGCATTGATGTATGAATGTTGTAGGTATCTATTAGTGCAGTCAGTGAAGGTATTTGGCTCCGAATTCCATTTTAGTGCATCAATTTACTTGTTATTTTCACTGTAAGTAGGGAATAGCTCAAGAAACAAAGTCTACCCTATATCCTATGGCGCTATTAACTCAGAGGTGGTTCCCACCATTTCTCGTGGGTGGAAAGTTTTTTTATCAAACTAACACCGGAAACCGGAAGTGACCAGAGAACCTAATTCTAAGCAAAAACTGTTTTATAAATTTTTTTGAAAACTCAATACTTTTTGAGTTATTCGTGGTTAAAAATTTGCCATTTTCATTGAAAAAAAAATGACACTTTTCGGAGACTGTTTTTTGGGAATACCATAAAAAGTGTGCATCTAACGAAAAAAACTATATAAAACATTTTTGTAGTTTATGAAAAATCACAGAGATTCATTTTTTCATAAATCTTCTAGTTTTAATAAAAAAAGAGATGGTAGGTGAAAAAAGATTTTTTTTAGTGCATGCTCAAATCGGTGTATTCAACTTAAATAACAGAAATGGTCGATTTTAGGGGTATAATGCTACGAATACATTTTGTAGCGCTTGAAAAGACCTTTAAAACGAGAACTGTTAAATGTCGGTTACATTCAAATTAAGCGAGATATGGTGCAAAAAAACTTATGACTAATGTATTGTTATATTTCTATGTGATATAAAAATTAAAATTTGATAATTATAAACAAAATTCAATTTAATATAAAATATTTTCAATTTTCTCAACCACGGGCATATAAATTTAGAACAACCTGTATACAACAAATTGTTATATTTAATTTTAAGAAGTGATTAAACGAAACTCGGGACAATGCGCTTAGAATGAACAAAGTGAATGGCGTGTACCATTATCGTTGTTCGCGAAAGGTTAGATCATTAGCCTATGCTAAATAAAACTCAAGTGAAATCGATAATAGGTCATTATCGTTGTTCGCGGAAGGTTCGATCATTAGCTTATGCTAAATAAGACTCAGTTGAAGTAGATAATAGATCATTAAATTTTGTAATTAGTAGAAAGTAATTTTAGAATGGGAATTAACTATTTTTCTTTTGAAATCCATTAAGCACATTTAGAAAGATTAAAAATTGGTTTTGAGGAATACTGCGAATGAGAGTTGGTGGTGGAAGTTTGATTTGTGAATCTGGAAGGGATATTTAGAAAGTAGGGGAATGAATGACAAATAGAGATCAGAATGTTTTGAGCTGTCGAGAAGTGAAGTCCAGTAGTAGACGGTAGTGTACGGAGAGTGAGAAAGCCGGTGTAGTTCCGTGAGTGTGGAGTATCTATCGTGGAACGAGAGGTAGGCCAGGTTGAGAGTAAAAGAACCTCCTTGAGCCAAGAGTTCCCGGTAGCTGATTGCAGTTTCGAAAAAGGTAGAACACAGCATCACGACAGAAGCAGGAAACGAGAGCTATACGAGCTAGTTTCAAAGGAGAACATTACTGGAAGCCAGGACGAGGTTTTGATTGCAGCCAAGGATAGCAGGAAACGGGTCTTGTGTGAAGACATTCTCAGTTCACCAGAAAAAGGTCAGTCTCATTTGTTTGGACATGAATGTATGGGTTTTTCGTATTAAATACCACATTTAAAATTGAAAAAACATAATCAATAATATCAGAAAAGCTTCATCAGACTTAAATAGAATTGTTGCTAATAAATCATAATAGTTAAATGTTAATAAAAACTTTCAATTGGAAACCAAAAGGAAATAAGATTCCCATGTGTAAATGTTATGTTTAAGAATAATAAGATATAGCAAATATTAAGCAGTGATTGCCATTTAAATAAAATAAACAATATTTTGATTACAATTGTAACCCATATGTGTTATTATTTTACTCTTTTCTTTCCTATCCCGATTAGGAACCATTGAGAAATATTTAGAAGCCACGTAAGTAAGTAATTAATTTTATAAAAAGCCCTGAGATTGAAAACATATTGATATGTGATCTGGTAAATTAATTAGATTATTATTAATGCATTGATTAAATTAAATGACATATAAAAATATTATCTCATATCAATAATTAAGATCACATCAACTGTCGTCCAACGTGGAAAGCATTGTAAAGTATTTCTAGTGGCAAATTTGAAGGATAGAAAGAGTAAAGCCGGTATTTGAAAATTTATATGCCTGTGGTAAAAAGTGAGATACTTACATTTGATAACATAAAATTTTAGATCTCTTTAGGTACAAATTTTACATAACTGATTTAATATTTTATTTTTACGATATTTACATTTGATATATTTATTGACAATTTATAATATTTGGGTGAGAAAAAGTCGTCTTGGTAACATACTAGTAAAATTTCATATTTGGCGGGGACAGTACTTCTTGAAAACAAATGTCTGTGACAAGAAGCCAAAGCAAGGACAACAAAAAACAAAAAGAACATTCAGACCAAGAAGATATTTTAGACAAGACAATCATGGCATCAGAACAACAAGAATTATCAGGAATAGATAAACTATTACAACTGATGCAACTCCAGTCACAAAAAATGGATGAAGCAAAAAGGACAATGGATAAAAATCAGGAGGAAACAAAACTAGCAATGGATGAAGCAAAAAGGACAATGGATAAAAATCAAAATGAAACACAACAAAAAATGGATGAAACACAACAAAAAATGAAACAAGCAATAGAAGAGAACAACAAGAAAATGGAAGAACGCATAGGAAAGTATGAAAAGGAAGTAAAAGGATTTTTGACAATGATCAAGAACGATATGGGACAACAAGAGACAGAGATTAAAGAAATCAAAAGCAAAATAAAGGAGATAACGAATTGCCAGAAAAAAGAAATGGAAAGTTTGGAAAACAAGTTGCAAAACGCTATTCAAGCAGACATAGAAGAAGTGGAAAGAAAGATTGCGGAAATCAATACGCAACAGAATGTCGGAGAAAGAAGAGAAATGGTTATACATAGCACAGATGACGTGAAGATAAATAACATTGGTCAACAGAAAACTAATAGAAGAAGTTAACTTAACAAATTTAATTTACAAAATACCTAGGGTAAATTTAGTGGGCGCAAACAAACGGACATTGGCAACTATAAATGAAGGCATACGAGTAATGGTACGACTGGGTAAGAATATGTATGCACTACAATGTGTAATAATGCCAAACATGTCACATGACATGATAGTAGGAGTTGACGAATTGGCAGAAAAACATGTAGTGATAGATTTTAAAAATAATACGATGAAACTAACAGAAGAAGAAGAAAAAGAACAGGACAAGGAACATGAGAAACAAAATACGGACGAATCAGGTAAAGAACAAACAGTGGAAATGAATTTGGCAGCGAAGCAAGGACAAAGAAAAAAAAGGAGAAAAGGTCAGAAAAAGATAAAAGAAAATGAAACCTGTGGCTCCTCAAAAGAAGAGTTGAGCCCAGAAGAAGAAAATTTGAGAGTATCAGAAACAAAGGAAACCTGGGATTCCTCAAAAGAAGAGACGAGCTCAGGAGAAGAAGAAATAAAGCTAAAAAATGAAAGTGAAAAGAATATGTTTGAAACAGTAGTATTTGAAGAGGAGGTATATGCAAACGAGGATGCAGAATGCACGGTAAACATGTGTGAAGAATCTGAAAAAAAAAGACAGAAAATTGATATGTGGAGAAGGGAAAGAAAAAGAATTGCGGTTGATGTTAAGAAACTACGAAAATTTGATCAATGAGGAAAACAGAGTGGCTAAAAAGTACGAACATTCATTTGAGGTGAAAAACTTGGGAAATTTTCGATCAAAGACTTACCCGATTCCATACAAGTATCGACAAGAGGTGAAAGAAGAAATAAATAAAATGTTGGAAGATCAAATCATCGGAAGATGTGATTCACCGTATGTTAACCCGATTGTGATAGTAAAGAAAAGCAATGGAGAATTGAGATTATGTTTAGATGCCAGGAATATCAACCAGCACACTGTATCACAATATGAATCACCTCTAAACATCGAGGCCATTTTTGGAAGAATCACCGGGTCACACATATTTTCGAAAATTGACTTAAAACACAGTTTTTGGTTGATACCGTTAGCTGAAAAGTGTAGAAACTACACCGCTTTTTCTATTGATGGTATTGTCTACCGGTTTAAGGTAGTGCCATTTGGATTGCAGAGTGCTTGTGCTGCACTCGTCCGAGCTCTACATACCATTTTGAATCGCCATGAAGATTTCATAGTTCATTATATCGATGATTTATTAATTTTTTCACAAGATACTCAGAGTCATCTGGAACACATAGAAATAATTCTGAAAGAATTGGACACAGCGGGATTGAAATTAAACATTGAAAAATGTCAATTTTTTCAAAAAGAAGTCATTTATTTGGGTTTTCAATCGGACACCAAAACAGTAAGATTAGCCGAAGACAGAGTCAAGCTCATAGATGAATACCCAAGACCAACGAATTTGAAAACATTGAGAGGTTTTCTTGGCACGATTAATTATTTTAAAAAGCTGATTCCCGATTTGAGCCAAAAGGAAATCCCTCTGATAAAATTGCTTAAAAAAGGAATAAAATGGAATTGGAAAGAAGAACAGGAGGAAGCTTTCGAAACATTAAAACGAGAATTCGCAAAAGGAACGAAAATATACCACCCCATTTACAATTTACCTTTTATACTCCGAACTGATGCGTCCATACAAAAATTTGCAGGAGTTCTGTCTCAAATACAAAACGACCAAGAAGTGCCGATATGTTTTATATCTCGAGTGACTAAAACACATGAGAGAAAATATAGTGTTACAGAATTGGAGTTTGCCAGTGTACTATACTGCGTAAACAAATTGAGGTTTTACTTATTGGGAGCAAAATTCACAATCGAAACAGACCATGCAGCGTTAGTACATATCATGAAGAATAGATTAGTAAATAATAGAATACATAGAGGCATTCTATTATTACAGGAGTATGATTTTGAGTTCCGATATATAAAAGGAAAAGACAACATAATAGCCGACGCTCTAACACGGGATGAGGACACCGGAAAAAAGGAAACAATTACTCTACAGGTGGGACTAAATAGATTAATACAAGAAGAAGGGATATATTCGTTAAATGAGATAAGGACAAACCAGGAAGACCTAGAGGAAAGAGAGAAAAGAAGAGCGGAAGTAGAAAATAACATATATTTTAAGAGAATAGACGGAAAGGAACTATATTTAGTGACACAGACATTGGCCGAAAAGATCATAAAGAAATTACATGAGGACAATGGGCATATCGGTAGCAGAAAAGTTTGGCTCGTTTTTAGGGAAAATTACATCAGCCGACAGGATTACCGCATTGCAAAGGAAATTACCCAGAAGTGCGATGTATGTCAAAAATATAAGAGTCGGAATTTCAAAAACGAAAATGTTGCCAAAAATATTGAAGCCCGAAACAAACTAGACATTGTAGCAATAGATATGTTAAGCGATCTAATTATGACCACTAAAAGGAACAAACATATTCTGGTAATGGTGGATGTGTTTTCAAAATACGTAAAATTATATAGTTGCCGCACCACAAAGGGGGAAGAAATATTAAGAAAAATCGACAATTTTATAGCCATAGTAGGAACACCAAAAAAGATTCTACTGGACAATGCAACGTATTTCCGAAATGATCGTTTCAAGGGACAACTTCGAGAACGAGGAATAGAGACAAATTTTGTCAGCATCAGGCATCCACAGAGTAATCCGTCGGAACGATTCATACAGGAAGTGACGAAATTTCTTCGCATTGCAACAGATGGTCAACATCGCCACTGGGACAGGAAAATGGCGGAAATAGAAAGGTATCTAAATACAATTCCGAGCACAGTAACAAAAGAGACCCCAGAATACATCATGAAGGGTGTACTGCCGATAAGGCCATGGGAAGACCAAGAGCCAAAAGAATATCAACAGGTGATTGAAACCGTACAGAGAAGGTTACGGCGAAGCAACGAAAAATATATCCAAAGACAGGAACAAAATAGAAAAAGAAGACCAGTGACTTTCCAAAAGGGTGAAAAAGTACTCGTGAGGGCATTACGAGTATCAAATCTTCCTGGGGGCATTTGCGCAAAGTTGATGCCTGTTTTCGAAGGCCCGTACATCGTAAATAATGAAAATGGGATAAATAGTTATGAGTTGAGGCACAGGAACTCGGAAAAGATCCGAGGAATTTATAATATTCACGATGTATACAAATATCACGAATAAAAGACAGAATTACATGAAGTAGATAGTAAGTTAGGATATAAGACGTAGATTAAAGTAAGGAAATACACAGGGAGTTGGTTTTGCCTCGAGAAAATTTATTTAAAAATGCAGATAAATTTTATCGAATACAAGGCGGGGATTTGTTATATTTCTATGTGATATGAAAATTAAAATTTGATAATTATAAACAAAATTCAATTTAATATAAAATATTTTCAATTTTCTCAACCACGGGCATATAAATTTAGAACAACCTGTATACAACAAATTGTTATATTTAATTTTAAGAAGTGATTAAACGAAACTCGGGACAATGCGCTTAGAATGAACAAAGTGAATGGCGTGTACCATTATCGTTGTTCGCGGAAGGTTAGATCATTAGCCTATGCTAAATAAAACTCAAGTGAAATCGATAATAGGTCATTATCGTTGTTCGCGGAAGGTTCGATCATTAGCTTATGCTAAATAAGACTCAGTTGAAGTAGATAATAGATCATTAAATTTTGTAATTAGTAGAAAGTAATTTTAGAATGGGAATTAACTATTTTTCTTTTGAAATCCATTAAGCATATTTAGAAAGATTAAAAATTGGTTTTGAGGAATACTGCGAATGAGAGTTGGTGGTGGAAGTTTGATTTGTGAATCTGGAAGGGATATTTAGAAAGTAGGGGAATGAATGACAAATAGAGATCAGAATGTTTTGAGCTGTCAAGAAGTGAAGTCCAGTAGTAGACGGTAGTGTACGGAGAGTGAGAAAGCCGGTGTAGTTCCGTGAGTGTGGAGTATCTATCGTGGAACGAGAGGTAGGCCAGGTTGAGAGTAAAAGAACCTCCTTGAGCCAAGAGTTCCCGGTAGCTGATTGCAGTTTCGAAAAAGGTAGAACACAGCATCACGACAGAAGCAGGAAACGAGAGCTATACGAGCTAGTTTCAAAGGAGAACATTACTGGAAGCCAGGACGAGGTTTTGATTGCAGCCAAGGATAGCAGGAAACGGGTCTTGTGTGAAGACATTCTCAGTTCACCAGAAAAAGGTCAGTCTCATTTGTTTGGACATGAATGTATGGGTTTTTCGTATTAAATACCACATTTAAAATTGAAGAAACATAATCAATAATATCAGAAAAGCTTCATCAGACTTAAATAGAATTGTTGCTAATAAATCATAATAGTTAAATGTTAATAAAAACTTTCAATTGGAAACCAAAAGGAAATAAGATTCCCATGTGTAAATGTTATGTTTAAGAATAATAAGATATAGCAAATATTAAGCAGTGATTGCCATTTAAATAAAATAAACAATATTTTGATTACAATTGTAACCCATATGTGTTATTATTTTACTCTTTTCTTTCCTATCCCGATTAGGAACCATTGAGAAATATTTAGAAGCCACGTAAGTAAGTAATTAATTTTATAAAAAGCCCTGAGATTGAAAACATATTGATATGTGATCTGGTAAATTAAGTAGATTATTATTAATGCATTGATTAAATTAAATGACATATAAAAATATTATCTCATATCAATAATTAAGATCACATCAGTATTTTAAGGAAAAATGAGTATAAAATAAGAAATAGTATATATAAATATAGAAAAAAAAGTATATTTAACCCCTCATCCACCAGAATTTAAATGTATCGTTTTCCTTCTACAATACCCTCTACTATAGTATTATTTCTATATTTAAACAGTTAGACAGGTTTAAAATGAATAGTTTTTGAAAAGAATAAGATCAAATTATAGAGCACATTTTTAAATTTCCTTAAAAAGCTTCCTTTTTCTCCATGTAATTCGAAAGTGATAAGAGATACGTAAAAAAATACCTTACAAAAATGTAGGTTTTCTTTTAGATAACAATTTTATTTTTCTTTCATTACTGTATCTTATTATCATTTTCGAGTTACATGGAGAAAAATGAAGGTTTTTAAAAAAATTTAAAAATGTTCTCTATAATTTGATCTTTTTTTCTTTCAAAAACTATACATTTTAAACCCGTCAAACTTGTTGAACATAGCAATAATACTATAGTAAAAGGGATTGTAGAAGCAAAACGATGCGTTTAAATCTGGTGGATGAGAGGTTAAAATATACATACTTCGCATTTTACCTTAAAATAAATTAGTCATCCTTTTTTGTTGCACCATATCTCGCTTAGTTTGAATGTAATCGAAATTTAACATTGCGGTCGTTTTAAATGGCTTTTCAGGCAGTACTTACAAAAGATATTGATAGCATTATACCCTTAAAATCGACAATTTCTCTGTTATTAAGTTGAACACACCGATTTGAGCATGCACAAAAAAATGTCTTTTCACCTACCATATCTCTTTTTATGTTATCACTAAAAGACTTATGAAGGAACGAATCTCTTTGATTTTTCATAAGCTACAAAAATGTTTTATATACAGGGTGTCTGCGTAACTTGGAACCATATGGGAAACTTTTTTAATATCAATTTTACGAAAAAAAGTCATTCTTTATAAAGTGCTCTGCATAGTCTAAAACCTAAGATGCAATCATCAGATATCAAATTTTTTCAACAGTATACGAGATATGTCAAAAAATATGAATTTTGCTCAAGAGCAAACTACCTTTATATTTCAAACAACAGCCAATTTTAACAATTTTATTATGAAAATTTATTTGTAATTAAAAACCATATTCAAATATGCAATAACAGCCTTCTACTTGAAAAAAAAATTTCTGAAATTTTCCTAAGTTACCGATTCCGAACATCATTTTTATTTTTTAGACATGTAATAACTCTTTTATTAATAATTTTAGGAAAAAAGTTATTCTTCATAAAAATCTGTGCATGGTCTAAACCTCAAGATGCAACCATCAGTTATCCAAGTTTGTTAATTTTATACGAGGTGTGTCAAATAATATGAATTTAGAAAGAATTATTCCTTAATGTACTGAAATTAATTCTTCTTTATAAACTAAACTTAGACCATGCACAGATTTTTATAAAGTATAACTTTTTTTCCTAAAATCATTAATAAAAGAGTTATTACATGTCTAATAAATAAAAATGATGTTCGGAATCGGTAACTTAGGAAAATTTCAGAATTTTTTTTTTCAAGTAGAAGGCTGTTATTGCATATTTAAATATGGTTTTTAATTACGAATAACTTTTCATAATAACATTTTTTGATATTTTGAAATATAAAGGTAGTTTGCTCTTGAGCGAAATTCATATTTTTTGACATACCTCGTATACTGTTGACAAAATTTGATATATGATGATTGCATCTTTGGTTTTAGACTATGCAGAGCACTTTATAAAGAATGACTTTTTTTCGTAAAATTGATATTAAAAAAGTTTCCCATATGGTTCCAAGTTACGCAGACACCCTATAGTTTTTTCGTTAGATGTATAATTTTTAAGGTATTCGCAAAAAACCGTCCGAATAGGCGACATTTTTTAATAAAAATGGCAATTTTCAACCACGAATAACCCAAAAGGATTGAGTTTAAAAAAATTATAGAACAGTGCGCCCGCCACCTTTACGGTGCTGCCGACGCCACGGCCCAATAATCCCTAAATTTACAACTTCTGTCCTTTTTGAATGAATAGTGTTAATAAAATGCAATTTGTTTTCTAGAAATGAATGCCCACTTATAATATTCCATTGATGGATGTACGATGTATGTACTTAAATGTTATTCGATTTTAATTTTTAATTTTTGCCGCTCTCTCATAATTTGCCGCCCTAGGCAACTGCCTATATTGCCTAATGGATAAAACAGCCCTGAATACGTCCGTAGTTACCGTTATCTCACCTCCGGCCGCTCTGCGGCCGTATAACGGCGTAACATCCCTAGTCAACAAGCCTGTTTCACACAACACACAAAGTGACCATCTGTTTCATATAAAATCTTTTTCTATGGGCTATATATTCGTTGGCAAGGCCGGCGCCGTCCATAAGGGCGAAGAGGGGCGGTGCCCCCAAGCGCCGTAGTTACCCAAAAAAATTTTTGACAATACCAAAATTACCAGAAATTTATTTTATTACATATTTTTATTTTAACAATTTTCTTTCTCTCTTTAAGAAAAGACAAAGCCGAGCCCTTTTAGGCAAATTGTTTTTAACTTCTAAGCTTTAACTAAGCTAGTAAGAACGATCCAAAGAACCACCCCCACATCAGTGCCGTAACTACCATTAGGTCAACCGGGGCAGTGCCCCGGGACCCCCGGCCAGGAGGTCCCCCTTTGGTTGACCGTGCATTGATTGTAACGAGATCAAATAAACATTTTAAAGTACTTTCAGTCAAGTTCAACTTCGAGTTGTCCGATTGTAATAAGTATAGGTACACGGCATACGTATGCTAACAACTTCAATGATCGGTTTTAACCTGTTTCATCTGCACCATTATAAAAAATATTGTCTTAAAATCTCTCTATGAAGTAACCTCATTTTCTTTGCTCTCAAACCACAAAGCAGCTCCGTCTCTTAGATAGGTTCTTATAATTTATTTGCAGTCTTCATGCAAGTTCGTTGGAATTTGTTTAAGACTTAAGGGGGGGGGGGGTATGGTTTGAAATATTTAATTTTTTTATTATTTCAAATAAAAGTGCATACTTTCAAGAATACTCTCTGAAAATTTCAGATTGATCGGAGTAAAATTACCCGATATACAGAGTGTGGAATATCCCTACCTTTGACTCGCTTTGCCGCGGCTTCGCATCAGCACGCTTGAGCGTAGTGAGAAACGTTAAACAACTGTTCGCCTTCTCTTTTGTAGATTACTCCGCAATTCAAAAAACATATTCCAATGTTCATCACTTTACGATTTGGCAGACAAATAAGAAGATGAAGATGCAGTTGTCAAAACTTAAAAACGCATTTTTCTCAAAACTGATTTTTCAAATGCGGTGGACATTGTAACTGAAAAACTACTTGACCGATCTACCTGAAATTTTGCATAGATTTTCTTTAGACATTTCGTGAGGTAACAACGTCGAGATATTTTTCGTTTTGTGCTTATTTTTTGTTCAACAATATTAAATCTGTTGGTTTTCACAAAATTTTTATCAAAAATTTCGTATTTTTGACTTCTGAGTGATACCAAAAATTCAAAAATCATTAAAAATAAAAAAACTCGACGTTGTTACCTCGTGAAACTCATAAGCTAATTAAATCTTTTTGAATTTTTTGTTTCGTATGATCCAGTGATGAGTTCTGATGTCCACCGCAAAATCCATTTTTTTTTTTGAGCTGCCTGCCAAAATTTGTCACCAATGGCTTATTTTTCAATATTTTGGATTTAATTTTTTCCTAAATATTCTTCGAATTGTACTTAATATGTTTATTTAATTTAAAAATAAAAATTCTACCATAGCTTCGAAAAAAATTCACGAAAATGTGCTTGATATGTTGATTTCAAACCATACCCCCTCCTTAAATGAAAGGTACCGGATGTCGTTTTCTAATATCTCCGCCAAATTGGATTCTGCTTTCACTGGAGCTGTATACAATTATTTCCCGACGGTCTCCTCATTTTTGACATTTTCCTATATCCTTCAATTTTTTTTCCACTTTCTCCATATCGAATTTTAACGCATTCTCGAATTTTTGTTCCATTTTAAATTTCCTGTATCTTTTCAGCAATTTATTGGTTTACCTCTTCCTGCGTTTTCTCTAATTAAACCTTCATATCTTCATATTTTTCCAACTCCCAACGAACAGTATTGTTCGTTGGGAGGCACTGAAGTCCTCGTGTACCAAGCTGAAAGATGTTCCTCGAAAATGACTCTAAAACCCCTCAATCCAACACGCTGGGCTGGAAGATTTGATGCCATCAATGCATTGAAACACAGATTGTACGATGTTTTGAAGTGCCTTCCAAGTCTAATTCTGACAAGTAACAAAATAAATGAAAGAGACGAAGCAGCACAACTGAAAAATAAACTAGACTCATTCAAATTTGTTTTGTTACTAGTTGTGCAAAATAAAATCCTTGAAATCCTCAACATAGTCTCGAAAGCAGTGCAATCAGAATCTTTGCACCTTTTAACAGCTTAAAGTTTACTTGAAGGAGAGCATCTTAAAACTATCTGAAATGAGAGGACAATCTGAAACCTTCTTTGAAGAGGCTTCAAAATATGTGTCAACGTTATGGAATACCAGTAGGGTTCGCTCCAAAAAGAATGCAGAAGACGAAAAAACATTTCGATGAACTGAGCGAAGATGAAAGACTTCAAGATCACAAGCCATGCTTTAGAGTAGCTGTGTTTTACTCAATGATTGACACATTATGCCACCAGCTAGACACTCGCTTTTAAGGAATGAAAAAAGCGTTAGATACGTAGGTATAGTCTGGGCTGATTTATCGGAGAATAGGCCATTTTTGGGAAAAGTTATTTACCAGCAATTTTATTGCTGGAATCGAATCTTATGATTGTATGTATTAATAATATAGGTATGCAAAGTCCGCAGATAGTGTGCTACTTTTTTTATAAACAAAATGGCGCCCGAAAATCGTGTTTTTTTCAATTTTTGCTCTATAACTCCAAAGATTTTAGCTTTACACCAAAAACACCCAAATAAAAATTCACCGCAATTAAATTATGCATAGAGACGTGTTTTTCTCGATTCACTTCGACGAAAACTTTCCCCGGAAAAAGCGGGTTTTTCCAACAAAATCTTTAATTTTCAACTAAAATTTTAGATATATAATTGTTAATCAACAATTAAATAACTTGGTGATGTAAAAGCCCTTTTCGTATAGATTATAATTCCAGAAGCCGATGGAAATTGAATGAACAGTTTAGCAACAATTGAATTGTTAATTAAAAATTTACGGTCGCTATAATAACGACATTAGTTATGATGCATAAGAATAACTATGATTTTTTCATAAAAAGACAATATACCTATCTAATGTACTTTACAGAATTGAAATTGGACTATTTAAGCCGCCTCAGGAATATTTTAAAATTATAAACAATTTTTTGGCTTATAAACAAATAGAATATCTCGGGAAATATTAAACTAAATTAAATTGTGAAAACGGTATTCGAAAAACAGCGGCAGGGCGCTTCTTTTAAAAGAAAAAACGTTTAATTACAACGAGTAGTTCCTGAGATACAATCGGTGAAAGTTGACCGGACTTTACGGCAAAGATATAAACAATAGAATAGGATCATAATTTTCAAACCGTCACCTTTTTATTTTTGTCCTCTTTCTCCACACCGATTTTCATATCTTTAAAATACTCATAACATATATTATTATAATAAAAATTATCGAAAATACGTGTGAAAATTGCCAAAAATAGCAAAATTCCAATTAAAAATTAGGTTGGAGAAAATGTAACCCTCAAAATTCAAAATCGGTATACGTTAAAAAAATGCATTTTCTCGACTTCTCATGGAGCAATTTCCTTCATTCTTTTTTTGTTCCCAAGTAACTCGAGTAGAGCCATCGAACTAACGCATTATTAAATGTCAAACTTGCTTTTGTTTTGTTATAATAAATTAATTTATTTATTATAACACAACAATTTAATTTGTTTAAATAAATGTTGTTTAAATAATTATACAGCTTTCAAATGAGAATATTTATGTTTTTAACTTTAAAAGGTACAATTGTAGTAAGTTTATCTAAAAAAAGCCTACAACTGGAAAAAATATGTAGTTTTCTGTTTGTATAAATAAATTAATATATTATAACAAAACAAAAGCAAGTTTGACATTTAATAATGCGTTAGTTCGATGGCTCTACTCGAGTTATTAGGGAACAAAAAAAGAATGAAGGAAATTGCTCCATGGGAAGCCGAGAAAATGCATTTTTTTTCTCAGCTATTTCTATTATATCTATTATATCTCGGCAGAATTTTGCTATTTTTGGCAATTTTCACACGTATTATCGATAGTTTTTATTATAATAATATATGTTATGAGTATTTTAAAGATATGAAAATTGGTGTGGAGAAAGAGAACAAAAATAAAAAGGTGATGGTTTGAAAATTATGATCCTATTGTTTATATCTTTGCCGTAAATTCCGGTCAACTTTCACCGGTTGTATCTCAGGAACCACTCGTCGTAATTAAACGTTTTTTCTTTTAAAAGAAGCGTCCTGCCGCTGTTTTTCGAATACCGTTTTTACAATTTAATTTAGCTTAATATTTCCCGAAATATTCTATTTGTTTATAAGCCAAAAAATTGTTTATAATTTTAAAATATTCCTGAGGCCGCTTAAATAGTCTAATTTCAATTTTGTAAAGTACATTAGATAGGTATAGCGTCTTTTTATGAAAAAATCAGTTATTCTTATGCATCATAATTATTGTCGTTATTATAGCGATCGTAAAATTTTAATTAACAATTCAATTGTTGCTAAAATGTTCATTCAATTTCCATCGGCTTCTGGAATTATAATCTATACGAAAAGGGCTTTTACATTACCAAGTTATTTAATTAGTGATTAACAATTACTTATCTAAAATTTTAGTTGAAAATTAAAGATTTTGTTGGAAAACCCCGCTTTTTCAGGGGAAAGTTTTCGTCGAAGTGAATCGGGAAAAACACGTCTCTATGCAGAATTTAATTGGGTGTTTTTGGTGTAAAGTTAAAATCTTTGGAGTTCTGAGCAATGCGGCTTTGTTCATTTTGATACGCAGCTATAATCTTCACTAATTGTTCACAAACTTATCTCTTTTTTCCGTAAGCAGATCCCATAGATATAATAACACATATATTAGGCAAGGTACGAAAAATAGCGTAACGCGGAGCAGTTCATCGGTGGTCTATCTCTCTCCCTCCCGGCGCTTAGCTTTCTCTCTCTAGCATATGATGGCCGCTGCCGATGTACTTTGTGTCGTTCCATTTCTCCCACCTCTTGGTAGATACGCTCACACTTGTACGACAGATAAAGATAGCTAGACCACTGTACTTGTTATTGGCGTTACACCCCGATACATTGAGCGGCATATACCTAGCCTGGTCTATGGCAGATCCTCGAAGTGCTTGCATGTTTTATAGCCTTGTTATAGGCTGATATTTAACCGTTGTAGATTTCTTGGCATCGTTCAATTTTTGTGTTAATCTCCAGGAATAGACTAGTGAGACAGCGACAGGGATGCATAATTTCACCGCTGATATTTAATCTGTACTCAGAGCACATTTTTGAAGAGGCTCTAAAAGATATTGATGAAGGCATCTCAATAAATGGAGTCAAGCTCAGTAACCTGCGATATGCAGATGATACAATAGTGTTTTCCAATACCATATAAGGGCTGCAAAACTTAATGGATAAAATATCTGAAACCAGTAGAACATATGGACTAGACATAAACACCAGCAAAACCAAGCTAATGATCATCAGCAAGCAAAACATAACTGGAGTAAATCTGTATGTGAACCAAATGATAATTGAACGTGTCTCACAATACTCAAGAGATTAAATGTCGCATCGGAAAGGCAAAGAGTGCATTCTTGACTATGAGCTCTGTGTTCAAGAGCCATGACATCACTCTAAAAACAAAAATAAGGCTCCTTAAATGTTACGTGTACTCAGTGTTTCTATACGGAGTAGAAACGTGAACATTGAAGGCGGAAACTCTATCGAAACTTCAGGCTTTTGAGCTATGGTTGTACAGAAGGATCCTGAAGATACCATGGACAGACAAAGTCACCAATGAAGAAGTACTACGGAGGATGAACACAACCGCAGATTTAGTCAACATCGTGAAGGGTCGTAAGCTGCAGTACTTGGGGCATATAATGAGAAATCAAGGCAGATACGGGCTGCTCCAGTGCATTTTACAAGGTAAAATTGAAGGAAAAAGGGCTCCAGGACGAAGAAGAATATCCTGGCTTGCTAACCTGAGAGCATGGTATAGAAAGACATCAACACAACTACCTATTCCGTATAGCAACTAACAGAGTCATCATAGCCAGAATGATCGCCAACGTTCGGAACGGACAGGCACCCTAAGAAGAATAGAGTAGATGATTGCTTTCGTTGTTTAAACTATATAAACTGAACATTTTTGTTTCTATTCTCTATAGAAACAGAAATCTTAAGTACGGTGTCTATTATAATGTGCGAGCCCTAAGAACTATATATTGGGAAAAACTAAAATACATAATTCAGATAGTTGATAATTTATTTTTAAATGTATTTAATATAATAATACAAATTTAGTATTTTTAATATAACACAAAAAATACCTATACTTAGCCCATAGAAACAAAACCTGGTAGATCTATTCTTTTGAAATTTTTCAGGAGACCAAAAAAACATTAAGAATGTAAATTTCCCAAAAATATACAACAAAAAGAAGTATTTTATTGTTCATTAAACTATAAATATAGCAGGGTTTGATTCTACGTTAACATTTCAGTCAGTGGTATTTTGAAAAGGATTTAGAAGGTTTTGAGCCGAAACCTTATGCCTCTAGATTAATAGATACTAGAACTTTGAAACTGTAAAAAAGGGAAAATTTGAGTTAAATAAATTGCACAGATTCTTCTTTTTATGTGAATAAATTTAATTCAAAAAAAAATTTTTTGGACACCCCATATAAATAATTATGTTAATGTTCATATTACTGAATAGAGAATTGAATTACCTTTCAAATGAGCTATCACACGACCCCTATTCTCATTAAAAAAATAATAGATGACGTCATCACGCCCAGATGGGTGACGTCACGAGTATGATATATATGCCAAAAAGTCGCAATTTAAAATTGACCTGTTTCGGGATTTTTTTCCAAAATCGTTCATTCTCGAGAAAATGAATTTATTCCAACCTTTACGTGCTCACTGTATATGCAAACATGATACAAAATTGATCTATTTTTTTTTTGTAAATTTTAGTCATTTTCAGGGTCAGGGAGGGGGGGCAAATGCCCCTCCCCCTGACCCTATCCAATGACGCCCCTGATGAACTTGGAAAAAACAAAAGTAATGACGAATACACCGAACATAACAAAAATAACGTTGAATGACATAAAGTTAGAAACAGTAAGCGAATACATCTACCTGGGACAGATAATGAAAGTTAACAAATAAAATCAAACTGCCGAAATTACCAGAAGAATAAGGTTAGCGTGGGCAGGATTTGGAAAACTGAGTTGGATCTTGAAAAACACTAAAATAGAACAATATTTGAGAACCAGAGTTTACGATCAGTGTATCCTCTCTATACTTACGTTTACGTATGGTTACACACACGCGGACACTCACCAAGGCCAATATGGACAAAATAGTAAAGGCACAGAGAGCGATGGAAAGATCAATGCTCGGGTTGAGACTCATAGACAAAAAACAAATAAATGGATTAGAAGCAAAATCAAAGTAAAAGACGCAGGAGAACATGCTGCCAAATTAACTGTACTAATATCCGTCGACTGACGGTTTTCCTGAGGTTTTTTTCCAGTGTGAATTTTTAAATGGCAATTCAAGTTACCTATTTCTCTAAATTGCTTAGAACAAATTCCATACAACAGAACTGTAATTTATTCCAGACAAATTAATACATTTTTTTACAAACAAAACTGAGATGTTTCAACCAAATAATGTTTCAAATATGATGTGCAAAATAATTTTGATTTCGGTTCTGCTAAGGAGCTTGCTTTTTTGTCAGTAAAGTAGAAAAAACGTTAAATTTATCTATTATAATCATTATCGTCCAGTTATCCTCTAATTATTTTCACTGTACTAATATCTGTTGACTAATTGAGAATTATTAGTGCGATGTTACATGTTACGAAAACATCGTCAGGCTTCTGGAATGTCTTAGGTCTGGTTTCACCAACAACAAATAAATCAATGAATAGTTATTCGTCGAATAAAATTTATTAGACGTTTATATTTTTTTTTTTTTGTTTCAATATATTTTTGATAATTTAAAGTTAAACTGACGAATTTACTTTCTTATAGATATTTATAGCGAGTTTAACTTACCAACTTATTCGAAAAGTAAATATTTATTTGATAAATAAATAAAATAATTCTTATTTGACGTTAGGAAAATGGAGAAATGTCAGTTTATTGCTCGAATAACTTTATTCATAGAATCAACTACTATTTGTCGTTGGTGATATTGCTGGTGACGGCCATTAGACATAGGTATAGATATACCAAGGCTTTTTTCTTAAAAACCAGTTGGTTTAATTAAACCAAGGTTTCAAGCATATTGGTTTAAACCTGTCAACTCTGCTTATGACATTAGTTATATCAAGTATATCAAGTTATAATAGGTTATTGAGGTTTTCTCTTGTGTGTAATTTGAAATGTGTTTCTAAACTACATTTTTCGGCAAATTGCTTCAAACAAATTTCACTTATGAGGTTTTTATCAAGTGTGCACTTTCAAATGCCTTCTCAAGTTACGTATGTCTCTAAACTCCTTACAACAAACTTCACATTTATGATATTTTTCCCCGGTGTGCACTCCCATATGTATTCTCAAACGAGTTGCTGTAAAGACTGCTTAAAACAAATTTCACACTTATGAGGTTTTTACCCAGTGTGCACTCTCAAATCATAGGCGTCAATGCCACACCTCGTATGTGAATCTTGGGAGATTTTTCAATAAATGAAAAAACTCTTCATCTTTTTTATCTTTATCAAAATTAATATCATTTTGCCGAAATGTGTTAAAAAGTGCTATACTCTCATTAAATTTAGAAGCAATATTAAGTAGATTATATTAGTATTATGTTTTAATTATAAATAAAAAAATACGAGGTATGGTTTCTTTGTTATTACGGTATACGGAGATACGTGGTACTAACTACGTGGTATGTTCCCTAATTCGCGCACCGAATGAGAAATCTGACAAACCATACCTTGTATCTACCGATATGGTGCCGAAACTGCCGATCATACGAGGTTTGGATTGTCATCAATTGTAACTGAAGCGTTTTTTCAACAGGTAATACATATAAAAGCAAATTCTAACTATTTCCTGCGTAGGATCTGGCGGCCATTTTAGGTCTGAATCCCGCATATGGAAAAAAGTTGATTAATTAGCAAGCTGAAAATTTGTTAATAGCTTAAGGGTGTCTAGTCGGACAAACTTTGATATATGGGAACACTGGAACAGGGGAAGTTTTAATCGTGGAACAGGTTAAAAATTTGGAACGGTCGTACCACGAAAACGGTTAATTTGTTACCCTTTCTTTAAACTCTCATGCAAAAATCAGACTGCTATTTATCACCTGTCATAATTCCTGTCATTTGACATCTTCTACGTGTTCTATTCATTAGAATGCCCATTTGGTGATAAATAGCAGTCTGATTTTTGCATGAGAGTTTAATCACGATTCAGAGAGTTTAAGTCTGTTCTCTCGGACAAAATACATGTGCCGTTTTCGTGGTCTGACTGTTCCAAATTTTTAACCTGTTCCACAATTAAAACTTCCTCTGTTCCAGTGTTCCCATATATCAAAGTTTGTACGACTAGACACCCTTAAGCTATTAACAAATTTTCAGCTTGCTATTAATCAACTTTTTTTTCATACGCCGGATCAAGACCTATTTTTATTTATAAACAATTTAGTGTCAAAAAACGGCCTCTTTTTTTCAAATTAATGGAAAACAGTACGACTTAAGGTTTTCTTAGAACAAACATCTTCGAGAGAATGGAAAAATCTTTAAAATGGCGCATTACAAAGTTTAATAAACTCATTTATTGTTAATATAATCGCGAAAAAAAGGCCGAAATTAAAAAAATATCATTTCGCAATAACTGTTATAAAAATTAGTGTACAGCGTTGAAATTTTTGTCAAATTAGGGTTCTTTGGTGCTTAATAGGTAACAAAAATTTCAAAGCAATTCATTAAATTAATTAAATTTTATTCAAATTGTTTATCCCAGAGAGTATTTTTTTTGCAATAACATACAAGTCAAAAAAGAATCATGTTAGAACCATTCCACAGATGTTAAATTAAAGACCTTGAGCTATATTTTCAAATTGGTTTAAAAAAAGTAAATAAAAAATACAATTATTAGTAATAAATAATTATGCAAAAGTATCGTCAAGCTTTCCTTATAAACTTTTTATTTATTTATACATATGTGATAAATTAAAATATCTTTATTACAATGTTTTATCAATTATTATACAGGGTGTCCCGGAAAATAGTGCGTTCCTTTAAGGTATGGATAGAATACACAATTTAGAACAAAAAAGTCCTATACCATTTTTTTGTAAAGTTTACCGTTTCCAAAAAAAAAGATTACATTGGTTTCCATATATCTGAATTTTAATCTTCAGAAAATTAAATAATCTCAATCTCTATACTATAATCTCTAACTCGTTTGTGTCTTACAGTATTCAAAAAGATCCAACCTAATACTTACTATTTTTGTATACTATAATTTTTTTAAGGCCCGGTCTTTTCACCTCCGAATAAAAGTTATTCGGAGGTTTATTTGACAGATTTACATGTAATCTGCCGGATAAACTTCCTAATAAATATTTATTCGGAGGTGAAAAGACCGGGCCTAAATGTAGTTGAAATATGGCATAATTTTAAACGAATTATACTTACATATTTTAACTGAACCACCACTTTTGGGAACACATGAATTCATAGAGTATCATGCACTCATACGACGAGAAATTCCAGCAAAACATTATGAAAGAAATTATAGTAGGTAGTATGCCTCTCCGTTTATTGATCTGCCATAAATAATCAACATAATATCATAATATTAAATAAATAAAATAAATTTCGACCAAGAGTCAGGATTCTGTTAACCGAGATACGATAGTATCAAGCGGCGCCGCTAGGAGGAGCTTCTCCAACAATGCGTCTCAGAATACCTTAAGAACACTTGGTCATTTTGTACTCTAAACCGAGTAAAGCATGAAAAAGAAAAAGAAAAGAAATCATAATATTACTCATGAACACACGATTCAAAAACATTTTCGGTGTTGACACTAAACAGGATTCTTCCAAATTATCTGTTTACTAAACATGGGACTATTTACGTTTAGATTTTTGTACTTCACAGATTTGAATTTGCATTCCAAAATGTTTTATAGTTTTTTGGTCAAACGGTTGAATTTAGAAAAAAATGTTATAAGAGTTTTTTGTTCTACATGGTGCTTTCTACCTATATCTTTAAGGAACGCACTATTTTCCGGGACACCCTGTATAAATAACATTACATATTTGGTAGTTGTGCACCTTAAACAGTAACAAAATAGATTTTTTTGAAAAAATTTATTCAAAAAGTTTATAAGGAAAGACTGACGATACTTTTGCATAGGTAATTATTTATTACTAATAAATTCATTCTTTATTTACTTTTTTAAACCAATTTGAAAATATAGCTCATGCTCTTTCATTTAACACCCGTGGAATGGTTCTAACATAATTTTTTTCTGACATGTTATTGCAAAAAAAACTGCTCTCTGAGATAAACAATTTGAATAAAATTCCAACAATTGAATGAATCGCTTTGAAATTTTTGTCACATATTAAGTACCAAAGAACCTTCATTTGACAAAAATTTCAAAGCTGTACACTAGTTCTTACAATATTAATTGCGAAATTAATTTTTATTGCAATTTCGACCTTTTTTCGCAATTATTTAACAATAAATGAGTATAGCAAACTTTGAAATACGTCATTTTAACGCTTTTTCCATGCCCTCGATAATGTTTATACAAAAAAACCATAAGTTTCAGTGTTATCCGTTGATTAGAAAAAAAAAAGAAAACACGCCGTTTGACAATAAATTGATTATAAAAAAAATGACCGCCAGATCCAACCCAGGAAATAGTTAAAATTTGTTCTTATAGGTATTACCTGTCGAAAAAACTCTTCAGTACCCTGGCTGTTGAAGTGTCACGAACAGGGTATATTTTGGTCTTATTACCCTGGCCTACAATAGGTTATTGCAGGTTTTCTCTTGTGTGTAATTTGAAATGTGTTTTTAAACTACCTTTTTCGGTAAATTGCTTCAAACAAATTTCACACTTGTATGGTTCTTCTCCAGTGTGTACTTTCGAATGTTGTTTCAAATTACTTAATGTAGTAAACGGCTTAAGACAAATTTCACACTCATGAGGTTTTTCCCCAGTGTGCACTCTCAAATGTTTGTTCAAATCACCTGCCCGAGAAAACTGCTTAAAACAGATTTCACACTTGTAAGGTTTTTCCCCAGTGTGCAATCTCAAATGTGTTTTTAAACTACCTTTTTCGGTAAATTGCTTCAAACAAATTTCACACTTATGTGGTTTTTCTCCCGTGTGCACTCTCAAATGCTTTCTCAAGTTACGTATATCTTTAAACTCCTTACAACAAACTTCACACTTATGATGTTTTTCCCCGGTGTGCACTGCCATATGTCTTTTCAAACGAGTTGCTGTAAAAAACGGCTTAAAACAAATTTCACACTTATGAGGATTTTCTCCAGTGTGCACTGTCATATGTGTTTTCAAACTACTTGCTTGATTAAATTCCTTAAAACAAATTTCACACTTGTGAGGTTTCTCCCCAGTGTGCAATCTCAAATGGTTTTTTAAACTACTGTTTTCAGTAAATTGTTTCAAACAAATTTCACACTTATGTGGTTTTTCTCCCGTGTGCACTCTCAAATGCCTTCTTAAGTTACTTATGTCTCCAAACTGCTTACAACAAACTTCACACTTATGAGGTTTTTCCCCGGTGTGCACTCCCATATGTATTTTCAAACGAGTTGCTGTAAAAAACGGCTTAAGACAAATTTCACACTCATGAGGTTTTTCCCCACTGTGCACTCTCATATGTGTTTTCAAATCACATTTAACTGTGAACTGCTTTAAACAAATTTCACACTTGTAAGGTTTTTCCCCAGTGTGCAATCTCAAATGATTTTTTAAATGGCTATTTTCAATAAATCTTTTTAAACAAATATCACACTTGTAACGTTTTTCCCCTGTATGCACTCTCAAATGTCTTCTCAAATTGCTTGGATGACTTAACTGCTTAAAACAAATTTTGCACTTATAAGGTTTTTCCCCAGTGTGAATTTTTAAGTGGCAATTCAAGTCACCTATTCGTCTAAACTGCTTAAAACAAATTTCACACTTGTGAGGTTTTTCCCCAGTGTGCACTCTCATATGTACATTCAAAACACTTGCTCGCATAAATTGCTTAAAGCAAATTTCACACTTATGAGGTTTTTTTCCAGTGTGTACCAGCAAATGTTGTTTCAAGCAACTTACTGTAGTAAACTGGTTAAAACAAATTTTACACTTATGGGGTTTCTTAACTTCAGGAGGTTTTTCTAAGTTTTTCTCAATTTCACACTTTTGAGGGTTTTCTCTAGAGTGTACTCTCGAATGTATTGACAAATTACTTGCTGTAATAAACTGCTTAAAACAAATTTCACACTTATATGGTTTTTCTCCGGCGTGCCTCACCAAATGCTTTTTCAAATAACCTCGTTCTCTAAACTGTTTAAAACAAATTTTACACTTGTAAGGCGTTTCTCCAGTGTGCACTCTCAAATGTACTTTAAAATTATTTGCTGCAGTGAACTGCTTAAAACAAATTTCACACTTGTGAGGTTTTTCCCCATTGTGCACTCTTAAATGTATTGTCAATTCACTTGCTCTAATAAACTGCTTAAAGCAAATTTCACACTTATGAGGTTTTACCCCAGTGTGCAAGACTAAATGCCTTTTCAAATCACTTGCATGCATAAACTCCTTAAAACAAATTTCACACTTATGAGATCTTTTCCCAGTGTGCGCTATCGAATGCCTTTTCAATTCACTTGCTTGAATAAATTGCTTGAAACAAATTTCACACCTATGAGGTTTTTCTCCATTATGACTTTTCAAATGGTATTTGAAGCTACCTATAAATCTAAACTGCTTAGAACAAATTTCACACTTGTGAGGTTTTTCCCCAGTGTGCACTCTCAAATGTATTTTCAACTTACTTTCTATACTAAACTGCTTAAAACAAATTTCACACTTATGAGGTTTCTCGTGCACTCTCAAATGGTTTTTCAAATTGCTCGAGTCAATAAATTGCTTAAAACACATTTCACATTTGTAAGGTTTTACCTCACTGTGCACTCTCATATGTATTTTCAACTGTCTTTCTCTTATAAACTTTTTAAGACAAATTTCACACTTATGAGGTTTTTCTCCAGTGTGAACTATCATGTGCTCAGTTAAATGACCTTTTCGAGTAAACTTTTTGAAACAAACTTCACATTTATGATGCCTTTTTCCGGTTACAACTTTTCTATTTGTATTTAATGTTTTTCCTTCAGCATGTGGATTCATAGAATTTCCTTCGTGTAATGAATGCTCAGTTATTGCCTCCAAAATTTCCACTTTGTCCTCATGGAGATCATCTAAAAATCACACTGACTATAATATAAATATTTGACTCCAAAGAAAAATGAATGTAAACATAAAGAAATGTAATGATCACATTATGCGTTAATAAAATGCAAGGTTATTCAGACAAATAATCCCCGGACAAATAATCCCCGGACAAATAATCCCCGGACAAATAATCCCCAGACAAATAATCCCCACAAATTTTTTTTGGACAAAATATCCACACAAAAAAAGACCTTAGATTTATGAACTCTTTCACAAAATTTCTTTTCTCTCTCTAACTTATTTATTTATTTATTTTATTTATTTAAGAAACAAACAGGCAAAGCCTAATTACATGTTTCTATACATTATTACAACGATTATATTGAAATCAAATAACAAAAAAAAAAAGAAAAAACGTAAAGAACTTAAATATTATAAGGTGTAAACGTATACATATAAAAAAAAACAAAAAAAAACGTTTAATAATAAAAAAAAAAGAAAAAAAAGTGCATTTATATCAAGAACAGAAATAACCTGCGTATACCTATTCGTGCATAGGGAGCTCACCAAGACAGCAAGTATTTACCCACATGTTTGGTTGGTTTTTGATGTTTTGTTTTTGGAAGTATATATAGATGTTAACACAAACTTAAAATAAAATATTTAACATAAGTATGTGATAATATTAAGAGTGAGGTACTAATGTGACAACATTTAATCATTAGTGTATATCCCCTTGATTTCACGCTTAAATTTTGGTAGAGTTGTGTCAAATATATTTACAGAAAAAAAGAAGTAATTGTGTATATGACATAGTCGAGTTATCGGTCTATCATCATTTACCAAAAAAGTCTGTTGACGAGGGCGTATACTACGTGGTTTTACATAAAGGTTTATTTGAGACAAGATAGGAGCTATCGATTAAATAGTTCAATATTTTAAAAAGAAACGTAATGGCAAAAACTCTTCTTCTATACTCAAGTTTTATTATACCAAATTCTTTTCTGATAGGATCATATGAAGCATATTCGGGATTGGTTCTATGTTTTTTAAAGTACAAATATTTTAAAAATTTGTTTTGGACTACTTCTATAGAACGGTTTAAATTTAGCTGTGTAGGATTCCATATTACATTAGCAAATTCAAGTTTACTACGCACTAGAGAAAAATATAAATATTGTATTATTTCAGTGTTTGTAAATGCATATGTTGTCCTCTTTAAAAAACCTAGTAACTGGTGCGATTTTTTAGCAATATTATTTATGTGCTGATTAAATTTCAAATCATTTTGAAAACAAATGCCGAGGTCACATACAGAAGTCACTCTTTCTAACTGTGAATTTTGCATAAATATATATATATATATATATATATATATATATATATATATATATATATATATATATATATATATATATATATATATATATATAATGATAAGGGTTTTTATTTGTGTTAAATGTTAATACTTTACATTTTGATAAGTTAAATAACAACTTATTCCGTAAGGACCACTCACAAATATTATCTATATCATTTTGAAGCTCTAAGTAATCATTTATGTTTTCAATTTTACGAAATAGTTTGAAGTCGTCTGCGTATAACAAGCAATCGGATGTTACTTGTGAAGGTAAATCGTTTATAAATATTGAAAAAAGGAGTGGTCTCAAATTAGATCCCTGAGGAACTCCTGATCCACTTAAAAATATGTGTGACAATTCACTTTTATATGATACTACCTGAGTTCGTAATCTTAGATACGAGATAAAGAAATTTAATAAATGTTCGCTAATTCCATAGTACTTTAGTTTACATAACAAACTGTCGTGACTTACTTTATCAAAAGCTTTTGCAAAGTCTGTATATATACAATCTGTTTAAAACTGTTGTACAACTTATCATGTAAAATGAATTCAAAAATTTTCGCTATACAATTTAGGACCGCAATTGGTCTATAATTTTTGACATATTTTTTATCACCATTTTTAAATATTGGCGCAATCTTGGTTTGTTTAAATTCGTTTGGATAAACACCGGAGCTTAATGATTTATTAAATATTACCATCAATGGGTACATCAAACAATCCCTGCATCCTTTAAAAATATAACAAGGAATATTGTCAGGGCCAGAAGACCTTTTCGGTTTCAATTTATAAAACGCTTTTTCTAAATCAGTAGTGCTAATCGTCTCAAAATGAATATTATCAAAAAACTATAGGGGTAATTCACGCATTTTTTCGGTAAATACATCTTTATTATACGAGGAATCATTATCATAGACCGAAGAAAAGTAATCAGCGAACTCGCCTGTTATAATTTTAGGATCGGATATGTCCCTATTCTCAACCTGAAAAGTACCATCGGAATTGCTGGTTTGCCTATTATTTTTTACAAAATTCCAAAAAAGTGTCGGGCTTCGTTTTATATTACCCTGTGTATCTCCAAGATAAGCATTATATATGCATTTTTAATTTTTAATTTAATTTCCTTTCTTTTTTCAGTGTATTTTACCTGAAAATCTTCTGATTGATTCCTTCTGCGCCTATAAAACTCTTTTACTTTTAAATCACTTATAATATCACTATTAAACCAAGGCGGAAATATTTTGCAGTTTTTTGGTTTTATATTAAATTTTGGTACCGTTATATCTAGAATATTATATAATATTTGATAAAAATACGACACACAATCATTAACATTTTCAAACTGACCTAATAATTCCCAATTAAAGTCCCTTAACAATTCATAAATAAGCTTAAAATTTGCTTTATTGAAATTATATCTACTTTCTAAATTATTACATTTGTTAAAACTACTTTTCTTCATACTAAATTCTATTTCCAATGAAGGATGTCTTATATCTATTTTTACTAATGGTGATATGCTTTCTTCGACCTTGATACAAAAATTACTTATGATCAAATCTAGTGTCCTATTATCTATGTTTACGACATTATTATATGATTTTAAATTATACGACAACATTAAATTTTGAATTATATTTTCTACTTCATTTCGATCATTTGTAGGTCTTGACTTATGTATGTCTCCCTCTAACTCCCTACACCATCATTTAATTTTAGATTTATTTATATCAATTTACTCCGTTATAAAAAATTCAAACTTGGCTCAATGATATGAAATGATCGTAATGTAGAGAGGAATCTATTCATGTAAATTTTATTGAATTTGAGTGACATATTTTCCATAAGATGTGTGCGGTCTCCTTTACAAAAAGGAACAGGTTTTTTGAAAGATCAATCAAGATTATCGTATTCAGGACCAGCAGTTAGCATCACGAAGAGGAAATGTTTTGAACATAGTAGTCGAGGAAATGAAGCTGAAAAAATGGCAAAACCTCGCAATTTTTTCGTCTAGCATCGATTTGTACAAAAATTTGAGATTAGGCTCAATACACCCTCTAGTTCATTTTCTATATTGAGCCGTTGTACGCTTTTGGTTTTTTAAGGGTGAAAACTACCCCTAATTGTAAATAATTATAAAATACCATTTTAAACTTTAATATTGTCAACATTTGGTTCTTATTAGTTACATAATGATTGTTTTATGCTTTAAGATATACTATCATAATATTTCAACCCTTAAAACCACCCTTGTTGGAGCTATATATAAAAAATTTACTTATCCCAAAATAATAATTTCGGCTTGCATCGATTTACTTAAAAATTTGGGATTAGGATCATCTCACCCTGTGCTTCATATTCTATATCATGCTTAAGGGCGTTGAATATTTTTAGGGGTGTAAATTACCCCTTATTGTCAAAAATTATATAAAAACATTGTAAACTTTAATATGGGTAAAATTTGGTTTTGATTGGTTAAATAATGATTGTTTTATACTTTAGGATATAATATAATATTTCAACCCTTAAAACCACCCTTAATAACATTACAGTTTTTATAAGCAGATATTTTAATACAGAAAAAAAATACTATACTGAAAAAAAAAGTAGAATTAAAGAATTGCAAAAACATTTATTTACACAAAAATACGAATTTACAAATATGTACAAATCAAATACAAATAGTTTTAAGGCGGAGATACATATGCGCTCTGCTCGGTGTGTGAGCCGCTCGCGCGCAGCGTATTCGTCAGATTAGTACGTGTTTTCAAGTGACGCACAAACGGCACGCACACGGCGCACCACGATTTAAATTCCGTCGGTTTTTCAACAAACGCTTTGATGGTTCGCAATACGTATTTGGACGGGTTTGCGAGTGGTTTGTTGGTTTTGGCGCGCATGAGTTGAATATTTGTTAGTAATGGAATGGTCGGAACTGTCGGAAGGAAATTAATGTTTACCGTGGAAAATCATTATTGTGGGATCCTCAATAAAGAACCATTTAATTTAAAGAAACAACTTAAATCCGATCTGAACGGAAATAGCAGCTGAAATAAAAAAATGGACATGCGGACCTTTTTAAAAAATGTTAGTTCATTGTTGTACTAAAAATAACATGTATTAAAAATAAGATTTATTATTTTATTTGGGCATAAGCCACAATTCGAGTTTGAAATCAAGTTTACTTGACCTTTCGACTTTCACTTCGGAAATAGTTATCAATATCAAAAAAACATTCATAAGCAGATATATATTATGTGTCACCGGAAAGCGAAATAGGTAACGCACGACTTGGAGAACCTATAGTTCTCTAACTTCGTGTCTGGTGAAGCAACGCAGTTGAAACAAGCGAATATATTATAATTGTGTCACCAGAAAGCGAAAAAGGTAAGGCACAACTTGGAAGACCCAATAGTTTTCTAACTTCGCTTCTGGTGAAGCAACAGAGTTGGAACAAGCAGATATATTATAATTGGGTCACCGGAAAGCCAAAAAGGTAACGCACAACTTGGAAGACCCAATAGTTTTCTAACTTCGCTTCTGGTGAAGCAACGGAGTTGGAACAAGCAGATATATTATAATTGGGTCACCGGAAAACGAAAGAGGTAACGCACAACTTGGAAGACCCAATAGTTTTCTAAATTCGCTTCTGGTGAAGCAACGGAGTTGGAACAAGCAGATATATTATAATTGGGTCACCGGAAAGCCAAAAAGGTAACGCACAACTTGGAAGACCCAGTAGTTTTCTAACTTCGCTTCTGGTGAAGCAACGGAGTTGGAACAAGCAGATATATTATAATTGGGTCACCGGAAAGCCAAAAAGGTAACGCACAACTTGGAAGACCCAGTAGTTTTCTAACTTCGCTTCTGGTGAAGCAACGGAGTTGGAACAAGCAGATATATTATAATTGGGTCACCGGAAAGCCAAAAAGGTAACGCACAACTTGGAAGACCCAATAGTTTTCTAACTTCGCTTCTGGTGAAGCAACGGAGTTGGAACAAGCAGATATATTATAATTATGTCACCGGAAAACGAAAAAGGTAACGCACAACTTGGAAGAGCCTATAGTTTCCTAACTTCGCTTCTGGTGAAGCAACGGAGTTGGAGCAAGTAGATATGTTATAATTGTGTCGTCGGAAAGCGAAAAAGGTAACGCACATCTTGGAAGAGCTTATAGTTTCCTAACTTCGCTTCTGGTGAAGCAACTGAGTTGGAACAAGCAGATATATTATAATTGGGTCACCGGAAAGCCAAAAAGCTAACGCACAACTTGGAAGACCCAATAGTTTTCTAACTTCGCTTCTGGTGAAGCAACGGAGTTGGAACAAGCAGATATATTATAATTGGGTCACCGGAAAGCCAAAAAGGTAACGCACAACTTGGAAGACCCAGTAGTTTTCTAACTTCGCTTCTGGTGAAGCAACGTAGTTGGAACAAGCACATATATTATAATTGGGTCACCGGAAAACGAAAAACGTAACGCACAACTTGGAAGAGCCTATAGTTTCCTAACTTCGCTTCTGGTGAAGCAACGGAGTTGGAACAAGTAGATATGTTATAATTGTGTCGTCGGAAAGCGAAAAAGTAACGCACATCTTGGAAGAGCCTATAGTTTCCTAACTTCGCTTCTGGTGAAGCAACTGAGTTGGAGCAAGCAGATTTATTATAATTGGGTCACCGGAAAGCGAAAGAGTTAACACAGGGCTTGGAAGAACCTATAGTTCTCTAATTTCGTTTCTAGTGAAGCTACGCAGTTGAAACAAGCAGATACATTACAATTGTGTCACCGGAAAACGAAAAAGGTATCGCATGAATTGGAAGTACCTATAGTTCTCTAATTTTGTTTCTGGTTGTAGGAACAAGCAGATATATTATGGTAGGGGAGCAAAGTATGCTAAATGTGCAGTCACTCGAGCGCTTTGGCGACCTATTGGGTTGTGATTATTAGGTCCTAAAACCAAAAAAGTTAAGTAAAATTTTCCATTTTAGTGGGGACTTCCCATTTTTTAATTTAATTTTCCATTTCCAACAATCTTTTTTCCGATTATAGCGCCATCTATCCATAATTCAAAAAAATGTTTCGAATAAAAATTGTTTATTTTTATACAAACAATCCAAATCTGCAATAAGAAACGGGGTCTACCATTTAAGATTTTAAAGTAACCCCCCACCTCACCTCCGTGGGGGGTCGTGTTTGGAACCATTCGATAGATTTTTCAAAAACATTGATAAAGTGTATTTTGCAGTTTTTCGATATGATGTTTATTTTGCGAAAGATCGCGGGATTTGTATTTAAAATTTTAAATTTACCCCCCACCCCTCTCCGTGGGGGGTCAAGTTTGGTATTTTTCGATAGATTTTTGAAAAGTATTGAACACGTAGTTTCTAGTTTTTCAATCTGACGTTCATTTCGCGAAATATTCGCTTTTTTTTGTGAAACTTTTTGACTCGCCCATTTCCGTACGCCCCGCTCAAATCGTCATATTTTTGAAATATAGACTCTTTTGCATGTACTTAACTTACCTTATCTTAATCTGACAATTTCGAATATTTTAAGGATAGATTTTTTTCGGGGCCCCCCGAACGAACTCCCCTGTGTTAAGAGCCAATATATGGTGGAGGTACATCTGCAGGGTACCACGTTTCTCCCCATATGATAATCTGACGCGCTCGAGTAACTGCAAAAATCCCCGCTTGGGCTCCCCTACCATTATATTTGTGTTGCCAGGAAGCGAAAAAGGTAGTTCCCGAAATGTTCCCAAACTGTGGCTTATTCCACATAAAATAGTAAATTGCATAAGATGACACAAGAAAATAGTTTCAGAACAATACCAAAATAAGATGTAGTAGAAGTACAGGACAGAGACATGATTATCTACAATTACTAAACGTTCGTAAGTTTCCTCTGGATCGTCAAAATGAAAAATTTTAACGAACAATAACCGCGCCACGAACGCGCGGCGCACACACGGCGCGGAGTTCGCGGCGCGGATATGTATTTCCGCCTTTAAGTCATCTTCCAGTATACGAAGAATGAAGAATTTATATCAGATTAAGTGCGTTTTTATTTTCTGTTTATATTATTACATCATATCACTAGCGTGTGTGTTCATTTGGCTTTCGACAAGTAAACATCACATCGTATCGTTAGAAAATGAATTAAGCCATAATTACAGTAATTAAGGTGATAATTAAAAACCGATTGTTATTAAAGTTAGAAAGTTTTTATTTGCAAAATTAAAATTCGACTGTGATAAGATACAAAAGTTTTATCTGCACAAATAAATAGTTACACTGTTAAATATTTCATGGAATATATGGCCTGGAATAGTCCAGGCAATCTCGGGCTATAGTGTGAGATGGGTGTACTGAAATATGGAAAAAGACAATATGGTTTCCCTACCGACAACATCAAGTGAAACATTACTTTTTCAACAAAATCAAGTGCTCTTTACTGAGAATCAAGCCAGAAGTCAAAATGAGCAGATGTTATACAACGCCTGGTTACAGGAAAAACAAGAAAGAGAAAATCTACATATCGTCATACAACAAATGAAAATCCAAATAGATACCCTACAAAAGAAGATAGGCGAAGAAAAACAACAGCACAATGAAGATATAGAATATCGCACAGAGGACGAAGAACTGAGTAAAGAAACGGAATGGATTCGAGTCCAAAATTCATAAAAAAAAGGAAGATAAGCAACTCCCCAAAGGAAGTACAGCCCCACTCCCACCAACAGAGAAGTAAACCAGACGAGACACAAACGGCACGTAAACCACCACCAGTCATTATAAACAAATTGGAAAAATACGACACCCTAGTCAGCCACTAATATAAAAATTAATGTCAAAGACGAAAATAGCTACAGAAACCTAACCAAGACTCTAAATGACCTCTAAAAGTGGTTGCAAGAAAACTGCATCAAACTTGCCAAGTTAAGAACATAACGGAAGACCTAAAAAATAAGGGATATAAAATAGAAAACGTAACCCAATTACTAAGAGGAAAGGACAAATCGCCACTGCCACTTTTTGCACTTACTTTTAGTAAAGAGGAAAATACAAAAAAAGTGTATGAAATTACCGAAATTTTAAACATGAAAGTGACGATAGAAGCTTTCAGAAAACCGAATTTGATTCCACAATGTAAACGGTGTCAAGAGTACGGACATACACAAAATTATTGCAGAAGAGAACCGAGATGCGTAAAATGCATCGGGAAACATTTAACAAAAGATTCTAAGAAGCCACAAGATAAAGAACCCAAATGCGTACACTGTGGTGGTGCCCACCCAGCTAGTTATAGAGGTTGCACCACTGCTATATATCTTCAAAAATTACGGAACAAACAGAGACCTACAACCAAACTACAAAACAAGGCAGCAGATATGGAGAATCCTACGCAAATCCATCCAAGAGAGGTTAACCAAAACCAAACATATGCCCAAATAGCTTCTAATGAGCCAAAACAACCAGTAGAGAATGATCTCAATTCGATATCAAACATGCTACACATACTAATAGAACGCATGAACAATCAAGAAGAATTCAATAGCATAGAAACTAGTAGACGATAAAATGGCGGAAGAGTTAAGAATATCACATTGGAACGCAAACGGCCTCTTGCAACATCAGCAGGAGATGCTGTTTACCTTAAATAACCAAAAAATCGATATATGTTTAATATCAGAGACACACTTCACTAAACAAACATATATTAAACTGAGAGGATACCAAATATATCAAGCTCTTCACCCTAGAAACACAGCTAGTGGAGGAGCAGCAATAATCGTTAAGAATAATCTAATTCGCTTCGAAAGCGAAAATATAGAGACTGAAGCCATCCAGGCAGCTAGTATAAGTTTCAAAACAAAAAAATATGAAGTAACAATAGCAGCTGCATATTTTCCACCCAAACACAATCTAAAAAAAGAAAATTATGTCCATTTGCTTAACACGCTTGGAGAAAAATTTATTATTGGTGCAGACTTTAATGCTAAAAACACTGTATGGGGTTCAAGATTAACCAATACAAAGGGTAGAGAACTACATGCAGCAATAGAAAAGATAAACGGCAAATGGCACTCAACTGGAAAACCAACATATTGGCCCACTGATCAAAATAAAATACCAGACTTAATTGACTTTTTCATTTCAAGAAAAGTTGCAACAAATTTTATGACAATAGAAGAAATTGTGGTCCCAGTTCTGATCACTCTCTAATACTACTCACAATCAGTGAGCATATAATACTAAGAGAAAATAACCCGACATTAACCAATAAGAGAACGGACTGGGCTAGCTTTAGGCAGGAGTTAAGTGACAGAATTGAGCTTAATGTATCAATCAAAACTAATGAACAACTTGATGAAGAAACAGAGACACTAACCATAAATATACAATAAGCAGCTTGGAATAATACCAAACAAATTATAAGAAAAACCAAAGGACAAAATTATCCCAAAGAAATTCGAGAACTGGTGCAAAGAAAAAGAAAAGCCAGGAAGACGTGGCAAAAAAGCAGAACTGCAGAAAATAAAAATGTATTAAACAACCTCACTTAACAGTTAAGAAGAAAAATAGATTTAATTAAAAATGAATCAGTAAACCAATACCTAAATGATCTGACAGATGACCAAACCACTGACTACTCGTTGTGGAAATGTACAAAAAGAATAAATAGACCAACGCAACAGATTCCGCCGATTAGAAAAGAAAATGGAACATGGGCAAGAGATGGAAAACAAAAAGCAAATCTTTTCGCTTTATACTTGGAAAATGTATTCCAAAATAACGAAATGGGAAATAATCACCAAGCCGAAAACGAAGATGATGAAAGCACTGAAACTGAATTGAACAATACTGATCAAGACATAATAAAGCCTACTACTCCTAAAGAGGTTACCAACGTAATCAAAAACAATATCAATCCCAAAAAGGCTCCAGGATTTGACTTAATAACAGGAGAAATACTACAACAATTACCTAGAAAGGCCATCGTAAAAGTCACAAACCTTATAAATGCAGTATTCAGGTTGCAATATGTACCAATAACGTGGAAACATCTGAATTAATCATGATTCCCAAACCAGGGAAACCAACCAACAAGGTAGAATCATACAGACCAATATCTCTGCTACCAATTTTATCCAAACTATTTGAGAGGATATTGCTAGCACGAATGCAACCTATACTCGACCACAGGGAAGTTGTTTCTTCCCACCAATTTGGATTTCGCAATAAACATTCAACAATAGACCAAATTCATCGAATAACAGATATTATAGAGAGATCTCTGGAGGAGAATAAAATATGCTCAGCTATTTTTCTAGACATAGCAAAAGCATTTGACAAAGTGTGGCACAAAGGCTTGTTACTAAAATTAAAAAGATATCTTCCCATCCAATTTGTACATCTAATACAATCATATTTGGAAGATAGAACTTTTAGAGTTAAACAGGAAGGCGAATATTCAGAATTACAGCCAATTAAAGCAGGAATCCCACAGGGCAGTGTTCTGGGACCCATACTATATTTATTATATACTTGTGACATACCTGTTACAGAAAATATTAAACTGGCAACATTTGCAGACGACACTGCAATACTAGCAGTAGGTGAAACATTCGAAGAAACAACTAGACACCTGCAAAATGCAGTAAACAAAATAAACACCTGGAATAATAAATGGCGCATAAAAATCAATGAAGGGAAATCTGCCCATATCGATTTCACCTACAAAAAAATAAATAGTCACCCAGTTAGAATAAACAATAAAATCGTTCCGTACAAGAAAACAGTTAAATATCTAGGGCTACATTTGGACAGCAAATTAAAGTGGCAGGAACATATCAAAAAGAAAACTGAAGAACTAAAACTGAAGTACAAGAAGTTATATTGGTTATTAGGTAGAAGCTCACAACTTACAATCAAAAACAAAGTTTACAAACAAATGCTCCTACCAGTATGGTCCTATGGTCTACAGTTATGGGGCTGTACTAGTGAGGGTAACTATGCTTGCCTGCAAAGAGTCCAAAACCGAATACTAAGAAACATAGTCAACGCTCCATGGTATATCCACAACAAAGACCTACATCGGGAACTTCGTATAGCAACAATCAAAGAAGAAATAAAGAAGATTGCCAAGGGTTATGAAAAACGACTCCACAACCATACAAACAGGGAAGTGTTAGAACTTTTAGATAATCAAAACCTAGTCCGCAGGCTCAAACGCACCAAACCTTTTGAACTTGTGTGATAGTGATAAATCTATAAAAATGTCAGTGTCAGTTTAAATTCGGACAGTGAACCTAGCCACAACAGTGATGTGTGCAACAATAATTATTAAATTCTAAGGTGAACCGTTGGGAATACCTAGGACAGTACAGTAGTAGATTAAGATAAATGTAAAATGCTGGTTAGTCTTAAGATTAGGTGCATTGTTAATTTAATAAATAAAAAAAATATCACTAGCGTGACACAGTATTTTTTTAAATATCCCATTTAAACATACACAAAGCGTCCTTACAAAATTTCAAAAAACCGCCACCATGAGCAGGTCGGTCGATTTTGATTTGACACTTTGTTAACACTGGGAGCGAATAACAACGTAAATTTTTATTGATGTGAATCCGGCTTTAGATAGAGAATGTTCGATTTGATAAATATCACCATAGGCATGTGGCATGTGTTTCGAATCCTGAAAAAACTAATAAATATTAAAAAAAAATAAACGTAGAATGAAAGATCAAATTATTATCGAGAGCCGGAAATCCCTTAGAATAAATAAAAAGTTTCTTTTGAATGAGATATTTGAAATTAAAAATCACACTACATTTTCTCTTAGTTTTTCACCCCTGTAACTTATTAAAATAAACAGTATAGAAGTTTTCAGGGAGTTTCGGCTCTCGATAAGAACGTAATCTTTCATTCTTCGTTTAAATTTTTCAAAAATACTTATTAGTTTTCTCAGGATTTGAAAAAGTGAATCCCATTTAAATAGCATTGGAGCCGAAACTTTGTACCAATCCCCTTAATTACGTTTTATGATTATTGAGGTTTTTTTCTCCACTGTGTGTCCTTAAATATTGTTTCAAAATATTTATTTGAGAAAACCGGTACAAACTAATTTTCACACTTGTACATTTTTTTTCCCAGTTTGCACTATCAAAATGTCTTTTTACATCACCTGCTGTAGTAAACTGCTTAAAACAAAATTCACACTTATGAGGTTTTTCTCCAGTGTGCATCATTAAATGCCTTTTCAAATGACCTCGTTCTCTAAAGTTCCTAAAACAAGTTTCGCACTTATAGGGTTTTTCTTCAGTATGCACTATCAAATGACTTTTTAAATGGCTTTTCTGAGAAAATTGCTTGAAACAAATCTCACACTTGTATGGTTTTTCTCCAGTGTGCACTTTCAAATGTGTTTTCAAAGTACCTTTTAGACTAAACTTTTTACAACAGATTTCACACTTGAATGGTGTTTCTCCAGTGTGCACTTTCAAATGTGTTTTCAAAGTAGTTTTTAGACTAAACTGTTTACAACAGATTTTACACGAGTACGGTTTTTCTCCAGTGTGTACTCTCAAGTGCTCTTTCAAATGTCTTAATACACTAAAATGCTTTAAACAAATTTCACACTTATGAGGTTTTTCTCCAGTGTGCATCATTAAATGCCTTTTCAAATGACCTCGTTCTCTAAAGTTCCTAAAACAAATTTCACACATATAGGGTTTTTCTTCAGTGTGCACTATCAAATGACTTTCCAAATGGCTTTTCTGAGAAAATTGCTTGAAACAAATCTCACACTTGTAAGGTTTTTCCCCAGTGTGCACTCTCAAATGTATTTTCAAACTACTTGTTTGACTAAACTGTTTAAAACAAATTTCACATTTGTAACGTCTTTTTCCACTCTCAACTTTCCTATTTTTATTTAACGGTTTTCCTTCAGTATGTGGATTCGTTATAATTTCCTTCGTAGGATGAATGTTCAGTTATTGCCTCAAAAATTTCCATTTTGTCCTCATGGAGATAATCTAAAAATCAAAGTGACTATAATATAAATATTTGACTCCAAAGGAAAACGAATGTAAAAATAAAGAAATGTATTGATCACATTAAAGGAAGGCTAATAAAATGAAGACAGCTCATGTGTACTCAAAGACATAATAATGGATCTATGCATTATTTCCAGGGCTCTCTCTTGATAAGTAGTATAATTTTGGTTTACTGTTCTCTACATTTGACTACTAGACCGGTCTAGTTAGACTCAAAAATAGGAGTGAGGTTACAATAATTACCATCAAGCTGAAAATTGGCAGGATTGTTCAAAATACCATCATAAATGAGATCTAAAAAGTCCTAATAAATCCGACGCACATCAGAACATCAGAAACGTCCAATTCAGGATACGAAATTTTCATTATTTGCACCCAAGTCATTTTTTTCAAAAAAGCACGCAAACACAGAGTTTTTTAAATGCTGTAATGGGTGGAATACATTTAGAATTTAATTTAATACAAATAAAAACATGGACAATAATAAAAAAAATTATTAAAAAAGACAGGTGAGAAAAACGAGGTCTGGGGTGCAGCTGCACCCGCACCGCCTTACGAGGGTTAATAAAGTTGTCCCAGGAACGCAACTCATCAATATTGGCAATATCATTTTAAAGTCTTCTACTTTAAAATGTATAATACATGTCTGAATTGCTGATATAAATGAGTCAGATTAAATAAATTATTAGAAAAATTTTTTACTAAGCAACAACATTTTTGTTTAATTTAGTAATATTTTGTATTTTGACAATGACACCCCACTTGGGCGTCAAAACGTTAATAAAATCATTTTTTTTTGGTAAAATTGTGGCTTATTTCCCATTGAAAATAGTTTATTAATCATCTTAATAGCTTTTCTTTTTTTGTACATCCTAGAAAAAAAAATGAAAATTCTACCAGTTATAAATTTTACAATACGATCAGTTCTACCTGGCGAGTAGATGGCAAGGCTTAATGTATGTGTAGCGGTTTCATCAGGTGTACCCAAAACATGTCCAATCAGGTGTACTTATTCCAAAACTTAGTAATACTTTCAAACCGGAATACCTAATAATGTACAACTGATAAATGTGACAGATTCACACTGCTTAAAATGCATAAATATACATAATAAGAATAATTGGTGTCAGACAGATTGGTAGATCTATGTCAATTGATGCTAGAAGGCCCAATGTATACATTGGCCCATTGAATATTCCACTAAATAACAATGTTAGTAATGGATAAAAGAGGCCAATGTCAAGTTTGGCCCTTTTAAGGGGGGGTATGGTTTGAAATATTTAATTTTTTTATTATTTCAAATAAAAGTGCATACTTTCAAGAATACTTACTCTCTGAAAATTTCAGATTGATCGGAGTAAAATTACCCAAGATAAAGAGTGTTGAATATCCCTACCTTAGACCCGCTTTGCCGCGGCTTTGCGCCAGCACGCTTGAGCGTATTGAGAAACGTTAAACAATTACTCCGCAATTCAAAAAACATATTCCAATGTTCATCACTTTACAATTTGGCAGACAAATAAGAAGATGAAGATGCAGTTGTCAAAACTTTAAACGCATTTTTCTCAAAACTGCTTTTTCAAATGTGGTGCGACATTGTAACTGAAAAACTACTTGACCGATCTACCTGAAATTTTGCATAGATTTTCTTTAGATATTTCGTGAGGTAACAACGTTGAGATATTTTTCGGTTTGTGCTTATTTTTTATTCAACAATATTAAATCTGATGGTTTTCACAAAATCTTTATCAAAAATTTCGTATTTTTGACTTCTGTGTGATACCAAAAATTCAAAAATCATTAAAAATAAAAAACTTGACATTGTTACCTCGTGAAACTCATAAGCTAATTAAATCTTTTTGAATTTTTTTATTTCGTATGATCCAGTGATGAGTTTAGAGTTTAGATGTTCACCACAAAATCCATTTTTTTGAGCTGCCTGCCAAAATTTGTCACCAATGGCTTATTTTTCAATATTTTGAATTGAATTTTTTCTTAAATATTATTTGAATTGTACTTAATATGTTTATTTAATTTAAAAATAAAATAATTCTACCATAACTTTGAAAAAAATCCACAAAAATGTGCTTGATATATTGATTTCAAACCATACCCCCCCTTAACACATTCACGGACATGACTGCATGCATATGCAGACACTTCAGGGCAGTAGCAGAACCGAACAACGGATCCAGGTGGGGCACGTACCCCCAGGCGGATCAAAAATACACTAGATAGAATAGATTTTATTGAGGTATATTCCAGACTCCTTGAGTTTGTACCATATGTGCCCCCCCCCCAATCGATTTTCTGGATCCGCCCCTGCTTCAGGGACATTACTGTGTAAAGATGGAGGTGAGTCTGTGAATGTGTTAACTGAAACTGATGTGAATTATTTTATTATGACATTGGTTATAATTACACTAATATTACGGCTTTTTAATTGAATTTGACATTGGCTCTTTTAGAATATGAAAGTGTGTATCAAACCATGTTTAACTGGAAACATGGTACTTGAAACATGGTAGTTGGTGTATTCAAAACCTCAAAATTGATACTGGCCCTTTTAGAACTAAGCCACAGATACTTATATGGTTGGTTATTATACTAACCTTTTTCGGTTTTTTGGTCTTCTTCAAATGGGTGAATAATTTCATGTTGATCTATTTGAGTGTTTATAGGAAGTTCCTTCACGTCTAAATAATCATTGGTGTCATGTGTACTTTGCCATTTGGATTCCTCCTTGATTTCACATTTAAAGTCATCCAAAGGAGCATCATCCAGGTCATTACACTCTACTTCTACTTTACAGATTTCCTCCTTAACTTCTTGTTTTACTTCCATTGGATTACACTTGATTTTATATGTATTTCAATAATATTTTTACAACCAAAAAGTGAAATCACTATACAGTTTATACTAGGAAACACACACAGTTTACATTACAAAGAAATCTATTCATTAAAATTGAAAACGAAAACAATGAATTTTATTCAATTTTATTATTAAATCAAATCCAGTTAGTTGCGTCGGTTGCGTCTGCGTCGCGCGTGGCTAGTTGCTGTGACAGTGACACATGACAAGTGGCAGTAACAAATGACAGTGACATTGGGTGCATTCAGCAGACTCAATCGATGACTAATCGCTTAGTGATTTTCTGCTGAATGCCACATAAATTGTCGATTAGTTATCATTCGATGACTTATCGGTCGCCATTTTAAACATCGGTTTTGAAATATGATTTCTTAGCAAATCAAAATAAGATTGACGTATGACGTGTGTCTAATACGTATATTTTAAGTTATATATATTTAAAAAACATGAATTGAAGGCAAGGAAGGCTGAAAGGCATATAAATCACGCTGATAAATATCTGAGCTGCTTTGTTGGATTATTCGTATGTACCTATTAGGTTTACCTATGTCGCCAGAAATTCAAGAATTTGAAACTATGTATGAATTAAATGGGGTTATTTATAAATTACCATTTCTTAATAATTTTTATTTCTGTTCTTGGGGTGTCTTTCACGTATTTGCAAATCATTTTGAAAAATGTGACAGTTGTCATAACCTATTTCGTATGTACATGAAAGTATACCATTCAGAAGAATCGTTAGCGATTACACATCGCTAAGTAATCGATTAGTCATCGCAGTTTTCTGCTGAATGCAGCCAGTGACAATCAATAGTGACAAATGAAGCGTCAAGTTAGCGAAACGGTTTTTTCAACGCTGTGTCTAGGTACACGCTAACGTGTACGCAAATAAAAAAGTTAGGTACACGCGAATTAAACTTCATCAAGCCAGTGACGTCATCATTTAGCGTGCGCGGTGACTTTATATTTTGGTACACGCTATTTTGATATTTTTAGTGTTTGTTGTTTGTTTGATAGAAAATATTTTTATTAAGGGAAGGGGAAGGGAAGCAAAACTATTCAGATGTTTCAAACTTAATTGTAATAAAACAATATGCATATAAAAGTATATATTCAGGTTAGCAAAATAAATATTAGTTAACATGATATATACAAAATACTGCTAAAATAATTTTTATACGTAAGTTAATTATACCAGTTTATTTGGTGTTTATTTTTATTTATACAGGGAGTTGAACTTGTTACGATTTTCATAGAAAATTGGTTATAACTTTGTAAATATCCTGTATAACATAATAAACCTTTATATTTTTGTGATATGGAAGTTAAGAAGATTTCGAACATAAAATAAAATATAGGGTGTTCCATTTAGAAAACATAAGTTTGGTCCGCCAGTATATTATCGAACGCCCTGTAACATTCTAACTAATTTTAGTAATTTTGTAATATGAAGCTCAAAGTTTGCTAAAATTTTTGATACTAACTTTTATTGCTATCTATTACGACGGATCTACGATTGCGGATCTACTGAGCTTTATCACACTAATCACTCGCCCCGTATATTTTATCTTATTACTTCTGCTACCGTTAATCACGAATGTTTGTCTCTTATCTTTTTCATACTGTTTTAGAATGTTGTTAAACTCATTAAAAGAACTAAATAATTGTCCACACTCCATATAGTTAATTTAAAAAAAAAACACTAAACAAGTAAAAAATAAGGAAACTCTTTACAAATCAATATTAAAGTGTAAACATAAGGCGATTAGACAAATTCTAACCACACTCTGACACTCGCGATACTTACAGATACTTAATACTACAGCATACACGCGGCTCAAATTAGCGTGTACCAAAAAACCCAGTCATAGTACACGCTAAATAATGACGTCACTGACTTGATGACGTTTAAGCGTGTACCTAACTTTTTTATTTGCGTACACGTTAGCGTGTACCTAGACACAGCGTTTTTCAAAGTCGTTATTTTGACTTCTACCATAGCTAAAATAATTGCACCTCGTTTGCGGATAATTGCACCATTCAAAATTTCATTTGCGGAATTTCCGTTTTCGATATATAAGCAAATCAAAAGTGGAGATTTCGGCGCAGCGCTAAAAATAAATGTTGATTTTCAGGGTATAAAATGCCGTAAAGTCGCTAAATAACCATATCACCTAATTGCACCTCGTTTGCGGATTATGAATAAACTGGTTTTAATTGAAAATTGTGAAAATTGAAAATGTTATAAAGGAAAAACGATTTAATGTTGGTTGCCTATACTGTAGGGGCAAAGGAATGCCAGAATAATTTTTACTTTTGGTAAACCTAAACTGTAAGGCCATGATACTATAAATAAAGTTCTATGTTATTAAATATATACGTTATTTATAGTATCATGTGTAAGGCTAAAAGTAGTATGTACCATAGTCAAAATAACTCCTCCTGACTTACTAGTAAAGGTAATCCCTCCCTCGAAATTTCATTTGCGGATATTCCATTTTCAAGTTATATCAAAACGAAATTTCTCGGGACAGCGCCAAAGCATATATTTCCATTATCGGGATATTTATTAAAAGCTGTAAAAATAACAATAACTATATCATTTAATTTCTCCTGGTTTGAGGATTACGAATAGACCTGGTTTAAACTAAAATCATAAAAAAAAATTTTCCGAAGAAAAAATTTTTCCATTTTTGTGGTCCTAAACTGTATTTGCAAAAGTATTATCTGTATTGTAATCTATATCTAAAATGATTGCTTCTGACGTAAGAAAATCCCTCCATTCGAAATTTCATTTGCGGATTTTCCATTTTCAAGATAAAACCAAACAAAAAGCAGCGCTAAAAATAAATTTTCATTTTCTGGGTATAAAAAGCCGTAAAATTGCTAAGTAACCATCACCTAATTGCTCCTCGTTTGCGGATTATAAATAAACTGGCTTTAATTAAAAATAATGAAAATTGAAAATTTTATAAAGACAAACGATATTAACGTGGTTGTGGTTGCCTACACTGTAGGGCCAAAGGAATAATCAGCCGTGTGATGGATGACCGAAGTTATCTTTAACGTAAAGTTATCCTGTAGTTAAGTTATAATCATCGAATTGGTGTGACGTATCATATTTAACTTAACTATTTGCGTTATTTCTTGACAGTTCTTAAGTTATCTGGTCACTTTATAAAGACCGCGTCCCACCATCAAATAATTTGATCAAACTGGTTTGAGCAAACTGAAAGTGACAGTTAGTGACGTCACATCCTGAGTGTTCATTGTGGATAATAATGAAAAATTTTAATTTTAAATAAAGTACAAACAAGTTAGACAACTCAATACAAAAAATTTGATCAAACTAGACTGATAGTGAGAGCACAGATTTTTAGAATTTCAAAAAACTGCAATTGTGACGTCACTTTGACGTACTTCCTCAAGTACGTCAAGTTTGCTCAAACTGTTTGATCAAATTATTTGATGGTGAGACGCGGCCTTAACGCGATGTTAAACCTCAAGTTGAGATAACTCTGTAGTTATGCAAGGTATATCAGCTTCTGCGACAATGCAATTTGCATCATGAACCAAAACTAGATCAAGTAATGAGTTAACATTATTATAGATGTTATTGCGTTGGAAAAGATTTTGATAGGAACATATATGATTCATAATATTTATAGCATCTTCTTCGATTAAAGAAATGCCTGGAGCAGGATTAATAGTAATAACAAAGAAAAAATATTAACACAGCTTTTATTTTTATTTACACACTCAAAAAATTAATGTAACAAAAAATAGTTATTTTCCTAACAAGAAGTGCAGAAAGTCATACTTTTCCAAACGCGACTGCAGATTGCCGAAGGACGCGAAGCGGGAGTTCGGCAAGCAGTCTAGTGCGGTAAAGAGACTTTCTGCAAGCGTTAGGAACAATATTTTTTCTATGAGTCTTTAAAAAATGACCAAATCTTAATCAATTAATTTAATTAATATGAAAATACATACACAAATTAATTCTTTGACAAGGTTGTCAAAACCAAACTTTCACCATAATTGGTTAGCATGACGACGATTCAAAACCACTGTTATTGTCTACTGATTTGACTTTCGAATATTATGTCAAAATTATTTTATTTCATTGATAATAATTTCTCAACACAATAAGATATATTTGAAATAAATTAGTAAATAATATCTAAATATTAGTTTATTGCATGTATTATAATTACTTTAAGGCCATATTAACATATCTAAATTAACATGCGTGCGGAAAAGTAAAACGCGTGCAGAAAAGTAAAACGCGTGCGGAAAAGTAACACGCGTGCGGAAAAGTAAAACTTTCTAAACTAAAACGCGTTCGCGAAAATAGACATTTTTGCACGCTCGTAGAAAAAAATATTTTCAAACGTAATAAAACTCAAAATAACGAAATAATATTTCTGTTCGAAATTATAAAAATAGAAATTCGAATAAGTCAGGAAATAAAATTCGAAATTATTTATCCTCTGAGCCTAATATCTAATATCCACAAAAGTGAATCAAGTATAAACTAAAAGAAAAGATGGTTCAGATTTGATTACAATACAGAGCTTCTACTATTTGCTTCCCACATAACAATGATGTTCGTATCATGTTCAAAGCATATACTACCAACATTCGATAGAGTATGTTCTTTTTAGTACATGCATAGTACAACCGTAGCATGTACCATAAAAAACATTCTAAATTTCATGTTCTTTTCATATACTTTAAAGAATATTCTCGTACCGAATATACTGAGCACATTCGTGTACGTAGTATCTCAGAATATTCGTAAAAGTACATTCTAGAAATATACCTTCATAGAATATACTTTAAAAGTATGTGCTTAACACATACTTGTACGTATGCACTTTTAAAAGTGCATACATTTATGTATTTTTTTTTATTTAATTTGATGGCTTTGGTAAAGACCAATTAGCCAGAAAATTTTTACATCTAAGTATAATATTACATATCTAGAATAGGTATATGATACAAGTATAAAACATTTACATAAATATTTAACTAACCTAATAAAAATATATTACAACTAGATATAATGCACACACATACATATTTTTCTAATTAAAAAAAAAGCAAAATCCTTCTTCACGATTATGTATATTTATAAATTATATTAATATATTATATTAATACAATTTATGTATGTACATAGGTATCCCCGACGAATTCATTTCTCAAAATTGGTTTAATTGTAGGTGTTGGAGAACTGTATTCTCCACCCAAATAAATTCTATTTCATAAATAATATTCATACCACGACGCCTCTGAAAAAGTCATAAGTAATTTTATTACGCAGTGCCTGAAGAAATCTTCCAAGAATGTTAATCTCCGCCTCCTTTTACCCAAGCACCCCAACGGAAAGATCTGTTAACGGGATGCAAGGGCAAACAGCAGTCAACTATCAACATTCCTTAAGAACGCACGCATAAACATTTTTCTTTTTCATTACGCTTGTTCGAAGAGTATTCTTCACGTGGCAATTTTGCATATAGCCGATAGAGTGTAAATAATATGTGTTGCGGCGCGCTTTCACGGTAAATAGTTGTTAACTCAAATGTTCACATGTAAAATTCGATTTCTTGCTCTTTTTAACTTCATTACAGTCATAGCAAAATAGAAAGTGTTTTATTTACATAACCAATTCAACAGGCCAGAATTACAGCCTCTTACGGTTCATTAAAAGTTCTCCACTTAGCTATCGAAGGCTTAGCGACACATTGAACTTACTGCAAGTGCAAAACGCTGGAAAGAGACATTGGAACTACTCCAAACTCTCCATGGAGGAATGTTGAACGCCGGCGTCCCTCCAGTAGGTATGGTAAAAAAGTTTAAACATTAATTTGTATTAAAGAAAAAAAAATCGTTTTCATTTTGATTTTACTATGAGTATTTTTACATCGTTGGAATTTAAAGTTTGGAAAGAATACACCATAACCAGATCGTAAAAGATCGGAATAATGCAAACGGAAATGACCCTTCTCATTCTACCTGCGTAGGAATTAACCAGAATTAACAAAGGTTTTATGAAAATGAAAACACAAACATTGAACAGGCACAGGCATTATTTGTATTTGTATCCAATCTATGCTTGATGCTGTTAGGAGAAAGACGAACGACAAAGTATTCGCGGTGTGCAAGTACTTGGAAAGGGAAACGAGAAACGACCGTGCGCGAGTCGCGGAGAAATATTGCAACTATCTCAAATAATTCATATTGTCAATTGAAATTGTCAAATTGACGTATATTTCTTACCTTCTGTCACTGACGCAGAAAAATTATATATTACTCCACAATATTGATATGATATGCAATTATTATATAAAGGTAAATTTAATTAATTGTATTTTGCTTGCAGTACTGCATTTTAATAACTGATTTTATTTACTACATACAATTGTTTACGTTTGCTAAACATAACCTGCATCTTATTTTTTCTTCTTATTATTTTTTTGGACTATGGTCTTGACAATTATCCAGCAACCAGGACTAATATAATTGGCCAATATAATTAAAAGTGCGAATAAAAGTACAGAGCGTAGAAATAGAGGTCGCTTTGCCGAACTTGCACGGTCCCAATACTAGGAACTAGGACTATAGGAACATACATAATATCTTTATTTTGTTTGTGGTGCTTGAAAATATTAAATTCATTTTGGTAACTCAATATTACTTAAATAGTAGGTAAGTACAAAATATATAAATTTAGGTATTTTATAAATTCAGCATGTTTATTTTGATATACGAGGTCTGGCTATTAAATAACGAGACTGTGCGCACAGAAGGCATCCTAGAGGGGAAGAGTGGGAAACGAATGCAGCATTGGATAGCTGGAAGTGTCTACTCTTCCAGTACGAAAACACGTTTTTGTCGCTGTTATAGTAGTATTTTTTCTGTAGAGGTTAGAAAAGAACGTGTTTTTTCCTCGTGCCGATAACAATGTGTGACGAAAAACATGAGCAACGGATTCATGTGAAATTTCTTGTTAAATTAAAAAAAACTCCGACTAAGGAAACGGTTATTCCGAACCTTTCCACCTGGGTAGAGCCACTGAACTGAAATCAAATCCTTTCATCCCTTCGGTGTAATGGACCGTGATAGTGTGACGTCAAAACGTCAAATTTTTTCCGAACACGTTGTGTCTAGGTATACGCTAACATGTACGCAAATAAAAAAGTTAGGTAGAATTAAAGGTCATAACAAATATTTTTCTATCAAACAAACACTAAACATATCAAAATAGCGTGTATCAAAATATACAGTCACTGCCCACGCTAAATAGTCATTAGCTTGATGAAGTTTAACTTTTTTATTTGCGTACATTTTAGCGTGTACCTAGACACAACGTGTTTGGAAACCTTTTTTTGACGTTTTGACGTCACGACTATCGCGGTCCATTACCAAAGCTGCTTATGCTAAATTACCATCTATGAATCGAAAGTCGAATTAGTCAGGAAATAAAATTCGAAATTATTTATCTTCTGAGCTTTTTAAGTTGGAAAAATAAAGTATAACAGAGTGGCGAAATTAAATAGATTAAAAACTCGACACGGGAAATATGAGGCACATCTGCACAAATTAGGAATAATTAATTCATCAGTATGTTTTTGTGATAATGTTTCGATTAGAGATTTAAACCATATTTTCTTGGAATGCAAAATTAACGAGAGATATATAAATCAATTATATTACAGTTTACGACAAACACAAGTTCATTTTCCAATTAGTATAGAATATCTACTAAGTTGTCATAAAATGGAAATATTTAAATTACTCATAAACTACTTGAAAGAAACAAATATAATCATTTAAGTGAAATACGTATAAATATAACAAAACTAATAAATTGAGGTAAAAATAAAATAAAAATCTGTGGCTAACGGACTCGCATCCAAGCCATTTTTTCACACACACACACACACAGAGTGGCGAAATAGTCGACAAGGGAAAATTTAAATGAACTAAATATCTCCTTTATTATTAGTTATTAACTCAATATTGGGACCGTGTAAGTTCGGAAAAGCGACACCTATTTTTATAGCTCAGCAACATTTTTCGCACTTTTAATTATATTGGCCAATTATATTAGTCCTGGTTACTGGAAAATTGTCAAGGCCATAGCCAAAAAAAATATAAGAAGAAAAAGTAAGATGAGGTTATGTTATTAAACGGTAAACAGTTGTATGTAGTAAATAAAATTAGTTATTATAATACAGTACTGCAAGCAAAATACAATTAATTAAATTTACCTTTATATAATAATTATTGCATATCATATCAATATTGTGGAGCAATATATAATTTCTCTTCTTCAATGACAGTAGGTATGAAATATACGTCAATTTTACAATTTCAATTGAGAATATAACAAGTCTGGCTAATTGGCTCTGCCAAAGCCATTTTTCAAAAAAAAAAAATTGAGAATATGAATTATTCCCTCCACGTACTTGCACACCGCGAATAGGTTTTTTAGGGGAGTGCAATTAGAACGAAAACATGCATTGTTTCGGAATAATTCAAACAAGGATATATTTTTCTAAAACTTTTTTTGTTAGTTTATATACATGTTAAAGTAAAAAGTTCTACTCGCAGATCTGGCCGCTAATTGTTTATTAATTGTTTAAACAATAACAATTGTTTTGTATAAATAATTTTAAAAATATCGTTAAATTCATCATTTTACTTTGATCAAATATGTTTCTATTTTGTTTTTGATTATGCTGAATCCGAATATGGCATTGCAATTTGAAAATTTTTGTACATAAGATCTTATACAGTGTGTCTGCGTAGCTAGGAACCACATGGAAAACTTTTTTATTATCAATTTTACGAAAAAAAGTTATTCTTAATAAAATGCTCTGGATAGTCAAAAATCTAAAACTCAACCATCAGATATCAAATTTTACCAATTTTAGACGAGTTATTATTTATAATTTATTATTTATATAAATTATTATTTATAATTTCGTTAAAGAGTAAAGTACCTTTATATTCCAGAATATCAAAAAATGATATTATGAAAAGTTGTTTGAAATTAGAAACTATGTCTAAATATACAATTACATCATTCTAATCGAACATAAAAAAAATTCAATTTTTTCTCAAATAGCGGATACTCATCATATTTTTATTACAATTATCATAACTATTTTATTATCACTTTTACGAAAAAAAGTTATTCTTCATAAAATGCTCTCCCTGGTCTAAAATCTAAGATACAACCATCAGATATCAAACTTTTTTAATTTTATACGAGGCCTGTAAAAAATATGAATTTTTCTTAAGAGTTAAGTGCCTTTATTATTCACAATATTTTAATTACAAGGATGTAATTGAACACTAAAACAAATTTTTTCATTCCAAACAACTTTTCTTAATAACAATTTTCGATATTGTGAAATGTAAAGGTACTTTACTCTTGAGTGAAATTCATATTTTTTGACATACCTCGTATAAAATTAATTAAATTTGATATTTAATGATTGCATCTTAGATTATATACGATGCAGAGTATTGTATAAAGAATAACTTTTTTTCGTAAAACTGATAATAAAAAAGTTATCAATAAGTTCCAAGTTACGCAGACATACTGTATGAGCTAAAAAAATTTTTTTGCTGAACATTTATTATTGGCGAAGCTTATTATTAAATGTATTTTAGGTAAGTTTTACAGAAAAGTTTTGATCACTTTGTATAAACATTTTTTTAGCTGGTAATTTTCGGTTTTTGTGTTACATTTTTGTTATCTTTCTTAATTTTCTTAAAAAGAAATAGTTTATTTCATTTCTAAAGTAAAATAATTTACTGCATTTTAAAGATTACATCCTAAGCTTTAAAAAAGCACTTATAAAACTGTAATAGATTTGTTCAAACTTGAGTAATACTGTCTTAAAGTGGTGGTAATTCTATAAAACTACGAAGATTTCAAAAATTACATTTTTTGAGACTTCATATCATTTGAATTAAATTTTTGAGATTTTTTTTGAATGAAACATCATTTAGTAGGATGCTTGAAAGGTAAGTTGTGCAAAATTGAGAGTCTTTTAAGAAAAATTGTATTAGTTACACATTTTTAAATAATTTTCAAACAAAATTCATATAAGGCTCACTTTCCGCCCACACCGTAATTATGCCCATACATTTTATTTCTTTCTATTATAACCATAAGATAGCTTAATTATTCCTCTTTCATGTTCAGTTTGTAAAATTTCATTTGATCCCTTATTTAAAGAATTACATTAAAATAACTCAACGTGCACTTCGCCGTGCGTTAGTTTACAGTGCGCCAATGTTTGTGAGAAGGGTGACTTTAGCGATATAAATAAAAAATTATATGAGATACAGATTTAATTTTAGAAATTTCTTTATATAAGGTTTTTTTGTAAAATTGTCTGAACTTTTCAATGGTCAAGTCAGTTTTTTTCTAAAATTTATATTTTTGGAGTTATTTAAAAAAACATCTAATTTCGTAGTTCATTTGTTTAATAAAAAATGAAGCACCCACTTCTCGAATAGAACTTTTTGATATGTTGTTTATTAAACATTTCTTTATGAAATTATGAAGTTCTATCTTGTTTGATTTTTTCCAAAATGAAAATCTTAATGCACTCCCCTATTTATCAAGTAAAAAAGAATACAAAAACATTCATACATAACATTCATAAGTTATAAAAGGTTGTGTGAAAAATATTAATTACGTTTTCTGATTATTGAGGTTTTTCTCTTGTGTGTAATTTGAAATGTGTTTCTAAACTACATTTTTCGGTAAATTGCTTAAAACAAATTTCACACTTATGAGGTCTTTCTACAGTGTGCACTTTCAAATGCCTTCTCAAGTTACGGATGTCTCTAAACCCATTACAACAAACTTCACACTTATGATGCTTTTCCCCAGTGTGCACTCTCAAATGTGTTTTCAAACGAGTTGCTGTAAAAAACGGCTTAAAACAAATTTCACACTTATGAGGTTTTTCCCCAGTGTGCACTGTCAGATGTGTTTTCAAATCACGTGTAGCATTAAATTGCCTAAAACAAATTTCACACTTGTAAGGTTTTTCCCCTGTGTGCAATCTCAAATGGTTTTTTAAACTACTGTTTTCAGTAAATTGTTTCAAACAAATTTCACACTTATGAGGTTTTTCTCCAGTGTGCACTCTTAAATGCCTTTTCAAGTTACTTATGTCTCCAAACTGCTTACAACAAACTTCACACTGATGAGGTTTTTCCCCGGTGTGCACTCCCATATGTATTTTCAAACGAGTTGCTGTAAAAAACGGCTTAAAACAAATTTCACACTTATGAGGTTTTTCCCCAGTGTGCACTCTAATATGTGTTTTCAAATCACTTGTAGAAGTAAATTGCTTAAAACAAATTTCACACTTGTAAGGTTTTTCCCCAGTGTGCACTCTCAAATGATTTTTTAAATGGCTATTTTCAGTAAATCTCTTTAAACAAATATCACACTTATAACGTTTTTCCCCTGTATGCACTATCAAATGTCTTCTCAAATTACTTGCATGACTAAACTGCTTAAAACAAATTTTGCACTTATGAGGTTTTATTCCAGTGTGTACCAACAAATGTTGTTTCAAGTAACTTACTGTAGTAAATTGCTTAAAACAAATTTGACACTTATGGGGTTTCTCGGCTTCACACTTATAAGGTTTTTCTCCGGCGTGCATCATCAAATGCCTTTTCAAATAACCTCGTTCTCTAAACTGTTTAAAACAAATTTCACACTTATGAGGTTTTTCCCCAGTGTGCACTCTCAAATGATTTTTCAAACTATTTGCTTCACTAAATTGCTTAAAACAAATTTCACACTTGTGAGGTTTTTCCCCAGTGTGCACTCTAAAATGTATTTTCAACTGACTTGCTCTAATAAACTGTTTAGAGCAAATTTCACACTTATGAGTTTTTTCCGCGGTGTGCAAGACTAAATGTCTTTTCAAATCTTTTACATGCATAAACCTCTTAAAACACATTTCACATTTGTGAGGTTTTTCCCCTGTGTGCGCTATCGAATGTCTTTTCAATTGACTTGCTTGAATAAATTGCTTGAAACAAATTTCACACTTATGAGGTTTTTCTCCACTATGAATTTTCATACGGTATTTGAAGTTACCTATAAACCTAAACTGCTTAGAACAAATTTCACACTTATGAGGTTTTTCCCCAGTGTGTACTCTTAAATGAATTTTCAACTTACTTTCTATACTAAACTGCTTAAAACAAATTTCACACTTATGAGGTTTTTCGTGCACTTTCAAATGCATTTTCAAATTGCTTGAGTCAATAAATCGCTTAAAACAAATTTCACATTTGTAGGGTTTTACCTCACTGTGTACTCTCATATGTATTTCCAACTGTCTTCCTCTTAGAAATGTCTTAAGACAAATTTTACACTTGTGAAGTTTTTCTCCAGTGTGAACTATCATGTGCTCAGTTAAATGACCTTTTCGTGCAAACTGTTTGAGACAAATTTCACATTCGTGATGTCTTTTTCCAGTCACCACTTTCCTATTTTTATTTAATGGTTTTCCTTCAGCACGTGGATTCATAGAATTTCCTTCGTGGGATGAATGTTCATCTATTGCCTCCAAAATTTCCACTTTGTCCTCTTGGAGATAATCTAAAAATCACACTGACTATAATATAAATATTTAAACGTCAACAGGTGTATGTTTTCAAAAAAACTAATAGTGTGTAAAAATTTTATTGAAAATTAGCATATCTAAATGCCATCATCAGAGCTATCGTCTTATAGGTATAAATACCTCAAAAGAGAGTAATTGTTGACCAACACATTACAATATTTAAAATTGACTCAGGGCTAAGCGTCTGGTCATGAGTAAAACTCTTTAAAACATATAAAATATCACATTAATGTGAATACTACACAATGGCTACCATTTTACATTGTTCACTGTTAATGACAACTTTGAAATTATGAAGAACGGAAATCTTCATCATTTAATTGTCATTAATTTTTACATATTTGGATAATTCTCATAACACTAATAGGTTATATGGGTTAAATAAAAGTTATTACGTTTTATAATTATTGAGGATATTTTTCTCCACTATGCGTCCTTAAATGATGTTTCAAAATATTTATATGAGAAAACCGGTAAAAACTAATTTTTACACTTGTAAGTTTTTTTCCCAGTATGCACTTTCAAATGTCGTTTTACATGACCTGCTGTAGTAAATTGCTTAAAACAAATTTCACACTTATGAGGTTTTTCTCCAGTGTGCATCATCAAATGCCTTTTCAAATGACCTCGTTCCCTAAAATTCCCAAAACAAATTTCGCACTTATAACGTTTCTCTTCAGTGTGCACTATCAAATGACTTTCCAAATGGCTTTTCTGAGAAAATTGCTTCAAACAAATCTCACACTTGTAAGGTTTTTCTCCAGTGTGCACTCTCAAATGTCTTTTCAAATCACTTGTAGCAGTAAACTTCTTAAAACAAATTTCACACGTATGAGGTTTTTCCCCAGTGTGCACTCTCAAATGTTTTTTCAAATGAAATATTCGACTAAACAGCTTAAAACAAATTTCACATTTGTAGGGTCTTTCACCAGTGTGTACTCTCAAATGTATTTTCAAAGCATTCGCTGCATTAAACTGCTTAAAACAAATTTCACACTTGTGAGGTTTTTCTCCAGTGTGAACAATCATGTGCTCAGTTAAATGACCTTTTCGTGCAAACTGTTTGTGATGCCTTTTTCCAGTCACCACTTTCCTATTTTTATTTAATGTTTTTCCATCAGCACGTGGATTCATAGAATTTCCTTCGTGGGATGAATGTTCAGCTATTGCCTCCAAAATTTCCACTTTGTCCTCTTGGAGATAATCTAAAAATCACACTGACTATAATATAAATATTTAAACGTCAACAGGTGTATGTTTTCAAAAAAACTGATAGTGTGTAAAAATTTTATTAAAAATTAGCATATCTAAATGCCATCATCAGAGCTATCGTCTTATAGGTATAAATACCTCAAAGGAGAGTAACCCAACACATTACAATATTTAAAATTGACTCAGGGCTAAGCGTCTGGTCATGAGTAAAACTCTTTAAAATATATAAAATATAACATTAAGGCTATGGGTACATAATTCGCAAATATTTTACGGCTATCCCTACCTTTTCTGTCTTTACATGGCAAATTACGTGTAGTAAAATTCACACTGGTATGGATATGTACATATTACTAGAATGTCATTCTACTTGACAATGTCATAACTATTCTTTTTCTCATGAACATCTTTCAGTGCGTCACAGTTTTTCGATTTCTCTCTAACGCATTAAATTGTATGTGACAGAAAAAAAGGCACGTCTTTGAATACTTTGGTAATTATTCTAGTTCGGTGATTATTCTAGTTGTCGATAGATGGCACCATAATCAAAAAAGAATTATTTATTAAATAAAATAATAATATTATCAATATAATCTGTACAATTTATAAGACTATACAAATGAAAGAAAATACCATTTTATAAATGCAATAGACACAATTGATTTGGTTTTATTCCAAATTGAAAATAAAATTTGACAACTGTCAGATTTAACAAAAATGTCACGTTAGAATAAATGTCATAAATGTGTATTATCACGGACTAACCTTTTTTTCTATAATTTGTGACGCACTGAAAAATGTTCATGAAAAGGAGAATAGCTTAAAGAGATGGCTTTTGAATGTTCTTGGATAACTGTTATTTTTTGTATAATTGCAAATTATTAATTCAGTTAATAAATGTGCTAATTTTTTCACTAGCTATGTATTCAGTGATTGTAATAATTTATATGTACCTTCAACAAAAACTAATACTCAATCCAGAAAAGAGGAAAAGTGTTAAAGTGATTTTTTAATAATATATTGTTACTATGGAACACTTACAATTTTGAACATCTTTAACAACAAAATATATACTTGGATCACAGAATATATCTTAATGTATTCTCTGCTTCTATCTTCCATAAATAATACACAATAAATAACTTTTTATAAAGTTCACCTCTTACATCAATTATTTATCAAATACACTACAATATATCAATATTATTTAATCAACACCTAAAAATATTCCCGATTCATGTCAAATAATTATTTAAAATTGTCACTGATTGTCAGTGTCTGACTGACAGTATTCTATTAGACTAAGTGCGTTGTAAGACAAAGATAGGTTTGGAAAGTATTACCACGGACCACGGTTCTTAGACATTACTACGGTTGTATAAATCGACTAACCAATGAACATTAAGGGTGAGATTACGTCACGAGAGTTTACTGTCATTTGAATCGTAATATGATTTTTTTCGAATCCTGAGAAAACCAAGTATTTTAGAAAAATTTAAACGCAGGATGCAAGATTACATTATTACCGAGGGCGGAAAGCCCCTTAGAATAAACAAGCAGATTCTATTGAATGAAATATTTGAAATTAACTATCACACTTCTCTTTTATTTTCAGCCCTGTAACTTATTAAAATAAACATTATAGAAGTTTTCAGGGACTTTCAGCCCTCGGTAATAATGTAGTCTTTCATTCTGAGTTTAAATTTTTCAAAAATATTTATTAGTTTTCTCAGGATTCGAAAAAAATGAATACAATTAAAACACATTGAGAATTTTGACATGCGTCAAAGTTTTGCATTAACTCAATGTAAAATTCTGAACTGTTGAATTCCAGCTTCCCTAATAATTATTTTACATCAAAAGGCATTAGAAACTATTTGAAGAGGATTAAAATCTGTATTGGAAATAACTGTTAAAATTGGTCTACGTAATTAAACATATTCCAAAATTTTGTAAAAATGTAATACATTTTAGTTTTCAGCCCAAATTTAGGCCACACACAATGCAATAATGTTCACATTTTTGAACTGTCAATATTTTTATTTTATCATCTATTGTTTAAAAACAATACAGTTGATAAGATACCCTCAGTTGCGGAGAAAGGATTAATAATAAAGATTTTTTTATTCAGTCAATGGTGTGAGCACTGTCAGCATAGTAACGTGTGGCCTTACTTTTACACGCATACCTATTGTGGCAAATGTATCATATTTTTCAAAATTTTGGAATGCATTTAAATCGTAGAACAATAGGGCTTTTCATTCACAGTCATTTGTTTCGAGCTTCTGTCATATGTTGTATAATCTGTGTATAATATTAATATACACAGATTATACAACATATGACAGAAGCTCGAAACAAATGACAATCGATGAAAAGCCCTATAATCGTAGAATACAGATTTTAATCCTCTCTACAAGTATTCTCTCATGACTTTTGATGTAGAATAATTAGGGAAGCAGGAATTCAACAATTCAGAATTTTACATTGAGTTTCCTATGGCCCTTTTTACGATTCACCACCCGGTATAAGATAAAATGTGTACTATTTGTCTTATTATTTCATAATAACACAAATAATACACAATATATACATAATAACTCACATTCAATAATCGAAAATAATTTAAAAATATGGGAATGTAAACTCTTGTGACGTAAAGTCAAAAATATAAGTCTCCCCACCACCGTCGGACAAGACAACCGTAATAAAGTCTAATAACCGTGACCACGGACATTGTGTTCATTTTTTTCGAATCCTGAAAGAACCAATAAATATTTTTGAAAAATCTAAACGCAGAATGAAAGACTAAATTATTACCGAGGGCCGAAAGTCCCTTAGAATAAATAAAAAGTTGATTTTGAATGAGATATTTGACATTAAAAGTAACACTAAGTTTTCTCTTAGTTTTTCACCCCTGTAACTTATTAAAATAAACATTATAGAAGTTCCGAGGGACTTTCGGCCCTCGCTAATAACGTAATTTTCATTCTGCGTTTAAGTTTTTTTAAAAATACTTATTAGTTTACTCAGGATTCGAAAAAAATGAATCCCCATTTGAATAGCATTGCAGCCGAAAAACCGTACCGATCCTCTTAATCTGAATACTACACAATGGCTACCATTTTACATTGTTCACTGTTAATGACAACTTTGAAATGATGAAGAACGGAAATCTTCATCATTTAATTGTCATTAATTTTTACATATTGGGATAATTCTCATAACACTAATAGGTTATATGGGTTGAATAAAAGTTATTACGTTTTATAATTATTGAGGATTTTTTTCTCCACTATGCGTCCTTAAATGATGTTTCAAAATATTTATTTGAGAAAACCGGTAAAAACTAATTTTTACACTTGTAAGTTTTTTTCCCAGTATGCACTTTCAAATGTCTTTTTACATGACCTGCTGTAGTAAATTGCTTAAAACAAATTTCACACTTATGAGGTTTTTCTCCAGTGTGCATCATCAAATGCATTTTCAAATGACCTCGTTCCCTAAAATTCCCAAAACAAATTTCGCACTTATAACGTTTCTCTTCAGTGTGCACTATCAAATGACTTTCCAAATGGCTTTTCTGAGAAAATTGCTTCAAACAAATCTCACACTTGTAAGGTTTTTCTCCAGTGTGCACTCTCAAATGTCTTTTCAAATCACTTGTAGCAGTAAACTTCTTAAAACAAATTTCACACGTATGAGGTTTTTCCCCAGTGTGCACTCTCAAATGTTTTTTCAAATGAAATATTCGACTAAACAGCTTAAAACACATTTCACATTTGTAGGGTCTTTCACCAGTGTGTACTCTCAAATGTATTTTCAAAGCATTCGCTGCATTAAACTGCTTAAAACAAATTTCACACTTGTGAGGTTTTTCTCCAGTGTGAACTATCATGTGCTCAGTTAAATGAGCTTTTCGTGCAAACTGTTTGAGACAAATTTCACATTTGTAATGCCTTTTTCCAGTCAGAACTTTCCTATTTTTATTTAATGTTTTACCTTCAGCATGTGGATTCCTAGAATTTCCTTCGTGGGATGACTGTTCAGCTATTGCCTCCAAAATTTCCACTTTGTCCTCTTGGAGATAATCTAAAAATCATACTGACTATAATATAAATATTTAAACGTCAACAGGTGTATGTTTTCAAAAAAACTGATAGTGTGTAAAAATTTTATTAAAAATTAGCATATTTAAATGCCATCATCAGAGCTATCGTCTTATAAGTATAAATACCTCAAAGGAGAGTAATTGTTGACTAACACATTACAATATTTAAAATTGACTCAGGGCTAAGCGTCTGGTCATGAGTAAAACTCTTTAAAACATATAAAATATCACATTAATGTGAATACTACACAATGGCTACCATTTTACATTGTTCACTGTTAATGACAACTTTGAAATGATGAAGAACGGAAATCTTCATCATTTAATTGTCATTAATTTTTACATATTTGGATAATTCTCTTGACACCAATAGGTTATATGGGTTGAATAAAAGTTATTACGTTTTATAATTATTGAGAATTTTTTCTCCACTATGCGTCCTTAAATGATGAATGAATGAATGAATGAACTTTATTCAAAAAAAAATTTACAGCTTTGTATACATATATAAATAAAATATTTGAGTAAAGTAGTACATATACCGATAAGTGTCTGCACACTTGTTTCGGTTACATAATAATATAAATAGGTATAATTTATAATCTATAAAACTATGTATTTTACTAGGAGTAAAATTGACAGACAAAAAGCAAAACAACTGGGTCAGAAATAGAACAAAAGTCAAAGACGCAGGCCAACATATAAACAGGCTAAAATGGAGCTTCGCAGGTCATAACGCTAGACAAACGGACAATAGGTGGAATACCATGATACAACAATGGAGACCATGAAGAGGAAAGAGAGCAAGAGGACGACCCCAGATGAGATGGGGAGACGACATTAAAAAGATAGGAGGAACGCACTGGAAACAGAAAGCACTAAACAGAAGCGAATGGAGGAAACTGGGGGAAGCCTATGTTCAGAATTGGACGAATTAAAGGGCAAAAGAAGAAAACTATGTATAAAAATTTGAAATTAAAATGATATAGATTATTCAATTCGAGGGAAATATAAATTCAACAATATGTACAATATAAAATTTATAAAAATCAATTTAAGTTAAAAATATTAATGTCTAATAATATAATAAAAAGTAACAAAAACATTTAAATCTAACAATTCAATCTACCAATGGATCATTATAATATATCAAAGTAGTTGTGTATAATTGATCTGTCTGTATTCAAAAGAAATATTTTCAATTGGTGTTTAAAACTATGTAAATTAACAATGTACCTAATATAGTCCGGAATAGTATTATCTAGTTTGGGAGCCATGTAAATATACGATTTTTGTGTACTAGTTTTATTCATAAGAGGAACAATAAAATGGTCTCTTTGACGAGTATTATATTGGTGTGTTGGTAGTGCATCTAAACTTTTATTTGAATAAAACCTGATGCCAGAACACAGATAGTATAACTGCCTTACATCCAAAATTTTCATTTCAGTATATAGACTATCAGATGCATACACTGTACTTCTGGACAAGATTAATTTAAGAAATTTTCTTTGCTGAAAATATTGAAAATGATGTTTCAAAATATTTATTTGAGAAAACCGGTAAAAACTAATTTTTACACTTGTAAGTTTTTTTCCCAGTATGCACTTTCAAATGTCTTTTTACATGACCTGGTGTAGTAAATTGCTTAAAACAAATTTCACACTTATGAGGTTTTTCTCCAGTGTGCATCATCAAATGCCTTTTCAAATGACCTCGTTCCCTAAAATTCCCAAAACAAATTTCGCACTTATAACGTTTTTCTTCAGTGTGCACTATCAAATGACTTTCTAAATGGCTTTTCTGAGAAAATTGCTTGAAACAAATCTCACACTTGTAAGGTTTTTCTCCAGTGTGCACTCTCAAATGTCTTTTCAAATCACTTGTAGCAGTAAACTTCTTAAAACAAATTTCACACGTATGAGGTTTTTCTCCAGTGTGCACTCTCAAATGTCTTTTCAAATCACTTGTAGCAGTAAACTTCTTAAAACAAATTTCACACGTATGAGGTTTTTCCCCAGTGTGTAGTCTCAAATGTATTTTCAAAGCATTCGCTGCATTAAACTGCTTAAAACAAATTTCACACTTATGAGGTTTTTCACCAGTGTGCACTCTCAAATGGTGTTTCAAATGACTTGTTTGATTAAATTGCTTAAAACAAATTTCACACTTGTGACGTTTTTCTCCAGTGTGAACTATCATGTGCTCAGTTAAATGACTTTTTCGTGCAAACTGTTTGAGACAAATTTCACATTTGTAATGCCTTTTTCCAGTCAGAACTTTCCTATTTTTCTTTAATGTTTTCCCTTCAGCATGTGGATTCGTATAATTTCCTTCGTGGGATGAATGTTCAGTTATTGCTTCCAAAGTTTCCATTTTGTCCTCATGGAGATAATCTAAAAATCACACTCACTGTAATATAAATATCTGACTACAAGTGAAAATGAATGTAAAAATAAAGAAATGCAATGATCACATTAAAGGTTAATAAAATGTAAGGGGGTTCGGACAAAAAATCCCCACAAATTATACCTGGATAAAAAATCTCGGGACAATAATAATCCTCACAAATTTTTTTTTGGATAAAGTATCCTCACAAAAAATAAGATAATACCTTAAGATTTATGAACTCATTCACAAAATGTATTTTCTCTCTCTAACTTATGTAGGTCTTATCTTATGTAACTCATGTATGTATCTCTCTAATTCACTCCACTATTGTTTAATTTTAGATTTATTTATATGTATCAATTTACTCCGCTATTATAAAAAATTCAGACTCGGCTCAATGATATCAAATAATCGTAATTTAGAGAGGAATCTATTCATGTCAATTTTATTGCACTTGAGTGACATTTTCCATAAGATGCGTGCGGTCTCCTTTACAAAAAGGAACAGGTTTTTTGAAAGATCAATCAAGATTATCGTTTTCAGGACCAGCAGGTAGGGGCCGTTCAAGTATTACGTAACGCAGGTTGGGGGAGGGGGTCAAAAATCTTCAAAAATTGCGCTACGCAATAGTTAAACGCCCATTACAGTGCGTTACGTAGGGGGAGGGGGGTCAAAAATCTTTAAAAATCGGGTTACGTAATACTTGAACGCTCCCTTACCATCACGAAGAGGAAATGATTTGAACATAGTTATTCAAAGCAGAGTGAGCAAAATATTTAAGCGAATAATATTACAACGAAGAAATACTGAATAGATGGAGAGAATACTTCGAAGAGCTTCTAAATGAAATTCCCACAACAGAATATGCAGAAGAAGAAGAAGGAGAACCGAATGAAAATATTGATCAAGAAGAAATACAGGAAAGACCACCTAATGAAAAAGAAATAATAGAGAAACTAAAGAAAAACAAGAGCCCAGGTAAGGATGAAGTAACAGCTGAAATGTTTAAATATGGAGGACCAGTACTAATTAAGCATTTGGAAGAGCTGATAAAAGAAATTTGGGAACAAGAACACATACCAAAAGAATGGACTGAAGCCACACTGTGTCCAATTCACAAAAAAGACGACAAAAGTTTATGCCATAATTACAGGGGAATAGCCCTACTAAAGGTTGCATATAAAATACTTGCAGTACATATAAAAGACAAGATAACACAAAAGATAGATAATGACATAGGAGAATATCAATGTGGATTCAGAAGAGGACGCAGCACGGTGGATCAAATTTTCCTGCTGCGTGAGATACAAGCGAAAAGCTACGAATACGGGAAATCTACAATGGCCCTATTCATCGACTTTAAACAAGCTTTTGACAGAGTTAAACGAAAAGAAATATACAAAGCACTATGTGAAATTGGAATTAGTGAAAAACTAATAAAGATGGTAAAAGTTACACTCAGAGAAACAGAGAACAGGGTTAAAATAAATGGAAAGGAAATCAATAAGTTTAGGGTCGGCGAAGGGGTACGACAAGGAGACCCACTGTCATCATTGTTGTTCAGTATCCTTCTTGAAATGGTCATCAGAGAAGCCGAAATTAACAGGACAGGACTTGTATACCAACGAAAACACCAATGCTTGGCATTCGCTGATGACATAGTGCTAATAGCCAGAAGTAAACAAGAATTAAAAGAAATACTAAAAAGACTAGAGGCGATAGGAAGAAAGAAAGGGATATACATAAACGAAGAAAAGACTAAATATGTATATGGAATGGATAAAACGAGAATACACGCAAGGGCAATATCTGACAATAAACACAGAGGCAAAAATATATACATTCGAAGAAGTAGAGAGATTCCAATATCTAGGAGCGACATTCACTAGGAGACCAAATATAAAAGAAGAAATCCAAGCAAGAATTATGGCTGTTAATCGTTGTATCTTTGCTCTAAACAACTTATTAAGAAATAAAAACATATCTAGAGGGGCTAAGATAAGAAAATACAAGACAGTGATAAGACCTATAGTATTGTATGCCAGTGAAACATGGACGATGAACAAATCCGAGCAAGTCATGCTTAAAGTGTGGGAAAGAAAAGTCCTAAGAAAAATATTTGGCGGAAAGATATGGAATGGAATGTGGATAAGAAGACCAAATGTAGAACTGGAGAGGATGTATGGTGAACCAAACATAGTAGGGATCATAAAATCACAAAGACTGAGATGGTTGGGACATATCCAAAGGATGCCAAACACGAGACTTCCCAAAAGAACACTAACGGGAGGAATAGGAGGAAGGAAGAAGAAAGGTAGACCGAAAACCAGATGGAAGAAAGATGTTGAAAAAGAAATAGAAGAACTGAAAATCACAAATTGGAAAAATAAAGCAGCAAATAGGAGAGATTGAAAAAGAATAGTAAACCAAGCCATGGGCCTTCTAGACCTGGAGAGCTAAACTATATAGATTCCCACAGCCTTAGCCCATTCCGCATATTTATCATCATAAAAAAAACTCACTCTTTTGTCATGTACAGTTACGGCCAGTGAATAATTTACAGGCTGGTTTATCTAGGAGCCGATTTTTTAAATTTTTACCTCGTTTAAAAGCACCACTTGCGTCAACGTGACGTTGCCAGTGGTGTACCTAGAATAGGCTGATTAAATTTAAAAAATCAAAATAATAAAAATAAATTTTACAAAATTTATCAAAATGAAAAATATAGAAAGAAGATTTTTTGAATAAAATGGATTATGGTCTTAATATGGTTTAGTTTCTTATTTTATTTTTCAACACTCACGAAATTTTTGACAAGCATTGACTTTTTGAGATTTTTGACTTTGACATTTATCAAATCCGTACGACACTGCAATTTTACAGTATTACAATATAAAAATTAAAGTGTAAACTATTCAGTGACCGTAACTGTACCTACACTGTTTTGTCGAGTTTTCGACATGGAATTAATAATAATAATAATAATATAGAGTTATATAGAGATATGGAGAATTATGGTTTATGGTTAGGATCGCTGCCTGGGGATCGCCAGGGCACGTCTGGAGCCGGCGCTGGACGTGACAGCATGCGGGACGTCGGTGGCAGGGTGTTGAGGAGGCGGGCCCCTGTCACACAAACAGCTACAGCCCAACAACAACAGCCACAAGCGAGCCAAACAACAGCAAGAGCTCCACTCGCTGAAGGTGCTGCGCTGGAACATCAGCCGGCGCTCACTCAAGCGGGACGACCGAGGCAGCGCATGAAATGGACTGTGTCCATTAACGAAAGCATTTTGCGCTCCTATTATAAGGTGACAAACCTCGGTCAATAAACGATCGGCTACAGACAACAGCTGTATGCCGAATTTTGCAGGGAGTACCCAGATATTCAAGTATCGGAGCAAAATGATATTAATATGCACTTTTAACTAGACAAGTGCCGAGTTTTAAATATAGTCAGAGGAAAGATACAGCCCGGTGGATTCGATATGCAAAATGGCCAGAACATCGAGGCATGGGTGAAAACGATATATACAAATATCTTGGAGTAAAGCAGGCGCGGAAAATTGACCATAAGCAAATGAAAACTGAGATAACTACTGAGTTTATACGAAGGATAAAACAGCTGCTTCGTTCACAGCTTAACAGTAAAAATTTGTTTAAGGCACTAAACACCTACGCTTGTTCCGCGCTTAGCTATTCATTTGGTATTGTTAAGTGGACAAAAACAGATATAGAAAATCTTCAGCGAAAAGTACGAACACACCTCACAAAGGCACAAAAACACCATCCTAAAAGTGCAGTAGAAAGAACGACATTACCACGGAATCTAGGAAGAAGGGGACTTATGGATATAGGTGAGCAATTAGATAAACAAATTGCCAATTTAAGATCTTATTTTCAGATGCAAGCTGAGACATCTACTCTACATCGCGCTATTTGCGCAGTAGATGACACAACACCGATCAAACTGAGGGAACCAGAAATGCGCATAAACCACCTCACTAAAGACGAAAAAATGCGCACCTGGATGGGTAAACCTCTGCACGGGCGACATCCCAATGAGGTCAGCCAAGACTATGTCGACAATACAGCGTCGAACTATTGGTTGACATCAGGAAAGATGTTCCCTGAAACGGAGGGTTCATTACTGGCCATTCAAGATCAGGTTATACCAACCAGAAATTACCTGAAATATATCATCAAAGACCCTCAGGTTCAAAACGACAGATGCCGATATGGATGTCAAGCCCAAGAAACCATCCAACATCTTACAGGGGGCTGCCAGGCATTTGCTGCAACTGAATACAAGGAACGGCATGACGCAGTTGGAAAAATACTTCATCAAGAGATAGCTATCAAGCTGGGACTTCTCCAAACGGACCATCTCCCGTATTATCAATACGTCCCCGAGAGTATGCTTGAGGATGGCAACTACAAGCTATACTGGGACCGCACTGTGCTCACAGACCAAACAGTGGCACATAATAGACCAGATCTCGTACTAGTTAATAAATTAACAAGACAAACAACACTAATTGATGTGGCGATACCTAACAACAATAATCTACGTAGTAAATTTACTGAAAAGATCGCCAAATACAGAGATCTGGAAATTCAAATACGAAGGCAATGGAGAATGCAAAGTACCCAGACGATACCTATTATTATGTCTACTACTGGAGTCATTCCGAAGACCCTCCTCGAAAGCATAAAAAAGCTGGGTCTAAATGAACACCTTTATAAGACCATGCAGAAAGCTGTACTACTCGCGACGGCCAGATGCGTACGAAAATTTCTGGGAGAAACTCCAGCATACCAAGTCACCTAGGGCTCGATAACACGGAAAGAGTCCCACCAGAGCTCAATCCTTTTGATACCGTAGGTATCTGGGATGAGTCAATTTTCCCCTTAGAGGGAGTGTGAGCCGTATGGCTAAATCTGGAATAGAGTTTATATATAGCAAAAAAATTGTACAATACAAAAGATATATCACAATATATAAATAAACCCAGTTTCTCACAGAAGTTGTGAGCCACATGGACTACACGTGAGGTTTGAGTTTTTTTAACACTGTTCTAAGTACAAATTCTAATATTTTTACAACAATTTTACAATTTTAAAAGAGAAATATGGAAACTTTTGATAAATTAAAATTAAAATTAGTAGAAAAAAAGAGTTACTTATCTAACATTTCAGTTCCTTACTTTTTTACTTTTTACAACATACAACAATTAAATTTCAACAATTTTACAACATTAAAATATAAATATGGAATCTATTGACAGATTAAAACTAATAAAACACAAAATTATTTATCTAATTTCAGCTCATTACTACCTATTCACTAATTCACGTAATTTATGTCTGTTACCATGGATCCACTTTTTTAACTCTTTTTTAAATTTTTTATAATTGTATATTACTTTAATGGTAGACGGTAGGTTATTGAAAATTTTTGGTCCCAAAAAATCAATGCAACGTTGGCCGATTGTTTTTTCTTTTTTTGGTACTGTTGTTAAATTTCTATTTCTAATTTGGTATGTATAGTGGGTACAATCCAGAAATGATTTCTCGTTGTGTAAATACAATAAAGATTTGTAAGAGTACAACTGGTTTAGATCCATGAAATGACTGTCAGTAAATAACTGCTCCACTGAAGACCTTATACCCCTTCTATATATTACTCTAATAATCCAATTTTGTATAATGTTTAGATTTTTAAGGTGAGCATTGTAGGCTCCACCCCAACCAATAATCCCATAGGCCAATTGTGATTGTACGATTTTAATTCAAAATTTGATAATCGATATTATAATTCATGCTCAATATTAACTGCTAATCATTATTTTCGTACCGGTTTCATGTCGATAGCTATAACTCCCATTCGCTGCGGCTGAAAAACATTAGAGTCGATTGCATTCACGGGAAAACTTTTACAGAAACTATTCGGAATTTTTTGTGGGGAGTTTTTGTCCGGGGATAATTTGTCTGGGGATTTTTTGTCCAGTTGTGAGTCAAGAGCGGTACAGAAATAATATTGTGACACTTTTTGTCGGGGATTTAAAGACCTTTTGTCGTGCGCGTAATTTAAGAATCCGTAAGCAATGATTTCAAAAGGATGGCGCAACAAGCCATACAGTTATTATGTTTAACATAATATTGGATGCAATAATAAAACAAGTGAAGAAAAAAAGAGGGTACAAAATGGGCAATAGAGAGATAAAAATACTCTGTTACGCTGATGACACCGTGTTAGTAGCAGAGTGCGAAGACGACCTACAAAGATTATTGCACGAGTTCAACATTAACGCAAAAGAAATGAATATGAAAATATCAGCCCAAAAAACGAAAAGCTTAGTAATTACCAAAGAACCAATAAGATGCAAATTGGAGTTAGACAATCAAATTATACAACAAGTAATGACTTTCAAATATCTGGGAATTAATCTATCAGCCGACAACAATATCGAAGAAGAGGTAAAAGACCAAATAATTAAAGCCAGTAGAACGGCCGGATGCCTAAACGACACAATTTGGAAAAACAACCACCTAAGATTGGAAACAAAGGCCCGAATATATAAGTCAGTTATTAGGCCAGTTATGACTTACACGGCCGAAACAAGACCAGATACAAGCAAAACACGAAGACATCTGGAAACCAACGAAATGAAGATCTTAAGAAGGATTTCTGGAAAAGGACTACACGATAGGGTAAGAAGTGAGGAAATCAGACGCATTTGTGGGGTAGACAATATAAATACCTGGGTAAAGAACAGAAAAGAAGAGTGGAATGAGCACATAAGCAGGATGTCTGAATCAAGGATAGTAAGAATAGCCAGGGACAAGTCACCGTTAGGCAGGAGAAGTATAGGACGCCCAAGGAAAAGATGGAATGATAACTTAGGGGCAGAATGAAAGGCACCGTTGAAGAAAAACAGGCAGTACTACCTATATAAAAGAAGAAGAATATTATTTAATCAACAACTCAAAATATTCCCGATGCCATGTCAAATATTTAATATTGTCACTGTCTTGTCATCATATTCTATTCGACTCAGTGCGTTGTATGACAAAGATAGCAAATGTTTTTTTTTATTTAATTTGATGGCTTAAGGTGGATTCACATCAATAAAAATTTGTGTGTGTGTGTGTGTGTTGTATTTTAAAATACAGATAAAATATTTGCGGCACAAATTTAAACCTGGTAATAAATATTTATTTTGTGTGTTGTACCGCCGAATGAACTTAGCGACAAGTGGATAATCAAGTCCACATTAACACTACTGTGCGGCGAAAATTTCTTTGAAGTCGACTGAAAGACCGATGGCACGACGGATAGCGTGCGTTGTATGTCACGAAAATATTTTTGCATAAATCCATGCGGCGCGGCGCACAGTCCACATCAACAAAAAGTTCAACGCACACGAGCAAATTTGTGTCAAATACAATATTCGCCCCTTGCGTCTCCCCACTATTTACAGTCACGTGACACGCTGTCAGATTTTGTAAGGACGTTTTAACCAGAGAACAACAACCACAGAGAAACGACACGACCGTACTTAAAACGTGTACCGTTTTTGAAGACGCATGCGCGAACCTGGTTGCTTTAAGTGTTTCCAATACATGCTAATTCTGTCCCTCTGGTTGTTTTACGATAGTCCGTAGGCGTGTATGGTAAATACTCGACTTAACAATTTTGTTTGAGCATTTATATAATAATTATAATAGTTAAAATGTCTGGTTACTCGTGTGTGGTTCACGGATGTTCCTCTGCGACAGGAAGAGGAATAAGTTTATTTAGATTTCCTAAGAATAATAACAGGTAATTGTTATTGCTTTGTAATTTTTACATATTAGTTATTAGGTATCTAATAGTCTTAATTTGACTTGATTAAATATTATTGATAATAAATCATGACGAAAGTGATTCATTTCCTTGTATACATTACCCCTACCTACGTAATGCATAAAAAAACTAAACTTCGCTCTGCCAAGCAAGGGATATTTCAAAATAAAAATAATAAATTTGGTGTCAGTGCATGTATTTCATAACAGACGCAAGTCTCCGAAGGGCCAACCAGGTCAAAACAGATGTTATCCGGGTGTCATCGCACTCCAAGATATCCTATTTTTACGAAATAAAAATAAAGAGTTCTAGACACGACAATTTCTGATTTAAACGATGCAAACAAAATACTATTCAAACTGAAAATTGTTGGAGACATAATTGGGAAAATCTTGCCAATGATTCTTAAAACCTCGATCAATATAAAATATTTACCACGATTAAATGCCTTTTAGAAGTCAATAAAAATAAAAAAAAAACAGTAGATGGGGGTATAACAGTATGCCAACGAAAATATGTAATCCGCTATTCTGTTGGCAGCTATTTTGGATTTTCTATAATGAACTCTTTTCTACTAGTCAAGCCCCTTCATTTGATATCCATATTGAGGTAGTTGTGAAATTAAATAATATGTAACCCACCATTTTTTGGCGACCATTTTAGATTTTCTATAATGAACTCTTTATTAATAGTCAAGCCCTTTCATTTGATACCCATGTTGAAGTAGTTGTGAAAAAATATGTAATCCGCCATTTTATAGCGGTGGACATCTTGGATTTACAATGATACTGAATGTATGTAGTATAATATGTAATGTTACAAATCGATGTAATTGTAACGATTCATATAATACTTTTTTGATTATTTTTTAGATTGTTGCATATTTATATTTATAGAAATATACACTCTTACAGTACTTCTTGGGTTTTTATGCGTTTGCTCCGATATTCGACTTTAAAGGAAAAATGTACTTTTGATAGGTTTCCAAGACAAGAACAATATTGACATTCAATTTCAACATAAAGTTTCTTGTTATCGATCACGAACATTTGTCACCCAAAGAGAATTGGAACTTTCAGAGTTTGTGACATTTCCGTAGCCGTCACTGGTTGATGAGAATACATCTCTTTCACTTCAGTAGAGTGACAATAACGTAGATAACAGTTTTACGTATTTATTTAAGAATTGACTACTGTACAATTTTACAAAAATGCGTGACAAAAGAACGTGTTTATTCTTCACAGTCTCGAGGCCAAGTCATTATACATAAAAATATGAATATATGAAAACCGGCTGGTTCGGCACTAGATTTTGGATCTATATGTTGTGACAAAAACAGTCCAGGCCCGTCGCAGCGGGATTTAAATAAATATTAAATAAAATATAACAAATTAATTTAAATCGTAAACAGTCACAATGGCTGTTATTTTTCGATAACCTATATAAAAAAATATAATTTATTAGGAAATACCTCGACGAACAAATTATATCTTGTATCAGCCCAAGCCAAAAACAATCAGTGAATGTCACACCTACCGTAATAAATAGGTATATTTTATTATTGGTCTTTCAATGCCAAAATCAGGATAAACAAAAAGGTATTTTTATTTATGGTTCCAATCAATATGATTTTCACCATTACTTTGCATTGTGCGATATACCGGGTGTCCACTTATATTTTCCCCCATTTTAACTGCCTATAACTTCTAAACGACTCAAGATAGAAATATGCGGTTTTCGCTGAAATGTTTTATTTTAGTAAAAGTTTTGTCTGAATGGATTTAATTTTTTATATCGTTCTCAAATACGAAAAGGAAAATGGCGGATTTTTGAAAAAAACGTTGTTGACTTTTTTTTAATGGAACACCCAGTATATTTTTTTGTAAATTGAAAGAAAGGTCATTCACCTATCCAGCGATATAAAGTTTTTCAAAATCGGTTGTCAAATCACTGAGTAATTAATTTTTAAAATGAGAGGTGCAACGTGGATATGACATACCTAAATAACATAACTAAGCGAATTCATGTGACTTCCACATTGCATTTCTCATTTTAAAAATTAATTGCTCAGTTATTTGACAATAGATTTAAAAAAAAATTATATCGTTGGATAGGTAAATGAGCGTTTTTTAAAGTTTTTAGGTAAATGACCATTTTTTATATCACTTTTACATAAAAAATGGCGGATTTTTGAAAAAAAAAAACGTTGTTGACTTTTTTTATTGAAACACCCAGTATATTTTTTTGTAGCTTGAAAAAACGGTCATTTACCTATCCAGCGATATAAAAATTTTTAAAATCGGTTGTCAAATAACTGAGCAAATAATTTTTAAAATGAGAAATGCAATGTGGAAATCACATAACATAATATCATTTTGCTTAGTTGTTATTTAGGTATGTGATATCCACGTTACACCGCTCATTTTAAAAATTAATTACTCAGTGATTTGACAACCGCTTTTGAAAAACTTTATATCACTGGATAGGTGAATGACTTTTCTTTCAATTTGCAAAAAAATATACTGGGTGTTCCATTAAAAAAAAGTCAACAACGTTTTTTTCAAAAATCCGCCATTTTTCTTTTCGTATTTGACAGCGATATAAAAAATTCAATACATTCAGACAAAACTTTTACTAAAATAAAACATTTCAGCGAAAACCGCATTTTTCTATCTTAAGGCGTTTAGAAGTTATATGCAGTTGAAATGGGGGAAAATATAAGTGGACACCCGGTATTTGCAATCTTTTGTAAATCAAAAATAATTCCATTATTATAAAGAATGCCAACAAAAGCCGGCCCTGTACGCAACTTTTTTCTCGGTGCAATATTTTATATTTATTGAAAGTCAACATAAATGCTTAATATTATTTACGAATTTATATTGTGTGATATGCCCACTGACTATTGGTTCCCTGGTCGCTCTGGTTGCTTTAAGTGTCGTTGGCGGCTTAGCCACGAAAGATCAAAGGCGTGTCGTTTCCAGGGTTGTTAACTCTACGGATTTTTCCGTAGATCTACGGATTTTCGAAATTATTTCGGATTTTCGGATATCGGCCACATTTCTACGGATTTTTCAGTTGCAGCCATCAAGAAGCTAAAATGGGGATTTTTTACTCTTAAATTGCCATTCTTCTTCTTTTTTTTGTCCATCAAGTGTCATTCTTCTTCTTTTTTGGTCTGTCAAGTGCTATTCTTCTTCTTTTTTGGTCTGTCAAGTGTCATTCTTCTTCTTTTTTTGATCTGTCAAGGGTCATTCTTCTTCTTTTTTGTTTGTCAAGTATCATTATTCTTCTTTTTTTGGTCTGTCAAGTGTTATTTTCTGTCAAATTTCTGCACTACGGATTTCTACGGATTTTTGAAGCGCCCTCTACGGAAATATTCGGTTGCGGTGTTAACACTGGTCGTTTCTCTGTGGTTGTTGTTCTCTGGTTTTAACATTGATTCTTATGGAATTATTTTGTTAAACTTGAATAGTTTATTTTGTAGTGATATTAACCGAATACAATTGTTAGAATTCATTAGTTATTAATTATTTATAGTGTAATTTATAGTACAACAAAAATATTTTCTTTTCGTTAATAAAGATTTATTGACATAAACTGCGATAGTGAGGCTATGTATACATAATTAAACTGTTGGAAAGTGAAGAATTTATATCAGATTAAGTGCGTTTTTATTTTCTGTTTATATTAATACATCATATCACTAGCGTGACATGGTATTTTTTTAAATGTCCCATTTAAACATACACAAAGCGTCCTTACAAAATTTCAAAAAACCGCCACCATGAGCAGGTCGGTCGATTTTGCTTTGACACTTTGTTAACGCTTGGAGCGAATAACAACGTAAATTTTTATTGATGTGGATCCGGCTTTAGATAGCGAATGTTCGATTTGGAAAATATAACCACGGGCATGTGGCATGTGTTTCGAATCCTGAAAAATCTAATAAATATTAAAAAAAATAAATGCAGAATGAAAAATCAAATTATTATCGAGGGCCCGAAAGTCCCGAAAGAATAAATAAAAAGTTTCTTTTGAATGAGATATTTGAAATTAAAAATCATACTACATTTTCTCTTAGTTTTTCACCCCTGTAACTTATTAAAATAAACATTATAGAAGTTTTCAGGGAGTTTCGGCCTTCGATAAGAACGTAATCTTTCATTCTTCGTTTAAATTTTTCAAAAACACTTATTAGTTTTCTCAGGATTTGAAAAAAATTAATCCCATTTAAATAGCATTGGAGCCGAAACTTTGTACCAATCCCCTTAATTACGTTTTAAGATTATTGAGGGTTTTTTTCTCTACTGTGTGTCCTTAAATAATGTTTCATAATATTTATTTGAGAAAACCGGTACAAACTAATTTTTACACTTGTAAATTTTTTTCCCAGTGTGCACTATCAAATGTCTTTTTACATGACCTGCTGTAGTAAACTGCTTAAAACAAATTTCACACTTACGAGGTTTTTCTCCAGTGTGCATCATTAAATGCCTTTTCAAATGACCTCGTTCTCTAAAGTTCCTAAAACAAGTTTCGCACTTATAGGGTTTTTCTTCAGTGTGCACTATCAAATGACTTTCCAAATGGATATTCTGAGAAAATTGCTTGAAACAAATCTCACACTTGTATGGTTTTTCTCCAGTGTGCACTTTCAAATGTGTTTTCAAATTACTTTTTAGACTAAACTTTTTACAACAGATTTCACACTTGTATGGTTTTTCTTTAGTGTGCACTTTCAAATGTGTTTTCAAAGTACTTTTTAGACTAAACTTTTTACAACAGATTTCACACGAGTACGGTTTTTCTCCAGTATGTACTCTCAAGTGCTCTTTCAAATCTCTTGATACACTAAAATGCTTTAAACAAATTTCACACTTATGAGGTTTTTCTCCAGTGTGCATCATTAAATGCCTTTTCAAATGACCTCGTTCTCTAAAGTTCCTAAAACAAATTTCGCACTTATAGGGTTTTTCTTCAGTGTGCACTATCAAATGAGTTTCCAAATGGCTTTTCTGAGAAAATTGCTTGAAACAAATCTCACACTTGTAAGGTTTTTCCCCAGTGTGCACTCTCAAATGTTTTTTCAAACTACTTGTTTGACTAAACTGTTTAAAACAAATTTCACATTTGTAACGTCTTTTTCCACTCTCAACTTTCCTATTTTTATTTAATGGTTTTCCTTCAGCATGTGGATTCCTATAATTTCCTTCGTAGGATGAATGTTCAGTTATTGTCTCCAAAATTTCCATTTTGTTCTCATGGAGATAATCTAAAAATCAAAGTGACTATAATATAAATATTTGACTCCAAAGGAAAACGAATGTAAAAATAAAGAAATGTAATGATCACATTAAAGGAAGGCTAATAAAATGCAAGACAGCTGATGTGTACTCAAGGACATAATAATTACACTTTTATAAAAAAGAACTTTTTTATAATAAAACGTTTTTATTATTTATAGGAGAGAATATAAAATAATTTGACGATATAAAATGCTTAAAATTCCAAAAATTACACTATAATAAAAAATTACTTTTTATAATAACACGGTTTTGTTAGATACAGGACACAACATGTTTCGAAAGAATAAAATATGAATTTTTAGTAGGTGTATTAACTGTTAAAATTATAAAATTACACTAGTATAAAAAAGTACTTTTTATAATACCACGGTTGCACGAAAACATGCATTGTTTCGGATAAATTCAAAAAAGCTTATATTTTTCTAAAACTTTCTTTGTTAGTTTATATAAAAAATTAAAGAGAAACATCCTGTTACATCGGTTTAGAGGGGTCGGTATGGCAGAAATATTTCAGTCACCCCCAGGGTGACTGAAATTTCGTACAGTGGACTTCGATACTGAACATACTAATTCTTCCAATTTATTCCATATATCGCTATGGGTGACTCTTCTGCATTTTACAGCAAAATTCTTTAAAATTCGTTGCCGTCTGAGGGTGACTGAAATCTTTCTGACATACCGACCCCTCCAAACCGATGGAACAGGATGTTTCTCTTTAAGTTTTTGACTCTACCTTCAAACTGACGATTAAGATATACCATATTTGTTTGCTATTTCTCTTTGATACATGTGGTATCTTCTAATAGAGCAGTAACAGAAGAGAGCAGAAGAGGTTTGCTCAACAAAAAGATCTTATCACCCATATGAAAAAAATCCAATCGAAGGAATATCTTATCTATCATATATCTATCTCCATTTAATATCTTAAAATAAATTAAACAAATTAAAAACTAACATTAATAAAGACTTATATTAACACTTACTACTGCAAATTTTATGAAAATTTGAACATCAACCACTAATTTAACTAAAAACTATAATTGAAAAAGTCGAGTCATTGCACCCTTTCAGCCCTTTCTATTACCATCTGTCAAGTTTTCACAATTCAATGAAAATCTCTCACCATCTTTAACTTAAACATCCCATTCAAAATAGTTAATTGTAAAAATGCCACAAGCTTCAGAACAACATCTTTAACTTAATTATACAGTGTGTCCACGGATGGGGTGTACAAGAGGAAAAACTTTCTTATTTTGAATTTTAGCGAAAAATGTCATTCTTGATAAAAAGTTTTGCTTGTTCTAAAACCCCATAAAACAAAATCAAATTCAAGTTTTTCAAAACCTGCTTAATTTTGTAGCCTATTTTATGTAAATTTCCCATACATTTTTGAACTAAGTTCCAAATCGTAAAAATAATCTAGTGTTGCTAAGCTACAATGTTGCCTAAGCTACAATGTACCTAGCTTAGTAACTGTCAACTCCGATACTTAATTTGTGAATTCACATTTTTCGACAATATTAGGCGTTCAAAAAAATTTTATGATTGGATGCTTAACATTAAATTAAACACTTAAATTAAACACTATAAATATTAGAGCTAAACCATTATTCTCAATTAGTTTTCATTATACCAACTACGGATATAATAGTCCTATATGTACCTAGATTTCATAGACTGGGTAATGAAATTAATAAAACTACAGATCTGCTGGGAGTTAGTCAAACCTGGTTTAAGAACCAACTGAGGGAGTATTTAATGTATAGTCTGTTCGCTAAACTCAGATGCAACTTTCTAGATATTTTAGTCGGTAATTTTGGCAATTTTAGTAAAATTGGCAAAAAATAATTACTAAATAGTTAATAATCACTAAATAGTTAGTAATTTTGCCAATTTTTGCAAAATCGGCAAAAAACAAAAAAAAAATATCGACTAAAATATCTAGCCAGTTGCGTCTGAGTTTAGCGAACCGACTATAATGTTATTGTGATATATTTATTTGTTAGGAACCAACTGAGGGAGTATTTATGTAGGTAATATGTTATTGTGATATATTTACTTGTTAGTAGGTTAGTGTTAAAAATGTCTATATATCTTTATATTGTAAAAAGGAGATTTTCCGTTAAATAAATAAAAAAAAAACATTTTCTTGTCGAAAAAGAATGACAATTCGCAAATTATTTATCGGAGTTGACAGTTACTACTAAATCTACCAACCCTAGATTATTGTTATGGTTTCGAACTTAGTGCAAAAATTTATAGGGATTTGCATAAAATTGGCTACAAAATTAAGCAGGTGTTAAAAAACTTGAATTTTATTTCAATTTATGAAGTTTTAGGACAAGCAAAAAATTTTTATCAAGAATGACATTTTTCGCTAAAACTGAAAATAAGAAAGTTTTTCCTCTTGGGCACCCCATCCGTGGACCCACTGTATCGCACGATTATTAAGTAATTGTTATTTAACCCATTCAGCAGTTCCATATGACTTTGAACATGCTTGTAAGGCGTTTCAAAGACAAAAAACTGATATTTCTAGGGTGAGCCTAATAAATTAAGCAGGGACTGTACATTGTACCATAATGATTCCCGTTAAATAATGTACATACTTCTAAACAAACAGACAATAAGTACAAACTAGTCTCCACAAAATATACTAAAAGGTAAAAGAAAAAACATTCAATATTGTAAGATAGTTCTTTAATTTTTCCATAAAAATATATAAATAAAATTAAAGCTGTGCGATATTGATACAGGGATCAGAGTTTCTACTAGAGATATCAATGTGATACTTTATCAAACTTCTGTTTAACACATTGAATGCGGATGTCTGATCCTAAGACTTATACTCTGAATGTACAAAATAAACACATATTTGAAATGTATACAATCAATGGCATATAATCTGCTTATTGGCAAAGGCATCATGTGGCGACATAATGCAGTCCACACAGAACGTGTTAAGAAGTAAATTATAAAACTAAGAATCTGAAACAAATATCCATTAGATCAAGCTTGTTGAAATGGAATGACTCAAAAAAGAAGAAAAACTGACATTAAGAAACTGGATATGTTTTTCATTTAAATTTTTTATTATTTCTCACAGATTTACTTTTATAAAAAGTTGTAATATTATAACATACAACAATCATCTTAATGTTGGAAATAGGAAATAATAAATTCAACATTTCAACCACATTCAAAACAACAAACACATTGAAATCTAAGTATTCTATCTAAAACTAAACCTAACAATGAATAAGAAAGAACAAAGAATTTTATTTATAAAATACCTTGTGAATGCGAACAATTTTATTTAGGTGAAACATCAAGACCATTAAACATTAGAATAAGTGAACATCAGTCTTATATTAAAAATAGAGAATTTGATAGATCTCAAATATGTCAACATGCATGGGATAATGAACATAGAGTTCAGTGGAGAGATTCAAGTATAGTCCTGAAAGAAACAGATAGTAAAAAGAGATAAATCAAAGAAGCGGCTCTAAACCGGCTAAAGCGGCTAAATGAAACCAATTGTATCACAAATTCCTCGGTAGAATGCAGTAGGATGTGGCTACCCATACTAAAAGAGGAAGTCAATAGAAAGAAAATACCACGATTAGTAAGTCAGTAACATATCGAGTTAGTACAAATTTTATATTTTAGTATTACTTATTGTATATCTATGTATTATTAATATTATTTATAATTTAAACATATTAAAGTCAGAATTTGGTATTAGTTTTTTGAAAGTAAATTAAATGTAAGACCAAATACTTACGATGTCATGATAGTATCATGAAGTTTTTTTTTCTTGGTTTTCCCTCGTGATTTACTATGGAATCTCTAGGGCGAGAATTTTACTGTCACTGTTGCATTTGGTTGTCTTTTTAAAGACATATCACATGCTATGATTTTTTGTGGCGGATATTCTTGAGTTGGGTTGATTTCATGTAATCGAATGAACTATCTCTTAATAAAATCGTCCCATGAAAGCAACTCATCAATATTGGCAATATCATTTTAAAGTCTTCTACTTTAAAATGTATAATACATTGTCTGAATTGCCGATATAAATGAGTCAGATTAAATAAATTATTAAAAGAATTTTTTACTAAGCAACAACATTTTTGTTTAATTTAGTATTATTTTGTATTTTGACAACGACACCTGACTTGGGCGTCAAAACGTTAATAAAATCATTTTTTTGGTAAAATTGTAGCTTATTTCCCATTGAAAATAGTGTATTAATCATCTTAATAAATTTTCTTTTTTTGTACATTCTGGAAAAAAAATGAAAATTCTACCAGTTAAGAATTTTACAATTCTATCAGTTCTACCTGTCGAGTAGATAGCAAGACTAGATGTATGTGTAGAGGTTTCATCAGGTGTACCCAAAACAGGTCCAATCAGGTGTACTTATTCCAATATTTAAAACCAGAATAATAATGTACAACTGAAAAATGTGACAGATTCACACTGCTTGAAATGCATAAATATACATAATAAGAATAGGTCTGGATCCCGCGTGTGAAAAAAAGTTGATTAATAGCAAGCTGAAAATTTGTTAATAGCTTAAGCGTGTCTAGTCGTACAAACTTTGGTATATGGGAACACTGGAACAGGGAAAGTTTTAATTGTGGAATAGGTTAAAAATTTGTAATTGAAATTCTTTATTGAAATAGAAATCCTACTAACAATATTTAAATATGAATTTGCTTAATTAAATGTAACATACAATATACAATACAAGCAATATTATACAACACATACAGATTTATTAAAAATTATTGAAGATATTCTTCTTTAGCGGCGAATCGATTGAGGGTAAAATTGTACATTTACCGCGCGCCTGCGCACACTGACAGTATAGTTCTGACAGTATGTAGTTCATTGCTAATCTTAAGATGTATGTATCTGTAACCGTGCAAATAAGTAACTAAAAGAATATATTAGTGGTTTTAGGAAATGTATTATTTATTATAATTCTTGTGTTTTTGGATTAATAAAATATTATGTAAGCATAACATTTTTACACTATATGTCGCCGTGTTGTGTAATTATATCCGAAACTTACATATCTATTTCTAGAGCCTCGATGGAGTAGTTAGAAATGCGTTAGCACTGAGATTGGAAGGTTGCGGGTTCAATTCCCGGGTGATTCATATTTTTTTTATTTTTGGTTGTTTTAAAAAACATTTTTTGAAAGTGGTAGATAAGAAAGTTAGTTTGATTTTTAAATAAAATACAAATAACCTTTTAAGTATATTTACTTCGTTTAAATTACCTATTATATAATAGAAGAATATCTTCTTAGACTCGGACAAACATAAGTTTGGGAATATGATTCAAAACTCGATGATGCGCAGTGGTTCTTGTTTACTAGCGTTACCTTGGAAACGGCTAGTTTGCTGATCGCCAGTGTCGTAGTTAGAAGTGCATTACGTATCGCAGAGAGTGTTTAACTTATTGGTTTGATCGTGTTGGATATTTTATTAATAGTTTTTAGCTTAGTGTTTGGTATATTAGTAGTAGTAATTAGTGTATTATTAAGACATTTAGTGTATCTCTAGTGCGTTAAGTCATTAGTTATTTAACAATATGCCTCATAAAAAGATAGGAATCAAAGGGCTGGGATTGAATAGCCAAGCAAAGGCAATCATTTATAATGTTACTACATTTATGGAACAAGAGGCAGCACATTTCAAAACAACCGAAAACCTGTTAATACCTTTAAGTAAATTGACGTAAGTATTGTTAATGACATTTTATTTTCTTGATATTAAAGTTACTATTATTCTTATTTCATCAGATTCTTCTTCTTCTTCTTTAGCCCTTTTCTATCCACCTTTGGACATAGGCTTTCCCCAAATCTTTCAATATCTGTCTGTCCTTGGCTGCGCTTTTCCAGTGAGTTCCTGTAGCTGCGTCCACGGTCTCCTGTTTTGTATTTCAGCATTCCATCTTTTATCTTCCTGTCTCGCATTGTGGCCTGCAAATCTCCACTTTAACCCTGAATATGCTCAGTTAAATTTTTTACGTTTGTTTTCTCTCTTATCCATTTGTTTGGTTTTCTGTCTTGAAGTGTTATTCCCAACATGAAATAAAACATGAATTAATACAATAGATATTTTCTGCGAGTCCTTTCTATTTTGTTTATGTTGGCCTTTGTTAATGTCCATGTTTATGAGCCATACGTCCTAACAGAAAGGATGCTCTGATCAAATACACAAGTTTTTAGGCACTGTTTCTTCTTTCACGCCAATATTTTGCAATTTTTTTTCGCAATATTTTCGTTTAGTAACATTTAACATTGGTAATTGTAGGGATAGGATTCTAGCAGCGGCGACGGGTATAAGTAAAAACACCTTAACCAAAATAAGAAAAGAAGGTAGAGACGTAAATAAAAATGGAGCGACTAGTTTATCTTTTAAAAGTCCAAAAAGAAAACGTTGTCGTTCCAAAAAAATTGAATTGAGCAGTGGACAAGTGAAAACCATCAAAAATATTATATACGACTTCTACACCATCGAGAAAAGATCCCCTACAATTAATGGTAAATAGTTTAAAAGTTAAAAAATTATTAGTTAATGGGAAATTGATACCTATATTTTTTTATGGTAAATAAAATAGAGTAAGTAAAATTATAAAACAGTTGTTTGTACCCGTTTAGAACGAAATAAAAGTTTTTTCGTAAACACACTGATATAGATACATTTTTAACAAAAATGGTAGATAGATACAATTCTTTTACGATTTTATTTACTTAAAGTATAAAAGAAAATTTACTTTCCAAATATTTTAACGATTTCTATTTATTTAAGATATCTATCAAAAACTAAAGAACAAACAAATGGAATTTCCAGGGTCAAAGGACACATTAAGGAAAACGATAATTGGATTAGGCTTTAGGTAACATAGTAAAAGTAATTATTCAGCTTAAAAAATAAAATTGTATAATGGATAATGTATTTTAAATTGATATTTTGTTGACATCGTTTTAGTTCAACTTTCTACAATTTACAGTTATGAAGAATGTTTTTTCAAAAGTACCAAGTATTTATAATCGATAATTTGTTTAGATTTCGATTTCCGAAAAACTGTAAACAAAAAATAAATCTCTCCAAGGTTACATACGATTATACATAATTTTTATTTTTCTCAAATGAATTGTTCTCACGTCTGTATGTTTTGATACATTTAAAATTTAAACCATCGTACTTTTGAAAAGATATTTTTCAAATTATCTCGAACAAATTACAGGTGGAGAAAAACCGAAGATATATAATAGGAGTGTCCTAATGGAAAGTTATAACATTCGTTTAAAACGAACATTTTGCTCATTATTTTATCAAATGCAACTGATTATAAGCTTCATAATTATTAAAAACTATGAAAATAAAAAGAAGCAAATTCATTCTTCGCTTTAATTAAATATAATTTAGGTACTATTATAATTTACTTATAAAAATTTATTTCAAATCTGCCTGTTTTCGTCCGCCACTGGTAGAAATGGTTTGCTTGTCTGCGCGAAACGCTACGTCGCAATCCCAAACTTATGTTTGTCCGACTCTACGTGCGTACATAGTACACACACATTCTTTTTTTTTATCTAGGTAAAATATATGTCTTCAGTAATTTTTTAAAAATTTGAACTGTCAGTGCGTTTTTAACACTGGGGGGAAGATGGTTAAATTCATTCATACATTTGTAAAACAGGGATGTCATTGTGCTATGTTTATTAGTTTTTTTAATATCAAAATCTTCAATATTTCTCATGGTATATGAATGAACTTGACCCCTCAATGTAACATATTCATTAAAATATGCAGGCAGCATTCCTTTTTTTAATTTAAAAAACAGTCAGACCACAAAAACGTCACATGTATTTTGTCCGACAGAACTTCCAATTGATTTGTTACCCTTTCATTAAACTCTCATGCAAAAACCAGACTGCTATTTATCACCAAATGGGCATTTTAATGAGTGGAACACTTAGAACATGTCAAATGACATAAATTATGACAGGTGATAAATAGCAGTCTGATTTTTGCATGAGAGTTTAATGAAAGGGTAACAAATCAATTGGAAGTTCTGTCAGACAAAATACATGTGACGTTTTCGTGCTCTGACCGTTCCAAATTTTTAACCTATTCCACAATTAAAACTTCCCCTGTTCCAGTATTCCCATATATCAAAGTTTGTCCGACTAGACACGCTTAAGCTATTAACAAATTTTCAGCTTGCTATTAATCAACTTTTTTTTATATGTGGGATCCAGACCTAGAAATGGTATTATGTCAGACAGCCGATTATTATGGCGATTTTGCTGATGTCACAGGAGTAGATCTGTCAATTGATGCTAGAAGGCCCAATGTATACAATGGCCCATTGAATATACCACTAACTAACAATGTTAGTAATCGATAAAAGGGCCAATGTCAAGTTTGGCCCTTTTAACACATTCACGGACATGACTGCATATATGCAGACACTTCAGGGACGTTACTGTGTAAAGATGGAGATGTGAATTATTTTATTATGACTTTGGTTATAATTACACTAATATTACGGCTTTTTGATTGAATTTGACATTGGCTCTTTTAGCATAATATATGAAAGTGTGTATCAAACCATGTTTAACTCGAAACATGGTAGTTGGTGTATTCAAAACCGCAAAATTGACACTTGCCCTTTTAGAACCAAGCACAGATACTTTATGGTTATTATACTAACCTTTTTCAGTTTTTTGGTCTTCTTCAAATGGGTGAATATTTTCATGTTCTATTTTAGTATTTATAGGATGTTCCTTTACGTCTAAATAATCATTTGTGTCATGTGTACTTTGCCATTTGGATTCCTCCTTGATTTCACATTTAAAGTCATCCAAAGGAGCATCATCCAGGTCATTACACTCTACTTCTACTTTACAGATTTCCTCATTAACTTCTTGTTTTACTTCCATTGGATTACACTTGATTTTATATGTATGTATTTCAGTAATATTTTTACAACCAAAAAGTGAAATCACTATAATTCTAGGAAACACACACAGTTTACATTACAAAGAAATCTATTCATTTTTATTTTTCAATAATTTAAATTGAAAATTGAAAACGAAAACAATGGTTGCTACTTTGCTACTCTGCTAAAAGTGACAGTGACATCAATCAGTGACAAATGGCATGTAACATGCATTAGTCTATGAGCCAGCTAGGTCACCGTGGTCCTGATGGGGTCCACCAAGACTTTTGGGGTCCACCAAGACGGATGCATCCGGAGGCAAGGCCCCCAGAGGGGAACTGCGTTCGGATGTACTCCGTTTACTCTGAATCCAACACACGCCTGGTACGGTCGTTAGAAGATTCCCACTTCACACAAAAAAAAAAAAACCAAAAATTTTGGCTGCCGATTACGAATATCAAAAGAATATAACTTTAATACAAATAAAGATAAACTAATCTAACAAATTTTGTTGGAAAGTATATAAATTAATTAAGCTTTAAAATTAGACTTTGTAAAGCTTATTTGCATGCATCGAAGAGTCGAAGCCGAGTTACAATCGAAAGAGTTTCGAAAAATATTTATTTTACAAACATTTTGCCCTAATTTTACAATATTTCGAGTTCTAGTTATTGGATTAAAGTTTAGTAAACGCCATTTTCTTTGTTTTTTCTTTTACGAAACAAATTTTATTTGAAAAAAATGTTATCCCTTTTAGTTTACAAGCACCCACTCGAATCGAAATCCACTCTCGAAATTCGTAATCTTTCTTTTGTTTCTTTCTCCCCTTCCTCCCCCTTTCAGTTGTCGGAGTTGAGTATAGTTTAGCTACACATTCATTCACCTATCTCTTCCATTCTTTTCTGTCTTGTCTGTTATTTATTAAGATAGCACAGAATCACAGAACGTCCCAAGGACGTCCGTTTCAGGTCCCAATTAAGTCCGAATGTACGGGAACCTCACTCGGATGTCCCCAGGCATTATAAATCCAGACGCCTCCAGGAAGTAGGATAACGGACGTCCCCTGGACATCTGTTTCAGGTCCCACTAAGTCAGAATGTAATGGGACCTTAATCGGACGTCCCCAGGAAGTACAATTACGGACGTCCCTAGGAATTACTAATTCAGACCAGTTCAGGAATGGCTCTAATGACCTTAATTTATTTGGCATCTGCAGTGTTGCCATACTTTATTTGTTTATTTCTTGTTTAATTTCAATCAATGGTACAATCACGTATAATGTCTGCCGTGATAAGGTAAAAAGGAGTAAGTGCCAAAATAATGGTTTTGAGTTATTTGTAATTTAAGATTTTTTCTTTCACCCAATTTATTATTTCTATAATTTTAAGCAGAAAAACGTTAAAAAACATTAAAAAATATGCATTAATTTTTGACAAATCAAACAATTGTGTAACTTGTTTTTTGGCTGAAAATTCAACAGTTACTGCTGTTTGTCCTAATAATGAAGTTGTTTTCTTAAGCAGAAATGTAGAATTGTCAGCTTAATGTAAATATCGGTTTTAAAAATAAAACAAAAATGCCGAATGAAGCGGTAGTGTAATCAAATGTAATTCACATACAGTATGTACAAGAATAATAAGTTTGTATAAGAACGTAAATATAGATCGAGATATGGTGTATTGTGTATTCCACGAATATACGACTGTTTTGGATTATCGCGACAACGAATAATTTAGTGTGCAACATAAGAAGTACGAAAGTATTTTGCTCTAATAATTACTCCAATAAACAACAATATAATTTTCAATTTACTTTCGTTCTTCATATTTTGCACAGTAAAAAAATATTCGCTGTTGCGATAATCCAAGCAGGCGCGGATCCTAGGGGGGGTCAATGGGGTCAATTGCCCCCTCCTTGAGACTTCGCCTGGTGTCGCCTTTTTTTAAAAAAAGAGATAATTACGATTGAAAATAAATAGTGAGTTTTGTGTCCTGTTGACAACTGAATAACGGAATGAAACATAAAACAGAATTCCTTCTCCAAAGTACGTGTTCTCGGTCTTATTGTATGGTGTCGAGTCTTGGACTGTGAATAAAATCGATCTACTTACCTAAATCGCCTTGAGGCTTTCGAAATGTGGTTCTATAGAAGAATTTTAAAAGTATCTTGGGTGAAGAAGATTCGAAACTCCACAATACTAGAACGTCTCAGCAAGACTACTGAGATTATAGAAGGCATCAAGAAGAGAAAAGTGGAGTATTTTGGACATGTAATGAGAAGTTTCAAATATAGGTTGCTACAAAATATTATGCAAGTGAAAATAGAAGGCAAACGCAGTCCAGGACGAAAAAGCACTTCGTGGTTGATTTGGGGTGGCAGTGAATAAAATTAAGGTAGCTATGATAGTAACCAACGTTCTGAAAGGGCATGGTACATGAAGAAAAATAAAGTAACAGCCCATACCAAAAAAGAATCCTGCGTACGCGAGTGACGAGAAAATTTTTATTTCATTGCCCCCTCCTTGCAAGGTTGCTGGATCCGCCGTTGAATCCAAGAGGGTCATATATTCGTGAAATGGGGTATACACAAAATGTATACAGTTTATCTCCATTTATCAGTTGATCTTCCTTTTTATAACAATAATTTTAGTTAACTTTGAATATAATCTACTAACAATTTTAAATTTTAATTAATGTATTAATAGTAATAGTTAATAAAAACAATTATTTAAATTATCTTTATGATTTAAAAACATTTATACAGTTTATCTCTATTTATGTTTATTGTACCAATTTTAATTAACTTTGATTTAAAATGCCCCACGCCAGTGATATGGAGTGAGCACCACGACCACGACACTATTTCCACAGCTGTGGACAAAGTATACTTTGTCCACAGATGACCTAAATATCTTCAATCGGTTCTTGTTCTTTCCCGCTTCTACTTTTTTACTGACGTATCCATTTTTTCCTCGGTCTGCCTTTTTCCTTTTTCGTGATATTTCTCATTTTGTGAATTTTCTCGTTAGTCTACTCCTCCTGAGTTTCATTCTCGTCAGATGTCCATACCAGTGTAATTTGTCTCTTTATTATTTTGTTCATTCTTGGTTCCTGTTTGAAAGAAATTTGGCTTACTTCGGCCACATTATGCGTAATGATAAAACTGACTACTACAGTTGATTCTACAAGGCAAGATTGAGGGCAAGAGAGGCCATGGACGTAGACGTATATCCCGGCTGGCCAATCTTAGGAAGTGGACTGGTCTAATGTCAACTGATCTATTTCAAGCTGCTGTAAATAGAAAGATGGGTCAATGTGGTCGACAACATCTCCAAAAGATAGGCACCTTTAGAAGAAGAAGATGCCTTTTCTGCAAAGTTCAATTTTCACTAGTATGGTCGGTATCGTCAGTGCTATAGTAACAGTTTGTTCGATTTTTCATTCTGTTTGTTACTTGAGATCTTTTTCTTCATTGGGTAATTTTGGGTAAAGGAGATTTTCCGTTAATAAATAAATAAATTATACTTCTATAAAAAATCATATGCGGTAACTATACTGTTTCCAGTTGAGAATTTTTCGAAATCAGCAGCCAAAATACCTAAATGACCTAAAATAAAAAAGACTTGGGTGCACCCAGTGATATGGGAGACACTGGGTGCATCCGGTGCATCCATTGATATGGGAGAGGCCATTCTTGTGCACCCATCAGGCTACGGTAACGTAGCTGGCCTCTAGACTATATAGTAGAATTAACGTAATTGGTTGAAAATACTTTTGAAAAAGCTAACTTCACATAGTTTTCTTCTAACCTTATTTTAAAGAGAGGTTATTTTATGAGTGAACATTTTAAACGTTTTAAACATTAACAACATGGTTCGAAAAAAGATTGACAACAGACTTAGAGTTTTAATCGAAAATGGTGTTAAACTGGGCCACAGGACTTTATTTGCTATTGTGGGCGATAAAGGCAGAGATCAGGTAAGAACAAAATCTAGAAACATAGTCAACCATCCTAATATTTATATTTTAGGTAGTTATTTTGCACCACATGTTAGCCAAAGCAGAAGTTAAAGCTAGACCTTCAGTTCTATGGTGCTACAAAAAAGAGTTAGGATTCAGCAGTCACAGAAAAAAGAGAATGAAACAAGTACAACATAAGATACAAGCAGGAAAGTTAAATGTGAATGAAGATGATCCTTTTGAATTGTTTTTAGCTTCTACAAAGATAAGATTTTGTTATTATTCAGAGACGCATAAGATTCTTGGAAATACCTTTGGAATGTGTGTATTACAAGATTTCGAAGCGTTAACTCCAAATTTATTAGCTCGAACTATCGAAACAGTTGAAGGAGGCGGTTTAGTCGTTTTGTTACTAAGATCTGTTAACTCTCTGAAACAACTGTACACCATGAGCATGGATGTCCACCAAAGATTCAGAACTGAAGCACACCAGGATGTAGTATGTAGGTTTAATGAAAGATTCTTACTATCTTTAGCTTCTTGTAAAAGATGTCTAGTAGTGGATGATCAACTTACTGTTCTTCCTATTTCGTCACATAACCTACATGTTGCACCTGTAGAAAATGTACAGGAAGTTGATGAAAGTACTACTGAACTGAATGATTTGAAGGAGCAGTTACGGGATACTCAGCCTGTAGGAAATTTAGTAAATCTTTGTAAGACATTGGATCAGGGAAAAGCTTTGCTTAAATTTATAGGTAAGTTTGAAAAACCAATCATTTAAAAATAATAAAATGGCTAGGATATTTGAATGGTACAAGTGAAAAGCGAACAGTCCAAAAATGAAAAAAGCTGGTTTACCTTTCCGCACTTACGTGTTGCCATGTATTTTATGTTGACAAATCGTTAAGGGTTGTTTTTTAAATGAGTCCTTACGCATTAGGGACCTCTAAGGCATATGGGGAACCTCCTATATCGGTGCCTAGGGGCCACCATGGTGCTTAACATGTTAAACACAGTCCATTAAAAAATTTGTTATTCTGCTCTATCAGGTCATCTCAGCTGTGTTTATTAGTTGTTTTATCTACACGTTTAGTGAAGCAAGTTTATTAAGAGGTATTCAGTATTCTTCAGTTTTATTCATTTTTTTATTTATTATTAGACGGGAAACCCCCATTACAAAAAAAAATAATAGTACATTTTTGATTAAAGGCTATATCAAAACTAATCTAAATAGCATCCTATTAGAAAAAGCTTAAAAGATACATATAGGTACAAATATATCACATACAGAATGAACAAAAAGTTATTTAAATAATAAATCCATTAGGTACATAAGTTATCACTAATAAACTGGCACATATGTAATAGCAATATAACATTAACATATTTCCAAAAGAGTTCTCTTAAATGACTGAAAAGAGTTATTAAACACATCCAATCTATCTTCTCTATTCATAAACTCTAGGGATCGATTCATGAATGAGTGTCTACCATAATTTGTTGCATGAAAGCCAATAAAAAATAAGTTATTTTGTCGAAGCATTCTCTGTGGAACAGCAAATTTGATTTGTGAAAGAATTTCTGAACATGATATATTTCCATTCAATAGTTTGAAAACAAAGCAAATATCAAACATGGTTCTTCTCTTCTCTAATGTATCCAGTTTAAGATACCTTAAAATATGAGAATAGTAGTGGTCAGAAATCATATTCAGATTGAACATATAATCTGCCCTGTGATGGATGACCGAAGTTATCGTTAACGTAAAGTTATCCTGTAGTTATGTTATAACCATCGAATTGGTGTGATGTATCATACTTAACTTAACTATTTGCGTTATTTCTTGACAGTTCTTGAGTTATCTGGTCACTTTATAACGCGACGTTAAACCTCAAGTTATGAGATAACTCTGTAGTTATGCAAGGTTAGGTTCATCTTTTGACTTGTTTTTAGACAGAAATCAAGTGAATTTAGAAGCTAGTAATTTAATAATTAAGAATAGAAGGGTAATACAATTTTAAAAATTATACAAAAATCAAATCGAGCGATATAAGTTGAAATTTTATTTTAAGTACCTACTGAGCTTTCTATCCAGAGTTGCCAGATGATATTTTATAAATCCCCCACTTAGAAACTGAAGTTCCCTGAAATTGAAGCTCAAATACCCCAAAGTCCCCAAATTTAAATTGTTGCCGCATTTTAATAAATTATTAGTCAAATGAAGAGAACAGTAAAGCAAAATTCATACTACAATATCAACGAGGGCCATGGAAATAATTCATAGTTCCTATCGTCTTCGATTATATGGGAGTATAATATACAGTTCTATGTACATTCGCAAATTTAATTTACCATGACCCCTTAAAATCATCCATAATTTTCCGCCCCCAAAAAATCCCACTACAATTTCTGCTTAGAAAAATTTCAATAGACGCTTTCAAATTAACCCAAAATTTTGGGAAAATACACCAATCTGGCAACCCTGTTTCTATCTACCGTTTGAAAGCAACTTAGAAACACCAAGGAACCCAAACAGCTGTTTGCTGTTCGGTCATCGGCAGTAGCCGACGACGGGTATGTTCGGAACAATCTCTCGCGCTCACTCCAACTTGTACTATTTGTACATAAGGTTCTCTTTGTTACTTCAAAATTTGTTCCTCAAAACTTCTTTCTAATATAACGTTGATGATATAACTATTTCATAACTGGGAGCGATACATCACACCAAATTTTACCTATACAGTTATGAGCACGTTATTCCTGAGAGTTATCTTAACTTTAACTCAAACGTTAAACTTAACTTCGGTCATCCATCACACGACTGAGTTATAATATCGTAGGAATTTATGTTGCACACTCTCCAGTAATGACTTATAGACATTATACTGAGGAGACCAGATAATTGACCCATATTCAAGCTGTGATCTGACCAACCCAACATATACTGTCTTCACTTCCTCCAAAGATAACCCTTTACAATTTCTTAGTGTAAAACCTAACATCCTGTTCGCTTTTACTGCTAGTTTATCTATATGATCACTAAAATTCAGTTTGGAGTCAAATAGTATACCCAAGTCTTTAGCTACCTCATTTATTTTAAGATTTTGCCCATTTATAGAATAGAATGATGGTATTCTATTTTTTTTCCTATGAAATGAAATCTGAAAGCATTTATCAATATTAAGGTCTAAGAGATTATGTTCACACCACTGAGAAAGACTATCCAGATCTTTTTGTAGTAAACTAATGTCAAGATCATTACGTATAGTTAAAAATAATTTGAGATCATCAGCAAACATGAGAAAGTCACAATACTTCAAGACCTTTTTGAGGTCATTAACAAACAGATTAAATAACAAAGGAGAGCAGTGTCCCCCCTGAGGAACCCCTGGACATACCTCAATCACTCTAGATATAAAGTTACCGATTTTAACTACTAGCCTTCTATCGCACAAAAAACTACGCAACCATTCCACCAATCTATCAGAGAAACCTATATTTCTCAGCTTCTCAACCAATAACAAGTGATTGACCTTATCAAATGCCTTGGAGAAGTCAGTATACACAGCATCAACTTGATACCCCCTCTCCAAGGCATCCAACAACCTACCATGGTATAGAAGCAAGTTGGTCATTGTGGAATGACCTCCTCTAAAACCATGCTGTTCATCAATAATGATGTGTTTGCAATGCCAGTTCAAATAACTATACATGAGACTATCAAATAATTTTGGGATAGATGATTGTATGGATACACTACGATTTTAAGAATCTTTTTTGAAAGTTTTGGTGTGGTACATTTTTGTCCCTGAAGTTCTCCAAAAAGAAATTTTCTTTTCCTATTCGGCAATAGGGAACTTGCACATTTTTTTTTGTTACATAATAATGTTCAGTTTTGTTTAAAAATGAGATTTCCAAAATTTCACGCTTCAAAAACTCGTAATAACTTAGAAATATATATTTAAAGTCTTCTGCGGTATAAAATAGTTCATACGATCCATGACGTCACATAGTTTTACATTAGTTATTATTATGGTTATATTTCGCTGTGTCTAGGTACACTCTAACGTGTACGCAAATAAAAAAGTTAGGTACATGCGAATTAAACTTGGTCAAGCCAGTGACTTCATTATTTAACGTGCGCAGTGACTGTATATTTTGGTACATGCTATTTTGATATGTTTAGTGTTTCTTTGATAGAAAAATACTTGTTAAGGGAAGGGAAGCAGAACTATTTAGATGTTTCAAACTTAATTGTAATAAATCAATGTATATATAAAAGTATATATTTAGGTTAGCAAAATAAATATATGTATTTAGTTGATATGACACATACAAAATATTGCTAAAATAAGTTTTATACGTAAGTTAATTATTATAATCAACTATTCTAAATGGGAAATAAGCCACAATTTAACTAAAAAAATGATTTTATTAACGTTTTGACGTCCAAATCGGATGTCATAGTCAAAATACAAAAATTAGTCAGATTAAATAAATTATTAGAAAAATTTTTTACTAAGCAACACCATTTTTGTTTAATTTAATAATATTTTGTATTTTGACAACGACATCCGATTTAGACGTCGAAAATAGTTCCCATTTAGAATAGTTGATTACAAAAATGCCACAAGAATAATAGCTTCAGAACAAGTTAATTATTATTGTGAAAGCTTTAGGTCTTCCTTTTATTTTAATCTTTTACGGTAATACATACTATTTCATTTATAACTAAAAAAAATATATATTAATTTATAGTCTCTTATCTTTTTCGTACTGTTTTAAAATGTTCTTAAACTCAATAAAAGAACTAAATAATTGTCCACACTCTGTAGTTAATTTAAAAACAAACACTAAACAAATAAAAAATAAGAAATCACTGACACTCTAACTTTTTTATTTGCGTACACGGTAACGTATACCTAGACACAACCTTATATTTAGGTATATTCTTCTTCTCCTTCTTTAGTTTATTGGCCTCCACCTACTTGGGTATTTGGCAAGCTCATCGTCGTGGAATAAGTAAAAAATATTTATATTCTAATGACATTTATTGTATGTCATTGTAATAATATATACCAGTTTGTTAAAATTGTAGTTTTATACTGTTTTTGAAGGAAAGGAACGAAGGTTTACTATTGAAAATAAAACCATTTTGTAAAAGTACGAATTTTTCTATGAATAATTCAAGCGATCAAAAACACTTGTAACGTCACATAAATGTATTTTCTACTGACGTTTATAACGTCTAATTTAAAATTCTGTTTACTTTATTGGAAAAATGTAAATGTAAAACCAAGTGACGTCACGAAGCGTTTTGGACCACCTGTTTTAATTTGAATTTTTAATCGTCTTTAGGGGCCAAACGAAAGACAAACAAAACTTTTTTTATCTTTGATACATGTTTTAAATTATGTTGTGTTGTGATTTATAACATTTTTTTTTCGAATTTAAAAATTTATGCAAGTTCCCTATTAAAACATTTAATGATCTTTGAAACAAAATGCAAAACCACAGATTACAGGGATCACATATCGTCATTAGTAAAAGATCAATGGAAGAACCGGAAGGGGAAATCAAAGGTACTGAAACTTCACAAATCCAATCAGTTCTACCAAACGCTTATAATACCTTTGCCCAAAGAAAAGTGTGCTGATCTAAAAGTTCTTGAAATTCTGTGAAGAAGAGGTATCTAAAGAGTACTAGAGCCAAGTGGTTTCTGCTATTCAGCCTGAGTTACCTCCTGAGCCTGTTGATGTTCCTGACAAATCAAAGCGATTGTTAGAAATCAGACTAACTTTAGCCAGTAGTCTTTTGCTTGGTTTGTTCTTTTGAACAATAGATCAAAAAAATGTTTTGATTGTAACTTGAAAATGATGAGATACAGTAATGAAAAACAAAAATAAAATTGGTATCTAAAAGAACCGTACATTTTTGTAAGGTAGCTTTATTTCATATCTCTTATCAATTTCGAGGTACATGGAGAAAAAGGAAGATTTCTAAGATTTAAAAATGCGCGCTATAGTACAAGGTATTGTAGAAATAAAACGATGCATTTAAATTCTGGTGCATAAGGGGTTAAATATACTTCTCATTTTTTCTTAAAATACATTAGTCATCAATTTTTTTGCAGCATATCTCGCTTAGTTTTAATGTAATGGAGATTTAATATTGCTCATTTTAAAGGACTTTTCCACCACTACAAAAAGTATTGGTAGCATTATTCACCTATAATCAACTGTTTCTCTGTTATTTCAAGTTGAATACACTGATTGGAGCATGCACCAAAAAACAAACTCTTCACCCACCATATTTCTATTTGTATTAAAACTACAAGATTTATGAAGGAACTAATCTCTTTGTTTTTTTATGAGCTACAAAAATATTTTATACAGTTTTTTTAGTTAGATGCATAGTTTTAGTTATTCGCAAAAAACCGCCCAAAAAGTTGGTCATTTTTCAATGAAAATGGCCAATTTTCAACCACGAATCACTCAAAAAGTATTGAGTTTTCAAAAAAAAATATAGAACAATTTTTGCTTAGAATTAGGTTCTCTAACCACTTCTGTGGTTATTTTAACAAAAATATTTTCCACCCACTTGATGTGGTGAGAACCGCCCCCAAGATAAGAGCGCCATAGTATGTATTGTAGACTTTGTTTCTTGAGCTATTCCCTACTTACTGTGAAAATATCAAGTAAGTAAATCAATGTAGTAGGATATAATTTGGAGCCAAATATCCTCATTGACTGCCCTATGTCTGGCATAGACCATTATAGGGAAATATTGTTCTGTAGCTATTTTCTTGCGACATGGTAATGCAATTTACTATTATTATTGAGAATAAGCCACAATTTTACTTTAAAATACAGTAGACTCGCAATTATCCGAGTTAATTGGGACTGTGACTACCTCAGATACGGAAAAACTCGGTTAACACTGAGCTTGGTTATATTGATAGAAAAACACGTAAATGACCATAACTGTGGATATTTTAATGACAAAACTGATACAGTACTGTCTATAAAAGATAAAAACATTTGCCTTATCAATACTACTGTTTAAAAATGTCTGATTAATTTTTTGCGTAAGCTTCATTCCTCTTTTTGAGGCGACGATGTTGCGCCAAGGTTGAAAGTTGTAACTCACCAGTTATGACTTTTGCCTCGGATAACCTAGACTCAGATAATCGCGAGTCTACTGTAATTTTTTGTTTATATTTTGATTTCCACTTCAGTTTATTTTATGTTTTGATTTCTACTTCTGAAATCGTTTTGAAATCAAAATACAAAACATTAATAAATTGATTCATGTTTTGTATTTTGAGAACTAAACTTTTCTTTGAAATTATTTCAAATTTTGAGATAATTTCAAAGTAAAATTGTGGCTTATTCCCAATAAAAATAGTAAATTGCATTACAGGGAAAGGAATTAATATATATTTTTTTCAGAATCTATTTCCGAGAAAACTTTGAGGTCCACAGTATCACTTACAGCATCTAGAGGAAGAGGAAAATCTGCAGCTCTGGGTCTGGCAGTTTCAGCAGCAGTAGCTTTCGGATACTCCAACATATTTGTAACTAGTCCAAGCCCTGAGAATTTGAACACATTTTTCGAGTTTGTGTTCAAAGGTTTTGATGCCTTGGAGTATCAAGAACACATTGACTATGGGCTTGTTCAGAGTACCAACCCCGAATTTAATAAGGCTATTATTAGGGTAAACGTGTTTAGGGACCATAGGCAAACAATTCAGGTAATTTTCACTAGATGTAGTAAACCTAAGACCTCACATCATTTTTTCTTGACAGGTATCTTTCTAAACAAATGAAATCTCAGTAGTTCATTTTAAGCTCTTTGAATTTGTAAGAAACATGTCATTGCAATAAATTATTACAATGTTTTAAATAAAAGTTATTGCAAGAAATGAAAAAACAAGTTTTAAAAATAAAACATAGTGCAACCTTAGTATAACAACCTTCAATACAGTTGAGTCCAGGGTTCTTTACCTGTGTCATTAATGCCTGGCAAGATAAAACACATACTTTTTATCTAACATCATTGTCTTTCACGCATGAAATTAAAGACAAACATAGAGATACCTCCCGTTATTAAGTAGAGACACATGGTATTTTTATAAGTGCTCTACACTCTACATCGAAAAGAGATAGGTACAAAAAAGCCGCTTGTGGACGTTTTCAAATTTTAAGTATAATTTGTGACGTTTCTGGTTTGTTTACTTGTTACTGTCAGTTTGTTGGATTTTTTGTTGTTTTCCTGTCCTGTTTTTGCATTTAGAAGTTATTTACATTAAACAAAATCGTTGTTTTCACAACTAATTTTATTCTGGAGTTTGAAATTTTATGGTAAGTGTATTTTATTTTACCATGAATTTAAGTACATACAAAGTTCACCTCATTCACAGTTAAGGAATGGTTTTTTTTAAGTTTCCGTAAAAGTGAAATAAATAACAAAAAGAAAATATTTTATTTTCAAATTTTTATTCTAACAAATTATTATTATCACTAATGATATTAAAAGAATTTATTGAGCTACTTCAAATGCAGCTGTAATTCTGCACCAAAATTTTAAGTTCTATTTATTTGATAACCTCAAATTTTATAATATAATCCATGATCGTAGCAGTACCCACTTTCTGTCACTTGCTGTTGCGTGGAATAGATTTCCGACTAATTTCGTATGCTTTAAGTGATGACGCACGGGTAAACAATCATGGACTCATCCATATAACGGTTTCTCTGATTTACCAAATTTTTGAAATTGCCTAGAACTGACTGTAAGAGCTAATGCAAAATATACCTTTACATTATGAATGCATTGGTCAAAAACCTTTTTATAACAAATTTTCAACCATTGCAAAATATAAATTAATAAAAAGTATTATTTACCCCAATTTAATAGATTTTGTTAACTTATAACGTTTATGTACAGTCGGAAAAATGAAAGAATACCCATAAACGATCATATCAAGCACATATTTTGGATTTGCTGCCTTTTTCTATAAATAACAAACGAGAGAGATAGATTATTAAGTATTGTCTACTAAGCAAAAGCGTTATCCAAGACATACGCAGTTACATATTTATAATTGACAACAGAGTGAGACAGTGATACAATTGTTCAACGTAGTTATATTAATTTAGTAAAAAATTTAAACTCACACTTGACTATTTCTGTACTTCTAATGTCATTCTTAGAAAAACATTCAACATCAGTAGAGATAATGATTGTATAAACTACTGTTCGAGTAATCGTGCTGGTCAACTATAATCTGTCAGATTCAATTTCTGTCACTTTGACAGTGAAACTGGGTTAGGTTCGGTAGAGTTTATAAATTTTAATAATCAGTCGTATTTACTTGAATAAACTCGGTTCTTTTAAAAGATATTTTGATATTATATTGTATTTTTGGTTTGGTAAGTATTTATTTAATTAAAATAAGTCAATAAAATTTGTAAGTAATCATGTGTCAATATGGTTAACTTCTGTCTATGAGTTTGTCAAACGTGTACACATTACTCTGACTTTTCAATCATAGTGTATAAAATTACAGATTAGTATATTTTTACGAATATACATTTATTTGCAGATAACATCTGGAAAATGATCTGAATTCATTAAGTTTACTTTCATTTAAGTCACTTAATGCAACTGACATAAACGACATTTTCTAAATTCCTGTTACTATTTACGTCCGGCAACTTTAACATGGAGAAATTCATAATACTATATTTGCTAACTCATTATTTTTGTATTATTAATCTATATCAAATAATTAATTACGGTAGTAAAAGTAACATTTATGACCAATAAATATATAGGTATTATCTTCTTCTTAAAGTTCCATCTCCTAGCGGAAGTTGGATATCATAATGGCTATGGTCACTTTGTTGGCTGCTGCTCTGAAATGAACTACAGTTAAACCATTCTCTAAGGTTCCTCAGCCAGGAGATGCGTCTTCTTCCTATGCTTCTTTTTCCTTGGATCCTTCCTTGCATAATAACTCTCAGCAGCTCATATTTCTCTCCTCTGGTAATGTGACCCAAATATTCTAGTTTTCTTGTTTTTATACTGTTCATAATTTCTAACTCCTTATTTAAACGTCGTAGCACTTCAACATTGGTAATCCTTTGAACCCACTGAATTTTCAACATTCTTCTGTAACACCACATTTCGAACGCTACTATTTTTCTTATATGTTGCCTTTTCAATGTCCAAGCTTCCATTCCGTATAGTAATATAGAAAATATGTAGCATCTTAGAGCCCTCAATCTGAGAGGCAACTGAAGGTCTTTGTTTGTAAGCAGTGTCTTCATTTTTATAAATGCTTGCCTTGCAGTTTCAATTCGGACTTTAATTTCTTTGCTTTGGTCATTTTTGTCATCAACCCAGGTTCCCAGATATTTGTATGTCTTTACTTTTTCTATTTGGGTTTGCTCTAGTATTAACCTTTCATTTCCATGTTGTGTTTTTGAGACAATCATAAATTTAGTTTTTTTCTTGTTTATTTTGAGTCCATATCGAATGCAATAATCGTTAATTCTATTTAACAATTCTTGTAGCGACTCAAGGGTGTCTGCCATTATAACGGTGTCATTAGCGAATCTTATGTTATTTACTGTTCTTCCGTTTATAGAGATTCCATCACTTAGTTCCGCTATCGCTTCCTGAAATAGGGCTTCACTGTACACGTTAAGCAGTAGCGGCGACAGTACACAACCCTGTCTTACCCCTCTCTTTATATCAATATTCTCGGACTCTTGTTCGTCTATCTTTATATTGGCCTTTTGATTCCAATACAGATTGATGATAATTCGTAAGTCTCGTCTGTCTATATCTCTGTTTTTCAATAATTCTATTAGTTTTTTATGTCGGACTCTGTCGAACGCTTTTTCGAAGTCGATGAAACAGGAATAAATATCCAGGTTCATATCTAAGCATCTTTGAGAGAGGACATTAAATGCAAACAATGCCTCTCTTGTTCCAAGTCCTTTGCGGAACCCAAATTGGGTATCATCCATATCATTTTCTAGCTTTCTGTATAATCTTCCATGAATCACCTTTAGAAATATTTTGAGGGTATGGCTTATTAGTGATATTGTCCTATAGTCTGAACAATCTTTGGCATATATTGTTTTAGGTATTGTTACAAAGGTGGATACCAACCATTCCTGAGGTATTTTTCCGGTTTTATATACTTCATTAAACAGATCCAGTAGTACAGGTAGAGTTTCATCGTCTAGACATTTCAGTAATTCTGCAGGTATTTCGTCTGGACCTACAGTTTTTCCGTTTTTTGCGTTTCGTATTGCTTGTTCGATTTCCTCCATTATGATCTCTGGTCCCGTTTCGCTATCGATTTCTTCCGGTTCTTGTCTATTATCCTCAAACAGATCTGTTACGTACGCCTTCCACTTTTTTAATTTCTCTTTGACTTCTATAATAATGTTTCCATTTATGTCTTTAAGAAGGCCATCTTTCTTTTTTCGCTGTGTATTTGTGATTTCCTTTATTTTCTTATGCATATTAAAGCTATCATGTTTTTTAGAATATTCCTCTATTTCACTGCATTGATTTGTCAGCCAGGTGGATTTGGCCTCTTTTATTTTCTTTATTATTAACCTCTGTATTTCTTTGTATTTTGCCTTATTCCTGCCTTTATGTTTTCTTCTTTCCTCCATTTACTCTAGGATTTCTGAAGTCATCCATCTCTGTTTTTTTCTTATTTTTGTCTGTCATATTTTCTTTCCTGCCTCTACTAACGTTTCTTGTATCATGTTCCATTTGTCATTAACATCTGTTGTCTTTATCACGTCTTGTTTGATTTTCTTTAAGTTATCCTTTATTTCTTGTTTTAAACTCTGACGTATAGGTTCTTCTTTTATCTTTGAGACATCGAATCGTGGTATATTTGTTTGTTTTTGGATCTTTTTTAATTTTATCTTCATTACGCCTACTAGTGGATTATGGTCTGAATTTATGTCAGCTCCGGGGTATGTTCTCACAGACTTTATAGTGTTTTTATATCTGGATTTGATTAAAATGTAATCTATCTGGTTTCTTACAATGTGATCTTCCGAATCCGCCGGTGATTTCCAGGTATAAAGTCTTCTTTTAGGTAGTTTAAATAATGTATTCATGTGTAAGGTATTATCATGATACTATAAATAAAGGGTATTATCAGAAAAAGAATAACATTATAAAAATTTTTTGACACATTTACGTAGCGAAAAATCGTACGGTGGGGTAGTAGTCACATCCGTTTTTTTTACAATATTAACTTAGTTTAGACGTTGTTTTGATTAGAAATTTTTGATTTGATTCGTATGCATATTCTTTCATTTTTCCGACTGTAACATATTCTGTCAGCTATTCACACTTCTTCTTTTTGCATCATAATAATGAATGGGTCTTTGCCTGTCTGGAAATGTCCTTTCATTCAAATCTCTATCTTCTCCTCCATTGTCTTATATTCATGGCTTTCAGGCCATCTTCCACGTCATCCAACCATATCGTTCTGGGCCTTCCTTTTTTCATCTTCCTATCAGCTTCCATTGTATTTTTTTACTGTTATTGCATCTTCTTGTCTCTGGACATGTCCCAGCCATGACAGTCTTTGACTTTTCACAAATCTTACAATATCATACCCTCCATTCAATTCATTAATCTCGTCGTTTTGAGTTATCTTTTTTTGTCTAATCGATGTTCTGTAGATATCAATTTGGTTTGAATGTCTAATAATTTCAATGTCATCAATATATGAATATTCCCTGATATAAAAACGTTAATGTACAAAACATTTTTAGTATATCCACCCAACTGACAGCCACAGATTATCTCAAGCGGAGCTACTAGTTATAGATGAAGCTGCAGCCATTCCTCTGCCATATGTTAAAGCTATGCTGGGTCCATATTTAGTATTTCTCGCTTCTACTATAAATGGTTATGAAGGAACAGGTAGATCATTGTCTCTAAAGCTGTTAAACCAACTAAGGATTCAAGCTGCACCAATAGGAGCTAACACGAATGCAGTCAATAAGAAAGACTCTGGTGCTGCCACAGGAAGAACACTACATGAGGTAAGAAACTCTTTTTATTATCGTAGATTTATAATTTTATTCTTACAAACTTCTTAAAACAATGTTTTTATGCAATTGAGTGAAAAATCATCATCATCATCAGTAGCTCGACAACCCCATTTTTGGATCCTGGCTTGTTCTAGGATTTTCGGCCAGTCTGTTCTGTTCCTTGCTTTGTTTTTTCAGTTTTTAATAAGTGTTTTCAAATCTTGTTCCATGTACCTAAGTTTGGGTCTTATCTTTGACCTTTTCCCTACTGGTGTCTGCCTCATTATATGTTTTGGTGTTTCAGTCTCCCACATCCGTTCAACATGGCCCATCCAGCGCAGATGTCTGATCTTTATGGATGTTATGACGTCGGGTTCGTTGTATGCTGCGTATAGTTCAAAATTATATCTTCTGCGCCATACGTCATTTTCCCCATGCACCCCCTTATATACGTGTCTAAGGATTTTTCGTTCAAACGTACCTAATAGGTTCTCATCGCTTTTCGACAGTGTCTGTAGAAGGCCAGGAAAGTGATTTGCTGAATGTTGTATACGAGAAACTGTCATAAGGTGGTTCCTGTATGATTTGGGCATACATTTCCACGGATGGGAAAACTAAGATGGTTTTCATACTTGGTGGAGGACGTGGAGGAGGTTTAACGGCAGATCATTACATCAGAGACACTTTGGAGGAGCATGTGCTTCCATACGCGGGATTTATTGGTGATGCCTTTATTTTAATGCACGATGCCATACTGTACGAGTCACCACCACCTATCTGACTGAGATTGGTATACCTACAATAAATTGTTGTTCTGAAGCTATTTTCTTGTGGCATTTTTATAATCAAGTATATTTAAATGGGAAATAAGCCACAATTTTACCTAAAAATGATTTTATTAACGTTTCGACGACCAAGTCGGGTGTCGTTGTCAAAATACAAAATAATACTAAATAAATAAAAATGTTGTTGCTTAGTAAAAAATTCTTCTAATAATTTATTTAATCTGACTCATTTATATCGGCAATTCAGACACGTATTATACATTTTAAAGTAGACGACTTTAAAATGATATTGCCAATATTGATGAGTTACGTTCCTGGGACGACTTTACTAAAAGATAGTTCATTCGATTACATGAAATCAATCCCAACTTTAAATCAATTTTGTTTATTATTAATAATTTATATTATTAATAATTAATTTAAAATAATTTCAATTAATTTAAATCAAAAAACAAATCAACCAATAAACATGATTTCATGTAATCGAATGAACTATCTTTTAGTAAAGTCGTCCCAGGAACGCAACTCATCAATATTGGCAATATCATTTTAAAGTCGTCTACTTTAAAATGTATAATACGTGTCTGAATTGCCGATATAAATGAGTCAGATTAAATAAATTATTAGAAGAATTTTTTACTAAGCAACAACATTTTTATTTATTTAGTATTATTTTGTATTTTGACAACGACACCCGACTTGGGCGTCGAAACGTTAATAAAATCATTTTTAGGTAAAATTGTGGCTTATTTCCCATTTAAATATACTTGATTACAATAAATTGGTCTGCATTGAGCCCGGACTTAAATCCAATAGAGCATGTTTGGGTTGAGCTTAAACGAAGGGTTTGGGACAGAAATCTTGCACCAGGAAGCATACTGGAATTGAGGGCTGCGCTTAATGATGAATGGGAAGCAATGCTTCAAGAATTTATTAGAAAAGTAATACTATCCATGCGAATTTGATTGAAAAATGTAATTATGTGTAGGGGGTGATAATATCAAATACTGAAAAATAAAGAAATTCGTTTTGCAATTGATGATTTCTCTGTTCATATTGTATTTCTTGCGTTGGTTTCAATGATGAATATTTTGGAAACACTGTTCGTATTGCATATTGTTTTGATAATGAATCCTCCAAATATTAAGTTGAATAATAAAGTTATTGTTTACACATTACATATTTTTATTTTCATACATCTTACATTGAAATAGGAGGTGTAATCTCAAATCTTGCTTTTGAGTCAATTATTTTGCACTCGAGTGTATATCCATGCTTGCTAAAGAGATATGTTGCATCTGTTTTATAATAATTAATAGGCTATTTACTTAGGAACAGATTGTTGCATCTTATAATTGTATTTATTACTTTTTTTACTTTTAATTGTATTTATTACTTATTACAAGTTAATTTTTTTTAAAGGTAACTCTGAATGAGTCAATTCGTTACAAACCAGGCGATGATGTAGAAACGTGGCTGGTAAAACTGCTGTGTTTGGATTCGACTTCTGTCTCGCCTATATTATCCGGTTGTCCTCCTCCTGACAGTTGTGATCTGTACTATATCAACAGAGACACTCTTTTCTGTTACCACAAAGCGTCGGAAGAGTTTTTGCAAAGATTGGTAGCATTGTATGTTGCTTCACATTACAAGGTAAGTGATAATAAGGATATCGATGGTTCATACAGCATAAGCTGGGATGAAAAGTTCGTAGACTGACACATAGATGGCACTACTGATATTAACGCCATATGATTTTTAGTCAAAAGATGCGTGTATAAATTTGACAGCTGTCGGAACTATTAGTTTATGAGATATAGCATTGTGAGTGAAGCAACTTGTGTTAGTTTAAAAAAAATGGATAAAAGTAATTTCTTCTCTTAATGAAGCATTGCTTTTTGGCAAAAAAATACTGTTGAAGCCAAAGCTTGGCTTGATAAACGATATTCAAAGTCTGCACCAGGAAAATCAACCGTTGATAAGTGGTTTGCTAAGTTTAAACTGGGCGAAATGAGCTACGAGGACGATGCACGCAGTGGACGCTCCAAGGAGGCTGTTACCGACGAAAACGTTAATAAAGTCCACAAAATAATTTTTTATCACCGTAAAGTGAAGTTGTTCGAGATAGCTGAGACTCTAAAGATATCAAAGGAAGCTGTTGGATATATTATGCATGAATGTTTGGGTATGTAAAATCCCTGTGCAAAGTGGGTACCGCGAGAGCTCACAACCGATCAAAAACAACAACGAATTGATGATTCTGAAAATTTTTTGAAGCTGTTCAATTGTAATAAAACCGAATTTTTGCGCCGATATGTTACAGTGGATGAAACATGGTTCCATAATTTCACACCGGAGTCCAATCGACAGTCAGCCGAGTGGACTGCACGTGATGAACCGACTCCAAAGCATGGAAAGATGCAACAGTCGGCTGTCAAGGTTATGGCGTCAGTATTTTGGGATGCATATGGTATAATATTCATCGACTATCTTGAAAAGGGAAAACCATTAACAGCGACAGTGGCGGCGCCTGGTGTAAAGTATTGGGGGTGCACACATAATAGTAAGAGATAAAAAGCCCTTGAGGCCCTATTTCCCTAGGTAAAATTTTTAGAGTGTCGTCAAACTGTAAAAATCAAAGGACATTTTTAAAAAATTGCAATAAATAATGTATTTTATTTACTTAAAATTATAATTTAGTGTTTAAAAGTTACAAGCAAGCTTTGTAACGAAAATCAAGTCGCCTGTTATTTTTTTTTTAGATAAATTCTGCAATAACCAATTCAGTAAAATTTGAAATTTCCTGAATTATTTCTTTTTTGAAAACATTGTGAGTGCTGTTAGTCGATCCTAGCCCATAGCCATTCTAAGGAAAGTTCTGGTTTTGATAAGTTTCAATGCAGAGAAACATCGTTCTGTTTCTGCAGTTGTCTGTAGTTGACTGACATCGTAACAAGTAATTGAAGAATTCAAATTATTCCAGAAAAATCATCTTGTAAATTATTTTCAATCAAAAATTCACTTAAGTGGACTCTTCCCGGATAGTTAAAATCGGATCTTCTATTTTGTTCTTTATAATTTCTCTTCTCCAAATATGTAGGAAACATGGAAAGAGGTAAAAAGTATTGATAGTAGCACCTACACAATCAGTAAGTTTTTTCATAAATCTCCATATTAAAAAATGATCATTTATAATCCGGACCTTTGCACTTTGGTAGGTATATTCGTAATTAAGAAATTTGATAATTTTTCTTCTAAATACTTATAAAGAAGAAAATTTAATTGATGTTAAATATTCCACGCTAATATTCATATCCACAAATCCCTTCATGCTTAATATTGTTCCGAAATTCGAACTTCGCGAAAACAAAATTTAAATGTTCATTATATGCGTTGTGCACGTTAAAAATTCCATACGATCACAGTCGATTTGTGCTCTCGTGGCTATCTAAACTTGTGGGCTATAGCGGGAAGAGGGGTGTCTGGTGAGTTGTATTTTGCCTTATGATAAAGCATTGATAAAGTCATTGGGATAGCAGGCCCCGTGAGAGCGGTGATCGAGACGTTCTGTCTAAAGCCTCGCATTCGTGAAGTTTCCTCGTCGAAATAGAATAAAAATAATTAAATATTACTTATTACTTATAAACTCCTTGGATCTGTGGTTTGTGATTTAAATTACTGTATAGTTAGATTAAAATGTTTTTTATAGAATGATAGAATTTACATATGAATGTTTCTCTAAAAATAATTTTGGGGGTTCACGTGCACATGTGCACTTATGGAGAAACCGCCACTGAACAGCGACTATTACACTGCGTTATTGGAGCGTTTAAAGGACGAAATGGCGAAAAATCGGCCCCATTTGAAGAATAAGAGAGTGTTATTTCATTAAGACAACGAATAATTACACAAGATCACACATAAATAAAAACGATGGCAAAATTTCATGAATTGGGCTTCAAATTGCTTCCGCAGCCACCGTATTCACCAGATATGGGCTCCCAACGTATACCAGCTGTTCGCTGACCTCAAGAGAAAGCTCGCTGGAAAGAAATTTAGCACCAATGAAGAGGTAATCGTCGAAACTGAGGCTTATTTTGAGGCTAAAGACGAATTGCATTTTAAAAATGATATTGAAAAGTTGTATGACCGCTAAAATCGTTATATCGCCCTCGAAGGTAACTATATGAATAATAAAATAAAATTTTATCAAAAATTTTTTTTCTATGTTAGCCTACAAACTTTTCAGCCCACCGTTTATAGTGATGATTCTGCAATGATTTTAACATTTAAAGGGGCATCCATAAACTACGTCGTAAAAAATTTGGAGTTTTTAATACCCTCCCCCCTCCGTCGTAATTCGTCGTTTACAGACGAACCCCCCCCCCCCCATGTCGACGTCGTCATTGCAATTCACGACCCCCTTTCAGTGATTTAAAAAAATTCAACGTTATTTCTGTTTTTTTTTAATCAACCTTGAAACTTTATTTGCGAATGTATCATAACAAGAACAATTAAGGGGGTAGGCGCAAAATCTTGGTCCAATGCTATTTAAATGCATTCTTAAAACTAATAAATATATTTGAAAACTATAAACGCAGAATGAAAGATTACATTATTACCGAGGGCTGAAAGTCCCTTGGAATAAACAAAAAGATTCTTTTGAATGAAATTTTTGAACTTAAAAATCAGACTAAATATTCTCTTTTTTTATCGCTGTAACTTATTAAAATAAACAGTATAGATGTTTTCAGAAACTTTTGGCCCTCGGTAATAATGTAATCTCTCAATCTCTGAGTATTCGAAAAAAATGAATGCATTTAAATAGCATTGGACCAAGATTTTGCCTATAAATCTTCTCTAAGCATACATACGACTTACTAACTAAATAGAACACAATATTTTATTTCCATTAATTCTTTCAGAACTATTTTTTCACTCACAGTATGCAGCACATAAATGAACTAACAATTTAATATTGTTTGCTTCCAGACGTTGTTCTGTACTGTATATATAGAAGGGCTTGTTTAAACCCAAAGAACAATGTCTTATTGTTTGTTGTCCTGTACAAAAGTGCTAAGTAATATTATTTTAAGGCTGTGACTGATAAAAACGAAATGTATCCGATAAAAGTATCTACGAGAGAATTCTTTTTAATTTTAACAAAGAAAATTCTTTTAATTTCTATGAGAAAATTATTTTTAATTTTTATTCGTAAACGTTTTGTTTTATTTTCAATTTCATTTCAGAAACTATACGTTTTGAATATCTGATACTTTAATGCTGGTAAAAACTAGTAAAAAATTATATTTATAAGGGCAATAGCGACAAATTTAAATATACCAATATATTAAATGACGTCGAATGTGCACTCATACTCTCACCCCCTGTCGTATTTCGTCGAAATAAGCAAGCCCCCCCCCCTCCCTCTTCTCAACGACGAAGTTTATGGATGTCCCCTAATTTATTTATGTATCGGCATGTAAATACACTACTTATACATGACATAATCAGATACCACCACATATAGATACGTGTATATATGTATGTGTGTATACATATACATACACATCCCATCCAACATTTTAATTTATTTAGTTTTTATTTTAATTTATTTACAATTATTTTTACTAAACACTACTTACACTAAAATATAATTAATTTATATAAATATTACATTTATATTTATATTTCCCGACTTACGAAGCGTACAATTTTATACCCGGTTATTATTCAGACTGTATAATACAAATTCTCTATTTAAATACTCTAATCTTCTCTCGACTACTATCTCTATACCAGAACATTCCAAGATCTTGTTTGGAATAAGTAGAAGTTTTGCGGAGACATTGAGGCGGCTGTAGAAACGCCATACCTTAACGCAGATAGTCGAGCGTTGTTTACTTGGGGGTTCAGTTACTTGAATTATCTACTAGGGGGTCATTGATAGGTAGCTAATGTAACAATTCACTGTATAGTTTTTAAAACTGCAAATTTTAATAAAGAATAGGCCAATGTCAATAAATATGACAAATAGAAATAATAAGGGTAAGTCATCTGATGAACTTCAAAAACTTTTTCAGAATACTCCAAACGATCTCCAAATGATGTCAGACGCACCAGCTCATCATCTCTTCTGCCTCCTAGGACCTGTAGATCCCAAGAAAAGGACATTACCAGAAGTATTAGTCATAATTCAAGTCTGTCTCGAAGGTGAAATATCAAAAAATTCTATCCTTGACGGGTTCTCAAGAGGCAAAAGGGCCGCAGGGGATTTGATTCCTTGGACAATTGGTCAGCAGTATCAGGATGCCGATTTTCCTAAGCTAGCAGGGGCTAGGATAGTTCGAATTGCCACACATCCTGATTATCAAGGTGTAAGTAACTTTTATTTAAGATCTAGCCCAATAACCGTGTTTTGTTCAACGTCGATTTTTTAACGACGTTCGGGGTATGCCTCTCAGAGGAAAGGGGGAAACTTATATGCAAGCGAAAGTTGGTAACAACGCATTTATAGCAGAATACTCAAATCATATGTTTCAGTATTGAATACTTTATCAAAATAAATTATAATAAATTACGGAATTTACGGAATAAATTACGGAATTAATTATAATAAATAAATTAAAAATAAATGGCACGGTAAACAATCCTCATTTTTTAATATGTTATTCCTTACAAAAAAAACCTTTAATTAAGCACAAATAATTAAAAATCGTAAATTTGGGTCAAAAGTTATTAACTTTTTAAGAATTCCCATAAGAGCCCATGTTAAAATTTAACTTTGACCCTTAATAGTAATTAAACGGCACGGTAAAACAATTTTTAAAAAATCAAGTCTTAGTTTTTTTAAGTAAACTATAACATACTAAAACTTCATGCAAATCCTTAATTCTTTGCCGAAAGTGTAGAACGTCGTTAAGTGAAAACTTCTTTAGGGACGTTGTGCAATTTTTGGATAGGGGAAAAAGCATTGAATTCGCGACCGTCATCGCTTATGCTATATATAATTTGTATGTATATATAAATTGTATAGAAATATTTAAATTTAAAATAAATGTAAAACCTATTTTTGGATGGGGAAAAAGAATTTATTTCGCGACCGTCATCGCCAAAGTCATCTCTTCGACGAAATAAATTTTGTACGTATATATATTAAAGTGAAAACTTCTTTAGGGGCGTTGTGCACTTTTTGGATGGGAAAAGTATTAAATTGGCGACCGTCATCGCTTCGAAGAAATAAATTTTTGAAGTGAAAACTTCTTGAGGGTCGTTGTGCACTTTTTGGAATGGGGAAAAAGTATTAAATTAGTGACCGTCATCACTTCGACGAAATACATTTTTGAATAGAAGACTTCTTTAGGGACGTCCAGCCCTACCGCTTCTTGGTGAGTCTGACAGAAAACTAGGAAACCACATTTACTTATAAACTATGATAGCCAAATAATTTATGTCAAGCTGCAGTGAATACGGAGTTAAACTTGAAATCTACTCTGCCGTGTTCGCAGTATTCAAATACTGTCCACAGATCTTGCTTGTTTTTGCGCAAAACCATGCTCCTTTCAAGATGGCTACCATTACGTCACTTGTCAAAGACTGACACGTCAAAGAACACGAAAGTCGCTTTTAAAAGCAGTTTTAGATTTTTTTAATGTCCTTTATTTAGCTTTTTTTTTATATAAATTAAGAAAGTTACAACTATTTGGAGAGTTAGTTAAACGGTTTTCTTTACTATAAAATTGTTCGGAAGCTATTTTCTTGTGGCATTTTTATAATTAACTATTTAGATGGGAAATACCCCACAATTAAATTAAAAAAAATAATTTTATTAAAATAAATTTTTCAACGTGGAATGAAGTAAACACTTCTGTTGTATGTAAACTAAGTTGGTCGTTAACCTCTCACTAGAACACAAGTACCTTGTGCAATTTTCGAGCAGGGATGCAATACATCCACATGTGATCTTTAAAATCTTAGGACATCGACTTAATGTCGACTACTTTTTAATATATAATGTAACAATAATGTAATTTAGAGGTTTTTACACCCATTGAAGTGGCTAGTTACAATTACTTGTACACTGAAAGTTTACACTGATGATGGTCAGTTTGACCGAAAACGTTTTGTACTTCCACTTCCTTGTGGATAAATTTTAAGAATTTTAATAAATTTATATAGCTACATACAACATAAGTGTTTACTTCATTCCACGTTGTTATATCGAAGGTATACAGCCAACTACAGGGTTTACCATTTTTAAAGTTTAAAATAAATTTTTATTTTTAATAAAATTATTTTTTTCAAAAATCTAAAAATTTAAAATGGTTATTCATTTTTTATTTTTTTTTTCAATTTATTGTGGCTTATTTCCCATCTAAATAGTTAATTACTATAAAATTGTTTGATCTTATTTTAGATGGGCTATGGAGCAAGAGCTTTAGACATCCTCAAACAATATTATGAGTTCAAAATTCCCAGTTTAGACGAAGATTCTCAACTGCCAAAACAGGAAATTGATAATGTTGAAGACTCTGAAGTTGGTCTATTAGAGGAGACTGTTGAGCCACGAAATTCACTGCCACCATTGCTGTTCAAATTAAGCGAAAGACCTCCAGAGAAATTGGACTATCTCGGTGTATCGTTCGGACTGACAGAGCAGCTTATGAAATTTTGGAAAAAGGCAGGGTAAGTTAATCTCTTATATAAAAATTAATCCCTATTTCCCTGTCATGTCATAACTTGGGAACGAGTTACCGATTTCATTCATATCTTTTTTTAGAGGAATTATTTAAAAAATATTATTTAAAATAACGTTGTTCTGTACCTATTTCCATTTTTTAAAATACATTTCAAAGCAACACAATGTACCTATGTATCTAAAAATAATATTGTTGTATGTACTTATGTATGTTATGAAATAAGAAATTTATGACTATGAATCTGCAATCAATCACAAACAAGTCTGGCTAATTGGCTCTGCCAAAGCCATTGTTCAAAAAAAGTATTGCCAACATTGTATATTCCACAATAACCTCCTTAAATAATTTTTCTAGGTATATTCCTGTCTACCTTCGACAAACTACAAATGATTTGACAGGGGAACATTCGTGTATAATGTTGAACGTGTTAAACACTGAAGAAGTTAAGGAGACTGACTGGCTAGCCGCTTATTGGACAGATTTCAGGAGGAGATTCGTCAACTTACTGGCCTATCAGTTCTGTAAATTTTCTCCAAGCTTGTCTTTAGGAGTGCTATCAAATAAGGCAGTCAAATTACGAACAAAAGGTAAAGTATTAACGTCTAAAATTATATATGCAAGCTAAGAACACGATATTTTTCTATATATGTTCAATTTTCACATCCAAAAAATAATCTTATATTTTTTACTGTATGAAACCCACAATAGGGAACTTGTACATTTTTTTTATTACATAATAATGATCAGATTATGGTTATATTTAGGTATATTCTTCTTCTCCTTCTTTAGTTTATTGGCCTCCACCTACTTGGGTATTGGCCAGCTCATCGTCGCTGAATAAGGGAAAAATATTTGTATTCTAATGACATTTATCATATGTCATTGTAATAATATATACAGTCGGAAAAATGAAAGAATACCCATGAACGAACATATAAAACACGCTGTATTATCTTGTCACCGTGTCACAAAGAAAATTGTCCAGTACAAGTACATGTAACAATAATTATTACATGTACTTGCGCTGGAAAATTTTTTGTGTGACACGGTGACAGGAAAATACAGCGTGTTTTATATGTTCGTTCATGGGTATTCTTTCATTTTTCCTACTGTACCAGTTTGTTGAGATTAGAGTTTGATACAGTTTTTGAAGGAAAGGAAAGAAGGTTTACTATGGGAAATAAAACCATTTTGTAAAAGTACAAGTTTTCTATGAATAGTTCAAACGATCAAAAACACTTGTGACGTCACATAACTGTATTTTCTACTGACGTTTATAATGTCTAATTTAAAATTATATACAAATTTTGTTTACTTTGTTGGTGCAGAATGTAAACATATAACCGGATGACGTCACGACGCGTTTTGGGTTGCCTGGTATAATTTGAATTTTTAATCGTCTTTAGGGGCCAAACGAAAAACAAAAAACTTTTTTATCTTTGATACATGTTTTAAATTATGTTCTGTTGTGATTTATAACATTTTTTTCGAATTTAAAATTTTATGCAAGTTCCCTATTACAATCCTTAGTTAAATAATTGTTAAGCCAATGCCAAAGCCTGTTTAATAGTACCTATTCATCCCTACCCAATACAGACAATAATAATTATGCTTGGACATTGCGAGAGAGGTAACTATCTCATTTTATCGACACTTGTTGAAGGGTGAACTCATCGATCTTGTGTTTACCTGATACTTTCTTTTGAGCTAAATCTCAGTACCAAAAAGGAACATTGTGATTAGTAATCTCTCTCTCTCTCTCTCTTTCTCTCTCTCGTGTGTTAGCTTACGTTTGGCAACACATCTCCGCAAAATCAGACAGTAATCCGATATAAAATAACCGTTAAGAACAATTAAAACTCGTGAACCAGTTTAATCCACGAGTGAAATGGCATATGTGTTTAATCAAAACGCGATCAGTAGTCAGTGACAGGATTTTGGTAAGACTTTTTATAAACTTCAATATTGTCTGTTTATCATAATCTCTATAAATTTTCCATTTGAACCAGCAAACATCACAGTCCACGCCACATGAAATTATATTAATAATTTCACATATTTACATGATTTTATCGTACAATATGTTATTTATGATTTAAACAATAATAATTATTCTTTGCTTCTAGATTTAACTAAGACGGAACTGGACATTCACTTCATGAAGTACGACCTCAAACGTCTGGAGATGTACAGCAATAATTTGGTTGACTATCATCTCATCATGGACTTGATGCCCACTCTGGCGAGACTCTATTTCCTAAACCAGTTGGGCAGTATCCAAATGTCTGCTGTTCAATCGGTAGAGTATATTATGAAAAAAAATTAACAATATTAATAGCAAAATAAATAAAAATAAATTTCGACCACGAGTCAGGATTCTGTTAACCGAGATACGATAGTACCAAGCGGCGCCGCTAGGAGGAGCACTCCAACAATGTGTCTCAGAATACTTTAACGAAACGTGGTCATTTTGTACTCTAAACCGAGTAAGGTATGAAAAAGAAAAGAAAATAATCATTTTCGTTTTGATTCAATTTGAGTCTCTTCTGACACCGTGTTTCGGGATCTCTACCCCTTATCAAAGAGGCTATGCAAGTAGACTGAATTGAATCAACTCGAAACGAAGAAGAACTGCATATATTAAAATATCTGCAGCAGAGTGTGGTTAGACTGTCCTCTAACGGGGAATGACAAAATAAATAAAAATAAATTTCGACCACGAGTCAGGATTCTGTTAACCGAGATACGATAGTACCAAGCGGCGCCGCTAGGAGGAGCACTCCAACAATGCGTCTCAGAATACTTTAACGAAACGTGGTCATTTTGTACTCTAAACCGAGTAAGGTATGAAAAAGAAAAGAAAATAATCATTTTCGTTTTGATTCAATTTGAGTCTCTTGCCATCCTCTGACACCGTGTTTCGGGGTCTCTACCCCTTATCAAAGAGGCTATGCAAGTAGACTGAATTTAATCAACTTGAAACGAAGAAAAACTGCATATATTAAAATATCTGCAGAAGAGTGTGGTTAGACTGTCCTCTAACGGGGAATGACAAAATAAATAAAAATAAATTTCGACCACGAGTCAGGATTCTGCTCAGGAGAAAATAATCTAATAATCTAAATAATTTAATTAAACGAAAACGATTATTTTCTTTTCTTTTTCATACCTTACTCGGCTTAGAGTACAAAATGACCACGTTTCGTTAAAGTATTCCGAGACGCAGTGTTGGAGTGCTCCTCCTAGCGGCGCCGCTTGGTACTATCGTATCTCGGTTAACAGAATCCTGACTCGTGGTCGAAATTTATTTTTATGTATTTTGTCATTCCCCGTTAGAGGACAGTCTAACCACACTCTGCTGCAGATATTTTAATATATGCAGTTCTTCTTCGTTTCGAGTTGATTCAATTCAGTCTACTTGCATAGCCTCTTTGATAAGGGGTAGAGACCCCGAAACACGGTGTCAGAGGATGGCAAGAGACTCGAATTGAATCAAAACGAAAACGATTATTTTCTTTCCTTTTTCAATATGAATAGGCATTTTAATAGTAACAAAAGTTACAAGTAGGGTTATTTGTCTCGTTTATTTTCATGTTTTGCTTTGTTTATTTCTTTCTTTATTTATCTTCTATATTGCTTTTTGTATAATTTTCTTTCGTTTCTGGTTCCGATTATTCCGTTAGTTTTTTTTTGTTTAGTATTTGATCTAATATGAATGGTTTCACAAGAAGAATATTGTTACATATAAACTTTGATGAAAGATATATTTTCGTCTTTATTCTATTTTCTTATTTGTTTTCTTTTCATCTATTTCCAAATTTTGTATTTTAACTTCCCTTTTATATTTACATTCATATAATTTGAATATGTTCTCTTTTTAATTCTCTCCTTGCGTTTATTTTCCAGTACTTTTTGTGTTTTTTATCTTTTCTTTTTTATACCTTTTTCGTTTCTATTCACGTTTACTCAAAACTTACTTTTATATAGGCAATCCTGCTGGGTCTTGGTCTCCAACACAAAACAGTGGACGACTTAGCCACAGAACTAGATCTACCATCCACCCAACTTCTAGGACTGTTCAACCGCTTAATCAGACGGCTCAGTCAGTACCTCAACGGTGCTTTGGAAGAAGATATCGAGAGGAAGCTTGCGCCAAGGAAAGATGCGGAAGATCTGAAGATGACGCCGTTCCCACAGAGCGTCCAGGACGAACTCGAGCAAGCCGCCAAAGAATTGAAGAAGAAGCAGAAGAAAGAATTAGAAAAGTTAAAGAATGAGAACTTGGAACAGTATGCCATTAAAGGGGGAGAAGGCGAATGGTCGAAGGTGCTGACGGGGAAAGGAAAGAAGTCTATCGTTACTGTTAAAAGGTATGTTTCTTTATTTAAGTATAAATATCATACTTTACTTCATAAATAATAATATAATGATATATAATAATAATATCATAATTAACTTAAAATAAAATAAAAGTTTAACTTTGACACCCTGTATTTCGGTTATTATCAACTTTCGTACTAAAGTAAGTTCGCTTAAATCGACGTATTTTAACCTACGGTTAAGCTATGGCCCATTCATTGGCAAACAACCTGTATTTATAATAAGTCCAAGAGAAGTGTATTCGAATATAACAAATCAGAGTATGTATGTTTCGTGGCCTTAAAAGTCATTTGAAATGGTCAGAGTCTTCTTCTTCTTCTTGTAATAGGACTATGTCCTGTTTCTTCTGTTACAGTCTTTGCTGGGATCCGGAGCTCCAACTCTCGTACCATCGTTGTTGGGGTCTTCCTATGGGTCGCTTGGTGTTGGGCTTCTGTGTTTTCGCCCATTGCGCCATACGTTCAGGGTCCATCCGATCTATGTGGTCTCTCCACATGCATCGTCGCGCTCTTGTCCATGTCACTACGTCTTGAACGCCTAGCTCTCTCAATGTGTCTTCGTTTCGTATTCTATCTCTAAGTGTGATACCTCTTATGGATTTCATCTCTGTTGTTCTCATTATTTGTTTGGTCTTTTTTGTCTCGGCCCTTGTCTCAGCTGCGTATGTCAGTACGGGTCTAACACATGTCTTATAAATGCGGACTTTGCTTTCGGTGCTCATATATTTGTTCTGCCAGATTATATCCCTCAGGAAACCAGATATTCTCGCTGCTTTCGTTGCCTGCTGTTTTGATTCTTGCCACAGATGCCTGTCGCTAGATATTTCCACACCTAAGTATCTACAATCCATTACCTGTTCGATTATATGGTCGTCCACTACTAATTTACATCTAATTGGGTTCCTGGATATTACCATCGATTGGGTTTTCTCTTTGGATAGTGTCAGGTTATACTTTTCGGCGGTTATTTTGAATTTTTGTAGTAGGCGTTGTAAGTCATCTTCGTTTTCGGCTATTAAGATTGCATCATCTGCGTAGCAAAGTATTCTCATGGTTCGGTTACCCATTTTGTATCCCTGATTCATTATGTTAACACTACCTATAACTTCATCCATTATTAAATTAAATAGGCATGGACTACTCAATTCTACATCAATGGTCAGAGTAAAGAAGTGTATATACTTATTATACGCAAGAGAGATAATTCGAAGAATAATCGAAACAATCGAAAAGATCTAATGAATATGAATATCACAATAAAAAATTGAAGAAAAACCGATGGCCAGACACTATAGGATAGGGCCAAAAGTACAAATATACGACGAAGATAAAAGAGAATAACGTCAAGGACTGAGAAGAAAGAGAAAAATAAAATGTAACGATCATGGCAGAAGCCGAATGACAACAAAACAAAGTGTTGTAAATACTGCGAGAGACGATTTTCCAATGAGAAGACAGATCAGTGGGAAGACCACGAAAATGATGGAATAACGAAAGAATGGCACATTGAAAAACAGACAAAGTCATGTCTACACACAAAAAAAACTCTTTCAAGAGATGTAAATGGCTTATTATTTTGTATAATCAGCTAGCAACCGGGAGAAATTTAGTAGAAACCTCGGGAGATCACATTGGACAGTTTGAGAATCTTCTGGCTGAAGATTTAGGTTTCATAAACCTACCGTAGAATGTCCTCGATGAGTATTTTATAATATTGGAAGAAAAACAAATTTGAATGCGAACCGGATAATCTCATTTTCTATGTTTTTGTAGAGTAAAAATGTCATATATTTTCACACTAATGACACACCCTGTATAATACATTAACTAAATATGTATATGTTTTAGTACATCTGATTTACAAGACGAATGAATCCTAGTTGTTAAGTAAAAAGGTAAATGAAATGATAACTTATTTTTTATTTACTACTTTCTTTTTGTTTTAGTGGGGAAAAGCGACTACACGAGACGAACAATACGGAAGGTGAAGAAACAGAAGTGAAAGTGAAGAAGAAGAAATTTAAAAATAAGAACAAAAATAGAACGTTATAAGTATAAATATATTTTTGTTTTTTAAATATTGTTATTAGTTCTGCCTTGACCTCTAAGTCATTTTTAAATATTTTCCTGTTTCCTTAACATACAACAAAATAACTTTTGTCTAAGAATTATTTCATTTGCGTTTACTAAAAATAAAATTTACGAAAAGCATTGAAGAAAATTACTTTCTGCAAAAACGGAAAATCAGAATTAATAAAACGAAACCTCACCTTTAACCTGAGGAAGCATCAATTCCCACAAGTCACAAGTGAACTCAAACAACATACTTAAGTGGATAGAACAAAACCATTTTAAACTCTTAAAGTATCAAATGATGAAAGGGTTGCCAATGCGAGTCCATTATACAATTGGATATGGTAATTGAGTCAATACTCGCAATCTATAGTTTGTATTTTTTATTAGTTGTTATGTAATCATGGGGCAACCGGTTTCGAGTCTTACAATATATGACTCATCATCAGGCCCAGTACAAAAAGTCTTCTCTATACAAACTACAAGCTAAAAAACACAAAACGAGAGACATGTACACATATATATAAAACATGAAAAACAACTTTGTCTTGGTTTCAATCACATACAATAAAGCCAAGCAACTGTTTGTATTGAACTCAACAGTCCATATCATGTAAAATGAGACATTATATCATTGGGAGCGACCAATCTGATGAAAAGTGCTTGGTATATAATTTGATATATATGCTACCATCAATCCTTAACTAGTCAAGGGTCGATGGAGTCTTGGTAAAATAGTATGCGATCAAAAGACATAATACAAATTTTCTTTAGTAAACGGTATCTACTTACATAACAGCCATAGAAACTGTTCCACAGCTAAATATGTACCTGGAAGTCACCAGCCCCATAAGAAAAGTTGACCAATCAAACAGCCCTTAGTCTCTCTAGAGATTGGTCAACTTTTCTTATGGGGCTGGTGACTTCCAGGTACATCTTTAGCTGTGGAACAGTTTCTATGGCTGTTATGTAAGTAGATACCGTTTACTAAAGAAAATTTGTATTATGTCTTTTGATCGCATACTATTTTACCAAGACTCCATCGACCCTTGACTAGTTAAGGATTGATGGTAGCATATATATCAAATTATATACCAAGCACTTTTCATCAGATTGGTCGCTCCCAATGATATAATCAGCCCTATTCTGTAACTTTTAACAAATCGAATAGAAATGACCAAGTCGAATCGTAATTACCCAAAATCGAAATGTTTGATATCTATCGCGTCATTTTTGTGTTTGGATCGGTATTCTGTAACTCATATCGTAATCGAAATATCTGACTTCTATTTCACGCGGTTCTGAGGAGGTGGCAACCGCGCAGTATCCAGCGAAATTGTGTTCTGTGACCTATTTTGTTACTTGAAATATGACACCGTTGCCATTTCTTCAATGTTTTCATAATTTCTTCATACTATCCTCAAAGTTTTGAGAAGTAAATAAAATATTCGTGTAAATACTGGATGCAAAAAGCTCAAAAGAGGATAAATGGTTTTAAATTAAAGTTAATTAAAATTGATATAAAAAAGAAGATAAACTGATAAATAAAAAAGATAAGTGAAGATAAGAAGTATAAATGCTTGTAAATCAAAGATATTTAAATTGATGTTATTAATTCATTATTATTATTAAATTATTTAAAATTGATATTACTAATAATATGCAATCTTTAAGATTCGATTCCAGTTGAAATAACTGCTAAACAGCTTTTCCCAAAAATGGCATCTTTTCTATAATTTGTTCAGACTATGAGCGTTGACTGATAAATATACAAGTATACTGGTATAATATTTATTTATCAATTAACGCATAAGAAGTCTATCGTATGCTATTCTTGTGCATTATACCATTGATTGCAATTGTACAAGAAATATGCGAACAAAATATGGCAACAATGTGAATGGGAAACATTCAGACGCCAAGTAGCAAATAAATAAGGTTAGGTCCAATTATTCATACTCGTACATGTCTAAATGAAATATATATAGTTCTCTAAACAAATAACACCACAGACTAAAAATTTAGCAGCTAAAAAAAGGTACAAATACTATAAATAATTATAAATAAGTAGTATGTAATGAATTATTTTTATATATAAAATATAAACGTCAAAACAAAACAAAATGCGCTTGCGTCAACCACAATTCCGATAATCGAAATCTCATCTCGACAGGGTAAATGCTGTCGAAGTGATTTCTATTCACATTACGATTGTAGAGATTCCGAAGTAGTTATGGAATACGGATTTGGACTATTTCTATTCGACTTGGTCACTTCTATTCGATTTTACTGACTTCTATCATCGAAATGAGTTACAGAATAGGCATGATTGTCTCATTTTACATGATATGGACTGTTGAGTTCAATACTAAACAGTTGCTTGGCTTTATTGTATGTGATTGAAACCAAGACAAAGTTGTTTTTCATGTTTTATATATATGTGTACATGTCTCTCGTTTTGTGTTTTTTAGCTTGTAGTTTGTATAGAGAAGACTTTTTGTACTGGTCCTGATGATGAGTCATATATTGTAAGACTCGAAACCGGTTGCCCCATGATTACATAACAACTAATAAAAAATACAAACTATAGATTGCGAGTATTGACTCAATTACCATATCCAATTGTCTTAAAGTATCATTAGAAAATGGACATAACGAATGGAACCTATTTGGACATACTTATTATGCAAAGAAGACAATCCAAAATACTCCGTATGATAACACATACACCATGGTATGTTCCCAATCAAACATTACATGAAGACCTAAAAATAGATTATGTTAAGGGCACCCGAAGTCCCATTTATAGTCCAGGGACCAAAGCTTTTCACCTCGCAATTTTTACAGAATGGATCAATTTGCTTGAAAATTTGAGAATAAGTCGTGGATAGTCCATGGATCAAAATCTATATGATGCTGACAGGCGCTTTTACCATGGGGGTGGTTGCCACCCCATCTCGGGGGTGGAAATTTTTGATTATATTTTGACCGCAAAAGTTAATAAAAACATTCATTCTAAGCATAAAATGTCCTATACATTTTTTTGATAAAATTAATAGTTTTTGATTTATTCGCTATCGAAAGTGTTAGTTTTATATCTAAAAAATCAATGTTTTTCGATGGTATACTCATTTACGATTCACTCAATTTTTGCCGTAGAACAAATTTTATCAAACCAAGTTCTTAGGAATTAAATTAACTACAATTTCATATTTAAACATTTTTTTCGTATCTCTGATGCTAATCTTTCTTTTCTGAAGAAAATGGCATTTTTTTACCAAATTGTAAACATTCGTTATTCGCTTTAAACTTCAGTTTTTTAAAACTAATCATTCTAAGCCAGTCAAACTTCTAGAATCTATTAATAATACATAAATAAAGAAGAATAAAAAAATAAGGCCAATGACTAAAAACACCGCTAACTTACATTATTATGCTTCCAATTAAATTTCTCCTTTTTTTCAAAAAAAATATATTGATTTTTAACCGTAACTTTTTTATTTTTTATCCTAGAAAGTTCGTTAAAAAAGAATTTTGTAGGTTTTTACAAGATCTATTATACGGCTATTAATATTAAATCATTTTAAAATGCTCAGTCACAAAAAGAGGTGGCACTGAAAGGGTTGGTAAACGTGGTTTTTGCATGATATTACAAGTTTTAATTGTCAATAGCTTTCTCAATTTTTGCCGTAAAAAATGTTTGCAAACCAGTTTCTTGAGAATTAAATAAGCTACAATTTCATATTTAAATATTTTTTCGTATCTCTGATGCTAACCTTTCTATTCTGAAGAAAAAGGCATTTTTTACCAAACTACAAAAACTCGTTATTCACTCAAGCCGATCAAACTTCTAGAACCTATTAACAATACATAAATCAAGAAAATCAAATCAGGTCAATGACAAATTTTAATCAGGGTGGTGATTAGGGGGTTGTTCACGATCACTTTTTTGCTGAAAAAAATAAGGACTGACATTCTTTTCATTATAAGTCACTTAATTTTTTTAGCTTGAGATTTTTTTTATTTCTGGAGATACATATTTTTAAATACTTTAAATTAGATTCAACAAGGTATTCTCGAAAAATGCATAATTTTCCCGTCCTTTGACTTTGAAACTACAATTAGCATTTGACGAAGAAGAGCCAACATATAATAAAGTATAGCTCGATTACTATTGGTCTTAAAGAAAATAAAAAAAAACGGTTTTATTTATTTTTTCAAAAGGTACATTTTTGTTAAGTAAAGTTGTTTTGATAAAACGAAAAGTTTTTGAGTTATTAGCACAAAACTGATTAAAAATATTGATTTTTTCGATATAAAACTAACAGTTTCGATAGCGAATAAATCGAAAACTATTAATTTTATCAAAAAAATGTATAGAACGTTTTTTGCTTAGAATGAACGTTGTTACAAACTTTTGCAATTATAATATAATAAAAAATTTCCACCCCCGCGATGGTGTGGCAACCACCCCATGGTAAAAGCGCCTTTTGGCTTGATATAGATTTTGATCCCTGGACTATCCACTACTTATTTTCAAGCAAATCGATTCATTCTGTAAAAATTGCGAGGTTTTGTCCTATTACTTGGACTATTAACGACAATGTTAACATTATGTCACATAGCTCTGTAACCAAAGCACTTAGAGACCTAATTTTTTATTTTGAAACTAGATGCATTGTTTAGTCCTGCGTAGATTTCTGTAAAGTTAGAGTGAAAGAAACATTTATTTTAATTTTTTTTAAATACTCTTACAAAAAAGTTTAGATTTTATTTTTTATTTTACTTGTTTTTGTACATTTTTCAATAAAACTTTACGCGGGACTTGATATTATCGATCTACAACTACTGTAAAATATTGGACGTTATATAGTCTAAGGATCCAGAGATATTTGACATCAAAAGTTAAAAACCTAGTAGCATCTAGTAGGTATAGGGCCTTTCATTCACAGTCATTTGTTTCGAGCTTCTGTCATGTGTCACATAATATTAATGTATCTACGTCATACGTTATTGGCATATACCAATGATACAAACAAAAGACGTATGACGTAGATATATTAATATTATGTGACACATGACAGAAGCTCGAAACAAATGACAATCGATGAAAAGCCCTATTCGGGAAATCGCAAAAACGTTAAACACTCTAATGGGCTATAAAGCTACCGGTACAGGGTAAGTTGGTACGGGTACCGGTACATTCAAAAAACAACTAATTTTGTAACCATGGATATTTTCTACTATAATGTGTTATACAGAATAAGCCAAATAAAAACGGAACATATGCAGTTAATACAGTGTATCGGAACTGCATTTGAAATAGTCGACCAATATAAAAGTTTGACACACATAAATAATAGCAACTCAACTACCTGTCTCCTTTTAGGCTAAGGCTACGCCCAGACAAGCGACAATTTACGGCGACATAAGAGCAGTAAAATGAAGCGGCAAAATGGGTCCCGCGGTGAGTGTAGTGGATGGCCAGACTGAGCTGTAAAATAACGCGCAACAACATCGAACGGGCCCATCTTCGGCGTCGTGTCGCAAACGAATGGACCTGGGTCCAAATTTGTAGCTCATCTAGCCACAACCACGACCAAAACACTGTATTTACATCTCGCGAGACGCCGTAGTTTACATCCTCGTCTGGCCATGCTTTTTACTGCAGCTACTACCACTTCATTTTACTGCTGTTACAGCGCCGTAAGAGCAGTAAAGTGAAGCGGCAGTAAAAATCATTACCAGATGGGGATGTAAATTACGGCGTGTCGCGAGATGTAAATACATTGTTTTGGTTTTTTCGTTGTTGTGGTTAGATGAGCTACAAATTTGGACCCAGGTCCATTTGTTTACGACACGACGCCGAAGATGGGCCCGTTCGATGTTGTTGCGCGATATTTTACAGCTCAGTCTGGCCACCCACTACACATTTACATATGTGGAACTTTTATATTGGTCGACTATTTCAAATGTAGTTCCGATACACTGTATTAACTGCGTATGTTCCGTTTTTATTTGGCTTATTCTGTATATCGTTGGAGAGAGAAGATTTCAGAGAATAATTTTCAATCATAACCCAAAAAAACTTTAAAAATTCAATTTTCGGACTTTGTCTTCCCTTAAAGACATCATTTAAATTCAAAGCACGATAATAAATTAGAAACCCACACAGAAAGCTGGTTCACCCACTACTACAGCCCCATACCAGAAGACTCAAGAGGAATTGGCCAGCAGAACTACAAAATGGTTGAAGAGGACTTATCGATGGAGAAGGCCTTATCACGTCAAACATATTCTTTCTATTTCTACTATTCTAGCCACAAACCATACATACTTATAGACGTTTCACGACCATGTTAATCTTTCGGATCGAATTAACGCCATCTCTTGATTGGAATGGGAACTAAATTGACAAATTTTAGTTACGTGAGAATTTCAAATTATAAATTTTTTCGGGATTTTTGATGAAATTTCACAGGAAATTAAAACAACAGAAAGACAATTCAATGTTTTATTCCATATTTTACTGAAAACTTCAAATATTCCAATTTGTTTTCAAAATGCTAAACACTACTGCTGTCACATGAAAGCACTGATGTGTATCGAGTTGAATGAAAATTTTTGAAAGAATCTTGTACATAGGATGATTGTTTAGATAAATATTACCTTATAATCCATAAACTTTTAACTTTTAAAGTTTTTACAAACTTCCAAAAATATATAGGTCCGAAATGTTGATGACACACTTGTCTACTGGAATAAACTGTTTCAGGATCTATTATATTGTTTTTTTTAATGTGAGAAACACAACACGGGATGATCAATGTAAACTAAAAATTCTAATCATAAAAATGGAGAGGAGGTTAATACACTTATTAAAATTGTGATTAAATCTAATTAAAAACGTAACACCACTATAATAAAATAATTAAGCCACAAACTGTAAAATAAAAAGTAAATAACAAATTAATTTAATTGTCAACTGTCAGTTGTTAAATCTGACAAGAGAATTGACTGACGGCGACATCTCTGGATTGGAATGATAACTAATTTGCTGTCTTGACCTTGACAATTTACGTGAAACGTCTATGAGTATGTATGGTTTGTGATTCTAGCTGTAAGTATGTACTTAGATAAAAAATATACAAAATAAGAGACAGACATCTGGTGGTAAACATAAGTATGTGGTATCTCTCATAAAAATACAATCCTAAGCGAATTTTTGCCACAGCTGGGAGAAGTAGACGGAGAGGTAGGAAAAAACTTGAATGGACGGCACTGGCGGATCCAGGGGGGGTGTCACGGGGTCATGACCCCCCCCCAAATTGTAAACTCACTTATCCTAGGGTTGGTAAGACTAAGTGACCTTGCATCAGAGAAATGTAATTAAACCACCATCAAGACCCATGACCCTCCCCAAAAAAAATTTCTAGATCCGCCACTGATGGACGGATGATGTAGAATGTAGATGACAATGCTAGCAAGAGCAAGATAAGTACATACAGCAAACGGTCAACGCTTGACAATGCTGACGTAAGAAGGTTGAGGCTCTACAACAGTGTTGTAGCATCATCGATAATGATATAATATTAGAGGATGTATAATTTTGAATATTAACCACTACAGCCGCTAGTAATCTCATATTTCCTTATTCTTTTAACCATATTTATTATTGTTACTGGTACAAAGGAATGTAGTGCAGATAGCTTAAAAAAATTTTAGTCACCACTTTGGCCTATATCTCTAAAAATTTGATATATCCAGGTGTAATATCTACTTTACCCTTTTTTTTTCGTTTATTAAACTTTTGTTTAATTCCGTACCATTAATACTTTTTGTTTTTCTTCACGGTGTTGTTGTATCCTGTATTCTAGCTGCCTCTTCAGCTTTCTTCTTCAAGTGCAGTCTCTTAATCGGAGTATGGATCAAGTATATTCAAATGGGAAATAAGCCACAATTTTACCTAAAAATGATTTTATTAACGTTTCGACGCCCAAATAAAGTTTATTATTTAGTAAAGTCGTCCCAGGAACGCAACTCGTCAATATTGGCAATATCATTTTAAAGTCGTCTACTTTGTGTGTGTTTATGTTTTATTGGCACTGGTTTAAGCAACCAACTGGCCAGTCAATGTGTTTTGAATTCTCTCTTTTACAAAATATATGCTTAGTATCTAAATTTAAAACTATTAGTGCTACTGTTTTTTTTTACTCTGTTTTTTTTATTATTTTTTTTATTATATTTTTTAACATTTTTTTTATTACATTTTTTATTTTTTTTTTAGTTTTTTTTTTTTTTTTTTTTTTGTATATTTTTTTATCGCGCTAAGACCTAAACTCGATTCAACCTCGCGGAGGTTTAGATCTTAGTATCTTTTTATTTTATTAAATTATTTTTTTTTTTATTTTTTTTTCTTTTTTTCTCAGAGCTTTAATTTTAAACAATTAACATGGTTGTACAAAATTTTATAAACATCTAGATTGTTTGATTGTAAAAGGTATATAAGATTAAAAGGAAATTGTACATTAACTTGAACTAGATTGGCAAAAAAGTTTGATATTTCAATAAAATGTAAAGGACATTCTAATAGCATATGTTGTAGATCAGCTAGCTCTCCACATAAACATTCATCATTATCTACAAGTCCTATTTCTCTTTTGTAGACTGGAGTCAGACAGTGATTACTTCTTATTCGACAAATAGTTTTGATAAAGCCTTTGTTGGAAACTTGATTAAACCATGTCTTGATGGGAAGTGTAGGCTGGATTTTTTTGTAATAATTTCCTTTGTCTGAATTATTGTATTGTTCCTGCCATTTCGTCCGTTTGATAGATCTCATAATAGAAATTATGTCTCCCATAGGAAGTTGATAAGTATGCAGAGTGGATTCCTTCGTTGTTGCTTTTTTAGCCAGATCATCTACTATTTCGTTGTTTTTTATACCAATGTGTGCTTTTATCCAACACAATATTATATTTTTGCCCGATTTCAAAGCTTCACTGTTCATTGCTATGATGTCACTGATGATATAATTTTCTGCAAAATTATGTACATTATATTTCAATGTCTTTACAATGCTTTGGCAGTCTGTAAATATAACATAATTGAGTTCTTTTTGATTAATACATATTTTGTATGCTTCTTTGATTGCAATGAGTTCAGCTGTGAAAATTGTCATTTTATCAGGTAATCTGTTGTTTATTTTTATACTTTTTTGTGGGTAATATATAGCATATCCAACTTTTCCTTCCATTTTTGAACCATCCGTATATAATTTCTGATAACTCCCCCAGTTTTTTTGTACACACTGAAGGTGGTCTATTTTAGTAAGGAAGTCTGTCGCACGAATATTACTTAAATGACAGTTAACTGGAGATAAATAATCTTCATAATTTAGCTTTCGAGACGAGCTTTGTTCAATTTGGTGTATGTCGCCAATGGAATTAGAAACGTTGAGGAAGCTTTCCACAACTAAAAAGTCTACTTAAAGTCTAATTAAAGTCTAATTAAAGTCGTCTACTTTAAAATGTATAATACGTGTCTGAATTGCCGATATAAATGAGTCAGATTAAATAAATTATTAGAAGAATTTTTTACTAAGCAACAACATTTTTGTTTATTTAGTATTATTTTGTATTTTGACAACGACACCCGACTTGGGCGTCGAAACGTTAATAAAATCATTTTTAGGTAAAATTGTGGCTTATTTCCCATTTGAATATACTTGATTATAAAAATGCCACAAGAAAATAGCTCCAGAACAACACGGAGTATGGATATCATCATCACTATCTTTACTTTATCTACCGCTTCCCTTAAGACTTCTATTGAACTGTATTTAAACCAGTGCCTTAAATTTTTCAAACATGATACTCTCCTTTCTCCGCTTTGCCTGTATTATCCATCTCGGCATTTTCCAACTGTTTGCCTGTATTATGAATCTTATCAACTTCCATATTCGTTTTTTTCCGTGTCCATGCTATTCTAAACATCCTTCTGTAACACATTTCAAATGACTAGTTTATTTACGTGTGCTTACTTCAGCTTCCAACTTTCAAGTCTGTTGTGCTATCAAAAATACGTAATATCTCAGAGCTCTTATTCTGTTCTAATAAGGTCTTTATTGAAGAGAATTGTTTTCAATTTTACAAACGCATTTCTTGCTAGTTCTATTCTGGCCCTGATTTCTGTTGTTTTGTCATTATTTTTTGAAATCCATTTGTATTTTTCAACCCTTTCTATAGATCTCTCTTTTAGCCCTTATTTTTCACAGAAGCTTGTCTTATTTAGTAGCAGTTGCAGTTGTTCAGCAGAGCTTGCCATAATCATGCTCTAACCTGCATATCTTATGTTATTAATAGTTGCTTTCTTCCGTTAATTATTATTCCTTCACTTTCAGATAGTAGTGCTTCTTTAAAAATGGATTCACTATTTATATACATTGAATAGTAATGGAGACCTAACATATTGCTGCCTAACTCCTCTCTTGATTTTAATTTCTGAACTGGGTTCGTTATCTATTACAATATGTGTTCTTTCAGTAAAGGATTGTTATTATTCTTAAGTCCTTTTTGTCTTTAGAAATCCGACTAATTTTTCATAATGTTACTTTGTGAAATGCATCTTCAGTTTTACACCAAGCAAATTACATGCTTATCTTTGAATTTTTCGTAAAAGAAAACATAAGGAGAAAACAATTACAAGGGTAGAAATAATTTATTATTACATGATTGTTTTTAATATCAAATTACATGCTACATTCACAACATTAATTAAAGTGAAAAAATACACCGAAAATAAATAAAAAAGTTGTATATGTATACTGTGGGTCAAAATTACTACCACTACGTAAGATAATTAAAAAATTTCACTTTAGCTTACATACTTTTTTATATAAAAGAGCTTTTTGCCCCACTGTATAAAATATATATAATATAGCTCTTAAGACTAAAACATACTAATATTGCGCTTCATTTAATATACCGTGAGGTGACCACACCATATTTCTTTATCTGTAAAAGCAGTTTAAAAATTTTTCAAAATTGATTGTTCTTTTTCTTCAGTCTCGGTTAATCCAATGTTAAAAACACTTTTGCCTGTTTTTCTCTAGTTTCATTTCTTATTCAGTTTGTTTTATTGATGATTTTGACTATATTTATTGTATTATGGCCACTTTAGCTGAATTACTTCTTTTCTATTATCCAAATACTACCCCAGTTTATACAGGGTAGCGAGAAAGTCTAGCAACACGTTATTTTCTCGGAAACCGCTAGAACCAATTTTATAGATTTTGGTGGGTAAGGGTCTTTTAATGCGGCCGATATTATAGTGGTAATTACATTGTTGTCAAAGCTTCCGTTTTTCTGAAAATCTAACGAACTTTCTTATTTCAAATAGAACACCCTATATATTTTTTGAGTTTGGGAATCCTTAAGAGATACTGGTTATTTTTCATATGATATTCCCCATACCTAAATGCCATAATTTCGGAGTTATTGCTACATTTATTAGAGAAAAAAATTTAAATGATTTTAAAAAATCTATTTTTTCGGCCCGGGTAGACATTATTTTAGGTTCTTTGAATCATTGGGAACAAAAAGGTCTTTTGTAATTTTTTTCTAAAGTTAATCGTTTTCGAATTATAAACAATTTAAAACTGAAAAAAAAAACGAAAAATGGACGATTTTCCAGGTTCAAAAACACAAGTAAGAAAAATAATTTTTTAAATTACAAAGTACCTAAATTCAAGATCAGACCTTCCATCAGATACCTGTAAGAATTTTTGGCACGTTTTATTCTAAAATATTGTCTTTTTTTAATTGTTAATGAAGCGCATATGAGCGAACGGGCGATCGGGCTGCATTAACGACTAAAAAATAATATTTTAAACAAGACTAAATTGCTTATCGAGAGCTGATAAACTAAGGCTTGATCGTGAATTTAGGCACTTCGTAGTTTCAAAAATAATATTTTTTACTCGTGTTTTTGAATCTAGAAAACCGTCATTTTTCGATTTTTTCAGTTTTAAATTGTTTATAATTCGAAAACGATTAACTTTAGAGAAAAATTACAAAAGACCTTTTTTGTTCCCAGTGGACCAAAGACCCTAAAATCATGTCTATTTGGGCCGAAAAAATTGATTTTTTTTAAATTATTAAAATTTTTTTTTTAATAAATAATGTAGCAATAACTCCGAAATTATGGCATTTAGGTATAGGGAATATCATATGAAAAATAATCAGCATCCCTTAAGAATTCCAAAACTCAAAAAATATATAGGGTGTTCCATTTTTTGAAATAAGAAAGTTCGTTAGATTTTCAGAAAAACTGAAGATTTGACAACAATGTAATTACCACTATAATATCGGCCGCATTAAAAGACCCTTACCCACCAAAATCTATAAAAATCGTTCTAGCGGTTTCCGAGAAAATAATGTGTTGCCAGACTTTCTCGCAACCCTGCATAACAAACAGTAATGACACTCTGAGACCTTGATGAAGTCACGCATTTTTCCGCTCAGACAGATTGCGACAAAAAGTCGCAGAACTCACTGCGCTTCTGCATACTTTCAATCTTGAAGGTTTGACTAGCAACTCAGGTGCGTAGTAGCGTAGTTGCAAAGTTGCTGCTGTTTTACCTTGTACTGCTTAGTTACATTCGTTTTAGGCCCGGTCTTTTCACCTCCGAATAACTATTTATTAGGAAGTTTATCCGGCAGATTACATGTAAATCTGTCAAATAAACCTCCGAATAACTTTTATTCGGAGGTGAAAAGACCGGGCCTTAATATATTGCCTCTTGAAGCTGTTGGAACTACTGCGATCATTGAACCAGTCCGGTCCTAACTCCTCGGATGGCAGATAACAAGATGGCTGTCTCTACAACACGAGACTTCACAAACTTCAAACGACAGTGCCACTACTCTTTGTTTTTAATACTGTGATACTATGGACTTTCGAAATGTATAATGCAAACATTCTCTTTTTTCTCACTTATTTTATTATCTACCTTGTTACAAGGTATTGATAAATCAGAATTTCTCCGTAGCTTGTCATATTAAATATGAGTTGCTATCAACCTTTTGTTTAATAATCGCTTGTCTGATTCCTGATTTTCCTAATTCAACTTTTAACCTGATTTAACTTTATAAGTCACGGGATTCTTTTTATTTTGTCAGAACTACTTTAACTCAATTTTGCTGTGTTTAATTCTGAGTAATAATTCTTTGTTATGGGGCCTTTATCAATCTCAATTTCGATAAAAATCTAATTATTTTGCGATTTATTGTGTGACTTTTACGGTATATAAGCTTCTACATTTTTTTGCTTAATAAATGCACTCTTAATGTACAAAATTTTTTTTGTTAATTTTTAACATTATGTTTAACATTATATTTGTTAATTCAAAATGGCGGATTTTCTGTGACTGTCCCAAAATTGACGGTGACCATGTCTTTGTACTAAAGAATTATCTGAAACATAAATTTCACAAAGGGTTCTGTTTGGTATACTAATGACTATAGTACGAACTAAAAACAAGTCCTAAAGAAAGAAAGAAAGTCCCAAAGTTTAAAGAAAGAAATTTCGATTTTTTGAAGTTATACTTCTTTAGGCGCGATTGGGAGTGGATTTTTATTATGCCACGTGCATGCGCATACAGACAGAATTGAGTTAGTTGCTAAATCTTTCAAGTTATGTATCTATCAGTGCATAAAAGCTGTGAAAAGAATATATTATTGTTTTTAGTAAATATATTTATTATAATTTTTGTGTATTTGCCTTCGTCGGGAGTACGATAATAAGTATTATTAAAACATTTTTATATTTATACTTCACTTCGTCTATGTGTTACCGTGATTTGTCATTATGTCCGAGAAATCATGTAAACAGAACGATTGTGGGGTCATTGGTAGAGCATTCGACTACAGATCGAGAGGTCCCGGGTTCAAATCCGGACGATTCCTATTTTTTTTTTTTAATTTTTGGTATTGTTTTAATGAACATTTTTAGAAAGTGGTAAGTATTAAAATTAGTTTAATATTTAAATGAAATAAAAATAAACTGTTTAAAGTATATTTATTTCGTTGAAATCTATATGTATTGTGTGGTCGGCGGACAAAAGTAGACAAGTCAATTTTTGAAAAACATTTTAATCATTAGAAACACCCATAAAAAAATTATCTACTGCTGAAATACAACAGAAGAATAAATACAACAGAAGTATAACTTCTTACGCGCGTACAAAGTACACACACATTCTTTTTTTATTTTTGGCAGTTTGACAACCGAGGAAGATAAAAAAGTTAAAATTATAGCGTTCTTTTAGTTCATGCGATACTCAAATGTGTGACAAATACTTGGTTAAAATTTCAGAAGGATCGGTCAAATAGTTTTTGAAAAATTGTGGTCGTCGTATGTACGAGTGATCATACAGAACAAGTAAAAACTTCGTTTGTATAATGGAATAAAAAGTTTATTGAAAAACTATTAAAAAGTCATCCAAAAGGATTCGCAAAACGTTTTCAATCTAGATCAGATCATCTTCAGTGCGTTCTGATCTGATCTAGATTGAAAACGTTTTGCGAATCCTTTTGGATGACTTTTTAATAGTTTTTCAATAAACTTTTTATACTATTATAAAAACGAAGTTTTTTACTTGTTCTGTATGATTTTTAATTATGGTATACAGCCAGCTACTGGGACTTTCCCAATGATTTTGATTTAAAACTGTTTTTCTCAAAATCACCTTTTTACATATGGCAACCACGATTTCTCAAAAACTATTCGACCGATTCTTCTGAAATTTTGACCAAGTATTTGTCACACACTTGAGTACCGCATGAACTATGTAACTAAAATAACTATAAATTTTAAGTTTTTCTACCTTTTTCGTTTGTCAAACTGCCAAAAACTACAAAAAAATTTCGAAGATTTTGTCTTTAAACTCAGTCAAATTCAGTCATTGCTTTATAGAACTTTTTTTTAGTTCATGCTATAGTTTTTTAGTTCATACTAGAATACCTTTAGTTCATACCTTTGTAAATTTTATGTTTCAGATAATTCTGCAGTACAAAATTATGGCTGCCGTCAATTTTGAGACAGTCAGAGAAAATCGGCCATATATTCATTCATTCATTCATAGAGATTCTGACCAATAGAAAGCTACAAAAATAAAAATTACAGCGGTAATTTTTTTCGATAATTTCCCGTCGCCAAGTATTACGTCAGATGCCCTTCGTTGCTACGCAAAAATACATTCAGTGACATTAAAGACAATTAATGTTTTACAACTTGTCACAGAGAACACCAAGAAACAGGTTTAGCAAATACTCGAGGGCAATACTTTGCCCTCGTGACACTTTGACAATTAAAACTGTCGAAGTGTCACTCGGGATACAAATCGGTAATTTTAGAGCACTCGTGTAATTACTGCTGATAATTAATAAAACCTTGTTTTTTGCATATATTAAGGTGATACAGTAGCGATCAACAGGTAGCCAAAACGCGTTCCAAGATTGCGGCTGTAATTTTGAATATTTTTTCGAGATATTTGGCACACGTATTCGTAATATAATAAGGAATGGCGGTACGGAGCCCAATTGGAAAAATATATTAATATGTGGAAATTACTCTGTAATTAAATACAATATTAAAAAAAACGAGCCTGTACCGCCATTAAGAAGAACAAAAAATACACTTTCTTCAAATAAACTTTTTTATCCGATGCCTAGATTTTGTGTCATTTTGGAACTACTAATGAAATAAAAAATTTTAGTAGTTCCAAAATGACACAAAATCTAGGCATCGGATAAAAAAAATTATTTGAAGAAAGTGTATTTTTTGCTCTTCTTAATGGCGGCACAGGCTCGTTTTTTTAATATTGTATTTAATTACAGAGTAATTTCCACATATTAATATATTTTTCAAATTTTGCTCTGTACCGCCATTCTTTATTATATTACGAATACGTGTGCCAAATATCTCGAAAAAATATTCAAAATTACAGCCGCAATTTTGGAACGCGTTTTCGCTACCTGTTGATCGCTACTGTTTCCTCTTAAGAGTGCATTTATTAAGCCAAAAAAAATGTAGAACCTTATATACTATAAAACTTACATAATAAATTCCAAAATATATAGTTTCTTTAATTAGCACATGATAAAGGCCCTTTAAATTCGAGATCTGATTGAGCCGAATGAGCATTGGTGGGTCACCTCGTAAGACATTTTGAGCACATATTCTGTCATGTATATAATAAAAAAAAGAAAGACGATTGGTCGTTTCTTTGCTTCCTTTTGGCACAACCCAACTGTTTTTTGAGATGTTTCAATTAAAATTACTCGAATCTAATATCATAAAAAATGTTGGAAGTATCCAATCGGAGATCACAAAATATCATAATTAAAGCATGCGTGAAGTGACTAGATCTCATTTCACTGTAAAGAAAGTTTATATTATACGGGAACGGGAGTGTTTGATAATGACTAACAGTTCTTCTAGTTTCAATAAATCTCGTATACCTACACAATTTGAAAAAGTGAACGCTCGATTTTTTTTTTTTTTCAATTCCGTATAAAGTTCTTGCTTTTTGTTTTAACGGTTTTTAGGTTTTAACGGTTTTTGTTTTTTAAGATAAATCTGTCTGGAAGAACATAACCAGACAGGCAAAGGCCCACCCAGGGTTATGATGCCAAAAGAAGAAGAATGTGAGGATTTGCCCCTCAAGACTTGCAACCCACGTGTTGTGGTGGAGTGCTATGTTGCCTGATGTAAAGTCTAGGAATATTTTAAACATCACACTTAATTTCATATAAACATGTAAATTTTCTACAAATACAGGGTGTTAGTAAATAAGTATGAAAAACTTTAAGGGATAATTCTACATGAAAAAATAATGGCAGTTTGCTCTATAAACGTATGTCCGCAAATGCTTCGTTTCCGATATAAAGGATGTTAAAATTTTTCTTAAAAACTGACGATTTATTTATTGCTTTAAAACCGGTTGAGATATGCAAATGAAATTTGGTGGGTTTTAAGAGGTAGTTATTACGCATTTTTTGGCAAACAAATAACAATTTTATATTCATCATTGGCGCGCCTACGGGTAATGGTCTGAATTTTTTTAAAGAAAAAAATGGTACGCCACTCATATATTTCAAATTAAAAATTATTTTTGTATTCCACGTTTAATTTATGAGAAATAACCTTTCTTGTATTTTTTCCTATGGTGCAACGTTTTTTGCGAAAAAATAAAACATATTCGAGCGTATTTTTCATTTCTTAATACATTATCAAGAACTCTCCAATATAATAATACCAAAGTAGAACAATAACAGAAAATATTATTAAAAAAATTTTAACTAGGTGCAAAGCTGCAACAAATGTTCAAAATTACCTCCTTTAAAGGTGACAGAATAATTTTATATTCACCATTGGCGCCCGTGCATGTAATGGTCTGAATTTTTTAAAGAAAAAAAAATAGTACGCCACTGAGAAACGTCAAATTACAAATCATTTTTGAATTCCTCGTTCAATTTACGACAAAAAGTCATGCTTGTCTTTTTCATATGCGGCGCCGTTTCTATTCAAAAAAATAAAACATCTTAAGGCTTACAAATTATTCGAGGTAGATTCCATATATGCATAGAAACGTACAAATAATTTACAAACGTACAATAATTTCAAATACTTCGTAAACGTTAAGATATTTTATTTTTTTTTGCATAAAAACGGCGCCTCATACGAAAAAAAGACAAAAACAATTTTTTGTCGTAAATTGAACAAGAAATTCAAAAATGATTTTTAATTTGACATATCTCAATGGCGTACTATTTTTTTCTTTAAAAAATTCGGGCCATTACCCGTACGCGCGCCAATGGTGAATATAAAATTACTTTGTCGCCTTTAAAGGAGATAATTTTGAACATTTGTTGTAGCCTTGCACATAGTTAAAATCTTTTTAGAAATATTTTCTGTTATTGTTCTAGTTTGGCATTATTATATTGGAGAGTTCTTGATAATGTATTACAAAATGAAAAATATGAGCAAGATGTTTTATTTTTTCGCATAAAAACGGTGCACCATATGAAAAAAGACAAGAAAGGGTCTTTATCATAAATTAAACGTGGAATACAAAAATAATTTTTAATTTGAAATATCTCAGTGGCGTACTATTTTTTTCTTAAAAAAAATTCAGATCATTACCCGTAGGCGCGCCAACGATGAATATAAAATTGTTATTTGTTTGCCAATAAATTCGCAATAACTACCTCTTGAAACCCACCAAATTTAATTTTCATAGCTTAAAAGGTCTTAGAGCAATAAAAAAATTCGCAGTTTGAAAAAAAAATTTCAACACCTCGTATAATATAAATTCATCACCTGCCGGTTATCTAGATAAAATTCCAACAGAATTCTGCATCCTTAGTACTCAAATATGAGTAAAATGGATAGTAAGGATGCAGAATTCTGTTGGAATTTTAACTAGATAAGCGGGCAGGTGAAGAATGTATACTGTAAATTCTCCCATTGTCCGCTATTTATCGGCTTGAATGCTTTAAAAATTGCAAAAAGCTATAGATAGTCACCAGGGATTCTGCATTCCGACCTATAGAGAATTTTCTCTTTCTCTAGATAAATGTCGCTAATGCGTCCGTACGCATATATTTTATTTTTTTGCCTAGTGGGACAGCCAGAATTAGTTTGCTTCGGGATACACTACAGGCAGCACTGAAGACTCGGAAAAGAAGAAACCTAGGTCAGCCGATGGTGCTGGCCCCGGAATCGAATTAAATCTTAAGCTGCCTTTCTTTAAATGTATAACATTTAAGTGTTTTCACTCATATATTTTGGTGGCTCCAGCATGCAAAACCTGCTAACAGCACTAACTATGAACTCTTTAGTTAGAAACAGTCGATCAGATAGCCTAGCGGCATGAGAGGTTGCCTGCACTTCACTTCGCCGTGATGAATCTGAGTTCAATTATTCCCAGTCCGGTGAACGGAAAATAAAAAGGCTAACGCAGCAGTTTAAAATTCATAGGAATCTGCGGCTTTGACTGAAATATACGGGCGCCTGATCGGCCTATAGGGGAGCAATACGGCAGGGGGTAAGGGCTTCTGACTCAGTGGTACTTCTTCATATATCCCTACCGGAAGGACGTTGACGCCTAAATACCGCTGTATATACAGGGTGTTTCAAAAAGGTATATCATAAATTAAATCACGCATTCCGGGGACAAAAATAAAATTGATTGAATCCAACTTATCTTAGTACAAAAGTGTACACAAACAAAGTTACAGCCCTTTGAAGTTGTTTTCAATATGTCGAAAACTATTGGAGATTTTTTATTGAAAATAAACATGTACGATTCTTATGGCAGAAACATCTTAAAACAAAATTATAGTGAAATTTGTCCACCCCATAAAAATTTTATGGGGGTTTTGTTCCCTCAAACCCCCCAAACTTTTGTGTACGTTCCAATTAATTCATTATTGTCGTACCATTAGTTAAACACAACGTTTTTAAAACTTTTTTGCCTCTTAGTATTTTTTCGATAAGCCAATTTTTATCGAGATGCGGCTTCTTCTTTAATATGTTTACATAAAAATTCTATGGGGATTTTGTCCCTTTAAACCCCCCAAATGTTCGTGTACGTTCCAATTAAACTCTTATTGTGGTACCATTAGGTAAACACAGTGTTTTTAAAATCTTTTTTTTGATGTCACCTTTTATCGAGATGTGGCTTCTTCTTCAAAATATACCTAAACATGTAAATTATAAATACATTTTCAGATAATTAACAGGTAAGTATACGAGGTATCATAGGTACTTAATAATATTCGCGGTGTGCAAGTACCTACTTGGAAGGGATACACGAAACGATCGTGCGCGAATAGCGGAGAAATATTGCAACTTTCTTAAATAATTCATATTGTCAATTGAAATTGTCAAATTGACGTACATTTCATACCTATTGTCATTTAAGAAGAAAAATTATATATTGCTCCACAATATTGATATGATATGCAATTATTATATAAAAGTAAATTTAATTAATTGTATTTTGCTTGCAGTACTGCATTTTAATAACTAATTTTATTTACTACATACAATTGTTTACGTTTAAATAACATAACCTAAATCTTATTTTTTCTTATTATTTTTTTGGACTATGGCCTTGACAATTTATCCAGTAACCAGGACCATATGATTTTCCAATATAATCAAAAGTGCGAATAAAAGTGCAGAGCGTAGAAATAGGTGTCGCTTTTCCGAATTTGCACTGTCCCAATACAAATATGTGGTGGATTCGACAAATATTCAAAATCATTGTGTTTAACTAATGGTGCCACAATAATAATTTAATTGGAACGTACACAAAAGTTTGGGGGGGGGGGGTTTAAGGGAGCAAAACCCCCATAAAATTTTTATGGGGTGCACAAATTTCACTTTAATTTTTTTTTAAGATGTTGCTGCCATAAGAATACCACATATCCATTTTCAATGAAAAATCTTTAAGAGATTTCGATATATGAAAAAAAATCGATTTTCATTTTGTAACTTCAAAGGGCTGTAACTTTTTTTGTGTACACTTTTGTACCAAGGTAAGTTGGATTCAATCAATTTATTTTTGTCCCCGGAATTTATTTTTGGAACATCCTGTATATAGTTCAAAAATGTTCTGTGATGTAGCCCGAAAGGGATTTTTCAAAATTAAATATACCTTTTATAACGAATTTTAACTAATTTGTTATGATTGATGGGGTTCCATGACATCTCGTAACGAGACAGTTCGTAACCGGACAATTCGTAACGGCGACACTTCGTAACGGCGACAGTTCGTAACTATACAAATTCGTAAGGAACAATTCGTAACGTCCAAATTAAATTATTCCGTTTATTATTGTTAACGTGGAAACTAAATGTTATTACAATTATAAATGAAATTATGTTTATCAATTTAACGAATCAGTATCAGGATTTTTAAGCCATTTTTAAGGCATTTCATATTTCGTGTTTCAGAATATAATAAAAGTATTTAAACCAAGTATTAAAGTATTAAAAGCCATCCCTCGTATCAACTATAACCGTTGATTGAATAACCCAACGTTATAACTAATCACAAGGATTATTATAATATTTCACTATACAGGTAATTATAATATTTCCTTTACAAAATGTTTACTAAAAAATTGGGAATGTCTAAAGACGGTTGTTGGCTTAAATATTTCATGAATTACTTCATTATTCCTTTGTCTATGTATATGCAAATTTAAGGAAGAATAAGAGGGATAAACTTTTAAAAATATTGTTAAAAGTTTTTATGTATTTAAATATTTGTTTGTGTTTAAAGACTTTTAATATATTCTGAAATACGCAACATAAAATGTGTTACATGTTTATCTCGGTACTGATTCGTTAAATTAATAAACATAATTTTAATTATAACTGTAATAACAGTTAGTTTCCACGTTAACAAAAATAAAAGAGAATAATTCAATTTGGACGTTACGAATTGTCCGTTACGAATTTGTATTGTTACGAACTGTCGTCATTACGAACTGTCGCTGTTACGAATTGTCTGTTACCAGTTATCCGGTCACGGATTGATAGTATACAGCCGATTACAGGAAATTCTTTTTACTTGTGGATTTTCTAAAGTTTAGTTATTCTTCAAAAATTAAATATAGAACACGAAACATGTATGTGATACTCTGTTAGTCATTTTAAACCAAACTCACCCATTTCATATCCTATCATCAAATTTGTGTAAAAATAAAGTGTATAGATGTAAATAATACTTAAAATATGAGAAAATGAATAATTTAGCAGTTGAAAACTTAATTATTTAAGATACTTATTTAGTATTGGCACAGTATATAGGAAATGTGATTGTTACTTCTTATTATGTTCATTATTTTTATTGCTTTTGCTGATGAATACACGAAGTACAATAAAAACACAAGCTTATAAAATATGGCATATAAATATAGTGAAATAATTGGTTTAGATATTCACTAGAAAACCCGCTAACAAACAAAAAGCGGAAGACGAATTTTAAAATAGGTAGGTAGTATTTTCAAATTCATTTAAATAAAAAACTATAATATAATGTGTCTGAATAATTATAGCATTCATTCTTGGGTTGTAAAAAATGTAGCCAAAGTAGTTTTGGAAGTTGACAACAGTATAATAGTTATGCATACAAACTTAAAAATATTTGATAAAAAGTCTATACAATAGAAAAAAAGTACTGAGAAGATTAAAAACAAAATTCTTCAAAAAATGGCATGAAAAATATATGAAAAAACAATTAGAAAGTAACAAAAATGAAGATTCAATATGTGTCTTTGCAATGGAAACAGATCCCATAAATATTATCAATCCAAAAAATGTATTAAAACGTCCTTTATAAAAGGTATAAATTTATTTAAAAACCCTCAAATGGCCACATCTAAATCACAGAACGTCTTCGATCTACATAGAGCATCCTCAATGCTGATACAGGCAAATCAGCAAATCAAAAGGTAGCACTACCTACCATCCGTAATGTAGACATACTAACTACACTTCAAACAAGATTTTTTAATGATAATGTAATTCTAACATATTTTCTAACATTTAAAGGCTTATTGCCCATGTATTTTTGGTGGCTCAGCATGCGATTTGCTTGTATCAGCATAGATGATGATCTATGTAGATCGAAATCGTTTTGTGATTTAGATGTGGTCCTTTGAGGATGTTTTAATAAATATATGTATTTTATAAAGGATCTTTCAATAAATTTTTTGTGATTAATGGGATACAGCCAACTACAGGAAAATTTTTCGTTGTGCATATTCTTATCAGTTTACTTAAATCTTTTGGAAACTTTTAAATTATATTTAATATAGCGTACTATGCATAGTATAGGCATCATATAGAAATTACTATAGGTTTAAAGTATGAATTAGTATGTTTCTTGTCCAAAACATATAAAACATCAGTTCAGTTCTAATTATGTTCATCTTAGCTATTAACACAAATAACCTGTGTTAAAAGCGTTACTATTTGGAAGTATTTCAACTGCTAAATATTCCCTGTTGAGACCAAAGCTTTGAACACTTGCTATGTTATTTTTGGACAAGCGAAAAATAATCAGTATAACTATTACCTTGATAAATATGTGATAAGTTAATGACACTAAAATTAAAATTGTGCTTGGTGAAGAACTCGACAGTTTGAACAAACATGTAGAAGATTATGAACGATCACTGTACTGTATTTACTACATCTAAAAGTTTTTATCTCTGAGCATTTCTGTTTGTATTATGTTCTCTATTCAGTACTCGCAAGATACTTATTTGTTCTTTTACATCTCTAGATTGTTTCTACATTCTACTTATTTTTTCTGGACTTTCTTGATGTTTTTCTGTCTCTCTTAAATATCTTTACTCTTGTCCAATTATAATCTGGTTTTCCCAGTTTTCTTGTTTTTATCCTTATTTTATAACTTTCCTTGGTGTTCTTTCTATCGCACTTTCTTTGAAATATTTGTCCTATTGTAACAAAACCTTCGTTCTGTGTAATTCCATAAACAAGGAATAATTCCATAAAACAGGTTGATCCCATGTTTATGGAATTTGACACCTCAAAACAATAGCACCCCGCAGAGCTGAATATTAATGATTATCTTAGAAAGATACTTGTTATTTTACTGATGTCGTTATCTGCAGGTTTACCTAAATTTGTTTCTTCTTTAATGATAATTAATTCCGATTTGAGATAACACAATTTTCAATAATTTGTAGCCATTTTTGGTACTAGTTTTCTTTGAATATTTTCAGGTTTTGTTTTGAATGGATTGAAATATCTTAAATTTTCTTCATACTTTGGCTATTTCATGCTCCACATAGGCCTAGGTTTACTTCTGTTTACTTTCTATCTCAATCAATATAGATATCAATTTTTAGGTTATGTATAAGATACTTAGTTGTTGTTACACTTGTCACGCTTAATTTCTGGTCATTTTGTATTCAAGTACCGACATTTTTTTGTACAGTAATCTCTTCTATTTTACTATATTCTTGTATTTCTTCCCTACATTTTTGTCCAATCCGCGGAGCACCCCCTATTTCTAATTCAATCAATATCAAAACGGAGTACAGTGATGCGAGCAGTGATACCAACCTATTCGAAAACATAACAACAACGTTCGTCGAATATATTAAGATTTTGTTTTACGAAAACATGTTCGACACCTTTTCAAGGTAGACAGATATGGTTCCGTTCAACAGCCAATGTTTTACGATTAAAAATGGCACTACAACGTCTATACCGGTACAAAAATTGTGTGAGAATTGAAAACACCACAACCAAGATTCGCAAATCTTTTGTATATTTCCGAACAAAATTTCAAGGATTCGTAACATGGATTTATTATTATTTAGGTTGATAGAAGTTCGGGGGTGGAAAATGACAGTTTAGTTGTTCCTATCTGCCAGTTTATGGTGGGTGGAACGATGAAGTGGTTGCGCACCCTCACCCATTACCATGCAGATAAGTCGGTTGCCTTACGGACCGTGGCTGACTGCATGCGTGAATGGGGTAACGAGACCGGGTTGATATGACAGTCACAGAGCGCACACAGAAACTGCTAGATGGGGGTGACGAGCAATGCCCGCTAAGGTCGGTTCCCTGACCCGAAGGTTGGAGAAAGAAAGGGTGAGTTTAGTTGGTAGGCGGCTCGTTAGACTTAACGAGTTGAATCCAACACGCCTAAGACACCTTCCCAGAAGTATTTAGAAGATTGTCACCTCCTAAAAAAAGTTGGTAGAAGTTATGTATATTTAAATAAAAACTTAGTTGAAGGACCGAAATTAACCTTTAAATTAATGGGAAGGTATACATGTAACTCTTGTTTTTTAAATTCTTTTTATTTGGCTCCTTATTATATATTATTTATCTTATTAGCCAATTATGTAGAGAAATTGTTGCATGTTGGTATGGTTAATGAATGTTGATCAAACACCGGCTTAAAACAGATTTTGAAACTTTTTCTTGTCTTTCGCTGTTTGTTGTGTTTCTTGGTGCTCCTAACCATGTTGGCGTATCTAGATTTGTTCGAGTAATTCGAGTTCGAAGGTTGCACATTTGTGATACAAACTGCTGATTTTTTCCCTGTACCAACTAAACTCATGTCCAAGAATTTAATGTATGGGCCAGTTGTAGCGTAGTAAAAAAGTTGTCCCTAGTTACGTTTTTACTAGATCTTTTGTTCGGATTCAACAAATCTAAAACCATTTTTCCCCAACAGTATATAATTGTTCTTGTAATCTATTATTTCCCACACAACTTTAGTTAGACTCTACCATTTACTACACAAAGTAACAAATTAGTTCATATACACATGTTAATATGGGGATTTAGTTTGGAAGAGAAGTATTTTGATCTAATTTGAGCAATTTTTAATGTTGCTTTTTGGACTTATTTTGGAGAACGTTTTATTTCTATACATATATAATTTTTAAGTTAATATTTGTAATATATAGACTTAAATATACGATTTTATGAGTGTTTGAAAATGTTTACATCGTCAATAAAATAAATTGATTATCGTTTTTTATTTCTCACACAGTAAAAGTTGTATAGTGTATCTATCGTCAATTGACTAGCAAGTTAACTACTATTGAAGTAACTGTTTGCAAAATAATCTTGTCACTATTGTTTGAAGTTATTTCTTTTAGGACTGAAATGAGCCTACAGGTTCGCAAAGACAAAAGCTGACAATATTTCACATTTTATGACGGCTTACGAGAAATTTGTGCACAGCAAATAGGCGGAGGCGGTGCTGAAAAATCTCTTTGAATTTACTAAAGCTGGATTTTTCACAGTTGATTACTGTGAGTGTGTAGAGAAACACACTGCAGTCGGTCAAGCGAAACGTAGAACAGGGGTTACTGAGAGGGTATCAAAGTTGTATTCCTACGAAGGTAATTAAATTCATTTACTACGGCTGAAAATCAGTACACACATTCTAAATTAAATATAAATAAAAGTTATTATAGTCGGTCAGCTGTATGACGGGACAGAGCCGGTCGGTCGGCCCCAATAGTCGATTGAGGAAATGAAGCATTTCAGCTCGCATTTTTTTCGTCCAGCATGGATTTAGTTGAAATTTTCACAGAAGGTAGGGAATAATCCAAGGATTATTTTCTATATCATATCGCTATCATACGCTAAAACCTTGGGGGTGGTTGCCACCCCATCTCATGGGTGGGAATTTTTTTATTACATTTTAACCATGTAATTCGATGGAAAAAGTGATTTTAAGAAAAACATGTTTTTTACATTTTCTTCGTAAAACTAATATTTTTCGAGTTATTCGCGCTTGAAAATAACAGTTTTTCGACGAAAAAATCGACTTTTTTAGGGTTTCGAAAAAATCGAGGGTTTTTTGAGAATACCTCGAAAAATATTCTATATATTTTTGGCGATAAAAAGTTTCTTCAAAATGAGTATTTTGTAGGATTTTTGTAGCTTTAAAACTGTGTAAATTAAATTCCGTAAGATTCCTTAGTTTTTCATTGGGACGGGTTTAAAGGGCTCGAATAAGGGGGTGTTTGGTGGTAAATAGTGGTTTTAAACAGCTATACCTGGCTAACTATTCACTGTAATGAAAATCTATGCACAGTGTAATTTTAGTCATTAGAAAATCTACAATTTAGTAGTTTATAATTTTTTTCGTATCTTCAGTATTTTCGGAGATATTTTGAAGTAAAAGGTAAAAAATACCAAATTGCAAAAAACAATTTTTCTTTAAACTCCAATTTTTACAAAATTAGGCATTTTAAATAGGTCAAACTCCTTGATTGTATTGATAATATAAATGTAAAAGGAACTACAGAAAGGTGAAAACCAATTTTGAATTAGGAAGGTAGTTAGGGGTTTTTTTTTCACTGATTTTTTCGTAGAGAAAAGCAGGTACCGAGATTTTTTTGATTATAAGTCGCTTAATTTTCATGCTAGAAACTTTTTATTATTTTTATTCAAAGGTCTAATTGTATACTTGAAAAAAGCTTATTTAAGTTTTCCTCGAAAAATGCAAATTTTTCCCATTATTTGGCTTTGAATATTTCAAATTATGCATTTGACGAAAAACGCTAACCTTTAACATGCCGTATCTCGGTTTGTATTGGTCTTAAAGATATTATTGGAAAAGAATTTGGTTTGTGTAACTAAAAGATACATTTTTGATATCTAGTTTTTTTTTATTAAATGCATATTTTTCGAGGTATTCTCAAAAACCCTCTAAAAAAGTCGATTTTTCGTCGAAAAACTGTTATTTTCAAGCGCGAATAACTCGAAAAATATTAGTTTTACGAAGAAAATGTAAAAAACATTTTTTTCTTAGAATCACTTTTTCCATCGAATTACATGGTTGAAATGTAATAAAAAATTCCCACCCCCGAGACGGGGTGTCAACCACCCCCAAGGTTTTAGCGTATGATAGCAGCATGATATAGAAAATGATCCTTGGACTATTCCCTACCTTCTGTGAAAATTTCAAGTGAATCCTGGACTAAAAAATTGCGAGCCAAAATGCTTCATTTCCTCAATCGACCTATTGGGGCCGACCGACCGGCTCTGTCCCGTCATACAGCTGACCGACTATAATAACTTTTATTTATATTTAATTTAGAATGTGTGTACTGATTTTCAGCCTTAGTAAATGGATTTAATTACCTTCGTAGGAAAGCAACTTTGATACCCTCTCAGTAACCCCTATTCTACGTTTCTTTTGACCGACCGTAGTATGTTTCTCTACACACTCACAGTAATCAACTGTGAAAAATCTAGCATTAGTAAATTCAAAGAGATTTTTCAGCGCTGCCTCTTGGTCTAAAAGACCAATCATGACGAGGTCTGCGAAAGAACGTATTTTCGTCTCCGTCTTAGGATGGCTTGTAAGATCTGGATTTATTTCCGATAAGTACCGTAGCTTTCGAGATAAGGCACCGCCAGCTTTAATCTATTTTGCTATTTCAATTGACAATACATACATTATCATTATACCCATACATTTTTTAAACGGTATACGAGGAGTGATCATCAAGTTCCAAAACTTTTTGATTTTTGTGACAGCTTATTCAACAGGGAGAAGTTACTCAAGGCAAGCTGGTGGTTTAGAGAAGACCTGAGACTGTCAGCAATCAAGTTCAGGACGGCCGTCAACTTTGATTGATGAAGGGCATGCTTAAAGAGTGAAGTCTGATCAAATGGCCGTCTAAACATTCGTGGCTACAAGATTTGTTCTGAGACTGTTCCCATTAGGAAACAAAAACAACACCAGAAACAGGAAACTTGTTGAGTTCTTGAAATGGCAAATGGTGATGAAAATGTTTGAAATGCATTATCAATGTGAACCAGACTATTTGCATGGGTTTATGTTTACGATGTGGAGACAAAGAATAAATCATCTCAATGGAAAAGAGCACGGAAAACATAGTCATGCTTATTGTTTGTTTATAACTGTAAGTATGTGGTTGTACTACGAATATTTCCAACGAGGTGAAACAATGAATCATTTTTAACAAAGTAATAGTTAATTCTGCTTTGAAAAACGCATAAAAGACGGCAACACTGTCATCACTTAGCCTCCCTACTTGCCAGACCTAACCCGTGCGGACTTGTCTTGTTTTTAAATTCAAGAAATTTTTGAAAGGGCCCACGTTTGACATGACTGAAACCTGGAGAAAAATCGCTGCATGAGCTAAAGAGTATTTCACAAGAACAATTTTCAGGATGCTTCCAGAAGTGGAAACACTACTTGAGGAAGTGTCACATGTTCCAAAGGGAGTACCTTGAAGATGAGCCTGTTAAATGATTTACAATATTTTTAAATAAAGTGTTTAATAATCATTAGTCTTGAAACTATTTGATCACCCCTCGTAAATGATAACTTTTCCTGCCCATTTAGTACCATTCATTAACATCACCTCAAAAAATTCCCATAAAAACTAACCTAGACCAATCAATTCCAAAACAAGTATAAACATTTTCAAACTCATAATAAACCAATAAACAAAATATTACGTTTCTTTCAGAAACACGTTTCGTCTTCTTTCCGATACCCATATCTTGGATACTTTTTTTAAACTTCAAGCAAGCTTCACGAAAAGTACGACATTATCATCTACTATTCCGTCCTTTCACCAAAAATAAGCATAACAAAAGCTCAGTATCTTAACCATTAAAAATCGTACCTATCTACAAATTATGAAGCAGTTTCGTTCTAACACTGGGGATACTGTCTTTGGAGCTTTGCATAAAGCCTCATAGATGGAGCTACTGTCTTATCAAGGGTTTAATTTAAAATTGCAACATTGATTTTACGAGACGCTATTAAAATCCTGATTAGAACAAAAGTATGTTCACTATACGGGTACGGGACCAAAAAAATAAAATTTTCTCAGATCTGGGGAAAAACTGTGCATTTCAAAACATCCGGCATCAGCGCCCTCCATAAGAGCCAATGTGTTAAGAGTGAGATAGAAAATCAATTTTCCCCAGATTCTATGGAATTTTTTGAAAACGTTTAAGGTTCAATCTGGTTGTTTTTGACGCCTTTTTGTAGTGGAGTCGCGGCTCGTCGGATCGTGACGTAAGAGGTTTCGATGGAAAGTATGTACAAACATCCACTATACAAGTCTTTTCTGATAGAGTACTACTATACATGGATCTCCACTTAACGTGCATTACTATACAGCACTAATATTCTGAATATGCGTATCATTTTTATGAAAATTACCAACTACAAATGGTATTGTGAGTTGCATACTTTCCATCGAAACCCCTTACGTCACGATCCGACGAGAACCACGATCTCCACCACAAACAAGTGTCAAAAACAACCAGATTGAACCTCAAACGTTAACACATTGGCTCTTATGGAAGCCGCTGATGCCAGATGTTGTGAAATGCACAGTTTTCCCCAGATCTGAGGAAATTTTATTTTTTGGTACCGTACCCGTATAGTATACATACTAACAAATTTCTAGTCCTATATCCTAGTTTTAACATTCAGCATAAAGATTATATCCAAAAAGTGACGACTCCATCCCTCTTTACGACTCCATGCAACACCATAAAAACTAGATCCATCTTTTGAGTACAAACATATAAAAAATAAATTTGTTAAATACAAAAAAAGCGTCCTGTATATTTTTTTGTTATTCGGTTATGAATAATGTACCTAATTTTTACCTAAGTTATGTGGATTTATTCCAGCCATTCCTTTTCGTCGACGCCTTCCATGGCGTCTTGTTCTAGCGTCTTGTTGACTTGAAGTTTATTGCTGACTGATCTCTTGATCTACAAAATAAACCATACGTTAATTTTGATTTGATTAATTTTTTCCTACTGCGTATGGATCTAGACGCCACTGGTTGTTTGTGTGCGCATGTGCCAATAGATAACTTGGTATATAAAGCACAAAATTTGGGCAGCTCGAAATTTAGTTTGTTCAGAGATAATCCAATAATATTGCCTATTCTAGAACCTATTAATAATATATAAATAAATAAGACCAAATAAGGTCAATAACTAATTTTAATTAGGGTGGTGATTAGGAGGTTGCTTCCGATCACTTTTCGCTGAAAAAATAGGGACTGGCATTCTTTTCATTATGTCACTTAATTTTTGAGCTAGAGACTTTTTTTTAATTCTGGAGATAGATATTTTTAAATACTTTAAATTAGTTTTAACAAGTTATCCTCGAAAAACGCATAGTTTTCCCGTCTTTTGACTTTGAATCTACAATATTTAGCATTTGACGAGGAAGAGTTAACATATAATAAAGTATAGCTCGATTACTATTGGTCTTAAAGAAAATTTAAAAAAAAAACGGTTTTGTTTACTTTTTTAAAAGGTACATTTTTGTTAAGTACAGTTATTGTGAGAAAACGAAAACTTTTGGAGTTATTAGCAGAAAACTTAATAAAAACATTGATTTTTTTTATATAAAACTAACACTTTCGATAGCAAATAAATCGAAAACTATTAATTTTATCAAAAAAATGTATAGAACGTTTTTTGCTTAGAATGAATGTTTTTACCAACTTTTGCGGTCAAAATGTAATAAAAAATTTCCACCTCCAAGATGGAGGCATCATATAGATCCTTGGACTATCCACTACTTATTCTCAAATTTTCAAGCAAATCGAGTCATTCTGTAAAAATTTCGAGATTTTGTCCTATTTGAAGCTTCATTACTTGGACTACTTGTCTTAGATTTTTTTACTTACTTCATCTTGTTTATTCTTCACATCACTGGCATCGACATCCCATCCAACTCTTCCGTGATTGATTCCAATGAAAGGACTAGAGGCAGATTTGTTTATTGTCCTCTCAGTCGCACTATTCGGTTGTCCTTGGGATTCTGATACTAAAAAATGCATAGTGTTTTATTATCATTAGGAAAATGTGTGGAATCAGCAACAGCGAAGACGTCTTGTATAATTTCTAAATGTCTTATGAATTTAGAACAAAAAAGTACAAATATGGACCTCGGAGATTAACTAGACTATGTCGACATGGTGTTGTTTTGAATAAGTTCCTTTAATCCACTTATTTTATTAGTTAGATTATACAAATTGGTTAAATATTATCATTAAAAGATGGTCATATTGTCTTTCAACAAATTATGAGATATATTAGATTTTTATCAACATCCTAATGGCCGGTTTCACCAACGACAAATAGTAGTTTATTCTATGAATAAAGTTATTCGACCAATAAACTGACATTTCTCCATTTTACTAACGTCAAATAAGATTTTTTTTATTTATTTATCAAATAAATATTTACTCTTCGAATAAATTGGCAAGTTAATCTCGCTGTAAATATTTATAAGAAACTAAATCAGTCAGTTTAATTTTAAATTATCAAAATTATATTGAACCAAAATAAAAGTATAAACGTCTAATAAATTTTTTCTACAACCGTGTTAAAAATGCAATTTTTAGCACTCCAAACGAGCGTTAAAAATGCTACTTTAAGGCAGTAGTGCTTTAAAATTTTTATGTCACTGCAATTCGTATTGACCGTATAGGCAATTTTGATGTAATGTCAAAAAATATAAAAATGGAATGTCAGTCAAGTTCAAGTAAAAGTTTTTGTAGATATTGTCCTGTAATTACGTTTGTAGAAAAAATATTGTATGATATGCGTGTTAAAAAGTACATTTTTAAGGCACTCATGTGAATTGCAGAACTCGCTATCGCTCATTCTTTCACATGCGTGCCTTAAACGTGTACTTTTAACACTTATAAATAACTATTGTTCGACGAATAACTATTCATTGATTTATTTGTTGTTGGTGAAACCGGACCTTAGTGCTCTAAACTTTGTTGCAAACATATGCTAAACACACCTACTCTAAGGGCCGGTTGTTCGAACGCTAATCAACAATGATCATTATCAAATAATTAATTACTGTCAATGTCAACTTTGTTTGGGTTGTTAAAAAGTCTGTGGAGTCTATAATCAATTAATATAACAATAATTATTAACATAATTAATAATAAATCTCATAATTGTAATTAATTATGTTTTCAGCAACTCAAAAAAAGTTGACATTGACAGTTTTGGTGACAGTAATTAAATATTTGATAATGATCATTGTTGATTTTGTTCGAACAACCGGCCCTAAATGACATTATAAAAGAGATATCACTTAGGAAAAGTTATAAAATCGGCAACGTATTTGTCATTTGTATATGTGCTTTGTATATGTGTATTTGTATATGAGAACGTCTAAAAACAAACTTTCTTTATGAAAATATTGGGAAAACGTCAACAGGCTCTTCCATTTGTAAGAGTTTAGAACAATACATTAACTGGGAGTGTCTAATTAATAATTTACTTTGTAGAAAAATACTAGTAAACTTGGATAGAACCTGTTGATAGAAATGTACTTGGACGAGTAGGTGACACAATAAAAGTAGCTTCCAAAAGTTGCGCGCGCAGCGTCCAAATAGACTTAGATGAAGAACACTTGGAACGTGTCAACCCGCTCACACGATCAAAGTAGTTTCCAAGTGTTGCGCGCGCAGCGTCCAAGTAGACTTGGACTAAGTACACTTCTATCGTGTCAACCCGCCTTTATCTAAAGTAAAATTTTCAAACTTACATAATTCCATCCCTTCGGGTTGCAAACTAATCTTCTGCGGAGGTTTTTCTTTGCCGCTAAACCATTCTGAACTGGACATTGTTGGATTCCATGTCACTCTAGTAGGTGGGAAGAGATCATCTTGAAATAGATCGGTCTACAAATATAGTAAGTTAAAGAAATAGTAGAAGTATTATTATATGATGTTATTATTATAAAATTTGATGCATCAGTTCATATTAAACGCCGCCAACAACATATTTATGTTGTAAAATACGAATCGGTCTGTTATAATTTTCTTAACGAGTCCAATAATAAGAGTTAATTTGAAATTAATTTAAGACTTGACAACACTATGTGTTAAGAGGTGCCATCTGACGATATTTCGATTTTTTGTTATTTAAATTTAATATCGTTTATAGTTTCGATATTTTTAAATTAAATATATAGATATACATACCTTTATTCTAGGTACAGTAAAAGATAGAGGCTCAATCGAGTTGTTGGTGAGCCTCAAAGCTTTGGCGAACTCAACATTCGATACATCACAGACGTTTTTAGAGAGGAAAGACAGACCTTGGTGTAGGGTGGGACACCTGTGGTGGCTCAGGGGACATATGAAAGGGTGTTCTTCTGTTATTTCGAAGGCGTAGATTGTTGAATCACCCTAAAATAATAAACAGAGTTTAATAAGCAAGTGTAATAAACAAATATATAAATATACAGTTACGATCACTGAATAGTTTACACCTTAATTTTTATAATGTAATACTGTAAAATTGCGGTGTCGTACGGATTTGATAAATGTCAAAATCAAAAAATTTGAAAAAGTCAATGCTTGTCAACAATTTTGCGAGTGTTGAAAAATAAAACAAAACGATATAAAACCAACGAACTGTCAATACTGATGGAATTAATAGGCATGAAGAAAATTAATGCCGCCAACATACAAGAGAGAGGTCTTAGAGAGACAGAGAATTTTTCAGGTAAAATTTGACAGGCCGTGTAATTTCAGTTGCCTATATCAACTTAAATCGGGAAAATAGACCTCATATTTTTTTAACTTTATTAACTTAATTTTTAAATACTGCCTACCAGCCCTGATACCAATTTAAAAAAATATGAGGTCCATTTCCCCGATTTAAGTTGATATATTATACGGCCTGTCAAATTTTACCAGATTCTTTTCTGTCTCTCTCAGGACCTCTCTCTTGTATGTTGGCGTCAATCTTGCTTCACTATTTGAATGGGACGGAGCCATTCCATCCGTATTGACAGTTCATTGTATAAAACTCCTCAAAAATGGTTAGAATGCATTTGAATGAGGCGCAAAAAGCAAGAGCAATTGCCAAACTCGAAGAAGCTTGGTCACTAAGGCAAGTTGCTGCAGATTTGAACGTGATCCATATGTGCATATGGATAATTAAACAAAGATTGGATAATTTTCACTCTATAGCACGGTTGGGCGGTTCAAAAAGGAAGAAAATCTCCACAGATCGAGAGGATGAGATGTTAGTAGATTATTTGAGAGAAGCTCCTTTTGCCACAGCTCAAAGGCTAGGGAAGAGACAGCAGTTCATTGCTCTTCAACTTAATCATGAATGAAATCATCAAAAGTTTCAAGAAAGGAAGATGATACAAAATGGAAAACAAAGAAGTAAAAATACTCAGACAACCCAATATTGATAGCCCAAGGAGAGAATGGAGCATGTAAAGAACCCAGATCTATTATTATCCTCTAATATTGGCGTCATTCGGAAGAACTTTCTAAACAATATCAACTAAATCTTAATGAGAGTCTCTAATATTTTTGTGAGATGCCCCAGAAAACCATATCACCTAGGACTCGACAACTCTGTACAAACTCTGGAATCTCTACAGAGCTCAATCCGTTTAATACCGTAAGTATATAGGATTAAAATTTCGATTAAAAGAAGCTGTATAGGACTACACCACGGGCATCGGTTCTTGCAGTGAAATGTCATTGTACTATTGTAACTGTAATTGTCGATTGTAATATTGTACTATTGTATTCTCTCTCTCTCTCTCTCTCTTTGCCTCTCTCTGATCGTTTCCGGATACAATCCAGAAGGAATGATAATTGACAGGGACCTAACACCGAACCCTGACAAAATTGTACTCTCATATGAAGTACATCTCTCTACAACTGAACTAGAATGATCGCAAAAACTAAAGGAACCAAAATTTTAATTTAACAAAGAATACAGTGTGAGTTTGACAAAAAATGTATTTAAACACTTACCTTTCCAGTGACAAATAACGTTGAACTGTCATCATCATAGAAAGGAATCAGGATAGCAGGGGATACATCCAAACCAACTGTATTCAAAGGATTAGACAAATCATTTGCCTTGTAGGCAGTAATCTGTCTTTCGGAAACCTTATCAAAACCAGTTGCGACGATGAAATGACCATCCAGAGCCCACGTGATTCTCGCTCCGCGATTTCCTTCAGGACCTTTACCTTCTCTAATGGGACTATCGTTGCTACGAGGCTTATATATGCGGATTTTGCTGTCTTTGCTCACTGTCGCGCAAAATGAGCCGCAAGGAGACCAAGCGAAGCTGAAAATCTGATCGGTGTGGCCTTTGAGGACGATTTTTTCCATCAACGTGCTTAGATCCCATAGTTTTATTGTCATATCGTACGAACCTAGAAAAATGTCAAATATTGTTTAATACTTCACATTGTAGGTATTGTAAAAGACCTGCTATATGTGACAGGTTTTGCTCTCTCTGTAATTTTCATCCAACTTCCAGAAATTTATAAAATTTGTGAACGGGAAACGATATTTTGAAGAACAGAATTATTCTTCGAATACCGTATTATATAATATGTATTTTGGCCTATTTGTGGCCTAATGAGCTACACTCTTAAGATTTTCCTAAGAATACTTCACAACATAATTAGACGCAAATGGGAAGAAAATCTCGAAGATCTCCAATTTGGTTTTAGAACCAGAGAGGCAATGTTTGCGCTAAATATCCTATTACGAAAATGCCGTGATCAAAGAAAATATGTATTTGCATGCTTCGTGGACTTCGAAAAGGCATTCCCTGTTACAGAAGATCGAGAAGAGGATTGAACAAAGATGATTGAATAAAATATGAAAATTAAACTTCCTAACTAACCTAAATAAATTGAGCATGTGTGAATCCATACTAAGTAGGTAAAGAAATAACACACGTTCTCACAATCATTTATTTACATAGGACGACCGGTTTCGCTGTGTACAGTTTGCACAGCATCATCAGGTCTCCGGTAGAAGTGCAAAGTACAAAAACCAGAGTTAGTTAATCAATCTGGTGTGTATCAACCAATCAAGATCAAGCCAATATTAAAAATTAAAAAAATATTAAAAAAATTAAAAAATGTTTATATTAATATATTTCTAATACTTTTTAATTTTTAATATTGGCTTGATGATGCTGTGCAAACTGTAGATAGCGAAACAGGTCGTCACAATAACAATCATGTAAATAAATTATTGTGAAAACGTCTGTTACTTATTTACCTACTTAACCTAAATAACTTTGAAGTAACAGATGTGTGTTATACAAATATAATACAAATACAAGCTTTAAAATAAAGTGTGGAGATTATGCTTACCTGAAGCCAAAACGTCCTTTGCAGTGGGATGAAACTTAATGAAGTAAATCTTATCGGAGTGAGCGCAAAATTCTGCCTCCGCCTCGTTGGTTTGCTCCGTGAGACCGTTATCCGGTATCCTCCATAACTTTACGACCCCGTCATCGCACGCCACTGCCAGTCGTTTCGTATCGAACGGATCCCATGTGAAGTCCATGACGCTATTGCCGTGTACCAAGGCGGGGATTACGCCGTCCGGCAGTTTACCCGTTTTGCTCAGTTCGAATATTGCGATTTTTCCGCCGGGTCCGCTCAGAGGTACTGCCACTCTTTCGGGATTTGCTAAACCGAAAAATAAAGCAAAGTTTACATAACAATAAGTATCCAATCATGACATTTTAGAATATAAGAGAATATAATAGAATAGAAATAATGTTTTATTGTCACTGAAATTTTTTACAATTTTATGGACAAAGCTTACCTACAGTCAAAAGAAAAATATAATATCAATAACAAAATAACAACTACAATTTACTAAAATTAGATAAATCGTCAATATACCGTATATAAGATATAAAGGCAAAGACAAAAACAATTTATTGCAAAATTTATATAAATTGCAAATTGAACATACTTACAACAAATAAAATACAACATAAGGAAATGACAAGTTTCTGCGTATGAAACCCAATTTTCTTAGTTATTCATTAAGAAATTCTTCTATTGAATAATATGGTCTTTTAGAAAGATAGGCTTTTGTCATTTTACAAAACTTTGGGAAAGATGTTGCAGATTCAAGTTGTAACGGGAGATGGTTAGCAGAATCATTCAGTCAACATTTTTCGAATTCCGTAAAAAATTGAATTAGTCAAACTTCACCTGACTATAATCCTAAGAATCTTTCTTCGCCTATACACTCCCTTTTCCTTTATCCTGTTAGTGATGAAGAAATAAAAAGTATAATTAAAGATATCTCAAAAAAACCTCGGCTGGACTGGATGAGATCCCGTATTCTATGTTAACACATGTATCTCATAACATATATAAACAATAAAACACTGAAAACGTTTGTTTTCTATACTTCCACAAAATTTATTATAACTAAGTGACTACAGCTGTTTCGGCGGAGTGCCTTTCTCAAGTGATATAGTTTACAATGTGTTTGCCTTTTTAAGTCTTCAACTGAAGAGGTTGAGGAGTGGGGAGCTGTTTGTCTCGAGTTGGTCATTCAGAATTATATCTGTATTTTTCAGTTTATTAATTTCCATAGATTCTAAAAAAGATAGCTTAAGGCCTTTATTTTGAATATGTACAATTTGAAACTCTTCGTTGAAAGAATGATTATGATCTAGAAGGTGAAGTGCGTATGTAGAAGTGTCTGTTTTTCTATTGTTGAATGCCCTTTTGTGTTCTGCTATCCGTTTGTCAAAAGTTCTGCCAGTTTGACCGATGTATGTTTTCGGACAGTCACCACAAGTTAGTTTGTACACACCACTCTGTAGTTGCTTTCTCTTTCGGCTTTTATTGTTCTTAATATATTTGCTTAAATTGTTGTTAGTTCTGAAAGCTGGTGTTATTCCTTTCTTTTTTATGTATCTGGCTATTGTTGTTGTTATCTTGCCAGTATATGTGAGAGAGCAGAAGGTACTGGGTTCTTTCTGTGGTGGTGGAAGTATAGAAAACAAACGTTTTCAGTGTTTTATTGTTAGATAAAATGAACTTCCATCAAGTAACGGTCGAATCCATCAATTACATATATAAACAATTAACATTTCTAGTAAACCTTTCATTTCAGGAAGGGATTTTTTCTCAAATTCTAAATACTGCTTTAGTTGTGCCTATACATAAATAGGGTGACAAATCCAAATTTGATAACTATCGAGACCTATCACTTTTATCTGTGTTTTCAAAAATATATGAGAAGGCATTTGACACACGTCTCCTCTCGTATATTAACAAGCACAACATTATAGAAAAGTATCAATTTGGTTTCCGTGAACTTTGATAAGGGTAATAAAGTTATCTGTTTGTTTTTTGACTTAGCACGAGCTTTTGAAACTGTAAATCATCCAATACTGCTGGAAAAACTTTATCATTGTGGTGTTAGAGGAACTGCGTTAAAGTGGATCCACACTTTTTTATCGAACAGGTTTCAAAAAATTAGGGTCAATGTGAATGGAAATATAATATTTTCTTCTGAAGAAAGTGTCCTCTCCGGAGTTCCACAGGGAAGTACCATTGGCCCTCTTTTATTTTTGATGTTCGTCAATGATTTAAATCAAATGATAAACGATAGCTCAACATGTTTGGTTCGGAATCCATTAGAAAATTTTTCTGATGCAATAAGCCTTCGAGTAGAAAACGTGGAACGGCAATCTGGCTGTTTTGTCACTCAATTTGCTGACGATACCACAGTAGCACTAAATTCCAATCATTTTTTTCATGTAGTACAAAAAGCAAACTGTCTTGTAAAAAGTATGACTCATTACTGTTTAAATAATGCCCTAATCTTAAATGGATCAAAGACCAATATGGTAACCTTTTCACCTTCTACTATGCAGATGAGTCCATTAGTAAAACTTGACAATGGGTCGGTGGTAAATAGCCACTCCACTAAGTTGTTAGGTGTTTACCTGGATTCTAACTTGTCTTGGAGCTTTCACGTTGATTATGTAGTGGGAAGATTGTCTGTGCACTGTTATGTTCTATGGCAACTTAGGAATTTTGTCTCCCTAGATATTTTAAAACTTTACTATTTTGCTCATGTACAGTCAATTTTGCAATATTGCTTAATTTGTTGGGGAAATTGCTCGCGAATTAATGATGTGCTTGTTCTTCAAAAAAAAAATTATTCGTACCATGATGTTTAGAAGGCGCTTGGATTCCTGTAAACCAGTTTTTAAACAATTAAATATTTTAACTGTAATTTCGTTGTATATTTTCAGTTGTGTTGTTTATGTAAAGTCACATATATGCAATTTTATTTGCAGAAATGATGTTTCCTTAATGAGTGGCTACAATTTTCGTTACAGAAATTATCTGGTGACCCCTGTTCGCCACTTGACCGTTGTGGGCAAGGGTCCTTACCCAGCACGCGTTCGTTTGTATAATAAATTACCTAATTATGTTAAAGAGTCAAATATTTATATATTTAAGAGAACAGTTAAGGACTTACTTCTGGTAAACACTTTCTATTCGTTAGATGAATACTTGCAGGCATCTTTTTAACAATTTGTATGCTTTTGTGTATATTTTATATGTTTTTCTGTTAACTGTTTTTATGTACTTATAGTTTTTACTGATTATAGATTGTATTTGGCGCATTTCAATACTTGTAAAAGTCAGATGAAATAAAGAATATTGATTGATTGATTGAATGGTTGTAAAGTTCCTTTGCGGAATATAATATAGATTTCTTTACTAACTCAGTGGATGGAATCGGTAAATAAATATCACAGATTGAATTTCTGGTAGAGTAAAGATCATTGGGCCTTGCTGGAAAGACATGAAGGTGTTTACAAATTAAACAAACCGTTTCTAGAATATATAAAGATGGAAGTGTTAAAATTCCGTGATCTCTGAAGTAATTTCTGCAATGTGTAGATCTTCTGAGGCCAAACAGATATCTTATTGCTCTTTTTTGCAATTTAAAAATAACATCAAATTGAGCAGCTGTACTAGAACCCCAAAAAGGAACACCATATCGAAGATGAGACTTGAACAACGAAAAATATGTTATTTTAGAATATGCTAAATTGAGTTCCCTTGAGACAGATCTTATTGCATAGCAAGCTGAGGCGAGTTTCTTACTTAACAAATCGATATGAAGGGACTATTTGAGGTTGCTGTCTAAAAAAATACCAAGAAATTTTACAGAATCAACGGTACCAATCTGGCTGTTATTAAGAGACAAAGGTTGAAGAGTTCCTTTATAGGATAATGCTACTGTTTTATCTACGTTAAAAGAGAGTAAATTAGAGTCAGACCAGGTCTTTATCGTCAGTAGATCCGAAGTTATAGTTTCATGAAGAGCTGCAATAGTTGAGTTGCTCCAAGTGATACTGGTATCATAAGCAAAAAGAAAAATTTTCCCATCGATTTTTAAATTAGTGATGTCATTTATAAAGATAAGGAACAGAAGAGGACCCAATACTGAACCTTGTGGTACTCCACATACAATGTTTTTGAGACTAGAGTTAATAACATTTGCTTTAACTAGTTGTTTCCTATTATTCACTAGGATTGGAACCAATTCAAAGAAATACCTCGAATTCCATAGAAATTTCACTTTGTAATCAAGATGTCGTGATTTACACAATCAGAAGCTTTGGCATAGTCACAGAAAACAGTGGCAGTATAAAGATTATTGTTTAGTGCTTGGTAAACCTCATGTAGTACAGAAAACATGGCATCAGAGGTACATTTATTTGTTGTTAAAAAGCCGAACTGATTTTGTGATAAAATGTTATCAACGATAAAGGACATAAGTCGAGTTCTAATGAGTCTCTCAATAATTTTGGAGAGTACCGGTAGTAAGGCAATAGGTCTATAGTTGCAGGCGTCAGATTTTTCACCACCCTTATGAAGAGGATTAATAATGGCTGTTTTTAGGCACTCTGTAAATTTACTTTTTTCGAAGGAATCATTAATAATTAGTGAGACGAGGATTTCCAACACATTTTCTGTGAGATTAGAGAAAATTTTTATAGATAGTCCATCAGTACAACAGGATAATTTGCTTTTGATACTATTGATTGTTTGGATCAGTTCAGAGTTATCGACTGGTCTTAAAAATAATGAATTCGAGACCATTCCTGAATTACGGAGATAGGAAATGGTATCTTGTTGCGGCAAAATAGTTGATGTTATATTTTTTCTTACATTAACGAAGTAGTCGTTTAGACTTTCAGGATTTGGAAGGGAAAATTATTGAGCTGTGTGAGTTTTATTTCGAAGATCGTTTATTTTAGACCAAGTTTCTTTTGCAACACTTTTAGAGTTTCCCAGACGATTTTGATAATAGGCTTTTTTAGCTGATTTGACAAGTTTTAGATATATTGTCCTGTACTTCGTGATATATTCAGTGACAGAAACATTGGTAGTAAATTTCTTGATGTATAGTAGTGAACGCATATTCTTGGCTGATATGCTGATACCTTTCGTAATCCAAGGTTTCCGATGTTTTGGCTTAATAGGAATTAAAGGAAATGCATTATTGAAGATGCGGAGAAGCTTATCTAGAAAAACACTGAAATTACAGTCCACGCCTATAGAAGGAAAGTGCCACTCAGAAGTTAAGCATAAATTTTGGAATTTACAAACATTCTGGGCAGAAAAAATCCTACCTAAACGTCGCTCGGGTTTTTGAGGAGGGTTTGCTGAAGATATTAAACTTCGTATACACTGCTTTTTTGTTCTCAAATCACTAACATTTTTAATTCTGAGTACTATTTAGATGTAGATGCAAGTTATAAAAAGACATGAACTGAAGAGAAGAATCGGTACTGGATGGACAGCATATGGAAAGCTGAAAGAAACTTTTAAAAGTGAGCTGAGCACATGCCCGGAGAGAAAAGTATTTGATCAATTCGTCCTCCAGTGTTGACATACTGATCAGAAACACTAACCTTAACAAAAGCCTGGGCTGCCAAACTGAGAGTCACACAGAGAAGAATATCCATGTTAGGAATAACTCTGCGAGACAAAATAAAAAAGTTCTTCTAGGAGAAGAACCAAGGTGACTGACTTCATCGAAATGATACCCAGACTAAAATTGAGATGAACAGGACACCTAGCTAGAATGACAAATGGGCAATGGACAAAGAGGTTATTGGAATGGAGACCCAGGGAAGACAAAAGAAGCATTCGTCGACCAGCTACCTACACGATGAATTGGCGATTTAAGGAGGATAAAAAAAAGTTATAAGGGGTTGGAAATACGAGGAAAAGACCTATGTTCAACAGTGGACCTTTGAGACTGAATGATGATGATAAATTAAACATAAACTTACCTTGGAATCCATCACATTCACCTGGAATCTGCCTACTGAGATTTCTAATATTTTCTATGTGGAAAGACTTGTGTAGAGGAGTTCCTTTTAAATGCCTGAACTTGGATACACGACCTGCAAAGAAAAAAATGTTTTTACAGTGGAACCCTGATAAGTCGGACCGATTTTCATCAGAGAAAACAAACATTTTTTCAGTTTGAGTTTTTTACTAAGATATGAACAGTGAACAGTGCTGTATACAACTGTACGTAATTTAGATGTACTATGCATATGTATTTCATGTTTTTGTAATTATAATGGAGTTCCATTATATACGAGGTTCCACTGTACTTTTATCCTAATGGTAACCCTGTGATGCTCGAAGAATTATGCCACTGGCTCAGTGGCATAACTCTTCTCGCTCGCCCCCCAGTATGTTCAATTTTTCACATTCGAAAAATATTATACTTTTCACTGTATCTAATCCTAAATTCTCAACCTCAATATTAAAAACTATTCCTTTATCCAACCCTTAGCAATAATTCCTCCTGACTTGATCCCACTCCCTTAGAAATACAGACATTCTTAGACACAGCAAAACGAAAACCCTCGCTTGTGTTGATCTCCACAGGCAACAGACGTACAAATAACACTTTCTATCTAGTTTCGACCCTCAAAGAGAACACACAGAAGAAATATCTCGAATTATCTTATGAAATGTTTTCAATTTTTTAACAATATGACTTACCAAAAACTGTTGATGTCCTCTTAGGTGTAGGCATCGATACTTCCGATTTCCTAACCCCGACGGGATCCAGAGACTGCTGTTTTGCAATAGGCATACTCTTTCTGTTGTTATCGTCTTTAAGTAGATCCTCGGCGTTTTTGCGATTCTTGAACGAATCTTTCCGGCGCATCATCACTGGCGAGTTTTCTTTTTTCTCCAAACCTTGTTCTTGTACAGATATAGACCTATAAATAATTCATCTGTAGCGTAAAGACCACATATACATATATGTTAAAATAGAGTTTATGATAACACTTTTATTATTAATTTTACGAATTATTATATTATTACGAAGTTATTCTTCATAAACAGCTCTGCATGGCCTAAAATTTAAGATGCAACCATTATACAGGGTGTTTCATTGGGAAACGGAAATACTTTTATGGTGAATAGGTCACCAAGGCGGTTCTAGGTATACTAAATTTTTTGCCCTACTGACTTTTATATCCGAGTTACAGGGTGTTTTATCGATTTTGCTCATTTCTTTCCTAAGCCATAACTTTAGAACCACCCTGTATATTTTTTTAATATTTGGTACACATATCTCTCATTCAAAACCCAAACGACCGACATACTAATCAGAAGAAAAATCCAGGTCCGTATTAACAAAAAATTATAAACTAAATGTGACCTTAAAACAACACCCTGTATATTGAAATTTTGAAAATCTGTTTGCATATTCAAATATATATACAAAAAGATAAGTCTAATAGTTTACTTCGATTTTTTGGCCAGACAATTTTTTGACTTTAATTTTGAAATTATATTGAATTTTTTTAAGAACTCAACATTAAAAAGCAGGTATTATTATCTTTTAATTATAAATTATTAAATTTATTGAATAAATACTCATTTTAAAATGAATCAATATTTATTTACCACATTGGAAAGACCCAATTATTAATCACAAGAAAAATCCAGGTCCGGATTAACAAAAAAACATAAAGCAATTGTGACCTTGAAACAACACCCTGTATATTGACATTTTCAAACATTGCTTGCACATTTGAAAAGACCACAAAAATCCGAGTTTATCGATTAACTTTGATTTTTTGTGCAAAAATTAATTAACATTAATTTTGAAATTAAATATATTCAAATTTTTAAGAACCCTGAAATTAATAGGCAGGTTTTTAAAGCACTTTTATTAATAAATCATTCAAGTTAATGAATAAATACTAATTTTAAAAATAATCAGTTATTATTTACAGCATTAGAAAGACTTACTAATCACAAGAAAAATCCAGGTCCGTATTAACAACAAAATACAAAGTAATTGTGACCTTGAAAAAACACCCTGTATATTGAAATTTTTAAAATACGTTTGCAGTTTGCACACCTGAAGAGAGCACGAAAAACTAAGTTTAATGTCCAGCTTTAATTTTTTGTGCAGACAATTTAATGACATTACTTTTGAAATTATATCGAAATTTTTATTATGAGTTCCCAGAGTTCTTAAAAATTTCGACATAATTTCAAAATTAAATTCATTAAATTGTCTGACCAAAAAATTGAAGCTAACGATTAAACTTAGTTTTTTGTGCTCTTTTCATACCTATGTATGTGCAAACGGATTTTAAAAATTTCAATATACAGGGTGTTGTTTCAAGGTTACAATTGAAGGGCTGAGTGGATGAAGGAGGTATGTAACAAAAAGTAAGTTTTGAGATATTTGACCCCAAAGTTTTCATTGTAGAACTTTTTTGTAGTTATTGGTTTTCAAATGCTTAAATAATCATACTGTTCTCATGAGTGGTGAAATTAATATGGAAGTTGAGAAAATGTTTAAATATCTGCTAACCAGACAAAAAAAAAGATGTTGTGTACATACCTCGTTCTTCCACAAATATTTTGTATATTTCATCTTTGTCTAAAGGATAAAACAGGTTATATGCATACAATTGAAAATACTGTTGTGTAGATATTCAAAATAATATTTATTTTTAATACGTATACATATTTTAATAACACCAAGGATATCGAAAATTGTCACCCCTTAAGTTTATTCATTATTTTCACGCAAAATAAGCTCATAGAACCACCTGTGTTGTTCTGGAACGAAGGGAAGTTGTTGTGTTAAGTTATCAATTTTCTCTTTTGATAGTGCACCGGTTTTCCTGAAAAGTCTTGGAATGTCAAAATCTTCGGAAAGTGTGGAGGGCTTTTTCAAATTTTTAAAAATATTGACTTTTTTAAAAGGAGTACCATAATCGAAACTCTCCTTGAAGAGGTAGGACCCATAGGTATCTACACGGATCCATTTAATGCCATCACGGAAATATACTTTTTCATTTAGAACATCTTTTTTTCTATTCATCAGTTGCATTTTATTTAGAAGGTTCTCGGTGTCTTTGAAATGATGTTGCATATCAATAACCATATTATTCTTTTTATTGGCAGATGCAATAATTTCACGGTATTGTTGTGGAGTACAAATAGTTTGATGTTTCCTTAATCTTTTTTCAATTCGGCCAAAATCCCGGTCTGAATCCAAGTAGGAATGACCTACTTCAGGAAACTTATGGTCGATTATTTGGAATATTCCTTTTTGTATAAGATACTCATAAACACACACAATTAGGAAATTTTTGTTCTGCCCTGCACACGAATCTGTCCAAATAATTAAATGATTTTTTTGTTTAAGTGCCAGCTCAACTTCAATGGTTCTTAAAAGACAACTAGCGATCTCACTACTGCCCCTGCATGCTTGGTCTTCAGTCCATGTACAAAAAATGGTTTTATCAACTTCTTTAGTTATAATATGTATGCCTAAATTATAGAACCACATTTGGCGGAGGTAAAATGCTTTAGAAGTACTGAGTCTAGGCAACGGCATCGTTTGTTGGAGGTCGAATGTCATATATGCAACACCATCTGAATTTTTGGCTAGTTCCCTGTCGATATTCTGAGCCTCAAACGCTGCTTTATAATTTTCAATATGTTCCTCATTTGCAGCACCAGAATCGCAAGTGCTGCAAGTGTCACTTTTCGGGTGTCCAAACGATAAGTTGAATTCATTGTTAAAAATATTGCGGTACGTGCATTCTTTAACTTTAAATCGATTTTGGACTTTGTCTGCATTACATGTATCAATATAAAGTTTATGCATAATAGGAAGCGATAAAATCGGAGACAGATATTTCTTATGGATATTGCAGTTTCTTGAATAATGAGATAATTCTGAAGGGAAACTTGAAATATGCTGGATTATATAAGCTACAACATCATCTTGAATTTTATTGGGTCTATTTGAGTGTTTTCCTCTTTTGTCTGGTAGAGGAGCAGCTAAACCCATCTTAATTTGCTTTTGGATTAAGTCAACCTTCTTCATGCTAATGTTGTATAACGAAATAAAAGCTCGTTTACATGTAATAGTTTGTTTTGCCCCGTATGTTACGTTATATTGGAATGAGGCGGTCTTGTGTTTTAAAGCTCCAGTTCTTTGTCGGTGTGTGGGGATTATTTTGATATTGTTATACAGAAAAGAGTTTTTAGCATTTATATCCAGTTTGTACCACGATGACAAAATTTTTTCCCTGTCTTCAATTGTAAATACCTGGGAACACTGTCGGCGACACTTTTCGGGGCATAAATTAGTACCTTTGACAATATTCTTAGCAGGTTTCAACTCACCTTTATAATTTGTGTAGGCCTCTCCTCTTTGCCTGCAGAGTGTAGCATTTCGTTTCTTCCATCCATCAACATTTCGTTGCCTTTTTCTACTTACTTTTATTTTTGGTTGGAAATGTTTCTTTTTGCGATGGACTGTAGGCAATATATCGATGGTGCAGAATGGAAACCTTCTATGCCAAAGGCCTCAGTTTTTCAAGAGGAAGAAATAACTCTCTAAAATAGTTTTTGAGCCAATTCTTTCACGGCAATTGATTTCCTAATACAATAATTATAATTAATTTTCTATGGAAATGGAAACCTTCTATGTCAAAATCATCAGTTTTTCAGGAATTTTAGAGACTTATTTCTTCCTCCTGAAAAACTGAGGTTTTTGACATAGAAGGTTTCCATTCTGCACCATCGATATGCTCTTTTTCATTTTGTCCAACAATATTTTCATTAGATTTTGCCTGACTTACTAGTATGTTATTATCCTCCATTAGTATATCATTCTCTTCTTCCATCGGTTCATTATTACTCTGTGCATCTACCATCTCATTATCAATCTCGTTGTCTGATGATGAGTTGATGTAATCTTCCGGATCTGGCACGTATTCATCACTAGAGTTGTCCCCGAATAAGGTATCGCAACTTGAATCGTAGTTATTGTCTTCTCCATCATCTGAAAAACAAAAGATATAGTCAATTTACTGAAGTAGTTATAAGGCCCTTAATCTACCCTTAGCACATTATAAGTCGTGTCTTGCTATGACAAATTACATAATAATCATAACAAAACAGTTGACCAAGTCATGACATAAAACTTTTGCCAAATTTGTTAATTTCCATATTCATAATAATAACAGTTGGAAATATTTTGTTAGATTTTTTAATTTTAATTAATGTCAGTTTTTACATAAGGAAAACTGTAGTATTACTTGTAATTTCGAATATATGTTTGATTAAAAAAACAAAAGATATTAAACTATACATTTGAAGTCAGAGCAGAACTGTTGACCTCCAAGTTAACACTTGGACACATTGTGAAAGTATATGGCACTTTCCCTATAACAATAAAAAATAGGTACCATTGAATATAACAAAATATTCCTACGTGAATTTCATATTTTATAAAAAAGATACTTACATTCTTCTTGGCGAACTTCATTCTTGCCTGTAGAATAGTCACTACTTGTTGATGAAATTGGCATTTGTAGGTTAGAATTCTCATTTTTCATGGTTTGTATTATATTTTTGTCAATACTCTCGCTGGCAGTTAAAATATTATCATTTAAAGCTAACTGTAACATTATCTTTCCCCTTGAAGTCATTTCAATTATCCATGTGAGCAATATTACTTAACACAACTTAAATTCGCAAAACACGTGTTAATCACAACAATCGTTTTTTGTCAAATGGTGAACAGCTCATTCACAGCTAGCTGTTACGTGCATGAAGGCGGTATGTTACAGAACTTGATCAGGACACTAGTGGAAGAAGGAGGTATGTGCTATTTATGTTTCATACCTCCTTCATCCACTACAAATATAAGTAGTTGTTGATACATACCTCCTTCTGGACATTAGTATTTCTCTTAATATGGCTCTTAGAGTGCTACTGTTAGTTCCACAAAACATATTAACACATACCTCCTTCATCTACGAGAATAACTAGATTTTTGTAAAAATGTTACATACCTCCTTCATCCACTCAGCCCTTCAATTACTTTATATTGTTTTGTTAATCCGGACCTGGATTTTTGTTGTGATTTGTAAGTGGGTCATTCGAATGTCGTAAATAAGTATTGATTATTTTTAAAATGGGTATTCATTTAATAACTTTAATAATTTATTGTTAAAAGTGCTTTAAAAATGTGCTTTTTAAATTCAGTGTTCTTAAAATTATCAATATATTTAATTTCAAAATTAAAGCCATTAAATTTCCTTCACGAAAAATTAAAGCAAACCGATAAACTCAGACTTTTGTGGTCTTTTCAAATGTGCAAACAAATTTTGAATATTTCAATATACAGGGTGTTGTTTCAAGATCACAATTAGTTTATTTTTTGTTAATCCGGACCTGGATTTTTCTTGTGATTATTAATTGGGTAGTTCCAATGTGGTAAATAAGTATTGATTAATTTTAAAATAAGTATTTATTCAATAGCTTTAATAATTTATAATTAAAAGTTAATAATACCTTCTTTTTAATGTCAGAGTTCTTAAAAAAATCAATATAATTTTAAAACTAAAGTCATAAAATTGTCTGGCCGAAAAATTGAAGCAACCCAACGACTTAGTTTTTTGTGCTCTTTTCAAATATGCAAACAGATTTTCAGAATTTCAATATATAGGGTGTTGTTTTAAGGTCACAATTACTTTATAATTTTTTTTTCATCCGAACCTGGATTTTTCTTGTGATTAGTATGTCGGTCGTTTGGGTTTTGGATGAGACACATGTGTACCAAATATCAAAAAAATATACAGGGTGATTCTAAATTTATGGCTTAGGAAAGAAATTGCAAGAAATTGGCAAATCGATAAAACACCCTGTAACTCGGTTATAAAAGTCGGTAGGGCAAAAAATGTAGTATACCTAGAACCGCCTCGGTGACCTCTATTCACTATTAAAGTATTTCCGTTTCCCAATGAAACACCCTGTATATAAAATTTTACCAATTTTATACGAGGTATGTAAAAAAATATAAATTTCGCTCAAGAGTAAAGTACTTATATACCATTATTTTTCATAATATTGAAAATTGCTATTATGAAAAGTTGTTTAGAATTAAAAACTATGTTTCAAAATGCAATCACATCATCATCATTCTCTTTGCCTTTTCCCTATGCGGGGTCGGCTTCCTAATTGCATTTCTCCACACAATTCTATCTTAGGTCATATCAATGTTAATCCCCTTTACCAACATGTCCTGCCTTATCGTCTCGCCCCAGGTCTTCTTTGGTCTTCCTCTCCTACTCCTTCCAGGAATGCACTTCAGCTATTCTTCGTATTGGGTGATTAACGTCTCGACGTTGAACATGACCAAACCATCTTAACCTATGCTCTCTTATTTTGGTATCAACTGGTGCCACACCTAGACTTCCCCTAATATACTCATTTCTAATTTTATCCTTTTTTGTCACTCCACTCATACATCTAAGCATTCTCATTTCCGGCACATGCATTCCTTGTTCCTCTTTCTTTTTCACTACCCAACATTCAGTTCCGTACATCATAGCTTCCCTTCAGCTTCATTGGAATCTTTCTGTCACACAACACACCACTCGCTTCCTTCCACTTCATCCATCCAGCCCTAATTCTACTGCATGCATCTCCATCTATTCCTCCATTACTCTGTAATACCGATCCTAGGTACTTAAAACTATTGCTTTTCACAATCATTTCACCATCCAAAGATACCATTTTATTTGTAGTAACTCCATCTTTAAATGAACATTCCAAATACTCTGTTTTTGTCCTACTAAGTTTTAAACCTTTTTCCTCCAGAGCTTGTCTCCACTGTTCCAGTTTTTGTTCTAAGTCTCTTTCATTATTTCCTATTAACACTACATCATCAGCATAAATTAAGCACCATGGAATGTTACCCTGTAGTTTCGCTGTTATCTGGTCCAAAACTAATAAGAATAAATAAGGACTAAGCACCGAGCCTTGCAATCAAAATGCAATCACATCCTTCTAATTTAAATATTGTGAACTATAAAGGTACTTTACTCTTGAGCCTTGAGTCTTCAGATTGCAATGTAGCGTATGAAATTTTCCATTTTTATAATCGTCGCTTAGTATGGGATGTACACCGAATTTTCTTTTCCTTTTTTCATTATCTTCCATGTACAATAATGCACAAGGAATTATTTTTTTATTATACGACATGATAGCACACTGAAATCTCCAAATGCAAGTATCGACTGCATGCGCATCCTACACAACTAAATAGTTTAGTCGAGAACAGATTGCAATACCGTCACGATTCGACTAAAAAGTTGTATGCGTGCTCTACGCCAACTTCCCATTTATCTGTGGTAGTTCTAGTGTTATAAGTATTTTTCCAGTTTTCCGTAAAAATGGTTTCCATGACTTAAAACGTTTTTGTTTACACCGATTCAAATAAACAAAAATGATCTTTTATCTAAAAATCGTTTACCTGCTTTCATACATTTTCCTCCTTTCTGCTATGCTAGCCCTTTGCAAAGATCCTCTTTCGAAATCCACGGAGTCCAGCTCCTCAGTATCGTTTTCCTTGGAATTGGGCTTAGTTTCGAACAGTTTCCGACGTTCAGCGGTGCTCGGAGTCCTCGGAACATACCCGGAATCGCTACTAGCTTCCTCCTCCCCGCTAGAAGCAGACTTTCCGTTGCCAACATCTGACTTGGTGTGATTTTCCTCCGATTTTCCGTTGACCGCTTCGGTTTTTTCCGGTATTTCCTCCACTGTGGGTGATTTGTCTTTTTCTTGACTAAACGATGTGGTAGTCTGGCCTGGTACGGCCGGCACGGAGAATACCTTCGAGAAGGTGTTCTCTGTGTCGGCTAGGTTGGGAGGAGTGAACGGTTTGGGTCCAAGACGTGGCTAAAATAGAAAGCATGTTAGAAACAATACGGAAAGACCTGTTTTTATATAGCAATCACATGGGTGGATCTATAGCACAAAAAGTAAACAAAAAACAGTGATAACTCGAAAAGCAGACACATGCAACGCAGGTAAATAAAAGTTTTAGAGGTGTCTTTAATTCTTCATTTATTACGTGGCAGTTTTGCAATCTTCTTCTTCTTTAGGTGCCGTGTCTGTATTCAGACGTTAGCCGTCATCGTGTTTACAATTTCCTGAACCCATTCTATATCGGCTGCTGCGCGAAATAATTCTTCTACTGGAACCGCACTATTGTCTAATATTACTCAGCCATGAAAGTTTCTTTCGACCAATCCACCTCTTTTCCTCTACATTTTTGTTTGTACGAAGTAGATAGTATTTATGTCCTCTAATTATATGGCAGAAGTATTCTGTTTTTCTCCTCTTTATGATGTTTATGGACACACATTCTGAATTCATCATCTGAAGAACATATTTATTGAACATGTGCGAAACCCACGATACCTTTAGGATCCGTCGGCGTCGATAGCACCACAATTCGAATGCGTCTAATTTGTTTAGCATTGTGGTTTTTGTCTCACAACCATACAATAGAATAGACCCCACATAACATTTCAGGACATTCTTTCGATTATTCATCGACAGGTTTCTGTTACATAAAACTGGTTTCCTGGTTTCCAGGTTGCAATCTACTGTAGCAATGTGGTCTACATCATTCTCGTATATGTATAATCGTTATATTTTTTTGATATAATATAAACCTTTTGTAACGCCATTTCCTGATTGGTAAAACCTTATTTTTCTGTCATCTATAATAGAATAAAATTCTACTTTACTAACTTTCTCCGTTTTTTCTTCTTTTCTAACGCAGATATCAATTATAACAATAAATTAATCATTTTTAGCCACTTGCAGGATATTTTGAGTCCCATAGAAGATAAGCTATAGACCACTTGACCAAGTACGCTAAATTTGCAGTTACTCGAGCGTTATGGAGACCTATTGGGTTGTGAAGTAGGTCCTAAAACAAAAAAAAAAATAAGTTTTCCATTTTAGTGGCGACTTTCCATTTTTAATTTATTTTTCCATTTCCAACAATCGTTTTTTTCGATTAAGCGCCATCTATCCATAATTCTAAAAAATATCTCGAACAAAAATTACTTATTTTTAAGTAAGGAATCCAAATCTGCAATAAAAAATGGGGGCTCCTATTTAAGATTTTAAAGTAACCCCACCTCAACACCACGGTGGAATATCGCCGGGTTCCCTTTTAAAATTTTAAAGTTACCCCCACCCCTCTCCGTGGGGGTCGTGTTTGGTATCATTCGATATTTTTTTGAAAAATATTGAACACGTATTTTTACCTTTTCGATATGAAGTTCATTTCACGAAATATTCGCTTTTATTGTGAAACTTTATGACTCGCCCATTTCCTTAAGCACCGCTCAAATCGTCAGATTTTTTAAATACACACTGTTCTGCATGTACTTAACTTACCTTATCTTAATCTGACGATTTCGAGTTTTTCTAAAGCTAGATTTTTTTCGGCCCCCGTAACGAACTCCCCTGTATTAAGAGTCCATATATGGTAGGGGTACATTTACAGGATACGAGGTTTCTCCCCATGTGATTTTCTGACGCGCTCGAGTAACTGCAAAAATCCCCGCTTGGGCTCCCCTACTATAAGGTTCGTCCCACAAACCATACATACTCATAGACGTTTCACGTAAATTGTCAAGGTCAAGACAGCAAATTAGTTACCATTCCAATCCAGAGATGTCGCTGTCAGTCAATTCTCTTGTCATATTTAACAACTGACAGTTGACAATTAAATTAATTCGTTATTTACTTTTTATTTTATAGTTTGTGTCATGTTTGTGGCTTTAATTGTTTTATTATAGTGGTGTTACGTTTTTAATTAGATTTAACCACAATTTTAATCAATTGTATTAACCTCCTCTCCGTTTTTATGAGTAGAATTTTTAGTTTACATTGATCATCCCGTGTTGTGTTTCTTCACATTAAAAAAAACAATATAATAGATCCTGAAACAGTTTATTCCAATAGACAAGTGTGTCATCAACATTTCGGGCCTATATATTTTTGGAAGTTTGTAAAAGATTATAAAGGTATTTATCTAAACAATCATCCTACAAGATTCTTTCAAAAATTTTCATTCAACTCAATACACATCAGTGCTTTCACGTGACACATGGCAGTAGCATTTTAAAAACAAATTGGAATATTTGAAGTTTTCAGTAAATCATTGAATAAAACATTGAATTATCTTTCTATTGTTTTAATTTCCTGCGAAATTTCATCAAAAATCCCGCAAAATTTATAATTTGACATTTCCATGTAACTAAAATTTGTCAATTTAGTTCCCATTCCAATCAAGAGATGGCGTTAATTCGATCCGAAAGATTAACATGGCCGTGAACCGTCTATGAGTATGTATGGTCTGTGGTTCGTCCTGTTCTATATGTCGCAATAAGAAGTGAAAGATCATATATCATGATGCAAAATCATGATATTAAGATGCAAAAGCTTGTAACCCACAAATGGGTTTTTATGCAGGAGAGTAAAAAAAACATTATCTGCATGCGAAAGTCGTTAGACCTAAATGGAGAATTGTTGATTTAATATCAATGTATTATAGTCCAGGGCGCATCTGTTTTGAGATGGACGTTGAGAGGTGACTCATATTTTTTTGCAGAAATTGCTTGAAAATTACTCATATAATAATATTTAGAATAGAATAGAATAGAAATATGCTTTATTGTCATGAAAAATTGTACAATTTTATCGACAAAGCTTATAAAAAGTCAAGACAACAAAACAATAACAATCCAATTTACTAAAATTACATAAATCGTCAATATATTTACAATAATAACAATAATAATGAAGTTAAACAGAAGTAGTCAATTGCAAAATTTAAGTAAATTGCAAATGCATAGTCTACCTAGTAATTAATAAGTTTAAAAGTTAAGCTGCTGCATATGACACCCAAATATAGACAAAAAAAAATGATAATAAAAATACTACTTGTGCAAAGGGTACTGTAATTTCTTAGTTATTGATTAAGAAAATCTTCTACTGAATAATATGGTCTTTCAGATAGGTAGGCTTTTGTCAGTTTACGGAATTTGGGGAAAGATGCTGCAGATTTAAGTTGTAGAGGGAGATGATTGTAAAGTTTTTTTGCGGAATATAATATAGATTTCTTTACTAACTCAGAGGACGGGGTCGGCATATAGACGTCAAACGTAGAATTTCTCGTGAAGTAGTCATGATTAGGTCTTGGTGGAAAGACATGTAGATGTTTACGAATTAAGCAAACAGTTTCTAAAATATACAAAGATGGAAGGGTTAAAATTCTGTGATCTTTGAAGTAACTTCTGCAATGTGTTGTTCTTCTGAGGCCAAACAGATATCTAATTGCTCTTTTTTGTAATTTGAAAATAACATCGAATTGGGCAGCTGTACCAGAACCCCAAAAAGGAAGACCATAACGAAGATGTGACTCGAACAAAGAAAAATATGTTATTTTGGAAGATGCTAAATTGAGTTCATTCGAAACAGATCTTATAGCATAGCAAGCTGAGGATAGTTTCTTCCTTAACAAATCGATATGGTGGGACCATTTAAGGTTGCTGTCTAAAAAAATACCAAGAAATTTCACAGAATCAACGGTACTGATCTGGCTGTTATTAAGAGGTAAGGGTTGAAGGACTCCTTTATAAGACAATGCTACTGTTTTATCTACGTTAAACGAGAGTAAATTAGAGTCAGACCAGGTTTTTATTGTAAGTAGATCAGAAGTTATAGTAGCATGAAGAGTTGCAATATTTGAGTTGCTCCAAGTGATACTGGTATCATCAGCAAAAAGAAAGATTTTTCCATCGATTTTTAAACTAGTGATGTCATTAATAAAGATAAGGAAAAGTAGAGGACCCAATACTGAACCTTGAGGTACCCCACATACAATATTTTTGAGACTAGAGTCTGTATCATTTGCTCTAACCAGTTGTTTCCTATCATCCAAGTAAGATTGGAACCAATCTAAAGAAATACCTCGAATTCCGTAGAAATTTAGTTTTCTTATCAAAATGTTATGATTTACACAATCAAAAGCTTTGGCGTAGTCACAAAAAACGGTGGCAGTGTGAAGATTATTGTTCAGTGCTTGATAAACCTCATGTAGTACAGAAAAGATGGCATCAGTGGTGCATTTATTATTTAAAAAGCCGAACTGATTTTGTGATAAAATGTTGTTTTCAACTAGAAAGGACATAAGTCGGGCTTTTATGAGTCTCTCAATAATTTTGGAGAGTACCGGTAGTAGTGCAATAGGTCTATAATTGCAGGTATTAGATATTTCACCACCCTTATGAAGGGGAATAATGATGGCTGTCTTCAGGCACTCTGGAAATTTACCTTTCTCAAAGGAATCATTAATTAGTGAGATGAGGACTTCTAACACATTTTCTGGGAGATTAGAAAAAATTTTTATCGATAGACCATCAGTACTACAGGAGGATTTGCTTTTGATACTATTGATTGTTTGGATCAGTTCAGATTTATCGACTGGTTTTATAAAGAATGAATTCGAGACCTTTCTTGAATTAGGGAGATAAGCAATGGGATCTTGTTGTGGCAAAATAGTTGATGTAATATTTTTACTCACATTAACAAAGTATTCATTTAGATTTTCAGGGTCTGGAAGGGAAATTGTTTTAGCAGTGTGGGTTTTGAGTTATCCTCCCACTCAAAAAGGTCCGGAACATTGTTTAAATAATTAAAATGTCAAAAAATGAAGGAAAAATTCGAATTTTTTTCTTTAAACTTTAAAAGTATTCACTTCAGAGAAAAGTTGTACTGACATAAAAGTTGCGTAATTAAATTTCCTACAATATAGGATTGGTTAAAAATTTTAAAAATTGTCACCCTTGGTACAAAATAGCAATAATTGCGAAAAAAAACCATCAATAACAAGTATTCGCATTTTACGGTTTTCAACCACTCATGCTACACTTAGGACCTTCGTATTTTACCCAGAAAAAACTCTATGATATAATAAAACGATACTGTAAATTTTATTAAGATCGGTTCAATAGATTTTGCAATTCAGCTTGCGCAAAAAAATAAATTTTTTTCAAAATGTTGCAGGATTGAAAATAAAGCAGATAACAAGTTGAATTTTTTTACAAATAGAAAAATACTGTACCTTTCATTTGCAATTTGAAAAATTAAAATCGGTTAACTTTTACCGGGTCAGGATTTTTTAAATAAATATTAATTTTTGGTGCTACGCGCAGGACAGCGGTGTTCGATTCACAAAGTTAATTTCCACCAAAATTTCTTCCAATCTTTATGTAATATAATATTTTCTTACTCTATATTTTGTTGTATTTTAATATTTTAATTCCACAAAAATCAAACTAATTTGATCATTGTTTGTGAAATGTTGTTTAAACAATTGCATATGTTTAAAAATAATAAACTTTTATTTTCTAAATTAAAATATATGAACAAAGAAAGATTTTGTTAAAAAATCATGTAATTTCAAAGGACAGAGTATGTGTTTTTATTTTGCAATAAACAAATTTATTTATTTATATCGAAATGTACTGAAAATTAAAATTTATCAATCATTATCAAAGGTCATTGGAATGCCCAATCAGAGCAAACGAATCCGCTGTCCTGCGCGTAGCACCAAAAATTAATGTTTATTTAAAAAAATTCCTGACGCTGTGGTAGTTAACCGATTTTAATTTTGCAAATTGCAAATGAAAGGTACAGTATTCTTCTATATGTAAAAAAAATTCAACTTGCTGTCTGCTTTATGTCCAGTCTTGCAACATTAAAAAAAATGAATTCTTTTTTGCGAAAGCTGGACTGCAAAATTTATTTTTGCAAAATCTGTTAAACCGATCTTAATGAAGTTTAAAGTATTCTGGTATTGTATCATAAAGTTTGACTGGGTGAAATATGAAGGTCCTAAGTGTAAAATAAAAGGTTGAAAAACGTAAAATGCGAATACACACTTGTTTTTTATGTTTTTTTTTTCTCAATTATTGCTATTTTGCTACAAGGGTGACAATTGTCGGAAATTTAATTATGCAACTTTTATGTCAGTGCAACTTTTCTCTGGAGTGAATACATTTAAAGTTATAATCAAAAAACAAAGACAAAAATCGAATATTTTTCCTTAATTTTTTGACATTTTGATTATATAAACAATGTTCCGGACCTTTTTGAGTGGGAGGATAACTCAAATATTATTATATGAGTTATTTCCAAGCAATTTCTGCAAAACATATGTGTCACCTCTCAACATCCAAAGGTACTAATATTTTTACAGATGCGTCCTGGTCTATTATTAGTACCTTGTTATTGAATCAGTAATTCTCTATTTAGGTTTGGCGATTTTGGCATGCAGATAATGTTTTTTTTGTTCTCCTGTGGAAAAACTTACTTGTGGGTTGCTAGCTTTTGCATCTTAAGCGACGATATGTAAAAATGTATAGTTACGTCAAAATATTAGAGGTAGAAGTCAAAATATGAAACGTCATTTGTTCAGCTAATTGTTCCTAAAATGACCGATATATATCTAGTATTTCTGTCTCATTGTATTTGAATGTATCTTTGATACTGGCGTTATCAGTAGTTACAGCGGAGTTATCATCTTACAAGTACAAAAAATCATAAAATAACACTCAAAAGTGCATAACCCAAATTTAAGTGCGCAAACCTAAAAAAGCAAAAGATACAATAAACAAAAAAATAAAAAGCGACATCTAAACATCAAAGACCACACTAATAACCTTATATCCTCCTGAAACAGGCGCAACAGGACTGACAGACGTAACGACAGGGACACAACTGTTAGTTCGGGGTCTAGCAACGGGTTTGGGGGCACTGTTTGCGTCTTCGGCGGGTTGGGAATCGCACATTGAGCTCGTTCTGGATGTCCTTGGTAAAGGCTTGGGGGGGATTATAGAGGGAATCTAAGAAAATTTTTCAACTTAAAACCTTTGTCTATATTTAAGTGAACTTTGACTAAATTTGAGAGCCTGAACCCTAGTCCATTTAATCACGGTCTTTTAAAGTTGCGAATTTTAAAGCACCGAGTTGGATTCACATGAAATTTGGCATACGCATAGCTTACATGTCAAAGAAAAAGTGATATTGTGCCAATGTGTGCTTTTACACTGGGGGTGAGTACCACCCCTTCTCGGGGGTGAAAAAACACGTACAAAACAAGTCAAGTAGTGGATAAACTCGCTAATAATAAACAACTTTTGTTTTATCACTAAGTCAATACTTTTCGAGTTATTTGCGAGTGAATATGTTCAGTTTTCAACAAAAAAAGCACGTTTTTATACGGTTTTTCGAAAAAAAAAGAAAGAAAAAAATTTTATCGAAAAAAATATTCTTATATTATGTATAATTATATAATATACAGGGTGTAACAAAAATGCAGGTCATAAATTAAATCACATATTCTGGGACCAAAAATAGTTCGATTTAACCGAACTTACCTTAGTACAAATATGCACATAAAAAAAGTTACAACCCTTTGAAGTTACAAAATGAAAATCGATTTTTTCCAATATGTCGAAAATTATTAGAGATTTTTTATTGAAAATGGACTTGTGGCATTCTTATGGGTGAAACATCCCAAAAAAAAATAATAACAGTGAAATTTGTACACCCCGTAAAAATTTTATGGGGGTTTTGTTCCCTTTAACCCGTCCCCCCAAACTTTTGTGTGCGTTCCAATTAAATTATTACTGCGGCACCAATAGTTAAACACAATGCTTTTAAAACTTTTTTGCCTCTTAGTATTTTTTCGATAAGTCAGTTTTTATCGAGATGCGGCTTCTGTTTAAAATAATTACATACAAAATTTATGGGGGTTTTGTTCCCTTAAACACCCCAAATGTTTGTGAACGTTCCAATTAAATTATTATTGTGGTACCATTAGTTAAACACAATGTTTTTAAAACTTTTTTGCCTCTTAGGATTTTTTCGAGATATTAATGTTTCAAAATATACCTAAAAAATGTAAATTCACAATAAATTTTCACCAATTTTCATATTATTACCAGGTCTCTATAATCCTACTTACCATGTAAAAATTTGTGTTGGATTTTACAAATGTTCAAAATATCTCGATAAAAACTGACTTATCGAAAAATTGCAAACAAAAAAGTTTTATTTGTTTAACTAATGGTACCACAATAATAATTTAATTGGAACGTAGAAAAATATTTGGGGGGGAGGGGGTTAAGGGAACAAAACCCCCATAATTTTTTATGGGGTGCACAAATTTCACTTTTATTTCTTTTTAAAGATGTTCCTGCCATGAGAGTGTCACATGACCATTTTCAATAAAAAATCTAATAGATATATATAAAAATCTAATAAATATATTGGAAAAAATCGATTTTCATTTTGTAACTTCAAGGTGCTATGACTTTTTTATGTGCTCATTTGTACTAAGGTAAGTTAGGTACAATCGAACTATTTTTGGTCCCAGAACATGTGTTTTAATTTATGACCTGTATTTTTGTTACTCCCTGTATAATATAAGTAAAATATAGCTTATAAAAAGTGAAAAAAAAATGGTGTATGGAGTCTGTAGAACTGTAGACAGACCAAGTAAAAGCAAAGGTTTAGTTAATGAAAAGAAGGTTCTTATTGGTCAAATTCCAAATCTAATATTTCAACGTGAAATAACCAAAAACTGAAGCACTTTCGGGGAAAATTCATGAAATTTTTTTACTTTAAGTAAAGTAAAGTAAAGTAAAGTATAAAAGACTTTATTTTATAATTTACTTGTGTATTGTTTATATGATATACAAGGCATGACAAAAAGGCCTTTTTTTTTCAAAAAAACTTAAAAATTAGGTTTTGCTCTTCTAAACATTTTGGATTTTTTTTTTGGAAGAAAAAAATTGGTGAAGATATGGCCGTTAAAAATTTGCATACACTCGTGATTAGTGATTCGTTTGAGCCCTTTTAATTACAGCCCTTTCAAAAATAAGCAGTTTGGACCGATGAAATTTAAAGATAACTTGTGAAGCGGTAACTATTAATTTCATTTGGGATGATTTTCACGAATTTTTTTTTTACTTTTTTTTACAAAATATAGCCTTTTTTAAACACTAAAAAATTTGTCATGAGTTTTCCCCTAAAAGTGCTTGATTTTTGGTTATTTCACGTTGAAATATCCGATTTGGAATTTGACGAATAAGAACCTACTTTTCATTAGCTATAACTCTGCTTCTAGTGGGTCTACAGATTTCATACAAACATGATTTTTTTCACATTTTTATGAGCTATATTTTTGCTTGGAATACTGTTTTCGATAAAATACTTACTTTTTGAGTTATTTGCGAAAAACCGTCCAAAAATGTGGTTTCTTTGCTGAAAATGAACATATTCACTCGCAAATAACTGGAAGAATATTGAAAAAATAAATAGAACAAAAGCTGCTTAAAATTAGTCAGATTATCCACTTCCGAACTTATTTTGAACATATGTTTGGTCCACTCCCAATAAGGGGTGGTACTCACCCCTGGGTCAAAAGCACACATCGGCACAGTATCATATTTTTTCTTCGACATGTTGGCTATGTGTATGCCAAATTTCATGTTAACCCAAACGGTTTTTTAAAATTCGGAGGTCTTGCAATATTTGACCGCTAGTGAATGGACTATAAATTTAGGAAGTTGCCATACTCAGAAAAGTATATATTTCTGAGGATGGAAGTTACAGAAACATTTTTATGCATTTTAATCATGTTGATAATGAATTGAAAAATTTCTCTAAATTCCCAGTAAAACAACAAATAAAGACAAAATTACTCACCTTATCCCCATCGTCTTCTGTACTTTTCATATTAATGTTATTTTTTTCTTCTTCGATTAGCTTGTTCGAAGCTTCGATTAGCTTGTTCGAAGCTTCGATTTGCTTGTTCGAAGCTTCCATTTGCTTGTTGTCCTTTTCGAAATCTTTGATAATTCCTTTTACTGGATGGTGTTCGATTTTCTGCGCAAGAGCAGGCTTAGCCTTGGGTTCGGGTTTTGCAGTTATTTTTCTGTTATTGTACTCTTCTCGCATTTCTTGCAAAGTTCCTCGATGAATCTAATCAAAATAGATAAAACGTATTAATAGAATAGTGTTTTTTGAAGTAATACTGTGTATACTGATTTAAATGATGTTAAACGTCAGTGTCACTGTCAAATATGTCAACAATACAACGTGAAATGTCAATATATGTCAGGTAATTTCTTTTGCACTGGATTATTATCTTTTTATCGAATATGAATATACTATACTAACCACTATGGGTTCTTCGCCGTGTTCTCTCTTAGCTGGATCTAGTGACATTTTCTGTAGTGGAATGTTGGTACCTTGAAACCAGTCTGAGGATACCAAATCAGTCTTATAACCTGGAGTGTCTGGATATATGTCAGCATGGAAATCCCTAACAATTAAACAGTAACATAAAAAATAATAATGTGCAATCAAAAAACTATTTGGTCTGTTAATATAAATAAGACTAATTATAAATAATAGACCTGGATCCCGCGTACCAAAAAAATGTTGATTAATAGCAAGCTGAAAATTTCTTAATAGCTTAATGGTGTTTAGTCGGACAAACTTTGATGTACGGGAGCACTGGAACAGGGGAAGTTTTAATTGTGGAACAGTTTAAAAATTTGGAACGTCACATTACAAAACGTCCCATGTATTTTGTCGAACAGAACATCCAATTGATTTGTTACCCTTTCATTAAACTTTCATGCAAAAATCAGACTGCTATTACTAACCAACATGATTCCTGTCATTTGACATGTTCTTCGTGTTCCACTCATTAAAATGCCCAGTTGGTGAAAAACACCAGCCTGATTTTTGCATGAGAGTTTAATAAAATGGTAACAAATCAATTGGAAGTTCTGTCTGACAAAATACATGGAACGTTTTCGTAATCTGACGTTCCAAATATTTAAACTGTTCCACAATTAAAACTTCCCCTGTTCCAGTGTTCACATACATCAAAGTTTGTCCGACTAGACAGCGTTAGGCTATTAACAAATTTTCAGCTTGCTATTAATCAACTTTTTTTTGGTACGCGGATCCAGATCTAGAAGTGCAAGAATTGCAGGGTTGGCAAAACCCAAGGTTTTTTCAAAAAAAAAACCAAAAACCCAGGTTTTTTTATTTAAACCAGGTTTATCTGGTTAAAACAAGGTTTATTTGATACAAAGTATCATAAGTCTAAATACTTTAAACATGAATAAATTATGTTATAAAATAATAGTAATAAACAATGAAAAAATGATTAAGAGGCCCTTTATTTTTATTTACACATACAAAAAAAATTAAAATAACAAAAAAAAACATCGTCAAACGTAATAATATTCAAAATAGCTAAGTTCGAAAGTAAAAAATAGAATTTATTTATCTTTATTTTCTTCATTTGCGGCAGCTGTATTAAAGACTTTAAATAAAAACACCAGTTTGGAGGTTAAAAAAAACATTTGGTTTAAACCATGGTTTAAACCACGGTTTTAAGCATGTTGGTTTAAACCTGCCAATCCTGGAGAATTGTAGGGACGCATATTTTGAAACATTCGTGGTTTTTCATAAAGCCTTTGATACGAAAGAGCTGGATAGCATTTTAGAAGCTCTTAAAGAATGCCGCACTGACTATCGTTATTGTACACTCATCTATAATATTTATAAAGAGTCAACAATGAGTGTTAAGATACATGATAAAACGCATAGAACGCGGCGTAAGACAAGGCGACACACTCTCGACAAAACAATTCATAACTTTTCTTAAATATGCCTTTAAGATGCTCAACTGGGACAATAAAGGGATCACAATAGATAGAGAAAAGTTAAATCGTCTTCGTTTTGCAAATGACATAATCCTTATAACTGATGACCTAGGAGAAGTAAAGGAAATGCTAAATGAGTTAGACGCTATCTGCTGGAGAATAGGCCTGAAAATAAATTTTACTAAAACTAAATTTACGACTAATCTGATTCCTAGCTGGCAACTGATAATACGTGAACAAGAAGTAGAACTAATGAAAAAGTATTGTACCCTCGGAGATCGGTGGGAAAATTTACACCCAAAATAACAAAATTCATTTTGGCAACACTGTGTGAATGTTGATAGTAACATATCCCTTTTAAGATAAACAGAACTGTAATTTAGTCCAGACAAATTAATATATTTTTTTTGGTAACAAAAATGATATTTTTCAACCAAATAATGTTTCAAATATGATGTGCAAAATAATTTTGAATTGGGTTCTGCTAATGAGCTTCCTTTTTTGCCATTAAAGTAGAAAATACTTTAAATTTATTCTTTATAATCATTATCGTCCAGTTCTCGTCTTATTATTTTCACTGTACTAATATCCGTCGACTAATTTACAATGATTAATGCGATGTTAAAACATTTTATCGTTAGCGGCTTCTGGAGTGTCTTAGATATATCTAATTTCATTGATAAAATGCGCAGTCCCACCGATTTCCACTTGAACCATACATTTACTTAGCTCACGAAATTAGAATTGGCACAGATAACCAAACATGCGAAATAAAAAGAAGAATAACTATTGCTTGGGCAGCCTACGGAGCGGTGAGAGAAATATGAGAGCAGTATACAGATTAGTTTAAAAAGTGTTTGATCAATGTGTGCTACCAGTAATGACATATGGAGCAGAGACACTGACTCTAACCAAGGTAACAGCGTCGAAAATGAGGGTTGCTCAAAGGCGTATGGAAAGATCCATGCTGGGCGTAACCCTACGGGATAAAATAAGAAATGAAGATCTCAGACAAAGAACCGGTATCGCAGATGTTATAGAACGTATCACCACGAATGGACACGAAAGCTCATGCAATGGAGACCAAGAGAAGATCAACGCGGTATAGGAAGGCCGCCTACACGATGGACAGATGATATCAGGCGGATCAGTACAAACTGGTAACAATCACCACAAAACCTTGAAATGTAGAAACAATTGGGAGAGACCTATGTCCAGCAGTGGACGTGAATTGGTTGGATGATGATATTGTAGCAAAACAATGAATCACCGGCCGAGAACATTCTAGCGGAAACACGATATACGTGGAATCGGTGGAGAGAGACGTGCGGTATGTGGAAGGTCACACAATAGCTAGAGGTGGCGAAGTCTGGAATGATCGAGAATAACGTTATTTGTTATTTAAGTGGAGCGCGCTTTTATTTGAGTTAGTTTAAGCTAGAGTTTGTAAAAGAAAGCTTGTATAAATAAATTAATAAAGTCGTAATTAAATACGAACGCTCGTTTGAATATTACAATATTTTTAAACATTTTTCAAAGAACGTTTTAAAAAGTTGTCTCCAAGCTCCGTTGAATACAGGAATGTTATTATACTCTGTAGCTTACCTGTAAGTTTTTCTGGGCACTTGGTACGTTACAGGAACCACTGAAGAGCTGGTCAATTGTAAAATTCGGTTTACTTCACCTTGCATTATATTTAAAGCACGTTTTGGCACTAAACACACGCCTTTGGTCTGTTCTCCGGAATGTCTGATACCTTCGATAAGGTGAGGATCCTTGTCAGTTACTTCCATGTACAGGATGGTGGTATCACCTGAAAAACGGTTGTTGTGAAATAATTAATGTTAGTATTATTAACAAAGACCAGAATTTGCTAACATGGAAGACAACACGATATGTATACATATAATTTCATCACCGCTACAAATAAGTAAATCAGGGATGGAAGAAATAACTAAATCCTTGAAAAATGGAAAATCACCTGGTCATGGTGACATCCTTGCAGAGTTAGTGAAAGCCGGTACAGACAAACTCCAGGAACAGCTAAGAAAACTCATCCAATACTGCTTAAATGGTGCCGAATTGCCAAAAGAATGGAAATTATCTATCATGTCAACCATCCACAAAAAGGGCAGCAAGGATCACTGTGAAAATTACAGAGAAATTGCGGCAAACAGCACAATAAGTAGGGTGCATAGGAAACTTATTAGTCCAAGTAATGTAGCTTAAAATAGGACAAAACCTCGCAATTTTTACAGAATGGATAGATTTGCTTGAAAATTTGAGAATAAGTAGTGGATAGTCCAAGGATCAAAATCTATATCATGCCGAAAGGCGCTTTCACCATGTGGTTGGATGCCACCTCATCTCGGGGTGAAAATTTTTTATTATATTTTAATAGCAAAAGTTGGTAAAAACGTTCATTCTAAGCAAAAAAACGTTCTATACATTATTTTTGATAAAATTGATAGTTTTCGATTTATTCGTTATCCAATGTGTTAGTTTTATATCGAAAAAATCAATGTTTTTAACAAGTTTTCTGCTAATAACTCCAAAAGTTTTCGTTTTATCAAAAGAACTTTACTTAACAAAATTGTACCTTTTGAAAAAATAAACAAAACCGTTTTTTTAATTTTCTTTAAGGGGTCATATACGTTTCTCGAGCTTAAAAAGTAGTCTAAATGTAATGATAAATTGTACGAAAACTATTGGGCTAATTGACTTCATTTTTTTTTAATTTTAAAGGTGGACTCTTAAGGAGCATAAAACATATGGTAAAAGTTAAAAAATAATTAAAAACATGGCGGCCGCGTCCAGTGGCGTAGAACGTGTTTTTTTTTCAGGTCAAACGGTGGGCATGATTCAGCTCGTAATATTTATTTGAAACAAAAATTGTTTATTTTTTATCATTTTTTAGGGTCATAGTTCTCGTGTGACGAGAGGGATTTAAGAAAAAAAATTAATTACGGAAACGGTCGAAATTTAAAAAAAAGTCGTAATTTTCACCAAAAGAATTGTCTATTTTTTTATTGCTATTCGAAAATGGTTAAATTTAATCAAAAAAGCTCTCGTCGCACGATAGTGAATCTAATTTAGAATATGTGTGCCAAAAATAAAGTTAATCGGACGAACCGTTAAGCAGTTATCATGCCCACCGTTATGAAAAATGCTATTTCGAGAAAAACGTGTTTAAAGTTTTGCAAGACCTGCGGAGCGACCCGACTAGTTCCGTTTAAAGCAGTTGTAACTTCGTCAATAATTCGAATATCGAACTCGTTCTGGTCTTAAAATGTTTCTAAGAGATGTACCTTTTAAAATAAGCAAAAAAATAAAATCGATTTTTTGAAGCCGAGAAACGTATATGACCCCTTAAGACAAATAGTAATCGAGCTATACTTTATTATATGTTGGCTCTTCTTCGACAAATGCTAAATATTGTAGTTTTAAAGTCAAAAGACGGGAAAACTATGCATTTTTCGAGGTCAACTTGTTCAAACTAATTTAAAGCACTTAAAAATATCTATCTCCAGAAATAAAAAAAGTCTCTAGCTCAAAAATTAAGTGACTTATAATGAAAATAATGTCAGTCCCTATTTTTTTCAGCGGAAAAGTGATCGCAAGCAACCTCCTAATCACCACCCTAATGAAAATTAGTCATTGACCTTATTCGGTCTTTTTTATTTATGTATAATTATTGGGTTCTAAAAGTTTTACCCGCTTAGAATGATTAGTTTTTAAAAAAATGGAGTTAAAAGCGAATAACGAATTTTTGTAGTTTGGAAAAAATAGCAAAGATATGAAATATATGAAAGATAAAAAATGACAATAGCAAGATTAGCATCAGAGATACGAAAAAATGTTTAATATGAAATTGTAGCTTATTTAATTCCCAAGAACCAAGTTTGCAAAAAATTTGTCTATGGTAAAAATTGAGTGACCTATTGACAAATAACATACAAAAACCACCTTTACCAACTCTTTCAAAGTCACCTCTTTTTGCGACTGAAAATTTTAAAGAGATTTAAAATTAATAGGCTTATAGATCTTGTAAAAATCTACAAAATTAGTTTTTACAAAACTTTCTAGGTTAAAAAATTAATAATAAAGTTAGGTTAAAAAATCAATATATTTTTTTTGAAAAAAAAAAAGGAGATATCCAATTGGAAGCATAATAATGTAAGTTAGCGGTGTTTTTAGTCATTGGCGTTATTCATTCTAATTAATTTATGTATTATTAATAGATTCTAGAAGTTTGACTGGCTTAGAATGATTAGTTTTTAAAAAACTGTAGTTAAAAGAGAATAACGAATTTTTGTAGTTTGGTAAAAAATGCCATTTTCTTCAGAATAGAAAGATTAGCATCAGAGATACGAAAAAATGTTTCAATATAAAATTGTAGGTTATTTAATTCCCAAGAACTTGGTTTGAAAAAATTTTACCTACGGCAAAAATTGAGTGAATCGTAAATGAGTATGTCGAAAAACATTGATTTTTTCTATACAAAACTATCACTTTCGATAGCGAATAAATCGAAAACTATTAATTTTATCAAAAAAATGTCTAGAACATTTTTTGGCTTAGAATGAATATTTTTATCAACTTTTGCGGTCAAAATATAATAAAAAATTTCCACCCCCGAGATGGTGTGGCAACCACCCCTATGGTAAAAGCGCTTGTCGGCATCATATAGATTTTGATCCATGGACTATCCACTACTTATTCTCAAATTTTCAAGCAAATTGATCCATTCTGTAAAAATTACGAGGTGAAAAGCTTCGGTTCCTGGCCTATATTAAGCACAAAATAGAAAATGATTATAGAAATTATAAAGCAGAGGAGCAAGCTGGCTTTAGAGCTGGGCGGTCCACAATAGACCACCTGTACTCTATTACGCAGGTTATTGAGAAAAAACAGCCGTAAATAAAGAAGTTTACCTGATGTACGTAGATTTACAAAAAGTATATGACAGTGTGCCCCTTAGCAAACTATGGTCAACTCTACAGAAAACCAACATTAAACATGGTTTTATCAAAGCAGTCCAAAGTCTGTAATGGAACGACTGTAAAAATTGAAACTGGATCAAGGTTTTCTGATGCATTGAAAGGCATTGAAATGTATTTGGCCTACCTTTTTCAAAATTTATCTGGAACAAGCATTCAAGCTGTGGAAAAGAAAATGTAATGGCATGGGAATCCCTCTCAATGACGAGACAACATTATGTATACACTTTACACACATCCAAACTTACATATATGGAATCACCATGTATTTCAAAGTGATATTTATTTCTTTTGAAAAAACTTGGTATTGTTGCGAAGAATAAAGGTTTTTATTGAAAATAAACAAATCTATAAGACAATCAGATGGTACAGCTCGGTAAGGTATAGGATATTTGCTTAAGTTGCAAATTGAACGAAAATAAACAAACTAAATTTTGCGTCCAAAAACGAAAATATGCCTCATGTGGGGTTATAGAACTTACAACGGGGAAAGATTATTGGTCTTGTGGAGCAAGTAATGTTCTCATAATGACATAGCTGTAGAGCTAGGCGTAACACAGGGCGTTCTGTCCGAAACCTATGCTGGGTAACAGGAACTAGGAAAGCTCAAAAATAAAGCAAGGGAAAGTCTCCAAAAAGTAATAACGACTTGCCACGATCGTTTAATTGTCCAATCAGCTGGAAGACACCCAACCATGTCTCACCTGCAGCTCCAAATGCAGCTTTTGGAAGCTGCAGGTGTAACTGTTTCAGTTGAAAGGATAAGAAGAAGAGTTTGTGCCAAGCAGTATACAGCAGGAAACAGTTATGGGTTCCCGAGTTATCCAGGCAGCACAAGATTGATCGCCTAAATTGGTGTCTTCACCACCAAAATGGAACATTGGGAATTGACAAAATGTGCTATTTTCAGAAAAAGTCAGGATTTGTGTAAAATCAGATGACTCACGAAATCGTATACTTAGAGGTCGAGGAAGACAAGCAAGAACGAAAACTGTCAGATCTGTTAGTCACTTTACTCTTGAGCGAAATTCATATTTTTTGACATATCTCGTATACTGTTAATAAAATTTGATATCTGATGATTGAATCTTAGGTTTTAGGCTATGTAGAGCATTTTATAAAGAATAACTTTTTTCGTAAAATTGATATTAAAAAAGTTTCCCATATGGTTCCAAGTTACGCAGTATGATTAAAATTTAAAAATTATTTGTACACAGTACTTTAAAACTTTTTGCCATATCCTTGTCATACTTGGCAGAAAGTGTATGTACTGTACACCCTACTAAATTAAGATAATAAACGGTTCTAGCTACTACCAGAGGCGTACGACAGGGGATAGTGACTGGTTGACCCTTCCCAAATTCTACGCCACTGACGAAATTGCTATTTTAGTGTAATTTTTGGATTTTTCAATACTTTTTATGTAAATAATATACTCTTCACTGTGTCGTTTCATTTTTAACTTCAAAGATCTCAAAAACTAAAGACTTTATCGTTACGAATGAAGAGTATATGATTTTCATAGAAAGTATTGGAGAATTCAAAAATTTAACTAAAATAGCAATTCCGCCAGTGGCGTTGAATTTGGAAAGGGTCAACCATTCACTTTCCCCCGTCTTACGCCTGTGGTAATAGACAGAAACGTTTGTTTAACATAATTTGATAGTTTGTAGAGTACCTACACTTCCTGCCAAGTATGAAAGGGATATAAGTCGAATAGTTTAAATTGCTGAGCAAAAATAGTTTTTAAATTTTTAGATAAAACACCCTGTAACTCAGTAAAGAACCACATTTTATTTAAGTGTTTTAGGTTAAATCTTCGTATTTTGAGCTAAGGTTTCTTCAGTTACTATATGGACAATTATTAATGAAACTGTATATAAAAAAATTAATCACTTGGTTTGAGAGGGGGGGCCGATCGCCCCCCCCCCTTGGATCCGCCACTGCTACAGTCTCAAAAAAGTTCAAAAACAAAAACTAATGGCTTGGTCACGTTAGACAAAGAAATGAAAACTATGTGCGACAAAGGATAGAGCTGTTACAAGTTGATGAAAGAAGAGGTAGAGGAAAATGGAGGAGAAGATGGAAGGACTGTGTAGCGGGGTACTTGAGAGAAAAAGGTTTAGGTGAAGAAGCCACGATGGGCAGAAATAAGTGGCGAAGAAGAGTAAGGAACAGCGATACTTGAAACGGTAAAAGCTGAGGAAGAAGAATTATTATCTGCTTTTAACGATAATTCTGAAGTCCAACAATAAAAAGTGTACAAAAAAATACAATATCTACCTTTTCCTGCCAAAAACAGCATTCCCGTGTCGGCGTCGTAAAGAGGAATGAGTATTCCAGTCGAACAATCTAACTCTAAAGTCTTTTCTGGTTCTACAATATTTCGTAGGTCCCTGATAATCACTTGGCGTAGTCTTTGAGCGTCGAATCCTGTGGTGAGAATTTTGTTTTGGTCACCCAGCCATACGACCTTGGAGTCTTTGATCCCTGGATGAGAATTTGCCGACTGCACGCAGCAGTTTTCTGCTCTAGGATCCAAAATCCTAACCTGAAACATTACGTTTATGAAACCATTTTATATATAAAAAACTCTTTCTGTAAGATGACAAGAACCATATGCAGAATGAGATTTGACCACTGTCTTACACCATCATATTTATTTATTATCATCATATTTTATTTTATAAGAGTTAAAAAATGTAGGTTTTGCTATTATAAATATGCTAGTTTCATTTTGTTTCTCCGAAATACAAAAATTGGTTAAGATATGGCTGTTCAAAAATTGCATACACTCGTGATTAGTGACCCATTCAAGCTTTCTCAATTATTACCCTTTCAAAAATAAACACTTTAAACCGGTGAGACTAACAGATCATATAAAAAATAGATAGGTAAGTAAATTGTTTGTAAAGCGGTAGCGATTAATTTTATGTGGAGAGCTAAACACGGCGAGATTTTCTTGATTTTTTATAAAAAAAAGAGGGTCAACTTTATTTTGAGCGTAACTCGCTTATTTTTAATGCTAAAACTTTTGTTAACAATTAAAACAAAGCTTTTTATAAACACTTTAAAAAAGTTTAAATGGGTTTTTCCCGAAAAGTGCTTAATTTTTCGGTGATTTCACCTTGAAATATTCGATTTGGAATTAGACGAATAAGAAAGTGTTTTTCATAAGCTACTACTTTGTTTTTATTTAATTGATAGAGTTTACTGATACACCATTTTTTTGGGTTTTTTTATGAGCTACACTTTTGCTAAGGATATTTTTTTCGATAAAATATTTACTTTTTGAGTTATTTGCGAAAAACAGTCTGAAAACGTAGTTTTTTTGTCGAAAAATAAACATTTTCAATGGCAAATAACTCGAAAAGTATTGACTTACGTAAAAAACTCTATAGAACAAAAGTTGCTTAAAATCGGTCAATTTATCCATGTCCGGTCTTATCTTGAACGTATGTTTCTTCACCCTCGAGAAGGGGTGACTATCACCCCCCAAGTAACAGCAACCAACGGCAACAATTTCAACTTTGAAGTGGAGGGTAAGTAGAACCTAAATTAAAATTTTCATGCAATTCGGAGTTGCCCCTGAAAATTACACGGTATCGCCGAATTTACCGTTCATTTACTGGGCTATTAATACAGCTGATAGTCCACAATGTATTTGTGGACAGTTGGGCAATCTAATAAAGTTAATATGTTTTTAAATTCACTGTTTTCTTTGACTGATGTCCACCATCACATTAATTTAAATTATTTATTAACATTAGAAAATAATGAGTTGGTATACCGACTATTGTATAAACATATTTTAGATATTAATATTTCTTGTAAATTGTTATATGTTAAAAAAAAAAGAAAAAAGAAAAGAAAAGAAATATAAAAAAATAAAAAAAAAACAAAAAAGAAAGAAAGAAAAAATATAAAAATATAAAAAAATATAATAGAAAAAAAATATATAATAATTAAAAAAATATAAAAAAAATATGTAGATAAAAATGAATGACGAACTTGGACAGTCCATAGTAAAATAGCTTTCGAATTAAGTAGAGGGCTAAAGAAGAATGTTGCAGTTTTTGCTGTGGAACTCTGAGAACATCATTTAGAAAAAAATAAATAAAAAAAATATATTATAAAAAATTATTTAAAAAAAAATACAAAGATAATTATTTATTAGTAGAATAGGGATGTTCACTAATTTTTAAATATAGTTAAATTTAATATATTACAAGGTATATAATAACGTAACAATCATAAAACTGTTTAAAAATGTATATTTTTTAAGATAAATGAGTTCATAATGTTGATTTTCTTGGAGGCTAGAAAAACGGTACCCTGCAGCGAGGCTACGGTCTGTGACGTCAGCAGTCGTAACGTCTTTGATCGACGACTAGTTTTGTATACTTATTTACTCAGTGTATTTGAATGTGCGCAGTTTTTTACGTATTTAATTATTAAAAATAAAGCCAAATAAGTGGTGTTTTGTTCCTGGGTGTGTAAATACATCAAAAAACAGTTCTGACAAGATTTTTATTACCGTTCCAGCCAATTTAAAACAGAAAAAGAAATGGTTTGTTGCAGCTAGAACTTAAAATAACTAACTTAAAGAACTAACTTAATAAAATAAACATTATAGAAGTTTTGCAGAGACTTTCGGCCCTTGGTAATAATGTAATTGTTCTTTCTGCATTTACATTTTTCAAAAATACTTATTAGTTTTCTCAGGATTCGAAAAAAATGAATGAATTTAAATAGCATTGGACCAAGATTTTGCACCTACCCCCTTAAAGAGTAAATGAAAAAGTTTCGGGACCTCAAATTTGTATTCCTTAAACTGGGATATTCCTAAAAACGGGATTCTAATAATACATACAGTAAAAGGAAACCTTGAAATAACTACATGTGGATGTAGGTATGACTTTATATTATATTAAAATCATTAATAATTTAGTGAAAAGATTGGTTGAAATGAAAATGTATAATACCCACGTTCAAAAATATTTTTTACCTTGGAACAGTTGTCAACTCGAAATACGAAACAACCGAAATAAGATCTAGAGTTGAAAAGGACATAGTAACATTTAACAACATGCATGAGAAATATTTTCACCCATTGCGACATAATATCTCTCCCACTAAAAATGCGGCTGCTAAAATGTTATTATTTCCGGTCTTGCTATATGGCGCAGAGGCCTGGACAATAATAGAAACATTAATGAAAAAGCTAGAAGCATTCGAGATGTGGGTGTACCCACGTATCCTCAAAATATCCTGGGCGACCCACACAAACGTACAGGTATTACGTCGAATGGGAAAACAAAAAGAAATCTCTTTTACAATTAAGAAACGAAATCTTAAATATTTCGGTCATATCATGAGGCATGATAAATATCGTATACTCCAACTGATAACGCAAGGTAAAATAGAGAGCAAACGCGGACCCGGAAGAAAAGACACTCATGACTTAAAAACTTACTCCAATGATTTGGACAAAAATCGATCGAGTTATTCAGAAACGCCTCAAATGAAATTAAAATTGCCATGATGATAGCCAACGTCCACAACGGACAAGGCACATGAAGAAGAATAAAAATATTTTTAATACACCTAACCAAGGTAAAGTAATAACCAGCCAATGTATGTATACAATATGCATGCGTACAATGCATGCATACAACTTTCTCTATTTTTTTTTGTGGAGTATTAAGCATTTATTTTTTTAGCTTAAAGAAGACATGGAAAATTATATGGAATATACACTCAGTAAAGCTGTGGTAGATTTATTTTTTTACAAGATGCCAATAAATCATACACCATTGTTACATCTACACTCCAGTCGGTAGTTTATACGAATCGGCTTTCTGAAAACCTTCTTCCCTTTTATTTGTTTATTTTTGTAAAACCCAAAATATGTCCTTACAAACAGTCTATCCACTTTAAACTAAACAAATTCACTATAAAACTCCACTTTAACCCTGATAAAACAAGAAGAGAACAAAATAAAATGACCTGAAACGTCAAACAGGTAAACAGTAACACTATGAGAATGGCGCGCGCTTGGGGTATGCAACTAGTGACGTCAGGCCAATAGAGAAGCGTTCTTGAAATTTAAAATAATGCTAGATTTCTAATAAAGATTTTTTATAGAAAGGCTTTTTCAATTTTGTTGAAATTTTGGACAATTATTCCTAGGGTGTTTCTTAATCGTTTTACATGTTTAAAATGACTTTTTAATTTTTTGTGAACATCCCTATTGTTTATTAGAGATTAATATTAGTATTAGTTTTAGGATAAGATACGAAAAAATGACTAATAAAATAAAAAATAGTAAAATTGGCGAATGGATTTAGTGTCCGCAGTCATATAAAGCCAAAAAAACAACAACACTCTCTACAAAATAAATATATTTTTACCCAAGGGCTAATCCGGATAAATTTTTTTTAGTGTTTTTTTGTTTGGGGGCCATAGAGCTTCGTTTATTTCTATCTTCGTATTTTATTTCAAGAGTATATTTTTATGGTTTTGTTTTTGTCAAGAGTACTTTATAATTGCTTCCTACGCTGATATAATTACGGCTTTTTTTCATTTTCTTTTCTGATAACGTTTCTATAAAGGGCCGTTAAGATAGGCATAATGCTCTCATTCCCAGAATTCCATTTTTTTTTATACTTCTTTAGGCACGATTAGGAACAAACGTTTGTTATTTAAACAAAAAGACAGCAAATACAAAATAAGTGATTAATGTGATCGTTCAAGGGGATTCTTTCATTTTCCCGACTGTATATTTATTGTTTGTTACAAGTTTGTTCCTGTTAGAAAATAAAGTCCAGTTCCAGTAAAAGTGCAGCATAGAAGTACATATCGGTGTTTTTGATCATAATCTGCTCAGGTCTGTAGAATTTATCAATTATTATTGTCTAAATGGTAAAAACTATCACGATTTTTGGTATCATACTCACTTGTTTATCTTTTGCCGATGTAGCCAGCAAAGTACCATCCCTTTTCCAGCTCACCGACTGGATCACTTCTGATGGGTCTGAGTTGGAAAATATCTCTTGTTCAGTCATTAAGTCCCACAGAGTGAGTGTGGTGAAAGATGTGGAATGCAACAAAAAATCTGCAGTGGGGTGGAAACCGACGATTTCAACTCTACGTTGCTTGTGGGAAAAAGTGGATTCGGGATTGCTAAGAGATTCCTGAAAGAAAAAAAATGATATTAGAAAACTTTGTATAAGAAAATATATTTCAAAAATTCACAAGGAAAAAGTTTTCCTGTAGTTGGCTGTATACCATGTAATACAAAAAACAGTAAAATCCTTTATAAAAGGTACATTTAAAATCCCTCAAAAGGGCTACATCAAAATCACATAACTAGTTTTCGACTGGTTTACCAGTCATCATCAGTACTTACCTAAAATGAATATAACCTGGTAAAATAATGCAAAGATATTAAAATTTTGACTAGGGTTAAGAAAAGTTATAGGTTATACTCACGTGCAATGTACATGCTAACCACCATGATATTATTTAACAAAAATATGTGGGTCAAAGCCCAGTAAAAGTAGTCTGTCAAGGAAACATTGGTTTAAAATGCTATATTAAGCGTGGATTTTTAAAATATTTTTCTAATCTGCCCCAGGTAACATCTGAGCTGTGGATTTGACTTGTTCACATGGTGAAAGTATGACAGCAAGTGACAATGAAATGGATAGAGACCCCCGAACGATGACAAGACAGAAATGATAGTTCCACAGGAAGTTGAAAATTAAGCTGTCATATTTAAAGACTATGGTGTACAGCTTGTTAAATCACTCAATAAGCTGGTGGAACGCGCAAAAAAAAGTTTGATATAGGTGCCAGTTCACAGGAGAATTGCAGGAAATGAGGAAGCTAACAGTCTCGCAAAAGAAGGAACTAATTAATACGCCATTCCAAGGTCCAGAACCCTTCTGTAAACTATCGAAAAGCCACATCAGAGAGGAAGTCTGGATCTGAGAACTCAATTAACTACAACTATATTGGGTTGATGATATTAAAAGAGTAGCCGGAACGAATTGGAAATATGTTGCTCAGGATAGAGACCGATGGAAGGAGTTGGGAGAGGCCTATGTCCAAACGTGGACGATAGAAGGCTAAGAAGAAGAAGATTGGTCTATCACACCAAAACAAAGGCAAGCAAAAGGCTCATAAAAGTGTCGACTACTGCAACGAACCGCCTTCTCGAAATGAGTAAGAAAGATATAAAAATGGTCATTGGCCGTCCCATTGTTCACTGCCGTCTGAGATATCATCTCAAAAAAATGGGCAAATCAGATCGTGAGAACTGTCGTTTCTGTGACAACAAAAAAGAAACGGCAGAACATATGCAGTAAAATCCACGAATATATGGGTCATTCTACGAAAGAGTGGTAATTTGAGATATCTATTGTTATATTTCTATTTGATATGAAAATTAAAATTTGATAATTATAGACAAAATTCAATTTAATATAAAATATTTTCAATTTTCTCAACCACGGGCATATAAATTTAGAACAACCTGTATACAACAAATTGTTATATTTAATTTTAAGAAGTGATTAAATAAGACTCAAGTGAAATCGTTAAAAGGTCATTAAAATTTGTATATAGTAGAAAGTAATTTTAGAATGGGAATTAACTATTTTCTTTGAAATCCATTAAGCATATTTAGAAAGTTTAAAAATTGGTTTTGAGGAATACTGCGAATGAGAGTTGGTGGTGGAATTTTGGTTTGTGAATCTGGAAGGGATATTTAGAAAGTAGGGAATGAATGAGAAATAGAGATCAGAATGTTAGGAGCTGTCGAGAAGTGAAGTCGAGTAGTAGACGGTAGTGTACGGAGAGTGAGAAAGCCGGTGTAGTTCCGTGAGTGTGGATTATCGATCGTAGAACGAGAGGTAGGCCAGGTTGAGAGTAAAAGAACCTCCTTGAGCCAAGAGTTCCCGGTAGCTGATTGCAGTTTCGAAAAAGGTAGAACACAGCATCACGACAGAAGCAGGAAACGAGAGCTATACGAGCTAGTTTCAGAGGAGAACATTACTGGAAGCCAGGACGAGGTTTTGATTGCAGCCAAGGATAGCAGGAAACGGGTCTTGTGTGAAGACATTCTCAGAGCACCAGAAAAAGGTCAGTCTCATTTGTTTGGACATGAATGTATGGGTTTTTCGTATTAAATACCACATTTAAAATTGAAGAAACATAATCAATAATATCAGAAAAGCTTCATCAAACTTAAATAGAATTGTTGCTAATAAATCATAATAGTTAAATGTTAATAAAAACTTTCAATTGGAAACAAAAAGGAAATAAGATTCCCATGTGTAAATGTTATGTTTAAGAATAATAAGATATAGCAAATATTAAGCAGTGATTGCCATTTAAATAAAATAAACAATATTTTGATTACAATTGTAACCCATATGTGTTATTATTTTACTCTTTTCTTTCCTATCCCGATTAGGAACCATTAAGAAATACTTAGAAGCCACGTATGTAAGTACTTAATTTTATAAAAAGCCCTGAGATTGAAAACACATTGATATGTGATCTGGTAAATTAATTAGATTAGTATTAAAGCATTGATTAAATTAAATGACATATAAAAATATTATCTCATATCAATAATCAAGATCACATCAACTGTCGTCCAACGTGGAGGGCATTGTAAAGTATTTCTAGTGGCAAATTTGAAGGATAGAAAGAGTAAAGCCGGTATTTGAAAATTTATATGCCTGTGGTAAAAAGTGAGATACTTACATTTGATAACATAAAATTTTAGATCTCTTTAGGTACAAATTTTACATAACTGATTTAATATTTTATTTTTACGATATTTACATTTGATATATTTATTGACAATTTATAATATTTGGGTGAGAAAAAGTCGTCTTGGTAACATACTAGTAAAATTTCATATTTGGCGGGGACAGTACTTCTTGAAAACAAATGTCTGTGACAAGAAGCCAAAGCAAAGACAACAAAAAACAAAAAGAACATTCAAATCAAGAGAATAATTCAGACCAAGAAGATATTTTAGACACGACAATCATGGCATCAGAACAGCAAGAATTATCAGGAATAGATAAATTATTACAAATGATGCAACTCCAGTCACAAAGAATAGAACAAAAAATGGATAAAAATCAGGAGGAAACAAAACAAGCAATGGAGAAAAATCAGGAAGAAACATCAAAGAAAATGGATAAAGTGGATCAAAAAATGGATGAAACACAACAAAAAATGGATGAAACACAACAAAAAATAGATGAAACACAACAAAAATTGGATCAAAAAATGGATGAAACACAACAGAAAATGGATGAAACAAAAAGAATAATGCAAGAAAATCTGAAGGAAACAAAACAAGCCATAGAAGAGAACAACAAGAAAATGGAGGAACGCATAGAAAAGTATGAAATGAAAATTAAGGATCACATGAAAGAACAAGAAATGAAAATTCAAAATAAAATAAAGGAGATAACGAATTGCCAGAAAAAAGAAATGGAAAGTTTGGAAAACAAGTTGCAAAACGCTATTCAAGCAGACATAGAAGAAGTGGAAAGAAAGATTGCGGAAATCAATACTCAACAGAATGTCGGAGAAAGAAGAGAAATGATTATACATAGCACAGATGACGTGAAGATAAGGTTTGGCGGGGATGTAAGAAGATTACACCCAGTGCCGTTCATAAATAGCCTGAAAAAGAAAATACAGCATATCGGAAATTTCGAAACAGCAAAAGAAACTATCAGAAACCATCTCAAATATGAAGCAAGCCTATGGTTCGATAGTAAAGAAGAAGAATTCGGCAATTGGCAACAATTTGAACAAAAATTTTTGAATTATTTCTGGGGAAAAGTCCAACAATTGGAAATTAACAAGGAATTGCAAAATGGGAAATACCATGATAGGATGGGGGTATCAGAAAGGACATATGCTTTACAAATCTACAATAATGCAAAGCATTTACAATATAATTACTCATCGGAACAATTAGTCGAACTGATTGCAAGACATTTCGAGGAAACGCTGGAAGACCATATCACATTGCAAAATTACAAAGACATAGATAGTTTATGCCAATTCCTACAAATAAGAGAATCACGTCTAAGAGAAAGAAAATCAAGAAGGTCGCGAGAAGATTACAGGCCCCGAGAAACACAGGATTACAGAGATAGAAATCAAAATAGGAGGGACTATACAAGACGAGATTTTAATCCCAGAAGGGAAAACGAAAATAGAGACAACGGAAGAGGAAATTATGAACAAAGAAATAGGCAATGGAATGAGGATAGAAATCGAGAATACCAGAATAGAAACACCACACGCTCAAATCAAGAAAACAGAAATAATGGTAGACAAAATGAACAGGGATATCGAGAAAACCGAAACAGATCCGACAGACCAAGAGAAAATAGAAGAGAAGTAAATAATACCCAGACAGATGAATATGACGGAGAGAGACAGTATGACGAAAATATAAACAACGATGAGCAACCGGCGTCTTTTCACGACGGCGCTCACTAAAAACCAAAAATCAAACAGGAATCTTTTGTCACCCCAAGGAGTTTATTAAATTGGCAGGAAACAACGAAAAGAAAAATGGAGTTAATTTAAAATTTGTGGATGGATTTATCAACGAGAAACCAATTAAAATTATGATAGACACTGGATCTGAAATAACATTGGTCAACAGAAAACTAATAGAAGAAGTTAACTTAACAAATTTAATTTACAAAATACCTAGGGTAAATTTAGTGGGCGCAAACAAACGGACATTGGCAACTATAAATGAAGGCATACGAGTAATGGTACGACTGGGTAAGAATATGTATGCACTACAATGTGTAATAATGCCAAACATGTCACATGACATGATAGTAGGAGTTGACGAATTGGCAGAAAAACATGTAGTGATAGATTTTAAAAATAATACGATGAAACTAACAGAAGAAAAAGAAAAAGAACAGGACAAGGAACATGAGAAACAAAATACGGACGAATCAGGTAAAGAACAAACAGTGGAAATGAATTTGGCAGCGAAGCAAGGACAAAGAAAAAAAAGGAGAAAAGGTCAGAAAAAGATAAAAGAAAATGAAACCTGTGGCTCCTCAAAAGAAGAGTTGAGCCCAGAAGAAGAAAATTTGGGAGTATCAGAAACAAAGGAAACCTGGGATTCCTCAAAAGAAGAGACGAGCTCAGGAGAAGAAGAAATAAAGCAAAAAAATGAAAGAGAAAAGAATATGATTGAAACAGTCGTATTTGAAGAGGAGGTATATGCAAACGAGGATGCAGAATGCACGGTAAACATGTGTGAAGAATCTGAAAAAAAAGACAGAAAATTGATATGTGGAGAAGGGAAAGAAAAGGAATTGCGGTTGATGTTAAGAAACTACGAAAATTTGATCAATGAGGAAAACAGAGTGGCGAAAAAGTACGAACATTCATTTGAGGTGAAAAACTTGGGAAATTTTCGATCAAAGACCTACCCGATTCCATACAAGTATCGACAAGAGGTGAAAGAAGAAATAAATAAAATGTTGGAAGATCAAATCATCGAAAGATGTGATTCACCGTATGTTAACCCGATTGTGATAGTAAAGAAAAGCAATGGAGAATTGAGATTATGTTTAGATGCCAGGAATATCAACCAGCACACTGTATCACAATATGAATCACCCCTAAACATCGAGGCCATTTTTGGAAGAATCACCGGGTCACACATATTTTCGAAAATTGACTTAAAACACAGTTTTTGGTTGATACCGTTAGCTGAAAAGTGTAGAAACTACACCGCTTTTTCTATTGATGGTATTGTCTACCGGTTTAAGGTAGTGCCATTTGGATTGCAGAGTGCTTGTGCTGCACTCGTCCGAGCTCTACATACCATTTTGAATCGCCATGAAGATTTCATAGTTCATTATATCGATGATTTATTAATTTTTTCACAAGATACTCAGAGTCATCTGGAACACATAGAAATAATTCTGAAAGAATTGGACACAGCGGGATTGAAATTAAACATTGAAAAATGTCAATTTTTTCAAAAAGAAGTCATTTATTTGGGTTTTCAATTGGACACCAAAACAGTAAGATTAGCCGAAGACAGAGTCAAGCTCATAGATGAATACCCAAGACCAACGAATTTGAAAACATTGAGAGGTTTTCTTGGCACGATAAATTATTTTAAAAAGCTGATTCCCGATTTGAGCCAAAAGGAAATCCCTCTGATAAAATTGCTTAAAAAAGGAATAAAATGGAATTGGAAAGAAGAACAGGAGGAAGCTTTCGAAACATTAAAACGAGAATTCGCAAAAGGAACGAAAATATACCACCCCATTTACAATTTACCTTTTATACTCCGAACTGATGCGTCCATACAAAAATTTGCAGGAGTTCTGTCTCAAATACAAAACGACCAAGAAGTGCCGATATGTTTTATATCTCGAGTGACTAAAACACATGAGAGAAAATATAGTGTTACAGAATTGGAGTTTGCCAGTGTACTATATTGCGTAAACAAATTGAGGTTTTACTTATTGGGAGCAAAATTCACAATCGAAACAGACCATGCAGCTTTAGTACATATCATGAAGAATAGATTAGTAAATAATAGAATACATAGAGGCATTCTATTATTACAGGAGTATGATTTTGAGTTCCGATATATAAAAGGGAAAGACAACATAATAGCCGACGCTCTAACACGGGATGAGGACACCGGAAAAAAGGAAACAATTACTCTACAGGTGGGACTAAATAGATTAATACAAGAAGAAGGGATATATTCGTTAAATGAGATAAGGACAAACCAGGAAGACCTAGAGGAAAGAGAAAAAAGAAGAGCGGAAGTAGAAAATAACATATATTTTAAGAGAATAGACGGAAAGGAACTATATTTAGTGACACAGACATTGGCCGAAAAGATAATAAAGAAATTACATGAGGACAATGGGCATATCGGTAGCAGAAAAGTTTGGCTCGTTTTTAGGGAAAATTACATCAGCCGACAGGATTACCGCATTGCAAAGGAAATTACCCAGAAGTGCGATGTATGTCAAAAGTATAAGAGTCGGAATTTCAAAAACGAAAATGTTGCCAAAAATATTGAAGCCCGAAACAAACTAGACATTGTAGCAATAGATATGTTAAGCGATCTAATTATGACCACTAAAAGGAACAAACATATTCTGGTAATGGTGGATGTGTTTTCAAAATACGTAAAATTATATAGTTGCCGCACCACAAAGGGGGAAGAAATATTAAGAAAAATCGACAATTTTATAGCCATAGTAGGAACACCAAAAAAGATTCTACTGGACAATGCAACGTATTTCCGAAATGATCGTTTCAAGGGACAACTTCGAGAACGAGGAATAGAGACAAATTTTGTCAGCATCAGGCATCCACAGAGTAATCCTTCGGAACGATTCATACAGGAAGTGACGAAATTTCTTCGCATTGCAACAGATGGTCAACATCGCCACTGGGACAGGAAAATGGTGGAAATAGAAAGGTATCTAAATACAATTCCGAGCACAGTAACAAAAGAGACCCCAGAATACATCATGAAGGGTGTACTGCCGATAAGGCCATGGGAAGACCAAGAGCCAAAAGAATATCAACAGGTGATTGAAACCGTACAGAGAAGATTACGGCGAAGCAACGAAAAATATATCCAAAGACAGGAACAAAATAGAAAAAGAAGACCAGTGATTTTCCAAAAGGGTGAAAAAGTACTCGTGAGGGCATTACGAGTATCAAATCTTCCTGGGGGCATTTGCGCAAAGTTGATGCCTGTTTTCGAAGGCCCGTATATCGTGAATAATGAAAATGGGATAAATAGTTATGAGTTGAGGCACAGGAACTCGGAAAAGATCCGAGGAATTTATAATATTCACGATGTATACAAATATCACGAATAAAAGACAGAATTACATGAAGTAGATAGTAAGTTAGGATATAAGACGTAGATTAAAGTAAGGAAATATACAGGGAGTTGGTTTTGCCTCGAGAAAATTTATTTAAAAATGCAGATAAATTTTATCGAATACAAGGCGGGGATTTGTTATATTTCTATTTGATATGAAAATTAAAATTTGATAATTATAGACAAAATTCAATTTAATATAAAATATTTTCAATTTTCTCAACCACGGGCATATAAATTTAGAACAACCTGTATACAACAAATTGTTATATTTAATTTTAAGAAGTGATTAAATAAGACTCAAGTGAAATCGTTAAAAGGTCATTAAAATTTGTATATAGTAGAAAGTAATTTTAGAATGGGAATTAACTATTTTCTTTGAAATCCATTAAGCATATTTAGAAAGTTTAAAAATTGGTTTTGAGGAATACTGCGAATGAGAGTTGGTGGTGGAATTTTGGTTTGTGAATCTGGAAGGGATATTTAGAAAGTAGGGAATGAATGAGAAATAGAGATCAGAATGTTAGGAGCTGTCGAGAAGTGAAGTCGAGTAGTAGACGGTAGTGTACGGAGAGTGAGAAAGCCGGTGTAGTTCCGTGAGTGTGGATTATCGATCGTAGAACGAGAGGTAGGCCAGGTTGAGAGTAAAAGAACCTCCTTGAGCCAAGAGTTCCCGGTAGCTGATTGCAGTTTCGAAAAAGGTAGAACACAGCATCACGACAGAAGCAGGAAACGAGAGCTATACGAGCTAGTTTCAGAGGAGAACATTACTGGAAGCCAGGACGAGGTTTTGATTGCAGCCAAGGATAGCAGGAAACGGGTCTTGTGTGAAGACATTCTCAGAGCACCAGAAAAAGGTCAGTCTCATTTGTTTGGACATGAATGTATGGGTTTTTCGTATTAAATACCACATTTAAAATTGAAGAAACATAATCAATAATATCAGAAAAGCTTCATCAAACTTAAATAGAATTGTTGCTAATAAATCATAATAGTTAAATGTTAATAAAAACTTTCAATTGGAAACAAAAAGGAAATAAGATTCCCATGTGTAAATGTTATGTTTAAGAATAATAAGATATAGCAAATATTAAGCAGTGATTGCCATTTAAATAAAATAAACAATATTTTGATTACAATTGTAACCCATATGTGTTATTATTTTACTCTTTTCTTTCCTATCCCGATTAGGAACCATTAAGAAATACTTAGAAGCCACGTATGTAAGTACTTAATTTTATAAAAAGCCCTGAGATTGAAAACACATTGATATGTGATCTGGTAAATTAATTAGATTAGTATTAAAGCATTGATTAAATTAAATGACATATAAAAATATTATCTCATATCAATAATCAAGATCATAACACTATATATATATATATATATATATATATATATATATATATATATATATATATATTAAATTTGTGTTAAAATTAATTCAATTTGCTAATAAAATCTAGATTATATCTAGAGATTTCATAATCCAAAGTCAGCAAATCAGTAGCTCTACCAGATGGCCTGCAATGACCATTTTCTTTGTGCGTGGTGACAGGGGAGAGAAAGAAAGCACAGGGGAGAGAATAATTTCTCATAGAAATTGTTTTTATATGTAAATCTCTCCAAATGAACTTATTATACTTGGTGAAATAGGTAGTGTTATCATAACTTACACTCCTAGGACCAGTTCTTATTTCTTCTAAAAATAGTGTTATTCGATTTCAACACTTTTAGCCACTGTCTACATTGCTTCTTTGCTTTTAGCAAGTGGCCGTCTATGCTTATGTATTTATAACAGCATTAACAGAAGTCTAATTAGTCTTGTGTATTGTTTTTATACACTACACATCCAAAATGTATAAAAAATAACAATTAAAATAAAAGTTAAGAAGCATTTTGTATCACCGTTATCAAAACCAAATACCAGCAGATCATTATCAGGTCTGTCTGGTTCAACACTGATATAATGAATTTACATTTGTCTTAAGATAATGAGTTTTGGTAAGAATATAACATATTATGTAAAGTGTTCATTAGTGATGGACCAGCTCACAAATTGGAAACTTTTACATTTCCTGTTCTAACTTATGGTTCAGTGAATAGGGTACATTCTTTATTTGAATTTAAGAAATTACAGATTATGTGAATATTACTTAAATGTGGGTTGTTTATTCTAATAGCCCCATATATTGAATCATCTTACTTAATGATATTCCATTTAATCATGTTTTGTTATAAAAGTGAATCAACCATCATTTACATTTACACTATAATCTCATTGATAGCATTACTTGTTTACTCAGGGGAGTGAAACTGAGAAGTATTCCAAATCAATATGAAGTAATTCACAAATAACTTTCATAGTGACGGGAATAAAATAATTTCGACGTTGGCAGAACGTAGTAAAAGTCCCAAGCAAAATTTCGAATACAAAATAAAGAAATACAAAAGAATTAAAAGAGGTACATAGCAGGAAGCAATGTATCATTAGAATCTGACAACATTAATGTTACAAACGATAGGTTCAATAAATGTTACGGGCAAAAGACTAACGTGGTATTTGAATACGTTACAAGACGCATTGGTGAAAGTAACTTCACGAATGTCAAAAGGCTTAAGCGATGTACCGTACAGAACTGATAGAGTGGAAGCAGCATACGAATACACTACGAAATGTGTAAAAGAATACACGAAAACATGCGAAACAATATTTGAACTATTAGATCTGGATCCCGCACAAGAAAAAAAAGTTGATTAGTAACAAGCTGAAAATTTGTTAATAGCTTAACGGTGTCTAGTCGGACAAACTTTGATATATGGGAACAGTGGAACAGGGGAAGTTTTAATGGTGGAACAGGTTAAAAATTTGGAACGTCAGACTACGAAAACGTCAAATGTATTTTGTCGGACAGAACTTCCAATTGATTTGTTGCCCTTTCATTAAACTCTCATGAAAAAATCAGACTGGTGTTTAGTAATTAGCAGTCTGATTTTTGCATGAGAGTTTAATGAAAGGGTAACAAATCAATTGGAAGTTCTGTCCGACAAAAAACATCTGATGTTTTCGTAGTCTGACGTTCCAAATTTTAACCTGTTCCACAATTAAAACTTCCCTTGTTCCAGTGTTCCCATATATCAAAGTTTGTTCGACTAGACACCCTTAAGCTATTAACACATTTTCAGCTTGATATTAATCAACTTTTTTTGGTACGCAGGATCCAGACCTATATAACAATGGACGCTTAATAAACATAAAACCAGGACACATAAAGTTAATTATAACAAATATTACAAGGTTGCTTGTTGCTTTCACCTGGAGTGAAAACAAAAAAATAGTCAATAAGACACATGTGTACGACAGGAATGACATATCTTAATTATTATCTATTTCATAATAATTGACAAGGCAAAATACAATCTGTAAAGAGACACTTTAAAAGAACGGTCATTATTCGCTCATTGTTGGTCACAAGTCACAAGTAATCTACTTGCAGTCAGTACTTTTGTGTAATAACACTTGCACTATCTTAGAGTGGCAAACAAACACAAAGAAACAGGTATAGAATATAAGCAGGAGAGAGCTGGTATGCTCAATAACACCAATCAGTCTGGTAGGATGTAGAATAACATTTCTGGATGTTATTTTATGTGCTATAAGGCAAGCCGCACACCAAAGAAACATGAAACATGAAACGTAAAACACGTTTCATGAAAATAAAACACAGGTAAACAAATCTTGAAGTCCGCCTACCAATGAAACGAGTGTGATTCTTGCTCATAAAACATTTTTATTTTCAGAGAGTTTCATAAATGGCCGGACGTCTATTTGTTTAGCAGTGTTTTATTTTCATGAAACGTGATTTACATTTCATGTTTCTTTGATGTGCGGCCTGCCTTAGATTGAAAGCTTAGTTTTTGATAGCAGTTGCCGCTAGGGCATCCCTGCCATTTCGTTCGTTGCAATCCGTAACTGCACGCCGGGGTTTGTCCTAGTTGGGTCAGAGAGAGCAGCATATGTGCCTCCTGATGAGAGACTAATAAGTTTCGAAACCGGTAGAGGTGCTTGTTGCTGCACTCTCTGATTGAACTGGAATAATGATGCGGCTGTAGTTTCGTGTTGCAACGAAATTGAAAATGGTTATTCGTTTTTGAAATATAAAGGAGTTTTATAAAATTATCACAGAGATGCATTGCTCGCACCCGGAATGTAACATTGTCACGTTCAGTAGTGGATTAGAAACAGCAATTGAAAGTTACCTAACGGCTCCCGTAAGCTCCGTTGAAGACCAATCAACATGATCAGTATAAAACTTGGATGTTCGCAAATATGAATATGAAACATATTACTCGTACTTAGCGTTACCAGGTGTCCCGATTTGCGCGGGACGTCCCGATTTTCAGGGGTCTGGGGACGCGTACCGATTTGTACCTGATCGGGACACTAAATGTCCCGATTTTCACCCACGAAAACCAATTTCAGGAGGACTTGCAGTGAATTCTATAACTATGTTATAAAAACAAGGCACTCCTAAGCGGCAAAATCGGATGAAAAATATAATTTTAATAAAAAATAAATAATTTACTTATCTACGATTTTTTTTTTTTTGTAATTTCGTCTGATTATTATTATTATGTAGGATTAAATACAAATTATAGAAACACCTTGTTGTAGTCCAGTAAATGAAAGAAAAATACGGCGATACCGTGTAATTTTCAGGATCAACTCCGAATTGCATGAAAATTTGGACGGCTTGTGCCGTTGGTTGCTTTTACTCGGGGGTGAAAAACCACGCATTTAAATTAATTTCGGAGATGGATAAATTGATTAATTCTAAGCAATTTTAGTTCTATAGAATTTTAACTTAGTTAATACTTTCGAGTTAATCGCCGTTTCGGCGATTTTCACAAATACCTCAAAAAGTAAGTATTTGACCGAAAAAAATATTCTTAGCAAAAATGTAGCATAATATAAAAAAATGAAAAAAACATTGTGAACTCGTAAAGTCTATAGACCCAGCAAAAGCAAAGTTGTAGCTCATGAAAAATACGTTCTTATTCGTCAAATTCCAAATCAAATATTTCAACGTGAAATAACCAAGAAATGAAGCACTTTTCGGAAAAAACAATTAAGTAAAACTTTTTTAATAAAGCTATATTTTTATGTTTTAAAAAAGTTTCTAGCATCAAAACTAAGCGAGTTATGCTCAAAATCAAGTTGACTCTTTTTTTTGGTAAATTTTTTTTTGACCCATTTTTGTCTTACAGAAAAACAAAATGAATCTATCATATTTATAAAAGCAAAGCCCATCTACTTTTTACTCCTTGAGATTTTTAGTATCCCTAATACTTTTTAAGGTATTTTGAAAAAAGGGCACTTTCCAATATTTTAGGAACTTTTTTTTTTTAGTATAAAACCAATTTTTTTTAGAACTAGGCACTCCCAACTGGTAAACCTTACAGATCGTATAAACAATACACATATAAAGTAAATGGTAAAGCGGTAACGATTATTTTTATTTACGGTGTTAAATAGGGGGAGATTTTCACGATTTTTTTTACCAAAAAAAGGAGCCAACTTTATTTTGAGCGTAACTCGCTTAGTTTTAATGCTAGAGACTTTATATAAAACAAAATTAAAGATTTTTTTAAACACTTTAAAAAATGTTAATAGGTTTTGCACGAAAATTGCTTAATTTTTTGGTTATTTCAAGTTGAAAAATTCGATTTCGAATTTGACGAATAAGAACATATTTTTGATGTGCTACAACTTTGCTTTTACTGGTTTTATAGACTTTCTGAACATACAATTTTTTTGCTTTTTTAAAAGCTACATTTTTGCTAAGAATATTTTTTTCGATAAAATTAGTCGAAAAGTATTGACTTAAAGTTTAAAAATTATATAGAACAAAAGTTTTTAGAGTTTGTCTGTTGATCCATTTTGGGACTTACTTTAAACGCGCGTTTTTTTACCCCCGAGAAGGGGTAACTGTAACTGTCACCCCCCAAGTAAAAGCAACCAACGGTACAAGGACAACTTTGAAGTAGACTGTAAGTAGAACCTAAAACCAGATTTTTATACAATTCGGAGTTGACTCTGAAAATGACATTCCAAAACGGTTATTTACTGGGCTATTGTTGTTTATTTGTCCCGATCTACAACCCTAAATCCCGATTTGTTTTTGCTTATGTACCGATTAAAAACAAATCTGACCTGGCAACACTACTCGTACTTGACGCATAACAAGCAGACAAAGACCGGAAATACATAAAAAAAAACCATTGCCTCCTATCATTGGTATCCTCATTTAACGACGGCAATAGTGACGATTGTCACTGTAATCTTGACCGTCACTATGTTGAAAATAGCATTTGCGCAATTCCAAAAAAGCTAAGGAACAAGGCAATCAAGTTCCCTTACCTCATCCGGTTCCTTGCAGCTCCACTCAACCAAATTTAATTAATTTTCATAAAGCCAACTATTTTTAAAGTTTTTCAAGTATATATTGCAATAGTACAAGTATATCGGTATAAATTTATAATGGTTCTCACATTTTGATCATCTATTTCTGTGTTCCGTAATATGTTTGAAAGGCTACTGTGTTGTATTTTGTCGAAGGCTTTCTCAAAGTCAACCAGACATATGAATACGTCACCGTTGACATCTCGATACCGTTTTATGAGTGTTTGTATAGTAAATAATGCCTCTCTAGTGCCAAAGCCGTTTACAAATTCTAGTTGCTATCGTCTAGTTTTTTGTAGACACGTTTATGGATCACTCGCAAGAAAACTTTTAAAACATGGTTCATCAAACTGATCGTCCTATATTCCTCACATTTCATTGCGTTGGGTTTTTGGGTATTGGGATGAATTCAGATATTATAATATATAATATATATAATGTATTGGGATAATTCTTTCAGAATTTCCCCAGTATTGTAAACTTCGTTGAATAATTCTAATACTAGTATATTCATGTGCTTCTTCGTTAGTAACCTTAAAATTTCTGTAAGTATTCCATCCGGTACCATGGCTTTATAATTTTTTATACGTTTTACGTTTTACTGCTTTTTTAATTTCCTCTTTGGTAAATGTAGCTCCATTTCTACCTCTTGTCTTCAAATAGCTCTTTTATGATTCTTTCTATCTATTTATTTTCTCTGCACTTTCAATTATTATTTTGTTGATTTTGTCCATTATGTTTCCATTTCCAATACCCCTTTTTTTGTATATGCCAGCTGTTTCTTTAATTTTTCTCTATATGTTAATTTAAGTCATGTTGTTTATTTATAAACTCGGGGATTCATTTTTTTCGAATCTTGAGAAAACTAATAAGTATTTTTGAAAAATTTAAACACATAATGAAAGATTACGTTCTTACCGAGGGTCAAAAGTCCCTGAGAACTTCTATAATGTTTATTTTAATGAATTACAGGGGTGAAAAACTAAGAGAAATTGTAATGTGATTTTTAATTTCAAATATCTCATTCTAAAGAAACTTTTTATTTATTCTAAGGAACTTTCTGCCCTCGATAATAATTTAGTCTTTCATTCTGCGTTTAAATTTTTTAAAAATATTTATTAGTTTTTCCAGGATTCGAAAAAAATGGACACTATGTCCGTGGTGATATTTTCCAAATCGAACATTCGCTATCTTTGTCATACAACGCACTGAGTCAAATAGAATATGTTGACAAGACAGTGACAGTTTTAAATATTTGACATGGCATCGGGAATATTTTGACTTATTGATAGTGTATTTGATAAATAATTGATTTAAGACGTGAACCTAATAAAAAGTTATTTATTGTTTATTATTTATGGAAGATCCAAGTAGAGAATACATCAGGACATATTCTGTGATCCAAGTATTTTTTTGTTAAAGATGTTCAAAATTGTAAGCGCTCCATAGTAACAATATATTATTAAAAAATCACTTCAACACTTTTCCTCTTTTCTCGATTGAGTATTAGTTTTTGTTGTACATATAAATTATTACAATCACTGAATACATAGTTAGTGAAAAAATTATCACATTTATTAACTGAATTAATAATTTGCAATTATACAAATAACAGTTATCAAAGAAAATTCAAAAGCCATCTCTTAAAGTTAATGATGGCATTGTCAAGTAGAATGACATTCTAGTAATGTTTACATATATCCATCCATACCAGTGTGAATTTTACTACACGTAATTTGCCGTGTAAAGACAGGAAAAGTAGGGACAGCCGTAAAATATTTGCGAATCATGTACCGATGGCCTTAATATTTAATTAATTTAATTGCTTTTTTGAAACATTTCAGGGTGGCAGTTTTTTGTCGGTCAGTGTATATTACTATTATGTTTATTTAATATTTTGATACTAACCCTTGTTTTACAAGTTTGGTAGATAAATTCTGCCAACCACTTAAATTTATTGACAAAATAAATATTCCAATATGAATTTCCTTTATCTAGGTATTGGTGTTTAAGTACATGATAAATGTTTTTTACTGGGTATTTCCATAATTTATTGATCTTATCAGTGGGAAGAGGCATCATTGTTTCTATGATACAATTCATTATAGTGTGGTTTATTAAAAAACTATTTATAGATAAGAGAAGGAAGATTTTTTTATTTAACTTATTTGATCATTGTTTTCAGGAAATAGAACAAAAATAAGGTCATTCAATAGCAACCACAAAACAATATATTGTAATTTATGCTAGGAGCCCAATGACGCCAATTTATGGCGTCAGAAAATCACATGGGGAGAATCCGGGTACCCTGTAATGTACCCCTACCACATATGGGCTCTTAAAACAGAGATATGCGTTCAGGGCATTCCGATAGATTAGTAAAAAAATCTGTCCTCAGAAAAACTCGAACGTGACAAATTAATGTGTGTGTGTTTTTATGTTTTATTGGCACTGGTTTAAGCAACCAACTGGCCAGTCAATGTGTTTTAAATTATTTTTTTTTACAAAATATATGCTTAATATCTAAATTTAAAACTATTACTACTATTAAGTTTTTTTTACTCTGTTTTTTTTTATTTTTTTTAATATATATTTTTTAACAATTTTTTTTATTATATTTTTTATTCTTTTTTATTTAGTTTTTTTCTTTTATTTTTTATGTATTTTTTTGTATATTTTGTTTACTACGCTAAGACCTAAACCCCGATTCAACCTCTCGGATGTTTAGATCTTCTTAGTAACTTTTTATTTTATTTTATTATTTTTTTATAATTTTTTTTTAATAAAAGATATAGACCTGGATCCCGCGTAAGAAAAAAAGTTGAATAATAGCAAGCTGAAAACTTGTTAATAGATTAAGGGTGTCTAGTCGGAAAAACTTTGATGCATGGGAACACTGGAACAGGGGAAGTTTTAATTGTGGAACATGATAAATGTGTCGTCCTGACAAGTTTATGATTGTGAAAAATAGCAAGTTGTTTTTAGGTTTATTCAATAGCCAACGTTATATAATATATAAAAAATGTTGGGCATTTTAACGAGTCCGACACGTAGAACATGCTACATCACAGGAAAAATGTTGGTGATAAATAGCAGTCTGATTTTTGCATGAGAGTTTAATGAAAGCTTAATAAATCAATTAAAAGTTCTGTCCGACAAAATTAATGGGAAGTTTTCGTAGTCCGACATTCTAAACATGTAAGATATAGACAAAAATGCTGGTGATAAACAGCTTTCCGACAAAAACGAAATTTAATTAAGTAAATTATTCCTTACAAAGAATGACTGTTGTCGGAAAAAATAAGGGGTAGATTTCATAGTCGGACAATTTAAAAAAAATAATTTTTGAAATTTCAATATCGGGTGATTACTCTATGTCAAAAATACCTACAATCAATTACAATCGATATCTTTCGATTTATCTCAACATCATTTAGATACCTCACTGTCATACATTCTAACTAGTAGATTAGGCAAAGTATGGGCCGCTCTGTGCATCGAGGTGTAACGCCAATACTATGGATTGAGTGGTCTAGCCATCTTTGTCTGTCACATGGGCGGGATCGCTTGGTTAAAAGAGATAGATAGACCTCCGATCGACTTTTTGCTCTGTATTCCCTGTCTACCCACCCTTATGTTTATGAATACATTGCCATTTAAAAACTGTCACTTTTGACAATAATTCATAATAAATTGCAATTGTAACTTCAAATTTAAACTAATCGATTTATTTTGGCAGCAAATTATTTCTAGCCATGTGATATATTACATTATGGGCCGGTTGTTCGAAAGCTAATCAACGATGATCATTATCAAATATTTAATTACTGTCACCAACTGTCAATGTCAACTTTGTTTGGGTTGATAAAAACATAATATGAAATTACTTAATCAATTATGTTAATAATTGTTATGTTAATTGATTAACTAACCTCATAATTTTACTCAATTATGTTTTCAGCAACCCAATAAAAGTTGACATTGACAGTTTTGGTGACAGTAATTAAATATTTGATAGTGATCATTGTTGATTAGCGTTCGAACAACCGGCCCTTAATATTTCATTTGTAGAAATTTGAGAAAAATTACGATATACAATTTTAATAAATAATTTTTTTAGGTACCCTTGTTCAATCCAGCCCGTTTTAACTCAATAGCATTATAACACGAAAAGTTTTCACAATTATCTGACAAGTGATCCTCATTGAATTAAGGACCAAGTATTTTACGAACTTTGTAAAATGTTCGACAATTACTCAAAATTGTTCCGTCGAATTGTTTGGTGGCTTAAAATTTAAACTGTTAATACTCAAAAATAGACACAAAAAAACTCCATAGTTAATATAAATTTTAATTTCCAACACACGAGACAAAAAGAACGTCAGAGACCATAGTACAAAGTGTCACACAGACAAATGCAGCCTTCTATTATATTATATATACCATACCACCCCATACTTCTAAGCATGTGTCATTTGTACGTCTATGCTTATATACCCTATTCCACGAACATACGCCTGTTTTGGATTACTTCGACAACGAATATTTTACTGTGCAAAATAAGAAGAACGAAAGTAAATTGCAAATTACATTGTTGTTTATTGGAATAATTATTAGCGCCATTTACTTTCGTACTTCTTATGTTGCACAGTAAAATATTCGTTGTCGAAGTAATCCAAAACAGGCGTATGTTCGTGAAATGGCCCATAAGCACCGAATTTTTACACTCTTCACATTTTCCAACGTCGTTTATAGGGTTAAGATTTGATTATGGAAAAAAATGAATACAACGTTTTTTGTAGTAAATTTTCCATACTTTCTGATGCGCCTAATTAGAAAACCTTAGGATCTTGCTTTCACATGTTCTATGACACTTTTCATTATCATTTTGAGAATATCTAGAACAAATTCCACCCAAAAAAATAATTTTCTTGCAATATATACATGCATTGATACCTACCTCACTGTTTTTGGAGTGTGCATATATGTACATACAAATGCAAGTATGTGAATATAAATAATAATATAAAACTAAAATAGCTTTATCAATATGCGACTAAGTCATTCTGAAAAAATGATTTTTTAATCATTTCCTTCGATATTCCCACACTTTTTGTCCGACATATAACTTTTTGCGTTACAAAATATAATTTGTACATAAAACAATCAAAATTAGCTTGTTATTTATCACCATCATTTTTGTCTATATCTAACATGTTTATAACGTCGGACTACGAAAACTTCCCATTAATTTTGTCGGACAGAACTTCCAACTAATTTTTTAACCTTTCATTAAACTTTTATGCAAAAATCAGACTGCTATTTATCACCAACATAATTCCTGTGATGTGACATGTTCTACGTGTCGGACTCGTTAAAATGCCCAACATTTTTGTCGGACAAACATTTTTTTATATATTTTAATAACGTTGGCTATTGAATAAACTTAAAAACAACTTACTATTTTTCACAATCATAAACTTGTCAGGACGACACGTTTATCATGCTCCACAATTAAAACTTCCCCTGTTTCAGTGTTCCCGTGCATCAATGTTTGTCCGACTAGACACCGTTAAGCTATTAACAAATTTTCAGCTTGCTATTAATCAACTTTTTTTTCTTACGCGGGATCCAGGTCTAATAGTTAAGTGCATGAAGAACAGTGTATATTTCGAAAATCTGACGATTTAAACAAGGCGTAAGGAAAAGAGGCGAGTCACAAAGTTGTACAAAAAAAATTCATATTGAAATACTCAAGAGCGATTGATTTGTTTTTTATTTTGAAGGAAATTCTTTATAGATTACGGAAAAAATGTAATCCGACGTATTTCATGGGGCGATATAGCTAAACCCACACATAGAGTGTGGTAAAAGAAGCGGGACTATCGAATATTTCGCAAAATGTACATCAGATCGAAAAACTGAAAAATACGTGCTTATCCAATTTTTTCAAAAATCTATGTCACCAAACACGACCCACCACTCTTTAACTTTAAAATCTTAAATAGAAACTCCCATTTTTTATTGTAGATTTGGATTCCTTACGTAAAAATACGTAACTGTTATTTGAGACATTTTTTCGAATTGTGCATAGATGGCGCTATAATCGGAAAAAAGGATTTTTGAAAATATAGCCTTTAAGTACTAGTTTACAGATTTAATACAAGAGCAAAAGAATTTAAAATGATCATTGCAACTCAACAAGCATACTGGATACAATAGTAATCAGTAGTGAACTAATCACTAATAACTAATAAGATGTAAACTGGAAGTTAAGGAGAGCAAAGAAATGTTCGAAAGGGAGGCAGATGATTTGAGAGAGAAAGGTTTAAATGAAGAAAACACGATGGACAGAAATGAGAAGAGTGGGGAACAGTGGCCAATAAAAAGGGAAAATCTGAGAAGGAAAAAGAAAGAAATTCGAAGTGAAATCCATATATTTCTGTCATTGATGTTGTTTATGCCCTCTTCTAGTTTATTTTAATTTTAATGCCTCCTCTTATGACGTGGCAACGTGGTATTTATATACCAATATATCTACATATTCTCACCCGAAAAAGGCAGTGGCAAAGCAGTTGTCGAGTCGTCAAAAACCACAGCCAAGTCATAGGGTGAGACAATCCCTTAAGAGTGCAACAATCTCTTCAAGTGGTTCCTGTCGTTTTATCAAGCTTAGACAGTTTAAAGTGCAAACGGACTTATCCTATATTTTACTGTGTAATTTAGTGTTTTTAGAGCCAATAAATTCCTATCTTTCACACGTTGTATCACTTCAGCCAACATCTATCGTGTATCGTGTTAAATTAAGATGTGATCAACTTGTAATACTGTAATGCCGCTTTCATATTTTCTTTTTTTTAAATGTACTTAATAATGCTATAAATAGGCCGTACATTGTCCCAGAACTGAAATTATGAAAAATATATTATCAAATAAAAACTCAGAAATCACACTATTACGGATAGGATCAACACAAAAGTCATCAACATAAAAAGGAAATGAAAATTCAGCGTACTTTTTAAGCTCCACAAACTCCCTCACTATTTAGCGAAATGTTTAGGAAGACTCTAAACACGCACAAAGCATTTTCAGGTTATTTCCTGAATGAAATAAAACGAAATACCTAGTAATACATTGACCTTACATTAAGGTACTAGTACACTTTTTAGAAGACCAAAAATAAGCATTTTTTCAAGATTTTTTTCTCATAATCTTTATTAAAAATGAACATAAAACTTTTTACATACATATTAAATTCTAACTCTTAGAGAATACAAAAAATATATCTTTTTTCATTTATGCACGTACACTAATATTGTAGAGGGCGCCAAATTCGAGGCCTCGAAAAAAAAATAGGTCCGATGGCGGACAGTTAATCTCGGGATTGGAATCTCTGAAACAAGAAAATCGTACGGTATTTGAAAAAGGAAAGTTTCTTACGTGACAATTTAGCACCGTTAGTAAAAAATTCCGCAAAAAAAAAAAGATTTTACGGAAATTTTAAAAATTTTTGTGAAAAAATCGCCCGTTTTTCTTCAGTTTTTCATCGTTAAAATTTTTTATTTTTTTATTTTTTTGGTCAAATTGTCATAAATTGTCACGTAAGAAACCCTCCTTTTTTCAAATGCAGTAGGTATGATTTTTTTGTTTCAGATATTCCAATCCTGAGATTAACTGTCCGCCATCATTTTTCGAGGCCTCGATTTTGCGCCCTCTACAATATTAGTGTACGTACATAAACGAAAAAAGATATATTTTTTGTACTTTCTAAGAGTTAGATATTAATATGTAAAAGGTTCTATGTTCATTTTTAATCAATGGTTATGAGAAAAAAATTCTTGAAAAAAATGATTATTTTTGGTCTTCTTGAGTGTACTTTGTGTACTAGTACCTTAAGAATAGTTTTATGTTTGTTGTTTAATTAAATTTAATGAAAAGATATATCTATCATAATTAACAAATGAAAGAAAACAAAAAAACATGCAATAAAACTTAAATAACATAAACAAAAATTAATAAATCAAACAATTGCGTTTTTCTCAGAGAGTTGTTAAACAAATACACTAAGCATCAAAATTAACGAACCACCTTAAAAATGGGACATATTTGATGTCTCGTATTTCCTAAACCTGTTGTCCGATTTTAGTAATTTAGCTATTGATGATTCCTTCTCTCTTAAGAGCATAGGTGCAAAATTTCATTCTAATTCGAATCCTGAGAAAACTATGGTCTGTTTTTAAACCAAGAGGAGTAACTCGAATTTACCGCTACATAATGCTTGTTTGTAATAATTGGTCCAACCTCAAGCAAGTTTACTCCACTGTTAGGAAATTTTGACACTAATGACATTATGAAATTTTGACACTACAGGCATTTCATAGTTTAAAGTTATATCAGAGATTTTTTGTGTTTTCTGCGTTATTCCTTTAATTTTTAGATTGTTAGTCTACTTTTATATAAAAAACAGTTGTTTTTAGAACTCTTTAGCAACGTATTAGTATAATATTAGTATAATAATGTATGGATGACTGTCAAAGGCCGATATGATCAACCAAAAACGAAGACGCATTTGGTGATTTTTCTAGTGACTTTCTTGGGTGTGAATCTGTCTTTTTAGTTTACTCTTCCTGGTTTAAAAACAAACAATAGTAAGAATTTTTGAAAAATTTAAACACATAAGTAATGAAAGATTATATTACTGAGGGTAGAAAGACCCTGAAAACTTTATAATGTTTTTTTTAATAAGTTACAGGGGTGAAAAAGAAGAGAAAATTGAGTGTGATTTTTAATTTCAAATATCTCATTCAAAAGAAACTTTTTGTTTATTCTAAGGGACTTTCTACCGTCGGTAATGATATGATGAGATCTTTCATGCAGCATTAAATTTTTCGAAAATAAGTTTTTACAGGATTCGAAAAAAATGAACACCATATCACCTAGTCGATATTTGCCAAATCAAACATTCTCTATCTTGCGAATTGTGTTGATGAAAAATGAACACCATGTCACCAAGGTGATATTTTCCAAATCGAACATTCGCTATCTTTGTCATACAACGCACTCAGTTGAACAGAATGTGGTCAAGACAGTGACAAACAAAGTTACTAAATATTTGACACAGCTTCAGGAATATTTTGAGTTGTTTATTAATGCAATTAGTAGTACAGAAGACTCGCGATTATCCGAGGTAACTGGGACCGTGACTACCTCTGATACGGAAAAACTCGGTTAACACTGAGATTGGTTATATTGATAGAAAAACACGTAAATAATCATAACTGTGAATATTTTAATGACAAAATTAATACAGTACTGTCTATAAAAGATAAAAACATTTACCTTATCAATATTACTGTTTAAAAAGGTCTTTGATTTTGCATAAGCTTTATTCCTCTTTTTGATATTGAGGCGGCGATGTTGCGACAAGGTTGAAAATTGTAACTCACCAGTTATGACTTTTGCCTCGGTTAACTGAGGGGCTCGGATGACTGAGTCTCAGATAATCGCGAGTCTACTGTAATTAAATAATACAGTCAACCAAATGTATATGGAATCATCTGATATTTTTTAAACTTTTGAAAATGGATAGTACCAGGAAAATCGCTCAACGAAAAAGTTGAAGAGAAGAAGTTAAAATGGGCTGGACACATGATAAGAATGAGTGGTGACAGAGAAGTGAAAATGGCATGGGAGGCCAAAGCAGTGGGTAGAAGCACGAGGGGCAGACCAAAGGAAAAGCTGGAACACTACTGTAAACGAAATACAGTAAAACCTCGATATAACGGACCAATTGGGGGGACGGGTTATCCGTTAAAGCCGAAAATCCGTTATACAAAAATACGTTTAAAATGAATCAAAAAACTTTTTTTGAAAATTTTGTTTGCACTTTTGAAGTTTGCTGTTTTTATACTATTATTAGAAATATGTCCGCATTATGCTATAATAAAAATTTTATTGAAATTCTTTGTAAAATACAGAGACGTTTTAATTTTTTTCACATTTGAGCAGATTTTTTTGTCCGTTATATCCGAAATCCGTTAAATAGAGGTCCGTTATATCGAGGTTTTACTGTACTTAAGAAAAGAGGTACATTGTGGCAAGAAGCAAAAGTTTTAGCAGCAGATACGAAGAGGTGGAGTAAATTTTCAGAGAGTAGCATATAAAGTCATAATCATAGTCATACTTTATTGATCCTTTAAGACATTAAAAAAAATGTATAGGATACATCACTACAGAATTCAGTATAAAAACATTAATGTGTAGTAGTGTAGTGTATAATACAATATTCACAGTGTAAAAAAATTGACAAAACATAAAATATATAAAATAACATTCTTTTATAGAATATATGCTTTTCTTAAGAGTAAATCTAACATTTTTTTTAAATTTAGTGGAAAGTGGTATTTCTTTCATAGTTTTTGGCAAATGATTGTACAAGGTTAGTCCCGTATATTTGAAGCAATTTTGAAATTTCAATGTTCTGTGTTTAGGAACTCGTAAAGATTCAGCACTTCTTGTATTGTAATAGTGATTGTCTGAATTTACTGGAAATATATTGATTTCCTCTTTTATAAAGGTATACAGGATTTCCATAAAGTAAACATTTATAGATATATAGGCAGTAGAAAGTTAAAATTTGATGTTTAATAAAAATTGGTTTACACGATTGTTCATAATCCAAATTAAAAATTTTATGGATAATTTTTTTTGGGTAATGAACACTTTGTTACTATCTACTGAGTTCCCCCACAAAATTACATTATAACACATGAGGCTGTAAGCAAGGCTATAATAAATGTTCATTAATGCCAAGTTGGGTAGTGTGTTTTTAATTCTAGATATAGCATAAAAAGCTTTATTCAATTTCATGGTCACTGAACTCACTTGTTCTGACCATTTGAGATTACAATCAATGAACACACCCAAAAACTTTGGAAAGGAAGGAAGAACACCTATGGGTAAAAGAGGTAATCAATTATGTATGTATGTACAGTAGAACCCCGAAAATCCGAACTAATTGGGGAGACAGCCTGTTCAGATTCCGAAAAGTTCGGATTATCTGAAAGTTAGCCTAACTAGTAATTCAAAATTTTTTGACAATATTTTTTGACTCAAGTTGACTACGAGAGAATCGAAGTAAGTTTATGTTTAACCTTTATAAGTAAGTCTGGCTAATTGGTTTATGCCAAAGCCAATTATATGTAAATAAAAAAAACCTTAATAAGCACTACATAATTATTAAACTATGTCTTCATTTTTAACAAATTTTAAATGCCAAAGTTCTATTAATCCTACATTGTTCAATTCTCTAGTTTTACTCTGTATAATAAACACGTTTTTAAGTTTTTGTCTTGAATTTTTTAATTTTTTTCACTTTCCGTTGGTTCGGATTTGCCGAACGTTCAGATTTGCGGGGTTCTACTGTATGTATGTAGGAAAATGGATGATGTTAAGACAATCAGATGGCCACACCGTGAAAACATAAGTTCATGTTTTCATCTACATCTACCTACTGAAAACATCTACCTAGTAGTTGTCAAATGGGTAAAAATCGTACTTTATGGCTGTAAGGGGTCAAATCAACCTTGTACATTTTTTTAAAATAATTCGACTAGAGTACTCTTTAAGGATTTAACTTGTTCCATGCGGATGGCAAACTAAACTTAGATAACCTGAAAGTCCCTGAGGTACAAGAAAGATTTGAGAGAACAGTGGATGAAAAATTACTAGATGAAAACAGAGCAGACTCCACAATAGAAAATCAATGGAACACCATAAGCAGTATCATACTAAACACAGCGAAAGAAGTCATAGGAACAAAGACACAACAGAGAGAAGAAACATGGTTCGATGAAGAATGCAAACAAGCTATACAGGAAAGAAATGAAGCACATAAGAATTACATACTCAGACGTACTAGAGAGAGAAAAACAGAATTTGAGAACAAAAGACGAAGAGCAGATAAACTGTGCAGGTAGAAAAAGAGAAAGTACGAAAACCAACAGATACTAAACATAGAGAGGGAGTTTAAGGAAAACGAAACACGTAGTGCATACCAACTTATTAAACATTTAAGACAGGGATACAAACCGAAGACTAGCCTCTGCAAAAATAAGAAGGGTGAAATCATTAGCGATATGGACGAAATTAAGATAACCTGGACGACATATTTTAAGGAAGTATTAAACAAAGGGGCACAACCACCATTACAACAACAGAGACAGCAGCAGGCACGGCAGGAGGTACAACAACAAGAGCTGGGGGAAGATGGAGAAGAAAATGAATTAACTAGACCCCCAACGCTAGAGGAGGTCCAAACGGCAATCCACATAAAAAAAAGGCAAAAAGCACCGGGAATAGATAAAATACCGGCAGAACTACTCAAGCAAGGAGGAAGGAATTTGACACAACAGATGTATCAGCTAATACGAGAGATATGGATAGAAGAAGAAATCCCCCAACAATGGAAGAAAAGTATAATCTGCCCTATTCATAAAAAAGGAGACAAACTGTTGTGTCGGAATTATAGAGGCATCTCTTTACTTTGTTCGGGATACAAAATATTCACAAACATCCTTAATCGAAGACTTCAACCTCTCACGGAAAAAATCATCAGGGAATATCAAGCAGGGTTTAGGCAAAATAGATCTACCATTGACCAACTATTTACAGTTAAACAAATACTAGCCAAAGCATGGGAATATGACATGGATGTTTACAATCTCTTTGTAGATTTTAAACAAGCCTATGATTCAATAGATAGAACAATTCTACCTAATATATTGGAAGAATTTGGCATACCATCAAAATTAATACGACTAGTGCAAATGACAATGACAAAAACACAAGTATGTATTCAAGGACAGATCACTGATGCGTTTACGATAACGCAAGGACTGAAACAAGGCGACGGACTGACTCCAACGCTTTTTAATCTTGTTCTTGAATATGTAATTAGACGGTTGAGGGTAAGCGGAAATAACATACTTACAACAAATCTACCCAATTAGCAGCATACGCGGATGATATAAACATAATAAGCAGAACAATGAATGCAGCGGAAGAAACCTACGTTGAGTTGAAACAGAATGCAGAAGCAGTAGGGCTAGCAATAAACACAAATAAAACAAACTATTCATACAAACCAGATCAAATAGACCGGCGCAACAACACTTTATTGACGATATAGAACATGTGAATAGATTCACGTACCTAGGAATGGATCTGGTAGCAAGCAATGAAGAAGAACCGGAAATAAATAGAAGGTTCGTGCTGGCAAATAAAGCCTATTTCGCGATGGGCCACATATTCAAATCGCGAGACGTACACCGGAAAACAAAACCCCGGGTATATAAAACAATAATTTCTCCAAGGCATTTGACAGGGTAAATCATAACATCCTATTGTCTAAATTAGAAGCTGCTGGAGTAGATGGGAAACTGCTTGAATGGCTGGAAAGCTACCTAATAGGAAGGCGCCAAGCAGTAAGGATCCAGGATTGTCTATCTCAGGATGTAGTTGTCAGTTCTGGGGTCCCTCAGGGTTCACATCTGGGTCCGCTATTATTTATTATATTTATAGAATAGGATAGAATAGAATAATTTTTATTTGCATAAAATTTTTACATATTTGAGCAAATAACGTCAAGTAAATGTAAAAGTAAAAAGAAAAGAGATTGTATAAATCTAAAGTACATAGAACAATTTTTATCATAGTTAAAATTAAAATTAAAAATAAAAATTTGCAATCCTATAAATCCTATCCTATAAATGATATTGCAGATATAAACTGTGATAAGCTTTTGTTTGCGGATGATTTAAAAATCTTTTCGAAAATATCTAGTCCTGACGATTCCGAAAATCTGCAATTTCAATTAAATAAAATACAGAATTGGTGTAAAGAAAATGAAATGGAGCTAAATGTCAAAAAGTGTCATAAATTTAGATTTTATCAAGGTAGAACGTGTATATTGGTTTGCTGTTATCTACATTTGGGTACTACCGTGTACTACCATTGTACTACTGCTACTAATTCATTAGCTTTGTTCGCGGAGACAGTCCACGACTGGCACCCGACTGACTCGCATGCGCAGTTCCGTTTTTAAGAGCTTGAAAACGGAACTGCTTTTTTAAGCTCTTAAAAACGGAACTGCGCATGCGCCTCAGTCAGAAATCAGCCATGGACCGCCTCCATGAACAAAGCTATTAAATTTGGGGGATTTGAGCTTCAATTTGGGGGAATTTTAGTTTAAAAGTGGGGTTTTAGAAAATCGCATCTGGCAACTCTGGTGGTGACACAGAAATCTGCCAATGCATTAGATGTGTTTGAAAGAAAAGTATTACGTAGGATACTGAGCCCAATAAGGGAAAATAACAACTGGCGAATTAGGTATAATAGAGAAATGTACGAGCAATATAGCGAACCAACTCTAGCACAACACACTAAACTGCAGAGATTACAGTGGGCAGGGCACGTGGTCTGCATGCATGAGAATAGAATCCCCAGAAAATTGCTGAATGCAAGAATGCAGGGAAGAAGACCGGTTGGAAGACCTAAAAAGAGATGGGAAGACGAAGTCGATGAGGATGCCAGGAACTTCCTGGGAACACGTTCATGGAAAAGAACAGCGGTAAATCAAAATGATTGGAGAAGCTTATTGAAGGAGGCCAAGGCTCGATTTGGGCTGTAGTGCCATTGGATGGATGGATGGATGCGGATGGCATATATGATTCCATCACCAATGTGCAGATTGCGCTTATGTATGCCATTGATTATATAAACATTTTTAACATGTGTTTTTTTATTCGTTCAGAGTAAGTCTTAGGATCTGATATCCACACGCAATATATTAAATGGTACCAATAACATTAAAAATGGTTTAAAAATAAACATTTTACAGCCTTAGCAGGTGGGGAAGATTTAAAAAAAAATTATCCACCAAATAAGAAGTTTTATGATGAGGTCTTTAAGACCTTGTTCTGTCAGATAGGAAGTTACTCAAAAACTGTTCGCTCAGGTATAGTACCCTCGGAGATCCGTGGAAAAAATTTACACCCAAAATAACAAAATTCAGTTTGGCAACACTGTGCGAATGTTGATAGTAACATATCCTTTTTAAGATAAGCACAACTGTAATTTAGTCCAAACAAATTAATATATTTTTTTGCCAACAAAAATGAGATTTTTCAACCAAATAATGTTTCAAATATGATGTGTAAAACAATTTTTAATCGGGTTCTGCTAATGGGCTTGATTTTTTTGTCATTAAAGTAAAAAAAACTAAATTTTATTCATTAAATCAATGTTGTCCGGTTCTCGTCTTAATTATTTTAACTGTACTAATATCCGTTGAGTAATTCTGAATGATGAATAGGTCGTTAAAACATTTTATCTATAGCGGCTTCTGGAATACCTTAAAAATATCGAATTTCATTGATAAAATGCGCATATTCCACCGATCTTCGCTTCAACAATAACATGTTAACTGAAAAACTACAAGATAAAACTAATGATAGTATAACGAGATATAAAAATATACATTTGATTATAATGGAATAACAGAAAAAACATAATGAAAATGAAACAAGTATGAGAGAAAATAGATGGATTGAGTTAGTGCAGAATCAGAAAAGAAAATAAGTAGAACAAGAATAATCATGAAAAACAATAAAAGATGATAATACCACAAAACAGTAACATTTAACACAAAACTTAAACAGAATGAGGTCACATAATTCATTAAAATAGAATTGTGATAAAAATAGATAAAAATAAAGATACATAAATATATGTAATCATTTGGCATTACAATAAAGGTAGGTTGTTTGTAAAATACTTCTTTTTCTCATATCATTTTGATCTGTCAGGTGTTATTTATGAAAATAAAAAAAATGTTAAATCATTTTTTTATTTTCAAATTCATTGAATATTTTCAGTTTTATAATGAAAATATGCCCACAGGGAAAATATTAAAATATTAAATTTAGGTGTGGCACAACTGGGCCAAACTGAAACCAAAAAAAATTGTAGAGGTGAAGGTCATTTCTATTCTGAATTAGAAGTATTTAACAAAAAAATATATTACAGGGATGCTGAGGAAAGAAACAAATTCATCTTCTCTTTCTTTCATATAGGGAATTATTTTGCAATGGTCTTTATTCATAGAAATAGAGCTCAATTTACTGGAACTAAGAAAAATGATTGACAATGTTATAAATTTTATATTTTTCATTTTATAACTAAAAACATACTTCTAGCATTACTAATAAAGTTGACATGAGTATTATGTATAAGAGTGCATTTGAAACAGTACTCACTTGCAGTCCTTCCTTGGGAATGTGCCAAATCTTCACCAAACAGTCTTGTGAGCCAGTGGCCAACAGTCCATCATGGAATGGGGAGAAAGAAATATCAGTCACAGTGTCAGAATGAGCATGTAAAAGGGGCATCAATTTACCCTTTCTGCCGTAGTCATCTAGAGGAAGCACAGCCAAACTGGACCCGGCATGATCCCAGTTGAATGCCATAAACTTGGCAGAAGCAGCAATGTTGTTTCCATAAGTCTGGTATGACCCCACACTGATGTCCCTGACGTAGTTCTCCGGTTTGGGGACAATTGGGGCTGCATTCTTATACTTGCTGGCTTTGAATCTCCAGGCCATTGTTTGTTATACTACAGGTTTTTTCACTTACTCACTCACATAAAAATCTATAAGCCTAATATGGAATAAACTACTTAAAAAGTATTGAAGGCGAGGAAATATTAAATACGTAAAAACTATATGACACTAGTTACGAACACTGATACTTAAATGCTATTTTGACGTGTTTGAAATATTAAATTGATTATAAAAGATTCAACTTAAATGTTCATACGCCCATCACCGGGAAAGCTTGACATTTCTGTCGGTCAAACAAAAAACATGTCAAAAATCAAAACAATGTCAATATTGTAGTGGGTTCACAATTTTCACCCAATTTTAGGCAACACTATTAACACATTTTAGTCCAGCTCGTATGCTCGTCCCCGTTAGGTAAATTATTCCGATTCGATTTTTTTGCACAAACTTACTCAAAAAGAAGTCCTTATAGCAAATCTACAGGGTGCCAGGAAGTACCGCTGTCGAAAATTGTTTAAACAATTTTTTAAACAAATTCAAAATAGTTATTTATGATAAATGTTAAAAGTAAAATTTTAAGGCACGCATGTAAAAGTTTGCAGAATGAGCGAAGCGAATTCTGCAATTCACATGAGTGCCTTAAAAATATACTTTTTAACACGTATATCATACAATATTTTTTCTACAAACGTTATAAATTTATAAAATACAATATTTTTGTTAATTGCTGAAACCATGAAACCTATGACCCCTAAAAGGTAGAACTGGTTGTCTACACTCGAGGAGAATGTGTAAAAATTCTTAGCGAAAATATTATACCGTTAAATTAATAAACTTGTTTTTTCTACAAACGTGTTAAAAATGCAATAATACAGTTTAAATTAAATTTTAAAAAACCTTTTAAACCCCTTTTTTCAAATTGCGCAAGTTGTACTATTAACACCTATTAATATTAATGTTAATAAATGAAATAAAAATATTTTGAAGTTTCACAATTTGACAATTCACTTTTAACTGCAGTGCCTTAAAAATGTTAAAGCACTAGTGCGCTAGTGCTTTAAAGTAGCATTTTTAACGCTCATATGGAGTGAAAAAAATTGCATTTTTAACACGGTTGTAGAAAAAATAAATTTTTTCACTTCGGACAATTTTTTTAGATTCTTTGGGGCATTCTATTCTGAGCAAAAAAGGTCTCTTGTAATTTTTCTCTAAAATTGACTGTTGTCGAGTTAGTCGAGTTATATGCTATTTAAAATTTGAAAAACATAAAAATGGCCATTTTCAAGGCTTAATAACTCGGTTAAAAATTATTAATATGAAAGTCAGAAAGTAACCAAATCAAAGTTTAAAGCCCCTTAGGGGGCAGACGTGAAGATGTTGCACATTACATTGTGTATACTTTGGATAACCATATATAGTTTAAAGGACCCGAAAAGCTGGGGGGCACGGCCATGGGGTGATTTAATATAGGTATAAACATGAAAAATTTCTATAATTCTACTATACCATTTAAAGGGTTTCTACCCGTATATTTTTGTGACTAAAGCAAGTAAAAAAACCTGTTAACAGCATTTTTATGGGAAATAAGCCACAATTAAATTGAAAAAAATAATTTTATTAACGTTTCGGCGCCCAAATCGGGTGTCGTTGTCAAAATATAACATACTACTAAAATAAACAAAAATGTCGTTGCTATAAGTGAAATATTCTTCTAATAATTTATTTAATCTGACTCATTTATATTGGCAATTCAGACATATGTACATATATTATACATTTTAAAGTAGAAGACTTTAAAATGATATTGCCAATATTTATGAGTTGCGTTCCTGGGACGACTTTACTGAAAGATAGTTCATTCGATTACATGAAATCAACCCCAACTCAAGAATATCCGTCACAAAAAATAATAGCATGTGATCTGTTTAAAAAGACAACCAAATGCAACGATGATAGTAAACTTCTCGCGTTAGAGATTCCATAGTAAATCACGAGGGAAAACCAGGAAAAAACCTCGTGATACTATCCCGTCATCATAAGTATTTGGTCTTACATTTAATTTACTCTCAAGAAACTAATACCAAATTCTGATTTTAATATGTTTAAATTATAAATAATATTAATAATACATAGGTATACAATAAGTAATACTAAAATATAAAATATGTACTAACTCTATATGTTATTGATTTACTAATCGTGGTATTTTCTTTCTATTGACTTCCTCTTTCAGTATGGGTAACCACATCCTACTTCATTCTACCGAGGAATTTGCGACACAATTGGTTTCATTTAGCATAATTAGAGCCGCTTCTTTGATCTTTCTTTTTTTACTATCTGATTTACAATACTTGAATCTATCCACTGAACTCTATTTTGATTATCCCATGCGTGTTGACATATTTGAGATCTATCAAATTCTCTATTTTTAATATAAGACTGATGTTCACTTATTCTAACGTTTAATGGTCTTGATGTTTCACCTAAATAAAATTGTTCGCATTCACAAGGTATTTTATAAATGCATTTCTTTGTTCGTTCTTGTTCATTGTTAGGTTTAGTTTTAGACAGTGGCGGTTTCTCCATAAGTGCACATGTGCACGTGAACCCCCAAAATTATTTTCACACAAACATTTATATGTAAAATCTATCATTCTATAAATAACATTTTAATCTAACTATACAGTAATTGAAATCAGAAATCACAGATCCAATGAGTTTATAAGTAATAGGTGATATTTAATTATGTATTTTTATTCTATTTCGACGAGGAAACTTCACGATGGCGTGACCTTAGACAGAACATCGGGATCACCTCTCCTAGTTTTAGATAGAATAGATCTCAATGTGTTTGTTGTTTTGAATGTTGTTGAAATGTTGAATTTATTTCCTATTGTTTTAAGTTTTTCGGATAGTCCTTTTATACAGTAGTATGTCCCTGTAAGTTGTATCCATATGGAAAACTTTTTTATTATTAATTGTACGAAAAAAAGTTATTCTTCATAAAAAGCTCTGCATGGTCCAAAACCTAAGATTCAACCATCAGATACCTATTAAATTTTATGAATATTATACGAGGTATGTCAAAAAGTTTGAATTTCACTCAAGGGTAAAGTAGCTTTATTTTTCACAATATTGAAAATTGCTATTATGAAAAGTTGTTTGGATTTAAAAACTATATTCTAATATGCAATTACATCCTTCTAATTGAAAAAATTTTTTTTTGTAAAATTATGGATAACTAACATTATTTTCAGTAATTTTAATTCTAATAACTCTTTTATGATTAATTTTACGAAAAAAGTGATTCTTAATAAAAAGTTCTGCATGGTTTAAAATCCCCTAAAACCTAAAATACAACCATCTTATGTCAATTTTATATGAGGTATGTCAAAAAAGATAAATTTAGATCAAAAGTAAAGTACCTTTATAGTTTAAAATATTTCAAAATTAGAAGGATTTAATTACACACTGAAACATGGTTTTTAATTCTTAATATCTTTTCATAATAACAATTTTCGATATTGTGAAAAATAAAGGTATTGTACTCTTGAGGCAAATTCATATTTTTTGACATACCTTGTATAAAATTTGACATAATATGGTTGTATTTTAGATTTCAGACCATGCAGAACTTTTTAGTAAGAATCACTTGTTTTTGTAAAATTAATAATAAAAGAGTTAACAGAATTGAAATAACTGAAAATAATGTTAGTTATCCATAATTTTTCAAAAAAAAAAAAAATTTCAATTAGAAGGATGTAATTGCATATTAGAATATAGTTTTTAAATTCCAAACAACTTTTCATAATAGCAATTTTCAATATTGTGAAAAATAAAGCTACTTTACTCTAGAGTGAAATTCAAACTTTTTGACATACCTCGTATATTATTCATAAAATTTTATATCTGATGGTTAAATCTTAGGTTTTGGACCATGCAGAGCTTTTTATGAAGAATAACTTTTTTTCGTAAAATTAATAATAAAAAAGTTTTCCATATCGATACAACTTACAGGGACATACTGTATATATGGTATTGACATTTTCCTCGTATTATTTCTTGTGAATGTTGTAGGATCCCGTTCTAAGTTGTTCTGTTCCATTTGATCCAATCTTGACAATTCCTTATTTATTAACGATATTTAAACTTTTTTTTTAATTATTAATTATAAAAAAGAATTATTTTTTTCAATTTAATTGTGGCTTATTTCCCATAAAAATAGTTAATCATAAAAATACCACAAGGAAATAGCTTCAGAACAACTGTTAACAGTACTGATGATGAACTTTTTTGTTCGAAAAAGTTCTGTGATGTAGACCTTTAAGGATTTTTTAAATAAAATATACCTTTTATAAATGATTATAACTATTTTGTGATTAATATTAAAGTACTTCCACTCTATCTTTTCCCATGCACGAAATTATTTACGAACTACTATTTATACAAGGTCTCTTTTTAACTCACAGTTAGTTACTCACAGACACTCTGACAGTACTGCGTATCAATACCACACATCAACGTATGTTTCATTTTATTTTTTGATTCAACTTATTTGAAAATGAATCGTGACGCATGGGAAAAGTTAGACTGGAAGAACTATATATACTTTTTTATAATCTAATCTTGGCAACCAGTATTACATTTATATAAATCGGATTTGAATGCAAATTATTTAAGCTTATTTTAATTAGTTGAGTATCTTGTGGGCTCTACTTTTATTCTCATATTCTACAATTTATAATGTTTATTATGGAAACTTTTTATCGTTTCTTAGAAAATTATACCGATGATGACCCTTGACCTAGTATCTGAACACTGTTGTCCCCATAGAACTTAGTTACGTTCCATTATGCAGAGCCTAATAATTTAAATTTTTAATTGTATTTTAATGCTTTTTACGTATATCATTAAAGGTTTGAACATTTCGTAGTAATATGTATATTTGAACGTTGAAAAAGGAAATTCATGTTTTAAATTTATCCCTGTAGTTTTTTATTACTTTTTTTACGCCAATTGTCAAACGACGTCACGCATGCAGAGCCCTCTTTGAGCGGTTCACGAACTACAGTAAATTATTTATCCTCAGTTTGTCGATCATTAAAAAGAATCATAAATCAATTAGAAGTTAGAGTACTTGGAGCAGACCATGGTAAATATACCATTTTACAAATAGTTACCGTATTTTCACGTTTATCTCAAAGATTTGCTTGCGATGTTTAATTTTGGCATACCTCAAGGTTGCTCTGCTTTAGCCTAGTTTTCAGGGACAAGCCCATTTCAATATCCCATTTTTTACCCAGATTTTTTTGCAATGCTTTACAAGAAAATGTTGTTTTGCAGGGTAACGAGAGCTCTCTGCCCATGGAGCTATGCTCTAACTGTAAGTTAATTCATATTTTTCTAATGCATGCTCGTTTTTTAGCTCTAAATGTAGGTATCCATAGATATATTTTGAACTACCTAATGATCATTTGTCAAGGTATAGCTGATATGGTCTTATATGCCGGATATTTGTTTGAATTTAGTAAAAAAGTGTAAATATATGATTGCTTTAGGAGCTAGGTGCTATTTATATTATGTTGTAGAAATGGCACAAAATACATAAATTGTGCAAATTAAGAAATAATTAAATATCATAGGCCATGTGTGTTAAGTAGGTACAGTACATTTTTTTCTTTAAGAGTTCTGCCTTTTATTGTTAATAAAATAACATGCTTAAATGTTATTATAAATTATTAGTGACATCTATAGTCCACCAATAATGTACATACCTACATAGAGAAAATCCATAAGTTAAGCCTCTAAAGTGGCAAATTGAGCATTTTAAGTGGATTTAAATACTTTAATGCCACCTGTTTTAATTGTTAATTAAGTAGTTCATGATTTATTGTTGACAGTCAATTATAAATTAAGAATATCATTAGAATTATAAAAATATCAGTATAGATGTATAAAAAACAGCAACAATATTGTGTTTTGTGTTCAATCATTACAGGATAAAATTATTAGCAATTTTCATATCTGGGTCACCAGGAATAAAATTTACTACAGTAGAACTCCAATTATCCAGACTCCAATTATCCGGATCGCCAATTATCCAGATCAGATTGAGAAAAAGAAAAAATCAAGTTCGTAAAAAAATAATTAATTTTACTGTCATTCAGTATTGTGTGCCAATATTACGTAATGTAAACTTTGTCGTTTACATATTGTTGTGTATACTTACTGTATTGTTTTTCATAATAAATACCGTATATGTTCTCCATTGTGTTTTGCTGTAATTACGTTTCTTTACTGGGAAAGGCCTTTTTCGAGAAAAATCTAATTATCCAGATTTTTAATTATCCGGATCGGGTCAGGTCCCAATTAATCCGGATAATTGGAGTTCTACTGTATAGTGATTCTGAAATCTTATTAATTTATTTTCTACAGTTTTCTTTCTAATACAATTTCTAATTTCTTTTTAGTTCTTTTCTTTTAATGATCATTTTCATGTCTCATATTTGTCTAGCTTAACAATAAATCATAGAGGTGTCATTCTTCTATTTTTCTCTCTTACCTAACCTTTTCTAACATGCAATAAAAAAATGTAGTTTATAAAACATCAATTTGCTTCAGTCTGTTGTTTCTTTTAAATTTGCTGGATAGTCTGGATGGCAGAATGATGATGATGGAGTCTATTGTTGACACATACATACTTATCACCCTCCATACAAGCTATGGTCAATGACAATGGCCACCACATTCCATACCGTAGAGATATAATATCTAGACTGTTTGCTGCTATCTAAAACTGGGTGACAATTATTGTGACAGATAAATGAGCCTATTAGGTGGGAAGTCTCTTTCTAATCGATGGGATTTATCCAATGACGTTGGGTTTACTGATTACATCCAGGGCGTGAGGATATATATCCACTGATATATATCACGATATATTCCATTCTTTTCCATTTCCATTCTTTTCCATAGGCAGCGAATGTGTTAAGTTGCAATGCTTCTATTTTTCTCAAAACTATCTGTGATTTCGTTGAGTATTTTTTTTCTTCTGTTTGCATATATTAGTATAGACCCCATTTATTAATTCGTCAGAAACAGTGTTCTGCGAATTTTCCATTTGTTTCTATTTAAATTTTGCAGATTTTTTTTTGGTTTTGTATTTTATTAATATATCTTGATGTTTGCTACACTGATGTGTATGACCTACAAAACATGATTGAGTATCTTCCATTTAGAAAGAAAGTTATGGAGAATTCAGTGATTGTAACAAATTCACTGCCATCTGTCGCTAAAAAGGTATTTTGCTCTACTTGAGTTTGAGTTAGTTGCCATTGTCATCTTTTGGTGTTCACAAGTTGTGGAATTAAATGGGTTCTTTTCATATTGAACCTATGTAGAAAACGAACCTCCATATATAACGAATATACCTCCAGACGCTTCTATGTAGAAAACGAATACTGGTACTCCTATTTTCCTCCAGAAATAACTTGATTCCATCAATTGTGAATTTCTATTACCGGTCATAGGCGTCCATTTTGAGTAGGGCAACGGTTATTTTATCACATAACTTTTTTGTTTTTAACGTTTAATGCCATCGGTACATAATTCGGAAATATTTTACGGCTATCCCTACTTTTTCTGTCTTTACACGGCAAATTACGTGTAGTAAAATTCACACTGGTATGGATATGTAAACATTACTAATTAGAATGTCATTCTACTTGAATATGTCATCATTAATGTTCTTGGATAACTGTTATTTGTATAATTGCAAATTATTAATTCAGTTAATAAATGTGCCCTACCTAACTATGTATTCAGTGATTGTAATAATTTATATGTACAACAAAAACTAATACTCAATCGAGAAAAGAGGAAAAGTGTTAAAGTGATTTTTAAATAATATATTGTTACTATCGAACGCTTACAATTTTGAACATCTTTAACAACAAAATACTTGGATCACAGAATATAATATTATCCTGATGTATTCTCTGCTTGGATCTTCCACAGATAATACAGAATAAATAACTTTTTAAAATTAATTATTTATCAAATACACTATATATCAATATTATTTAATCAACAACTCAAAATATTCCCGATGCCATTTCAAATATTTAAAATTGTCACTGATTGTCACTGTCTGACTGACAATATTCTATTCGACTGAGTGCGTTGTAAGACAAAGATAGATTTGGAAAATATTACCACGGACATTTTGTTCATTTTTTTCGAATCCTGAAAAAACCAATAAATATTTTTGAAAAATTTAAAGGCAGAATGAAAGAGTAAATTATTACCGAGGGCCGAAAGTCCCTTAGAATAAATAAAAAGTTTATTTTGAATGAGATATTTGAAATTAAAAATCACACTAAATTTTCTCTTAGTTTTTCAACCCTGTAATTTATTAAAATAAACATTATAGAAGTTCTCAGGGACTTTCGGCCCTCGCTAATAACGTAATCTTTTATTTAGCGTTTAAATTTTTCAAAAATATTTATTAGTTTTCTCAGGATTCGAAAAAAATGAATCTCCATTTGAATAACATTGCAGCCAAAAATACGTACCCATCCCCTTAACGTTTAAGCGTTTTGACACTGGATTATTAAATTGTGAGGTATTGTATTTGAGGTAAAATTTTTGTTATTTGAAATTGAAAACAATTTTAAGAAAATTTAAAAAAATGCTCTATTTTACTGACTTAAAGCAAGAGTAACTTTTAGCACTAGAATACATCATAATTTAATAATCTCATGTCAAAAATGCTTAAAAATTTAAGGCAAAAAAGTCATGTGATAAAATAACCGTTGCCCTACCCATAACAGATGCCGAATGCCTATGACCTGTGCTAGAAATTCGCAATAATTGATAAAATCGATTTCTCTTTGGAAGATAAATAGGCGTACCAGTTTCCGTTTTTCTACATAAGTGTTCTGAAAGTATTTAAAAAAAAACTAATTACAAAACGCCATCTTCAAAGAGCTCTAGTTCCCGGTAACCGGTCAATTCGGCTGTCCCAAGTAGAAACACTGTAAGCGCCAATTCGAAAAATGTTCTCCAGAGTAGAAAACGTAAAGTGGTGAAGTGAAGATTGAATGTGATATAATGTGTTTCATTCATAGCAATGTTAAATTGCGGTTCTACTCATATTTTATTTTTTTTCCTTGGTAAATGGTAGATAACAACACCCTAAATCCAAAAATGCAATAAAAGTGATTTTGAAAAAAATGGATATACAGTGTTTCTACTTGGGGCAGCCAAATAGCTCGAATGCAATTGCTTGAAAATCAATTGCTCGACATGAAAATTGCTCGAAATACAAATTGCTCGAATAAAAAAGAAAATTATATATCTAAAATATTTATTCAAAATAATACAAAATATAGACATAAGAAAGATTCTTGAATTAGGACAAATTATGTGATATGTCACATATATAATAGTATATTAATTTATGCTGAAAAAGTATTTATTACAAATCTAAACTATCTTTGAACTTTTAAAATAATAAGAAAAATAACGGTTTTGATTTTCTCTCATTATGATAATTAGGTATTATAATAATTTCCAGGTATTAGGGAAATATTAAAATCATTAAATACCCATTAACATGCTTACCCATTACCAATGTTTCTTTATTGGGTATGTATTGGATTTCTGTGGATATTTTGTGGATTATTGTGAATAAATATTTTAGATATATACTTCTCTTTTTTATTTTATTTTATTCGAGCAATTTGTATTTCGAGCAATTTTCATGTCGAGCAATTGATTTTCGAGCAATTGCATTCGAGCAATTGACCTAGAACCCTAGTTCCCTTAGGAAGAATCGGATTTTCGGACTAGATGAATTCGGCTAAATAATCTTAAAGTTATATCTGAGGAATCTTCGGTCGTCGCTTCTCAGGAGAGTTTCTGGACACTCTGTATATGTGTATAAAGCCGGTCTTATTCGGAACTATAAAATATTTCAATTAATCTGATATAATAATTGCCCTTTTATCCATCCAAAAAATTATTCAAATGAGGCCAGAAATAAAAAAAAGTTACTCAAGATCAAAATTCATCTTAATAACATCTTAACTTCAGTTTTTTATGCACAAAACTGTCCAAATTTGCTTTATGTTTATTGTTGTTTATTGAAGTTATTCTTCTTTAGACACGATTGAGAGTAAAATTTCATAAATCTGCGCGCATGCGCACACAGACAGTATGTAGTTCCTTGCTAATCTTTCAAGATAGGTATGTATGTATCTGTATCAGCGCAAATAAGTCATTAAAAGAATATATTAGTGTTTTTAGTAAATGTATTATTTATTATAATTTTTGGATTTGTCTTTCTCTGTAGTAAGATAATAAAATATTATGTATGTAGGTATAACATTTTTATATGTCTATTTGTCACAGTGTTGTGTAATTATATCCGAAACTTACGTTTCACTTAAAGAAGCTCGGTGGCGTAGTTGGTGGAGCGTTGGGCCAATGATTGGAAGGTTGCGGGTTCCAATCCTGGACGATTCATATATATTTTTTAATTTTTGGTTGTTTTAATAAAAATTTTTTGAAAGTGGTAGATAAGAAAATTAGTTTAATATTTAAATAAAATACAAATAACCTGTTAAGTATATTTACTTCGTTGAAATTATATAATAGAAGAATAACTTCTTAAGTGCTTACAAAGTACACACACATTCTTTTTTTAGTCTGTCTATCATATTTTTTTTTCTTTCATTTATCGATACTTATTTACAGTCTAGAAAAAGTTGTGAACAATAATAATTGTACAAAATTACCAAATTAAGAATATTTTTTCTTTTTCTAAAGATTCTTTTTAAACATTACCTTATTTTTAATCTTGTTTTTCGTTGATCTCTCCTGGTCTATCTTCTACCCATCTTTGTCTTTTTATGTGATACTCAATTAAAAAGTTTGAACAAGCATTCTCACTTTCTTGTTGGTTATAAGTATATTGAAAGTTTCAACACTAAAATTTTCAGCAGTTTAAAAGTCTGTTCGCTTGGAATATTGATTTGGATTATTTTTCTCAAAAAGAACTACGGTTTCCATTTGATAATTTTGTAAGTTATATAAATATTTGACTCTAGTGCACCAATATTTCATTAAAAGTTTTATTTTTTAAGTTTTTTATTAGTTTTTAGATTAGTTTCTAAGTTTTGGTATTACTTACATTTTGGTATTATTTTCCTGTTTTTATTTTTTCACTTAAGAAATTAAGTACCTAGTTGAAAGACCGATAAATTTTGTACACACTTAAATTAATCAAGGAAGTGAAAAAAATTGTATGTCAAAATGCGTAATAGTTATTTTCCTAACTAGTGCGGAAAGTGATAATTTCCCGCACGAGACTGCCGTTGACCCAAATGACGCGATAGCGGAGATCGGGCAAGCAGTCGAGTGCGGGGAAGACACTCGGAGAAGAAAAAATATTGTTCCTAACTCATGCGGAAAGATGAGTTAGGAACAATATTTTTTCTAGGGCCGTACATTTGGAAAAAAAGCCACAAAAATAGAGTCATATGCTTTTTCTCATGAGGATCTTTCAGTGCGTCACAGTTTTTCGATTTCTTTCTAACGCATTAAATTGCATGTGACAGAAAAAAACGCACGTCGGTGATTACATTTATAACATTTATTCTAGTTGTCAATAGATGGCGCTATAATCGAAAAAAAAAAATGTTTTACTAATTATATAATATATGTATCTACGAATATAATCTGTACAATTTATAAGTCTATACAAATAAAAGAAAATGCCATTTTATAAATGCAATAAACACAATTGATTTGTTTTTATGCCAAATTGCAAATAAAATGTGACATCTGTCAGATTGAACTAAAATGTCATGTCACTAAAATGTGTATTATCACGGACTTACCTTTTTTTCTATCATTTGTGACGCACTGAAAAATGCTCATGAAAATAAGCATATCAATTTTTATTTAAGAGTGAAAATACACAAATTAATTCTTTGACAAAGTTGTCAAAACCAAACTTTCAATATAATGGGTTACCACGACGACGACATTGGTTTCCATGACGACGATTTAAGACCATTGTAATTTTCTACTGATTTGACTTTTAAATATTATGTCAAAATAATTTTATTTCATCGAATTATTGCGTTAATTTTATTAAAACATGAACACAATAAGATACATTTGAAATAAATTAGTAAATAATATCTAAATATTAGTTTATTGCATGTATTATAGTACAATATAATGCCATATTAGAAAGTATTCTACTTTCCCGCACGCCGTGCGGGAAAGTGCAACTTTCGGAAACGAAATGCGTGCGGGAAAGTGGCTGTTTCCTCCCAGGGCAGTAATCATTCAAGGGAGGAAAAGGCACTTTACTCCCATGTTATACATATGGTTTTTCCACCTTCCTCAAATAACAAGTAATTTTTTCATTTTTACTTAATTTATTTGTGTAACTAAATAACAAAATTTATTAGAACTAAAACTAACAAGTAGGTACAATATAACTGTCAACTGTCAAAATATAAGTCAATTATTAATGTAAACAAGTAATTGGACTTCGTAAGTCCTAGGTTTTCACCCAAAGTAGTCAAAAGTAGAATTAGAAGTCGATATTTGAATTCTTCGTGTAACTGCGTGGATTGATATACAAATTTACTAATTTTGAGTCATTTTTACTAAACTGTTTACACAGAAATAACTCTAAAGATTCAAACCTTTCAATACGCTTCGATTTATGTGTTACATATATACTATTTCTGAGTCTATTGGGACCGTGCAAGTTCGGCAAAACGACACCTGGTTTCTACGCTCTGCAACTTTATTCGCACTTTTAATTATATTGGCCAATTATATTAGTCCTGGTTACTGGATAATTGTCAAGGCCATAGTCCAAAAAAATAATAAGAAGAAAAAATAAGATTCAGGTTATGTTATTAAAACGTAAACAATTGTATGTAGTAAATAAAATTAGTTATTAAAATGCAGTACTGCAAGCAAAATACAATTAATTTAATTTGCCTTTATATAATAATTACATATAATATCAATATTGTAGAGCAACACATAATTTTTCTTCTTCAATGACAGTAGGTATGGAATGTACGTCAATTTGACAATTTCAATGGACAATATGAATTATTTAAGAAAGTTGCAATATTTCTCCGCTATTCGCGCACGATCGTTTTTCGTATCCCTTCCAAGTACTTGCACACCGCGAATAATGGCATTTCCGGTTATAACGTTTTAAGCGGAAATTACATAAAAACCAAAATTTTACATTTGTTCTCATCTTGCTAAGCCACGTTGAATAATATATCACTTATTCTCTTTCGGCGACTTTAAAATAGTCAATACTTACTTACGGTTGCAATTCTAAAACCGGAACTCCGACGTCAAATTTCTCATCTTTAATAATACCATCCTTAGGTTAAAAGCTTTCATTCGACACCCCATTTGTCATTCTATCTGTATTAATGATGGACAGACAGACGGACAGACAGCCTAGGTAAAATTTTTCATCTTTAGTACCATGCTTGAACTATAAGCTATCATTTGGCACCTCATTTGTCATTATACCTGGTATAATGACGAAGGATATATACTCGCGGTCGGAGGGATCAACGGACAGACAGCCTAGGTCAAATTTTTGAACTTTAGTATCATCCTTGGATTATAAGCTTTCATTTGACACCTCATTTGTCATTCTACCTGGTATATTGACGGAGGAGCTATATTCGCGGTCGGACGGACCGACGGTCAGACAGCATAAGTCAAATTTCTCACCTTTAATACCATCCTTGGATTATAAGCTTTCATTTGACATCTCATTTGTCATTCTACCTGGTATATTGACGGAGGAGCTATATTCGCGATCGGACGGACCGACAGCCTAAGTCAAATTTCTCACTTTTAGTACCATCCTTGGATTATAAGCTTTCATTTGACACCTCATTTGTCATTCTACCTGGTATAATGACGGAGGAGTTATAGTCGCGGTCAGACGGACAGACAGCCTAAGTTAAATTTCTCACCTTCATTACCATCCTTCGATTATAAGCTTTCATTTGACATCTCATTTGTCATTCTACCTGGTATAATGACGGAGGAGCTATATTCGGGGTCGGACGGACCGACGGACAGACAGCCTAAGTCAAATTTCTCACTTTTAGTACCATCTTTGGATTATAAGATTTCATTTGACACCTCATTTGTCATTCTACCTGGTATAATGACGGAGGAGCTATATTCGGGGTCGGACGGACCGACGGACAGACAGCCTAAGTCAAATTTCTCACTTTTAGTACCATCTTTGGATTATAAGATTTCATTTGACACCTCATTTGTCATTCTACCTGGTATATTGACGGAGGAGCTATATTCGCGGTCGGACGGACCGACGGTCAGACAGCATAAGTCAAATTTCTCACCTTTAATACCATCCTTGGATTATAAGCTTTCATTTGACATCTCATTTGTCATTCTACCTGGTATATTGACGGAGGAGCTATATTCGCGATCGGACGGACCGACAGCCTAAGTCAAATTTCTCACTTTTAGTACCATCCTTGGATTATAAGCTTTCATTTGACACCTCATTTGTCATTCTACCTGGTATAATGACGGAGGAGTTATAGTCGCGGTCAGACGGACAGACAGCCTAAGTTAAATTTCTCACCTTCATTACCATCCTTCGATTATAAGCTTTCATTTGACATCTCATTTGTCATTCTACCTGGTATAATGACGGAGGAGCTATATTCGGGGTCGGACGGACCGACGGACAGACAGCCTAAGTCAAATTTCTCACTTTTAGTACCATCTTTGGATTATAAGATTTCATTTGACACCTCATTTGTCATTCTACCTGGTATAATGACGGAGGAGCTATATTCGCGGTCGGACGGACCGACGGACAGACAGCCTAAGTCAAATTTCTCACCTTTAGTACACTTCGCGTCAAAAAAAACTGATACAACTCTTATAACCGAAAATCGTGTTTTTCAAGTTGTGTAAGTTGATCTTGTCACAAGTGTCATTCTAATTTCTAGGGCAACGTTTCCAGTTCAACGAAAATATTATATCAAACTAGGTAAAAACGGGGCTGAGCAACAGACCGTTTTTTTAATATACTAAAAACAAAAACAATGGTAATTTTCCGTCATCTCAATTAAATATCCATACATTGATTCGTGTTTTATTATAATTTATGGAAATATTTCGATTCAAAAGTAATGATAGATATAAATCTTGACATGACCTTAAATTATTATGTTTAATGTCAAATCGAGAGGTGTGATTGGTTTCTCGTAAAGTGTAGGACAAAACTGCATTAAGTTGTGTAGAATAAATAAAACACACTGGAAAAATTAAAAATTTAATTTGAAATTAATACAAAATGAATAACTTTTACAGTGAACAAGTATGGAATTTAAATATATGTATTACAATTCGAAATATACATTTTAAACGTTATTTTTTTGTATTTAGATTTAGTGCAATTCCGTTATCTGTGATGGCAACAACGAAGTGATTCACGAACAATAATTGTCAGTCTGAACACAGGTTTACATTGGGAAAAAAAAGTATACCAGTTTTATATGACGCGAAGTGTACCATCCTTGGATTATAAGCTTCTATTTGACACCTCATTTGTCATTCTACTTGGCATAATGACGGAGGAGCTATATTCGCGGTCGGTCGGACCGACGGACAGACAGCCTAAGTCAAATTTCTCACCTTTAGTACCATCCTTGGATTATAAGCTTTCATTTGACACCTCATTTGTCATTCTACCTGGTATATTGACGGAGGAGCTATATTCGCGGTCGGACGGACCGACGGTCAGACAGCGTAAGTCAAATTTCTCACCTTTAATACCATCCTTGGATTATAAGCTTTCATTTGACATCTCATTTGTCATTCTACCTGGTATATTGACGGAGGAGCTATATTCGCGGTCGGACGGACCGACGGACAGACAGCCTAAGTCAAATTTCTCACTTTTAGTACCATCTTTGGATTACAAGCTTCTATTTGACACCTCATTTGTCATTCTACCTGGCATAATGACGGAGGAGTTATATTCGCGGTCGGACGGAACGACGGACAGACAGCCTAAGTTAAATTTCTCACCTTCAGTACCATCCTTCGATTATAAGCTTTCATTTGACATCTCATTTGTCATTCTACCTGGTATAATGACGGATGAGCTATATTCGGGGTCGGACGGACCGACGGACAGACAGCCAAAGTCAAATTTCTCACCTTTAGTACCATCTTTGGATTATAAGCTTTCATTTGACACCTCATTTGTCATTCTACCTGGTATAATGACGGAGGAGTTATATTCGCGGTCGGACGGACCGACGGACAGACAGCCTAAGTCAAATTTCTCACCTTTAGTACCATCCTTGGATTATAAGCTTCTATTTGACACCTCATTTGTCATTCTACCTGGCATAATGACGGAGGAGCTATATTCGCGGTCGGACGGACCGACGGACAGACAGCCAAAATAAAATTTCTCATCTTTAGTACCATCCTTGGATTATACGCTTTCATTTGACACCTCATTTGTCATTCTACCTGGTATAATGACGGAGGAGTTATATTCGCGGTCTTACAGACCGACGGACAGATAGTTTAGGTCAAATTTCTCACCTTTAGTACCATCCTTGGATTATAAGCTTTCATTTGACACCTCACTTGTCATTCTACCTAGTATAATGACGGAGGAGTTGTGGTTACAGACAGACGGACGGACAGACGGACGTGGATAATCCAAAGTTTTCAAATTTTTTCAAAATTGGGTGAAAACAACATTGTTAAATCAGAATAACAATTTACTGTTTTTTACCATTCTGCAAAATACAGAGTGTTTTTAAATAAACGTTAAAATGTATAGATATTTACGTAATAGAAAATAGATAGGTATTGTACAGGTCAACAAGTTATATTTCATGAGTGAAATACCATGACGTCACTTTTACTTTTCCTCCTTAGGGACTTTTTTCACCTACCTCTACCGAAAGTATACTTTTCCGGACCTGATTGTAGGGAGCAAAGTTGTACTTCTCCTCTATTACTAGGGAGGAAAAGTAAAAGTGACGTCATGGTATTTCATTCATGAAATATAACTTATTGACGCCCTGTACAATATCTATTTTCTATTACGTAAGTATCTATACATTTTAACGTTTATTTATAAAACACCCTCCATTTTGCAGAATGGTAAAAAAGAGTAAATTGGTATTTTGATTTAACAATGTTTACATTAATAATTTGACTTATATTTGACAGTTGACAGTTATATTGTACCTACTTGTTAGTTTTAGTTTTAATAAATTTTGTTGGTTAGTTACATAAATTTAAGTAAAAATGAAAAATGACTTGTTATTAATTTGAGGAAGGTGGAAAAACCATATGTATATGTATAACATGAGAGTAAAGTGCCTTTTCCTCCCTCGAATGATTACTGCCCTCCGCTACGCGTCGGGCAGTAAACTTCATTCTCGGGAGGAAAAGTAGCACTTTCCTCCCTTGTTATACAAATAGCTATTATATGAGACAGGAGAAATCTCATTACAAAATATTACGATATGACGTCACAAGGGTTCGCGCGCTTTTTTTACCATTTGAAATGATCTAAATCACAGAAGATTTTAAAGGACTTCGCAGAAACCTTATGGGAAATGGCTCTCTGTCAATAATGCTCTGAAACTGGGTTCTGGTAGTCCTTGATGTGTAGAACAAAAGACTCAATGGGCGCGTAGCTCCAAAAATCATGGTTTTAAGATATATGTAAGCCTCTGAAATTATAGGTACAGTGAGGACGTTTGAGTTGGAATAAATTCATTTTCTCGAGAATGGGCGACTCTGGAGATAAATTATGAATCAGGTCGATTTTTATTTTTAAATTACGATTTTTTGGCATATATATCATACTAGTGACGTCATCCATCTGGGCGTGATGACGTAATCGATGATTTTTTTAAATAAGAATAGGGGTCGTATGATAGCTCATTTGAAAGGTTATACAATTCTCTATTCACTAATATAAATGTTACCATAATTATTTATACAGGGTGTCTAAAATTTTTTTTGAATTAAATTAATTGAGACAAAAAGAAGAATGTGTATAATTTATTTAATTCGAAATACATTTTACTGCTGTCAGAAAACAGAAAAAATGTTAATTTGAAAAATAAACATTGCTTTTCGCTTAAATTAAATGTTCAAACTGCTAAGGGGCAGGTGGGTGGCAGCTTTAATATTGAATTTAAGAGGATGGGTACGTATTTTCGGCTGCAATGGTATTCAAATGGGGATTCATTTTTTTCGAATCCTGAGAAAACTAATAAGTATTTTTGAAAAATTTAAACGCAGAATGAAAGATTACGTTATTAGCGAGGGCCGAAAGTCCCTGAGAAATTCTATAGTGTTTATTTTAATAAGTTACAGGGTTGAAAAACTACAGAAAATTTAATGTGATATTTAATTTAAAATATCTCATTCAAAATAAACTTTTTATTTATTCTAAGGGACTTTCGGCCCTCGGTAATAATATAGTCTTTCATTCTGCGTTTAAATTTTTCAAAAAATTTATTGGTTTTTTCAGGATTTGAAAAAAATGAACAAAATGTCCGTGGTAATATTTCCAAATCTATCTTTGTCTTACAACGCACTCAGTCGAATAGAATATTGTCAGTCAGACAGTGACAATCAGTGACAATTTTAAATATTTGACATGGCATCGGGAATATTTTGAGTTGTTGATTAAATAATATTGATATATAGTGTATTTGATAAATAATTGATTTAAGACGTGAACTTAATAAAAAGTTATTTATTGTGTATTATTTGTGGAAGATCCAAGCAGAGAATACATCAGGATAATATATATTCAGTGATCCAAGTATTTTGTTGTTAAAGATGTTCAAAATTGTAAGCATTTGCAATTATAAAAATAACAGTTATCCAAGAACATTCAATAGGTATCCATCTCTTTAAATTAATGATGACATTTTCAAATAGAATGACATTCTAGTAATGTTTACATATCCATACCAGTGTGAGTTTTACTATTCGCGGTGTGCAAGTACTTGGAAAGGGAAACGAGAAACGACCCTGCGCGAGTCGCGGAGAAATATTGCAACTATCTTAAATAATTCATATTGTCAATTGAAATTGTCAAATTGACGTATATTTCATACCTTCTGTCAATGAAGCAGAAAAATTATATATTGCTCCACAATATTGATATGATATGCAATTATTATATAAAGGTAAATTTAATTAATTGTATTTTGCTTGCAGTACTGCATTTTAATAACTAATTTTATTTACTACATACAATTGTTGATGTTTTCATAACATAACCTGAATCTTATTTTTTCTTCTTATTATTTTTTTTGGACGATGGCCTTGACAATTATCCAGTAACCAGGACTAATATAATTGGCCAATATAATTAAAAGTGCGAATGATAGTACAGAGCGTAGAAATAGGGGTCGCTTTGCCGAACTTGCACGGTCCCAATACACGTAATTTGCCGTGTAAAGACAGAAAAAGTAGGGATACCCGTAAAATATTTGCGAATTATGTACCGATGGCCTTAAGCGAAAAACAGTATTTATCAAATAAACATTTTTTCATGTTTTCGGACAATAGTAAAATGTATTTCGAATTAAATAAATTATGTACATTCTTCTTTTTGTCTCAATTAATTTAATTAAAAAATTTTTTGGGCACCCTGTATAAATAATTATGTTAATATTTATATTAGTGTATAGAGAATTGAATAACCTTTCAAATAAGCGATCATACGACCCCTATTCTTATTTTAAAAAATCATCGATTGCGTCATCACGCCCAGATGGATGACGTCACTAGTATGATATATTATGCCAAAACATTATGATTTAAAAATATAAATCGACGAATGATTCGCAATTTATCTCTAGAATCGCCCATTCTCGAGAAAATGACTTTATTCCAACTCAAACGTCCTTACTGTACCCATAATTTCAGAGGCTTATATCTTAAAACCATGGTTTTTTGGAGCTACGCGCACATCGAGTCTTTTGTTCTACACATCGAGGACTACCAGAATCCAAAGTTTCAGAGCATTTGACAGAGAGCCATTTCCCATAAGGTTTCTGCGGGATCCTTATACTTCTAAGTTATTATGAGTTTTTGAGCGTGAAATTTTAGAAATCTTATTTTTAAACGGAACTGAACATTATTATGTAATAAAACAATAATGTGCAAGTTCCCTACTGTATATTATATCCCGCATATAAGCTGTACTATACTCTAAAATAGCATTTAGTTATTGTATACCGCCAACATTTCCGATTCGTCTCGAATTTCTCCTAATCCTCCCATTTGTTTTGTCAGTTGACGACGACGAAATTCGACGTCTCGGTAAAAGATTCAGAAAATTAGATCTGGACAACTCGGGGACTCTCATCTGTCAACAAAAAATAATACAGACAAATTCCAACAAAACTTATACTTGGGAACAGTAATCAACAACAAAATACTTGGGAACAGTAATCAACAACAATGAAGAGATTAAGGACGATCTTAACAACAGAATGGAAAACACAGGAAAACTATTCCAAGCACTAAATAGAGGATTCCTTCATAATAAAGAAATGTCAACCAAGACCAAGATGACAATATATGACCTGGATATTAAACAAAAGACACCAGAGCAGAATTCAGGCAGCAGATATGAAACACGTCAGAAGAACGATTGGAGTAAGAAGAACAGATATAATAAGAAATGAAGAAATAAGAGAAAGACTCACAATCAAACCGATACTCGACAATTGTAAGGAGAAAAAATTGACATGCTTCGGACATATAACCCGGCTGGACAATGACAAGTGAAAAGAGTGTGGGAAGCAACACCAATAGGGAAGAACAGAAGAGCGATCCATTAAAGAATGGAATAGTGACATCTCGCAAATTCTACAGAGTAAGGGTAAGACTTGACAGGAAGCAACAGAGATGGTAACCAATAGGAAGGAATGGAGAGAGTTCATTAAGTGCTAGACGTAACACTCGACACCTCAGAAGATTGTAAATTATTGTAATTGTAATGAATTGTTTTATAAATGGCCCAACACCGAAAGGTATCAATGGGTCTACTGAAAGTAAAGTAAGTAAATTCAACTACATTTTTTTTCTTGGACACCCTGTATAAATAATTATGTTAGAGAGCTGTTAGCAAGCTGCAGACGGGGGTTCTGAATTGCATAGTGTAGAATTCCTTCCCTTTTGTCTTCACTGCAGCATCCATCTGGCTTGCATATTGTAGAAGCCTTGGAGGTGTCACCAGGGAAATGGACCAATAAGTTTTCAATTTAAAAATCTTTTAGTATTATTTCTAGTATTTTTCAATATTATTAATGTCGCTATTAGGATTGAAAACTTTACCTTTCAATTGCCAGATGACGCTAGTCACCTAATCCATACACGTCAGTTGCAATGTGGGGATAAGCTTTTGTGGTTGGTCACTTCGAGTATGGAGCAGCAGGCCTACGCCTCTCCGAAAATGACTCAAATAAGAGTCGAAAATCGTCGGCTCAGAGTGCTGGTCTGCGCTCCGTATTCTAAGTGAAAAATAAGATTGTTTTGCCTTCGCATTGCAACTGAATAAAAATGGTATACATTTTGATTTTTATTAGTATTACTCCTATAGAGTAACTAGGTCCATTTTCCGTTGGAACTTTACCAAGCTGCAGGCGGGGGTTGTGAATTGCATAGAATTCCTTCCCCTTTGTCTTCACTGCAGCATCCATCTGGCTTGCATATTGTAGAAGCCTTAGAACTGTCACCAGGGAAATGGACCGATAAGTTTTCAATTTAAAAATCTTTTAGTAATATTTTTATTATTATTCAATATTATTAATGTCGCTATAGACGGCCGGAGTGATGACGGAGAAGTGTCAATTTTTATTGACATATATGTCAGATTTTTACCAAACCTTTCCAAACAAACGTTGTTTAGTGTGTTTTCTCAGTTTTTACAGAGAGTATTTCCGTTTTTCGCAATATGTAAGTATTGTTATAGTTACTATATCAATTTTACAAGATTTTGTAAATAATAAAGCATGATGTTTTATATAAATAGCAATAAAATGTATGTATGGGTAAAGTAACGTTTAGGAGACCGAATTAAGATAGTGAAATTAAAAAAACACTATAATTAAACATAAAAAATAGCACAGGAAGCAAAATTTTAACTTTATACTAATTAAAAAGTCATGAGATTCGGTAAACTCTATCTTTTCAACGTGTTTACAATCTTTGTTTGGAAAGTGATAACACTGAATATAGCCGCAGTTGGCCGTGACGTCACACTCCGGCCGTCTATTAGGATTCAAAACTTTACCTTTCAATTGCCAGATGACGCTAGTCACCTAATCCATACACGTCAGTCAGTTGCAATCTGGGGATAAGCTTTAATGGTTGGTCACTTCGAGTATGGAGCAGCAGCCTACGCCTGTCCGAAGATGACTCCAATAAGAGTCGAAAATCGTCGGTTCAAAGTGCTGGACTGCGCTCCGTATTCTAAGTGAAAAATAAGATTTCTTTGCCTTCGCATTGCAACTGAATAAAAATGGTATACATTTTGATACTTATGTTAATGTTTATATTACTAAATAGAGAATTGAATTACCTTTCAAATGAGCTAGCACACGACCAATATTCTCATTTAAAAAATCATAGATTATGTCATCACGCCCAGACGGGTGACGTCGCTGGTATGATACATATGCCAAAAAAATGATAATTTAAAAATAAAAACCGACCTGTTTCGGGATTTATTTCCTAAATCGTTCATTCACGAAATAATGAATTTATTCTATTTGGCTTTTACCTACACAATGTATATAATTTCATTCCGGCATATAAGCTGTACTTATAGTCTAAAATAGCATTTAGTGATTGTATACCGCCAACATTTCCGATTCGTCTCGACTTTCTCCTAATCTTCCATTTGTTTTGTCAGTTGACGCCGACGAAATTCGACGTCTCGGTAAAAGATTCAGAAAATTAGATCTGGACAACTCGGGGGCCCTCAGCATCGACGAGTTCATGTCTCTGCCGGAGCTGCAGCAGAATCCGCTCGTTCAACGTGTGATTGACATCTTCGATGCCGATGGTAACGGAGAAGTCGATTTCAAAGGTAAGTAGAAGGGATAACTTTATGTTTTATTCTTTATTTTTATCGGATTTACATTTATATTATATACAGAATATACAGCGTTTCTATATACATTTCTTTTCAAAAGATAAAATTTGAAATTCTACTGACTTCTTTTATACAGGCGTGACGAAAGGACATCGCATACATTTTATGGAAAATATGTCACTCAAATGCAATAAAATTTACATGAATAGATTCGTCTCAAAATTACAATCATTTCATATCATTGCGTCAACTATGAATTTTTATTAATATCGGCCTAAATTGTAATTAAACTTTATCGAAATCACATTCTTGAAGTCCATAAAATTGTCATTCATAAATGTAGCCCGGGAGGTAGTGTCAAATTTAACCGGAGCATTTTAGCATGGCTGTTTTCTTTTTATTTAGTTAGGTGTTCCAAAGCTTATTAACAAATGATGTGTCAGCTGGCCCAAAACTGGGGATTTTAGGCAAGAAAAGGTAAAATGTGAAACTTGATGGAAAAACGCTACAACTTATATGTCAAATATTTATCTCCGTGACTTACGTGTATAATAGCCAAGAATGCCTAGCTACTGGCTTTCAATTCGGATTCAATTCCTAGTCAATACTGACTCGGGTTTAATTCCTGGCCCTAATTTTTTTTTTGTTTTTAAAATTGACATTTTGATTTGAAAAATAATTATGTTTTGCTAATACCACGTTTTTATTATTTATACGACACAATATAAAAAAGTCTGTTTGTCTTTTATAGAATCGTAAACTATGCATTTGATCATAATATGATAATATAATATTATACTTACCTAACAAAAATGTACCTTTTGAAAGAATAAACAAAACATTTTTTTTTTTATTTTTTTTAACACCAATAGTAATCGAGCTATACTTTATTATGTTGGCTCTTCTTCGTCAAATTCTAAATATTGTAGTTTCAAAGTCAAAGGACGGGAAAACTAGGCATTTTCGAGGATAACTTGTTGAAACTAATTTAAAGTATGTATGATTCATTCCACCAACATACGTCTGTTTTGGATTATCGCGACAACGAATATTTCAGTGTGCAACATAAGAAGTACGAAAGTAAATGGCTCTAATAATTATTCCAATAAACAGCAATGTAATTTGCAATTTATTTTCGTTCTTCATATTTTGCACAATAAAATATTCGTTGTCGAAATAATCCAAAACAGACGTATATTTGTGGAATAGGGTATATTTAAAAATATGTATCTCCAGAAATAAAAAAAAATCTCTAGGTAAAAAAATTAAGTGACTTATATTGAAAATAATGTCAGTCCCTATTTTTTTTCAGCAAAAAAGTGATCGTAGACAACCCCCTAATCACCACTCTAATTAAAATTTGTCATTGACCTGATTTGATTTTCTTGATTAATGTATTGTTAATAGGTTCTAGAAGTTTGAAGTTTGATCCGCTTATAATGATTAGTTTTTAAGAAAATGGAGTTAAAAGCGAAAAACGAGTTGATTTTTTAGATATAAAATTAACACTTTCGATAGCGAATAAATCAAAAACTATTAATTTTATCAAAAATTTTTTTTATTATTATTAACTTTTGCGATCAAAATATAATAAAAAATTTCCACCTCCGTGATGGGGTGGCAATCACCCCAATGGTAAAAGCGCCTGTCGGCATCATATAGATGTTGATCCATGGACTATCTACTACTTATTCTCAAATTTTCAAGCAAATTTATCCATTCTGTAAAAATTGCGAGGTGAAAAGCTTTGGTTCCTGGACTAATTATCAAAAAATAATTATTTTTCAAATCAAAATGTCAATTTTAAAAACAAAAAAGATTTTCAGGGCCAGGAATTGAACCCGAGTTGTCTGGGTGAAAGCCAGTAGCTAGGTATTCTTGGATATTATACACGTAAGTCACGGAGATAAATATTTGACATATAAGCTGTAGCGTTTTTCCATCAAGTTTCACATTTTACCTTTTCTTGCCAAAAACCCCCGTTTTAGGCCAGCTGACACATCATTTGTTAATAAGCTTTGGAACACCTAACTAGATAAAAAGAAAACGGCCATGCTAAAATGCTCCGGTTAAATTTGACACTATCTCCCGGGCTAATACTATTAGCTATTAGTCAGGTGGCTATTGAAAATAGCTTAACCTAGAGTGAACTAAGCCAATTAGAGGAGCTATATATTTTTGTACGATTGACTAAATTATACCTACTTTATTATCTATGAGGTAAGAGTAAGCCTCTACATTAATACCAGAAGAAAGATTTATGAACTGGCGTTCCAGAAAATCTCTTTTCCCTCTTTGACTCACGTACATTCCCTTTTTATTGTAGATTTATTTATATCAATTTATGGCGTTATCAAAATTCAGAATTAGCGCAATGATATGAAAAGATTGTGATTTCGAGACGAATCTATTTTCACATAAGATGTGTGCGGTCCCTTTGTATTTGAAATGATTATTATTATTTTTTGTTTGGCGTACCAGTCCTTTAATGACGTTGCCCCCCTCGCTGGCTTACCAGGCTTTCTCTTTGTGGAATGTATTGGCTAAACGCTAATCCAATGTATCCTAACCTAACATGACCTCCTTGTTACCTCCGTTTTACAATTATTTTCGTAAGTTTCTCTTATTCTTTGTCTATTAGTCCCCGCATTGCAACCAACGTGATGGTAGTAGGTGCCTAGCGACATCTGCTAGATACAAGTCAAAGCTTTTAACTGAATAAAATATTTAATAAAAATATTAAAATATTTAAAATAATATCAAATTGAAAACTTATTGCGTTCTCTGAACTAAGTAAAAGTTAAGACAGTTTTGGCTTTGCATTGCAACTGAATAAAAATGGTATACATTTTTATTTTTCTATTAGTATTACTCCTATTGAATATCATAGGTCCATTTTCCGTGGGAATTTACCACGCTGAACAGACGGGGTTGTGAATTGCAAATTGTAGAATTCCCTCGCGCCTTCTTTGCTTCAGCATCCATCTGGCTTGCAATTTTTAGAAGCCGTGGAGGTGTTACCAGGAAAATGGTCCAATAAGTTTTCAATTTGATATTTTAAATATTTTTTTCTACAACCGCTAGTGTAGGAAACAGAGGTTGAACCTTGCAAAATGGACACAAGTCCGGTTTTATTTTTTTTCTGGCATATCAAGGGGTGCTTATTATAAGACTAACTTTTTCTGAAAAAATTTCGCCCCGGAACCCCCCTTTTCACCCCTTTAAAAGGGGTAATTTATGGTTTTTGCAGAACGTAGCCCTTCCTGTACCTTTTACAAAAAAATTCTTTTATAGAAATATGAAAAGGACTATATTTTCTACGATATATTTCCAACAGCATCTCTCTATCATCCACCGTTTAGCAAGGGTGGCGCCCCAAAGTTGACAAGTTTTTTAAAAAGATGTTTTTAAAAAATATATATTTTTCCTTAACTGTAACGGAAATTAAAAAAAAAATGCTGCGGAAATTATTCACAAATAGATGATTGATTTTTTGGTATAGGTTTCACTTAAGGGTAATTGCCCTTTTTTTAATTACAGGGTGTTACATTACATAATATGAAAAGGACTATATTTTCTACGATATATTTCCAACAGCATCTCTCTATCATCCACCGTTTAGCAAGGGTGGCGCCCCAAAGTTGACAAGTTTTTTAAAAAGATGTTTTTAAAAAATATATATTTTTCCTTAACTGTAACGGAAATTAAAAAAAAAATGCTGCGGAAATTATTCACAAATAGATGATTGATTTTTTGGTATAGGTTTCACTTAAGGGTAATTGCCCTTTTTTTAATTACAGGGTGTTACATTTTAAAAAACCCCTTTTTATACCATCTGAACCGTTTATGCTAGAGTAAAAAGACTTTCAGCGATTACCCATGTACTGGTGCTATTTACAAATTTGTATAATGCACCCCCATTTTTTCCCCGGAACCACCCAAAAAAAAAGAAGAATTAATAAATAAAGTGATTTTCTTGGAATCCTTCACACACAATGCCCTTCATTAATATGCTTCATATATCATTTTGTGCAAGTTATTATTACCCATGCATGGACACTAAAAGCGATTTCCTAGTGCAACCCCTGTAGCCAAAAACAATAAATAAAATGGGGGGTTGAAATTTTTTTTTTGTTTTTTGCTTTTTGATCCATGTGGGCATATGTTTCATCAATAGTGCTTTTCAAAAATATATATGGTTATTGCAACATCCCTGCGCAAACCACCCCTATCCTTGAAAATATACTGCAGAAACTACCCCTATACCTTATCCAGCATGTTTTTACGATTTTCTCATTACCTATTCATTTTTTTTAAACAAAACTTATACAAGGTTAAAGACCACTATTTACTCTAAAAATTAGGTCCTATTCATTTTTTTCGTTTAAGCAACCGTTACGGCACAGTGGCGCCGTAAACCTCATATATGCTTTGACGGGCTCCAGTTTTTGTTTATTTTTTCGTCATCTGTTTGTTTTATTGATAAAGTACTTATGTAAAATAAAACAACACAGTGTAACCTACAAATTATGGCCCATGCACATTTTACATTCTTTGCTCCCCAAAGCTACAGTGGTGGCCGAAAATAAATTTTTTCATATTTTCGCCACCTACACGCATTTTATTGCGTTAATGCTACCTTAATAGCACAATATTCACCCCTAAGTGGTCGCTAAGCAGTGGCGGATCCAGGGAGGGGTGATAGGGGCGATCACCCCCACCCCTCTCAAACCAAGTGATATTATATTTGAAGATTATAAAAATATTCATTTATTTTTATAGAAATACTTATATTATATTAATATTATTTTTATAAGAATGACTTTTTATGCTTTAGCGACAGTGGCGGATCCAGCATCGTTAAGAGGGGGGTGCCAATTGGTTAGATTTCTATAAAAATAAATGAATATTTTTATAATCTTTGAATATAATATCACTTGGTTTGAGAGGGGGGGAGGGAGGTGATCACCTCCATCACCCCTCCCTGGATCCGCCACTGCGTAGCGACCACCTAAGGGTAAATATTGTGCTGTTAAGGTAGCATTAATGCAATAAAATGCATGTAGGTGGCGAAAATATGCAAAAATTTATTTTGGGCCACCACTGTGGCTTTGGGGAGCAAAGAATGTAAAATGTGCATAAGTCATAATTTGTAGGTTACACTGTGTTGTTTTATTTTGCATAAGTACTTTATCAATAAAACGAACAGATGACGAAAAAAAAAAAAACAAAAACTGGAGCTCGCCAAAGCATATATGAGGTTTACGGCGCCACTGTGCCGTAACGGTTGCTTATACGAAAAAATGAATAGGACATAATTTTTAGAGTAAATAGTGGTCTTTAACCTTGTATAAGTTTTGTTTAAAAATAATGCATAGGTAATGAGAAAATCGTAAAAACATGCTCGCCAAGGGATAGGGGTAGTTTCTGCAGTATATTTTCAAGGATAGGGGTGGTTTTCGCAGAGATGTTGCAATAACCATATATATTTTTGAAAAGCACTATTGATGAAGCATATGCCCATATGGATCAAAAAGCAAAAAACAAAAAAAAATTTCAACCACCCATTCTATTTATTTTTTTTTGCTACAGTGGTTGCACTAGGAAATTGCTTTTGGTGTCCATGCATGGGTAATAATAACGTGCACAAAATGATATATGAAGCATATTAATAAAGGGCATTGTGTGTGAAGGATTCCAAGAAAATCAATTTATTTATTAATTCTTCTTTTTTTGGGGTGGTTCCGGGGAAAAAATGGGGGTGCATTATACAAATTTGTAAATAGCACCAGTACATGGGTAATCGCTGAAAGTCTTTTTACTCTAGCATAAACGGTTCAGATGGTATAAAAAGAGGTTTTTTAAAATGTAACCCCCTGTAATTAAAAAAAGGGCAATTACCCTTAAGTGAAGCCTATACCAAAAAATCAGTCAATTATTTGTAAATAATTGCCGCACGATTTCTTCTTAATTTCCGTTACAGTTAGGGAAAAATATATATTTTTTAAAAACATCTTTTTTAAAAACTTGTCAAATTTAGGGCGCCACCCCCGCTAAACGGTGGATGATAGAGAGATCGTGTCGCAAGTAAATCGTAGAAAATATAGTCCTCTTCATATTTCTATAAAAGAAATTTTTTGTAAAAGTTACAGGAAGGGCTACGTTCCGCAAAAACCACAAATTACCCCCTTTAAAGGGGTGAAAAGGGAGGTTCCGGAGCGAAATTTTTTCAGAAAAAGTTAGTCTTATAATAAGCACCCCTTGATATACCAGAAAAAAAATAAAACCGGACTTGTGTCCATTTTGCAAGGTTCAACCTTTGTTTCCTACACTACGCGTTAAAAATACAATTTTACAATACAAATATGCTACTTTAAGGCACTAGTGCTTTAAAAAAATTTTAAGGCACTGCAGTTCGTATTGACCGTATATGCAATTTTGATGTAATGTCAAAAAAATATAAAATTGGAATGTCAGTCAAGTTCAAGTAAAAGTTTTTGTAGATATTGTCCTGTAATTACGTTTGTAGAAAAAATATTGTATGATATGCGTGTTAAAAAGTACATTTTTAAGGCACTCATGTGAATTGCAGAACTAGCTTTCGCTCATTCTGCAAACTTTCACATGCGTGCCTTAAACGTGTACTTTTAACACGTATATCATAAATAACTATTAAATATATTTTGAAATATTTTATTAATATAAAATTTTTGACTTACGATGTTATTAATTCTATATTCCTTTTGTGCCATCATGTTTTCGAAAGAAACTACAGAAACAGAAAAAGCTTTAATCTCCGTATAATTTTTTTTCAGAATTCATTCAGGGTGTGTCTCAATTCAGCGTAAAGGGTGACAAGCTCTCCAAGCTTAGATTTGCTTTCCGGATCTACGATATGGATAATGACGGATACATCTCTAATGGAGAACTATTTCAGGTAAGGTTCTATATTACAGGATTACTATATTCTAGTTCAGTGGTGCTCAGACTTTTACTGTGTGGGATCTACCACATAAACTGCAAGCGTCCAGCGATCGACTGCTACTAAAAAACAACAGTTTTGAAAATAAAAAACTTTGTTGCACATTTCTATTTGATAAAAAGTTGTAACTTCAGAGAGTTGTAATTAAAGTCATGTTTTTCATCCTAATTTTATTTGGATGTTGATGCATGGCACTGCATAATATTCACAAGATTTTCATATGATGGTACAGAATTACCGAGGGCCAGATGCAAGCATGATGAGATATGTTCGTCAGTTAGCCGATTATGATACTTTGATTTCACTACCTTCATTTGGGAAAATGCAGACTCACACAAGTATGTTGATCCAAAGAATGCTATGAGCTTCAGAGCTATTTGTCTCAAATATGGACATTTGTTATACGGTATGATAGACCAAAATTTCTTATCAGCCGCTCTGGACTTAGTGTGTATATGTTACGGTCAATGATGTAAATTGGACATTGACGTTAATGGCCGGGCATTGTCGTGAATGTCCATTTTCCTTGGTTATTAACGACAATGCCCGGCCATTAACGACAATAACCGTAGCTATTGGCCAATGTTGTAAAAACTTAACGTAGAATTAGATTTTTCATCAATAACCGGTCAATAACGACAGTGCCCAGAAGCAAATGGCCAATGTTGATAAATCGATGCCTCAGAAGATAATAATCGGTGTGAGTCAGTAAGTGTTTAAAATGAGATACTAAGATGTGTCTGAACGTAGTTGCAGAAATATAAGTAGTTATTAAAAACAAATAAAACGTCTTTATTTATCATAATATGGGTAACATATTCATAAATACAAACAAGGAAATAATAATATTTTTATATACAGTGTGGTGCAAATGAAAGGAATAAATTCGTTATTTCGTAAACCGGCGACTTGAAGAAAAAATTCCGAGACAGGTCGATTTTTATTTTTAAATTATGATATTTTGGCATATATGGCGTACTATAGTGACGTCATCCATTTGGGTGTGATGAGATGACGTAATCGATGATTTTTTTTTAAATAATAATAGGGGTCGTGTGCTACCTCATTTGAAAGGTTATTCAGTAACATAAACACTTATATAATTAATTATAAAGGGTGACAAAAAAAAATTAATTAAATTATTTAACAAAAAAAAAAGAATGTATGTAATTTATTTAATTCAAAATACATTTTACTGCTGTCTTGAATCAGAAAAAAATGTTTATTTCACAAATAAACAATGGTTTTACGCTTAAATTAATGTTTAAACTTCCAAGAGGCAGGTGGCTGGCGGGAGCTGGCTTGATCATTGAATTTAATCGATAAGCAATGTTTAATGGTGAAATAAACCTTTTTCTCTATTTTCGGGTAACAGTAAAATGTATTTTGAATTAAATAAATTACATCCATTCCTCTATTTTTGTCAAATAATTTAATTCAAAAATTTATTTTGAACACACTATAAATAATTATGTAAATGTTTATATTACTGAATAGAGAATTGAATAACCTTTCAAATGAGCTAGCACACGACCCCTATTTCCATTTAAAAAATCATCGATTAACTCATCACGACCAGATGGATGACGTCACTAGTATGACATATATGTCAAGATATCTTGATTTAAAAATAAAAATCGACCTATTTCGGGATTTTTTCTTAAAGTCGCCGGTTTACGAAATAACGAATTTATTCCTTTCATTTGCACCAACGAAATTCGGATGGAATGGCCCCGTCCCATTCAAACAGTGAAGCGAGATTGCGACCAACATACAAGAGAGAGGTCCTAGAGAGAGACAGAGAATGCCAGGGAAAATTTGACAAGTAACTCAAAATTTCGTTTCACTGGCGCACCAACGCTTTAAAGATTTGAAACTGTGAATTTTTCGTTTGTTGGCAAGCATATACAAGGCATTAATAAATACTATTTTCACATATTTCATTTCTATATTTAATTTTTGCAGTAATTCTATATCTACCTATTTAGGTACTTTTTGACTACTTTTTTTAGTAATATTTATATATTAAACTATAATGTCATATGTTATGGGTCAAAATAGTATGGCCGGTTACAATAATTTAATTATATATTTCAGCATAATTGATTTAAAATATATTTACAGCTGCAAATATTGGTATTCTTAGCATTTTGATACTTTTTACAGTTTTTTTTTGGTAGTTCTTCTTTAATTACTTTCTTATTTTGTCGTAACTTCCCAAAGCCCAAAAGAATATATCCATTCATTGTCATATTATACGTTCTTTTTATACATACTATTTTTTCTACATTCTTTTTATACGCACTACTGTGTACTCTAAAGTGAATTTAAATCCTGTTTTATTACTTATTTTCATCTACTTCTACTTATTCTTATATTTCCTAGTTGTTTTCTTATATTTATTACCCATTTTCTATAGCTACCAAAAATTTAGTCGTTTCCGTCGAACTCTCTGTTCGAATGGTATATACACTGTGGGCCGAAATAAAGGAGTACATTTTTTAGTTGAAAATAATTTTTTTGTTTTTTTGGGCGATTTAATTTCTTTTTGCAGGGCTAATAGCCTAACATGTCCTCAACATGACTGAAAATTTGGAAGCAAAAATAACGTACAGGGTCGGACTTATAAAAAAATGTATGTAACGGTGCATTTGAGCTCGTTGCAAATGAAAACTGTCTTAACTAAAATTGAACTGATATGCTCTTTTGGTAGGTTAACTATCCAGAACACTTCAACCAAAACGAAATTTTTAAAAATTACCGGATTCGCAAAATATCATTTTTTTATTTAAATAATGTTCAGAACACGCCTTCGCCATATAATTTAAAAAAATCTCGAATTTGCAAAATATCATTTTTTACTTAAATTAGGAAATCTTATTCAAGTAATTTTCTAATAATATGTTCTCTGAACAAAACCCTCTTGACACTAAATTACATCTCTTCCACGGAGCGGCCGTGGGTAACAGCATAAACGCTGGCCTCATACGCCAGTAGACGTGGGTTCGATCCCTGCCAAAGACAAACCATTTTCATTTCCAATAATGACACGAGCCGTCTCACCGTGCCTGGGAGAGTACGTTAAGCCGTCGGTCCCCCTGGGCTAGTGTACATCGACACTAGTTACTTGAAACAGGGTTAAAGATGTAATTGGCGCTGGAACTATCCGAAAGGATCTCCCCGGCAAAAATGCCATACGATATTATTATTACATCTTTTCCATCGTTTTTGCCTCATATTAGCAGTAATTTTTGTTAAATATCTTAAGAATTTCTCAAACGCAAACATATGTCAATTTTACTTAGTAAGCCATGACTTCTTAGGTTGCCATGCAATTTGTTTGACATTTATTGTTAAATAAGTAAATTGACCATAATGCCATTTTTCAGCAAAGAGGACAGAATGTTAATTAAATATTACCGTGAACAATATAATTACGGTGCCAGAAAAATTGTAAATACATTTCCTGAGAAAAATTTGCATATTGGAACGATAGGAAAGTTCTTAAGACATCTAAAAAAAAGACATCTAAAAAAAGGAAACCCATGGGTCTATTGAACATAAATGTGGAAGAGGAAGGAAGCGAAGCTCAAGAACTGAAGAGTAAGGGTTGCTAGTAAGTAATTGCTAGAGTAAGGGTTGTTTTAGGAAATTTGCAATCTGGCCAATCTGTTGGAACAAGGAAAATCGCAATAGACAATAGGATTTTCCGCTTAAAGAAGACTGCCATTTTAAAGTATTTAAAAAAGTTTACTGTCAAGGACCTACTGCCAATGTAAGAGAAAAATGACTGGAAAGATGTAATTTGCGACTCTCCGCAAAGAAGATTCCGCTCTGTGAAGACATTAGAAAAATATGATTTTCAGATGAAAACAAGTTTTACTTATATTGATGCCGGGGTACGAACAAATCTTGCAGCACATATTACCTGAAATTGAAGGAGTCTGTTATGATTGTACTTTCCAGCTGGATGGTGCTCCTTCGCATCCTTCCCACAATACAAGGAAATTATTGTGTGAAAATTGCCCGGACTATATTGAGCCAGATTTGTGGCCACCTAACAGCCCAGAATTAAATCCAGTTGACAATTCGTTTGGGAAATTTTCGAAAAAAATTTATATGACGGACAAGAATTTGAAACCATCGAACAACTCTAAGAAAGAATGCAGTTTGCCCGGACTATATTGAGCCAGATTTGTGGCCACCTAACAGCCCAGAATTAAATCCAGTTGACAATTCGTTTGGGAAATTTTCCAACAAAATTTATATGACGGACAAGAATTTGAAACCCTCGGAACAACAAGAAAGAATGCAGTTTGCCCGGACTATATTGAGACAGATTTGTGGCCACCTAACAGCCCAGAATTAAATCCAGTTCACAATTCGTTTGGGAAATTTTCCAACAAAATTTATATGACGGACAAGAATTTGAAACCATCGAACAACTCTAAGAAAGAATGCAGTTTGCCCGGACTATATTGAGCCAGATTTGTGGCCACCTAACAGCCCAGAATTAAATCCAGTTCACAATTCGTTTGGGAAATTTTCCAACAAAATTTATATGACGGACAAGAATTTGAAACCATCGAACAACAAGAAAGAATGCAGTTTGCCCGGACTATATTGAGACAGATTTGTGGCCACCTAACAGCCCAGAATTAAATCCAGTTGACAATTCGTTTGGGAAATTTTCCAACAAAATTTATATCATCATCATCATCCAGCCTCAAAAGTCCACTGCTGAACATAGGCCTCCTCCCCTAGTTTCCAACCCCATCTATCCTGCGCCGCCCTCATCCAGTTTTTATTTACCTTTCTTAAGTCGTCAGTCCATCTTGTAGGCGGTCGACCGACGCTTGTCTTGTCTTCTCTTGGCCTCCATTCCAATAACCTCTTCGTCCATCGCCCATCTGTCATTCTGGCTACGTGTCCTGCCCATCTCCACTTCAACCTGGCTATCCTCTCGATGACGTCAGTCACCTTTGTTCTTCTCCTGATTTCTTCGTTTCTGATTTTGTCTCGCAGAGTTATTCCTAACATTGACCGCTCCATTCTTCTCTGCGTGACTCTTAGTTTGGTAGCCGAGGTTAGTTAAGGTAAGTGTTTCTGATCCGTACGTCAAGACTGGGAGGACGCACTGATCGAATACCTTTCTCTTTAGACATGTGGGTAACTCACTTTTAAAAGTTTCTCTCAGTTTTCCAAATGCTGCCCACCCAAGACCGATTCTTCTCTTCAGCTCATGAGTCTGGTTACCAGACAAAATTTATATGACGGACAAGAATTTGAAACCATCGAACAACAAGAAAGAATGCAGTTTGCCCGGACTATATTGAGCCAGATTTGTGGCCACCTAACAGCCCAGAATTAAATCCAGTTGACAATTCGTTTGGGAAATTTTCCAACAAAATTTATATGACGGACAAGAATTTGAAACCATCGAACAACAAGAAAGAATGCAGTTTGCCCGGACTGTATTGAGACAGATTTGTGGCCACCTAACAGCCCAGAATTAAATCCAGTTGACAATTCGTTTGGGAAATTTTCCAACAAAATTTATATGACGGACAAGAATTTGAAACCATCGAACAACAATATCTAACAACAAATCTAATAGAATAATGCCTTTCTTTTGCCCTTCATGTAGGGATGCTTTAAACATACCTGCCCTTATAAAAAAAGTTAATGATCTGGAATTAGAACTCCAAAATTTCTCATCAAGCCTTAATTGCAAAATCACAACTTTAGAGCAAAGGATACTAAGAATGGAGATTTACGAAGCTGATAAAGTAACTCAAAGTTCCAAATTAACTGTTTCAAATTCTGATCATGTGAAATCAACTGACACTGGTAATCATTATGAATCGTTTATAAGTGAATATAGTGAACGTCGTAAACGTGAAAATAACCTTATGTTGTTCAATGTTCACGAATCTGCCGAAGATTTAAAAACAGTTGAAGAATTACTTTCAGGTTTTACTGAAGTATCCATAAAAAAGTTGTTTCGTGTTGGAAAGCAAGGAAATAGGCCTCGACCAATTAAAGCAATTCTGGACAGTTCTGCTAGTGTTATTCGTGTACTAAAAAACCGAAGTCAATTACCTTCAAATATTAGAGTTAGCTCCGATCTTACTATCAGTCAGCGAAATTATTTAAATGAACTTAGAAAGGAACTGGAAATAAAAAAAAGTGCTGGTGAAACAAATCTGACTATCAAGTATGTACATGGAATTCCTAAAATTTTACCTATTAAAGAAAAAAACTAATCTGTAGGGATAAATCTAATTTAAATCATTCAAAGCTATCTGTTTATTTTCATAATGTGGGAGGCATGCGTACGAAGTTGATAGATTTTAGTCTAAGTGTATTATGTTCGAGTTATGATGTTATTATACTTGTTGAAACATGGTTGACAAATAGCTATTCTGATTCAGAATTGGGCTTGGATTCTGATTATAATATCTTTCGAGCAGATCGTGATAATTTTGATCATTTTAAAGATAAGGGAAGAGGTGGCGGTGTCCTTATAGCCGTTAAGAAAAAGTTTAACAGTTTTGCTCTATCTATACCTCATACTAAAGTTGAACAAATTTTTGTACTAGTTAATATTGGAACAGAGAAAGTTATTTTTGGCTCTGTGTACATACCGCCACGGTCTGATCATGAAATATACGAAGATCATTGTAATGTCCTTGATTTTATATTAATGAACAATAACTACTCTAAGGTTTTTATTTCTGGTGACTTTAATCTTCCGAATGTTACGTGGACAAACGATAATTTAGGAGTTAGTTTATTGAACTATCCACCAAATTCACCAGCTTTACATATGGTCAATTGCTATAGTTTTTACAACCTTTTTCAAAATAATTTTGTGTCCAATAGTAGAAATGTAATTTTAGACTTAATCTTTTCTAATTGTAACGAGTTGAGTGTTGTAAATGCTGCTGATTTAATTTTTCCTAACTCCCTTAACCACAATGGTGTAACATTTGATGTTAATATAATAAATAACAGTGATCCTTTAAAGTACGCAGAGTCATATTATGATTTTAAAAACGGTGATTATATTGGTATGAACTTTTTCTTGTCGGAAATAAATTGGGATTCACTAAAGGCTTTGAATATTGAAGACGCTGTGTCTAAATTTTACGATATTGTCAATCATGCAATAAATTCTTATGTTCCTAAAAAAGTATGTAAGACAAGTACATTTCCAATTTGGTTTAGCCCGGAGTTAAAACGACTAATAATAGAAAAGAAAAAATATCATAAAAAGTATAAGATGTTCAACAATTATGATGATTTTATTATTTTTCATAACTTACGATCTGAATGTAGTACACTGAGTAAAGATTGTTATAATTTATATGTTAGAGATTCTGAATTTAGAATTAATAATGACCCAGGCACTTTTTGGAAATATATAAACAGTCGCAAAAAAAATTATGATGTACCTTGCCATTTATATTTAGGAGATGATCAAAGTAGTTCTGGGGAGGAAGCTGTGAATTTATTTGCCAAATTTTTTTCTACAGTGTTCACTGACCATAATACTACCCCCCCACAATATCAATTTGAAAATGCTGGTAACATGAGTTCATGCTCTTTTAACATAAATACTATTTTTGAGAGTATTCACAATTTGGCTCCTAAACTAAATTTTGGCCCTGATGGCATTCCTAACTATCTATTAAAACAATGTGTTTGTACTATATCTAAGCCATTGTGTATACTCTTTAATAAATCTTTGCAAGAAGGGGTTTTTCCTGATTGCTGGAAACGAAGTTACGTAAAACCTATATTTAAATCTGGTTCAAAGTCAAATGTGGAAAACTACAGAGCAGTTTGTACTATATCAGCAATTCCAAAATTATTAGATTATTTAGTTACTAAGCAGCTTACTTGTGAATTCGGCAGTATTCTGGTGAATGAACAACACGGTTTTGTACAGGGTAATAAATCTACAGTAACTAATTTACTTCTTTATCAGAATGACATTGTTATTGCTTTGGAGAACAAATTACAAGTAGATTCCATCTATACTGATTTTTCTAAAGCATTCGATAAGGTCAATCATAATATCTTACTTGCAAAACTTACAGCATACGGTGTTTCTGGAAGTCTCTTTGATTGGATGCAAAGTTACCTGACTAATCGAAGTTTAAGTGTAAAAATAGGATGTTTTCTTTCTAATGCTTTTACAGCTACATCTGGAGTACCGCAAGGTTCCCACTGTGGCCCCCTTCTATTTAATCTGTTCTTGAATGATGTTCACTCTATTTTTAAGGAAGTTAACTTTTTAATGTTTGCTGATGATGTTAAAATATATAAGACTGTCAATAATGAGGATAACATTTTTCAGCTTCAGTCACAAGTAAATGATTTTTATGAGTGGTGTGGTAGAAATGATATGGAACTTAATATTAATAAATGCTTTTTAATAACTTTTGCTAGATCCCATTCGCCTATTCACCATCAATATTTTATTAATAATACTCCTGTCACACGTGTGAACGAAATTCAGGATTTGGGTATAATATTTGATTGTAAATTAACATTTTACTCTCACATTGACCATACTGTTTCGAAAGCATTTAAGATGTTGGGTTTTGTATTGCGTTCATCAAAAGATTTGTCAATTCACACAATAAAAATCTTATATTGCAGTATCGTGAGATCAATTATTGAATATGGTTCTATTATCTGGTCACCTAGTTATGCATATCAAATCCTAAATATTGAAAAGGTTCAAAACAAATTTTTACGTTTCGCAGCTTTTAAGATGGGTTTAACAGTTAGAAATTATACTTATGATAATATATTAAAGAGATTAAATTTACAAACTCTTGAACGCAGAAGAGTCATGTTGGATATTTGTTGTCTTCGCAAAATTATCTCTGGTGTTATTAACTCCGAAGAATTGATAAGTCTTGTATACTTTAATATACCTGCTAGATTGACACGAAATCCACAAATATTCAGGGAACAACGACATGCTACAAATTATGGTCAATATGCACCAATTAGTAGATTGGCCCTGTATGGAAACAAGTTTAGTCATGTAATAGATCTGTTTGGTTCTTCAGTTTCCTCTATTAAACAAGAACTCGGGCGTCTTGAATTTTGAATTTAAAAAATTAAATAGATTTAACTGTTATAGTTAATTCAGTTGTTTTCATCATTTACAAATAATTTATATTCTTTTTTATTTTTTATGTTTGTGTTTTATAGTTGTAGTTTTACATGTATCTAAATTTTATATTTTCATTATTATGACAAAAGCTCTGCTTTATTGTATTTTGTATGTATTGGGTTTATCCCGTTAATAAATAAATAAATAAACAAGAAAGAATGCAGTTTGCCCGGACTATATTGAGACAGATTTGTGGCCACCTAACAGCCCAGAATTAAATCCAGTTGACAATTCGTTTGGGAAATTTTCCAACAAAATTTATATGACGGACAAGAATTTGAAACCATCGAAAGTAAGAATTCAGTTTGCACGGACTATATTGAGCCAGCTTTGTGGCCACCTAACAGCCCAGAATTAAATCCAGTTGACAATTCGTTTGGGAAATTTTCGAACAAAATTTATATGACGGACAAGAATTTGAAACCATCGAACAACAAGAAAGAATGCAGTTTGCCCGGACTATATTGAGACAGATTTGTGGCCACCTAACAGCCCAGAATTAAATCCAGTTGACAATTCGTTTGGGAAACTTTCCAACAAAATTTATATGACGGACAAGAATTTGAAACCATCGAAAGTAAGAATTCAGTTTGCCCGGACTATATTGAGCCAGCTTTGTGGCCACCTAACAGCCCAGAATTAAATCCAGTTGACAATTCGTTTGGGAAATTTTCGAACAAAATTTATACGACGGACAAGAATTTGAAACCATCGAACAACAAGAAAGAATGCAGTTTGCCCGGAGTATATTGAGACAGATTTGTGGCCACCTAACAGCCCAGAATTAAATCCAGTTGACAATTCGTTTGGGAAATTTTCCAACAAAATTTATATGACGGACAAGAATTTGAAACCATCGAACAACAAGAAAGAATGCAGTTTGCCCGGACTATATTGAGACAGATTTGTGGCCACCTAACAGCCCAGAATTAAATCCAGTTGACAATTCGTTTGGGAAACTTTCCAACAAAATTTATATGACGGACAAGAATTTGAAACCATCGAAAGTAAGAATTCAGTTTGCCCGGACTATATTGAGACAGATTTGTGGCCACCTAACAGCCCAGAATTAAATCCAGTTGACAATTCGTTTGGGAAATTTTCGAACAAAATTTATATGACGGACAAGAATTTGAAACCATCGAACAACAAGAAAGAATGCAGTTTGCCGGACTATATTGAGCCAGATTTGTGGCCACCTAACAGCCCAGAATTAAATCCAGTTAACAATTCGTTTGGGAAATTTTCCAACAAAATTTATATGACGGACAAGAATTTGAAACCATCGAACAACAAGAAAGAATGCAGTTTGCCTGGACTATATTGAGACAGATTTGTGGCCACCTAACAGCCCAGAATTAAATCCAGTTGACAATTCGTTTGGGAAATTTTCGAACAAAATTTATATGACGGACAAGAATTTGAAACTATCGAACAACAAGAAAGAATGCAGTTTGCTGGACTATATTGAGACAGATTTGTGGCCACCTAACAGCCCAGAATTAAATCCAGTTGACAATTCGTTTGGGAAATTTTCCAACAAAATTTATATGACGGACAAGAATTTGAAACCATCGAACAACAAGAAAGAATGCAGTTTGCCCGGACTATATTGAGCCAGATTTGTGGCCACCTAACAGCCCAGAATTAAATCCAGTTGACAATTCGTTTGGGAAATTTTCCAACAAAATTTATATGACGGACAAGAATTTGAAACCATCGAACAACAAGAAAGAATGCAGTTTGCCCGGACTATATTGAGACAGATTTGTGGCCACCTAACAGCCCAGAATTAAATCCAGTTGACAATTCGTTTGGGAAATTTTCCAACAAAATTTATATGACGGACAAGAATTTGAAACCATCGAACAACAAGAAAGAATGCAGTTTGCCCGGACTATATTGAGACAGATTTGTGGCCACCTAACAGCCCAGAATTAAATCCAGTTGACAATTCGTTTGGGAAATTTTCCAACAAAATTTATATGACGGACAAGAATTTGAAACCGTCGATAGTAAGAATTCAGTTTGCCCTGACTATATTGAGCCAGATTTGTGGCCACCTAACAGCCCAGAATTAAATCCAGTTGACAATTCGTTTGGGAAATTTTCCAACAAAATTTATATGACGGACAAGAATTTGAAACCATCGAACAACAAGAAAGAATGCAGTTTGCCCGGACTATATTGAGACAGATTTGTGGCCACCTAACAGCCCAGAATTAAATCCAGTTGACAATTCGTTTGGGAAATTTTCGAACAAAATTTATATGACGGACAAGAATTTGAAACCATCGAACAACAAGAAAGAATGCAGTTTGCCGGACTATATTGAGCCAGATTTGTGGCCACCTAACAGCCCAGAATTAAATCCAGTTGACAATTCGTTTGGGAAATTTTCCAACAAAATTTATATGACGGTCAAGAATTTGATACCATCGAACAACAAGAAAGAATGCAGTTTGCCCGGACTATATTGAGACAGATTTGTGGCCACCTAACAGCCCAGAATTAAATCCAGTTGACAATTCGTTTGGGAAATTTTCCAACAAAATTTATATGACGGACAAGAATTTGAAACCATCGAAAGTAAGAATTCAGTTTGCCCGGACTATATTGAGCCAGCTTTGTGGCCACCTAACAGCCCAGAATTAAATCCAGTTGACAATTCGTTTGGGAAATTTTCGAACAAAATTTATATGACGGACAAGAATTTGAAACCATCGAAAGTAAGAATTCAGTTTGCCCGGACTATATTGAGCCAGATTTGTGGCCACCTAACAGCCCAGAATTAAATCCAGTTGACAATTCGTTTGGGAAATTTATATGACGGACAAGAATTTGAAACCATCGAACAACAAGAAAGAATGCAGTTTGCCCGGACTATATTGAGACAGATTTGTGGCCACCTAACAGCCCAGAATTAAATCCAGTTGACAACTCGTTTGGGAAATTTTCCAACAAAATTTATGACGGACAAGAATTTGAAACCATCAAACAAAAAGAAAGAATTCAGTTTGATCGGATTAAATTGAGACAGATTTGTGGCCACCTAACAGCCCAGAATTAAATCCAGTTGACAATTCGTTTGGGAAATTTTCGAACAAAATTTATATGGCGGACAAAAATTTGAAACCATCGAACAACAAGAAAGAATGCAGTTTGCCGGACTATATTGCGACAGATTTGTGGCCACCTAACAGCCCAGAATTAAATCCAGTTGACAATTCGTTTGGGAGATTTTCCAACAAAATTTATATGACGGACAAGAATTTGAAACCATCGAAAGTAAGAATTCAGTTTGCCCGGACTATATTGAGCCAGCTTTGTGGCCACCTAATAGCCCAGAATTAAATCCAGTTGACAATTCGTTTGGGAAATTTTCCAACAAAATTTATATGACGGACAAGAATTTGAAACCATCGAACAACTCTAAGAAAGAATGCAGTTTGCCCGGACTATATTGAGACAGATTTGTGGCCACCTAACAGCCCAGAATTAAATCCAGTTGACAATTCGTTTGGGAAATTTTCGAACAAAATTTATATGACGGACAAGAATTTGAAACCATCGAACAACAAGAAAGAATGCAGTTTGCCCGGACTATATTGAGACAGATTTGTGGCCACCTAACAGCCCAGAATTAAATCCAGTTGACAATTCGTTTGGGAAATTTTCCAACAAAATTTATATGACGGACAAGAATTTGAAACCATCGAACAACAAGAAAGAATGCAGTTTGCCCGGACTATATTGAGACAGATTTGTGGCCACCTAACAGCCCAGAATTAAATCCAGTTGACAATTCGTTTGGGAAATTTTCCAACAAAATTTATATGACGGACAAGAATTTGAAACCATCGAAAGTAAGAATTCAGTTTGCACGGACTATATTGAGCCAGCTTTGTGGCCACCTAACAGCCCAGAATTAAATCCAGTTGACAATTCGTTTGGGAAATTTTCGAACAAAATTTATATGACGGACAAGAATTTGAAACCATCGAACAACAAGAAAGAATGCAGTTTGCCCGGACTATATTGAGACAGATTTGTGGCCACCTTACAGCCCAGAATTAAATCCACTTGACAATTCGTTTGGGAAATTTTCCAACAAAATTTATATGACGGACAAGAATTTGAAACCATCGAAAGTAAGAATTCAGTTTGCCCGGACTATATTGAGCCAGCTTTGTGGCCACCTAACAGCCCAGAATTAAATCCAGTTGACAATTCGTTTGGGAAATTTTCGAACAAAATTTATATGACGGACTAGAACTTGAAACCATCGAACAACAAGAAAGAATGCAGTTTGCCCGGACTATATTGAGACAGATTTGTGGCCACCTTACAGCCCAGAATTAAATCCAGTTGACAATTCGTTTGGGAAATTTTCGAACAATATTTATGTGACGGACAAGAATTTGAAACCATCGAACAACAAGAAAGAATGCAGTTTGCCCGGACTATATTGAGACAGATTTGTGGCCACCTAACAGCCCAGAATTAAATCCAGTTGACAATTCGTTTGGGAAATTTTCCAACAAAATTTATATGACGGACAAGAATTTGAAACCATCGAACAACAAGAAAGAATGCAGTTTGCCCGGACTATATTGAGACAGATTTGTGGCCACCTAACAGCCCGGAATTAAATCCAGTTGACAATTCGTTTGGGAAATTTTCCAACAAAATTTATATGACGGACAAGAATTTGAAACCATCGAACAACTCTAAGAAAGAATGCAGTTTGCCCGGACTATATTGAGCCAGATTTGTGGCCACCTAACAGCCCAGAATTAAATCCAGTTGACAATTCGTTTGGGAAATTTTCGAACAAAATTTATATGACGGACAAGAATTTGAAACCATCGAAAGTAAGAATTCAGTTTGCCCGGACTATATTGAGCCAGATTTGTAGCCACCTAACAGCCCAGAATTAATTCCAGTTGACAATTCGTTTGGGAAATTTTCCAACAAAATTTATATGACGGACAAGAATTTGAAACCATCGAACAACAAGAAAGAATGCAGTTTGCCCGGACTATATTGAGCCAGATTTGTTGCCACCTAACAGCCCAGAATTAAATCCAGTTGACAATTCGTTTGGGAAATTTTCCAACAAAATTTATATGACGGACAAGAATTTGAAACCATCGAAAGTAAGAATTCAGTTTGCCCGGACTATATTGAGCCAGCTTTGTGGCCACCTAACAGCCCAGAATTAAATCCAGTTGACAATTCGTTTGGGAAATTTTCGAACAAAATTTATATGACGGACAAGGATTTGAAACCATCGAACAGCTCCAAGAAAGAATGCAGTTTGCCCGGACTATATTGAGCCAGATTTGTGGCCACCTAACAGCCCAGAATTAAATCCAGTTGATAATTCGTTTGGGGAATTTTCGAACAAAATTTATATGATAGACAAGAATTTGAAACCATCGAACAGCTCCAAGAATGAATGCAGTTTGGAACAATTTTGGACAGGGTGTAATAAATGGGGCTATCAATTTATTAAGAAGTGGTAAACAATAATGGTGGCCACATTCATAATATTTTAGTCTAAGTTTTAAAATTATTATACTGTTTTCATAAATGTTTTTTTTGTTAAAATGCTATATTTTCCTAATTTAATAAAAAAAATGTATTTTGCTAATCCGGTAATTTTGAAAAATTTCCTCTTTACTGAAATGTTCTGGATAGTTAACCTACCAAAAGAGCAAATCAGTTCAATTTTAGCTAAGACAGTTTTCATTTGCAACGAGCTCAAATGCACCGTTACATAAATTTTTTAATAAGTCCGACCCTGTACGCTATTTTTGCTTCTAAATTTGCAGTTATATTGAGGACATATTTTAGGCTATTATCCCTGCAAAAAGAAATTAAATCTCTCAAAAAACCAAAAAGTTATTTTCAACTAAACAATGTACTCCTTTATTTCGGCCCACAGTGTATATGGTATTTTACTTATATGCTAAAGATAAAGACAATTTTAGTATTATTTTCTTTCATTGGTTTATTTTATTATTATTCTTCTTCTGTACTTATTCAAAATAGTAATTTAAACCGTACTTCTTCTATTTGTGTTGAATTTCAAACATTTTTGTTCGTAATGCATGATATTTTACAAGCCTAAATAATCTTAAATCGGGGAAATAAACCTTATATTTTATTAATTTCAACACGAAAACAATACACAATATACACACATAAAGTAAACAATAGTAAAACTACACATAACCTATCTTTTATTCAAAATATCAACATTGACCGATTAACAGCGGGCATTGTCGACATTGGCCGGGCAATGATAGAAATATGTTATCAAGAATTTAAAATTATCATCAATGTCCAGTTTCTATGGACAATAACGTTAATGGCCGGCCATTGTCGACAATGACCAATTCAACCGGCCATTGTCGTTATTGGCCGGCCATTAACGTTATTGGCCGGATTTACACCATTGTCCGTAACATATATAAGTATCCGAAATTATTTTCAGTGCCTCATGTTGGAGGGAAATGATCTCCATATTGAAAGTAATTAATATTTCAGTGGCAATTTTTTCCGCGTCTTCCCAAGAAAATGGATTAGACATGAATGATACAATATCTGTCAGCTTCTTAAAATCAGCCAAGCATCTTTCAAACTCGCCATGAACTACTTGCATCTCCGTCTCATAATAAATATAATTCAAATGGGCAGTTAACCTTTTCTTCAACGATAGAAAGTTGTTTAAATCCTTTCTGTTCATTTGATTAATCAATAATAACAATTTGTTGACAAAAGAATGTACTGCGCTCATCATATCGATAATTGTTATTTTTACCCTGTAGTTTCAAATTAAGGAGGTTCAAATAATTTGCTAAATCTGATACGAAAGCCAGATCACTGAGCTTTTCGTTTTGAAGTAAATTTTCCCCTCGTTCTAGAAAAGAAATTATTTCGGGACTAATTATTTCAACCACCACACATATGTATGCAGAAGTAAAATAGTGTCCACATCTTTTTCATTTGTATTTTTTCCGTGAATCGCGATCGACTTCAAGAACTTTGGCGATCGACCGGTCGATCGCGATCGACTCTTTGAGCACCGCTGTTCTAGTTTCTATATTACAAGATAATGAAGCGATCCACAATTATTTTCATCAAAGCCATCCAAGCAAAAAATTACGTATTTCTTGTTTTAACCTTCCGATGACCAACCTTTTTTTGTTACACGGATGACCAACGGGGGTCAAAAATGACCAAAGTTACAAATGACAATTGACAAAAAAATTATGTTGTTTTAAGAAATAAAATAATGCATTCGTAATTTTAATGTTAGTATTGCATCAATAAATGATTAATAAACATTAGTAAAACATATTTTAATTACAACTGAACAAAAATAAGAATCATCATTCTGAACATAGAACTAAAGAAATTTTAAAATATACACTAATTTACGTCGCCACAGGTTTAATAAACAATTTTTTTAAATATTGGAACATGGATTGCCAAGGGAGTTCGTCTTTGACCCCAAATTCAGAAAATATTTTTTTTTTCGTAAAATATAGGGATTTTTTTTATTGCAAAATATGAGGGTATCTAGAATGATAATTATTAAAGTCAAATAAAAAAATAATGAGTTTAAAATTGAAAATATTTCTGAATTTATTAAATAAAAACATCCATTGGGGTCCAAATTTACCCCCTTGGTCATCCGAAGGTTGATCTGAATTTGTTAAGCAAAGCATAGGTTATTTACACTTGAGTTTGACACTCCGTCAATGTCAAACTAAATTTTAAATTAGCTATTAATAAAATATAAATGACATTTAATAGTGAATTTAATTATTATATAAAATAAATAAGATGTTTAAAAATGCAATTTGAGTATATTTTGAAAGCAATAATTTATTAACAACTTAAAAAGGTTTGTACGAGTTACGGCCTCCCCTTCAACGGCAGTACCTAATAATAAATGAACCCATCCATCTATTGTTGACGATTCAAAACACTTTGCCATACTTTATCAGTGATTAAATTTTTCGTTAAATTGAAAAAAAAAACTATTGGTTACTTTATTAAGACAATAATTAAAAGCCTCGTAATTTTATTTATAACTTTAATAATAATTTCTAAAACTTGAAAAGTCAAAGTTGACGTAAACTGAATTATATCTGAATTAATAAAAGACATGCACTGTATAGCTATCTCTATCCTTCAGATCCCACTGTGATGACAATAATTTTGGATCACCGGATATATTATAGATATAACTACATTTATGATTATTTTTAATTGACAAACTACTCTCATTGCTTTAGATCAGTATTTCCCAACCTGTTTTGTGCCATGCCCCACCTTTGCTTTTCTAAAATTCTCATGCCCCCTATGTAATAATAATTTTTAACATAAAAAATTTAATTGTTCACTAACGAAACTTAATGATAGACTTTAGGAAGAAATCACTAGTAAATTGTTAACGAAACACAGTTAAATTTTCAAAATATATAATAAAAACTTAAATTCAAATTCCAAATAATTTTAATAACGATTTTCCTACTTTAATTTAGTGAGATCCTTTTGCTTGATTCTTGCTGCTTGCTGGTCAGAGATTTTATATTAGGTTCGAATTTGGTTAGCATCAGTCTCAAGTCTCCACGTTTTGTTATGCCCAACCAATTTTCTTTTACCAGTAAATCAGTAAGTTTTTATACAATAAACAACTGACTCATCATTTTGGAATTCTGCGAATCCTTCCTAATACTGCTGGCTGCATGATCCATTTTGAAAAATCAATTGGTTTTATATCAAAAAATCTTGTAACCATCTTATAACCATCTTATAATCTTCTTGTTATGCCAATGTAACAAAAAAGAAAAACTTCTGTTGGAGTGAAAGTAAGGAGAACGATATACTCCAACAGAAGTAGAAAAGAAAAAAAAATTGAACTAATGTAACAAAAAAATAAAGGTGGCTTCTACGTTGAAGATGCTGCAGTAAGAAAATACTACTTTTGCGGTAGTATTAGTAGAGGAAGATGCAAAGATGAAGAAGAAAGTGGGATGAACTGATAATAAAAGTATGAATAGACAGACGCAAACTGAAGGTTTTGTTGTGAGTATGTTTCTGACATAACTCAATATGGGTAATGATATCAAATACATTCGCTTTAAATCGACAAGAGTTTTATTTGTTTCTCGAAGTTGCATATTTAATACATTTAAAAAATGAATAACCACTTTCAATTTCGTTGCAAAACGAAAATACAGCCGAACCATATTCCAGTCCAATCAGAGAGTGCTGCAAGCACCTCTACCGGTTTCGAAACTTATTAGTCTCTCATCAGGAGGCACATATGCTGCTCTCCCTGATCCAACCAAAACAAACCCCAGCGTGCAGTCCCGAATTGCAACGAACGAAATGGCATAGATGCCCTAGCGGCAACTGCTAGCAAGAGACTAAGTTTTCACTCTAATGGCATATAACATATCCCACCAGAATGAAAACAATGGGAACCTTCTCTGGTTACACCTCCGAGGCTTCTACAATTTGCAAGCCATACGGATGCTGAGACTAAGGAAGATGAGGGAATTCTACAATTTACAATTCACGTCACATCTGCTCAGCGCGGTAAAGTTCCAACGAGACTGGTTCCCTTCATACTCCACACAGAGTAAATGTAAATAAAAAATGAATAACCACTTTCAATTTCGTTGCAAAACGAAAATACAGCCGAACCATATTCCAGTCCAATCAGAGAGTGCTGCAAGCACCTCTACCGGTTTCGAAACTTATTAGTCTCTCATCAGGAGGAACATATGCTGCTCTCCCTGATCCAACCAAAACAAACCCCAGCGTGCAGTCCCGAATTGCAACGAACGAAATGGCATAGATGCCCTAGCGGCAACTGCTAGCAAGAGACTAAGTTTTCACTCTAATGGCATATAACATATCCCACCAGAATGAAAACAATGGGAACCTTCTCTGGTTACACCTCCGAGGCTTCTACAATTTGCAAGCCATACGGATGCTGAGACTAAGGAAGATGAGGGAATTCTACAATTTACAATTCACGTCACATCTGCTCAGCGCGGTAAAGTTCCAACGAGACTGGTTCCCTTCATACTCCACACAGAGTAAATGTAAATAAAAAATGAATAACCACTTTCAATTTCGTTGCAAAACGAAAATACAGCCGAACCATATTCCAGTCCAATCAGAGAGTGCTGCAAGCACCTCTACCGGTTTCGAAACTTATTAGTCTCTCATCAGGAGGCACATATGCTGCTCTCCCTGATCCAACCAAAACAAACCCCAGCGTGCAGTCCCGAATTGCAACGAACGAAATGGCATAGATGCCCTAGCGGCAACTGCTAGCAAGAGACTAAGTTTTCACTCTAATGGCATATAACATATCCCACCAGAATGAAAACAATGGGAACCTTCTCTGGTTACACCTCCGAGGCTTCTACAATTTGCAAGCCATACGGATGCTGAGACTAAGGAAGATGAGGGAATTCTACAATTTACAATTCACGTCACATCTGCTCAGCGCGGTAAAGTTCCAACGAGACTGGTTCCCTTCATACTCCACACAGAGTAAATGTAAATAAAAAATGAATAACCACTTTCAATTTCGTTGCAAAACGAAAATACAGCCGAACCATATTCCAGTCCAATCAGAGAGTGCTGCAAGCACCTCTACCGGTTTCGAAACTTATTAGTCTCTCATCAGGAGGCACATATGCTGCTCTCCCTGATCCAACCAAAACAAACCCCAGCGTGCAGTCCCGAATTGCAACGAACGAAATGGCATAGATGCCCTAGCGGCAACTGCTAGCAAGAGACTAAGTTTTCACTCTAATGGCATATAACATATCCCACCAGAATGAAAACAATGGGAACCTTCTCTGGTTACACCTCCGAGGCTTCTACAATTTGCAAGCCATACGGATGCTGAGACTAAGGAAGATGAGGGAATTCTACAATTTACAATTCACGTCACATCTGCTCAGCGCGGTAAAGTTCCAACGAGACTGGTTCCCTTCATACTCCACACAGAGTAAATGTAAATAAAAAATGAATAACCACTTTCAATTTCGTTGCAAAACGAAAATACAGCCGAACCATATTCCAGTCCAATCAGAGAGTGCTGCAAGCACCTCTACCGGTTTCGAAACTTATTAGTCTCTCATCAGGAGGCACATATGCTGCTCTCCCTGATCCAACCAAAACAAACCCCAGCGTGCAGTCCCGAATTGCAACGAACGAAATGGCATAGATGCCCTAGCGGCAACTGCTAGCAAGAGACTAAGTTTTCACTCTAATGGCATATAACATATCCCACCAGAATGAAAACAATGGGAACCTTCTCTGGTTACACCTCCGAGGCTTCTACAATTTGCAAGCCATACGGATGCTGAGACTAAGGAAGATGAGGGAATTCTACAATTTACAATTCACGTCACATCTGCTCAGCGCGGTAAAGTTCCAACGAGACTGGTTCCCTTCATACTCCACACAGAGTAAATGTAAATAAAAAATGAATAACCACTTTCAATTTCGTTGCAAAACGAAAATACAGCCGAACCATATTCCAGTCCAATCAGAGAGTGCTGCAAGCACCTCTACCGGTTTCGAAACTTATTAGTCTCTCATCAGGAGGCACATATACTGCTCTCCCTGATCCAACCAAAACAAACCCCAGCGTGCAGTCCCGAATTGCAACGAACGAAATGGCATAGATGCCCTAGCGGCAACTGCTAGCAAGAGACTAAGTTTTCACTCTAATGGCATATAACATATCCCACCAGAATGAAAACAATGGGAACCTTCTCTGGTTACACCTCCGAGGCTTCTACAATTTGCAAGCCATACGGATGCTGAGACTAAGGAAGATGAGGGAATTCTACAATTTACAATTCACGTCACATCTGCTCAGCGCGGTAAAGTTCCAACGAGACTGGTTCCCTTCATACTCCACACAGAGTAAATGTAAATAAAAAATGAATAACCACTTTCAATTTCGTTGCAAAACGAAAATACAGCCGAACCATATTCCAGTCCAATCAGAGAGTGCTGCAAGCACCTCTACCGGTTTCGAAACTTATTAGTCTCTCATCAGGAGGCACATATGCTGCTCTCCCTGATCCAACCAAAACAAACCCCAGCGTGCAGTCCCGAATTGCAACGAACGAAATGGCATAGATGCCCTAGCGGCAACTGCTAGCAAGAGACTAAGTTTTCACTCTAATGGCATATAACATATCCCACCAGAATGAAAACAATGGGAACCTTCTCTGGTTACACCTCCGAGGCTTCTACAATTTGCAAGCCATACGGATGCTGAGACTAAGGAAGATGAGGGAATTCTACAATTTACAATTCACGTCACATCTGCTCAGCGCGGTAAAGTTCCAACGAGACTGGTTCCCTTCATACTCCACACAGAGTAAATGTAAATAAAAAATGAATAACCACTTTCAATTTCGTTGCAAAACGAAAGTACAGCCGAACCATATTCCAGTCCAATCAGAGAGTGCTGCAAGCACCTCTACCGGTTTCGAAACTTATTAGTCTCTCATCAGGAGGCACATATGCTGCTCTCCCTGATCCAACCAAAACAAACCCCAGCGTGCAGTCCCGAATTGCAACGAACGAAATGGCATAGATGCCCTAGCGGCAACTGCTAGCAAGAGACTAAGTTTTCACTCTAATGGCATATAACATATCCCACCAGAATGAAAACAATGGGAACCTTCTCTGGTTACACCTCCGAGGCTTCTACAATTTGCAAGCCATACGGATGCTGAGACTAAGGAAGATGAGGGAATTCTACAATTTACAATTCACGTCACATCTGCTCAGCGCGGTAAAGTTCCAACGAGACTGGTTCCCTTCATACTCCACACAGAGTAAATGTAAATAAAAAATGAATAACCACTTTCAATTTCGTTGCAAAACGAAAATACAGCCGAACCATATTCCAGTCCAATCAGAGAGTGCTGCAAGCACCTCTACCGGTTTCGAAACTTATTAGTCTCTCATCAGGAGGCACATATGCTGCTCTCCCTGATCCAACCAAAACAAACCCCAGCGTGCAGTCCCGAATTGCAACGAACGAAATGGCATAGATGCCCTAGCGGCAACTGCTAGCAAGAGACTAAGTTTTCACTCTAATGGCATATAACATATCCCACCAGAATGAAAACAATGGGAACCTTCTCTGGTTACACCTCCGAGGCTTCTACAATTTGCAAGCCATACGGATGCTGAGACTAAGGAAGATGAGGGAATTCTACAATTTACAATTCACGTCACATCTGCTCAGCGCGGTAAAGTTCCAACGAGACTGGTTCCCTTCATACTCCACACAGAGTAAATGTAAATAAAAAATGAATAACCACTTTCAATTTCGTTGCAAAACGAAAATACAGCCGAACCATATTCCAGTCCAATCAGAGAGTGCTGCAAGCACCTCTACCGGTTTCGAAACTTATTAGTCTCTCATCAGGAGGCACATATGCTGCTCTCCCTGATCCAACCAAAACAAACCCCAGCGTGCAGTCCCGAATTGCAACGAACGAAATGGCATAGATGCCCTAGCGGCAACTGCTAGCAAGAGACTAAGTTTTCACTCTAATGGCATATAACATATCCCACCAGAATGAAAACAATGGGAACCTTCTCTGGTTACACCTCCGAGGCTTCTACAATTTGCAAGCCATACGGATGCTGAGACTAAGGAAGATGAGGGAATTCTACAATTTACAATTCACGTCACATCTGCTCAGCGCGGTAAAGTTCCAACGAGACTGGTTCCCTTCATACTCCACACAGAGTAAATGTAAATAAAAAATGAATAACCACTTTCAATTTCGTTGCAAAACGAAAATACAGCCGAACCATATTCCAGTCCAATCAGAGAGTGCTGCAAGCACCTCTACCGGTTTCGAAACTTATTAGTCTCTCATCAGGAGGCACATATGCTGCTCTCCCTGATCCAACCAAAACAAACCCCAGCGTGCAGTCCCGAATTGCAACGAACGAAATGGCATAGATGCCCTAGCGGCAACTGCTAGCAAGAGACTAAGTTTTCACTCTAATGGCATATAACATATCCCACCAGAATGAAAACAATGGGAACCTTCTCTGGTTACACCTCCGAGGCTTCTACAATTTGCAAGCCATACGGATGCTGAGACTAAGGAAGATGAGGGAATTCTACAATTTACAATTCACGTCACATCTGCTCAGCGCGGTAAAGTTCCAACGAGACTGGTTCCCTTCATACTCCACACAGAGTAAATGTAAATAAAAAATGAATAACCACTTTCAATTTCGTTGCAAAACGAAAATACAGCCGAACCATATTCCAGTCCAATCAGTTTTACCGCGCTGAGCAGATGTGACGTGAATTGTAAATTGTAGAATTCCCTCATCTTCCTTAGTCTCAGCATCCGTATGGCTTGCAAATTGTAGAAGCCTCGGAGGTGTAACCAGAGAAGGTTCCCATTGTTTTCATTCTGGTGGGATATGTTATATGCCATTAGAGTGAAAACTTAGTCTCTTGCTAGCAGTTGCCGCTAGGGCATCTATGCCATTTCGTTCGTTGCAATTCGGGACTGCACGCTGGGGTTTGTTTTGGTTGGATCAGGGAGAGCAGCATATGTGCCTCCTGATGAGAGACTAATAAGTTTCGAAACCGGTAGAGGTGCTTGCAGCACTCTCTGATTGGACTGGAATATGGTTCGGCTGTATTTTCGTTTTGCAACGAAATTGAAAGTGGTTATTCATTTTTTATTTACATTTACTCTGTGTGGAGTATGAAGGGAACCAGTCTCGTTGGAACTTTACCGCGCTGAGCAGATGTGACGTGAATTGTAAATTGTAGAATTCCCTCATCTTCCTTAGTCTCAGCATCCGTATGGCTTGCAAATTGTAGAAGCCTCGGAGGTGTAACCAGAGAAGGTTCCCATTGTTTTCATTCTGGTGGGATATGTTATATGCCATTAGAGTGAAAACTTAGTCTCTTGCTAGCAGTTGCCGCTAGGGCATCTATGCCATTTCGTTCGTTGCAATTCGGGACTGCACGCTGGGGTTTGTTTTGGTTGGATCAGGGAGAGCAGCATATGTGCCTCCTGATGAGAGACTAATAAGTTTCGAAACCGGTAGAGGTGCTTGCAGCACTCTCTGATTGGACTGGAATATGGTTCGGCTGTATTTTCGTTTTGCAACGAAATTGAAAGTGGTTATTCATTTTTTATTTACATTTACTCTGTGTGGAGTATGAAGGGAACCAGTCTCGTTGGAACTTTACCGCGCTGAGCAGATGTGACGTGAATTGTAAATTGTAGAATTCCCTCATCTTCCTTAGTCTCAGCATCCGTATGGCTTGCAAATTGTAGAAGCCTCGGAGGTGTAACCAGAGAAGGTTCCCATTGTTTTCATTCTGGTGGGATATGTTATATGCCATTAGAGTGAAAACTTAGTCTCTTGCTAGCAGTTGCCGCTAGGGCATCTATGCCATTTCGTTCGTTGCAATTCGGGACTGCACGCTGGGGTTTGTTTTGGTTGGATCAGGGAGAGCAGCATATGTGCCTCCTGATGAGAGACTAATAAGTTTCGAAACCGGTAGAGGTGCTTGCAGCACTCTCTGATTGGACTGGAATATGGTTCGGCTGTATTTTCGTTTTGCAACGAAATTGAAAGTGGTTATTCATTTTTTATTTACATTTACTCTGTGTGGAGTATGAAGGGAACCAGTCTCGTTGGAACTTTACCGCGCTGAGCAGATGTGACGTGAATTGTAAATTGTAGAATTCCCTCATCTTCCTTAGTCTCAGCATCCGTATGGCTTGCAAATTGTAGAAGCCTCGGAGGTGTAACCAGAGAAGGTTCCCATTGTTTTCATTCTGGTGGGATATGTTATATGCCATTAGAGTGAAAACTTAGTCTCTTGCTAGCAGTTGCCGCTAGGGCATCTATGCCATTTCGTTCGTTGCAATTCGGGACTGCACGCTGGGGTTTGTTTTGGTTGGATCAGGGAGAGCAGCATATGTGCCTCCTGATGAGAGACTAATAAGTTTCGAAACCGGTAGAGGTGCTTGCAGCACTCTCTGATTGGACTGGAATATGGTTCGGCTGTATTTTCGTTTTGCAACGAAATTGAAAGTGGTTATTCATTTTTTATTTACATTTACTCTGTGTGGAGTATGAAGGGAACCAGTCTCGTTGGAACTTTACCGCGCTGAGCAGATGTGACGTGAATTGTAAATTGTAGAATTCCCTCATCTTCCTTAGTCTCAGCATCCGTATGGCTTGCAAATTGTAGAAGCCTCGGAGGTGTAACCAGAGAAGGTTCCCATTGTTTTCATTCTGGTGGGATATGTTATATGCCATTAGAGTGAAAACTTAGTCTCTTGCTAGCAGTTGCCGCTAGGGCATCTATGCCATTTCGTTCGTTGCAATTCGGGACTGCACGCTGGGGTTTGTTTTGGTTGGATCAGGGAGAGCAGCATATGTGCCTCCTGATGAGAGACTAATAAGTTTCGAAACCGGTAGAGGTGCTTGCAGCACTCTCTGATTGGACTGGAATATGGTTCGGCTGTATTTTCGTTTTGCAACGAAATTGAAAGTGGTTATTCATTTTTTATTTACATTTACTCTGTGTGGAGTATGAAGGGAACCAGTCTCGTTGGAACTTTACCGCGCTGAGCAGATGTGACGTGAATTGTAAATTGTAGAATTCCCTCATCTTCCTTAGTCTCAGCATCCGTATGGCTTGCAAATTGTAGAAGCCTCGGAGGTGTAACCAGAGAAGGTTCCCATTGTTTTCATTCTGGTGGGATATGTTATATGCCATTAGAGTGAAAACTTAGTCTCTTGCTAGCAGTTGCCGCTAGGGCATCTATGCCATTTCGTTCGTTGCAATTCGGGACTGCACGCTGGGGTTTGTTTTGGTTGGATCAGGGAGAGCAGCATATGTGCCTCCTGATGAGAGACTAATAAGTTTCGAAACCGGTAGAGGTGCTTGCAGCACTCTCTGATTGGACTGGAATATGGTTCGGCTGTATTTTCGTTTTGCAACGAAATTGAAAGTGGTTATTCATTTTTTATTTACATTTACTCTGTGTGGAGTATGAAGGGAACCAGTCTCGTTGGAACTTTACCGCGCTGAGCAGATGTGACGTGAATTGTAAATTGTAGAATTCCCTCATCTTCCTTAGTCTCAGCATCCGTATGGCTTGCAAATTGTAGAAGCCTCGGAGGTGTAACCAGAGAAGGTTCCCATTGTTTTCATTCTGGTGGGATATGTTATATGCCATTAGAGTGAAAACTTAGTCTCTTGCTAGCAGTTGCCGCTAGGGCATCTATGCCATTTCGTTCGTTGCAATTCGGGACTGCACGCTGGGGTTTGTTTTGGTTGGATCAGGGAGAGCAGCATATGTGCCTCCTGATGAGAGACTAATAAGTTTCGAAACCGGTAGAGGTGCTTGCAGCACTCTCTGATTGGACTGGAATATGGTTCGGCTGTATTTTCGTTTTGCAACGAAATTGAAAGTGGTTATTCATTTTTTATTTACATTTACTCTGTGTGGAGTATGAAGGGAACCAGTCTCGTTGGAACTTTACCGCGCTGAGCAGATGTGACGTGAATTGTAAATTGTAGAATTCCCTCATCTTCCTTAGTCTCAGCATCCGTATGGCTTGCAAATTGTAGAAGCCTCGGAGGTGTAACCAGAGAAGGTTCCCATTGTTTTCATTCTGGTGGGATATGTTATATGCCATTAGAGTGAAAACTTAGTCTCTTGCTAGCAGTTGCCGCTAGGGCATCTATGCCATTTCGTTCGTTGCAATTCGGGACTGCACGCTGGGGTTTGTTTTGGTTGGATCAGGGAGAGCAGCATATGTGCCTCCTGATGAGAGACTAATAAGTTTCGAAACCGGTAGAGGTGCTTGCAGCACTCTCTGATTGGACTGGAATATGGTTCGGCTGTATTTTCGTTTTGCAACGAAATTGAAAGTGGTTATTCATTTTTTATTTACATTTACTCTGTGTGGAGTATGAAGGGAACCAGTCTCGTTGGAACTTTACCGCGCTGAGCAGATGTGACGTGAATTGTAAATTGTAGAATTCCCTCATCTTCCTTAGTCTCAGCATCCGTATGGCTTGCAAATTGTAGAAGCCTCGGAGGTGTAACCAGAGAAGGTTCCCATTGTTTTCATTCTGGTGGGATATGTTATATGCCATTAGAGTGAAAACTTAGTCTCTTGCTAGCAGTTGCCGCTAGGGCATCTATGCCATTTCGTTCGTTGCAATTCGGGACTGCACGCTGGGGTTTGTTTTGGTTGGATCAGGGAGAGCAGCATATGTGCCTCCTGATGAGAGACTAATAAGTTTCGAAACCGGTAGAGGTGCTTGCAGCACTCTCTGATTGGACTGGAATATGGTTCGGCTGTATTTTCGTTTTGCAACGAAATTGAAAGTGGTTATTCATTTTTTATTTACATTTACTCTGTGTGGAGTATGAAGGGAACCAGTCTCGTTGGAACTTTACCGCGCTGAGCAGATGTGACGTGAATTGTAAATTGTAGAATTCCCTCATCTTCCTTAGTCTCAGCATCCGTATGGCTTGCAAATTGTAGAAGCCTCGGAGGTGTAACCAGAGAAGGTTCCCATTGTTTTCATTCTGGTGGGATATGTTATATGCCATTAGAGTGAAAACTTAGTCTCTTGCTAGCAGTTGCCGCTAGGGCATCTATGCCATTTCGTTCGTTGCAATTCGGGACTGCACGCTGGGGTTTGTTTTGGTTGGATCAGGGAGAGCAGCATATGTGCCTCCTGATGAGAGACTAATAAGTTTCGAAACCGGTAGAGGTGCTTGCAGCACTCTCTGATTGGACTGGAATATGGTTCGGCTGTATTTTCGTTTTGCAACGAAATTGAAAGTGGTTATTCATTTTTTATTTACATTTACTCTGTGTGGAGTATGAAGGGAACCAGTCTCGTTGGAACTTTACCGCGCTGAGCAGATGTGACGTGAATTGTAAATTGTAGAATTCCCTCATCTTCCTTAGTCTCAGCATCCGTATGGCTTGCAAATTGTAGAAGCCTCGGAGGTGTAACCAGAGAAGGTTCCCATTGTTTTCATTCTGGTGGGATATGTTATATGCCATTAGAGTGAAAACTTAGTCTCTTGCTAGCAGTTGCCGCTAGGGCATCTATGCCATTTCGTTCGTTGCAATTCGGGACTGCACGCTGGGGTTTGTTTTGGTTGGATCAGGGAGAGCAGCATATGTGCCTCCTGATGAGAGACTAATAAGTTTCGAAACCGGTAGAGGTGCTTGCAGCACTCTCTGATTGGACTGGAATATGGTTCGGCTGTATTTTCGTTTTGCAACGAAATTGAAAGTGGTTATTCATTTTTTATTTACATTTACTCTGTGTGGAGTATGAAGGGAACCAGTCTCGTTGGAACTTTACCGCGCTGAGCAGATGTGACGTGAATTGTAAATTGTAGAATTCCCTCATCTTCCTTAGTCTCAGCATCCGTATGGCTTGCAAATTGTAGAAGCCTCGGAGGTGTAACCAGAGAAGGTTCCCATTGTTTTCATTCTGGTGGGATATGTTATATGCCATTAGAGTGAAAACTTAGTCTCTTGCTAGCAGTTGCCGCTAGGGCATCTATGCCATTTCGTTCGTTGCAATTCGGGACTGCACGCTGGGGTTTGTTTTGGTTGGATCAGGGAGAGCAGCATATGTGCCTCCTGATGAGAGACTAATAAGTTTCGAAACCGGTAGAGGTGCTTGCAGCACTCTCTGATTGGACTGGAATATGGTTCGGCTGTATTTTCGTTTTGCAACGAAATTGAAAGTGGTTATTCATTTTTTATTTACATTTACTCTGTGTGGAGTATGAAGGGAACCAGTCTCGTTGGAACTTTACCGCGCTGAGCAGATGTGACGTGAATTGTAAATTGTAGAATTCCCTCATCTTCCTTAGTCTCAGCATCCGTATGGCTTGCAAATTGTAGAAGCCTCGGAGGTGTAACCAGAGAAGGTTCCCATTGTTTTCATTCTGGTGGGATATGTTATATGCCATTAGAGTGAAAACTTAGTCTCTTAATACATTTAGTTTTAAAGATTTCCACTTTATTTATTTTCAAAAATGCTTTATCATCGATAGTGAACAGATACTTCATTTCAGGTTTGTCATTTAAAAAACAGAAGCAAACAGTTCCATAAATATTTTCAAGCAGTTCCCTTCAGATAGCCATCTTACTTCAGTATGAAGTAAAAGTCTCACGTGATCTTTATTTTCTTGTTCACAAAATAGCTTGAAGAGATGCTCACATTTGGCGTTAGATTTAATATCATTAACACACTTTATTTTGTAATGTAATGACTACTTCATTTAGAACAGGTGAGATGTTTTGAGCTACCAAGATTTCCTTATAAATACCACAATGCACAAAAATCATTCCTGGATTCGCATCTTTCATGAATTTTAAGCAGCCATTTTTCTTGTCCATCAATCCATCAGCAGCACAAGATGCAAACTATCAATACTGTCTCAATGTCTCTTAAAGTTGATTCAGCCATTTGCACTGATAAATTTCATGTTTTCAGCTTTTCAATATCTTCACCCATTTCGTCTATTCTTCTACTAACAGTATTTTACTGAGTGACAGAGCTTTTACATCTTTGTTATCTTTTCCAAGAACCGTTTTAAGAAATACTGATATTGACGATTTTATTAAATTCTCTCCTAACAGTTTTAGCGACAAATAAAGAAATCTGATAACTAGCCTCAAACACACGATTAGTAGTTGAAGTACGAGAAGTAAATAGAGGCTTTAATATTATTCACCGAAATCTAGCATTGCAATTAAATAGCCCGGAAGGAAAGGGTTAAACTCGTGTCCAGTTCATATCCGAATTGCCCCCCTTAACAATCAAATTGCCCCCCTGTGGGGCGTGGGCCCCACGTTGGGAAACACTGCTTTAGATTCTCCCTGTATAACGTGCCAATGAAATGTGTCTAATCATGTCATGGTTACTGTTAATATTGTTCGTCTCGGCACATGTTTTCAAAAATATGAACGAACGAAGAAACCGGCCTCTGGAACTATTTTAAATTTTTCCGTATACTTTTCATTATGTTTACAACAAATCTATTTTCGAGATGTGCCAACAACATTAAAATTACGACGCTTTGCTTGTCTCAATATTATTATTACCTGCACTTTAATGTAATAGCTTCGTCGTTTCGCTTATTCAGAAAACAATAAAACCCTGTGCCGTGCGAAACACCCACCGCGTGGATTTGTTACAGGAATTTTGCATAATAGATGTTGGATGTTGTTTGTCTAGTCTGAAAGGTAGCTAGAACGATTGTCAACCACTTGAAAAGTCTGGGTTTAATCGTCGAGTTTCTACTAAAATATCAAGGTGCTCAAAAACATATGATCGACTTGTAAAATGTTTCTGTTATAATTTGCAGTAAAAAGTATTTTTCTTAGCTCAAACTAAGGTTTTATAGTTAGTCAAAAGATTCGAATTGTTATCCTCTGCGCTTTTTAAGATGGAAAATACAAAACTGAATAGTGGTGAATTAGTCGACAAGAGGATCTATAATTGCATACACAACCTGTCGCTCACCGTGATAACAATCTTTAGTGAACTAGTTCGTTTTGTACCCACTAAAGTGAATTAGTCCAGAAAGCCACTGCGCATCCGCTAGGAAAATATTCCGATTCGGATTTTTTGCACAATCTTACTCAAAAAGGACCCCTTTTAACAAATTTGCATGTTGCCTGGTCCATAAGTGGGTCAAAATTTTTTTAAACGTTTTATTTTTGTTTTTTTCCTAAAATTATATTTTTTGCATCGAACAAAGTTTTTTTAGGTTTTTTTGGATCATTTCAAACAGAAAAGGTCTTTAGTGACTTTTCTCTAAAGTTGATAGTTTTTGACATATAAGCGATTAAAATTTTAAAAATTGCGAAATCGGCCATTTTTAACCCTCAGAAACTATGTGAAAAATTAAAAATTTCGATGTTGCCAAGGTAAGAACATCGATTCTTTGAACATCGAGTGATGAAATCCCGAAGAGTTTTTTGCAATACAATATCGAAAACCCCTTTGTTTTTTTTAATTGCTAATCAAGCGGGAGCGACACTATTTTCAACCGTTGCGTTGCATGTGTAGTTGCATGTGTAATAGGAAAACATTTCAAATTTAAAAAAATTGTTTAAAATTTTTTTGACACATTTTTGACCCTGGCAACATGCAAATTTGTTAATAGGGAACCTTTTTAAGCAAGTTGGTGAAAAAAAATTAATCAGAATATTTTTCCGCACATATATTTACGCATATTACATACAATGTTGTATACATGCAACGATTAAAAATAGTGTAGCGACCGCTTGACTAGCAATTAAAAAACAAAGAGGTTTTCGATATTGTATTGCAAAAAAAAAAAAAAAACCTAAAAAAATTTGTCCGATGCAAAAAATTTTTAGTTTTAGGAAAAAACAAAAAACGTTTAAGAATTTTTTTTACTTTTTGATCCTGACAACATACAGATTTGTTAAGAGGGGATATTTTCAAGCAAGATGGTGAAAAAAAATGTAATCGAAATATTTTTCGCACATATATTTACGCATGTTACATTTACATGCAACGATTCCCAATCAAGCGCCCGCTTGATTGGCAAATAAAAAACAAAGGAGTTTTCGATATTGTATTGCAAAAACTCTTCGGGATTTCATCAATCGATGTTCAAAGAATATCTTCTTACCTTGGCAACATCGAAATTTTCAGTTTTTCACATAGTTTCTGAGGGTTAAAAATGGCCGATTTCGCAATTTTTAATTTTTAATCGCTTATATGTCAAAAACTATCAACTTTAGAGAAAAGTCTCACATGGTGTCATGGTCTCACACTTTCTGAAAGTTTCGGTTTTGTTTCAGTTTATTTTTAGTAAATAACCCATCACTTCTTGTTTTAAAATAACCAGTTAATTATTATAAGTATATAATATCACTTATTTCATCGTCGAAAGTGAATTATTCAAGTTGAGGTGGGAGTTAAATTTAGAATTCACATTAATATTTTAAAGAGATATTCAATGTTACTACTATTATGTAGTATACGAAATAAATTGTATTTGATTAACTACGGGGTAACAACGAAAATTAATTAAATCGAGAACTGTTGGTGATATAGTTTGGTGGCATTTAAAAGAAAGAACTGTGAAGATATGTTGATATTTTATCGAATACTAGTTACCGTTACCTATTTGATAGTTCTACATCATTTTATTCAATTTATATTAAAACCAGAATATTTCTTTCATAATTTCAGTCAATGTTAAATGTACCTACACGAATAATAGAATAATTTTATAAGAACGTTTAAATTGAACCCAATTTTGAAAAAATGTGAAAACTGAATTATCCACGTCCGTCTGTCCGTCCGTCCGTCTGTCTGTCCGTAAACAGAACTCCTCCGTCATTATAGCAGGTAGAATGATAAATGAGGTGTCGAATGAAAGCTTATAATCCAAGGATGGTACTAAAAGTGAGAAATTTGACCTAGGCTGTCTGTCCGTCCGACCGCGAATATAACTCCTCCGTATACCTGTATACCAGGCAGAATGACAAATGCGGTGTCAAATGAAAGCTTATAATCCAGGGATGGTACTAAATGTGATAAATTTGTCCGTCTGTCCGTCCGACCGACCGCGAATATAACTCCTCCGTCATTATACAGACGGGCTGACAGCCTATGTCAAATTTTTCACCTTTAGTACCATCCTTGGATTATAAGCTTTCATTTGACAACTCATTTGTCATTCTACCTGATATAGTGACGGAAGAGTTATATTCGCGATCGGACGAACAGACAGCCTATGTCAAATTTCTCACCGTTAGTACCATCCTTGGATTATAAGCTTTCATTTGACACGTAATTTGTTATTTTACCTGGTATAGTGACGAAGGAATTATATTCGCGGTCGGACGGGCAGACAGCCTAGGTCAAATTTCTCACCTTTAGTATCATCTTTAGATTATAAGCTTTCATTTGACACCTCATTTGCCATTCTACCCGGTATAATGACGGAGGAGTTGAGTTTACAGACAGACAGACGGACGTGGATAATTCAACGTTTTCACATTTTTTCAAAATTGGTGAAAACAACAACATAAGAAACTTTACTTAATTTGTGTTTTAAATGCAACTTCACGTAATGTGATAGTATGAAAAAATAGAGGATATGGCAACGGTGTTACATGTCAAGCTCGGATCCAATGCCAAAATACGCAGATAAATATTAGGGTGCACTAATATACAAGCTGTCCAACATTTCCTACTACACTCAAGCGTGTTGGCGCTTGTGTGATATTCAACATGCTGTGTCTCTGGTAATTTTACTCTTAGCCCAATAAATGACCGTTTTGGAGTGTAATTTCCAGGGGCAACTCCGAATTGCATGAAAATTTGGATTTATGTTTCACTTACCCTCCACTTCAAAGTTGAATTTGTGCCGTTGGCTGCTTTTACTTGGGGGGGTGACATTTTTCTCGGGGGGGGGGGGTGAAAAACGCTTGTTTAAAATAAGGCCGGAAATGGATAAATTGACTTATTTTAAGCACCTTTTGTTCTATAAAGTTTTTTACGTGTCAATACTTTTCGAGTTATTCGCGATTTAAAATGTTGATTTTTCGACAAAAAAACTACATTTTAAGACCGTTTTCCCCAAATAACTCAAAAAGTAAATATTTTATCGAAAAAAATATTTTTAGCAAAAGTGTAGCCTATAAAAAACGAAAAAAATGGTGTACCAGTAAAGTCTACAAATTAAGTAGAAGCAAAGTTGTAGCTCATGATGAAACACGCTGAAAGTCCTCCGTTTAAATATTTGAAATTTCGACCCAGTTTACAGTTGTACACTTTCGCTACACCCTGTATATTGAGTCGGAGAAGCGCAGTTTCAAATCGCTTTTCCGCATTGGTGTGAGTTTGTTATTTTGTTCGTTCCCACAACATTACGAATTTTATTTCTTTATCCGTTCCTTGAAATAATACGCATTTAAGAAACGGAATATTTTTCAATAAACCCTTGAATTGTAGTAGTTTGCAAGGTAAAGAGATTCCACGTTAAGTAAAGACTCAGAGTATAAAGGTTTTTATGATATTTACAGTTTTGGTTTGTCGGTTATATGTTTCGTCGGTATATCCAAATAGCTAGAGGAAGGACCCCTGCTATGCTGTTAGGCTGTTGCAGTCTAGAAGATGAAAGATTTTTATGACTTTCTCAGACACAAATTTATTGAGGGTGTATTGCAACCGGAAGGCTCAACCTAAAATAAGCCGATGCCTTTAGTAATATTGGTTCTCAAAACTAACTGTAATATTGTATGAGTCATCGCATTTCGTGTAAACTCGAGGGATTTTGTTATTGCGAAGTTTAAGTAATTGTAATTGGTTGAGAGTAAAACCATCATGGCGTTCGAGGGATGTCTTGAGAGTTTTTCTGACCATTTGATTGGTAGAGAGATATCTGGTATGATTCCTATTGGTCTAAGTAGGAAGTCACTTTTTTTTGGGAGAGGAACCCAAGTTTTAGAAGGATCGAGTTAGCGGTCCTAGAGATCAGTTCACCCAGGGCCATCAACGGGTTCAGTCGAGTTCCAGATAAGCTATCATCATGTTCAGTTGAGTTCCACCAGGGCCACCATCGGGTTGAGTTTAGTTTTGGTTCCTTTAGGGCCATCGTCATGGAGAAGAGTTCTCCCAGGGCCATCATCGAGTTAAGTTGAGTTTTGGTTCCCTTAGGGCCATCGTCATGGAGTTGAGTTCCATTAAGTGTTTCGGAATGTAGTTTTCCAGTTTCCCAGCCGGCTAGGTTAATTCCAGCCCGGTGAATGTGATGGTGTATCGTGAACTCCGGCGATTTTCCCGCTGTTTCTAAGCAAATCGTCGTTATCATTTTATACCAATTTTGGTATCCATTAATTTCATTTAAGCAGTCAGAATAAGAAGTAGGAGAGAAGAGTTTCAATTTTCTCATTGCTATGTTTAACAGTGCAGTTAAAACATGTAGTATGCTGACATATTTTATTTTGGTCAAAGTTAATGAACTTTCAATAATCATGTTCGAGTCTAACTAAATAATTTTATTCGAGTAAAAGTAAATTTGATCCAGTTTAACGAACTTTTAAACTATTTATCTTTAAGTGAAAGCTGAATTTTTCTATAATAATGTTTGTTTATAAACAATGTACTGTTTGCTGTAATTAACGACAGTGAAGTAAGTGTTTCGCGAGTGCAATAGCGCCTTGGACTTTCCAATCAAGCTACGAGGAAGAAGCCAGGACACTAATTGTTAAGGTATAATTTTTATATTTGTAAAACTGTTCGTTTCATCTTTGATTAATTGGTAATCTGGTCTCTAATTATAACAGAGAGATCAGAGATTAATTTTTTTGTTTTTAATAAATAATGTTTGATTTTCAACATATAATTTATTTTCTTCCCTTCTCTCTTGAATCGTAGGAACAACAAAACATTGACTGCGTATATAATTTTGAGTGTACAGTAAAGGAGGTAAGTTACATTATAACATTTTGTATATTATGTATATCATTTTATTTGACTATGTTTCTTCGTTTTATTTTAATTTATCTTTCTTTGTTTTATTTCTATTTTTTTTTGTATAAAGTTTGGTTTCCCTTAGGTAACCAATGGCGCCCAATATTTTATTTTTTGTATTTTTTTTATCTTTTTATTTCACATCCTTATTTCGATTTTTCTATCTTTTTAATTCTTCTAAGCTAATGAGAGTATATATCATAACATCTATTAAATAATCCACTCCCTAAAATCTCTGAGACAGTAGCAACCGAGGTACTTAATAAATTATGTAGCACGAATTTTGTCCAATTCTTAATTAGTCATGTTTCATAAAACAACAGGGGCTATCTTTTGTCTTACATTAAAATGGCCCCATATGACTTGCATTCATTGTCCTGCGTCATAAAATGGCTCCCTAGATCGTGGGGCCGCTACATAAAATGGCTTCCATTCGTGGGGCTGTTTCAAAAAATTAATCGAGCTACAATGAAAAATACGTTCTTATTCGTCTAATTCCAAATCGAATAATTCAACGCGAAATCACTGAAGAAAGAAGCGTTTTTCGGGAAAACATTTTTAAAGTATCGAGAAAAGCTTATTATTTGTTTTTTACAAAAGTTTACAGCATCAAAAATAAACGAGTTACACTGAAAAAAAAAGGTTGACCACTTTTTTTGGTAAAAAAAATTGTGAAAACCTCCCTCTATTTAGCACCCTAAATGAAATTAATCGTTTGACTTTACCATCTATTTTAACTGTATGTGTATTGTTTATATGATCTGTAGGTTTGATTGGTTTAAAGTGCTTATTTTTTAAAACATTTGGTTTTATAGTAAAAAAATTTTTGAAAAATTTCATTTTTTCAAAATAACTTAAAAAGTATTAGTGATAAGAAAAATCTTAAAGAGTAAAAAAATGTAGGTTTTGCTATTATAAATATGCTAGTTTCATTTTGTTTCCCCGTAAGACAAAAATTGGTTAAGATGTGGCTGTTTAAAATTTGCATACCTACACTGGTGATTAGTGACCCATTCAAGCTTTCTCAATTATAACCCTTTCAAAAATAAACACTTTAAACCGGTGAGACTGACAGATCATATAAAAAATAGATAGGTAAGTAAATTGTTTGTAAAGCGGTAGCGATTAATTTCATTTGGGGAGCTAAACACGGCGAGATTTTCATGATTTAAAAAAAAAGAGGGCCAACATTATTTTGAGCGTAACTCACTTATTTTTAATGCTAAAACTTTTGTTAACAATTAAAACAAAGCTTTTTATAAACACTTTAAATAAGTTTAAATTGGGTTTTCCCGAAAAGTGCTTAATTTTTCGGTGATTTCACCTTGAAATATTCGATTTGGAATTAGACGAATAAGAACGTATTTTTCATGAGCTACAACTTTGTTTTTATTTGATTGATAGACTTTACTGATACACCATTTTTTTTAGGTTTTTTATAAACTACACTTTTGCTAAGGATATTTTTTTCGATAAAATATTTACTTTTTGAGTTATTTGCGAAAAACCGTCTGAAAACGTAGTTTTTTTTTTTGTCGAAAAATCAACATTTTCAATGGCAAATAACTCGAAAAGTAATGACTTACTCTATAGACTAAAACTCTCTAAAAACTCTATAGAACAAAAGTTGCTTAAAATCAGTCAATTTATCCATTTCCGGTCTTATCTTGAACGTATGTTTTTCACCCCCGAGAAGGGGTGGCTGTCACCCCCCAAGTAAAAGCAACCAACGGCACAATTTCAACTTTGAAGTGGAGGGTAAGTAGAACCTAAATCCAAATTTTCATGCAATTCGGAGTTGTCCCTGAAAATTACACGGTATCGCCGAATTTTCCGTTCATTTACTGGGTCTGATTAAACTGAAATTTTCAGAGTGTTCTTGTAGTTATGCTCTTTCATTTACAATAATAAAAAAATCTAAAATTTCAAACCATCCCCCCCCCCCCTTAACTTAACCTGTCGTAACCTGACGTTTTCGAGTTTTTCTAAGGATATATTTTTTTACGGACTGCTCCCAACGCACGCCCCTGTATTAAGATTTCATATATGGTGGGGGTACATTTACAGTACAAGCTTTCTCCTCATATGATTTTCTGACGCGCTCGAGTAACTACAACAATCGCCGCTTGGGCTCCCTTATCATTTAAAGCATTCTCGTTATTTTTGATAGTTCAACAAATTTTGTTGTGTAATACATCACTAAAATCGCTTATTTATCCAAAACAATTAAAGAAGAAATTATGTCACTGTCTAAAAATATCCCTAGACTTTTCGGTGTGTGTATAATAATGGCCGAAAATTGTATGCCCTTACCCTGTAGCTTGTATTGAAAATATGCACAAAAGATATTTTTAGGTGGAAGTGTGCGGAAAATCTAAACAACATACGACCTTACACGATTATATCCTGTAAGTTTATGTTGTCAATAAATATTTATACCCTCTGGACGATTATAAATTTTTAATAGACCTATGTCCATGACCCATCCTAAATAATCCCTTGAAGCACTTGAACCCACAATACCAAATTGACTCTTTATTACCGCCGTAACTATAAATCTGGTTCCACTATAAGATCGATAAATAAATAAATCTTTGGTATAAGCCGTCGGGGTGGGGCCGAAGGCGGCGTGTAATTGTTTGCACCCTGTTATTTCTACGACCTAAACTGGTTAATTGATAAGCACTTGGATAGATGAAAACAAATGGTTTGTCGATATAGTCAATCGGTTTTCATTTGGAGAAAATTTCACGACCAGACTTTTCTGATAACTATCATCTTTTATACAGAGTGAATAACAGACTGGGCCGGAAATAAGAGGTCTAAAAATAAATCAAAACAATAGATCAATTCATAACTATAGTTGTTCTATTTTATCTTTGCCCAAGCGTTATGATTCATTTTCGAATAAGTTAAATCAAAACAGTAAGTGAAACGTATGTCGATGTGTAATATCATTGATACGTACTGTCAATATTAGGAAATGGCTATTATCCCAGTGGACGTATTTTATAAAGTTATTTTTATAAAGTGTTTGATCTTTTTTCACTATTGAGGAGATTGATGGACTCAACATTAAATAGCTTGAACATCATACCGACTATTTGTTTTATAAATATACCTAAATATAGAACGGTAATAAATAAAAAAAAAACAAAAGTTAAACAGTAATCTCAAAAACAAACAAGTAAGTTTTTGTAGCCAGACTCATGTAGTATAATGACAATTTGTAGGTTAGAAAATGTTACTGGTCACATTTACGTAAAAAATAAAAATAGGTACTTACCGGAAGTAATGAAATTAAGAGAGCAATAGTTAAGTTAGTCGTTCTAACAATTATGCTTGAAAATAAAAATGACATTCACAAAGACTAAAAGTTAAATAATTTGAAATAGTCCTGCCGCCAGGGGGGGGGGTACAACGGCCTCCTGTATTCAGATGGACTTACCCAAGTTTTTTTATGTATTTTGACCCGTAGAACACGAATTTTTTGGGTAACAGTTGATCCGGATGTCGATAAGATTGTTATAAACAAAGTACTTGAGGAATTACATAACAGCGATTTGCTCAAAACAAAACATTTTTTTGTATTTTTTGGGTCATTCTAAACAAAAAATGTTCTCACAAGTTTTTTCGTAGGATGCATAGTTTTCGAGAAAAACGCGGTTGAACTTTAAAAAAATCGAAAAATTGCAATTTTTGAACCCGAATAACTTTTGATTTAAAAATCAAATAGCAATTCTGCTTACCGCATTTGAAAGTTCAGGTCAAATTCTATCGGTTTCAATTATTTGTATTGTTAAAAATTAATTTTTTTAATTGTCAAACAAAGCTATAAACAAATAGTGTTTCCCGTGCCAAATGCATGACTTTTAATGCATGCTACGTAGAAATAGCCAGTTTGTACGCTCGCCTACTCGTTCGATTTTAAATGAGAAATGCATTGAAAACATCACTCAAGCACTATGTGTTTATAGCTTTGTTTAACAATATAAAAATTAATTTTTAGCAATGCAAATAATCAAAACCCATAGAATTTCACTTGAACTTTCAAATGCGCTAAGCAGAATTGCTGTTTTATTTTTTAATCAAAAGTTATTCGGGTTCAAAAATTGCAATTTTTCGATTTTTTGAAAGTTTGACCGGGTTTATCTCAAAAACTGTGAATCCTACGAAAAAACTTGTAAAAACATTTTTTGCTTAGAATGATCCAAAAAATACAAAAAAAAAAGTTTTGTTTTTCGAAAAATCGCTGTTATGTAATTCCTCAAGTTCTTTGTTTATAACAACCTTATCGACATCCGGATCAACTGTAACCCAAAAAATTCGTATTCTACGGGTCAAAGTACATAAAAAAACTTGGATAAGTCCATCTGAACATAGGAGGCCGTTGTATCCCCCTAGCAACCAGGACTAAAAAACAAAGCCAACAATAAATTCAAATAAACTAATAAACACAAGAAAAACGCTAATGTCACTGAAAATGATAAAGTAGCTTAATTTTTCGCTACTAGTTTCTGTGAGTAAAAAAGAGAGCTATTATAAAACGTAACTAGTGAATAATTTCATGTATGGGCAAAGATATAGTGGAAGAACTATATCTACACCAGCTAACACCAGACATCCAATGTAGATCACTTTTACAGGCCGCAGAATTTTAAGTAATTATTTTTTTAACCCTAGGGATATTGGATGGGTTTATTATTAACTTAGAAAACTTTTTGCACATAGCGGTTTGGAAAAATTCAAACATTTTGTGAAATATTACAGTTTGTTACACAGTTTTCAATTTTTTGTGGAAGTTTGATTTACTAATGTCTTCTATTAGAGCTTTTTTCAGATTGGGTTGTATTTTCGCTGTCGATCTTGCTGTTGAGTACACTCGAGAGTATCATTATCATTACATATGTTGGACTGAGATGGTGGGGAACAGTTGTGGCAAATATACTGAAGGTCCTTGGAGATTATTTATCCATATGTAAATTTTATATTATCTAGCCGCAGCTTGAAGGACTACTTGGTTTGATAACGCTTTCCGTTATTTCATTTCCCATTTGCATTGTTTCTTGTAGGGGCGATATCTGTTTTGTCTTTCTTTATCTCGTTAATTAGCTCTTGTAACGTACCGTCATAAAAGGTTCTAACATTCCAGGTCGCTAGTATCATCTTTTCAGCTATCATTCATCCACTTTCAGTTCTCTTTTGATCTGTTTTTGTTACTTTCCTTGTTTATATTTTCCATCTTGCTATTGGGACCGTGCAAGTTCGGAAGAGCGACACCTGGTTTCATAGCTCAGCAACATTTTTAGCAGTTTTAATTATATTGGCCAATTATATTAGTCCTGGCTACTAGATAATTGTCAAGGCCATAGCCCGAAAAAAGAATAAGATGAAAAAGTAAGATTTAGGTTATGTTATTAAAAGGTAAACATTGTACTACAATCAAAATAACATTGATTAAATTCACTTTAATAATTGCATATCATATCAATATTGTGGAGCAACATAAGATTTTACAATTTATAACACATCATTTGCGAAATCCCATTTTCTTCAATGACAGTAGATATAAAATATACGTCAATTTGACAATTTCAATTAACAATATGAATTATTTAAGAAATATATGTTAGAAAGTTGCAAGATTTGTCCGCTATACGCGCACGATCGTTTCTCGTATCCCCTCCAAGTACTTGCACACAGCGAATAGTAGAAAGTATTCCACTAGATTTACTTGTAGTCCCAGAGCTTCAAAGAAAATGATTTGTTATTTTTCGTCTAAATTCCAGTTGAGTTATCTTACTATCGGTCTTTTTGTGTAAGTCGCAAGCTTTATTGACAGCTACATCAACATACCAAATAAACATTAGCCACCAGCACGTCTAACTTCTGATGTTTATTCCGAACCAAAATAATTCTGCGCTGAATTTGGCTGTAGTGTTTTACACTGGATATTCGCATAGTTCCATAGACAGTTGAAGCTAAAGTTACAACATTGTTATCTACCCAGCGAACTAAATGAACCCTGCATTTTTTTTTCAATACTGTTTTCCGAATGTTCTCGTAGTTCCTTTGCTAGGCTTTTTTGTGCCGAAGAGGGCACCTATTTGGTATACGATTCTCGCAAATTGTACCCGTTGCAGTATAAAATTTATATTGCTGTTACAAAATCTCGTGAACTCGTAAGTCGTGAACCTAATTCATTCATTTGGTGACGTCAATATACGTCAATATACGAAACGACTGAATCCGACATTACTGAAAATATCAGGGTGCAGATGGGACCCTGTCGCGCAATTCGCAGCAAATAAAATAGTCTTATGTTATTAGGCTTCATTTTATTTCGGTTATACATACGCATTTTCAAGGTTCACGAGGTTTTGCACCAACTCTACCATTTTTTATATTTTATGGCAGGGGTGGCCAAGCTCCTTGATAGACCGAGCCATTTTTGAAAATTTGAAATATCACGTACGTTCGGGGTGATAATTTTCAACAATTTTTTTTTTCAGTTTGTCATATAATTTTGCATGTCTACCCGGACCGGAAATACCGAGTATTCACTAAATTATCAAAATTGTCAGAAAACAGTTTAGTTCATTTTTTGGTCCTTCAAAAAGCTTCTTCAATAAGAAATGATCAAAGGTCATCGTCAATATACAGTAAAACCTCTATTAATTAAGAGCATAGGCGCAAAATTTGCTTGCAATGTTAAATGCGTTTATTTTTTCGAAACCTGAAAAAACTAATAAATATTTTTGGTCGAGATATGACAGCGGCTGTTCGAGTAGTGCGAGGTTACCAATTTTTGTTGTAGGTTTCTCTACATGTACCGATGCATAATATGTACGTTTTTGAGGATTATGATACAGTTTTAAAAGGGGTTATTGACCACTTGGGAAAACTTCATGTTGTAGCCTTACTTTTTTTTAATTTTTGGTATTATTTTATGTATTGAAGATTAGTTTAATATTTAAATTAAAATACAATTAAGCTGTTTGAAGTATATTTATTTCGTTGAAATCATGATAGTAGAAACGTGCGTACAAAGTACACACTCTTTTTTTTCTCACAATACATAGGTTTTGTGAATGTGAAACGGTAGGACTTTAGTTGTGATATTTCCTTCTGTCTTTCCTTTTATGTTATTGTACCGTATCCGTTGTATGTTGTATTTTTTTAAAGGTGTTATCATGGGCACCTAAGCATGAAGCGTTTGTTCAGGATATTAATTTAAAGAAAGTACGCCAATGTTAAACTGTTTTTCTTTATCAAATCAATTGGTTGGCTAAATAGCTCTTCAACGCATGGCAAAAAAATTATTACTCACCTAGTAGGAGGTATGAAAAGATTGCAGACACAGTTCTAGAATTGTAACATGGCGCCCTGGATGTAGCTTTGTGTTTCAGCTCCCACATATTTTAAACCAAAGTTTTCTGTACTTGGCTAATTGAATAATACTTAGCTGGAATAAGTATTGTTCCGGCTTTTGTATATACTCTGGGCTAATTAGCAAAATTCTAGGAAAAGTTATTTACCAGCAATTTTATTGCTGAAATCGAATCTTATGATTGTATAGATTAATAATATAGGTATGCAAAGTCCGAAGATAGTGTGCTACTTTTTTTATAAACAAAATGGCGCCCGAAAGTCGTGTTTTTTTTTAATTTTTGCTCTATAACTCCAAAGATTTTAACTTTACACCAAAAACACTTAAATAAAAATTTACCGTAATTAAATTCTGCATAGAGGCGTGTTTCTCCCGATTTACTTAAACGAAAATTTTCCCCAGAAAATGCAGGTTTTTCCAACAAAATCTTTAATTTTCAACTAATATTTTAGATAAGTAATTGTTTATCAATAATTAAATAATTTGGTAATATAAAAGTTCTTTTTCTATACATTATAATTCCAGAATGTGATAGAAATTGAATGAACAGTTTAGCAACAATTGAATGGTTAGTTAAAAATTTACGGTCGCTATAATAACCACAATAATTACGATACATAAGAATAACTATGATTTTTGTATAAAAAGACACTGTACCTATCTAATGTACTTTACAGAATTGAAATCGGACTATTTATGCCGCCTCAGGAATATTTTAAAATTATAAACAATTTTTTGGCTTATAAACAAATAGAATACTCGTTAAATATTAAATTAAATTAAATCGTGAAAACGGCATTGGAAACAAAGCGGCAGGGCGCTTCTTTTAAAAGAAAAAACGTTTAATTGTGATAGTGGTTCTTAAGATACAACCGGTCAAAGTTGACCGGCATTTACGCCAAAGATATAAACAATAGGATCATAATTTTCGAACCATCACCTTTTTATTTTTGTCCTCTTTCTCCACACCAATTTTCATATCTTTAAAATACTCATAACATATATGATTATAATAAAAATATCGATATTACGAGTGAAAATTGCCAAAAATGGCAAAATTCCGATCAAAAATTAGGTAATCTCGAAGTTCAAAATCGGTATACGTTAAAAAAATGCATTTTCTCAACTTTCCATGGAGCAATTTTCTTCATTCTTTTTTTGTTCCCAAGTAACTCGAGTAGAGCCATCTAACTAACGCATTATTAAATGTCAAACTTGCTTTTGTTTTGTTATAATAAATTAATTTATTTATAAGAAAAGAAAATTACATATTTTTTCCAGTTGCAGACTTTTTTTTTAGATAAACTTACCACAACTGTACCTTTTAACGTTAAAAACACAAATATTCTCATTTGAAAGCTGTATAGTTATTTAAACAATATTTATTTAAACAAATTAAAAATTTTTGTTATAATAAATAAATAAATATATTATAACAAAACAAAAGCAACTTTGACATTTAATAATGCGTTAGTTAGATGGCTCTACTCGAGTTACTTGGGAACAAAAAAAGAATGAAGACAATTGCTCCATGGGAAGCCGAGAAAATGCATTTTTTTAACGTATACCGATTTTCAATTTTGAGATTACATTTTCTCCAACCTAGTTTTTGAATGGAATCTTGTTATTTTTGGTAATTTTCACTCGTAATATTGATAGTTTTTATTATAATAATATATGTTATGAGTATTTTAAAGATATGAAAATTGGTGTGGAGAAAGAGGACCGAAATAAAAAGGTGATGGTTCGAAAACCACCGTAACCATTCAATTGTTGCTAAACTGTTCACTCAATTTCTATCAGCTTCTGGAATTATAATTTATACGAAAAGGGCTTTTACATTATTAAGCTATTTAATTATTAATAAACAATTACTTATCTAAAATTTTAGTTGAAAATTAAAGATTTTGTTGGAAAAACCTGCATTTTCCGGGGAAAATTTTCGTCTAAGTAAATCGGGAGAAACACGCCTCTATGCAGAGTTTAATTACAGTAAATTTTTATTTGAGTGTTTTTGGTGTAAAGTTAAAATCTTTGGAGTTATAGAGCAAAAATTGAAAAAACACGATTTTCGGGCGCCATTTTGTTTATAAAAAAAGTAGCACACTATCTGCGGACTTTGCATACCTATATTATTAATCTATACAATCATAAGATTCGATTTCAGCGATAAAATTGCTGGTAAATAACTTTTCCCAAAAATGGCTTATTCTCCGATAATTATAATTAATCCGCCCAGACTAATATTCTAAGTAATTTTTAAGTGTAAAAAAATAGAAATATGATTTTAATGCATTTTTTTTCTTCAGGTTCTCAAAATGATGGTCGGAAACAATCTGAAGGACACTCAGCTCCAGCAGATCGTCGACAAGACCATCCTGTTCGCCGACAAAGATGAAGACGGCAAAATTTCCTTCGAGGAATTTTGCAACGTGGTCGGCAACACCGATATCCACAAGAAAATGGTCGTTGACGTCTAGGCGTCACCACCACCCTACTTCAACTCGACACCTGGTCTTTTAGAAATACGCGATTTACAAAAAAATCTTAGAACAGCAAGACATTTTTGTTTCCTGTCGCTGAAACATCGCCGTCCAAATCGACAGGAGTCTGTGAGACGTCTGTCCGTTTGGGAGGCGGTGTTTTGTTTGTAGAGGCGGCTTCTCTATATTTACTCCTATGTATCGACTTCACGGCTTTTAAAATCACCACATAGCAAATCAGGTGGTCGAGTTGGTAGCGCAGTTTATAGCTTTAAGTCCATTTCACTGTATAAATCTAAAGAGCTCATATGCATGTTTTGTGCTTTCCTGTTACTAAATATTTTATAAAAAACAAAAAGAAAAAGATACGATATAGTTGTTCTTTATACTTTAATCTTAATGTCGTGTGTGTATAGATAAGGAAGAAAAATATACTTAAATATTATTAATCAACCTAACGCTTTAAACTATAATGCTTGTAACTTATTGAACTTTTCACACAAACTGAATTTTCTTCTGGGTTCGTAGGTACAGAAAAGTACTCGACCAAGCCGTTCGGTTGAAAGGGTGCGATAGAACGCTTGCTCCAACTACTTTTTGATTCTAGTCACTGAGTTCAACAGCTCAATGGGACGGTTCCGAGACTTGTTCGCTCGAGCGTGGGTCGGAAAAGCGGAAAACAGATCGGGCGTCATACTAGTTTTGCCCGCGCCGTTTTCCCGTCTTCTCTTCCGACACACCTTCTGATGTTTCGGAAGCGTGCTCGTTCTGTCGGCAACAATTCGCTGCTGACTGTTCTCGAAAAGTGTGCAATCGGGAACCAGACACCGAATATTGTCTTGTTGACGTTTTAGTTGAGATTTTTACCTAACACAAAAAGTAGGTATACATTAGTTATAGATTGGAAAGTTTCATTCAAATGTATCATATGTTAATCGATGTGAGATGTTTTAAAATTTATGTTTAGTAATAAATGTTACTCACCTCTCTGCGACCGATGTTTTATTTCAATATTTCATACCCTATCTGTGCAATAAGAATTAGACGCCTGCGATAGCAGGACAGATAGCTAAACAAAGGAAAAACTACCATGTACGACATACTCTATTCATGCCTATTCCATAACTATTTCGTAATCTCTACAATCGTAATAGTGAATAGAAATCACTTCGACAGCATTTACCCTGTCGAGATGAGATTTCGATTCTCGGAATTGTGGTTGACGCAAGCGCATTTTGTTTTGACGTTTATTTTTTATATATAAAAATAATTGATTACTACTTATTTATAATTATTTATAGTATTTGTACCTTTTTTTAAGCTGCTTTATTTTTAGTCTGTGGTGCTATTTGTCTAGAGAATTATATATTTCATTTAGACATGTTGTACGAGTATGAATTGGACCTCACCTTATTTATTTGCTATTTGGCATCTGAATGTTTGCCACTCACAGTGTTGCCATACTTTTTTACCTATTTCTTGTACAATTTCAATCAATGGTATAATGTACAAGAATAGCATACGATAGACTTCTTATGCGTTGATTGATAAATACGTATATTATACCAGTATACTTGTATATTTTTTATCAGTCAAGACCTAGACAAATTATAGAAAAGATGCCATTTTTGGGAAAAGTTGTTTAGCAGTTATTTCAGTTGGAATCGAATCTTAAAGATTGCATATTATTAGTAATATCGATTTTAAATAATTTATGAATAATAATGAATTAATAACAATAATTTAAATATCTTTGATATAAAAGCATTTATACTTCTTATCTTCACTTATCTTTTTTATTTATCAGTTTATTATCTTCTTTTTTATATCAATTTTAATTAACTTTAATTTAAAACCATTTATCCTCTTTTGAGCTTTTTGCATCCAGTATTTACACTAATATTTTATTTACTTTTCAAAACTTGAGGATAGTATGAAGAAAGTATGAAAACATTGAGGATATGGCATCGCTGTCATATTTCAAATTTAGATCCAGTAACAAACAGGCCACAGAACACTAATTTCGCTGGTTAATGCGGGGTTGCCACTACAGTAAAACCTCGATATAACGGACTAATTGGGGGGACGGGATGTTCGTTAAAGTTGAAAGTCCGTTCTAAAAATAGGTTTAAAATCAATAATTTTTTTTTTGAAATTATGTAGGTCCTACTTTGTACAGTGTACAAATCTATAAGTTAAAGGAATACAGTTTTCTTTGCTACTTTTTTACTTTTCTACTTCATCTAAAAACTTTCTGTAATAAAATATACTCATTTGGTTGACAAAAATTCACAGATTCTGGGATTGAATAAGCGATGTATTTTTTGGCAAAACATAAAGTTGCTATCTTCTGAATTTAGAATACTTTCAGGGGGATTAGCAGGAGCTTTGTCTAAAATCAATAAACATTTCACCTCTTTTGGGTGACCGGTATACTCAGTTTCTTCTCTTGAATTTTTCTCACTGCAGGTACAAAACCAATTATGAAACGGGCAGATGATGCCTTTTGATCATTATATCTTTGACAATAAGTACTAGGTTTACGAGATTTACCAACAATTATAGAAATCGATCCATCTGCGTTGGCACAAAGCAGTGACGAGATCCTGTCCTTGTTGTTTTTCCTTCTAGAATTCGATTTTTCATATTTTTTTGCATTCAATTTTTTTACATTAGATCTTATTTTTTGTCCGTTATATCCGAAGTCCGTTAATTAGAGGTCCGTTCTATCGAGATTTTACTGTACCTCCGAACCGCGTGATAAGAAGTCAGATTTCGATTTACTCTGATTACGATATTAGTTACAGAATACCAATCGAAACACACAAATGACGCGATAGATATCAAACATTCCGATTTCGGATAATTACGATTCGACTTGGTCATTTCTATTTGATTTGCTAAAAGTTACAGAATAGGGCTGATTGGCGAAGGGTTTCCTTAATAAAAATCAGAATTGCTATACTAAAGTTTGTTGCTACCAAACTGCCAACTAAAGGAACAGAGGAAGAATAAAAACATAATACACAGCATAAAGCCTGAAGACAGAAAACTATTTCAAAGAACTTTTATAGTAGAGAATAGAATCGGATTTCAAAAACATGTAAACCAAATCCAAGATAAGTAGAATTGCAATAACAAGGCTCGCCAATAAGGTTAACAAAAAAAGAAATTAAAAATGTATGTAAACAGATGAAGAGGAACAAAGCACTTGGATCAGGTGGTACACCCAGAAATTGTTTATGTAGGTACGGAATGAACGAATTATACGAACATCTTCGGCAACTATTTCAAGAATCCATAAACACAAGTGAAATGACCATGGAATGGAAAAATCCGTACTATACACAAAAAGTGTTAAATATCAAATATTCATAATTTATATCCGATATTAAGCAGTATATTTTTATCACCCCGTATATCAGATGAACCGATTTGTTATTATATTTAACCATGTGCGGGCTATTTCATTTGTTTAATTGTTGCTATTCATAAACAATATTTTGGCAATGGACATTAATTTAGCTGACTAAGTAAAACCTTTGTTCTTTTTGTCGTGTGGGCTATGACCTAATTCATGCGGCCAACAAGAGAGAATATACATTTAGAATGATTCACTAAAGTCAAGTCAACCAGGCAAGATGTGCCTTTAACTTCATTCCTTCGAGTCACCGCATACATTCAACATGTAGCATTATAGAGTCTTACGTTAATTCGCACACGAGTCACATATCAGTACAGCTACGTTCTCCCGGGGTTTTGAGGTACCCTAGGGTCAGTCTCTATCAATAAATTATAAAGGTGCTTTTGGTGTTTCAATAACTGTCGATAGATCCCCACTCAGCCCGAAGATTAGACAAAAAGGGAGATAAAAATAATTATGAAACTTACCGAGAAATATCTGTAACCGAATCTACGAATAGAATATATGAGGTTTTGAAGAATCGAACCCAGAAAGAATATTTAGATTCTGAAGCAGAATAACAAGCAGAATTTCGTATGAGTCGATCCACTATTGACCAAATTTTCTCCTAGTCCAGATGATTGAAAAAAAAAAGATGGCACGGAATCACGAAACTTATGTTGTGCGTGACCTACAGAAAGCCTACGATAATGTGCCTTAATAAGTTATGGCAATCAATGGGAAGCACGATTATTAATACTATATGGAACTAATACAAGCCGCCAAAGTACTATACAATCAATCCCTAAGAACAGGATTTTTAACATCAACCCCTTCCATACGGTGATGCACCCGTGTGCATCATGCTTGACTGTCCGCTACGTACGCTGGTGCATCATGAGTTTGCGTTCAGCGCGCGAATCCGTATATATCTAGGTGAGACTTGCCGTATGACTATGCCGGTCCGGCGCAAAAAGGGATTGAAGCAAAGATGTTACCTGTACTCACTTTATTTAAAATATACCTCGAGAGTGCTTTAACAATGTGCATGGAAACCACTCACGTCACCAGATACGCCAACTTTGCAGACGATCAAGTAGGTACCTAATAGGGGCTCAAGGAAAACGATTTAAACTATATGGCCTAAAAATTAATGATTGAAGAGTGATATATGAGGTTTAGAAGTCAATAAACAGAAAATCTTTAAATATTTATAATCTAAATATTTCTCACGATGGAACATTAGACAAAGCCATAAGAGGCCTTTTCTACCTGTCATAAATATGACAGGTAGAAAAGTCATCATAAAGATAAAAGCATTTTGTGGGACCAATTCATCAACAAAGAAAATAAAAAGAGGATATATGAAACTATAGTGAAAAGTATCACTTTCTACAGTTGAGTGTTTTAGAAAGAGACGGGATTATGCCACAAAAATATTTTTTTGAGTAATTAAAGGTTTTATCTTTCTCAACAAACAGCTGACGCTCGAACTGTCGGATTTTCAATTGCATTTTAGACAAACAAGGAGACATGCCACACTTACAAGAAGTTCATATTATTGTTCCTTGGTGGCAGCACTATATGCAGAACGACAAAAAACCAAAATCTCAAGTTGTGTGGCATAGAGGCGGCTTTACCTATTGTGCAGGGTGTGCGGTGCACACGGGCGCCGGGATGTTGGGGGCGCCGAGCGCCAAAGAGCGGGTCGTTTACTTTGTTTCAGTATAGAATAAATGCTTTAAAATGATTAATGAAAAATTACATTGGCACCTATCGCGATTTATGGATTACCGCCCGCCCGACTGTCAGTCGGGCAAATGAAAACCAAGGTAATTCTACACCAGAACTCCTCTCTTCAACGTCGTCACCTATATTCTCTTCATCCTTGGTAGTGGAAGAAGACGAAGAACCTTTGTGCCGAAGCGTTCCCGGATAATATACTTCAAAATGATATAATGAATAATCTTGCCTTATGTCCACAGATTTTATCCGACAAACAGAGGATAATTTTAATGGAGCGTGGACCAGTACAAGCAAAACAGAGTTCTTATACTTTGAATAGTTCGAAAAGATCTTTTTCAAATCCGTATTGTACTAAAAAAATGTTAAATAATGAAACCGTTTTAAAAACTTGGCTGGTTTTCTCTAAACCGACTGATTCTGTTTATTATTTTCATTGTAAACTTTTTCATACTGATGTTACATCTTTTAATGATAAAATGGATTATAAAAATTGGCAGCATTTGTCTATAGTTTTAGAGCTTATGAAAAAAGCTTAGTGCACCTATCATGTCTTAGGAAACAAATTACATTAAAAACCGTTATTTTAAAAGGAAAGTCGGTAGATTTTTTGAATCAAGTTGTAATTGAACGAGAAAAAAAACGTTGGGTGGAAGTACTTGAACGAATAATCAACATAATTCATCTTTTAGCGAGGCAATGTCTGACTTTACGGGGAAAGCCTGAAAAAATTTACGATTCTGACAATCGTAATTTTTTAAGGTTAGTTGAATATACTTCTAATCTTGATAATGTGCTTGCAGAACATATTGCTCTAATTCAAATATCTGAGTCACGCCTAACTCATTATCTGGGCCATAATATTCAGAATGAAATAATAAATTTATTGAGAGAAAGAATAAAAAGAACTACATAATATTACTTTTGAATTAAAACAATCAAAATATTTTTTCAATTATTTTAGATTGCACTACAGATATTGATATTGCTCACAAAGAACAAAATATCGGTTGTCGTACGGTACGTTCTTTTAAATGCAAGTAGCAATAAGGCTGAAATAAAAACACATTTTCAAGGTTTTTTTTCTATTACAGATACTACTGGTCAGGGCTTAACTCAATTTTTGTTAAAATATTATTTAATCTCGAACGAAATTGACAAACCAGATATGCGTGGTCAAGGTTACGATAATGGGTTAAATATGAAGGGGAAGAATATAGGTTTACAACAACGAATTTAAGGCTTTGGTCACACGGGCGATTTTTACGGCGCCCATTGGTTTGACTACCTCCTCCACCAATTTTAGATGAAATCATTTATCTAAAATGGGTGGAGGAAGTAGTCAAACCAATGGGCGCCGTAAAAAATCGCTTGTGTGGCCAAAGCGTTAGACTTAAACCCGCGTGCATTTTATGTATCTAGTATTTTTTTTTTAAATAATCACAAAGTTCAAAATAAAATATCATTTATAGGTTTTTATTCCTAAAAATACTATTTACTTGTGTACTCAAACCTGTCAAATTTTCTCAACTAATTTTCAACCATACCTCATAGATAAAAAAGTTCATTTTTAATTAAATATTTTTAACAGATTTGGATAGGTTGTTCTGACGCCGTGAATACCTAGTGGCTCCCGACATCATTTAATATTGCACTATTTGCATCTGGATTTTTGTTTATATTATAAGCGTACCTAATACCCTATGTACTAGTACTAGGTAGGTACCTATTCGACTATTCCATTTTGACTGCGCGTCTACCAAAGGGCGCCAGGGCATCGACTGCACACGGGCGCTACATGGGCTAGAGACGCCTCTGGGCATAGCCCCTTCTCTTACTCAGGCACTCAGTTGTGAGGTATGGGAACTGAAAGAAAGAACACTGGTAAATCTGTCAACCAATGCCATACAAAGAAAATAAAATGAGGGTATACGAGACTGTAGTGCAAATTATCACTCTATATAGCTGTGAGGTATGGCCACTGAAAGAAAGAACACTGACAACCTGAAAAGCAACTGAAGTGGATTTTTGGAAATCAACAGGAAGATCTAGAAGAGAAACTAACTAAGGAAGATTACTAACTAACGCATTAAAGAAATAATGGGAACCAAACCAACAATCACAGATGACTTATCAACAAAACAAGTTATCTGGTTCGGACATATACAAAGAATAGAGGAACAACGAATACCAAAGGAAATGCTAAAGTGGCAACCAAAAGGACAGGGAAAACGGGGTAGACCGAGAACAAGTTGGAGAGAAGCAATAGACAAAGATCTGAGAGAAAGAAACAGAAGAGGAACTATCGAACAACCGGACGAAGTGGCGGTTGGAAGTCTAAAGTACCTGTTGTCACGGATAACTTAGAATTTCATAGAAAAGACCCAGAACAAGGGTTCTTGATAACATCGACGAAGACCTGAGAAATATGTGAATACCTGCTTGGCAGAGAAAGGCGATGGACAAAGACGACTGGAGAGAAATTATTGAGGAAGCTAGGATCTTGTGCTAGGACCCACACATGATTGTAAAGCCAGAATGATGATGATAAAGAAACTATGTATGTATGTATCGGTTTTAGAACGTCTTTCGACGTTGTTCGATGCTTAACTTCCACGTTCTTCTATCATCCCATTGGCCATCTCTAAGATCCCTTGTACTCATTGCTTTGGTTACCCCTTCTTTCCATGTCTTTTTGGGTCTTCATCGTTTTTTTGCGGTTTGGTGGTACCCACTGCATGATCTTTTTGGTCAATCTTGTGTCTTCCATTCTTTGAACATGACAATACCAATTCAACTATTCCCTCTCAATGTCTGTTGTTAAGTAACCATCTATTCTAATTCGTCGTCTTACTTCCTCATTTCGAACTCTTTCCCTATGGGATATACCTAACGATCTTCTAAACACATCCATTTCTACAGCTTCTAATTTTTTCCTGTTGTTCTCGGTTATTCTCCAAGTTTCTGCTCCGTAAAGTAGGCTGCTTTTAATAAGTGTTTCATATATATTGTATTTTCGCTGTATTCCTATTCCGATGAAGCTCCAAAGTATTCCATTTAGGCAGCCAATTGTTCTTCTAGCTGGTGTTACTCTTTTCTTTATTTCCTCATCGTCTGTTCCCGTTCTATCGAAGATTACTCCCAGGTACGTGTATTCACTACAGGATGTGATTTGTTCATTATCCTCTAGTTCGATATTGGATAACTCAGCTCCTATGGGTAGGTATTTAGTTTTTTCCACATTAATTTCCAAGCCCCACTTTTCATATTCCTCCTTTAGTTTTCTTGCCATATACTCTAGGTCGTCTTTATCATTAGCTATAGCTATGATGACTTGGTCATCAGTAATTTATGAGGTATATAAACAAACCTCTCCGAGGTCTATACCCATACCGTGGCATTTACGTTTCCACTGGTTTAGTGCTTTTGCAACATATATCTTGAACAAAGTTGGTGAAATACAGCAGCACTGGCGCAGACCATTGTTAACTATGAACTTTTTAGATAGTGTGTTGCCAATTTTTACTTGTGATGTAGAATTTTCATATAGATTTTTTAAGGCTTTGACTAGAGTGTAGCTGATATGTTAGTTTTTTGTAGTGATTTCCACAATTTAGTCACAGGAACGCTGTCGTATGCTTTACGGAGGTCAACAAACATGAGATAAGTCTCTTGATTGGTTGCTGTTTTTTTTTCATAAGGAAATTGCATAAGGAAACTAACTACAATAAAAATTCCAACATTATTTTGAGAAGTATTTATTAAACATTTGGTCCGATTGTTTTTTATTTTTATTTTAACATTTGCAAACATCATTCCAAAATTAGGAATAATATATTCCTTTCATTCCTATCGTATGGTGGTACCTACGTTTCCCATAATTTTATGCATATCTAATATTACACAACCTGCTGAAAACAAACTAAGGAAAATATGAGAATGTACAGTATTAAATCTATCAAATTTAGAACTTGGATCTAGATAAGTACAGTATAAAAGTAAAATTTTAATTTCTCTATATCGATATACCATATTGAACTTTTGCCCGGTTTACTGTTTCCCCCTTGCTAATTTTAAAATTTGTGTTTGTAGTTGTAGTTATAAAACATAAATTAGTTCAAACTTATTTTGTTTAGTTTTTTATTTCACGTACCTACCTATGTAATTCATTTTTGTTGTCTACATTCTTTATTCAGACATGTAGGTATTCAAATGCTTTTATAATGCCCGATTGTAGGTAGGTACCCCCATTTTTATGAAAAAAATTTCCAATGAGATACCTATTTCCATAATTTGTAAACTGAGTTCTAGGTTGTTTGCATTTTTTCCTTTTCTATCATAACTTTTTTGTTTGCTGAATTGCGGTTTCCTGTCTTAGATTCTGAACTTTCTGTTTGTAATCTTGTATCTCGTAAACCATGTATTTATTTCTTGCGCCCCTCTTTTAATATCTGTTGTTTATTTTAAATCGACGTTGTGGAGGTAAGAGCATTTAACTGGTGGAGGTAATAAATGGATTTTATCCTCCTGATATTTCCCTCCTTTAATATGGGGTTTTGGTAATTTTTCAAATCCTTTGAAAATATCTTCTGTTCTTTGTTTAGTTCCATTAGCAGGATCTTTTTCATTTGAATTACTAATAGTATCTATATTAGCTATTAGGGGGCGTTCAGGTATTACGTAATGCGATTTTTGAAGATTTTTGACCCCCCTCCCCCAACCTGCGTTACGTAATACTTGAACGGCCCCTATCACTTCTTCTCTTCTAATTTTTTAGAATTCATTTGAAAATAATTAGACATCGCATACCGCATCCATATTTTGTGATTTGGTTTCCACCTCTATTTTTAACAAAGCTATTCCAAAGGGCCTAACCGGGTAAGATGGTGAAAAGTGCCCCCAGCTCGATTTAAATTTCATATAGGCCACTTTTTAGCACATATAGAGGAACTCACTTTCTGAAATTTTTATCCCCCTAGGTGGTCACGTGACCCCCTAGAGCCTAATTAGGCTTTTTATGTTTTTATTTTTTATCTCAGCCGCATCAAGAGCTAGCCAAAAACTTTATTTAAAAAAATTGTAAGTTTCAAAAAGATCTATACGAATTTTTTTTTTTAATTTTTTGGCGGGAAATTCGAATTTTTAGAACAATTTTAAACTTTTAAATAACTCTGAAATAAAAACTAAGACACTCGTTTTTACGAAAATCAATTATAATGTGTATTTTTGCACAATCCTTCACTCTGAATTTTTTCAGATTTTTAAAATTGGTGAAACGTACCTTTATAAATAAAAAACCGCATTTTTTCGGTTTTTTTTTTCGTTTTTTGATACAATTTTATACATATTTTTCAAAAAAGGCAGCACTGTCACTAGAGTAGGTAAAAAACTGAAAAATAATTGGGGTTTGCTTAATAAAAATTTTTTGTAACGCCATCCATTTTCAAGATACAGGGCGTTGAAGAAAACAAAATTTTACACATTTTTTACGATTTTGCTGAAACTACTGGCAACATTGTAATAAAACTTGGCTGGATTTAAGAGGTAGTTATTGTTCATGTTTTGACATACAATTAAGGATTTGATATTCATCGTTGGCTCGCATAGGGGTAATGGTCTGAACTTTTTAAAGAATAAAGATAGTACGCCACTGACATATTTCAAATTAACAATCGTTTTTGAATTTCTCGTTAAATTTTGTGACAAAAAATGTGTCTTCTTATTTTTTTATACGACGCGCCATTTTTATTCAAAAAATAAAAGATCTTAACCCTTACAAAGTATTCGAACTTCTAGTACTACATCTACATATTAGTTTCTACATCTACATAATAAACTCGTACATCCATTATCAAAATTAATTCGAATACTTTGGAAGCGTTAAGATATTTTATTTTTTGCAGCAAAACGGCGCGTCGTATGAAAAAATGAGAAGATAGATTTTTTATTGCAAATTGAACGAGGAATTCAAAAATGATTGTTAATTTGAAATATGTCAGTGGCATACTATCTTTTTTTCTTTGAAAAGTTCAGACCATTACCCCTATGCGCGCCAATGATGAATATCAAATCCTTAATTGTATGTCAAAACATGCACAATAACTACCTCTTAAAACACGCCAAGTTTTATTACAATGATGCCAGTAGTTTCGGCAAAATCGTAAAAAATATATAAAATTTTGTTTTCTTCAACGCCCTGTATCTTGTAAATGGATGGCGTTACAAAAAATTTTTATTAATCAAACCCCAATTATTTTTCAATTTTTTACCTATTCTAGTGACGGTGTTAAATTTTTTGAAAAATATGTATAAAATTGTATCAAAAAACGAAAAAAAAAACCGAAAAATGCGGTTTTCTATTTTTAAAGGTACGTTTCACCAATTTTAAAAATCTGAAAAAATTCAGGGTGAAATATTGTGCAAAAATAATAAAAAAAAAAGTTTTCGGCTAGGTACGAATTGATTTACCGACGGTTCAATGATGTGTCTTAATATTTCGCACCTCAAGTGCCGAGCTACAGAAGTGCCATCTACTCTGATGACCAGGAAGTATAAACACCTTAGACAAGGAAAGAGAGAGGACGAGTAATCCTTGACCAAAAGTGAAGCCAAACTGACACCAGAGATTTTGATCATCGACGTATCTTTGGGGTATTGTTATACATTGAGTATTTAAAATAAAAACATGAAATGTATTTAAAATGAAGAATTTTTGTACGGTAAATGTTTTATTAAGTTGCTCATATTACGTACATATGTTTCAATACATACATATGTTTTTATTACGAATTTTAGATGATGATTTACTTTATTTTTTATGAAATTTTAACCTTCAACGAACACCCACCACTGGCAACCCATTGTTATTTTTGACGTGACCGCCATGTTTCTGGTGACAAACAAACCAAAAACTGGCTTCACTTTTGGAACGTGTGTTTTAAATGAGTGTTACCCGTCCTCTCTTTTTTCCTTGTCTAAGATAAACACGACTCGAAAAGAGAAGTTTTCCACAAGCTTTTGAGCTGTATTAAAAGTTGCCTGCATGCAGGGCTTCGGCAAAAGCTTTGCCAATGCCAGATTTTATATACCAAATAAATGGTGTAGGATCACATCGTTAAATCCTCATTAAATCACATTATAATTTATTTTCGTAAAAACGAGTGTCTTATTTTTTTTTCAGAGTTTTTTAAAAGTTTAAAATTGTTCTAAAAATTCGAATTTCCCGCCAAAAAAACTAAAAAAAATTTTTCATATAGATCTTTTTGAAACTTAAAACTTTTTTAAATAAAGTTTTTGGCTAGCTCTTGATGCGGCTGAGATAAAAAATAAAAACCTAAAAAGCCTAATTAGGCTCTAGGGGGGTCACGTGACCACCTAGAGGGATAAAAATTTCAGAAAGTGAGTTCCTCTATATGTGCGAAAAAGTGGCCTATATGGAATTTAAATTGGGTTGGGGGCACTTTTCACCATCTTACCCGGCTAGCCCTTTGTTCTTGAATTTGTAGAAACCACCATGTCACTGCGATTTCAAGGTTATTGTCTATCATCAGCTATGCATTGCATCGATTTCTACAAACTCAAATCTGGAGAAAAGCAAATTCCCCATATAAAGATCAGAAAGAATACAGCAGAGCAGTGAAATCATTGTTGTTCTGGTATAGTCGACACTTGGTGTAGACAAAAAGTATAATAATATGTTAACAATGGTGGTGAATGGTGACTTCCGATTACAGCAGTAAAATAACTGTTATTTCACCTTAAGACTCGGTACCTAGCTGGAATATAGGAAATTATAGAAGTTATATGAAATTATTATAAAAACCCAAAATTGAAAACAAGGCACTCTTTGAGGGGTTCATTTGAACAACTAATCATTATTTTTATTTCTTGTATATGATGATCTAGGTTGTAATATTTATAACCAACCATATTTTGGTTGCGATTTCGTAGTATGAACTCGTTGAATATTTCTTAGAGCTAGGGGAGACATGGCGGAAGTCATCGGTGGTGCAGTTTGTAGTTTATCCTTTTCCTACAACAAATATTAATGTGATCAGATTTAAAAAATGAAAGCTGCTACTATGACTTACGTCTGCAAAAGTTACAACATGCTTTGGTCCAGATTTTACTTTTTCTGGAGTCTTCGTACTTTCATGCTCGGGTTGTTCTTCCTTCGTTAAAGCTGCCACCTCTGCATCTGCTTCAGACTCCAATTCTGAACTGGACCTCTCCACCTTTTCTTCAGTGTTTGTATCATCTTTGGTCTTGGGAACTTCTTCACAAGTAGCTGTATCACCATCGATGGATTTATTAACATCTTCAGTAGAAGATTCTACTTCCTTTGAATCTGAAGATCCTTTTTTCACCATTTGTGGCGTGGTAATTGGACTAGGTGATCTTCGTATAGCTGATTCGTTAACTGGACTAGCTACAGTAGCTTCTACATTTATTGGTTCTGGTGTTTTTCTTGCTGGACTAATAGGTGTTGGAGATTTTATAATATCAGAAGTAGATTTTGGGCTCTTGGGTGGTTCTGGAGTACTTTTTGGACTCTTTGGTGCAGGACCTCTGCTTGGACTTCCTTTAAGGCTGCTTTTCTTAGGTGACTGTGGGTCTTTTAATAATACTTTAGGTATGGGACTGGTCGGTCTAGGTATAGATATAGCTTCTTCTTTTGATATATCATCAATTATTGATTTTTCATCTTCTGACAGATTCCAATCCTCACCAAGAACATCTTCAACATTAGTTTTACGTTTGGAGTCAATGTACGAATCAATGGATTTCTTTCCTGGGCTTCCAGACTCTTCTAGAGGAGGGGACACTATTATCGGAGGTGAGGTAATAGTATCCTGTGAATAGTCAGTTTCTGATATGTTAATATCCTTCAGGATTTGATCTAGGGAGTCAGACGAGGATGAGTCTTCAGATTGTTTCATGCTTGGCACTGGAGAAGCTTTGGCGCTATCAAATTCAATAAGATCTTTCTCTTCTTTAGTAAGTTTTGCAACCGCAGGAGATGTTTCTTTTGTAGCATTAGTTTTAGGTGGATCAATTGAGATGGTAGGTGTAGCTGCTGTTGGTGTCGGTTTTTTTACTGTTATATGGGGACTCAAAGCATATATCTTCTTTCCTTTTTCTAAAAACAGAAAGTATACGAAATAAATGTATGTGAAAAACATGGACTAAAAATGAATATAAAAAAGGCTAAGAACTAAGAAAACAAATATACAAACACATTTGGAAAATGTATCGGTAGAAAGGGTTGATAAATACAAATAACTCGGAACCTGGATTTCAGAAAATAATAATCAAACAACAAAAATATGTGCCAGGATAGAAATAGCAAGGAATGCGTTTGTAAAAATAAAAACAATTCTCTGCAACAAAGACCTTCGATTAGAACTGAAAGCAGTGTTGCCAACCTTCAAGCGAGCTTTTTCCCTCAACTTACCCTAAAATTCCCACTTTTATGAAAAAATTCCCTACCGTTTACAAAATCGGTAATTTCCCTCATTTTTTCTAAATATTTTAGAATTTGGACTGGAACAAAAATTCCCTTTTGAGTTCATTTTTTCTCTTCTTACCTTTTTAACTGTTAAAAAATCCCGCAAAAAGGGAAATTTCCCTCAGGTTGGCAACACTGACTGAAAGTAAAAGCTCTGAGATGCTACTTGTTTTCGGTACTGCAATAGTCCAGGGCGGATCTGTTTTGAGATGGATGTTGAGAGGTGACTCTAATTTTTGTTGCAGAAATTACTTGGAATTAACCCATATAATAATAATTGAGTTAGCCTCCCACTCAAAAAGGTCCGGAACATTGTTTAAATAATCAAAATGTCAAAACATGAACGAAAAATTCGATTTTTTTCTTCGTTTTTTGATTATAACTTTAAAAGTATTAACTTCCAAGAAAAGTTGCACTAAAATAAAAGTTGCGTAATTAAATTTCCTAAAATATAAGATTGGTTAAACATTTTTTAAATTTTTATCCTTGTTGCAAAATAGCACTAATTGCGAAGAATACATAAATAACAAGTATTCGCATTTTACGTTTTTCAACCATTTCTGCTACACTTAGGACGGTTTAATGATTTTGCAAAAAATTTTTCAATCCAGCTTTCGCAAAAAAAATTTATTTTTTTAAAATGTTGCAGGACTGAAAATAAAGCAGATCTGTTAATTACCACGGCATCAGGAATTTTTTTAAATAAACATTAATTTTTGGTGCTAAGCGCAGGACAGCGGTGTTCGATTCACACAAGTTGATTTCCACCAAAATTTCTTCCAATCTTTACCTGTGATATTATTTTCTTACTGTATATTTTGTTGTATGTTCATATTTTAATTCCACAAAAATCAAACTAATTTGACAAATTGAAGAGTCTCAGATGCAGAATCCACCAAAAATGGTAAATAGTTATTTAAATCTGAGACTATTCGTTTTGAAAGTTCTTTCTGGTACATCCTTAATCTGTGACTTTTTCAATTAATAAGACCGCAGACGACGAATATAGAAAACAAAAAGGAAACGATCACATTCCGCTTTCATTCGTCTAGGAAAAAAGGACAGAAGAGGAACTTTCAGTACTCAAATCCGAGTAAAGATAGAAAAATAAGAAAAAACAAGCAAAACCATCATTTAGTTATCAAACTAATTTGATTATTGTTTGTGAAAAATTGTTTAAACAATTGCATATGTTTAAAAATAATACACTTTTATTTTATAAGTTAAAATATATGAACAAAGAAAGTTTTTGCTAAAAAAAGTATTTCAAAGGACAGAGTATGTGTTTTTATTTTGTAATAAACAAATTTATTTATTTATTTCGAAATGTACTAAAAATTAAAATTTATCAATCATTATCTAAGGTCATTGGAATGACCAATCAGAGCGAACGTAATCGTTGTCCTGCGCGTAGCACCAAAAATTAATGTTTATTTAAAAAAGTTCCTGACGACGTGGTAGTTAACCGATTTAAATTTTGCAAATTGCAAATGAAAGGTACAGTATTATTTTATATGTAACAAAAAAATTCAACTTGCTGTCTGCTTTATTTTCAGTGCTGCAACATTTTGAAAAAATTAATTTTTTTTGCGAAAGCTGGATTGCAAAATTTATTTTGCAAAATCTATTAAACCGATCTTAATGAAATTTACAGTATTGTTTTATCATATCATAAAATTTTTCTGGGTGAAATATGAAGGTCCTAAGTGTAGCAAAAATGGTTGAAAAACGTAAAATGCGAATACTTGCTTTTTTATCGGTTTTTCGAAACTATTGTTATTTTGCAACAAGGGTGACAATTTTTAAAATTTTCAGTTAATCCTATATTGTAGGAAATTTAATTACGCAAGTTTTATATTAGTGCAACTTTTATAGAAAATGAATATTTTTATAGTTATAATCAAAAAACCAAGAAATAAATCGAATTTTTCCTTAATTTTTTGACATTTTGATTATTTAAACAATGTTCCGGACCCTTTTGAGTGGGAGGATAACTTAAATATTATTCAAAAATGATTAATTTTTTTCAATTTCGTTGCAACACGAAACTACAGCCGCATCATTATTCCAGTTCAATCCGAGAGTGCAGCAAGCACCTCTACCGGTTTCGAAACTTATTAGTCTCTCATCAGGGGGCACATATGCTGCTCTCTCTGACCCAACTAAGACAAACCCCGGCGTGCAGTCCCGGATTGCAACGAACGAAATGGCCCTAGGAAAAAACTAAGTTTTCAATCTAATAGCACATCAAACAACATCCAAAAATGTTATTCTATATCGTACCAGACTGAAAACAATGGGAACCTTCTCTGGTAACACCTCTGTATAATGTATAATCCCTCTGGGGCTCAGTGGAGAACGTTGTTCAGATGGAAACGCCAATAGCGATAAAGGAATTTATTTATAGAACCGACACTAGGGTATTTTTACCCCGGGAGAACTTTTGAACACTGACTGGTTACTGGTACGCGTTTAGTTGAAGACTGATGAAGACTCTATTTGAAGTTACATCTTGACTGCTTAAGTTGATTCTTGAGAATGATTCTAAATGTGTCTTATTTCTCAGCGGTGGCACTTAGTATTGGTGTCAAGCCACGCGCTGAGTATATTTACAAATATTGAGAACAAAGAAATATATTTGATCATCAAATTAAATATTGCAATTGCCCGAATTATTGTTTACAGTTTACAATTCGTGAACTAAATTAGTAACCCGTACATGTATTATACCATAACAAATTGGCTCATGTGATATACGGGGTGATAAAAATATACTGTTCAATATCGGATATGAATAATGAATGTTTGATATTGGACAAACTCCAAGGCTTCTACAATTTGTAAGCCATAACGGGTGCTGAGACTAAGGAAGATGAAGGAATTTTACAATTTGTAATTCACGTCCAATCTGTCCAGCGCTGTAAAGTTCCAACGAGAATGGTTCCTTTCGTACTCAATCGGAGTAAACATGTAAATCAAAAATGAATAACCATTTTCAATTTCGTTGCAACACGAAACTACAGCCGCATCATTATTCCATTTCAATCAGAGAGTGCAGCAAGCACCTCTACCGGTTTCGAAACTTATTTATCTCTCATCATTAGTTCATTGCAATCCGTGACTGCACGCCGGGGTTTGTCCTAGTTGGGTCAGAGAGAGCAGCATAATGTGCCTCCTGATGAGAGACTAATAAGTTTCGAAACCGGTAGAGGTGCTTGCTGCACTGCCTGATAGAACTAGAATAATGATGCGGCTGTAGTTTCGTGTTGCAACGAAATTGAAAATGGTTATTCATTTTTGATTTACATGTTTACTCCGATTGGAGTACGAAGGGAACCATTCTCGTTGGAACTTTACCGCGCTGAGCAGATGGGACGTGAATTATAAATTGTAAAATTCCCTCATCTTCCTTAGTCTCAATATCCGTTATGGCTTGCAAATTGTAGAAGCCACGGAGGTGTAACCAGAGAAGGTTCCCATTGTTTTCAGTCTGGTAGGATGTAGAATATCATTTTTGGATGTTGTCTTATGTGCTATTAGATTGAAAACTTAGTTTTTTTTTCGAATATTATTATATGAGTAATTTTCAAGCAATTTCTGCAAAAAATATGAGTCACCTCAACATCCAAATGTACTAATATTTTTACAGATGCGCCCTGGTCTATAAGCACTTGAAAGCTGGACAATTGAAGCAAGAACACATAAGTAAGTTACAGTCATTTGAAATATTTTGTTACAGAAGGATGCCTAGAATAGCATGGATACAGAAGAAATCGAAGACGGAAGTATTGCGAGAAATGGGCAAATATGATATAGTGAACATAATAAAATTAAGAAAGTTACCATATATCTGGGACAGGTACAGTGGAACCCCGATAAGTCGGCCTCCGATAACCCGGAAGTCCGGCTAACCCCGGTTTTCATCGGACAAAGCAAACAATTTTAACTTTGACTGAGTTTTTTTTTACCAAGAAATAAACAATATCGTATACAACTGTACGTGATTTAGATGTACTGTGCATATAGTCCAGAGAAATAAGATTTTTCTCGTGACACATCCCCCTCCAGGCCGAAACCAAATTTTTTGAGTAGTATGGACATCTATAATAATAACCTATATGTTTCTTGCAGCCGATTTTGATGATATACATAGTTATAAACAAATGAAAATCAAAAAAACGGTAAATTTTCGCTTTTTTCGTCTATAACCAAAAAGTTAAGCATTTTTAACAAATTTGAGAGTAAGAAACCCATAAATCGTCTAAAAAGTTTCAATATGGCGTTCGCTGAATATGTTTATCCTTATTGGCTGCTTAGAAAATTGCAAAATAAATCATAAATTTTGAGTTTTTATAAATATTCATATATGTATCTTATGTAAAAATTAACTTAGAACCTTCTTATTACACGAATTGCTGAGACTTGTGATGCTTAAATTATATTTTAAATTTCAAAGCAATTAGTCAAATAGTTTAAAAGTTATTTAATTTGTTTTTCCCAAATTCATTTTTTTTGCAATAGTATAAGTCAGAAAATTATGAGGTTACAGTAAGATTTCTGACAGTTTATGGAAGAAGAAAATTTATACTACTGACTTAATAAAAAAAAAAATGACCAAAAATTAATTTTAAACAGTGTAAAATTATTTTGCAAGAACACGTCGAATTTTTGCTTACTTATAAACAATTAGGATAACTTTTTAACCGTTACCCGTAGAAAAATTATTTTTTCAGATTTGGAAAGACTGAATTTTTATACACATTTAGAAAGAAAAACAATTGTCCTAGGACAATTAGGGACGAAGTTAGCCCCCCTTTTTTTTAATTCACCTGTTTTTGCAAAATAATTTTGCAGTATTTAGAATTATTTTTTGTCATTTCTTTTTAATCAAATTAATAGTATAAATTTTCTTCTTTCATAAACTATCCAAAGTATTAGTGTAACTTCACCATTTTCTGACTTATAGCGTTGCAAAAAAAATTAATTTGGGATAAACAAATTAAATAACTTTTAAACTATTTGACTAATTGCTTTAAAATTTAAAATATAATTTAAGCACCACAAGTCTCAGCAATTCGTGTAACAAGAACGTTCTAAGTTAATTTTTACATAAGTTATGAATATTTATAAAAACTCAAAATTTATTATTTATTTTGCAATTTTCTAAGCAACCAATAAGGATGGACATATTCAGCGAACGATATATTGAAGTCTTTTATACGATATATGAGTTTCTCACTCTAAAATTTGTTTAAGATACTTAACTTTTTGGTTATAGACGAAAAATGCGAAAATTTACGGTTTTTTGATCTTCATTTGTTTATAACTATGTATATCATCAAAATCGGCTGCAGTAAACGTATAGATTATTATTATAGATGTCCATACTACTCAAAAAATTTCGTTTCGGCCTGGAGGGGGTTGTGTCACCAACATGATATTTTTTTTCTTATTTCTCTGGACTAATATGTATTTCATGTTTTTGCAATTATAATGAGTATTTGTTTATTATTTATATGTATTTTATTAATGTTTACCCTATTCTCCGGCTAACCCGGATATTCGATAACCCGGATCTGCGGCGGTCCCGATTAATCCGACTTATCGAGGTTCCACTGTAATATGAAAGAGCGATATGAAATGCTAAGACTGATTATGTAGAGAAAGATAAAAGGAGGAAGGAATATAGGAAGAAGAAGAGTGTAATGGTTGAAACATTTGGGGACTGGTTTAAATGCAATTCCATAGAACTCTTCAGAGCAGCGGTAGATAGGATAAAGATAGTTATGATGATATCCAACTTCCGATTGGAAGATGGCACTTAAAGAAGAAGATCCCAAATTTCTCAAAAATATTTTTTACAGCAGGATTTCTTACCTCCAGTAATTAATCCCACCATTTCTGATCCACTCAGATCTGGTAATGTTATAGGAGTTACTGGCGTAGTTGCCCTTGATAGGTTTTCAGGGCTCTTTGACGATATTCGTCTCGCTTCCTCGATGGCTCGTTGTAAATTCTGCTGTTTCTTTAAGGAATCTTTTCTATGGCATCGACCAATTTGAGACCTACAAAGAACTAGGAAGAGTTTACTTATAACATCGCTGGTTAAGTTGGATGTTGATCATTAGTACTTACGCTATCTGAGCACTCTTTACTACTTGTCTCCACTTGACAGTGTTCGTGTCCAGGACCGCCAGTTTGGCTATTCTTCGGAATCTGCAAATAATAAAAAAATATTGAATTAATCGTCTACATTTTTTATAAGATTGATCTAATCTGAGAAGAGTAAGTTATTTGTCCCGGTATGTCACAACAGATAAATATTCAAAATCTCTAAAAATATGAGATTAAGAAATTTCTAAAAGTAAAAGACGGTTTTTGCTTGCTTTCGATTAAGAGGGATGCACAATCGCTGGACAGCTGTTTCTGCCAATGCAGGCTTCCTCAACAGCGCTAGCGTGCACATCTCTGAAGCGAAAACGAGCCAGCCCATCTATTTAAGGTAAATTTCAAAGATCATTTGAAATACACATTGGGACGCAATTCAGCGACATCTCTTAAATAAACTGAAAGGTCTCAGATGCAGAATCTACCATTATATGTAATACAAATTGAAATGATAAATAATTATTTAAATCTGAAACTTTTCTTGTTGGAAATTCTTTCTGGTACATCCTTTTTCTGCGTCTTTTACATTTTACAAGACAGCAGACGACGAATATAGAGAACAAAATGGACTCCACTATATATGCAGTCACATTCCGTTTTCATTCGTCTAGGAAAAGGACAGAAAGAAACTTCCTAGTACTCAAATCTGAGTAAAAATAGAAAAGTAAAAGACGGTTTTTGTTTGCTTCCGATTCATAGGGATGCACAATCGCTGGACAGCTGTTTCTGTCATTGCAGGCTTCCTCAACAGCGCTAGCGTGCACACCTCTGAAGCGAAAACGAGCCAGCCCATCTATTTAAGGTAAATTTCAAAGATCATTTGAAATCCACATTGGGACGCAATTCAGCGACATCTCTTAAATAAACTGAAAGGTCTCAGATGCAGAATCTACCATTATAATACAAATTGAAATGATAAATAATTATTTAAATCTGAAACTTTTCTTGTTGGAAATTTTTTCTGGTACATCCTTTTTCTGCGTCTTTTACATTTTACAAGACAGCAGACGACGAATATAGAGAACAAAATGGACTCCACTATATGCAGTCACATTCCGTTTTCATTCGTCTAGGAAAAGGACAGAAAGAAACTTCCTAGTACTCAAATCTGAGTAAAAATAGAAAAGTAAAATACGGTTTTTGTTTGCTTTCGATTCATAGGGATGCACAATCGCTGGACAGCTGTTTCTGTCATTGCAGGCTTCCTCAACAGCGCTAGCGTGCACATCTCTGAAGCGAAAACGAGCCAGCCCATCTATTTAAGGTAAATTTCAAAGATCATTTGAAATCCACATTGGAACGCAATTCAGCGACATCTCTTAAATAAACTGAAAGGTCTCAGATGCAGAATCTACCATTATACATAATACAAATTGAAATGATAAATAATTATTTAAATCTGAAACTTTTCTTGTTGGAAATTCTTTCTGGTACATCCTTTTTCTGCGTCTTTTACATTTTACAAGACAGCAGACGACGAATATAGAGAACAAAATGGACTCCACTATATGCAGTCACATTCCGTTTTCATTCGTCTAGGAAAAGGACAGAAAGAAACTTCCTAGTACTCAAATCTGAGTAAAAATAGAAAAGTAAAAGACGGTTTTTGTTTGCTTTCGATTCATAGGGATGCACAATCGCTGGACAGCTGTTTCTGTCATTGCAGGCTTCCTCAACAGCGCTAGCGTGCACACCTCTGAAGCGAAAACGAGCCAGCCCATCTATTTAAGGTAAATTTCAAAGATAATTTGAAATCCACATTGGGACGCAATTCAGCGACATCTCTTAAATAAACTGAAAGGTCTCAGATGCAGAATCTACCATTATAATACAAATTGAAATGATAAATAATTATTTAAATCTGAAACTTTTCTTGTTGGAAATTCTTTCTGGTACATCCTTTTTCCGCGTCTTTTACATTTTACAAGACAGCAGACGACGAATATAGAGAACAAAATGGACTCCACTATATGCAGTCACATTCCGTTTTCATTCGTCTAGGAAAAGGACAGAAAGAAACTTCCTAGTACTCAAATCTGAGTAAAAATAGAAAAGTAAAAGACGGTTTTTGTTTGCTTTCGATTCATAGGGATGCACAATCGCTGGACAGCTGTTTCTGTCATTGCAGGCTTCCTCAACAGCGCTAGCGTGCACACCTCTGAAGCGAAAACGAGCCAGCCCATCTATTTAAGGTAAATTTCAAAGATCATTTGAAATCCACATTGGGACGCAATTCAGCGACATCTCTTAAATAAACTGAAAGGTCTCAGATGCAGAATCTACCATTATATGTAATACAAATTGAAATGATAAATAATTATTTAAATCTGAAACTTTTCTTGTTGGAAATTCTTTCTGGTACATCCTTTTTCTGCGTCTTTTACATTTTACAAGACAGCAGACGACGAATATAGAGAACAAAATGGACTCCACTATATGCAGTCACATTCCGTTTTCATTCGTCTAGGAAAAGGACAGAAAGAAACTTCCTAGTACTCAAATCTGAGTAAAAATAGAAAAGTAAAAGACGGTTTTTGTTTGCTTTCGATTCATAGGGATGCACAATCGCTGGACAGCTGTTTCTGTCATTGCAGGCTTCCTCAACAGCGCTAGTGTGCACACCTCTGAAGCGAAAACGAGCCAGCCCATCTATTTAAGTGAAATTTCAAAGATCATTTGAAATCCACATTGGGACGCAATTCAGCCACATCTTTTAAATGAACTGAAAAGTCTTAGATACAGAATCCACCATTATAATAAAAGTTGAAATGGTAAATAATTATTTTTCCACCTACCTCTACCGAAAGTATACTTTTCCGGACCTGGTAGGGAGCAAAGTTGTACTTTTCCTCCCTAGGGAGGAAAAGTAAAAGTGACGTCATGGTATTTCATTCATGAAATATATCTTATTGACGCCCTGTACAATATCTATTTTCTATTACGTAAGTATCGATACATTTTAAAGTTTATTTATAAAACATCCTGTATTTTGCAGAATGGTAAAAAACAGTAAATTGTTATTTTTATTTAACAATGTTTACATTAATAATTTGACTTATATTTGACAGCTGACAGGTATATTGTACCTACTTGTTAGTTTTAGTTCTAATAAATTTTGTTGGTTAGTTACATAAATAAATTAAGTAAAAATGATAAAATGACTTGTTATTTGAGGAAGGTGGAAAAACCATATGTATAACATGGGAGTAAAGTGCCTTTTCCTCCCTTGAATGATTACTGCCCTCCGCTACGCGTCGGGCAGTAAACTTCATTCTCGGGAGGAAAAGTAGCACTTTCCTCTCTTGTTATACAAATAGTTATAAATCTGAAATGTAGCGAATAAAAACAAAAACTGACTTTATCTTTTTTAAATTTGAAACTTCTCTTGGAAATTTTTTCTGGTACATCCTTAATCTGCGACTTTTACAATTTATAAGACCGCAGACGACGAATATAGAAAACAAGCAGGACTCCACTATATGCAGTCACATTCCGTTTTCATTCTTCTAGGGCAGTGGTTGGCAAACTTTTAGCCAAAGAGCCAAATATGAAAATTACAACAATTTAAAAAAAATGGGAGCCAAATCTTCTTGTTCAGCAAACTTTTATTATTCTAAATAAAAGTAAAGGGTCTAGTCAGTCGGTTAAGATAGTGAAAAATGCTCCCAGCGATATTCCAAAAATAAAAGAATGTTCTACATCAAAAATTATTGGACCAAAAAATGTTTAAAGGCCTAGTCCCATCCATAACCCCCCAAAAAATTAAAATGTGTTTTTTGTTTTTTTGGTGATACCTTCGTTTCTAACCATCGTAGAAACTTATATTTTCTTTCGTTTTGTAGGGGTTTATTTCCTACAACACTGTATTTTTTACAAAATTTTTGGCGCAATATCCAATTTTTTTTAATGTTGATGTGTAGAACCGAATAGGAAAAGAACAGGAAACGTGAGCTTTTTTAGCTGATCATAAGAATCAGGAATATTATTTCAAGCGATGAAAATGATTATGTCTTCCTTCTCCAGGTCATTCAAAGCAGACTACTTCTTGTGTTGTGAATATTTTTTCTTCTCCAATATTTCTAATTCAACACAAAGACGTTCGCATTTAGAGCGCCATACCTCCTTGATTCTTAAATCCAGATATTGTATTTCAAAGCCATTAATGCCAATTTCAAAAGTAGAAAATTTCAACTCGGTTGTTGTAGCATTAAGAGGATCTTTGACAAATGCTAAAGTTTGTAAGTTTGATAAAAGCTAATTTATCAGAATAAGATGCAATGTTTTTCCTACCAATTTTTTTAAAGGAAAATAATATTATTGCACTTTCCGTGAATATTTGTGCCAGAGCCGCACCTAAGGACCCAAAGAGCCACATGCGGCTCCGGAGCCGCACTTTACCGACCACTGGTCTAGGAAAAGGACAGAAAGAAACTTCCTAGTACTCAAATCTGAGTAAAGATGGTTGTAAAATGGTGAAAAGTAAAGGACGGTTTTTGCTTGCTTTCGATTCAGAGGGATGCACAATCGCTGGACAGCTGTTTCTGCCTTACAGGCTTCCTCACCAGAGCTAGCGTGCACACCTCTGAAGCGAAAACGAGCCAGCCCATCTATTTAAGTGAAATTTCAAAGATCATTTGAAATCCACATTGGGACGCAATTTAGCGACATCTTTTAAATGAACTGAAAAGTCTCAGATACAGAATCCACCATTATAATAAAAATTGAAATGGTAAATAATTATTTAAATGTGAAACTTTTCTTGTTGGAAATTCTTTCTGGTACATCCTTAATCTGCGACTTTTACAATTTATAATACAGCAGACGACGAATATAGAAAACAAAAAGGACTCCACTATATGCAGTCACATTCCATTTTCATTCGTCTAGGAAAAGGACAGAAAGAAACTTCCTAATAGTACTCAAATCTAAATAAAGATAGAAAAGTAAAATACGGTTTTGGTTGCTTTCGATTCAGAGGGATGCACAATTTCTGGACAGCTGTTTCTGCCTTACAGGTTTCCTCAGAAGAGGTTCACACCTCTGAGGCGAAAACGAGCCAGCCCATCTATTTAAGGTAAATTTCAAAGATCATTTGAAAGCCACATTGGGACGCAATTCGGCGACATCTTTTAAATGAACTGGAAAGTCTCAGGTGTAGAATCCATCATTATAAGAAAAATCGAAATGGTAAATGATTATTTAAATATGAAAATTTTCTTGTTGGAAATTATTTCTGGTACATTCTTAATCTGCGACTTTTACAATTTATAAGACGACGAAAGAAATTTCTATTTTTTTCTTCTGCTTCGCTACAGGTTTTCCATATTGTAAAGATATTATATCCACTTCTTTTGTAATTATCTATCTTATCGGGAGTCGAGTACGATAATTCAAGCAATACGGTTGGATTTTGTGTTCGAGAGAACTGGTTACGGTTAGTTACAAAAACGTTTGGTATTTGGTGTTGTGAATATGACTAAAAGTGAAAAAACGGTCCCACCAGATAGAGGAAAACAAGATGTAGAAGAGAACAACACGGAAATGATGATGACGGACGAGGAAGGTAACAGGAACAAGAGAAAAAGAGAGGAAAATAATCAGGTTGAAATACAAAATAATAACAAATCTAATAATAGCAAAATAGAGGTAAGTACACCTAATACTAATATATCTGAAAGGCCAATAAATTTTTATTCTGCCGCGGATGCCGGTCCATATTATGTATTCGTTCAGAATAACCACGGCCACATCGGGAGGCTTCACCGTATTGGATCTGCGAGGGTGATTATGGGAGCGGTCCCAGAAATTAAAAATAATATTCTAAGAATGGATGTGGTAGGTATTAACAAAATCAAAGTTGAATTAAATTCTTACAGTAGCGCTAATTTATTAATAAGGCCAGAAAAGTTGAAAGAAAAAGGATACGAGGCGTATGTACCCACATTTTTTACCCAAAAAAAAAGGAGTCATTAAACAAGTTGATATTGAATTATCAGAATCGGAATTAGGCCAGATCATTAAACCTAAATTTGGAAATAATTTTGAAGTTTTATATGTAAAACGAATGAAAAGAAAAAATGGTGAACAAGAAATCATTACACCGACAATTATTGTTACATTTAAAGGACAAATGATACCATCACAAGTAATTATAGAAAAACTTATTTATGATGTAGAAATCTATATTCCAAGGGTCGTTCAATGCAATAAATGCCTACGGTACAACCACGTTGCTGGCCAGTGTAGAGGAAGGGTGAGATGCGTATTTTGTGGGGGTGAACATGAAGCCGATGAGTGTGACCAAAAGGAGGAACCAAAATGTGTTTTATGTGGTGAAAATCATGCAGCAAAGGATAGAAAAAACTGTAATGAATTTTCAAAACAAAAATCGGTTAAGAAAATGATGGTAACTGAAAACATTTCATACACAGAAGCTAAAGATAAATACGAAAACAGCTACGCAACCGTAGCCAAAAATAAACGAGACAGTCCATATTATACAGCGGTCATAAATAAAAAAAGGCGTATTGAAAACAATAACAATAGATCAGGTTATTCAGAAGAACATAAAAAAATTATTGAAATTCCAAGATCATCAGCTTCAGTGGAATTTGAACAATATACAAGCATACCAAATTATAGATGCCAGGCCGAAGAGACACAAAATATAAATCAAGAAATGAAGGACTTCATGTTACACATGATTAAGAATATTTTACAAAAATACTTTCAAGTTTCACCAGATCAAAAATTGTTAGAGTCACTTAAAATAGATGTAAACCAGAGTCTTATATCGCAGTTTTCTTAGTTTTACAATATAATACTAGATCTATAGTTCATAATAAGGGAAGCATAGAAAAATTTCTGTTAGACAAAAATATTTCCTTAGCTATTTTATGCAAAACTTGGTTAAAAAAAGAATATAAATTTTCTATTAGTAATTTTAATATTTTTAGACATGATAGAGAGGATGGATTTGCTGGCTCTGCCATATTACTAAAAAAATCATATGCATTCAGTAAAACTAAACCTTTTTTCAGAATAAATGACTTAATGTGTGTGTCTATTAAAATATTATTAGATAAAAATACTCAAATTAATATATATTCTATATATGCTAAACCAAATTTAAAAATAGGTGAGAGGGACTGGACTAAATTTTTTGAAAAACTAGAAAAACCTTTTATTGTGGCAGGTGATTTTAATTGCCACCATAGTGTGTGGGGTTGCGGAAGGACTGACGTAGCTGGTAATAATTTACTCGCGGCAATAGAAAATACCAATTTAGTAATTCTTAATACTGGAGAGGAAACTTTGATTTCTACTCCACAGCAAGTTCATAAATCAGCAGTAGATATAACACTTTGCTCTAATGGAATTGCTACACTTTGTAATTGGAGAGTTGAACAAGTCTCCTTAGGGTCTGACCATTTACCTATTATAATTGATATATTTAATAACATAAGTGTAGATAAAAATGTAACAAATAGTCAAAAATATAATTTTAATAAAGCAGATTGGATGTTGTTTTCTCATATAGTAGAAAAAAACACAATAAAAAATGATAAAATTTCTTATGATCAATTTATTGAATATATACTTAATGCAGCGGATTTCGCTATACCATTAAAGAAAACAATAACCAACGCTAAGTTTAATAAACATTGGTGGAACCAAGAGTGTACAAATATGATTAACTTGAGAAACGAAGCTCTTTTACGTTTAAAAAGAAATACAAACATAACAAATTTTATAGAATTAAGTAAGATAGAAGCACAGACAAAAAAAATTATAAAACAAAGTAAAAGAGCTTCGTTTAACGATTTTTGTGCTAAAAAACTGAATAGAAACACTCCGTTAACCTTAATATGGAGTTATCTTAAAAAGTTGAAAAATACCTATAAAGAACCTGTTAGCAAGATAACTGAAGGCGACTGGAACGAAGTCTTCCTAGATAGAATAGCGCCAGCTTGGGCTGAGGAGGATTTAGAACATATATGGAGATTAAACGATGAGAGACAAAAAAATCACAAAGAAGACACTTTGTTAAAGCAATTCACCATAATGGAATTGGAGGATAATCTAAGTTCCCGTAAAAATTCTGCTCCCGGGTTAGACGGTATATACTATAATATGCTGTCTAACTTGCCCAAAAAATGTAAATACATTTTGCTAGATATCCTTAACTCAATTTGGGAAACTCAAGATTACCCAAGCAGTTGGAAGAGGTACGTAGTGGTTCCAATCCAGAAACCAAATAAAGAACCCCATTTATCAGATTCATACAGAGGAATCTCACTAGCATCATGTGTTTTAAAAACTTTGGAACGCATGATAAAAAGAAGATTAGAATCTTGGTTAGAAATTAATAAGAAGCTCCCACAGTATCAGTTTGGCTTTCGCAGGGGACACTCCACAATGGAAAATATAGGACACTTAGTAACAGATATCAACACCTCCTTTTCAAATTCTAAATCAGTAGTTGGCCTCTTTGTAGACATAGAAAGTGCCTATGACAATGTAAACCTAAAAATTTTATTTAATCAGATGAAAAATATCGGTCTTAATATTGATTTTGCTAAACGAATTATAAAATTATACAGTAACAGAACAATTTCATTAAGAATAGGAAATAAAATAATAGGTGAAAGAAAAGTTAACATCGGTATTCCACAAGGCAGTATTTTAAGTCCCACACTATATTTGATATACACAGCCGAAATCGAAAGCAAAGTTCAAAATTACCTATGTCAAAATATTAGAATACGCAGATGATATCATAATTTACAAAGACGAATGCGAAATCCCCTTCGGAAGCAATATGGTAGAGAAAGCGTATAGTGAATTAAAAAGCTGGTGCAATTACATAGGTCTAAATATTTCTAGTCAAAAGACAAGGCTAGTTATTTTCTCCAGAAAACGGCAGATACCGAATTCAGTAACAATCAAAGATATTACTTTTCAAGTTCAACCATCGATTAAACATCTTGGAATTATTTTAGATAGGAAGTTGCTATGGAAAGAACATATAGAACACATAGTAACAAAAACAGAAAAGGGCGTAAACGTATTAAGAGCAGTAAATGGTTGTAACTGGGGAGCAGACCCTAACATTGCTCTTCTGTTATATAAATCATACATTAGATCCATATTAGACTACGGTTCTATATTCTATTCACAAGCTGCGAAATGCCACCTTCACAAACTCGACTGTATAGTAACTAAAAGTTTAAAAAAATGCATTGGAGCCATGATGAGTACACCAAATTCTAATTTAATGATTGAATGCTGCGAACCACCTCTGGAGTTAAGAAGAAAATACTTAACCGAAAAATTTCTATGGAAAATTGTTTCTAGAAACAGTAATTTAATAAAAAAAATACATCAACTTTTTATATCAGATCTTACCAGTACATACTGGAAAAGTAAAAAATCTTTATTAATAGTAGAAGCTTACAACCAATATTTGAGTATTAAAGAATTAGTACATACTACCGATATATTACCATATTTTGAACTAAATTCAAAAGATATTATTAACATTGAACCAATTTTCTTTAGGGATTATTCTTAATTTCCTCAACTCATTCCAAACCAATTATTTGTATCAGATGTTAATGATCAAGTACTTAACAGTTATCAGTTATATACTGATGCCTCAAAAAAAGATAATAGAGTAGCGTGTGCAGTTTGGGATCCAAATATCGAATATAAAGTAACAAAAAGATTAAATGAACATTTCTCAATATACTCCGCAGAATTGACAGCTATTTTTGAGGCATTATTATATATAGAAACTAACTGCCATCAAGAAAATTTCATTATTTTTTCTGACAGCAGAAGCGCCCTAGAAAAATTAAATAAACTCCAAATAAAACCAATTTAAATTATATTGAACTAAATATAGCCAAAAAAACTATGGAATTAACGAACAGTGGAAAAAGCATAAAACTAGCATGGATTAAAGCGCACTGAGGTTTGAAACATAATGAAATAGTCGACAACTTAGCAAAAGGGGCCCTAAATGTAAATTACATTAGTAATTATAAATGTACCCCATCAGATTTAAATATATTTTCAAAAAACCAAGTGAAGCAGGAATGGGAAAGTTGGTATAGTGAAAGTCACAAGGGAAAATTTTATAAAAACTTACAAAGTTCTATTCCTTCTTCTACTTGGTTCAAAGAGGGCATTTTCGAAAAAGCATTCGTCAAAACGATTTGTAGATTAAGATTTAATCACACTTTGGTTCCATCACATCTTTTTAAAATTAAACTAAGGCAAGATCCCTTATGTGATTGCGGTGAAATAGGAACAACGGAACATATGATCTTAAATTGTAACACCATACAGGATAAGGTACAACATTTAAATTATGAATTGAATAAATTCAAATGTATTAAAAATCCATACAATCTTGCCCAATTACTTATATCTAAAGATATAAAAGTATATAAAACACTGTATAAACACATTTGTAATATAGGTTTAAAATTGTAAATTATATGTATATATTTGGAAAAAAAAATAATAAAAAAATAGAATAAAAAAAAGAAAAAAAAATAGGAAAAAAAATAAAAAAAAATAATAAAAAAATAGAAAAATAAAAAAAATAAAAAAATTAAAAAAAAAAATTGAAAAAAAAAGGATAAAAAAATAGAATTAAAAAAAATGTAATTATATCAATAGGTAGAAGTTTTCCATCCGCAAGGTTGAATTGTGGATACTTTTGGCGCCAATTGATTAAGAAAAAATATATACATAAGAAAAAATATAATATATAAAACCAAACACTTTTGTTAACCACAATAAAAAAAAATGAAAAAGAGATTATAAAGTGCAGCAATTCATGAGCTCAAAATATAAAAATCGGTTAGGCGAATGGATCCAGTAATCCGCAGTCATTTTTTTTCAACCACACACACACACACACACATCTATCTTATCGTTTGTGGCCTACATATTTTGATCATTGGTATGATTTTATTTATTATTAGATACCTTTTTGGAAAGTCAGATATCTTAGGCGGTAGAATGTCTGACTTTTACGCAGAAGACCAGGGATCGATCTTCAGCGCTGGCCTCAACAACTAGATATTTTTAAATATCTACAGGCCCCAGGTGCTCGATGTTTGACTCTTCGCTTCGTTATCGAACGTATTCGCTTCGTATCTGTTTAGTATACAGATAGCGAATGATCGATAACCAAGCGAAGGGTCAAAAATCGAGGTGCAGGTCGACTCAGCCCGAATAAAATGAGTACCTTGGGTAAAACCAGGGGTAATAATAGGCGGATGAAGACTAGCGCTGGCCGTGTTACCTTCTTTGTATACCGTAGTTCCAAGAGTATACTCTTGTATATACCTAATATATAATATTTTTTCATAACATTCTTCCCATGTTATGTTGATCTATTTGTTATTAACTTCGGTTTCTTCTTTTTGGTTCTTTAGTCATGTCTGCTTTCGTCAGCCGACCACACTACTGTAGATATTAGTATTATATGTATAGATACAACTAACTGATCTTACCTAGCCAAGGAGTTTTCATTTTCTGGAGGAGGCGCAAATAACTCTAAATCTTCATCTTCTTCTTGAGATATTGGAGCTACTTTGAAGTCTTTCATTAGTCGCCTTTCCCAAACTTTCATCTTTTTACCCAATATTGCTAAAAAATACAAAAAAATAAGTACCTATGTATTTCAACACAATAGGCAATTCTTTATGTAGCAAGTATGGACCAGAGGAATATTTTGCCAAAATTTCGAAACATCTTAAATATCTTACGCATTTGGTAAGTTTTGATATATTAACTGGATACAGGGGACTGTGTAGGTAGAGCATGGATCCTGGAACTAAGTACAGAAAAATGCAAGGAGATAGTTCTGTGTTTTGATTGCATTGAGAGTGTATTGGCTAAATAGTGCAGGGGAGCATGATGCTAATACAAAAGGTATTCAATATGATTGCGCCATAATAATAAAGAAACTTAAACATAATAAAAATAAAATTATATTAAAATTATGGCTTGTCGTAATGTATACTGTCGTCCAGTGAGATGGAATAATATAACCTCCTCTACTAAGACGAAATGTAAAGGACAAAAGGTGAAATAACTAGGTAAAGGATAACAACTTTGATAGGGAAAAGTAACACTAGGATAGAATTGGTTGAATATCAGAGTGATTTGTAGTTAATAAAGAAATGTTACATAGAAACCTAGATGGTGCATTAAAGCTTAACATTTTTTGTTTGACTTAACAGTTTAACTTAGTTTTGATATATGGGGCTGACACATGGACTTTGTCCCAAAACTACAAGAGACTACTTGGCATCTTTGAAAGGAAAATACTTCGAAATAATTTTGAGGCCGTAAATGAAAATGGTCTATGACGTCGAAGATAGACCTAACTTTGAATTACAGCAGCTATACACAGATCCAGATATTCTGAAGTTAGGCTGCAGAGACTGATATGGGCTGAATACATTGCTAGGATGTCAGATAAGGAGTACACGAAGATATTGATATTCTCAAACCCAGAGGACAGAGGAAGTTAAAGACGACTTGAGGACGTAAAATATGGAATTATGATGTGGAAAAAAACTTTAAGATTATAATGGTCAGAAGATGGAGGGAAGTTCCTAGAAATCGACGGGAGTGGTAACTTCTCTGCGAGCAGGCCAAGATCGACAGTGTATTGTAGAGCCAATTCTGATGATAAAAGAAATGTTGAATGGAAATTGAAAGCATCCTAGATCTTACTACAGAGAGACAAGATCATTCTTAAATAGGCTCTTTATGACTGCGAAAGGAGATATATGTGAATGTTAAGGGTGCAGTTAATGGTGATACTGCAAGCCACAAATATAAGTTATGGGAGCCAACAAATATGGAAGGGGGTAATTTACAGACGTATACATAAAGAAAATATATAATATGTAAAAGCAGAATAACAACAGATTCAATTTTCATTATAACACAACTGATTGAAAAGGAATAAAGGAAAACATACGCTCATAATATGTTATTCATTCTTCTTCTTCTTATACTTGTTGTAGATCTGTCGATCTGTTAATTCCGACGTTGAAGTATTTCTTGAGAGGTAGACTGCCAGCTATCTCTCCATCTTTTTGGTGGTCTCCCCGGTGGACGCTTGCCTGCTGGTTTTCCGTCTAGCGCAATTCTTGGTAGTATGTGCTCCTCCATTCTTTTTACAAGACTGAACCATTCTCTTCGTCTTTGCCTGTCCCATTTGACTACATCTTGCACGCCACATTGTTCCCTGATGATGTTGTTTCGTATTTTATCTCTTCTTGTCTTCCCTGCTATTGCTCTTAGTGTCTTCATTTTGGCTGTTCGTAGCCTGCTTTTGGTTTTATTGGTGTCTTCTCTTAATTCAATGCCATAGGCCATAACAGGTCTGATGCAAGTTTTATAAATTCTAACTTTACTGTCTATTCTCATATATGTGTTATTCCAGACCACATCTCTCAAACATCCTCACAAAAAGCGGCCATGTTAATTTGTCCTCTTAGATCTCTGGCTGGGTCATGATAACTTGATAACTTTACACCTATATATTTGAACTGGTTTAGCTGTTCTATGGGTTTCCCCTCTACCACGAGCTTGCATTTAATTGGGTCTTTCGCAATGGTAATGCATTTTGTTTTCTGCGTGGATATGTTCATGTTGAGTCGTCGATATGCTTGATAGAATCGATAAAGTTGTCTTTGTAGGTCATCGTCGTCCTCTGCAATCAGTTCTGCATCATCTGCAAAGCACACTATACTGATTCTACTGTGGCCGAGTCTGTATCCTAGTTGTTGCGCTTCCACATCTTCTATTATTTCATCCATTAGCATATTGAATAGAAATGGACTGAGGCTGTCTCCCTGCCTGATTCCTCTTGGTGTTGGTATGTTGGCCGTAGTGGTGTCGTTTGTTTTAATTTTTGTCGTGTTGTTATTGTTCATTTGTTTTATGACTTCAACAATGTTTGCCGGTATCCTATTTTGCTTAATTTTATTTATTATATCGCTAAGTCTGACTCTTTCGTTAGGTCTACGAAGCAAATATATGCAGGTTTGTTATATTCTATCGACTTCTCTTTCACTTGTTTCATGACAAGTATTGCGTCCGTCGTCGATCTGTCTTTTCTGAATCCTTGCTGTTCTTCTCTGTTCTTTATATGTGATTCCAATTTATCGGTGAGTATGCCTGTGAATAACTTCATTGTCATATTTAGGAGAGTTATTCCTCTGTAGTTGTCCGGGCATGATATTTGTCCTTTCTTAAAAATCGGTATTGTGATACTGGTGTGCCAATCTTGTGGTATCTCAGCTCTGTCTAAGATTTTGTTAAACAATGTTGTGAGACAATGTAATCAATGTTATTCATTGATCTTGAAAAAACTTAGATATTAGATTCGTATATTACAATAATCTGTATACTTACCTTTTTCTTTCCTTTCTGCGGATGAAATATCCATTCCATTCTTTCCAAGAACCTCTAGGATTTCATATCTAAAGGAAGAAATATCACTTTTCAGTTCATTAACATCGTCCTCGGTAACCATTGCCTCATCACATTTTCTGTGCATGGCAGACACGTATCTCCACACAAGAGCTCTCATAACTGCTGTATATCGGTAGTCCCTTTCTTTCTCTTCTCGATTTCTCCTCTTAAATAACCAAAAAATTATTTTGATATTTACTGAGATCAAATGACAGATACCTTAGTCGACATTCTTCTCATTTTGTCCTTCTTCCTTAATCCTAAAAGTTTGAACAACATCTTTGGTTTGGGGAAAATGTTAAAAGGTGGGGGCAGTGTTCCAGTTTCTTCGAAATAACTCATCCAGAGCTTCGTTCTGGCAAATTTCCACTCGGTATCAGAGTGTTCCTAAAAATTTTTATGAATTAAAACCAAAACTAAAATAATAAATGATTACATACATCTATCATAGCGTACGAATTTGACATCATAGCTATCAGAAGATTCAATAGTACGATTACATTGATTACACTGTATGAACCAAACATTAGAAGACCCCAGAATCTGGTATACGTTTTAATTCCTGTCAGTTCAAAGCTGGAAAGATCAACCATTCCAAAACTAGCCCAAAACAGTGACTGCGACGACTCAAAGACACTGAAATGGAAGACAATTTAGTCAAATCAAATAACAAAAAGTGAAAGACGTATTTTAATACTTGTTGGTGTATTTAAAAACTATGGTTGCTCTTTTTAAGTCAGTACTAACTTTGCAAATCGCCTCCACTTCATACATGCATCTGCAGCTCCATCAAAATCTGGTTCACCATTTGGTAGGTGATAGCACTTCTTTTTTTCTAAGTCAGAGAAGTACCATAATAGTTGATTAAGGCCTAAAATATTTAAAAAGCTTAAATCACTACAAGGTGATGTGGTCTATACTATTTATTTCTATAGTTTATAATATGTTTGATGAATAACACATAATATTTTCTACTATGTATATTTACAAATTATTGAAAATTGTGGATTATTTAGGACATTTTTACTTACCACATGCAAAGGCGAACAAAACTAATGAGTATATAAAGAAAAATTTGACGATGTCGATAACCATTCGGCCTAAAGATATCTGCAATGGTCCCAAGTGCGGATTGATAGAGAAGAGATGGACTAGTTTTAAGGCACTAAAATAAAAGAGAATATTAAGTTCTAATTCTAAAAGTTTAACTATTTTAATAATTTCGAGAAATAAAATGGACGTATATTATAAAGACTGGACCAAAAGTATGGAACCAACTAATTATCTCTTAAATGGACAGTCTGAATTGTACAAAAACCGGGATACGCTTATTCTGCCATATGAAGATTTCAAATTTGATGGTTGCAATGTTGCCACATTTACTATTTTTTTGATAGCATTAGTCACTTTGGTTTCTTAAATGCAGCACTCTGTATATTGTATTATTCATGGAATCCTCACTTCAATACAAGTTCTTAAGGTAGATTATGCAATTTGCATTTTTTTTTTAAATTTTGCAATAGATTGTTACTGTTTTTTTTTGTTTATCTTCATTATTTTTATTTATGTAGACGATTTATATCATTTTAGTAAATTGTATTTGTTATTTGTTATTGTTCTTATTTATGATTCTTGTAAGCTTTGTCTATAAAATTGTTAAATTTTTCATGACAATAAAGCATATTTCTATTCTATTCTAGTTCAATCATATGTAACACTTTAGGTATTGTATTTAGTCACGAAGGTCTTAGATAAATAAAACTTCAAATATAGAATGCTGTTATTTTGACATTAATTCATCAAACTAACAATAGCTTGGCGTTTATTACAAAGTTTTTTAAAATAAATTGTATTAATAACTAAAGATGACACATACATCCTCACGCAGAACTACACAAATACATGCTGTAATTCATTCTTCATTCTTGCTTGTCTTACAAAAGAATTCATTTAGACCCTACAAAATCCAGTTGTTGCAAGATCAGACATTTCCCGGACAATGGATTGGTAGGTTAGGTAGTATTGAATGGCCTCCTTGCTCGTCCAATTTGAATCCTATAGATTATTGTTACTGGGGGTACTTGAAAAGTATAATTTATCTTTATAAAACTAAACCAGCAAGTGTTGCATAGCTAAGGTACATAATTAATTCTGTACGTTTTACTACAAACATCTTTCTATCTCTCTATTGTGACATTTGTGAAACTGTTATTCAGCCCTGAGATCCAATCCCTCTAAAACCTTAGTCTATGCCTTCCATCTTCGCGCAAAGGAAGCCAAGCGAAAACTCCAAATTGCGTGGAATGGTAATACATTAGAACACACAGACCAACCTATGTATATTATCTGGGAGTAATTCTGGACCGGTCCCTCACTTACAGACATTAGTAACAAGTAGGAACAGCATACTCTGAAAGCTAACAAGAAGTAAATGGGGTGCATGTATGCAAATATGGTAAAATGAGGGAAAATAGACGAAAATAATGTGGACTGTGACTGTGGAGAAATACAGAATATGGAACATCTTCTTACATGCAGAAACTGTCTTCCTCGGTGTAGCTTCGAAGATTTGTGGCTCGCTAACAAAGATGGAACTGACGCCGACGTAGCCCGACACTGGGCCGAAATTGTATAATTGACATGTCCGGACTGATAAAGTAAATAAGTAACAAATTATTTTAAACTTCAAGTACTTCGTCTAAAGAATGGGTTATCAGACAATCAACCAATCCCATAGGTACTTACCTAAAGATATTTGCAGCCGCAAACAAACCCTCAGCAATGAGCTGCGGATCAAAGGCATACCATTCTTCTCTTCTGATGTACGCCGTGGACGGATCGTTTTTAATCTCAGCCGCCTGCTGAAAGTACGAAGCCACACGCAGCAAGAATACTGCTGTATATAATACGTTTCTAGTGAAATCAATGAAGTTCCATAAGTTTCTTAGGTACGACTTTATCCCTTCAACGAATATTTCCTGAGTCTCTTCGAAAATGAAACCTGAAGATGTATTGGAATGTTAATACAATGTTTCAAACATTTTAAATCGTATTGCAATGTTATGTCAGTTTTTAAACAATTTCTAGAATATTCTAAAGACCTCTAGAAACTAGAAAAATTTCAAGAAAAAATTCTCTATAAAAATATAAAGAAAAATATTCTTGCTAAAATTTTCCTGTAGGTATCTTAATGATTTGTTAAAATTTTATAATATCAAATGGATTCACTTAAAAATATTGAATCAACTGAATAAAAGTGTTATACAGTTGTCAGTAAAAATTACCTATGACGTATAGAAGAACAGCATATTCCAGTATGGTGGGAGGATTCCCTCTTTGTTTTTCATACTTCTCTATCACATATGCTTTCATAGAATCTGATCCAAAATGTTCTAAGACCAAGTCATCAGCTCTTAGTGACACCAAAATAAGTAGCACTGAAAAAAAAAATAAGTACGATATAAAAAAAACTTAAACACGAAAACCAAAAATACTCAATACAACCAAGTTTTTACAAATAATCAGATTTTTGATAGAGAATCAGATGTTAAATACGATAGATACGATATGATAGACTCAACTGTGCATTTATTTCGTTTATTGGAGAGTGTTTTCAATTAGTTTTTTTAGTTGAATCAGCATTGATAAAATGAAAGTGGTTGTGAATGGGTTGCATCATTAAAGCAAGAGAAGTATTAGGTATCTAGAAAACAGTGTAACTTGTCAAAAATCCGGTACGTTATATTATCTTGTCCAATTTTTGTTTATTTTATTAAATTTGATCAAAAACACCCAGTATATGGCTTCAATTAAAAAAATACTAGATTTGTTGTAAAAGGTATATATTTTAAAATACCCTAAATAAGAGCCACAATAGTACAAAACGTTTTGGGATTAAGAAATCCATCATCAGTGTTCTAAAAGCCAAAAAATAGCATGCCTGAGCCACCAAAATGTGTTGGGTAAAAACCCTTTAAATGTGAACGGTTATGTTACGTTACATATTTATATAATGATTGAATGTATTACGGTATAATGAACGGTTATGTTACGTTACATATTTATATAATGATTAAATGTATATAAATATGTAACGTAACATAACCGTTCACATTTAAAGGGTTTTTACCCAACACATTTTGGTGGCTCAGGCATGCTATTTTTTGGTTTTTAGAACACTGATGATGGATTTCTTAATCCGAAAACGTTTTGTACTATTGTGACTCTTATTTAGGGTATTTTAAAATATACCTTTTACAAAAAACCTGGTATTTTTTGTGATTTATGGTATACAGCCAGCTACAGGAAGTTTATTTTCTTCGTGGATTTTAACTTCAATTTTTGTAAATTTTTTCTCAAGAAATCATTTTGTTGACTGTACACCCAAATATTTACCCAAATATGCTGAGCTTTATCGTTTTATGACTGTATTGAGAATCTTCTCTATAATTTTTACGACATGTTTTGACTAACTTGCGTTAGCTTTTATCTGCTAATATAAAAACTAATCCCTTAAAAGGCTCTAACGAAAAATATACCGTTAGTTAAGTAAATTTCTGTGTCAGCACGTTTTGTATGCAAATATTCAAACAAGCCGTATAGTCGTCTAAAGTCTAAAGAATAAAATCAGACATTATAGATTTTAGCTGTTCATAAGTAATATAATAGTATATTATGCAACGAGCATTTAATGATGGTCATTATGAAGCGAGTATGAGGGTTACGAAATGAGCCGTATGCGGCGAGTTTCGTATAGAGTACGAGCTTCATAATGATAATTAAATGCAAGTTGTATACACTATTTTTTCTATGATCATTCACAACAAAAAATGCATTCAAATTTATTAATTTTGTAACACAAATAAATTCAGTAGTTTGTCAGTTTGAGGGTTTGTTTACATATTGAGAACTGTCAAAGCGTATGTATTTGACTCGCCATTGATTACTGCGCGTGTACCACCTTTATCGCGAATGCCATATCGCGATTCTATTGGTTAAAAATATGTATCTTATTCTTATTAAAAATCTGTATCATAATGAAGTTCATTATGATACAGGTAGTGACATCATAATTGATATATAGTATGAGAATAGAAAAATATAGATTTACTGCTAAATAACTTACATAGAAAAAACAAATACGACGATGCATGTATCAAGAACTTCATGAACGGTTTCCTCATCAGTTTTCCTGTATGTGTTTCTGGAGCAATCATATACAGCATACAGTAGAACGGAAATAACACTGCTACCCTTACAGTGATCATTATTTTTTCTTTTGAGGATTTTCTTCTAAAACCTGGAACACCTTCGTACCAAATAGCTGCTAGCAGTTGTTGAATGTTTGGATGCGATACAAACTAGAACGGTACACATATATTCATTGCATGTATGATATTAAAAAATGGAATTGGACAACAATACATATTTTATCATAAGTACATATACATATTTGCAAAACAAGAAACAGGAAAACAAAAAATAAACTGGGAAGCTAGGAAAGAATTAAAATCTATTTCCAGGCGAACACATATGCTTATGCTTTTGCTTAGAAAATGAATAAAATGAATCAAAATCGATTAAAATAAACTTCAAAATAAAAATCGGAAGGATGAAGTGTGGGACACTCCTTGAAAAACTGGAGTGAACACTGATATTGTTCGTCCGCTATAACTTTTCCCATGCGTCACGATTCATTTTCAAACAAATTAAGTCAATACATAAAGGGAAACGAACGTCGCCGTCGATGTGTAGGTATATACATTTTGTATACTGTGTACTATACAGGGTGTAACAAAATACAGGTCATAAATTTAATCGCGGATTTTGGGACCAAAAATAGTTCGATTGAACCTAACTGACCTTAGTACAAATGTGCACGGAAAAAAAGTTACAGCCCTTTGAAGTTACAAAATGAAAATCGCTTTTTTCCAATATATCGAAAACTATTAGAGATTTTTTATTAAAAATGGACATGTCGTATTGTTATGGCAGTATTATTTTAAGAAAAAATTATAATGAAATTTGGACACCCCATAAAAATTTCATGGGGGTTTGTTTCCTTTAAACCCCCCCAAACTTTTGTGTACGTTTCAATTTAATTATTATTGTAGCGCCATTAGTTAAACACAAGTTTTTAAAAACTTTTTTGTCTCTTATTACTTTTTCCAAAAGTCAGTTTTTATCGAGATATTTGAATATTTGTCAAATCCACCACATATTTGTATATGGTAAAGTAAGATTATGGAGACTTGGTAATAATATGAAAATTTATTTATGATTTACATTTTTAGGTATATTTTGAACCATATTAAAAAAGAAGCCACATCTCGATAAAAGATGCTTCATCAAAAAAATACAAAGAGGCAAAAAAGTTTTAAAAACACTGTGTTTAACTAATGGTACCGCAGTAATAGTTTAATTGGAACGTATACAAACATTTCGGGGGTTTAAAGGAACAAAACCCTCATAAAATTTTTATGTAAACATATTAAAACAGAAGCCGCAACTCGATAAAAACTGCCTTATCGAAAAAATACTAAGAAGCAAAAAGTTTTAAAAATATTTAATTTAACTAATGGCACCAGAATAATAATTTATTTGAAACGGACACAAAAGTTTGGGGGGGGGGGGGGGGGTTAAGGGAACAAAACCCCCATAAAATGTTTATGGGGTGCACAAATTTCACTATAATTTTTCTTTAAGATGTTCTTGCCATAAGAATGCCACATGTCCATTTTCAATAAAAAATCTCTAATAGTTTTCGACATATTCGAAAAAATCGATTTTCATTTTGTAACTTCAAAGGGCTGTAACTTTTTTTGTGTGCATATTTGTACTAAGGTAAGTTAGGTTCATTCGAACTATTTTTGGTCCCAGAATATGTGGTTTAATGTATGACCTGTATTTTTGTTACAACCTGTATACTACACACATCGGCGTACGTTTCACTTTATGTTTTGACTTAATTTGTTTGAAAATGAATCGTGACGAATGGTCGAGGTGTTGAATCGGGTTTAGGTCTTAGCGTAGTAAAAAAATATACAAAAAAATAAATAAACAACAAAAGAAAAAAAAAACAAAAAGAAACTAAATAAAATAATAAATAAATAATATAATTAAAAAATATAATAAAAAAAAATAAAAAAAACAGAGTAAAAACTTAGTAGCACTAATAGTTTTAAATTAACATACTAAGCATATCCTTTGTAAAAGTGAGAACTGAAAACACATTGACTGCCCAGTTGGTTGCTTAAACCAGTGCCAATAAAACACAAACACACCACAATCGTGACGCATGGGAAAAGTTATAGCGGACGAACAATAGTGGAATAGGCAATGCGCCTAAACCATGGAATGAAGAAGAAGAAAAAGACATTTAAATATCGGAGTAACCTTAGTGTAGTACTACAATCTTTCTAAAATATTATTAATGTCCAGCTCAGCGGGGTGCAATTTTTCGAGGCCTGAAATTACATAAACAATGGATCATTTTATAAAACAGGAAAATTCCTTTTTTATGGAATTTCATACCTCGAAAAATAGTACCTCGCTGAGCTGAATATTAATAAGTCTCTTAGAAAGATGGTAGTGCTCTACAAATAACAAAATAATTATGGGTAATATATTGATAAGACACTTCTGTTATAGTTATTAAGGTACCAAGGGTATTATAACTTATAAGGATACTAACGCTTGAGGTCAATGGTGTATAGACCGAGGGCCTTCGGCCCGAGGTATATAAGTTGACCGAAAGCGTTATTATTATAATACCCGTGGTGCCTTCAACGTTTAATGTCCGACTAAATTATTCTTTATATGCAAACAATTTGAATGAATTTTGAATTAATTAATTTTCAAATAAGTACATTTACCAGAAATAGTCGTAACGTAATTGTGGTAACCATAATTTTACTTAAAGTTTTATTTGTCAACTTGACAGTATTTAATAAATATCTATAATATTTATAGACCTGGATCCCGCGTAAGAAAAAAAAGTTGATTAATAGCAAGCTGAAAATTTGTTAATAGCTTAACGGTATCTAGTCGGACAAACATTGATGCACGGGAACACTGAAACAGGGGAAGTTTTAACGGTGGAGCATGATAAACGTGTCGTCCTGACAAGTTTATGATGGTGAAAAATAGCAAGTTGTTTTTAAGTTTATTCAATAGCCAACGTTATATAATATATGAAAAAATGTTTGTCCGACAAAAAGGTTGGGCATTTTAACGAGTCCGACACGTAGAACATGTCACATCACAGGAACTATGTTGGTGATGAATAGCAGCCTGATTTTTGCATGAGAGTTTAATGAAAGGTTAAAAAAGCAATTGGAAGTTCTGTCGGACAAAATGAATGGGAAATTTTCCTAGTCGGACATTCTAAACATGTAAGATATAGACAAAAATGTTGGTGATAAATAGCAAGCTAATTTTGATTTGTTTATTACAAATTATATTTTGTAACGCAAAAAGTTATATGTCGGACAAAAAGTTTGGGCAAATCGAAGGAAATAAATAAAATACATTTTTTCAGAATGACTTAGTCACATATTGATAAAGCTATTTTAGTTGTATATTTATTATTTATATTCACATATTTGCATGTGCATATATATACATGCACACTCCAAAAACAGTGAGGTAAGTATCAATGCATGTATATATTGCAAAACATTTATTTTTTTGGGTGGAGTTTGTTCTAGATATTCTCAAAATGACAATAAAAAATGTCAAAGAACATGTGAAAGCAATCTCTTACGGTTTTCTAATTAGGCGCATCGGAAAGTACGGAAAATTTCCTACAAAAAACGTTGTATACATTTTTTTCCATACTCAAATCTTAACCCTGTAAACGACATTAAAAAATGTGAAGAGTCTAAAACTTCGATGCTTATAAGAATAGACGTAGATATGACACATTATGCTTAGAAGTATGTATTAGAAGGCTGCATTTGTCAGTGTGACACTTTGTGCTATACAAAGTAGTACATATTTGAAAGTACATGGTCTCTGAGTTTCTGTTTGCCACGTGTGTTGGAAATTAAAATTTATATTAACTATGGAGTGTTTTTGTGTCTATTTTTGAGTGTCAACAGTTTAAATTTTAAGTCGCCAAATCAAAAGTGAAACCATTCAACGGAACATTTTTGAGTAATTTTCGAACATTTTACAAAGTTAGTAAAATACTTGGTCATCAATTCAATGAGGTTCAGTTGCCAGATAATTGTGAAAGTTCTATTGAATATCATTCTTCGTGCTATTCGCGGTGTGCAAGTACTTAGAAAGGGAAACGAGAAACGACCGTGCGCGAGTCGCGGAGAAATATTGCAACTATCTTAAATAATTCATATTGTCAATTGAAATTGTCAAATTGACGTATATTTCATACCTTCTGTCATTGACGCAGAAAAATTATATATTGCTCTACAATATTGATATGATATGCAATTATTATATAAAGGTAAATTTAATTACTTGTATTTTGCTTGCAGTACTGCATTTTAATAACTGATTTTATTTATTACATACAATTGTTTACGTTTGCTAAACATAACCTGCATCTTATTTTTTCTTCTTATTATTTTTTTGGACTATGGTCTTGACAATTATCCAGCAACCAGGACTAATATAATTGGCCAATATAATTAAAAGTGCGAATAAAAGTACAGAGCGTAGAAATAGAGGTCGCTTTGCCGAACTTGCACTGTCCCAATAATGCTTTGCTTGATTGAAAAAGGGTACCTAAATAAATTATTACTAAAATTGTATAACGTAATTTTTTTTCAACTTTCTACAAATGAAATAATAATGTAATTAATATGTAACATGGCAAGAAATAATTTGCTGCCAAAATAAATCGATTAGTTTAAATTTGAAGTTACGATTGCAATTTATTATGAATTATTGTCAAAAGTGACAGTTTTTCTTAAATGGAAATGTATTCATAGACATAAGGGTAGACAGGGAATACAGTGCAAAAAGTCGATAGGTGGTCTATCTATCTCTTTTAACCAAGCGATCCCGCGCATGTGGCAGACAAAGATAACTAGACCACTCAATCCATAATATAATTTGCCTGATCTACTATAAATGTATTACAGTGAGGTATCTAAATGATGTTGAGATAAATCGAAAGATATCGATTGTAATTGATTGCAGGTACTTTTGACATAGAATAATCACCCCATATTGAAATTTCAAAAATAATTTTTTTAAATTGTCCGACTACAAAATCTACCCCTTATTTTTTTCCGACAACAGTCATTCTTGGTAAGGAATAATTTACTTAATTAAATTTCGTCTTTGTCGGAAAGCTATTTATCACCAGAATTTTTGTCTATATCTTACCTGTTTAGAATGTCCGACTACGAAAACTTCCATTAATTTTGTCGGACAGAACTTCCAATTGCTTTTTTAACCTTTCATTAAACTCTCATGCAAAAATCAGACTGCTATTCATCACCAACATAATTCCTGTGATATGACATATTCTACGTGTCGGACTCATTAAAATGCCCAACATTTTTGTCGGACAAACATTTTCGCATATATTACATAACGTTGGCTATCGAATAAACTTAAAAACAACTTGCTATTTTTCACAATCATAAACTTGTCAGGACGACACGTTTATCATGCTCCACAATTAAAACTTCCCCTGTTCCAGTGTTCCCGTGCATCAAAGTTTGTCCGACTAGACACCGTTAAGCTATTAACAAATTTTCAGCTTGCTATTAATCAACTTTACTTTCATACGCGGGATCCAGGTCTATTAATATAAATTGACAGTATTTAACTCGTTATTTAAATTTAATAGGCCGTAGGGCGATATTTTTCAATAACACGTCCTTGGGCGGTATATCGTACTTAATAGATAAACTTCGAAATAATGTCATTATTTGTCAAATAATAGACCAGTCGGACATTAAGAGCATTAACAGATCGGAGGGTTGGCAGGGGAAACAGGGTGAGATAGAGACAAAAAAATATTGGAGAAGATAAACAAGCAAAATTAAATAGCAGGGATTAACGGACAGTGAAAAACGATTTGCATACAATCATTTAATTCTTGGTGATGATGGTAATGGTTGGGGGTATATAAATATAGAAAGACACACAAATCAAATATCGTTGATATTGATATATCAAATATAGTTTACATTGATATCAACTTACTTTTTTCTGTTTGTACTGTATAGCTAACTCTAACCTAGCTAGTTTCATGTGTTCTCCTTCTTCGTACGGAGGATTCTCTGGATCGTGGTTTAATATTATAGCTAGTTCCTGAGAATTTCGGGACTGGTGTAACAAATCTACGGCGAACTGCTGACACTGAAGACGCAAATCCATATATTCCGATTTACATTCCTAGAAAAATATCCAGAAAAAAATTAACTAGGTATTGGAAGTGATTAAAAGTAACAAAAAACTGAAATCAAGGATTAAACAACCAATTCAACTTCGAAGTCCTAGGTTTTCACTCAACGTGACCAGGTTAAGTCGATATTTGAACTCTTCATCTAGCGTTTTTTATTGCTTTAAATGTGATTTCAAAAAAGATTTTTTGTTTAATTTAGAGTTATTTTGTTTATTTTGGTAGACTTTCGGTAAAAACTTTTTAACCGAAAGTAATATAAAACCGGAGGTATATATTTATTTATTCTTGCATTGCTAAGACGCGCCGAATAATATATCGCTTGTACTATTTCGGAGTCTTTAAAAAAGTACTTCGATTGCAACTTGGAACCGGCAGTTTGAGGTCAAATTTCTCACCTTCAATACAATCTTTGGGTTATAATCTCTCATTCTACACCTCATTTGTTCTAATAACGGAGGAGTTGTGTTCACGGACAGACAGACATGGATAATTTAAGATTTTCATCATTTTGTTTATGTTGTAAAATGGGTGAAAACAATTATCCCGTGAATATTATATTGGTTTTTCCAAGAGTTAAGATTTATCGCAAGGATCTGTCCTTACGCCTTTGTTGTGTAATCTGCTATGGATCAGCGTAGTGTAGGCATTCATTTTAATATATAGTGCAGGTAACTTCTATTATTAATATCCAGATGTAGCCATACGGTCTTCACTCCCTCTAAGGGTACAATTCACTCATCACATATACCTATGGTATCAAAAGGATTGAGCTCTAGTGGGACTCTTTCCATGTTATCGAGCTCTAGGTGACTTGGTATGCAGGAAGGAGTATCTTCCAAAAATTTTCGTACAAATCTGGCCGTCTCAAGTAGTACAGCTTTCTGCATTGTCTTATAGAGATGTTAATTCAGACCGAGCTTTTTATGTTTTCTAGGAAGTTCTTCGGAATGACTCCAGTAGTAGAGACTATAATAGGTATGGTCTGGGTACTTCGCATTCTCCATTGTCTTCGTATTTGAATTTCCAGGTCTCTGTACTTGGTGATCTTTTCAGTGTATTTAGAACGCAGGTTATTGTTTTTAGGTATCGATCAATGAGTGTTGTTGGTCTCGTTAATTTATTAACTAATAAAGCCAAATTTATGTTACAACGGGGACGTGGACGGGACGGCTGTCTTAAGGTTTCAGCATATTATCATGCACGTATAATTTCCGGCACGTAGCGTTTAGTTTCCGAACAATATTAATTTTAGTGGTTTAAAATATGAACAATTCACACTGTCCGGAACGTATCGTATCAGACAAGTCTTTGTAAAATCAGGTTTTTAATCATCGTCATAAGTAATATGGAGTTTGGCATGTGAAATGTATTGTATATCGATAATAGAGAGTTATTGCCACCGGCAAATAAAGGATCCTTTATTACAGGATACTTTAATAAAGGACAAATACAGGACGGGTCTAAAAGAGTGGTATTGCAAACGCAGTTAAAGAATCTTTTATTTTGACAAATGACATGAAATATTTTTGTAAATATAAAAATAACCTATAAAATTCCATTTGTCGATATAAATTAAAATAAGATAATTGAAGAGTAAAACGTTAAATTTAATTATTTTGTCATTTAAAGATGTTTAGAGAACAACATAATATATCCCATAATACTCATCGTTCAATAATATGGAAGTGCAATAAATTGGAAATACTATTTTAGGAGTTTTTAAATACTTTTGCATTATGGGTATATGTAATGGGGAATTTCTGGAGAATATATTATTAGGGAATAGTGGATATCCATTCCTCAACTACAACTACCGAATGACACCATTCCAGAATTTTCAGACAGAAGTTGTGTTTTTATAATCCATCACAAATCCCTTCAAGAATTGTTATTGAAAGAACATTTGGTATTGTGAAGAGATTTCCCATTTTACCATATGTAATGAGATGCAAGTTACCTTTTATTCAAAGAATAATATCAGCTTGTTCAGTTTTACATATTGCAGTAGTACATAATAGAGAAAACGTTGAAATACTGGCAAATGAGTGTTGTGTTGATATTGATATAGAAGCTGTGGCAGTACATTTTCAACCAGGAGCTAATCTAATGCGACTAAATTGTGTGTGTGTTTGTTTAAAATTATTGTTCGACATTTAAAGCTAGCGCTTAAACTAATTTTATTTTTATTGGACTGCAGTTTGTTAATAAATTTATAAATAAATATAAATATTATATTGGTGACTGATTTTAAGTATTTTATGATCATTAGCAGGTTTTAAATAATAAATTTATAAATATATACATACATGCTATTGGCGTTTGATCTTTTATCCATTATGGCCCTCTCTTTCTTTCTTTTCACCTCTGGATAACTAGTTATCAGGAAGTTTATCTGACAGATTAGATACTAATAGATATCTGACAGAGAAAAACTTCCCGTTAACTAGTTATCCGGAGCTGAAAAGACAGATACTAAGGATGCTGTTATATAAACTTCCCAATAATTAGTTATCTGAAAATGAAAAGACCTCTAATCTGTCAGATAAACTTCCCGATATACAAAAAGATAATAGAAGAATTAAGCTTTATGCTGGTTTTTATTAATTTTTTTGGCGATGTTTAAATAAACAAATACTGATGGCATGAAATGGATCACGAACAAGGAGGAATGAAGAAGGAATTGGAGATTGTGTTTACCATTAAACGCATAAAACTGCAGTATCTGGGACACATATGATAAATCAGCACCGTTACTCCCTGCTGCAGTACATATTGCAAGGTACAGTCAAAGGTAAGCGAAGACCTGGTAGAGGGAGAATATCAATGGAACTGTTTCGAATCGCAGCTAGCAAGGTTACGATTGCTATATGATTTCCAACATTCGAAACGGATAAGAACCAAAAGAAGAAGATGGCATGAAAATGAAAGTGTATTAATACTTTTGATTAAAAACTTTATAGAATCTAATCTATAAAAGATTAAATTTTCAAAAATAAATACTTGAACCTTTGTTTTATTTTGTTAACCTGTTGTTATATATCTGTTGAATAGAACTCTATTTTGAATCTAGAATTTTAACAAATCCTAACTTTCATTAAAATTTATTGATCTTATATCTTCAATCTCTTATATCTTCAATAAATATTTATTTCTATAGAAAAATGTAAAATATATTGAGTTTAATAAATGAGTTACTGATATTTTAAGTCTGATCATTGTAATTAGTAACAATTTAAAATTATTTAGGTAATATTCCTTTTTACAACTTCTTGTAATAACTCAAGCTTCAATAAAATGTTCTTTTCTATATTCGTTTGGGTCAAAACATCAATAATCTATATCTCAGAATATTACTTAGAGTTGTTTTTAATAAATAAAACCCAACATACAACTTTAATGATGAAAGTTTAATCAAATATCAATCCCACAATACATAAATTATATATCAATCCAAAGAAGCGACAAGATAAATTCAAAATAGAAGTGAAGTTAGACCTTTCTTCACATTTTTGACACGTTATGTCAAAATAAAGGAACTTTTATTAAAATAAAGGTGTCCTCTAATTTTCCTTAAATGCCTGTATTTTATTAAAAGACAAAAATAAAAGACGCAATTGGGATAAACCGTAATCGTACCCCTTCCTAACTGCCACAGTGTCATGGCCGCCGTCGGGACCTATTGTGCTGACATTTACAATGTTTACATATAGAAAAGTTTGTTTTTTTCTGCTTATAATGCCGTTTTCTAAAGATATTAGTGAACAAAATCGATTTGCTAACAATATTTAATATATTTTAAATGTGCTAAAATTGGATTCAACAGCAAAAGTCGCATAAATAACATATAAATGACGAATTTGTTTACCTATTACAAATGGGGTTATGTGGTTGTAACTGTTTATTTTGGGAATAAAATGAAAATGATCAATTAAACGACTGGAAAACTGTAAGTATTACAATTAAAACATGTTTATCCTATCACAAGAGTTCACTTCATTTTAATAAAGCTAATTATTATTATACAATAGACATTTATAAACTGCCATGTACTTTTAAGGTTACTTACTTTTGATCTGTTTTCAAAGCTTATGATTAAATGTTACCTCTTTATTAATTAGATTTGCCAACAAAAGATGCATGATTAAGGCCAAATGCAATTCCTTTGCTAAAGTCATAAAAAAAGTACAAATACAGTTAAAAAAATTATTTTAAAAAGGTCTCTCAAAAGACATGAAAATTATACAACAACTCAAAAAACTAGAGAATGTAAAGAAAGCCAGGTTATTGGAAATGGAATTCCTGTTTAATTGAAAGCCAGTAAACTATCCAAGACTTTTCAGAATCAAATGTGTCAACTTGTAAAACGATTCTTCTGACATTTTTAGTAAAAACCAGATTATCCTCAAGAAAAATTCTGTTTTAAGTGAAACTCAAAGTCATATATATAAATATAATTTTGTGAATGTGTCATCTTTGAATGAAACAAATTTTTTACCTAAACAAATAAATGTTTGGATCTAATTAAAAACAATGCTGAATCAAGTACAGTAGAAATACAATCCTTTGAACTTCTAAATGTGATTGTTAAAAGTGTCGAGATAGCTACTGCATAGGGATTCGAAAGGGATAGACTTGTTATGAACGCACTTGATCATGTACTTCTTACTGTTATAAAGTTGAAACAAAACTTATTTTATGCTTTCTTATCAGTCACTTTTAATTGTGTATCAACTTTACGTGGTACATTGTGCAAAAATTGCTAAAGTGCAAACATTATATTTATTTTCTGTGTTACATTGGATACTATGATTGAATGTCTTCCTCTTTTAGATAGTGAAGTGAAGAACATCTTGAAGTTCCAATGATGTTTCAAGATGAGATAAATCGAAATAATGGTTGTATGTTAGAAGGACAGAGAATACGAAGAAATGTTATTGCTGCATACTTAGTGTAGTGAAATACAAACTTCAAACATTATAATATATTTTTTTATTTCAAACATTTCATATGATTATGAAAGAACATCTTCCTCTTTAAAACAATGAAGAAGTGAAGAACATGATAAAGTTCCAACGAAAATGATTCCAGATGAGGAAAATCGAAATAATGGTTGTATGTTACGTGTATAGAGAATACGAAGAAATGTTATTGCTGCAAACTTAGTGTAGTGAATTAAAAACTTATTGTCAAATACAAATCAATTTATTTCATACTTTTATAATATATAGTGGTACAATTTTATATGTGTTCAAATAAAAATATTAATAAATAAAATACAATAAACACAAATCATGTATATCTTACAATGAATTACAAAATCAAAAATTAATTACAAAAATATCAAAATAAATCTAAAATATTAAAAAGTAACCCATAATTTTTATAGTACCTACATACTTTGGTTGGTACTCTAATAATTTGGAAATCCATTAAAGTTTGTAGATGGAAATTGCAGGTATCTAAAAAATATATAAAGTAACTCAACAATCTCTTTTCAATTAGGGTTGCAGTTGATAAAGATGAATGACCCTTGCTCAGGAAATCAAATGTATCTAAAAAAAATTAAGTAACAGCTTTCTAACAAAACAATCTTAGCACTAAACGGAAACAAAGATACTGGTAAGTATTAAAACATTTTTTGAAAAATCTTTCTGAAAGTGAAAATAAAGACTACTCTCTATGGGAACAACTAAAACTGGGTATGCTTTACAAAAAAATGTATCCAGAACAAACTTCTTCTCTATAAGGCAATACTACTACAAGTCTGGATGTACAGGATTTAATTCTGGGGAACTGCCAGTAACACATAATATGCAAAGACTACAAAGATTCCAATCCAAAGTCTTTCATGATGTCCGATTTTTTTAGTACCACTACCAAATATCACGCTAAACTTAAAATTCTTACAATGAAGATAGCTAAAGCTTGAGTACACATAGATAGATCCAACCAAATAAATAAAAACAATTAATGTATGTAAAATGTATGTTAGTCTTCTTCCACTTGCAGAAGATATTTTCAGTTGTTTGTGCCACTGTGAACTTAAGATCTCTAATATTCACCGATGATAAATTTATGAAAACTGATTTTAAATATTAAAAACTTTCAGAGATATTTCAATTTTCGAAACATCTTATAAAAGAGTGAAAAATATTCAGAGACACCTTACAGCCATAAACCCGTAAAACTAAAATATTTAATGTTTTTGTATAAATTAATATTAATATTTATGAACTTTTTAAATATATCTTTAAAAATTTTATGATAAATAAAATGTTTTTGAGTAAAGGCAATATTTTTTTTTTGTATGGTAATAGAAAAGATTAATATTTGAAATCATATACAGCATCACATTTTATAAATTATAATCTTTTTATTATAAAAATAGTAATACAGTGTGTCTACGGATGGGGTGCCCAAGAGGAAAAACTTTTTTATTTTCAATTTTAGCGAAAAATGTCATTCTTGATAAAAACTTTTGCTTGTTCTAAAACCCCATAAAATGAACTAAAATTCAAGTTTTTCAAATCCTGCTTATTTTTATAGCCAATTTTATGTAAATCCCTATAAATTTTTGCACTAAGTTCGAAATTGTAACAATAATAACTTGGGAGAACAACCCTTTCACTTCTCTGGATTACGAAGCCAGACTTTGTCGTTCTCCTTGAATCATCCAATTATTTATTAATTAAATAATTATTAATACAACAATTTTAATAATGAAATTTATCACAAGATAAATTCTTTATTGATAGCTTAACATTGTCAAAAAAATTGACAATTCGCAAATTATTTATCGAAGTTGATAGTTACTAAGCTACATTGTGGCTTGGCAACACTAGATTATTGTTAAGATTTCAAACTTAGTGCAAAAATTTACATAAAATAGGGATTTACATAAAATTGGCTACAAAATTAAGCAGGATTTAAAAAACTTGAATTTTATTTCGTTTTATGGGGTTTTAGAACAAGCAAAACTTTTTATCAATAATGACATTTTTCGCTAAAATTGAAAATAAAAAAGTTTTTCCTCTTGGGCACCCCAACCGTGGACACACTGTATATAATTATAATACTAAAATCACAATAAAGATGCACTAGAAAGAAACAAACACAAGACATGATGAATGTTATGAGGAGCACTCACAAATCATGATTTACAAAGTTTATACATTGTAAATCATGATTCGGGAGTGCTATTTGTATCATTCAACATGTCTTGGGTTGTTTATTTCTGGTGCATCCTTATTGTGAGTTTAGTATAAGAGAATTACAAGTTTTATGTTAAATCTTCTGAATCAAATTTTTGTTAGGTATCATGTCACTCTTACTAATTTTATCCCATAAACACTTTGAAATAATACATTTTTTAGTTCCATGACTGTTATCAATTGTTGGATATCATATTGGCTACCATATTCGCTATTGTGGCTTTATTGACAGCAGCTCTAACTAATGATGATGGAGTCGATTTTCCATATTATGGTCTTAGATTGTTCAGCTATGATTGTGAGATTCTACCAGAACCACATTTACCTTGTATCTTTCTCTGAATTATCAAATGCAAAAGTTCATATTTTTTAGGGTGTTTCATACCTAAGTATTATTGACCTAAGTATTCCAGCTTGTGTCTCTTTAGTCAAATGGAAATTATTATATGAAACTCTACAAGAACACATTCATATTATAATCAATTAAGTATATTAATTTTAATCACAAATGTTTATTGGTTGAGAGAGTGACTTTTTTACTTATGCTCAATCAAATATTTTTACTATTTTCTGTTAGTTTTTTAATAGTTATTTATGATATAAGTGTTAAAAGTACACATTTAAGGCACGCATGTGAAAGTCTGCAATTCACATGAGTGCCTTAAAAATGTACTTTTTAACACACATATCATACAATATTTTTTCTGCAAACGTAATTACAGAATAATATCTACAAAAACTTTTTTCTACAACCGTGTTAAAAATTCAATTTTTAGCACTCCATAAGAGCATTAAAAATGCTACTTTAAGGCACAAGTGCTTTAAAATTTTTATGGCACTGCAATTCTTATTGACCGTATAGACAATTTTGATGTAATGTCACAAAAATATAAAAATGGAATGTCAGTCAAGTTCAAGTAAAAGTTTTTGTAGATATTGTCCTGTAATTACGTTTGTAGAAAAAATATTGTATGATATGCGTGTTAAAAAGTACATTTTTAAGGCACTCATGTGAATTGCAGAACTCGCTATCGCTCATTCTGCAAACTTTCACATGCGTGCCTTAAACTTGTACTTTTAACACTTATATCATAAATAACTATTACTTGAACTGACATTCCATTTTTATATTTTTTTGACATTACATCAAAATTGCCTATACAGTCAATACGAACTGCAGTGCCATAAAATTTTTAAAGCACTAGTGCCTTAAGGTAGCGTTTTTAACGCTTGTATAGAGTGCTGAAAGTTGCATTTTTAACACAGTTGTAGAAAAAATAAATTTTATGTATATTTTATCTAAAAAAGTATTTAAGCACTTAAATATTGTTCTGAAGCTATTTCCTTGTGGCATTTTTATGATTAATTATTTATATGGGAAATAAGCCACAATTAAAATGAAAAAAATAATTTTTTTTTGACAACGGCACCCGATTTGGGCGTCGAAACGTTAATAAAATTATTTTTTTCATTTTAATTGTGGCTTATTTCCCATATAAATAATTAATCACTTAAATATTTTTTCAAAAATAGAATATTTTTATGAACTTCTTTAATTCTTTTTTATTTTAACTTTAATGCAATCTGTTATCATTATAACAATATGACAGATATAAAAAATGACACAGTGGGAACTACACTCAGGGGTGAGAACTCTTTACATATTTATATTAATTTAGTCTACATTACCATATTTCTGACTTTTTTACAAATTAGTAACTACTATCTACTTCCCAGTGGTGTAGAGATCTGTAACTTTTCTTAACCCTCTAGTGCCCTAGTTTGCCTCAAGGCGGACCATAATAAAAATTTCCATGCTTACTATTTAAGTATTTTATAGCTGCAATACCGAAACCAGCCTCTGGACTAGATCAGATAAGCATCCAGCTTTTAAAAGTTTGGGTGATCAGACAGATTTTTACCCTATAATTTTCAGTTTAGCATGATATTTGGTAGTGGTACTAAAAACATCGGACATCATAAAAGACTTCGGATTAGAATCTTAATAGTTTTTGCATATTTGTATTACTGGCAGTTCCCCAGATTTAAATCCTGTACATCCAGACTTGTCGTAGTATTGCCTTATAGAGAAGAAGTTTGTTCTGGATACATTTTTTTGTAAAGCATGCCCAGTTTTAGTTGTTCCCATAGAGAAAAGTCTTTATTTTCACTTTCAGAAAGATTTTTCAAAAAATGTTTTAATACTTACCAGTATCTTTGTTTCCGTTTAGTGCTAAGATTGTTTTGTTAGAAAGCTGTTACTTAATTTTTTTTTAGATACATTTGATTTCCCGAGCAAGGGTCATCTTTATCAACTGCTACCCTAATTAAAAAGAGATTGTTGAGTTACTTTATATTATTATATTTTTTAGATACCTGCAATTTCCATCTACAAACTTTAATGGATCTCCAAATTATTAGAGTACCAACCAAAGTATGTAGGTACTATAAAAATTAAATGTAACTTTTTAATATTTTAGATTTATTTTGATATTTTTGTAATTAATTTTTGATTTTGTAATTCATTGTAAGATATACATGATTTGTGTTTATTGTATTTTATTTATTAATATTTTTATTTGAACACATAAAATTATATCACTATATATTATAAAAGTATGAAATAAATTGATTTGTATTTGACAATAAGTTTTTAATTCACTACACTAAGTTTGCAGCAATAACATTTCTTCGTATTCTCTATACATGTAACATACAACCATTATTTCGATTTTCCTCATCTGGAATCATTTTCGTTGGAACTTTATTATGTTCTTCACTTCTTCATTGTTTTAAAAAGAAAGATGTTCTTTCATAATCATATGAAATGTTTGAAATCAAAAAATATATTATAATGTTTGAAGTTTGTATTTCACTACACTAAATATGCAGCAATAACATTTCTTCATATTCTCTGTCCTTCTAACATACAATTATTTCGATTTACCTCATCTTGAAACATCATTGGAACTTCAAGATGTTCTTCACTTCACTATCTAAAAGAGGAAGACATTCAATCATACTATCCAATGTAACACAGAAAATAAATATAATGTTTGCATTTTTAGCAATTTTTGCACGATGTACCACGTAAAGTTGATACACAATTAAAAGTGACTGATAAAAAAGCATAAAATAAGTTTTGTTTCAACTTTATAACAGTAAGAAGTACATGATCAAGTGCGTTCATAACAAGTCTATCCCTTTCGAATCCCTATGCAGTAGCTATTTCAACACTTTCAACAATCACATTTAGAAGTTCAAAGGATTGTATTTCTGTAACTGTACTTGATTCAGCATTGTTTTTAATTAGATCCATACATTTAATTGTTTAGGTAAAAAAATTGTTTAAAACTCTCACTTAAACAGAATTTTTCTTGAGGATAATCTGGTTTTTACTAAAAATTTCAGAAGAATCGTTTTTACAAGTTGACACATTTGATTCTGAAAAGTCTTGGATAGTTTACTGGCTTTCAATTAAACAGGAATTCCATTTCCAATAACCTGGCTTTCTTTACATTCTCTAGTTTTTTGAGTTGTTGTATATTTTCATGTCTTTTGAGAGACCTTTTTAAAATAATTTTTTTAACTGTATTGGTACTTTTTTTATGACTTTAGCAAAGGAATTGCATTTGGCCTTAATCATGCATCTTTTGTTGGCAAATCTAATTAATAAAGAGGTAACATTTAATCATAAGCTTTGAAAACAGATCAAAAGTAACCTTAAAAGTACATGGCAGTTTATAAATGTCTATTGTATAATAATAATTAGCTTTCTTAAAATGAAGTGAACTCTTGTGATAGGATAAACATGTTTTAATTGTAATACTTACAGTTTTCCAGTCGTTTAATTGATCATTTTCATTTTATTCCCAAAATAAACAGTTACAACCACATAACCCCATTTGTAATAGGTGAACAAATTCGTTATTTATATGTTATTTATGCGACTTTTGCTGTTGAATCCAATTTTAGCACATTTAAAATATATTAAATATTGTTAGCAAATCGATTTTGTTCACTAATATCTTTAGAAAACGGCATTATAAGCAGAAAAAAACAAACTTTTCTATATGTAAACATTGTAAATGTCAGCACAATAGGTCCCGACGGCGGCCATGACACTTTGGCAGTTAGGAGGGGGTACGATTACGGTTTATCCCAATACTGCGCATGCTTATATGTCAAAATAAAGGATCTTTTATTACAGGTCGACTTAAAAGACGTTGCTCTCTAATTATGACCACTTTCAAGCTGACACCTCAGTGGATACAGGAAGTAGCAATAAGGGATGAAAGGGGAAAGTTACTGTAGTCTTTAAAGGTTTTCACCTCCTATATTGTTAAACTTCCATCGATTTGCAAGAAAAAATTCAATGAAATATCGAAATAATATAAAAATAATATTTTACTACATACAATTAAATTAATATGTTCTTATTATCATCCGTAACTTCACGCATATGCTCTTAAATAGACAAATCTTTGATCTTTAATAACTCAAAAAGTATTGATTTATTTTAATAACAAATTTTACTTATTTGTCCCTCTATCGATTTGTGGGGTTATTTTTAATAAAATTGTTTTCACCCGCGGGAAGGGGTGGTATTCACCACCAGGGTAAAAGTGCAAGTTGGCACCAAATCAGTTTTATTTCTTGAGGTATGCTCTAACTAGTCACCAATTTTCATGCAAATCGATGGAGGTTTAACAAAATAGGAGGTGAAAACCTTTAATGACTGGACTAACTTTCCCTTGTCATCCCTTACTGCTACTTTCTGTATCCACTGAGGTGTCAGCCTGAAAGGGGTCATAATTGTCCATATACAATGGACACATTTCACAAAACAAACTCCATATTACTTATTTTTGGCCAATTTGGACCTATGGGATAGAACTGTGGGGAACAGCCGCAAATTCTAATATGTATAGAAATTATACAAAGGTTCCAATCCAAAATACTAAGGATGATTTTAAATATACCGTGGTATATCACCAACAACGCCGTACATCGAGATGCAGAGGTAACTTATGTCTTCTTCTTCTTCATGTGCCGTGCTCGATTATCGAACGTTGGCTATCAAATTGGCTATAGTAATTTTGTTAACGGCAGCTCGGAAAAGGGATGCAGAGGATCTGTTATACCATTCTCTCAGGTTTTTAAGCCATGACGTTCTTCTTCGACCTGGCCCTCTTCTTCCGTCTACCTTGCCTTGTATTATTCAATGGAGTATATTATATCTCTCTGGGTGTCGCATAACATGGCCAAAATATTCAAGTTTTCGATTTTTAACTGTTCTGACGACTTCTGTGACTTTTCCCATCCGGTGCAAAACAACTTCGTTACGAACTCTATCCACCCAACTTATTCGTAGGATTCTTCGGTATACCCAAATTTTAAAGGCTTCCAATTTCTTGAGAAGAGTATCTGTTAAAGTCCAACCTTCGACACCGTACAAAAGAGTAGAGCACACATAACATCTCACTAATCTAATTTTAAGATTCAAAGTAATGTTGTTTCCACATAAAAGTTTCTTTATCTTAAAGAATGCAGCTCTGGCCTTCTCTATACGTATTCTAATTTCTTTGCTCATGTCCCAGTTCTCATTTAGATTACAACCAAGGTAGGTGATACTGTTAGTTCTCTCTAATTGTTTACCATAAGCTGTTACTACTTCCGGTTGTATTGGCGTCCTACTGACAACCATCACCTTGGTCTTTGCGGTGTTTAGCTTGAGTCCATATTCATCACACGTTGTGGTAATCCTATTAATCAGATCTTGAAGTTCTTCATAATTGCTCGCAATTAACACCGTGTCATCCGCATATCTCAAATTATTAATATTGACGCCATTCATTTTGATACCACATTGAGCATTATCCACTGCTTTATTGAAAACAAACTCAGAATAGATGTTAAATATTAGTGGGGACAAAATGCAGCCCTGCCTTACTCCTCTTCGTATTTGAAGTTCTTCAGACGTGTCCCAGCCAATCCTGATGTTTGCACGTTGATGCCAGTAAAGATTTTTGATAATGCGTAGGTCTTTATCATCAATACCCACTTTCTGAAGAATAGCAATCATTTCCGTATGTTTTACCCGATCAAAGGCCTTCTCAAAGTCAATGAAACACATATAAACCGGATGTCCGACATCTCTGCATCTCTGTACCATAATCTGAATACTAAACAGTGCTTCTCTGGTCCCAAGGTTATTGCGGAATCCAAACTGTGTATCACCAAGCTGTTCTTCTATTTTTTGGTACATCCTAGAGTGCAAAATTCGTAGAAATATCTTTAAAACATAACTCATCAAGCTAATGGTTCGGTAGTCACTACATCTTTTCGCGCTTGCTTTTTTAGATATGGTCACGTGGTCACAAAAGTCGACAGCAGCCAATCCGTTGGTATATAGCCAGTTTGATAAACTTTATTAAAAAGATGAAGGAGAGATCTTTTACCTGAATTTTCGAAGAACTTTATTATTTCATTCGGTATTTCGTCTGGTCCCGTCGCTTTTCTGGTCTTTGCTAATCTTATTGCTTGTTCAATTTCGTCCATAGTTATGTCAGGTCCTGTAACTACTTCGTTAATTTCAAGCTCGGGCCTTTCATCATTAAACAGTTCCTCAATGTATTCTTTCCATCTGTCTATTTTATCCAAATCAGTGATAATCAGTTTTCCGTCTCTATCAACGATGTTATTTGCATGTTTTTTGTTCTGACCGGTGAGTTCTTTTATTTTTTATACATATTAAATGAATCATGTTTTCTCTGCAACTCTTCAATTTCTAAACATTTTTTTTCAAAGTATGTTTCTTTTGCCGCTCGTATTTTAGTCCTTATCTCTTTATTAATGCGTTTATACATTTCGATGTTTTGATTCTTAAATTTGCGTCTTTTTTCCATCAAATTCAAAATCTCATCGTTCATCCACTGTTGCTTCTTTTGATTTTTCTCTTTGAAGTTTGGAGTTGAGTTGCTTATAATCGTTTTGATTTGGTTCCAATGATCCTCGATGGATTCTTGTTGTTCGCTATTCTCAAAATTGCTCTCTAAATTGTTTGAAATCCCCTGACTGTTGTTTCTAATAAAATCGGTATCCAGTTTGTTAGAGGATCGTGGTTGTTTTATCCGTTTAAGTTTTAATTTTATTTCGGCTAACAATAGATTGTGATCAGATGGCACATCGGCGCCAGGATAGGTTTTTACAGACTTTACTGCATTTCTGTAACGCTCACTGATGGTTATGTAGTCAATTTGGTTTCTTACGATATTATTGGGGGTATCTGCTGGAGATTTCCACGTATATAATCTCCTTTTAGGTAATTTGAAAAAGGTATTCATTATACATAGATTATGTTCTTTGCAAAAATCTGCGAAATAGTCTCCCCTTTCATTTCTATCGCCCAGTCCATAACAGCCAATAATATTACTTTGTCTGCCTTTTCCTATCTTAGCATTAAGGTCACCCATCAGAATGGTGAGATCTCTAGTCTTGAGTTGGTCGGTAACAGTTTTTACATCGGCGTAGAACTTGTCAAGTTCTTCCAGTTCACTTTCCGCTGTCGGTGCATACACTTGTATTAAATTTATGTTTCTGGGTTTCGCGTTCAACTGAATCATTATGACTCGTTCAGATACCTGGCATACCGCTCTAACACATTTGCTAACCTCGTTTGAGACTATGAATCCTACACCATGACGATGGTAATTACTCTCTTCTCCTGCATAATATACTTCATGATCATCCACATGGCATTGGCCAGATCCGGGCCATCGCATTTCACTGATACCCAGAATTGATATTTGCAGCCTTTTCATCTCATTTATGGCATTGTGTGTTTTTCCTGGTTCATATAAACTCCGCACATTCCATGTGCCTATTCTACAACTTCTCTGTATATCAAATTTGGCCAAGCGGGAGATTCTTCGCACCCCTACCCCATTTAAGAAGCGCCCGTACTCGGGGCCATCGTTTATTTCCTCAGCCATATTGATTAACCTGGGAAAAATAGTGTAGTAGTCATTCCCTTGGCTTTCTACACCGCTGTGTACACGCTGTTTAAGTGGTTGCCACCGCACCGAGTACTATTCTGTATTGACCGTTCTGGCCTAAATGACTTCCGCTCAATACAGATACTGAAAAACCAGCTGCCGATTTCCAGGTTCGATTTTATACAAGCCCTAAAACCAGGGGGCTGCCCCCTCCGTCCTCCAGACCGTTGTGAAGACCTTCTTCTCCGCCCTGGATGCCGTTGTGGGCTTCATCCGTGACCCTGGACAGGGGACCCTTAGCAGGTACTAGTTTCCCGGGTCAGGAAACACCTGGAATCTGCAGAAGGCAGGGATTGATTCAATTTCCCTGATAGGACTATCCAAAAGGAGTTCCTACCTGCTACCTGCTAACTTATGTAAAGGAAGAAATTACATATCGAATAAAAAAAATACAAGGACCGATTGCGGGAACAACCAAACCACCTAGCAAGGAACTTGATGCAGATGTGTGCAGTGGCGGCTCGTATAACTTTAGGAAGGTAGTGCCAGAATCCGGGCAGCTGCCTAAATTTTTTGTGGCGGTTTTACGATATGGTCAAAAAGGATATAAAATATAAATAAAAAAAATAGGCGCAGATATTTTTTCGGCACTGGGATTTTTATGATTTTCATCCTTTATCCGGTCAGCTGTGGGTGGCCAGAGTCGGTAGATTTGCATTGCGCTACACAGTTGCCAGATTTGATATAATTTATAAAAATAAAGAGAAATATTCACAAAAAAAAATAAACAGGCATTAAAATGTTTTTAAGATAAAAAATATGTTTCTGCATAGTTAGCAAGGTAGTGCCATAGCTCTATGGCACTACCTCACGGGCCGCCACTGGATGTGTGCAGTGCGCAGGTCACAACGTAAAGTGACTAGTGATTTAGTGTGAGCTGAAAATAAGTGTAGTGCTTATTTAGGTTTTCCCAGAACCAATAATAGTTTAGTAGACTAACATTAAGAGCGTCATATTAATGGGTATGTTCGCCACATGTCAATAGTTTAGCCGACCTAAATATTACTTAATGCTTATTACTTTGTAAAAACGGCAAATTGTAATAAATTGGGAAGTTAATAAAAAAAAATTACTTATGACTATGATTTTTCGGCTCTAGCTCTCCTTCTATTACGGGGCACGTTGAAGATCGTCTGATATGAAAAGCATTGTCTAGTTTATGTTACAACGGGGCGGAGCGACAACGTGGCGGAGAGACAACGGAGTGGAGAAATGCGCTTTCTATTGTTCTACGGCACGTATCTTGCACGCCCCATTTTAACATAAATCAATCTTAGAGATCTGGTCTATTATGTGCCACTGTTTGATCTGTGAGTACAGTGTGGTCCAGTATAGCTTGTTTATTAGTATGATTCTAAACTAAGTGGTATAAATATATTTGAAAAAAAAAATAAGAGGAATATACTTACAGGTTCAGCGAATGCCAAATTTCGTAGCTCCCAAGACAACTGGAAAGCTGTCAGTAAGGGATCACTTGAGGAGAGAGCTATTAGGGACGGACTGGCAAGGGCTTTGTATTCGTTTAGTCTCGATAAGGAGTGTCGAAGAGAATCTTCTTCGGATTTTTGTATACATTCATCACAGCCGCATCTAAAAATAAATAATTACTTGAATAGTCAATTTTGGCACGCTTGGCATGCTTGATTTGGTCAGAGTCCACGTCTCACACCCATACATGAGCACCGGTCTAGTCTAATCACTGTTTTATATATATTCTGATGTTTGATGCTCGTGTTAAGCTCTTAGATTTAATAGTATTGTGGAGGCTATACATACATCTGTTTGCTGCCGGAATTCTTTTTTTAATCTCTTCCTATGCTTTGTCGCCTGGTTTATTTTGTTTTCTTCATCAATACCGTTCTCCGTGTTGGAAGCCTTTGAGCATCATCTCTTTAGCTTAGATTGTTGATTTTTTTTTTAATTTCTATTGCTTCTGTGATTTCGCGTTGTCTTTTAGTTTTAATGTTAGCATCGTCGTTTGTCTCAGGTTTATTGTATGTCCTGTATTTGAGGCATGTTATGTAAGGAACGACGATTTTTCTCCCATTTCAATGGCATTTCGATGTTCCTTCTCCTCTAACATGGATTCTTTGATTGGTCTGTCCGTTGTACGATTTGTATAAGTCCCCACATGGAATCTCCTATTCTCCTTAATTTTCTAACGATATTTTTGTTTTTGGGAATGATAAAATAGTTAAGATTTTTCTGTCGGTATTAAATTAATATAGTTTCTGTTTTTTGTTTTCTTAGCCTATTTTCTCTGTTGTACCCTTTCCATATGATAGGATGGCTTTTGCAATCGGTTTTTTGTATTATGTTTAGTTCTTAATTCTTTTTTTAGACTCAGAATAGGAAATTCTTCAAAACTGTTTTCAATAATTCTTAACCATGACCCTAGTCACAAACTTAATAATAATATTATCTTAAAGAAAGCAAATCCATAAAAAAAGATTTACTACGTAGATACTTGTCAGATCTCTATGTAAGCTAAAAATAATTTTATGGAAGTTTCAAAACATTACACTGAAATGAAATTAATTTTATTTTTAGATAAATTTTATTCACGCAAGTATCATAATCTGAGTGTGATTATTTAAGGATCATCTCAATGTTGTAGTAGGGGAGGAGAGTATGCTAAATTTGCAGTTACTCGAGCGTTATGGGGACATATTGGGTTGTGAAGAGTAGGTTCTACAACCAAAAAAGTTAAGTTTTCCATAAAGTGGGGAACTTTCCATTTTTAAATTTAATTTTCAATTTCCAACAATCGTTTTTTCCGATTATAGCGCCATCTATCAATAATTCGAAAAAATGTCTCGTATAAAAGTTGCCTGTTTTTACGTAAAGAATCCAAATCTGCAATAAAAATTGGGGGCTCCTATTTAAGATTTTAAAGTAACCCCCCACCCCACCACCGTGGGTGGTTGTGTTTGGTGCCATTCGATAGATTTTTCAAAAATATTGAATAAGTGCATTTTTCAGTTTTTCGATCTGATGTTCATTTCGCGAAATATGGCGGGGTTCGTATTTAAAATTTTAAATATACCTCCCACCCCTCTCCGTGGGGGGTCGTGTTTGGTATCGATCGATAGATTTTGAAAAATATTGAACATGAATTTTTTAGTTTTTCGATACGACGTTCATTTCGCTAAATATTCGCTTTTTTTTGTGAAACTTTGCGACTCACCCATTTGCTTACGCCCCGCTCAAATCGTCAGATTTTTGAAATATACACTGTTTTGCATGTACTTAACTTAGCTTATCTTAATCTGACAATTTCGAATAGTTTTAAGGATATATTTTTTTTTTCGGGCCCCCCTTAACGAACTCCCCTGTATTAAGAGCCAATAAATGGTAGAGGTATATTTTCAGGGTACAAGGTTTCTCCCCATGTAATAATCTGACGCGCTCGAGTAACTGCAAAAATCCCCGCTTGGGCTTCCCTACTATTAAAAGGTGACGAATAAGGTGACGTATTATTTATGAATAAATTGATTGCGTCTTGAATTAAACTCCACAATTAATTTGTTTCGCAATTAACTGTACATTTTATGTAACTTCAGATATAAAATAATCGGATAGATGTAGTACACGAAGTATCCTCGCTTATGAGTGTGAAAATTGGACAATAAATAAGAAAACCAAAAACAAAATAGAAGCAACATAGATGGAATTCCTAAGGAGAAGCTGCAGAGTAACAAGAAGAGATAGAATAAATAACATAAAGATTAAGAAAGGAGTGGGAGTGAACTCAGATATAATATACTACATCGAATAGAAAATCTCTTCTGGTACCCGACCTGATACGAACATGTCAGAAGAGCAGATCAAAATCGTCGGATAAATAGAATAACAGAGTGAAGCCCGATAGGAAAAAGGAAGAGATGCAGACCTCGAAGATTCTTCAAAGATGAAGTGGACGAAGCAATGGAGAGAATAAATCTACAGGAAGAGGACTGGCAAAACAGAAAGAACTGGAGAGAAGGATTGAGTGAAGGAATGCAGTGAAAACTGTGGAAATCCTTAGTACATAGTACCTACATATATATACCTCAAACTCAAAGTGCACAGAGAAACTCACTATCAGGATCATTAGGTACACTTACGAGGAAAAATCTTCTATGAGTCGAATGTTTTTTGAATTCGATAAACTTTCTGAATACCTGTGGAAACTGATGTGATGTCCTACTTGAGTTTACTAAAATACAATTTGGTAGTTGTCATGTCTAATGGTGTGTTCTGTTATGGCTGATCTTTTGAGTTACTAAGGCAATGATGCAAGAGGGTATACTGTTCTTCTGCAACGGAGATATAAGCATCCCTCTACGATTAAGACCATCACACAAGACAACAGCATGCTCATCATCAATGGCGTTGCAACTCTTCGTGAGTATTTGCTGCGTTTACTATTGCCTTTCATGTTTGTCGATCCTGTGCCACTAACTACCATTGTCGCACTCCCATTTTCTCTAGATCTTCTTTGACTGCATCTTTCCACCTTTTTCTAGGCCGCCATACAGACCTTCTTCTATTTGGCCTTTTCCAGAACACATTGGGGTTGTAGGGTTGTGTTATAGAGGTAGCACCTTTTATCGGAACGACCACATCAAGCGTCATAGACGGGAGATGGTTCTTGATAACTGGTCCTCATAAGACAACTAACTCTCACTTATGGCTCCACGTGCCACACCCCGGGCAACTGCATTGGTCTGCAGGCTAAACTAAGTGAGGGTAGCCAGATATGGCGATAATTTCACCGAGTGATTGCCGGTATAAGCAATCTCCCACTTACCGACCAACGGCTTCGGGCGGATGAGTTAGTAAGTGGTAGGGCACTCTTTTGTCCTGGGGTTGAGAAATCGGCCTCGAAGGCGGATGAACAAAAAAAAAAAAAAAAAAAAAAAAAAAAAAAACGGTCAACGGCATAAGGATGTAGAAGGCAAGGGGAAACCACTACATTAAAGATCATATACGGATATCCCTAGTACAATTGTCATGGCTGTACAAAAAAGTAACTCTGTTACTGATCATGGATATCGGAGACCAAGATCCGGCAGGGGAGGCAAATCACAGATAGACCACAGGGCCTCTCAGGTCGATATCAAACGAAATCCCTGTGAAATACCCATCAGTAACACATCGTCCAAAAAGAAGACTAAAATCGACAAAAAGTGCATGAAGGTAGGCACGTGGAATGTTAAGTCAATATACCAAGCAGGTAAAGTCCATAATGTCATTCAGGAAATGGAAAGACTTAACATAAAAATATTAGGATTAAGTGAGACCAGATGGCCCAATTCAGGTGACATATTTAGTAGGTCAAACAAAGATATACTACTCTGGTAATGACAATGACCCAAATCACTGGAACGGGGTAGCGATATTAGTTGATAAAACCACCCAGAAATTTGTAACTGGCTTCTTACCCATCTCGGATAGAGTTATGATGGTAACACTCAAAACAGCCCAGTCTAGAGTCAATATAATTCAAGTATATGCTCCCACAGCAGATAAATCGGATGAAGAGCTCGAACAGTTTTATAACGAATTACAACAAGCTTTAGAAGTAACCAAGTCTAGAGACGTTACAATAGTAATGGGAGATCTAAATGCAAAAATCGGTAGAGGAAGTCAAGGTGATTTTATTGGAAACTTTGGACTGGGCACTCGTAACGAGAGAGGAGAAAGATTGGCTCAATTCTGCCAAGAGACCGATTTTATTGTCACGAATACTTATTATGATCTGCCGACCAGGAGACTCTATACATGGAAATCACCAGCAGACAACCAACATAACGTCATCAGAAACCAAATTGACTACCTTCTCATCTGCAAACGATACCGAAATTCCATAAAATCAGTAAAATCATACCCTGGAGCTGATGTGAGATCAGATCACAACCCAGTTGTAGGAAGGTTTAGAATTAATCTAAAGAAGCCTGTGGTTAAAACTAAAGTAGAGACGATACAAGTATCTCGTTTGAGAGATCCATCAACAAAAGAGCAAGTCACACTAAAAATTAAAGAAGAGCTCACCAAAATAGAAATTATTCCTACTGAAGATGCGAACAGGAAATGGCACATGTTAAAAGATGCTCTTATCCGCACATGTGAGACAACACTTACACCTAAACTAATTAAGAATAAAAATGAATGGATGACCGAGGAGATTCTAGATCTCATGGAAGCAAGGCGATCTTATAAAACCAAAGACAAAAACATGTATAATATTATACACACAGAAATAAGGAGAAAGATCAGAGAGGCAAAGGAAAGATGGTATAGTGACAGATGCGCAGAGATTGAACAGTTGGTAGAGAAACATGATAACTTAAACCTTCATAAGAAAATTAGTGAAATAACAGGCACTAATATTAAGAAAAAATCAAACATACTGCTGGATAAAAACGGAAAAATAATTATAGACGTCGGTGAAAGGCTTAAAAGATGGCAGGAATATATTCAAGAGCTATTTAAAGACGAACGGACTGAAATAGTACTAGAGCAGGAAAAGTTCGACAACGGCCCAGACATAACAGAAGATGAGGTACTAGAGGCGATAGAGCGAACAAAGAACAACAAGGCAACAGGTCCTGACCAAATACCTGTAGACATAATACGATTAATAGAGGACCAGCAAATTGGAATATTGGTCGACTTATTTAATACAATATACAGTACAGGAATCATTCCCAGAGATTGGCTGCTGTCAACGTTCATAACACTGCCAAAAAAACCAAATGCAAAAGAATGCCAAGACCACCGGATAATAAGTTTAATGAGTCATACACTCAAAATATTTTTAAAAATTATACACCGGAGAATACATAACAAACTTGAGCAGGACATAAGCGACACGCAATTTGGATTTAGAAATGCAATGGGAACGAGGGAAGCCCTGTTCGCTGTAAATGTACTTGTGCAAAGGTGCATGGATGTTAATCAGCCAGTATATATGTGTTTCTTGGATTACAACAAAGCCTTCGATAAGGTCAGACATAACCGCCTTATCGAATTACTTGAAAAGAAAAACTTAGATATGAGGGACATCAGGATCATTAGTGCTATCTATTATAATCAGATCGCTGTGGTAAAAGAGAACAACGCCTTTTCAAATGAAATACGTATTGAGAGGGGCGTCAGACAGGGCTGTGTCCTGTCTCCTACTTTGTTCAATTTGTATTCAGAGGAAATAATCCAGGAAGCACTAGAAGACCTAACCACGGGAATAAAAGTAAATGGTCGACCAATCAATAATATACGGTTTGCCGACGACACTATTTTATTAGCCGAATGTCTTGAGGATTTACAACAAATGGTTGACAGAGTGGTAGAAGTCAGCCAAGAAAACGGACTGTCCCTAAACACAAAAAAGACACAATTTATGGTAATCACAAAAGTTCAACAGCGCCAAGAAAGCATAACAATACATGGAGAACAAATTAAAAAGGTTGAAAAATATAAATATTTGGGTACAATAATTAATGAAACTAATGAGTACACAGAAGAGATTAAAGCAAGAATAGGACAGGCAAGAAATGCTTTCAACAAACTAAAAAAAGTACTCTGTAGCAGGGACATTACAATTTCTTTAAAGATAAGACTTCTGAGATGCTACGTGTTCTCCGTATTATTCTATGGGTTGGAGGCTTGGACATTAAAAAAGGATGTTTCGGACAGATTAGAAGCCTTCGAGTTATGGGCCTACAGAAGAATATTAAGAATACGTTGGGTGGATAGAGTCACGAATATCGAGGTGTTGAGAAGAATGGGAAAAGATAAAGAGGTTTTAAATACAATTAAAGTCAGAAAACTGCAATATCTGGGACATGTTATGAGGGGCGAGCGTTATAACTTGTTACAATTGATAATGCAAGGAAGAATACAGGGTAGAAGGAGTCGCGGAAGAAGACGCATCTCCTGGTTAAACAATTTGAGAGCTTGGTTTAATTGCACTTCTGCTGATCTCTTTAGAGCAGCGGTATCGAAAGTGCGAATTGCCGTGATGGTTGCCAACCTTCTTAGAGGAGATGGCACATGAAGAAGAAGAAGAACACATTGTTTATAAAGCGATTGTCGTTACTGCGTATCACATGTCCTGCCCATCTGAGTCTATTGGCCTTTATGATAACCATTAAATTTTAAAACAGGAAATGGTTGAATGCTCGAATATATTATGAATTTTACAAAGTGAAAGGCATATATCGAGCACAGAATTTAATTTAATCTTGCCAAAGTATACTTTCGCTCCTAGAGCATCTTCAGGGGCATGGTAAAGCAAGAAAAAGTTGGAATCTTCGACAAAAAAATCGAAGATGATGTGTATAAAAAAGTTCAATAACGTTTTAAAATTACTTCGTCAATAAAATGAAGGTATCCTCGAATGTCATTTATTATAATATTAGATTTCTGGCAACTTAAATTAACGTATAACTACCAATACACTAAACAAAGGACCAACAGATAAATTTGAGTGCCGGGTGCCGGTATAATTCTACATTGTTTGAAGATGGAGGTAGAATGAAGTATTTCTTATTTAACGTAAATTTTCGAGTGATGACTGACAGTGACAACTTGATAAGACTATGACTATGTGATATGTACACCTGGTTCCAAAAAAAACTGATACGACTCTTGAAGCGTATTTTGTAGAAAATTGAGCAGTGTATTTTGAAGGATAAATACTAAATATTTACATACTGTCAATGTCACTGCCAAATCTTAAAATTTGTCAGATAGCTTATTCTGTTCCACGGTTATTAGACTTTATTATAAATCTTTATTATTAGGAATACTTTCTCCGCAGCTGAGGGTATCTTATCAACTGTATTGTTTTTAAACAATAGATGATAAAATAAAAATATTGACAGTTCAAAAATGTGAACATTATTGCATTGTGTGTGGCCTAAGTTTGGGCTGAAAACTGAAATGTATTACATTTTTACAAAATTTTGGAATATGTTTAATTATGTAGACCAATTTTAACAGTTGTTTTCAATACTCTACAAATAGTTTCTAATGTCCTTTGATGTCAAATAATTAGGGAAGCTGGAATTCAACAGTTTAGAATTTTACATTGAGTTAATGCAAAATTGTGACGCATGTCAAAATTCTCAATGTATTTTAATTGTAGGTATTCATTTTTTCGAATCCTGAGAAAACTAATAAATATTTATGAAAAATTTAAGCTCCGAATGAAAGACTATATTATTACCGAGGGCTGAAAGTCCCTGAAAACTTCTATAATATTTATTTTAATAAGTTACAGGGCTGAAAATAAAAGAGAAGTGTGATATTTAATTTCAAATATTTCATTCAATAGAAACTGATTGTTTATTCTAAGGGGCTTTCCGCCCTCGGTAATAATGTAATCTTTCATCCTGCGTTTAAATTTTTCTAAAATACTTATTAGTTTTTTCATGATTCGAAAAAAATCATATTACGATTCAAATGACAGTACTCTCGTAACGTAATCCACGTTTGTTGTGTATTTGTTGTATAATTTGTTGTATAATCCACGGTTACAATAATTATGTGATCTATTTGATGTAAAAACTATCATTTATAATATACTCTTTATAAAATACAGGAATTCAAAATAATATAAACATTTAGACCTTAATAATTAGTACAATTTATGAATTAACATAATATGTAATCAGTTGCTTATTGTTTGTTTATTTTATTATTTGTCTGTCATAATAAATATAATGTCAGATCAATCAAATACACTGCTCAACATGATCAAATCTTACTAAGAGTCGTATCAGTTTTTTTAGGAACCGGCTGTACATTCAGGGCGAGCGACTTTTCTCCAACACGACTATACCTTATCGGCAGAGTCTACGAGAAGTGTACGGTAAATTGAAGCTGTAATTACAAAAAAAGAAATATGTATGTCTTTGTACTCACTTTATAACGCTCAAAAAATTACGGTAATCTGGATTTCAATGCATATTTGTTTTTATAATTCTCGTATCAAGTTACGCGTGAAGTTAGTCGTATTGATGACAGTTGGGGAAACGTCCGCGACTCGTACAGTCACTACAGAGTGAACTGCATATTCAAACAACGGCGTAACCAGGAAGATCCTAAGGGGGAGTTACAACTTCAAAATGGCTTGATTTGTCAACAACACATAATGGTGTTAAGCGTATAGAGCTCAAAGCAGATCCCAATGGGGGGTATAACCCCCAAAACCCCTTCCGGTTACGCCTATTTATTCAAAAAATCTATGAATGATTATGATTATTTTATGAATGATTACTAATGACTTATTTTAGATGCCCCTGAAGATGCTCTAGGAGCGAAAGTATACTTGGGCAAGATTAAATTAAATTCAGTGCTCGATATCTGCCTTTCACTTTGTAAAATTCATTAAATTTTATTTGAGGAATAATGGGAAAAGCGATGAAGAACGTTTAGGAAGTGTTGACCGTAAAATCCTCAGAAATATTTATAAAGACTTGCAGGAAAATGGATTATGGCATAGGTGCTATAATTTTGAGCTTTACCGCCATCAAAGAAACAGGCTGCGGTGGCTAGGCCACATAGAGAGAATGAACGAGATGGAGCTATCGAAACACATTTATAACCAAAGATTGAATAGAGTGACAAGAGTGCAGGCCCATAGCACGATTTAAAGAGGAATAGACGGAGAAGCCGTCAAGCTCTTTGAATTTACTGAAGCCAGATTTTTCACAGTTGATTACTGTGATTGTGTAGAGAAACATACTGCGGTCGGTCAAGCGAAACGTAGAACAGGGGTTACTGAGAGGGTATCAAAGTTGCTTTCCTACGAAGGCAATTAAATCCATTTACTAAGGCTGAAAATCAGTACACACATTCTAAATTAGATATAAACAAAAGTTGTTACAGTCGGTCAGCTGTATGACGGGACAGAGCCGATCGGTCGGCCCCAATAGTCGATTGAGGAAATGAAGCATTTTGGCTCGCAATTTTTTCGTCCAGCATGGATTTACTTGAAATTTTCACAGAAGGTAGGGAATAGTCCAATGATCATTTTCTATATCATGCCGCTATCATACGCTAAAACCTTGGGGGTGGTTGCCACCCCATCTCGGGGGTGGGAATTTTTTATTAAATTTTAACCATGTAATTTTCTTCGTAAAACTAATATTTTTCGAGTTATTCGCGCTTGAAAATTACAGTTTTTCGACGAGAAAATCGATTTTTGTAGAGGGTTTTTTTTTAGAATACCTCTAAAAATATGCATTTAATCAAAAAAACTGTAAATATCAAAATTGTATCTTTTAGTAACACAAACCAAATTATTTTGAACGGCAAGACGGCATGTTAAAGGTTAGCTTTTTTCGTCAAATGCATAATTTGAAATATTCAAAGCCAAATAATGGGAAAAATTTGCATTTTTTGAGGAAAACTTAAATAATCTTTTTTCAAGTATACAATTAGACCTTAGTAATAAAAAGTTTCTAGCATGAAAATTAAGCGCCTTATAATCAAAAAAATGTCATGTACCTGCTTTTCTCTACGAAAAAATCAGTGAAAACAACCCCCTAACTACCTTCCTAATTCAAAATTGGTCTTCACCTTTCTGTAGTTTCCTTTATATTTATATTATCAATACGTTCAAGGAGTTTGACCTATTTAAAATGTATAATTTTGGAAAAATTTGAGTTTAAAGAAAAATTGATTTTTTGCAATTTGGTATTTTTCATTTTTACTTCAAAATATCTCCAAAAATACTGAAGATTCGAAAAAAATTATAAACCACTAAATTTGAGCTTTTTTAACGACTAAAATTACTCTGTACATAGATTTCCATTATAGTGAATATTTAGCCAGATACAGCTGTTTAAAACCTCTATTTACTAGCAAACACCCCCTTATTCGAGCCATTTAAACCCGCCCCAATTAAAAACTAAGGGATCTTACGGAATTTAATTTACACAGTCTTATAGCTCTTTAAAACGTACTTTAAATTCTACAAAATGATTTTTGAAGACACTTTTTATCGCCAAAAATATATAAAATATTTTTCGAGGTATTCTCAAAAAACCCACTAAAAAAGTAGATTTTTTCGTCGAAAAACTGTTATTTTCAAGCGCGAATAACTCGAAAAATATTAGTTTTACGAAGAAAATGTAAAAAACATTTTTTTTCTTAGAATCACTTTTTCCATCGAATTCCATTGTTAAAATGTAATAAAAAATTTCCACTCCCCGAGATGGGATGGCAACCATCCCCAACGTTTTAGCGTATGATAGCGGCATGATATAGAAAATGATCCTTGGACTATTCCCTACCTTCTGTGAAAATTTCAAGTTAATCCATGCTGGACGAAAAAATTGCGAGCCAAAATGCTTCATTTCCTCATTCGACTATTGGGGCCGACCGACCGGCTCTGTCCCGTCATACAGCTGACCGACTATAATAACCTTTATTTATATTTAATTTAGAATGTGTGTACTGATTTTCAGCCTTAGTAAATGGATTTAATTACCTTCGTAGGTAAGCAACTTTGATACCCTCTCAGTAACCCCTGTTCTACGTTTTGCTTCACCGACCGCAGTATGTTTCTCTACACAAACACAGTAATCAACTGTGAAAGTCTAGCTTTAGTAAATTCAAAGAGATTTTTCAGCTCTGCCTCTTGGTCTACAAGTGGAAGACGACTTACGAGGGCTAAGAGTACGAAATTGGAAAACAAAGGTGAAGGATAGGAAGGAATGGAAGTTGATCCTAGAAGACGTCAAGATTCACTATGGGTTGTAGAGCCAGTGATGATGAGGAGGTGTTTAGTAGAAGTTAACACTACTAAACAGGCCTTTTCAAAGAGGCTATCAAACTCTAAAAACACCCAATCAACTTTAATCGAAAGGAAGATAGTGTGCAACTAAACAAGATGTAGCTCAGCGCTAGGAAATAGAAAACCTCTTCTTAGACACAATAAAAGTTCCAATATCGATTTGGACCAATTGACAGCTTTTTCGCAAACCATAGAGGAAAATGTGAAAATTTTCATTCTTTCTTCTTCTTCATTTGCCGTGCTCGATTATCGAGCGTTGGCTATCAAATTGACTATACTAATTTTGTTGACGGCAGCTCGGAAAAAGGATGCAGAGGATCTGTTAAACCATTCTTTCATTCTTTCGTAGACCATATTTATATTGTCACTTTGACTCATCCTGTATTTATAACATTGTGTAATCAAAACCTCTCTTTGATTTGACTAGCCTTGTAAGAATTTTGAATTTTGAAGCAAAAAGTTTGAGTATACTTACTTTATATCATGAGGCATTGGAACCGTAGCTCCTCTGTCCAGCAAAATCTTAAGGATTTCGTAGTTATTCCTATGAGCAGCCAAAATAAGGGGAGTAATATCTGGGGTGAACATAGCCGTGTTAATATCTACTTTCTGCCAGCTCTGAAAAATATAAGAATTAACATGTAATTATAGATTTCTAACAAAAATTTACATTACATACTATACGTTTAGTTTTAGGTTAGAGATACGCTACTGAAGGAAACACTAAAATCGGCAACATTGCTAATGAGAATGAGTTGCATTGCCACTGTAGAATCGACGAATGACTGAATAAATCCGCGCGACTCGGGTGTGGGAAGCGGGGAAGCAGTGTTGCCATCTATTGGGTGTACTCCTATATCTAATTTAAAAGTAAACAAACGGTATAACTTGGTTTCACACTGAAAACAAGATTATAGCTTCAAGAAAAACTAACTTATAAAACGCAGAATTTGGTATTAGATGAATAATTATTGAAAGAATTTTTCGTAGACACTAAGTTTCGGGACAATGCTTTTTAAATGCAATAATTTTTTTCAAATCCGTAGAAAACTAATAAGTATTTTTGATATTCTAAGGTCTAAATTTTTTTTGTTTATTCTAAGGGACTTTCGGCTCTCGGTAATAATGGAATCTTTCATTCTGCGTTTAAATTTTTCAAAAATATTTATTAGTTTTCTCAGGATTCGAAATAAAGAATGCATGTTGCGCCTACGCTCTTAAGTAGAAAAAAAGAACATAAATATAATATTATCATGTAAGTATGTAACACTTCTTTGTGTCAGAATGTAAGTTGTAGACTTTATGAGAGAATATATTAATTTATCTTATTCTTGTGGTGCATATCAATTCCTGGAGTTGACAATCATCATGGTAATTTTGACTTTGTTTGTAGCTGGTCGTCATATTAAAATAATATCGCAACTCCGCTCAAAGAGTGTCATAAGTCAAAAAAGCAAACTTTCTAGAAAGCGATGTTTAAAGTTTGTCCTACATTTTCGGATTTAATTTAAAAACTATTAAAATTAGAATAATAACTATTCTAGTCAGTTACAACGGTTTTTGAAGCTCTATAAAATAGCGCATTAAGTATATTAAAAATATTTAAAAAAATTTTTTTTTTAGTTGTGACACTATACAGATAATATAACGAAAAATTTACGATATATTATTTGTGAAAAGTGACACTTCCATCCATCCCATCCAATGGCACTACAGCCCAAATCGAGCCTTGGCCTCCTTCAACAAGCTTCTCCAATCATTTCGATTTACCGCTGTTCTTTCCCATGAACGCGTTCCCAGGAAGTTCCTGGCATCCTCATCGACTTCGTCTTTCCATCTCTTTTTAGGTCTTCCAACAGGTCTTTTTCCCTGCATTCTTGCATTTAGCAATTTTCTGGGGATTCTATTCTCATGCATGTGGACCACGTGCCCTGCCCACCGTAATCTCTGCAGTTTAGTATATTGTGCTAGAGTTGGTTCGCTATATTGCTCGTATATTTCTCTATTGTACCTAATTCGCCAGTTGTTATTTTCATTTATTGGGCCCAGTATCCTACGTAATCCTACGTAAAAAGTGAAACTTGCAGTAGAGAATATAATATCATCATTATAACAGACTTATACTTTTTAATGATGTAAATTTAATTACAAGTAACAACATTAGGTAAAGACAAAATACTGCAAACAGAAAGATGAATAAATGATAAATGTGTCACTTTTCTTGAGCACATACGCAGATTGTTTTGAACAAAGTAATCACATATACTGCCTTAACTCGACAAAAGCCCCTTTATGCATTAGGGTGGGTCGAAAAACAATAATTGTTCATTTTTTAATCGCTATACCGCAGAAAACTTGCCTTTGGGGTATATAAGTAAAATGCAAAGTAAAATAAAGTTACATATTGAACCCCTAGCTAGCGCATCACATTTAAAATTTAGTTTCTTTCAGAAATCAAGACATTTTTCAATTATTTTTACAATCTTTAGCCAATAACATTTGAACGTGCTATAGTGACAACTGTTTAGTTAATAGTTTAAAAAATAGGAAATAAATTTGAAACAGACAATATCTTTTAATTTGTGGTAGCGCAAAATACTAAAAAATTGTTAAAATTCACATATTAGCACCTTAAAAGAAGGTGTGGTCTAGTATTTTGTGTTGGGTGTTAATAGCACAATCCATTTTTTGTTCTTTTACTTTACACCCCATTTAATTGGAATAGAATTATTATAGTGTGTTTAAAGTTATAAAGGATATAAATGAAACAACTTATAATTTTAATAACACGTTTAATTGAAACCAAAAAGAAACCAAATTGTAGCCAAACAATGTCATGAAATTAAATGAAATTTTGACTTTAGGAAGAGTCTTCTACTCATTATTTCTGAGTGGGTACGTTGAAGCTGCGCTTGCTGTCAAACCTTCGCATGGAAGCTTTGGATGCTACGGCAGATCTTATGAAACCATCTCGTTTCTAACCACTAGGAGGACTAGTTAATCACAATCTTTTGAGTAAAGAAGAATAGTATCTTCTAGACATAAGTTGTGCGATAAAGTCAGGCAACTGCCCTGTGGACTTATCTGTTCGAGAACCGGGTCCACTTTCCCACTCTCGATGGTTGACTACAGCTAACAGAGTTTTGAGACTGTATGTAAGTGTGGAAACGTCTTTAGTTGAATATAGATTGTTAGTATTCTTCATTTTTAAATCATACATGCCTGTATGGTTCAAAATAAAGTACAGCAAATACATAACAGATGGACCTGAACACGTTTTTGAGACTATCAAATCAACCAGATTTCTACCAGAGAATTTAATTAAAGTAGTTGATCCTGTAATCGAAAGAAATGCATTTTTTCCCACCCAGAAAATTGACTACTGAGGATGATAGTGGATGAAAGGAAACACATAAGAGAATTAGGATTCCGAAGAATAATCAAAGCAAGGATGAAACAGTTAGGGTTTTTCGACCTCCAAAAATCACCTTTCATGCGACTGACTCTACTGAATTATTTGATTGGAACACCACTGAAATTACATCACCATCACTGTTACGGAGAGTATCTGACGATGAAGTTTGGGCTAAAATCACGCTGGTGAAACACCCGAGGATTGGAACTTTGGAAAATTTCCATGTCATACTCAAGCCTTGGAACGCTGCGTCAAGTTAGTGACTGAAGCATCTAAAAAAGTCGTCGGTGCTAAGTAATGAGATGGTTTCAGATGGTGCTAAGTAATGACATGGAAGATCTGCCGTAGCATCCAGAGCTTTGATGCCAAAGTTTGACAGCAATCGCAGCTTCAACGTACCCACTCAAGAGTAAAAGACTCTTTCTAAAGTCAAAATTTTATTTAATTTGTTGACATTGTTTGGTTATAATTTGGTTTCTTTTTTGTTTCAATTAAACATGTTATTAAAATTATAAGTTGTTTTATTTATATCCTTTATAACTTTAAACACACTATAATAATTCTATTCCACTTAAATGGAGTGTAAAGTAAAAGAACAAAGAAGGGATTGTGCTAATAACACCCAACACAACATACTAGACCACACCTTCTTTTAAGGTGCTAATATGTGTATTTTAACAATTTTTGAGTATTTTGCGCTACCGCAAATTAAAAGATGTTGTCTGTTTTAAATTTATTTCCTATTTTTTAAACTATTAACTGAACAGTTTTCACTATGGCACGTTCAAATGTTATTGGCTAAAGATTGTAAAAATAATTGAAAAATGCCTTGATTTCTGAAAAAACTAAATTTTAAGTGTGATGCGCTAGCTGGGGGTTCAATATATAACTTTATTTTACTTTGCATTTTACTTATATACCCTAAAGGCAAGTTTTCCGCGGTATAGCGATTAAAAAATAAAACATTATTGTTTTTCGACCCACCCTATTATGCATATCTTAGATGGACAAATACTTTGCACAAGTCGATATGTGACACTATTTGTGTTCGGTGCGTCATTGATTTTGGATAATCGTATAATGACACTAGTGTCATCTAACGATAAATACTTGAAGCATAGACGTGACACTTTGTGAGATAGGAGTTTAAAGTTTCATTAAACTGTTGGTGCAATAAAACCGATTTTAAAATTTTTTGAGTTATGACACTATTTGAGCGGAGGTGCGATATGTACAACATATTATGGATCTAGAAAATATGTTGTCTTTCCGGGCCTCTATTACCAAACACTTTTTTTTAAAACTAACTGAAATAAACAATATATCTCATTCTTTATCATAATATGTTCAAAGTACTCTACTTTCCGTTACTTATTATAATAAGAACTTCACGTTTTTTTATTTTTTTCATTGAACTTATGTTAATTCTTAATGAGGTCTATCCAAAAATCCTCAAGAAGCGTCTATTTTACCACATGCACAACATGCACCACATTTCAAATGCGTCGAGTCTCTCCATTGATGCTTTAGTTAAGATCCATGTTTCCACTTTATATAAAAGAACGGAGAAAACGTAGCATTTTAAACGAACTTTTATTTCCAATTTTATATCGTGACTTAAATATTAGTTACACTTTGACGAAAGCTGCCTAAATCTGCTCCTTAATTCAATTCTGCTACCCTGAAGACAGTGGCGTAACAAACTCCGTCGGGGCCCCGCCGCAGCATTTGAAATGGGGCCCCTTTTAACCCGGGAGCAGTCGCGCCGTTAGAAAAAATCCAACTTTTTATCATTTTCCGTGATAACTTAATGAAAAATTTTGCAACATAACTTTCCGCTTGTAAGTGCCTCGAAGAAGATTGTAGTAATGCGTAGAATTTTTTTTTAATCTTTTTATTTAATTTTTATTTTTTTTGTGGAATTTATGGCTTTGGTGGGAACCAATTAGTTTTAAAATTGTTAGAAATAGATATTTGTAACATAACAAGCAAACAAAAATATTATAAAATTGAACTTTGTTTTAAATTCGTATTGTTAGATTTTGTTCTACGCGTGACTGCTTACGTGGCATAAGTGAGCGTGACTGCTCCCGCGTTAAACAATTACTAAATACGACTTACACAAAAACTTTTTTGTGTTAGCGTTATAATTCACTGTTTATAACAACTTACATTTCTCATCTTTATTGGTAGGTATACAGACCCATTCCTAATAACCAACTTCTTTTGTTGTTTTCTGTACAAACCTACAATACATTTAATAACCAGCTTTAAAACTAGTAAATGTTTCAAACAATTCTTTCTTAATTTCTTATACAGTGTGTTTGCGTAGCTTGGAACCTATGGGAAACTTTTTTATTACATATCTATATTACCAAAAAAAAGTTATTCTTCATAAAAGGCTCTGCATGGTATAAAACTTAAGTTGCAATAATCAGATATTAAATTTTATTGATTTTATACGAGGTATATCAAAAAATATTAATTTCGCTCAATAGTACCTATACCACCTTTATATTTTACAATATTGAAAAATTTTATTATAAAAAGTTGTTCGCAATTAAAAACTATGTTTAAATATGCAATTATATCATTCCAGTTGAAATATTGTGAACTATAAATAAAAGGTGCTTAACTCTTAGAGAGAAATTCATATTTTTCGACATACCTCGTATAAAGTTAGTAAAATGTGATATATTACAATTGAATATTCGTTTTGAGATAATACAGAGCTTTTTATAAAGAATCTGATAAGAATTTTATAAAGAATTTTTTCGTAAAATTAAAAAATTAATAATAAAATAGTTATTATATTTGTAATAAAATGATGTTGGTTATCGGTAATTTGAGAAATATTTGGAAAAATTAGTTTTTTATTTGCAAGGATGTAATTACATATTAAAATTAAAATCGTATATTGTTAAATATAAAAGTACTTTATCCTTGAGTTAAATTCCTATTTTTTGACTTACCTCGTATAAAATTGATAAGCTTTGATATCTGATGGTTTATCTGGCTTATTTTGTATCTCAGATTTAAGACCATTCAGAGCATTTCATGAAGAATAACTTTTTTCGTAAAATTGATAATAAAAATGTTTCCCATATGGTTCAAAGTCACGCAGACATACTGTATAAGTGCTCAAAAAAATTTATTTTGAATTTTCAAATTGTAATGTCTGACAGGGCCGTAACTACCATTGGGTCAAATGGGGCAGTGCCTCGGGGCCCCCGGCGAAGGGGGCCCCGCGATTGTAATCGCGTTATACTGCCTATAGGCAATATAACGCGATTAAAAACCTACATTATAGCCGAAGAATGTAAGTAACATTATATGCAGTATATTTTTTATGAAAACAAAAAAGATGTTATATTGATGGTAAATATTTAGCTTAAAATAATCTGATTTCAAAATTTTTTTGTGTTGGTCAACTAAAATAGCAACATGTAGGTAGGTACAGGAAACTTCAGTCATGGATTACATTAAAATGCGTTTTCAAGTGGTTAAATATCAATTTTCCCGGACTCCTTCCGCTGGGTGATTAACCCCAGACCCCCCGGTAGATCGTACTTATGGCCCTGATTTAATGACATATTCGAATTCAGCATAATCAAAAAGCAAATAGAAACATTTTTGAACAAAGTAAAATGATGAATTCACCGATATCTTTTAAAATTATTTAATATAAAACAGTTTTATTGTTTAAATAATTAATAAACAATTAGAGGCATCTGTGAGTAGAACTTTTCACTTTAAGATAAGATATATAAACTAACAAAAAATGTTTTAGAAAAATATAAGCTTGTTTGATTTTTTCCGAAACCGAAACAATGTAAGTTTTTCTACATTGACTTCCCTAAAGCGTAAGTGTTATAATTTCCTTATCTTACCGTTTATCTGTTGAGAGATTGTCCAATGATTACACAAGAAAAGTCGTCAATAATTGTTAAATAAATGCGTACCAAACTGATTGTAAAATAACACAAACATAAATAACATTCAATGTCAATGCAAACAACCAATATGAAATTACTATTACTGGCGATAATATTGTATCGAAATACTAAAAGTAGGTAAAGAACAGAGAGAAAGAAAACCCATTTTTAGATTTAAAAACATTGTTCGGCAAATTGCAATTCTAATATCTTTCAATAGTCACGTACAAAGCATTATATAGTTTATTGTCGCTGCCATAAAATTTCGGTAGCCCGGAAGGGATTAAGTTTCTAGATATTATGAGATGATTCACTTGGCAAATACGTCTAGTTAGAAATTTTTACGTTTTTAAATTTAAACAGACAACGTAAAAATAATATAACAATAACAGATTTTTACATAATATCAGATGACAAGATGGGGCCCTTAAGCGATTGGGCCCCCCCGCAAGCTTCATGCTGCGGGGCCCTCTGTTACGCCCCTGCCTGAAGACAAGCGTCTGCAGACCTTTCAGACTGCCATGTTATGTTGTTTAGTCGTTCTCCATTTATAAGTAGTATTCCCTCGTTTAAATCAGCTAGCGCTGGGTTTATATTGTGCTCTGAATATACATTGGAGAGTAAACATCTGTATCTCTTTTATATATTTATGTCGTCTGTTAAAATGGCCCCTAACTCAGTTAGTTGTAGTCAGTAACAGTTACAGTTCATTCATAATAGATATTGTTTATTATACGGCGGTCTCTGCTGTTAGACCAAGTGCATTTAATATTTACATCAGTTCGTCATGATTTATTCTATAGATTTCTGATCAGCAACAACATACCATTTGTAATTCAGTGCAATTGAAATAATTAAAAATCAGTTCCAACAAACATAGCCGTGGTAAATATAAAGGTAATCAATGTGAAAAAAGAATTGCCTCCAAAATTTCTTGTTTTTTTAAAAATTTAAATATTGTTCCGAAGCTATTTCTTTGTGGCATTTTTGTAATCAACTATTCCAACTAGGAAATAAGCCACAATTAGAATAGTTAATTACAAAACTTTAAATGTTGCTTCAGTCTTCGCGCCTCATAGAAATTCATGCTTTTCCAACTTTTTCCAAGTTAACATATATTTCTGGATCACAGAGGCGTAGCTTCTGCCGTATCAGCCGTATCAATTATGCGGGGCCCCAACATTCAGGGGCCCCGGAGTTGCACGTCGAAACAAAAGTTCCATTTAAAAAAATTGAACAAAATATTCTACAATTTCACTATTAAAACGCTTTGAAACAGTGTGTATTATTTGGATATCAACATTTTTGTGTAATGTATTCTTTATCTATCTTTACTATTATTCTTTATCTATTATAAATTGTATGAAGGTACAGGTACCTATATATCTATTTGCTGCTGCTCGCCGTTATTCCATAACAACAGAGCTTTTTTGTTTTCAAGCTACTTTTCATTGTCCATTCACCGTTGGCTGTGTGTGAGACACTGTATAATGTATAATGCCGAATTGCAATTTTTGTAATCGCTATACCTTTGAATATTTGAAACAGTGTGTATTGCTTGGGTATATTTTCCTGTAATCTATTCTTTATCTATAAAATTATACCACAGGGTCCTCTACTTTTTTTTATCTTTATAAATGACATCACTAATTTAAAAATCGATGGAAACATTTTCTTTTTGTGATGATACGAGTATCACTTGGAGCAACTCAAATATTGCAACTCTTCATGCAACTATAGTTTTTGATCTATGTACTTACAATAAACACCTGGTTCGACTTTAATTTACTCTCTTTTAAGGTGGATAAGGCAGCAGCATTATTTAACCATTGCTTCTTTCTTAATAACATCCAGATTAGTATCGCTGCGTAGACTATGTAAAATTTCTTGGTATTTTTTTAGGCAGCAAACTTCAATAGTCCCTTCTTTTTGGTTTGTTAAGTAAGAAACTAGCCTCAGTTTGCTATGCAATAAGATCTGTTTGGCCTCAAAAGAACAACACATTGCAGAAGCTTCTTCAAAGATCACGGAATTTTAACACTTCCTTCTATATTTCAGTAACTGTTTGCTTAATTTGTAAAAACCTACATGTCTTTCCAGCAAGACCTAATCATGATTCCACCAGAAATTCAACCTTTGATATCTATTTACTGATCTCGTCCAATGAGTTAGTAAAGAAATCTATATTATCTATATTCTGCAAGAAAAACATACAACCATCTCCCTTTAAAACTTAAATCTGCAACATATTTCCCCAAGTTCCGCAAAACGACAAAAGCCTATCTATCTGAAAGACCATATTATTCAGTAGAAGTGTTTCTTTTTGAATAACTACGAAAGTACAATTACCCTTATGTACAAGTTACTAAAGTATATTTATCTAAATTTAGGTGTGGCACGGAGAACTTTTTATTTCCTAATAGTCTTGGATCCCGCGTACCAAAAAAAGTTGATTAATAGCAAGCTGGAAATTTGTTAATAGCTGTTAACGGTGCCTAGTCGGACAAACTTTGATGTACGGGAACACTGGAACAGGGGAAGTTTTAATTGTGGAAGAGTTTAAAAATTTGGAACGTCAGATTACGAAAACGTTCCATATATTTTGTCGGACAGAACTTCCAATTGATTTATTACCATTTCATTAAGGTGATACAGTAGCGATCAACAGGTAGCCAAAACGCGTTCCAAGATTGCGGCTGTAATTTTGAATATTTTTTCGAGATATTTGGCACACGTATTCGTAATATAATAAAGAATGGCGGTACAGAGCCCAATTTGAAAAATATATTAATATGTGGAAATTACTCTGTAATTAAATACAATATTAATAAAACGAGCCTGTACCGCCATTAAGAAAAACAAAAAAATACACTTTCTTCAAATAAACTTTTTTATCCGATGCCTAGATTTTGTGTCATTTTGGAACTACTAATGAAATAAAAAAATTTAGTAGTTCCAAAATGACACAAAATCTAGGCATCGGATAAAAAAGTTTATTTGAAGAAAGTGTATTTTTTTGTTCTTCTTAATGGCGGTACAGGCTCGTTTTTTAAATATTTTATTTAATTACAGAGTAATTTTCACATATTAATATATTTTTCAAATTGGGCTCTGTACCGCCATTCTTTATTATATTACGAATACGTGTGCCAAATATCTCGAAAAAATATTCAAAATTACAGCCGCAATCTTGGAACGCGTTTTCGCTACCTGTTGATCGCTACTGTTTCCTCTTAAACTCTCATGCAAAAATCAGACTGGTGTTTATCACCAACTGGGCATTTTAATGAGTGGAACACGAAGAACATGTCAAATCACAGGAATCGTGTTGGTTAGTAATAGGAGTCTGATTTTTGCATGAGAGTTTAATGAAAGGGTAACAAATCAATTGGATGTTCTGTTCGACAAAATACATGGGACGTTTTCGTAATCTGACGTTCCAAATTTTTAAACTGTTTCACAATTAAAACTTCCCCTGTTCCAGTGTTCGCCTTCATCAAAGTTTGTCCGAACCTTTAAGCCATTAACAAATTTTCAGCTTGCTATTAATCAACTATTTTTTGACATGCGGGATCCAGGCCTATAAGATTGTATTATGCAATTTGTAATTTATTTAAATTTTGCAATATATTTTTTTTGTTTTATATTGTAATATTGATAGTTTATGTAATGGTAGCCCAAGCGGGGATATTTGCAGTAACTCGAGCGCCTCAGAAAATCACATGGGGAGAAACCTTGTACCCTGTAAATGTACCCCTAGCATATACATATATTGGATCTTAATACAGGGAAGTTCGTTAAGGGGACCCGAAAAAAATCTATCCTTAGAAAAACTCGAAATCGTCAGAAATGAACGTCAGATCGAAAAACTAAAATATAGTTGTTCAATAGTTTTCAAAAATCTATCGAATGTGATGACCCTGCACGGAGAGGGGTGGGGGTAAATTTAAAATTTTAAATAGGAACCCCGCAATATTTCGCGAAATGAACATCAGATCGAAAAACTGAAAAATACACGTATTCAATTTTTAAAAAATCTATCGAATGACACCTATCACGACCCACCACGCAGATGGGGTGGGGGGCTAATTTAAAATCTTAAATAGGAGCCCCATTTTTTATTGCAGATTTGGATTCCTTACGTAAATATAAATAACTTTTATTCGAGACATTTTTTAGAACTATGGATAGATGGCGCTATAATCTGAAAAACGATTGTTGGAAATGGAAAACTAAATTAAAAATTGGAAAGTCCCCACTAAAATGGAAAACTTACCTTAACTGTTTTTGGTTTTAGGACCTAATCTTCACATCCCAACCCAATAGGTCCTTATAACGCTTTAGTAACTGCAAATTTAGCATCCCTGCCTCCCCTACTACAATTTAAGTAAACTGTATTTGTTGTTGTTTTTTTTTCTACCATTTGTAAGCTTTGTCCATAAAATTGTAAAATCTTGAGTGACAATAAAGTATATTTCTATTATATTCTAATACAAGCGTTTTTGCAGCTGTTGTTGAATATTTTTTAGCAATATCCCAGATCAGTCCTGGAAAAAGCCACGCGACAAACTTTGATAGGGGGTCCCTGTGGGGCTAGCTAGGCTACTGCTGGATCAGCTATCAGAATTACATCGCCTAAATCTTGCAGATGATTAAGATACCTATTGTCCATTTATTTTAATAACTTGTTCCTCTCACCTGTCAGTAAAGTATAGAGGTGCGATACTTAATAACATATAAAAAGAAGCTGTTACCAACTTGATGTCACATATAATTTTGTTTGCAAAATACATTGTAACTGTTCCATAAGATTAATGGCAATGCATACAAAAGAAAGAAAAGTTTTTGTCACTTTAACTTTTACAGAGATAAAGAAACCTGTACAAAAATATTTAGCTTACATAAAAAGCATGCCTTATCAAGGAAAACTCCTCGATTACTGGATTCACAGTGTTGAAGAAGATCTGAGAAAATTGTGAGTCAGAAAATGAGAAAAAGTGGTAAGGTCGAGGACCACCATAGGCTGCAGAGACTCGAAGTAGGTACTAGTATTAATATGTTTCGAAAGGTATTAGAAGTAACTCTACCACTTACGGATGGTTTCCCATCTTCTCTACTGCTCTTTCTCCGTCTTCGAAACACACTAATACTGGTACTCGAAGTACTAGTATGTTTTGAAAGGTATTAGAAGTAACTAAACTATACAACTTACGTATGGTTCACCATCTTTATGAATAAGCTCTTCATGTTCCAGAAGCAGCTCTACAGCTTCCACAAACTCGACATTGATGGCATGGAGTAAAGAATCTTTGGTTTCCACCCCCATTACCACCAACAGTTCGACCATTTCTAAGTTTTCCTGATCTATTGCTATTGTTAATGCTCCTCTGCCGAGGCTGTCCATACAGTTAACGTCCAAAGAGGTTTTTTTTCGATAAGCTTTTTGGAGCATCCTGTAATAAAAAAACATTTTGTTGATATCACAAGGTGACAATTTTTATGTAGTAGGTGATCTTTTAGTAAATTGTTAAAACAGTTTCTATTTTATGGTACTTAGCTAGTTACTTACTGAGGCTGTTATTAGGTAGATATAAGAATATATGTATTTTTTTTAGAATTTATATATTGTTTTAGAATTTATATATTTTTAGAAAAACATTCTACATAGATATTTTTTTATTTAACAAATATATGCTTACCTTCTGACGTTGCCTAAATCTCCGCGTTCAACTGCCAAGAGAAATTTTTTTTCTTCTAGTGTTAGGACATTAGGCAGTTTGGGCATTATTAATGCCTTACGGGTGATGCGTGATTCAACATCCACCTGCATAAAAGATAAATGATATATTTTGATTAGATGACAAAAAAAAAATGATAAAAGTGGCAACGAGGATTTTATTAAGTATAGTACGACATAGTCATGTCGTCAGGCAGGGTACAACGGCCTGCTTTATTCAGATGGATTACCCAAGTTTTTTTATGTATTTTGACCCGTAGAACACGAATTTTTTGGGTAACAGTTGATCCGAAGGTCGATAAGATTGTTATAAATAAATAACTTGAGAAATCACATAACAGCGATTTTTCGCAAAACAAAATATTTTTTTGTATTTTTAGGCTAAGTAAAAAATGTTGTTACAAGATTACACGATTTTTCGCAAAACAAAACATTTTTTTGTATTTTTCGGATCATTCTAAGTAAAAAATGTTGTTACAAGGTTTTTCGTAGGATACATAGTTTTCGAGATAAACGGGGTTGAACTTTCAAAAAATCGAAAAATTGCAATTTTTGAACACGAATAACTCTTGACAAAAAAATAAAATAGCAATTTTGCTTACCGCATTTGAAAGGTCAAGTCAAATTCTATCAAATAATCAAAACCGGTACAATTTGACTTGAACTTTTAAATGCAGTAAGCAGAATTGCTATTTTGTTTTTTAATCAAAAGTTATTCGGGTTTAAAAATTGCAATTTTTCCATTTTTTGAAAGTTGAACCGCGTATATCTCGAAAACTATGCATCCTACGAAAAAACTTGTAAGAACATTGTTTGCTTCGGATGACCCAAAAAATAGAGAAAAATGTTTTGTTTTACGAAAAATCGCTGTTATGTAATTCCTCAAGTTCTTTGTTTATAACAATCTTATCGACATCCGGATCAACTGTTACCCAAAAAAATTCGTGTTCTACGGGTTAAAATACATAAAAAAAACTTGGGTAAGCCCATCTGAATAAAGGAGGCCGTTGTACCCTGCCTGGCGACAGGGCTAACAAGCGAGAAGGCTGGTCATTTGCGCGGAAATAGAAAAAAAGCTTTCATGAGAGAGATAGAATAGGCTTGGAGTTTGGCTTGTTTCCGAATGCGGTGTTGCCGCGGGAAGATAAATATAATAAATAAATAAATTGTTAACCTCGATCGCTACATAATACACCTCTCTTTCTCTTTCTCTCTTTCTCTTTCTCTCTCTCTCTCTCTCTGTTCCTCTCTCTCTCTTTTCTCTTTTTGTATATACTGGTGTTATTATTACAAATTATTATTTTGTATAACACTAGTAGAAGAAAAAAGCCCATTTTGGCGCCCCTCAAACATGGACGCCCGTCTGCGGTTCACCCCTTGCAACCCGTTATTGCCGGTCCAGTCTCTCTAATGACGCTCCAACCCAAATCCATCCTTGGTCTCATCTAAACTATGCCTGCAACCTTACTGCCAGCAAACTGTCAGTAGTGACATATGGATCGGAATGGTAGGTACATCACCAAGACAGATGAAAACCTATTGCTCATATTTGAACGAAGAATCCTGAGGAGAATATTCGGTGCTCCCTCTGAAAACCCTTTTTGGGGGAGGAGATACAACTATGAGATATACTACATATACAAACAGATATCTGGTGGTAAAGACGTGATATCTCCCAAAAAAATAGAAAGACTATCTCGGGCAGCACACCTGTCATAATCGCAGCAGGACAAATCGCCCATATCAATCCTCATGTCACAGCTGGTGGGAAGTAGATGGAAAGATAGGCCAAAACTTGGAAGGAAAGATGATGTAGATTAAGATGCTAGCAAAATAGGTACACTAAACTAGTAACGGCTGGCAATGGATAGGACTTACTGGCTAAATAGACTTGAAATGATCGAGGATCTACTATAAGCATGTGGTACCAATGTGGATGTTAATATTTAATTTAAAGATGTTTTTCCTTTGATAAAGAGTTTTGAAGTAAAAGACTAAGTTTTCAATCTAATGGCATATAAAACAACATAATGTTACCCTACATCCCACCAGACTGAAAACAATGAAATGTAGGGTAACAATATGTTGTTTTATATGCCATTAGATTAAAAACTTAGTCTTTTGCTAGCAGTTGCCGCTAGGCCACAAATCTATACCATTTCGTTTGTTGCAATCCGTGACTGCACGCCGGCGTTTGTTTTAGTTGGATCAGAGAGACCAGCATAAGTGTCTCCTGATGAGAGACTAATAAGTTTCGAAACCGGTAGAGGTGCTTTTTCGTTTTGTAACGAAATTGAAAATGGTTATTCATTTTTAAGTTTTGAAGTAGTTTTGGAAAAGTCGCATTTGTTACTGTAAATGTATTGGTATTATGCGATTGAGTGATAATGAGCCGTAGACGTATCTGTATAATCTTTGGATCATAGTCCTTTTGCGTAATTGGCTGAGAGTTTGATGTTATCATTCAGAAATTCCTTATTTGTTGTGAGATTCTTTGTTGCTGTTTTATTCAGCTAGTCATGTTTGATATTTTACCCAATGCTTTTCATATTAAATGGTGGTCAACACTACATCTCTTAACAAAATCATAAAGGCTGATGATGTAGGTTGTCAATTAGCCAATGAATAATGTTACGATGCAAAATAATTCAACAATTCCATGACCACAAGCTCGGAAGCAGTAGATTTGATATTATCAGTAGATGAAAATACAATAAATTACAATTAAAATAAGTTTTTATTGGATAAACCAGATAATACAGAAATTGCACTAATTCAAGTAAATGGTAAAAATGAGACCTAAAAAATAAGGATAAAAGGAATCAGAGAAATCGTTTACTAAAGAAAAACAAACTGTTTTTGCAAATAAAAAAATAATATTTCACTTACGTCCTTCTCCATTTTGAAGAATATTGTCTAGACCAGTGGTTCCCAACCTTTTATGTCTGGCGACCCACCTTCTGATGTTTTTTCATATTCGCGACCCATCCCTCATCCATGATTATATATATGTACGTTATTCAGCTACTGTAAGATCTACGCCACGACCCACCTGAAATCCGCCCGCGACCCACTGGTGGGTCGCGACCCACCGGTTGGGAAACGCTGGTCTAGACCATAAAAAGAACTGAAAATTGAAAAACTAGGTACCAAAGTTTACGAAGCAAAAAAGTTCAGAAACGGTAGATTTGATATTATCAGTAGATAAAAATACAATAAATTACAATTACAATAAGTTTTATTGGATAAACCAGATAATACAGAAATTGCACTAATTCAAGTAAATGGTAAAAATGAGACCTAAAAAATAAGGATAAAAGGAATCAGAGAAATCGTTTACTAAAGGAAAACAAACTGTTTTTGCAAATAAAAAATAATATTTCACTTACGTCCTTCTCCATTTTGAAGAATATTGTCTAGACCATAAAAAGAACTGAAAATTGAAAAACTAGGTACCAAAGTTGACGAAGCAAAAAAGTTCAGAAACGGTAGATTTGATATTATCAGTACATAAAATACAATAAATTACAATTACAATAAGTTTTTATTGGATAAACCAGATAATACAGAAATTGCACTAATTCAAGTAAATGGTAAAAATGAGACCTAAAAAATAAGGATAAAAGGAATCAGAGAAATCGTTTACTAAAGAAAACAAACTGTTTTTGCAAATAAAAAATAATATTTCACTTACGTCCTTCTCCATTTTGAAGAATATTGTCTAGACCATAAAAAGAACTGAAAATTGAAAAACTAGGTACCAAAGTTGACGAAGCAAAAAAGTTCAGAAACGGTAGATTTGATATTATCAGTAGATAAAAACACAATAAATTACAATTACAATAAGTTTTTATTGGATAAACCAGATAATACAGAAATTGCACTAATTCAAGTAAATGGTAAAAATGAGACCTAAAAAATAAGGATAAAAGGAATCAGAGAAACCGTTTACTAAAGAAAAACAAACTGTTTTTGCAAATAAAAAATAATATTTCACTTACGTCCTTCTCCATTTTGAAGAATATTGTCTAGACCATAAAAAGAACTGAAAATTGAAAAACTAGGTAGGTACCAAAGTTGACGAAGCAAAAAAGTTCAGAAACGGTAGATTTGATATTATCAATAGATAAAAATACAATAAATTACAATTACAATAAGTTTTTATTGGATAAACCAGATAATACAGAAATTGCACTAATTCAAGTAAATGGTAAAAATGAGACCTAAAAAAACAAGGATAAAAGGAATCAAAGAAATCGTTTACTAAAGAAAAAAATATCAAACAAACTGTTTTTGCAAATAAATAATATTTCACTTACGTCCTTCTCCATTTTGAAGAATATTGCCTAGACCATAAAGAGAAATAAAAAATGAAAAACTACCAAAGTTGACGAAACTAAAACATCTTATGACCACGACGAAACCAAGAAACCAAATTATTTTCCTAGGCCGCAGGGATTTAATTCCATTAGACTTACAGGTTATTAAATAATTGGATTATACTTACGACCTTGAAAAATCAATGGGGAAATGAGGAAAGTGGCCTTTTTATATAATCCCATATTAGCCTACAAATATCGAGAGCAAAATGCCTTCGATGTTATTATTTTCGGTGAAAAATTCACGTACAGTAGAGCTAAAGCTAAAGCACAATGTTTTCCGTTTGGGTAAGTATTTGGTGGTTAGAGAACTCAAATTATTAATTATTAATTACATATAAGATTCTGAAACTTTTTCTTGTGGCATCTTAATGCAATTTACTATGTTTATTGGGAATAAGCCACAATTTAACTTTAATAGTTATTTATGTATTAAGAGCGAAAAGTGATACATTATTGCTTGAGAGTAAGAGTTACCGCTCGACGCGTGGCGGAGAGCGGTAATTACTCGAAAGCAATAATGTCACTTTGCGTTTGTAATAGATACAACATTTTTTCTACAATCACTTAATAAAATGAAACTATTTTTAAATCATTAACTTTATTGTAACTATTTTATATCTGTCATTATAATGTCATAACATTTTATATCTTTCAGTATGAACGTTTAATGTGTTTGTATTGTATGGTTGTACGGTTGTTACGGACAACGCGCGTAAAATCAAACTTCACGCGCTAGAGCGATAAAGTGACGGTACTCAGTAAACGTCAACTTTTCATTGCCATTGACAAGCGAAAAAGTCTTCTTTATCAAGTGATTGTAGAAAATAGTTATTTATGTATCAAGTCAGTAAGTGACTATCGAACGAGTCTGATATTACGAGAAGAGCGAGCGTAGCGAGCGGGGCGAGTAACAGACGAGTTCGATAAGGAGTCTTTACTGACGTGGTGCATACAAAATTCTATCGCCAACATATATTTTTTAAATTTAATGTCGTCCGAACCACTGGGGTTATAAACGATAACAATGGAAAATACATATTAAAAATAAAAAGAGGTTAATATTAAGTAAATACATATGTACTAACAAAAAGTATACCTGAAAAATTTGTGATACAATTAAATGTCTTTTATTCCTATTTCCGTTAAAAAATGTATGATATTGTTGATATTTGTATTGTCTCTAAGAAGCTCACATATGTCCCTGGGAAGGTTGAGTTTACTTCTCGTTTGCTGGTATATTTGACAATAATCGGTTAAGATATGTTTTATTGATATAAAATAATATTTGCCAACATAATTTGATATTGGTTTTAACACTTACTTGCAATTTACAATTTAAGAACTTTTTAAATTTTTAAACGTTTAAACTAGTGGCTAAAGGTTCTGAACCAAGGCCAGAATAAAATATAAAAAAAAATTTAAACGTCATAATAATTTCATGACAGTGGTGACAGATAACTTGCAAGATGGCCGCTTTCGGTCAGTTTAATTTATTTTATATGAATATAATTTGACCAATCGGTATAGTTTTAATTTATTTTATACGAATATAATTACAAAATACTACAGAATTTCACTTTTTGACATACATTTAATTGATAATATCGCAAATTGCGTACAATATTTTTAATAATTAAAGTAAATAAATTGTAAGTCTACTCAAATACTCGCCATTCGATTACTGCCATCGGCCACTTACATTCAATCTCGGTTAATTTGATTAATCGCGGCAGGTAAAGTAAAATTCTTCTTTCAGTACAATAAAGTGTTACTTTACTGCCGCAAATGGCGTCAAATGAGTACAATAATGAATGACTTTAGTGACGGTTGGCGATAAAATAAGTTTATTTGACATTTTGATTCCCACTTCGGAAATCGTTCTCAAAATACAATACATTTATAAATTAAACAAATTTTGTTTTTATTGCTTTGTAAAAAATTCTTATAATTTAATTTTTTCTGACTAATTCATATTCATAATTCAGATATATCTTACACATGGTAAATTATGAGGAAAAACTAGGAAAAAAACAAAAAACCTCATGATACTATCCCAACATGGTAGGTATTTGGTCTTACATTTAGTTTACTCTCAATAGTAACATCAAACTCTTATTTATATGTATGTTACTTAAAATATAAATGATGTATCCTCGATATGTTATTGATTTATTAATAGTACTATTTTCTTTCTGTTGATTATCCCTTTTATATGGGTAACCAGATCCTACTGCATTCTGCAGGGGAATTTGGGAAGCAATTGGTTTCATTTAACATAATTTAACATATTTAGAGCACCTTGTGCGATTATTTTTTTTACCTTCTGTTTCTTTCAGAAAATGTTGTTTTCCAAATGTTGAAAACCATGTTTTAAGTTCCTTTCGTCATGTAAATCAAATATTAAACAGTATTGTTCATACAAATCTTTATTAGCAATCAAGAAACTACAACTTATCTTGAACCTTTTCATTGAATCAACGAATAGGTATAATACTATATTCGTTGATTGAAGTTTATGTTCATTTTCCCATCCGTATTTGAGATCTACCTATTTCTCATTTTTGATATAAGATTAATGTTCACTTATTCTAACATTTAATGGCTTTGGTGTTTCACCTAAATAATAATGTTCTCATTCACCAGGTATTTTATAAATACAATTCTTTATTCTTTCTTGTTCATTGTTAAGTTTAGTTTTAGATAAAATAGATGTCAATGTGTTTATTGTTTTGAATGTTATTGTGTTGAATTTGTTTCCTGTCGTTTTAAGTTTTTCCGATAATCCTGTTATAGGGTATTGTTATTTTCCTCTTATTATTTCTTGTTATTGTTGTCTATTTCTCTAAGATAGAAATATAGAATGTACCCTTGCAATAACATAATGAATATTCAAATCTACCTAGAGGCAATAGTGTAAATGATGTCCTTCCAGAGACTGATGAAGAAGATTGAGTTCAACTTTAATACAGTCGAACCCGCTTATTAGAATACCGGTTATAGGAATATCCCGGTTATAGGAATACAAATTTGAGGTCCCGAAACGTTTCTAATAGCCACCAATGATCGGTTATTAGAATACACCGGTTATAGGAATACTTTTGCTTGGCACGAAGGCTATTCCAATAAGCGGGTTCGACTGTATTGCTGATGTGTTTTTTATTGTTTTTGTCATGAACCTCACTTGTTTTTTTCGTAGAAATAAAGTGTTTTCTAGTATTATAAAAATTAATGACTCCCGCTCATTGGCTGTATACCATAATAAAAATTAATAAAGAAGTAAAAATCTTCCCTTGTAGATGGTATACAATTTATTTAAAATTTTCTAAAATAGATCCAAGTTGGACTCAAAGTGGGTACATTACTAGTACAATACAAATAAACGTTTTCGGACTAATCAGTCCATCATCAGGTTAAAGCTCCAGATCCAAAGTAGTTGAAACTAGTTACTGAGGTAGGTCGAATGACCTTACCAATATAAAAAATTAGCCATTTTGGCTACATCGAGAGCGACAATAAGTCGATGTTACAAGAATAAAGCGTATTTAAACCATAATGGAGTCTTCATCTTGGCTTCAAACTACACGAGTTTGAATGCTTCATGTAGTTTGAAGCCAAGATGAAGACTCCATTATGGTTTAAATACGTTTTATTCTTGTAACATCGACTTATTGTCGCTCTCGATGTAGCCGAAATGGCTAATTTTTTATATTGGTAAGGTCATTCGACCTACCTCAATAGCTAGTTTCAACTACTTTGGATCTGGAGCTTTAACCTGATGATGGACTGATTAGTCCGAAAATGTTTGTTTGTATTGTACTAGTGATGTACCCACTTTGAGTCCAACTTGGATCTATTTTAGAAAATTTTAATTAAATTATATACCATCTACAAGAGAAGATTTTTACTTCTTTAGTAATATTATCTAGTAACTTGAACTATTTCTTTTTGTTTTTTAATGTAAAATGTCTAGAATATCTAATAATTATGCAATAAATAAGTATAATAAAATAATTTTAGAATTTAAACCGAGAATGACTTATATTCTTGTAATTTTCTCAAAAGACACTTCTAAGCTTGCACTCATAAGATAAATATATTATAAAACATTTCACCTTCTCATAAAATTACTCACATTTGGTAAATTAGCCGTTTTCAGTTACCTGGTTATATAACGCATTATGCTTATAATACATTTCTCCTGATTGCATTCAAGAATTACTTTGTATAATGCGCCATTAATTTTAAAACTAGATAATAATATTTCTTTTAGAAATTTATACCATGAAAGCATTCTACTCTAAAACATTTATATTTCTAAGATTTGTCAAGATAGTAAGCTTGCAACAAAAATTATAATTTTTTTTATAAAATTTCAAACTTTAAACTGTTCTCCTGTAAAATTCGTAATTGGCGTATTAGCAGTTTTACCCTTACCTTTCAAGCGTCGATATGTACTTAGAAACAGTGATAGCGAAGAAAAGAACATCGAAACGGGACATTCGGCAGAAAATACAAGGCCCAAATGTGGTACAAATACTAAACTTATTATTTTGCAAGAGTGTAACATGTGTCCAATTAAGAAACAAAACTGTAAACTTTCAATAACATTTCTAAAAAAGTTATATAAACCATCATTGTGTATTTAAACATCGAGGGAGAATGATTGCTTGTCAATGCAGAAAATCGATTACAGTTATTATCCAGATTTAGCCATAGGTACGGCTCACACTCCCTCTATAATTATTAATTCTTATGATTATTAATTGAATCATTATGAATTATTATCATTATTAATTTATTATTGTAAATAATTTTATTATTAGATATGCTATTTAGGTTGCGTATTATTGGGTTGCATATTATTTATATACCAATTTTCATCACGTGACAAAGGAAACTTTTTATGTTACCAATAAAATCAACTTGATGTGCTATTTTATACTACCTAAACTGTTTTGAATTGAAATGATCCGTGAAAACGGGTTATGGGAATTTTCACTTTAAAATTAAGCTATTTTCTTTTTATTCTTAACTCATACATAAAGATGACGTATACCATAGGAAATTTTATAATTATTACCTCCAGTAAGTTTTCCAATGTTTCTGCAAATGTAACATGCCGCATTAGTACTTTTTTTTAATTATGATTTTTAAAGTTCAAAATGAAAATTAAAGCTGATCGAAAGAATGGACCGAACAAACTAACTATTGATGATACATAAAATATTGAATAAAGATTAAGGACATATTTATTACCTGCACTTTAAATTTTATTGGATATCAAATACATTAAGATATTTGGCGTCTATCAACATGTCTTATAAAGAGTGTCCACAAAACTCATAAAAGTAGAAAGCCGAAGATATCGCGTGTACATTTACTTTTAAAGCAATTCTTAATAGCTGGCAGTCTAATTTTATGTTAAAAGCCGACTTATATCTAACAGATAGATTCTAATTAGTTTACCAGCAAAAATAGTCATCTTCATTCAGTCACAGTATATAGAGGTTCCACAGTAAAATCACTCCTCTGTCGGCGCTTTGATCTCAAGAAGTAATACCGGCAGTACGCAATTGGCAATTCACCAGTGGTGGATGCGGGTTTTCCCTGTTAAAATCCGTACATACGTTTCTATGCGACTAGCAATGCGAGAGTGGGGCAAAAGCGACTACGAACATTGCGCGGTCGCCATGCGCGTCTACAGATTTTACTTCCAATTTTTCGGAGAGTGGTTCTACTGTCCCTCTTTACACTGTGATTCAGTCTTCTGCGTCTAAAGTTGAACATTGGCCTCCCCTAATTTCTTCCAGTTTTGTCGGCCTTGGGCTTTCTGCAACCAATTCCCAGCAAACATTTTGACGTCGTCTGTCCATTATGTAGGTGGTCTACCTCTGCTTCTCCTGTCTGCTCGAGGTCTCTACACGGGCTTCTTTGGAGTGTGCTGGATAGAATATTACCATATTTTCTTCTTACTATGTTACGATAATATAATTTTATCGTCTAGAGTACGCCAATGAATTAAGTAAAACGTATTTTTGTACCGTCTCTTCTTCTTCAAATGCAAATCCACTAATGGATGTTGGCGATCACATTTTCCATTAACTCTCTGTTTCTTGCAATGTGTATCAGAGATTGTATGTCATTAATCCCTGTCCATTGCCTTATGTTTCGGAGCCAGGACATTTTCTTGCGTCCTATTCCTCTCTTGCCTTCAATTTTCCCTGGATTATAAGTTGAAGAAACTGGTATTTTTCGTTTCGCATGATGTGACCCAAATACGCCGTTTTTCTTTTCTTGATGTTTTCGAAAAGCTGACGTTCTTGGTTGATTCTTTTAAGGACATCCACATTTGTGACTTTCGCCGTCCATGGTGTCTTTAGGATACGGCGATAAAGCCACATTTCGAAGGCTTCTAATCTGTTTATATCCCTCGTTTTGAGTGTCCAGCCCTCTATGCCATATAGCAGCACCGACCACACGTAGCATTTAGTAAACCTTAGTCTCAGTGTAAGGTCGAACTCTGAGCAGGTCAGTACCTTCCTGAATTTTACGAAAACTTGTCGAGCTTGCTCAATGCGACATTTTACTTCCCTGTCCGATGCCCAGTATTCAAAAAGCCATGTTCCTAGGTATTTGAATTTGATCACTCTCTCAATGGACTTAGTATTCAGTGTTATGGTGGAGTTTTCAAATGCATTCAAGTTTCTGGAGATCATCATGAATTTGGTCTTTTTGGTATTAATCTCTAATCCCATTCGCTTACTGTATTCTCCGATTATAGTGACAAGTTGTTGAAGATCTGCTATGTTGTCGCAAATTAAGACAGCATCATCAGCATATCGTATGTTGTTGATCAATACTCCATTCACTTTGATTCCCATCTCTGCATCTTCCAAAGACTCTTGAAATATGGCTTCCGAATAAATGTTAAATTAAAGAGGGGAGAGCACACATCCCTGCCGAACACCCCTTCTTATATGTATGGATTTGGATATAGAATTGTCTATTTTTAATTGTGCTGCCTGATACCAGTACAAGTTTTCAATGCATCTTATGTCTTTTTGGTCTATATCAAGCTTCTTGAGGATCTGCATTAACTTGTGATGTTGGACACGATCAAAGGCTTTCTCGTAGTCTAAAAAGCACATGAATACGTCCTTCCTCTGATCGTAACAATTTTGGACCAAGACCTGTGTTGCTACTATTGCTTCTTTTGTTCCCAAACCTTCCCTAAGCCCAAACTGAGAATCACTGATGTCCCATTCTAATTTTTGGTATAATCTTTGATGTAGTATTTTTAAGAATATTTTTGAAGTGTGACTCATCAGGCTAATGAGTCTGTGATCCTCACATCTTTTTGCATTGACTTTTTTGGGTGGGGGAATAAATGTAGAGAGCAACCACTGCTGAGGATAGCAACCAGTTTCATAAATAAAATTAAATATTTTATGTAGTGCTGAGATTCCCCTTTCATCTAGTAGTTTGAGTATTTCTGAAGGGATTTCATCAGGTCCAGGTGCCTTATTGTTTTTTGAATATAATATTGCCTTTTCTATTTCCTCTTTAGTGATTGAAGGGCCAGTCAGCTGGTCGTCTGTATAAACTTCACTCATGGGTCTTTCGTCATGAAAGAGCTCCTGGATATAGTTCTCCCATATATGAATTTTCACTTTTTCACCTAGCATTACCTGGTTATCCTGATTAACTATAATAGTTGGCCTCGGATGATATAAAAGTCGAAACGAAAAGCCTATTTGATTATTATTGGAGCGTTCATCGAAGAATAATAAAAAACAACGAGGTATAAAAGGTGAGTTATCCAAACTATTTTCCGCCGTCGTTTTGGTGCGCAAAACGAATCCGACAGTTTTTCCTTTTACCTATCCTTATACGAGCGGTGATCGTATTTCTCAACATGCCTTTTCCCCTGGCGAGCTGAGCGAGATTTCCTCTCCTTATACGTCCATTTCATATTAATAAATAGTGGAGTCAATGAAGGTGGATATGAGTTATTACCTCAGATTTCGTTGAACATCCATCGATTTTCATAAAAATTGGTGAGTGGTTAAAGAATACCTCAAGGAACAAAGGTGACATAGTGCCAACTTGCGCTTTTTGCATTTTAGGGGTGAAATACACCCCTTTCTTAAAAATTATTTTTTAGATTTCTGAAAGTGCAGTCACTGTAAGTTTCCACTTCCTATTTCGTTGAACTTTCATCGATATTCATTAAAATCGGTAAGTAGTTAGAGGATACCTCAAGAAATAAAAGTTATATAGCATCAACTTGCGCTTTTGCATTTTAGGGGTGCAATACACCCCTACTTTCTAAATTGTAAAAAATGCAGATTTCCGCATTATGGCGCAAGTAAACTCGTTTAATTAAGAAAAATAAATATTTTTTTTATATCTATGTGCATGAATTACATTTTTTTTTAATTTTTCAAACCTTATAGCAACCAAAAATCCGAAAATTAACAAGTCGAAAATCACGAAAACCTTATTCTTCTATATTTCTGAAAGTGTAGTCACTGAATGTTTTCACCCACGATTTCTTTGAACCTTCATCGATTTTCATGAAAATTGTTGATTAGTTAGAGGATACCTCAAAAAACAAAAGTGATATGGCACCAAGTTGCGCTTTCTGCATTTTAGGGGTGAAATCCACCTTTTTTTTTTTTAATGATAAAAATGCAGATTTCAGCATTCTGGCTCAAGCAATCTCGTTTAATTAAGTAAAATAAATAGTTTTTTACATTTATGTGCATGATTTATAATTTTTATTAATTTTTCAAACCTTATAGCAACCAAAAATCAGAAAATTAGCAAATCGACAATCACGAAAAAAATTATCCTTTTATATTCCCAAAAAGGCAGTCACTGAAGGTTTTCACCCCTGATTTCGTTGAACCTCCATCAATTTTCATGAAAATTGGTAAGTAGTTAGAGGATACCTCAAGAAACAAAAATGATGTGGTACCAACTTGCGCTTTTATCCTGGGGGTGCATGTTACCCCTTCTCATGGGTGAACACTTTTTTTTTAAAATGACCCCATAATTAGATAGAGGAGTAAATTCTAAGCAAACTTTCTTTTATTAAGTTTATAAATTTTTTATTTAAATAATATTTCATAATTTAATAAAATATTATTGGTACAGTAAAACCTGACAATAACGGCCACTAAAAATAGAAAACAATTGGCCGTTATAGAAATGTGGCCGCTAATGCTAGGTTTCCTTTTCCACAAATACATAAAATATAATTGAAAATTTATTTATTTTAGTAATTAAAGCAAATCTAATTAAATATAATTCTACAAACAAACGGAACTAACTAAAACTAAATTCAATTTACTACAATATAAAACAATATCTATACGAAAAAACAACTACAAGAAAAACAGAATTTTTGTTTATTTTACATTTTTTTAGATAAACGAAACATACTAAAATTAATTTAATATAGGTAATACATAATATAAAACAACATACTGTAGCTACTACGAAAAATACGCTTATCACTAAAGTATCGTCGTGCTTTCATGCTATATTCAACAAAACCAACTTGGTACGGTCTTTAATTAGATATCGCAAATCACTTTGGCTGATTTTGTCTGCATATATATTATGTTTGAGGAATCACTTTTTTTGTGAGACTGGATATAGGACATTTCTCAAGTATGAAGTCACATTCATGGTATATCGTTGCTATACAGGGATAATAATCTGTGAAATGTTATGGTACAGGCTACGTTAAATATGAAGTAAATGTGGAAGATATACACTGGTTATTCATTTCAATTTAATTTGATTGTTTTTTAATCGTTTACAATATTTAAAATAATTAAAGACATAAAGTTAGGGATTTCAAAAATAAATTCAGTTCTCACTGGCAGGGTGGGAAATAATAAAGTGCCATACAATAGCATTTCATTACAATGCTCATTACAGACATTACAGGCTGCTCCGTTTGAGAAAACTCATACTCTCAAACTTTGAGAAAACAGTCATTCAGTTTCGACCAACCCTGTATTAGCTAAAATTAAACGTTTTGCTAGATTAATAATTTTTAACAATAATAGACTACATTAAAAATCACTTGAACATAAATTGATTTTCTGATGTCAAATCACTACAATTATACAGGGGGTGAATATTGCTATGAAATTTGAAAAAAAAAAACGTAATTATCTTTTAAACTACTTCGTATAACATCACAAAACCTGATATTTTAAGAAATAAAACATAGAGGAAAATCCAAAAATGTAAAAATATACAGGGTGTTCCATTAAACAAAAGATAATTTTGTTTCACCCTGTCAATGTGGGTGGCCCTGTATATTTGGAAATGTATTTAAATTCTGATATTATCTACGCCCCAATCTCACCGAAATAAACTTTTTTCGCATCTCCTACAACAAACGACTAATTGGACTTCCCACAACCTGTATACATACAAAATCTCCGCTATAAAATTTTTTCAAAGAAAATGTTATTGGTTTTTTTTTTTTAAATAACTCCGTTAATTTTTGAAATATGAGATTTATCCAAAATCCATTACAAAGCTAGTAAAAGGTCTATAACACTGTATTAAACATAATTTTCTAAATCCTTTATTTTTTTTTAATACAAGGTGAAAGGGCCCCGCTTACATGGTTCTCGCAGTAAAATTTAGGTTTTAAATGTTTCTATCTCGGTTATTTTTTGTCGTAAAAAATATTAAAAAAGAGAAAGCTTAAATAAAGTTAAAACTAAAATTTTGTTCTCCACCATTTTTTAAGTATATCGAGTATTTTTGGAGTTATTATCAAAAGAAAATGAAATTCACGAAAATTTGAAAAGTTCTAATTTTTTTAATCGTATTTTTTTTTCAAAAATATGCATTCTAAACCGGTCAAAATTGTTGAAGTTATTAAACATGTTAAAATAAATAAAGTTTTTAATGGGTTACTATAAATTTTAATTTTTGTGGAAATGACGTATGTTTAATTTTTCATTCTTCCCTAAAAAATCTGAAAGAGTCCTCTTATTTCCATCATAACTTGCTTAATTTTGATGCTATCGACTTCTTATATAGCTTTTTGATAGTTACCTTTAAGCACTTTATTAAAATGTTTAGTGTCTATATTTAACAAAGTGCATCGTTTTCCTTTTAAGCTTGAATACTAAGATTTGAGTACTCGCGGAAAGAAATATACATTCAATTGCATATAACTCACTTTGTATATGTAATAAAGGATTTTTCGAATAAGGAGCTCATTTATTTTTATATTAACTTCGATTTTGGTAATAACAACTTTTTTGAGGAAACTTATGGTTTTTGAGTTATTTATGAAAAACTGCTTTAAAACATGGATTTTTTCAGGAAAAATCAAAACTTTTGATCTTTAATAACTCAAAAACTATTGATTTATTGGAATAACTTTATATAAAAATTTTAATTATAATTTGTCCCCATATCGATTAGTGGTATTATTTCTAATAAAATAATTTCCACCCCCGAGAAGGGGTGACATCCCCCCCCCCCAGGGTAAAAGCGCAAGTTGGAACCATGTCACCTTTGTTTCTTGAGGTATCCTCTAGATACTTACCAATTTTCATGAAAATCGATGGAGGTTCAACGAAATCGGAGGTGAAAACCTTCATTGACTCCACTAAAAAGTAATTCCTAATCCACGCGATCATCAATATCATTCATTTATTAGGAAATGGTTGAATGCTCGAATAAATGAATTTTAAAATCAAAAGGCAGATATCGAGCACTGAATTTAATTAAATCTTGCCCAAGTATACTTTCGCTCACAAGAGCATCCTCAGGGGCATTTCGTCAATAAAAAGAAGGTATCCTCGAATGTCATTTAATTAATATAAATAATTTTGGTGGCAAACTTAAATTAACATCTAACTAAACACTGAACAAGGGACAAAACAGATAAATTAGATTGCCAGTAGGTTCTACATTTTACAATTTTACATTCTGCCTCCATATTGTAAAATGTAGAACCTACTGGCAATCTAAGTTATCTGTTTTATCCCTTGTTCAGTGTTTAGTTAGATGTTAATTTAAGTTTGCCACCAAAATTATTTATACTAATTAAATGACATTCGAGGATACCTTCTTTTTATTGACGAAATGCCCCTGAGGATGCTCTTGTGAGCGAAAGTATACTTGGGCAAGATTTAATTAAATTCAGTGCTCGATATCTGCCTTTTGACTTTAAAATTCATTCATTTATGTACAAAATATCGTCACATAAATATTATTTTATTAACGAAATTAACGTGTAATTAAGGCTAATTATCTTATCTTTTGTACGTGTTGATTCCAAATAAAAATGTCTTAAAAAGTGAACTTTTGTCTTCGACTGATTTTGTCACCTGGAGCAACAAACGCAACGACCACGTTACAATTATAATTACCTAGATCAGGGGTTACCAATTGGCGGACCGCGGTCCGCATCCGGACCGTAGGCTAGTTTTGTGCGGACCGCGATTAAATTCCGAATATAGTGTTTTGCAATTTTAAAACATAAGACTATGTATAGTCGGTTCGCTAAACTCAGACGCATCTGGCTAGATATTTTAGTCGATATTTTTTTTGTTTTTTACCAATTTTGCAAAAATTGGCAAAATTACTAAATATTTAGTGATTATTAACTATTTAAAAATTATTTTTTGCCAATTTTGCTCAAATTGGTAAAATTACCGACTAAAATATCTAGAAAGTTGCGTCTGAGTTTAGCGAACAGACTATACTATGTTTGGCTCAACTTATGTGTGCGAAGCAGCTTTTTCAATAATGAACTTATTAAAAATCGGTACACATCTCAGCTAACATATGAATATCTCAACTCCCTAATGAGATTCAGTTGCACTAAACGCATTCCAAACTTCAGACAGGTTGGTTATTTTTTTACAGAGGAAACAATTTTTTAAACAAATTTAAAATTACCTTTTTGCTCCAAAATATGTATTTTTAGGTTTTTTTTGGTATTTTTAAACTAAAAAGCTCTCTTGTTATTTTTTTTAAATGTTGGTAGTTTTCGAATTATAAGCGATTTAAAATCTGAAAAATGCGAAAATATGCATACGCATATTCGAGGCTTGAAAACTCATGTGTAAATTATTATTGTTCAGGTTATCACAAATGCCTAAAATTAAGTTTATACATTCAACTTCGAGATTCTAACGAGTAATCGGGGCTTATTTTAGTATAAACCGTTGTTTTTTAATTGTTTATCGTCACGCGTCGCAATTTATATGTGCGCGCGTCTCTGTCGCACGTATACATACACATTTTACATACTTATGCGAAATTATATAGTATATATTATGTACTTAAGCGAAAATTTATTAAAATTGTGTGATATATTATTAATATAGTTTTTGTTAAATAATTTATTTATTTATTCAGGTAATTATTGTCAACGTGCTAATTAAATACGCCAATCATATAGTGCGATACACACCATATAGCGCGTCGCAACGCAGCGTCGGCTTAAGGGTTGAGGTTGAGTGGACGACGCGCATAATTAACAATTAAAAACAATGAATTAAAATAAGCCCCGATTACTCATCAGAATCTTGAAACTGAATGTTTAAACTTCAATTTAGGTACTTGAAAACCTCAAAAATAATAATTTACACATGAGTTTTCAAGGTTCAAAAATGCTTATTTTCGCATTTTTCAAATTTTGATTCGCTAAAACTCGAAATCTATCAACTTTTGAGAAAAATGACAGATCTTTTTTGTTTAAGATGATCCAAAAAATGCTAAACACATTTTCGGGGGCAAAAAGGTGATGTTTTGAATTTGTAAAAAAAAAATGTTAAACAATTATTTATGTCCAAAAATTTCGCCCGTCACCCTTCTGATTTATTAAGGGGATATTTTTTAACAAGAATCCGCAAATAAACCGAATCAGAATAACCAGACACAGGCAGCATTCAATCCGGACCCCGCAAGTGCCATAGGTTTGCGAAACGGACCCTCAGGGAACATAATTGGTGAAAGTCATCCACCAGGTGTAACCACTACAGGTGGAAAAAATCTTTCTCCCTTGTTGACACCCCTTAAATGGGAGTTGAAAAATGGAATTGGGACGTAGATGTTGGTAGAATAACTGTTGAGCGGTGGGCAAGAAAGATAGTAGAAGGGTATCCAAGACATGAGACGTACAGAAGTATATACAGGCCCATCAGGTGGATCGATCATATAAAGATAATTGCTAGATACTGCATAAAAAGACAGAAGGAACAGAATACTGAAAGCGGCGGCAGAAACCTACGTTATGTTAAAACAGAGTGCAGAAGCTGTAGGACTAGCAATAAATACAAATAAAGCAAAACTACTCATACAAACTAGATCAAATAGACCGGCGCAACAACATTTTATAGACGATATAGAACATGTGAATAGATTCACGTACTTAGGAATGGACCTGGTCGCAAATAATGAAGAAGAACATGAAATAAATAGAAGGCTTATGCTTGCAAATAAAGCCTACATTAGAGACGTACACCAGAAAACAAAACTTTGGGTTTATAAAACAATAATCATGCCCATAGTAAGTTATGCTATCTGTTATGTTATCTGTAACAGAAATCACGTCAATGCATTAGACGTGTCTGAAAGAATACTATTACGTAGGATACTGGGACCAATAAGTGAAATTAACAACTGGCGAATTAGGTATATGTAATAAATAAATATATACGAACAATATTGCGAACCAAGTCTAGCACATTACACTAAACTGCAGAGATTATGGTGGGCAGGGCACGTGGTCCGCATGCATGAGAAAATAATCCACAGAAAACTTGCTAAATGCAAGAATGCAAGGAAAAAGACCTGTTGGATGACCATAAAATAGATGGGAGGACAAAGTAGATGAGGATGCCAAAAACCCCCTAAAAACGCATTCATGGAAAAGAACAGCAGTAAATCGAACTGATTGGAGAAGTTTGCTGAAGGAGGAATAGGCCCGGTTTGGGCTGTAGTGCCATTGGAGGGATGTATGGATAGATAAAGAGGACACAAGATATAGAGGAGTGGCAAGAACTTAGGGAAGCCTACGTTAAGCAGTGAACAATTTGGGCTCATTTAGTTAGATATTTTTAGATAGATCTCGCAAGAAAGCAAAAATTATGGAGATTTTCTTGGATTCCTCTATCTTTAAGAATTAACATTAATGTAGAATAATATTGTGATTTGAAAAATTTTCAATTTGATAGGACTGTTTGCAAATAATTGACAATACTAAAAGAATATACATATTATGAAAACATTTTGGTTTTAGGATTTATTTGCATATCAAAATTTGCTTCTTTAAGAAGATAATTAAAATCAATCCTACTACTTTGTCTGCCCAAGTATATAAAAGTGACATATTATGATTGATAATCTATAAGAGGGTATCGAGAAAAGTAGGGCACATTAGGGACTCATTAGGTGACCCTTCCATTACAAGTTTATGTACTACTACACTTGTCCCTCAAAATATTCGCTGAAACCACAGAAAAAACTCGGCTAATCTCAGGATTATTACCCATTTTAGCAATCGATCTGGTAAATATTAATTCAATTAAGGACCTGTAATCGACTGAGATGGCACTTGAAGGGTTTTTGTAGTTTTATTTGTCTCTTGTTATCTATCATATTCAGTCTATAAGTGACTTAGTGACATTGATGTGATCTGGGAGTGATGGCTTGAAATGTTTGTGCTCGTAGCACTCAAATATTAAGTAAGTAAGTTACTCCGATCAAACAAGAAACCAGGAAAAAATATGTGCAAGGAATATATATAAATTTAGTTATTTGTGGGTAGTGAAACTGTAGCTGGTGTAGTAGATACGGAATTTTGTCAGAATGCGCAAAAAATTGGCCATATCAATGTTTGGTATAAAGGTTTAAGAAATTCGATACGCCGCCTTTAAAAATAAGAGCTGGCCGATATTTTAACATCCCATTAATCATGTAGATTAGTCCTTAGCAGTCAACTTGCATATTAGTATAGTTACAATTATTAGACAATAAAATATAAGGCAAGATAAATTTAACTTTTTTTCTACTTTTAAGGACAATTTCATTAGCGGAACCGAATTCAAAATTATTCTTCACATCATTTTTGAAACGCTATTTACTTAAAATATCTCATTTTTGTTGGTAAAAATATATATTAATTTGTCTGGACTAAATTACTAGTACGGAAGGAAAGTATGCTAAATTTGCAATTACTCGAGCGTTATGGGGACCTATTAGGTTGTAAAGAGTAGGTCCTATAACCAAAAAATGTTAAGTCAAGTTTTCGATTTAAGTGGGGATTTTCCATTTTTTAAGTTAATCTTCCATATCCAACAATTGATTTTTCCGATTATACCGCCATCTATCCATAATTCGAAAAAATGTCTCGAATAAAAGTTCCTTATTTCTACGTAAAGAATCCAAATCTGCAATAAAAATTGGGGGCTTCTATTTAAGATTTTAAAGTAACCCCCATCCCACCTCCTTAGGGGGTCGTGTTTGGTGCCATTCGATAGATTTTTCAAAAATATTGAATACGTGTATTTTTCAGTTTTTCGATCTGATGTTTATTTCGCGAAATATCGCGAAGTTCGTATTTAAAATTTTAAATATACCCCCACCCCTCTTCGCGAAATATTCGCTTTTTTTTGTAAAACTTATAAAACATTAATTATAAAAATTTATTTATAAAACAGTAACTCGCCCATTTCCTTACAACCTGTTCAAATTGTCAGATTTTCCTTATCTTAATCTGACGTTTTAGAGTATTTCTAAGCATAGATTTTTTTTCGGACCCCCCCTTAACGAACTCCCCTGTATTAAGAGCCAATATATGGTAGAGGTACATTTACAGGGTACAAGGTTTCTCCCCATATAACCTGACGCGCTCGAGTAACTGCAAAAATCCCCGCTTGCTTGGGCCCCCCTACCATACGGTTTTGTTGATATCAGAGGACCTTATTATTCATATAATGTTGCCAAACTGAATTTTAAAAAATCCACAAGGAAAAAGTTTTTCTGTAGTTGGCTGTATACCATATAATGTAAAAACGAGTAAAATCCTTTATAAAAGGTATATATTTAAAAATCACTAAAAAGGGCTACATCACAGAACTAGTTTTCGGTTGGATGACCAATCATCATCAGTGCTTAAGTGATCTGACATGCTAACCACCAAAATACAATATTGCAAAAAATGTGGGTAAAAACCCTTTAAAAGTTATCCGTCAAGGAAACATTTACTTTACCCATTTAGTTATCTGCTTATCTGGAAGGGAGCTGTCAATTGATTTTGAAGTTATACTGGCACTTCAGGCTTTACCTAATATTTATTTTAGATTGAATAGCTGGTCAATATTAAACCGTCCTGGTCTGAATCCGTCCTGATATTCTCTTATGATTTTTCCTGTGAAGTGACTTAATCTCCGGTTTATGATCCACGTAAACACCTTAGAACTCACATAGAGTACTTGTGGATTGGCCATATAATTGGTTTTTTCCAGTCTTCTGGAATTCCTTCTGTGTTCCACACGTTTGGTATTAGTTTATGGAATCTATCTATCAGTGTGTGTCAATCCCTGGGGCTTTATTATTCTTCAGTGCTTTAATGGCATCCATTATTTCTTGTCTTGTGGTTGTGTATGTTAATTCATTATTCTGGTTCTGATCTTTTGTTATCTCGAAATCAGGTACTGCATAGGTATGCTGTGTCTGTACGACATTCTAATATTTTCAATGATTTTAATGTTATCAATTCTTCTTAGTACTTTTTCCTCCGTTGTTTGCATTATTCGTTTTGTTCTAGATCTTTTGTACCAGATCTTGTTTCTGCAATGTACGTCATAATGCGGTGTACTCATGTCTTGGTTCTAACTTAAAAACTTTAGTTTTCGTATGTATATCATAATGTTTATATTTCCATATTCCATATTTCCATATAAAATTGTCCAACTTTATTATAAGCGCAACTCTCTTAGTTTTGATGCTATAAACTATTATAAGAAATAAAAAAAACTTTTTTAATACTAAAAAAATTTTTTGGTTATTTCACGTTGAAGTATTCGATTTGGAATTTGATGAATAAGAACGTAATTTTCATAACCGACAACTTTGCTTTTACTAGGTCTGTAGACTTCAACAATACACCTTTATTCGTTTTTTTATAAGCTACATTTTTGCTAAGAATATGTTTTCGATAAGATACTTACTTTTTGAATTATTTTGAAAAAACCGCCTGAAAACGTATTTTTTTTTATTGAAAAATAAACATTTTCACTCGCTAATGACTCGCAAAGTATTGACTTAGCTAAAAAACTGTATAGAACAAAAGTTGCTTAGAATTAGTCAATTTATCCATTTCCGGATTTCTTTTTTAAACGAATGTTTTTTCACCCGCGAGAAGGGGGGTGAAAGAAACTAGTAAAAGAAACCAACGGTAAACGGAACATTACACGGTATCGCCGTATTTCACGTTGATTTACTGGGCTATACGGTGGCTGTCGTAAAATTGTATGACCCATATTTTCTGCATACTTCATCATAAACATAATATTCTTTTTTTATAGATGTTTTTGTAGGGAGCTTATAATCAGACCCTATGTGTATGACATTATGAATCAATCTCAGGTTCTACAGAAGCTGGTTCACTGATAAAAGGTAGTTAGCTGTGTAATTAAGACACTAGCGAGATTCCCAAAAGGCTTAATTCTAGTCCAATAAATATAAAAGAGGAAATTGATTTTAACACATTTATTCTAACTAAAAACTTAACAAAAGGATACGTAAATAAATGTTATTCTTCTTCGTAGCCTTCTATCGTCCATTTATGGACGATAAAAGGCTAGGAAGACTTCTCTGCCAACTTCTTCCATCGATGTCCATCGTGAGCAACATACTTCCAACTTATTCCGGCTATTGTTCTTATGTCATTTGCCCATCTCATCTGTGGTCTTCCTCTTGGTCGTTTACTTTAGTAAAGTCTCCAGTGTTGTATTGTTGTATTCCAACGTTGGTCTTTTGTCTAGCACTGTGGCCTGCGAAGCTCCATTTAAGTTTGGCAACTTTTGTTGTTATGTCCTCGACTTTTGTTTTTGATCTTACCCAGTCAGTCGTTCCTCTTTTTATCTGACAGTCGTATACCTAACATTGCTCTTTCCATTGCCCTTTCTATTGTGGCTAGTTTATTCATGTTGGCCTTGGTCAGGGTGCATGTTTGACATCATATGACATGATAGGAAGAAGTAGGAAGAATGAATTGGTTGAACACTCTGCTTCTCAAGTATTGAGGTATTTTGCAGTTCTTAAGTATCCAACTAAGTTTACCAAATTCCCAGATAGTTGTACTATCATAGTTACGTTTTCATACATATTATGTATTAGTTTTCTATATCTCGAATCTATTCTACAATTATTGTATAGAATAGTAGAATAGTAGTATTGTAGAATATTGTAGAATATGCTTGTTCTAAGGTCCACATATCGATACTATCAAGAAATACGGGTAGTTGTTATTCATTTGTAGTCCAGAAAGCCACTGCGCATCCGCTAGGAAAAATATTCTAATTCGGATTTTCTGCACAATCTTTCTCAAAAAGGACCCCTTTTAACAAATTTGCATGTTGCCAGGACCAAAAGGTGGTCAAAAATTTTTTAAACGTTTTTTTTTTGTTTTTTTGCTAAAGTTATTTTTTTTGCATGGAACAAATTTTTTTTAGATATTTTGGATCATTACAAACAGAAAAGGTCTTTAGTGACTTTTCTCTAAAGTTGATAGTTTTTAACATATAAGCGATTAAACATTGAAAAATTGCGAAGTCGGCCATTTTTAACCCTCAAAAGCTATGTGAAAAACTGAAAATTTAAGTATTGCCAAGGTAGGTGGATATTCTTTAAACATCGATTGATGAAATTCCGAAGAGATTTTTGCAATACAATATCAAAAACCCCTTTGTTTTTTAATTGCCAATCAAGCGTGCGCTACACTATTTTCCACCGTTGCATGTGTATGCAGTATGGTGCAAATGAAAGGAATAAATTCGTTACTTCGTAAACTGGCGACTTTAAGGAAAAATTCCGAAACAGGTCGATTTTTATTTTAAGTTATGATATTGTGACATATATGGTATACTAGTGATGTCCTGCATCTGTGCGTGATGACGTAATCGTTGATTTTTTTAAATGAGAATAGGGGTCGTGTGCTAGCTCATTTGAAAGGTTCTTCAATTCTCTATTCAGTTATATAAACATTTACATAATTATTTATTCAGGGTGTCCAATAATTTAATTTTTTTGTCAATTTGCCAAATGATTTAATTTAATAAAAATTTTTGGACACCCTGTATAAATAATTATGTACATGTTTATATTACTGAACAGAGAATTGAAGAACCTTTTTAATGAGCTGCACACGACCCGTATTCTCATTTAAAAAATCATCGATTACGTCATCACGATCAGATGGATGACGTCACTAGTATACTATATATGCCACAACATTATAACTTAAAAATAAAAACCGACCTGCTTTGGTATTTTTCCTTAAAGTCACCGGTTTACGAAATAACGAATTTATTCCTTTCATTTCCACCATACTGTATACACATGCAAAGGTGGAAAATAGTGTCGCGCACGCTTGATTGGCAATTAAAAAACAAAGGGGTTTTTGATATTGTATTGCAAAAAACTCTTCGGGATTTCATCAATCGATGTTTATAGAATATCTACCTACCTTGGCAACATATAAATTTTCAGTTTTTCACATAGTTTTTGAGGGTTAAAAATGGCCGATTTCGCAATTTTTCAATTTTTAATCGCTAATATGTCAAAAACTATCAACTTTAGAGAAAAGTCACTAAAGACCTTTTCTATTTGGAATGATTCAAAAAAACCTAAAAAAATTTGTTCCATGCAAAAAAAATAATTTTAGGAAAAAAACAAAAAAAAAAACGTTTAAAAAATTTTTGACCAACTTTTGGTCCTGGCAACATGCAAATTTGTTAAAAGGGGTCCTTTTTGAGTAAGATTGTGCAAAAAATCCGAATTAGAATATTTTTCCTAGCGGATGCGCAGCGGCTTTCTGGACTATTGCATTCTCTATCAATGCTCTCATTGTCAGAGAATATAAATAAATATGAAAGTTAAATAATAATTTGAAATATTAGTCTACAACCAATGCAAATACCCGGAAATGGATAAATATGTAATTTTAAAACTTATCTCATAAGTTGGTTTTGATATCCTTAAGATAAAGATACTCACAGAATTTTGTGAAAACATAGTAATTAGTTCATGAGTTATTTTTTTTGCAATTTAAAGAATGCGATTGTTATAGTTATATTTTAGTTTAACTAAATAATATGTATATACTTTGTTGTTTTGATGACTTCCAGATATTTTTAGAGTGATAGATGAAATTTAAAAGAATATAATGAAGGAAACGGGATCCCTAGAGCAGCTAATAGGCAACGGGAATAACGATGTAGACGAAGAGCCTCTCATCAAAGACCCACTGGATAGACCTCTGTCACAAATTGAAAAAACCTTTTTGCTTCATGCTGAAAGAGGTGATTGTGCCACAGTTCAAAGGTAAGTTCTTTTACGTTGTTGCAAACTAGTCTATCAACATCAAGGCACTTTTCTATGCCTTTTTATCAATTTTTTTCGTCTTATTTTTTTATTGTCCTCCTGTAGGTGTCGGTTCTTTATGCATTTTTGAACTCTTTATGTAGAGTGCACCAAATGGTGTTTTGCAAGGGTAATAGGCTATTGATTATGTTCAAAATAAGAGGGCTAACAGGAACTACAATGTTAACGGGATTTTATTGTCTCATATGGTCAATGGACATCTATATTTGAAAAACCCGCAGAGTGCTACCATTTAAATGGGTGCATTTTTGAGAAAGGGGTGAATTAGTCCCTGGGCACAGGGTGAATTAGGGTGAGTTCTATGCACTTTTGGTACAAACACGTCGACAGAAAAATTGTTTCAGGTTAAATTTACTATCCAAATATTACATTTTAAAGCGAAAAATATTTTTTTACAAAACTATATTCAAAAGAAAAGCAAGAAAAACACGAAGGAAATCAATTTTGTTTTTTGCCCCATAACTTTTTTCTACAGGGATATAGGTATAGGCATTGCTTCAGCGAAAAATAACTCCCGTCCTTCTTCTTTAAAATAAAGTTTGGTAAAAGTCTCTAGGATTTATAGTTTCCGAAATAGTATTTTTCAAAGTTTGTCGCTCACAGCGTTTTTGGGCCATTTTCTCCATTATTTCGCAAACATTGTTCTGTAACTTTTTTCTACGCATTTCTAGGTATATGCAATGGTACATTTATTAGAAAGAGAAGTCAATTACCTTTAAAATGGTCTATTGTATAAGGATATCTCTTCTTCTTCTTTCTCGAAACCCTTTATGCCCCTCAGGGGCGTCGGAGGTATAAGGATATACGGCTCTTTTTAAGCAACTTATGCTTTTTTAAGGTTTTATACTTTTAATGATTTTTGATATTTTTAATGATTATGTTTTAAAGTTCTCATTATGACTTTTTGTACATTTTCCCATTTGTATGTACATTTTCTTGTACATTTAGGTATAGACATTGGAAGAGGAATAAAACACGATTATTTTCTTTTCTTTAAAATGTTGTATTGCAAAAAATTCTAGGACTATTTTTAAACAACATATCCGTAGGATATCCAAGAGTCCGAATTTTGAGAAAAATTTTATTTTTTTTATATTTTTCCATTTTTAATTCCAATAACTTTTCTTAATAACACTTTTCGATATTGTGAAATATAAAGGTACTTTATTCTTGAGCGAAATACATGTTTTTTAATATACCTCGTACACTATTGATAAAATTTTATATCTGATGATGGCATCTTAGGTTTTAGACTATACAGCACATTTTATAAAGGATAATTTGTTTTCAAAAAGTTAATAATAAAAAAGTTTTCTATATGGTTTTAACTTAGTGGGACCTATTCCATGCATATTTGAAAAAGCATACCCTGTTTAAAAATAGTCCTAGAATTTTTTACAATACATCTTAGAAAATAAGCTTTCTTTTTTATTGTACAATGTATATACCTAAATATGCAATAAAAAAAGTTATAATGAAAAATTTAAAAATAATCGTAAAATATATGAAAAATCATTAAAAGAATAAAATTTTGAACAACCATAATATCTTGCTTAAAAATAGTCATACAGCCTTCTACAATAGACCATTTTAAGGATAATTGACTTTTGTTCTTATTAAATGCAACATTAGATATACATGAAGCTACGTAGAAAAAAGTTACAAAACAATGTTTGAGAAGTAACAAGGAAAATGGGGCAAAATCGCTAGGAGCAGCGAATTTTGTAAAATCATATTTTGGAAACTATAAATTATAGAGACTTCTACTAAACGTCATTTTAAAGAGGAAGAATGGAAGTTTTTTCATGTGTAGAAATTCCTACCTATATCTCCGTGTAAAAAAGTTATGGGGCAAAAAACAAAATTGCTGTCTTTCGTGTTTTTTTCTTGCTTTTCTTTTGAATATTTTTCTGCAAAAAAATATTTTTGACTTTAAAATGTGATGTTTTTATAGTAAATTTAACTTAGAAACAATTTTCCTGTAGACGTGTTTGTACCAAAAGTGCATAGAACTCACCCTAATTCGCCCTGTGCCTAGGGAGTAATTCACCCCTTTCTCAAAAACGCTCCCCTTTAAATTGTAGCACTCAGCGGGTTTTTCATATTTAGAGGTCCATTGACTATATGAAACAATAAAACCCCGTTAACGTTGTAGTTCCTTTCTAAAATACATAATCAATAGCCTATAACTTGTAGATGTCTTGCAGAAATAAAAGGTTAGTCCTTACATCGTCTAATAATCAGTTCATCTAATTTGCCATCGAAGATAAGTTTCCTGATTTCTTGTTGCGTCATGTAGAGGGTGCTGCTAGCGTACTAAGGCATGCTATGTTACTATAATGACCATATAGATAACCGCATTTCATTTCAATTCGAGCTACTACAAGTCTTCTTCCTGAGAGGTGAAACATTGAAACACGTGTAAAAGAATAATGGAGCTCGAATAAAAAGTTCTTCCTAACATCATCTAATAGCTTTGATTCGCAGTTCATCTAATTTGCCATATAGAAGAGAAGTCTAATGATTTCTTGTTGCTTTTTTTTTTATAAATTTTCGTAAATAAGTATAATACACTTTAATGTTTGTTTTTGTTTCAGAATTATCGATGAGTATCGAAATAATCCCTCTGAGTTTGATATCAATTGTGTGGATCCCCTTAATAGATCAGCTCTAATCTCAGCCATAGAAAACGAAAATATTGAACTTATTAAATTACTTTTAGCCGAAAATATTCAAGTCAAGGTAACAGTTAGTTTTAATATTGTGTTTTGTCATCCTGGAAACTTAGACGTCGATTTCTTAGTTCGACTAATACCTCCAGACTTTCTTTGATCTTCAGATTTTGATCAATAGGTGGATCTTATATGGATTTGGAAATTGTCCTTCATATGTGTGATTTCTCAGGATCCTCAGAATTATCTGAGGTTCCCTCCAGGTTCTAAAATTCCCTCTAACAGGACTTGTTCACTTCGGGCCAGTGGCGTAGCTAGAGTGGGGCGGAGGGGGCGCGGGCGGTCCGCCCCGGGTGTCACCCGTTCGGGGGTGACACCCGAGAGACCCGATCACAACAGAATGAATCTTTAATTTGTAACTTTACTCACTTTACAATCAATATACAATTCGATATTATTTTGTGAACACACGAAATCGAGAAAAGTCGAGGTCAAAGAGGCATTTCTTGGATTGATCTAAGTAACGAAATTCTCAATAAGCTTAAAATTGATGATTTAAATGTGAAGGTCCATTCACAGGAATACGATAAAGCAGCTGTTATGAGCGGCATACATGGAAGAATACAAACTATTATTAAAGCAAAACACAAAAAGGCTATTTTCGTTGGATGTATTGATCATTTAATTAATTTATATGGCCAGCACTCTTTAGCATAAAATACATCTTGTCTAACATTTTTTTGGAACTGTAGAGGCAATTTTAATTTTTTTTCTGTTTCCACTAGCCGCTAGGAAGTGCTTATTAAACACAGCAAAGCATCTGTCAAACGCCTTTCCACAACGCGTTGGAGTGCTCACTATGCTGCAGTTAAAGTACTGGTAGATCATGTTGATAGTGTTGTTGCTGCAATTGAGGAATTATGTCATCAACCAGAAAATTTAGACATCAGAGGTGCTGCACAGTATCTTATGTCCGCAGTATGTAATTTCACATTTCTTTTCTTTTGGAACGATGTAGGTACTAAGAAAAATAAATTTTGCTGAGATTGAATTGCAAAGTAAAGGCATAACCGTTGATCAATCAGCGACCAAAAGAGGAGCACTTCGTCTTTATATTGAAGAAAAATGTGGTCATATTATAGATGAAGTAATAGATTTTGCCACGAAAAAATATGAGGATGACGACATTCCCACCGAAAAACGAATTAGAGGTCAAAAACGAATGGATGGTGAGTTAGCTACCGATATAAGGCTCACACTTCGAGCGGAACTTCAAAAGGACATGTTGGAATGTTTTGACCGATTCACTGTTGGACTCGAAACCAGATCAAAGTCCATTCATGATGTGGTTTCATTGTTCTAGGTTGTACAGACACACACTTTGCTTTTCACGAACATTGAACAGATGAAATTATATGTTTCAACAATTTGTGACTTTTACCAAGAAGAGGTATCAGAAGCAGACCTCCTGCTAGAAATACCAAGTCTCAGTCTCAATACAAGCGGCCAATAATACAGCCTCTAAATGGTTAGCTGTAGACTTTTTAAAATTCATTGTGAAATACGATTTCATGGAATAGCTCCCAAACTTAATAGTCACGTTAAAATAATTGATAATGACCATTTGTGTCTCGGTTGCTTCATGTGAGACAAGTTTTAGTAAGCTAAAATTAATCAATAATTACTTGCGAGCAACAATGGTGCAAACAAGGCCAAATAACCTCGGTTTATTAACTATCGAACATGAAGCAACACAAAAAATACATCTTAGAGAAAATGTGATTTCAGAGTTTTCTGCTAGTAAAGCTAGAAAAAAAATAGTTTAATTCATTCACATAATGTAAAACAAAAAATAAATAAACTGCTTTATGTATCTTATTTACTGCAGTTTCATTAATTAAAGCTCTTAATTTTTCCATTATTCAAAACATATGTTTATCGGATTTTCGTTGAATTTAACAATCTTTATTTTTAGGATTTGGGCTGACACCATCGATTACCGCCCCGGTGTCACCCATTCTAGCTACGCCACTGCCTCGGACGTGTTTTCTGTGTTGTGGAGCTTCTGGGAACAAATTCGTGGCGTACACTCTTCTGGATAGGTTTGTCTATTCCTTTTTTTGTAGCTGCGGTAATAACTTCTCTCTGTTTCCGATTGTTCTTTTTTGCTCTTCTGATAGTGTATTCAAGTAACAGTTCTGCTGTATTCAAGCCATAGTTCTGATGAAGTTTCTCCTGATTTTCCTACTGATCTCGTTGGTCATATATCGGGCTCATTTCCGCTTCAATGTTGTTTTTTTCTACTGAGGACTCGTTCCCAAGCTTCAACCTGTAATTGATAACCATTGTCTGTGATGATGGTAAAAGGTTTTCTCCAACAGAGGTTGCAGATCTCATCCTGGACGAAATACATGATTTCCCGGCTTTTTGCAGATAGGATGCAACGGAATTCCACCCAACTATTTAGTCAATCCATGGCTAATAGAATGTATTTATTATTGGTGTCTTGGGCTGTTCAGTAGGATACCAGGTTGTTCAAGAATATTCCCATGGCAGTTTTTTGTAGGTATGATAAGCGCTAGTGGCTGCCTGGTTACCGCCTTTGTACATAATTGGCTAGTAGCAGATATTTGATCAATACCTGTGATTGTTTCGTCCTGTTCTGGACGGTTTGCTTTCTCAGAGTCGGGGTAAACTCGTAGTATATCAGCTCATGAGCATTAAGAGCTTACGAGCTTTCACTGTTCTCCGTTTAATGTGCCATATGCAGAGTCTTCGTCAATGGTGAACTCTCGTAGAAGGCTTTCCTCAATTTCATCTCTCAGTGCTCTATATGCTACCTCCAACAGTCTTCTGGAGAAGTGCTTTATTTTGTGATGAATTGCAGAGGTAGGTTCGTGAGGTCATCGAGGACGGGGTTGTACTGGCTTTCTTCCACATTTTCCAGCATACACAGCAGTGGAAATGAGGAATCATATGTCTTGTTGCTTTGACCAGCTCAGAGGGTTGATTTCCTTGTCATAGTCCTTTTATTTCTTTATCTCTTTAGTTTCCTCTGATACCCCATCAGAGATATGATCTTGAAGATCATAGGAGACGGTTTCTGGGTTAGAAACTCAAGTTTTAGATCGAACAAAATGAAACTAAAACCTTCAGACCTCACAATCTTGTTTGTCAAGCTTTGCATTTATCTGCGTAGCCACCTTTAGATTGTGTCATATTTATTAGTACTTTATATTTTTGTAGGATGGTTTATTACATGCAATTAAAGAAGAATATGTCGAAGCAGTTGAAATTTTGTTGAACTGGGAAGAAGAGCATCATGCTGCTGGAGAACCGTATGTAAGTACCCATTATTATAATGATATTAATTTGTGTAATAGTGTTTGACATTAAATGATTAAATGAAAACTACGTTTAAGTGTAAGTAAGACTACGAATGATTAAATGTCTAAAATAAAAAGTACTGTATCAATTGTTTTGAAAATTTTCATCAGCATTTATTTAAAAAAAAAGTACATGCAAGACAATTTTCATAAAAAAATATTGAAAATTAAACGATTTATGCGCCATCTAATGGCACCGTGAAAATAAAAACATGGCTCCACTGCTGCAGTGATTGGAACTAATAGAGATCCTAAAAATTATCAATAAAAAATCAAAGTGATAAAAGTGATAAAATTTTAAAGTGATTATTGAAAAATAAGTTATTTCCTATACCATCAACTAGGATTTTTGAAAAATATTAAAATTAGGAAAAATGACGGAGTGGTGAAAATTTTTTTAGAATTAGCTAAAACATTTTCAGTTTCAAAAACCGTGAAATTGACACTTTTTATCCGATCAAGAAACCCCTAGTTGATGGTATAGAAAATATCTTATATTTCAATAATAACTTTGAAATTTTATGTTTCAGGATCTCTATTAGTCCCAATCACTGCAGCAGTGGATATGTTTTTATTTTCACGGCGCGCCGTGGCGTCAGTAGATGGCGCATAATTCGTTTACTTTTCAAAAATTTTTATAAATATTGTTTCAAATGTACTTCTTTTATAATAAATGCTCACGCTAATTTTCAAAACAATTCGTGCACTACTTTTTATTTAAGAAATTCCCAAAAAAAGTATATGAATTTCGTACTTTTACACTAGGATAACCCCTTAACTTATTTTTACGATGGTGTTTAAAAAAAAACTGTATCTTTCAAAATAAAGCTTTTACATGTACCTACCATAAAAGTGGGGACAGATAAGTGGTGACCTCCTCTATCAATAAACAAAAATTTGAGAAAAAATTGCATCTTCGGTTTTGTTGGTTCATATGTGTTAACAACGTACAGTTGTATGTACAGTTTTACGTTAAAACCGCTTTACCACAACATCAAAATCTCTCATCACATTTTTGTAAGTGCACATAACATCTACGAGTACATAAGTTAGACAACTTATTTGTGACAACCCGTATATAATAATTAACTATTTTAAATCTCTGAGTTTTCTTCTTAAAAAAATAAATAAAACATGTCAGTATAAAGCGATGAAACGTATTGAAAAAATAGTCTCAGGTGGTCAAAAGCAGATTGGCCTATAAATATATAGATAAAAGTACATTTTATGTAATAGAGGATTTGTTGAAGCTTTGATATCAATATCTCTTAGGTGTTTTAAAAATAATAAACGTTTGAACAAAACTAACTCATCACTTTTACTTCATAATTTTTATGAGGTATTCATCTCCGAATCGAATTTTCCTTCACTTGAAAAGATATTTCGTAGGTATTTAAATATGGAGACTTCCTTTATAGTCGAGGAAATGAAACTGAAAAAATGGCAAAACCTCGCAATTTTTTCGTCCAGCATCGATTTGTACAAAAATTTGGAATTAGGCTCATTTCACCCTCTAGTTAATTTTCTATATTGAGCAGTTGTACGCTTTTGGTTTTTTAAGGGTGAAATCTACCCCTAAAAAAACTACTTGTAAAAAAATATAAAATAACATTTTAAACTTTAATATTGTCAACATTTGATTTTTATTAGTTACATAATGATTGTTTTATGCTTTAAGATTTACTATCATAATATTTCAACCCTTAAAACCACCCTTGTTGGAGCTATATATAAAAAATTACTTATCCTAAAAGAATAATTTCGGCTTGCATCGATTTACATAAAAATTTTTGATTAGGATCATCTCACCCTATACTTCAGATTCTGTAACATGCTCAAGGGCGTCGATTATTTTTAGGGGTATAAACTACCCCTTATTGTCAAAAATTATATAAAAACATTGTAAACTTTTATATGGGTAAAATTTGGTTTTGATTGGCTAAAAATAATGATTGTTTTATGCTTTAGGACATAATATCATAATATTTCAACCCTTAAAAACCACCCTTAAAAACATTACAATTTAATATTTTTAAGTAGATAATTTAATAGATCTATACAGAAAAAAACGTAGAATTAAAGAATTACAATAACATTTATTTACACAAAAATACGAATTTACAAATATGTAGAAGTACAAATACAAATAGTTTTTAAGTCATCTTCCAGTATACGAACCAGTTCTGTGGTATTATACATGCATTGAAAATGTTCCATAATCGGACTATTCGAATACAGTAGAACCTCGATTATCCGTCACGGCACCGGACCAAGGGTATGACGGATAATCGAAAAGACGGTTAACAGAACATTAAAAAAAAATTAAAAATTCATAGTACAACTCTCAAATTTCATTTATATGGTTTGTTTGACAATATAAGAGGGATTTGTGTTCGTACAATCGAATAAATTTAAAATATTCTGAAATCTGTGTTTGTTTTACTGTTGCTTCACATTTTGAGACGGCTGAATTTCTTAATTGGCATAAGATCATGCAATCTACTTTATTGGCTTCTTCTTGTTGAGAATACCACTCGATGAATTATTGCATATGTAATGCAGCTTCCCTAGATTATTTACGCAAGTCTTTGTTAGTTATAATAGGTTCATCAACATAGCTACAGTCAAATTCCAAGTCTGTGTCAGCTTCTGAATCTGTTTGGTCCACCTTTGATGCCATTTCAACGATATCTTTATCTGTAAGCAATGGATAGCCGTTTGTGTCCTCATCACAAATCAAATTAACTTTTTTTTTATTTTTTTACCTTAAAATTTTTGCTTATGTAGTCAATACAACTTCTGTATGTACCCTGACGGTTAACAGAGGTGACGGTTAATGGAGAGACGGATAATCGAGGTTCCACTGTATTTCGAAAAAAAAAAAAAATTCGTTTTATAAACATAGCTCCTTCATTTTTGGCGATAGAAAGTTTTTTCAAAAATGACTTTGTAGGATTTTTGAAAAGCTATAAGACTGTGTAAATTAGAATTCCGTTAGATCCCTTAGTTTTTAATTGGGGTTGGTTTAAAGGGCTCGAATGTGGTGGTGTTTGCTCGTAAATAGAGGCTTTAAACAGCTATATCTCGGTAACTATTCACTGTAATGAAAATATAGTAATGTAATGAAAAGATACAATTTAGTAGTTAATCATTTTTTTTTGGTATATCCAGTATTTTCGGAGATATTTTGAAGTAGAAGGTGAAAAATACGAAATTGCAAAAAATCAATTTTTCTTTAAACTCCAATTTTTCTAAAATTAGGCCCTTTAAATAGGTCAAACTTCTTGGGTATATTGACAATACAAATATACAAGGAATTACAGAAAGGTGAAGATCAATTTTTAATTAGGAAGGTAGTTAGGGGGTTATTTTCACTGATTTTTTCGTAGAGAAAAGCAGGTACCGACCTTTTTTTGATCATAAGTCGCTATATTTTCATGCCAGAAATTTTTTATTATTATTATTTGAAAGGTTTAATTGTATACTTGAAAAAAGATAATTTAAGTTTTCCTCGAAAAATGCAAAGTTTTCCCGTTATTTGGCTTTAAATATTTTAAATTATGCATTTGACGAGAAAAGCTAACGATTAACATGCCGTATCTCGGTTTGTATTAGTCTTAAAGATATTCTAGAAAAAGAATTTAGTTTGTGTTACTAAAAGATACAATTTTGTTATCTGCAGTTTTTTTTATTAGATGCATATTTTTCGAGGTATTCTCAAAAAACCGTCTAAAAAGTCGATTTTTTCGACGAAAAATTGTTACTTTCAAGCGCGAATAACTTGAAAAATATTAGTTTTACGAAGAAAATACGTAGATTTACATGGTTAAAATGTAATAAAAAATTCCCATCCACGAGATGGGGTGGCAACCACCCCAAGGTTTTAGCGTATAGCGGCATGATATAGAAAATGATCCTTGGACTATTCCCTACTTTCTGTGAAAATTTGAAGTAAATCCATGCTGGACGAAAAAATTGCGAGCCAAAATGCTTCATTTCCTCGACCTGTCCTTTGTATGTTATGGTCTTTGCATTTTTGCCGTCAAAATTCATTAACTTGCCTTTCTATATTTTCTTCTTCATCTTCAGCCTGTTTGCATCCACTTCTGAACAAAAGCCTCCACAAGAGTTCTCCATTCTTCTCTATTTTATGCTATTTGGTACCAGTTTCTCCCCACTTTTGCTTTGCTTTTAATTTTTTGTTTTTAAAATTAAATATTGAAATATAATATAAAATATACTTTTCAGAGTTGGGAAAGGATAGATAGATCAGCATCAACATTTACGTCAGACATAACTCCACTAATCTTAGCAGCTCACAAAAACAATTACGAAATAATAAAATTACTTCTAGATAGGGGTGCAACTTTGCCAATGCCCCACGACGTAAGGTAATCTATTACATTTTCTTCCTCTTAAGGACACTTTTACTTTCAAATTGAAAAAAAATTTTTAATATTTTTTAAGAAAAAATTATTATAAAATATGTATTTATGGATTTAATTTTTTTACACATTGCTAAGAAGGTTTCGAGGTATACCAAAAACTTTGGCAAGGGCGTCTTTCAAAAGATACATTTTAATTTGGGAGACACTTTTCTGCCTTCCCGTAACATTTTTTTTTACTTCCAACGGAATTCAATTCGTGAGACTTAACACTAGAAATAAACCTTCAAAAAGCAATTTTTTTTAATATTTTTATGGCCTATATACGCGATTTTATAAAGATTTCGAAAAAAACCTCTGGGGTGAATTTACTCCTGTACTAAAAAGATGGTTTTTTTTATAACTTGTTAGAGGTTTATTGAGCATTCGTATATATTTATCAGTATTAAACAAAATTTGGTTTACTGAGATTGGTGTAGTAGATTTTGGGAAAAATGTCTCCCAGTTTCGAAAAATGTGATTTTGAGATAAACGCGTTTAAAGTATTTTGCTGTAATTTTAATGACTAAATGGTCATACTTCTTATTTTTTTCTCTCTAATCAGCGACTGGTGCATATTGGATGCCCTCACTGTTCAGTAAAATCTGTGAAGGGTAGGTCAAAGCTTTTTTTCATAATTTTGTCCTCTTTACATGTCTCGCTGCTCATTCTATTGGCTTGAGCAATATAATCTCTAAACTCGTTACTATTCCTCCAATTTTTATTCCCAGAAGTTGCACACCATGCATCACTAGATTTTATTGTTTTTGCACAGGAACTGTGATATTGATTACCTATAAACTCAAGTGCGAGTTGCGGCTGCACAGGTCAGGCGTCCCGCGCGTTGTTGTATACAAACTAGTTTTAGCTCTAGTAATCGTTATAAATACAGCTATAACTTCGTTTCTATTTTGAATTTCTTAATCAAATTGGAAGAGTATTTCTATGAAACTAAGGAACGGTTTTACGCAAAAAAAAACAAAAATAGATTATCAAAAATGAATAAACATTTTCAATTTCGTTGCAATACGAAACTACAGCCACATCATTATTCCAGTTCAATCAGAGAGTGCAGCAAGCACCTCTACCGGTTTCCAAACTTATTAGTCTCTCATCAGAAGGCACATATGCTGCTCTCTCTGACCCAACTAGGATAAACCCCGGCGTGGAGTAACGGATTGCAACGAACGAAAAGGCAGGGATGCCCTAGCGGCAACTGCTATTAAAAAACTAAGTTTTCAATCTAATAGCACATAAAACAACATCCATAAATAAATGCTATTCTACATCATACCAGACTGAAAACAATGGGAACCTTCTCTGGTAACACCTCCGGGGCTTCTACAATTTGCAAGCCATAACGGATGCTGAGACTAAGGAAGACGAGGGAACTTTATAATTTATAATTCACGTCCCATCTGCTCAGCGCGGTAAAGTTCCAACGAGAATGGTTCCCTTCGTACTCCGATCGGAGTAAACATGTAAATAAAAAATGAATAACCATTTTCAATTTCGTTACAACACGAAACTACAGCCGCATCATTATTCCAGTTCAATCAGAGAGTGCAGCAAGCACCTCTACCGGTTTCCAAACTTATTAGTCTCTCATCAGAAGGCACATATGCTGCTCTCTCTGACCCAACTAGGATAAACCCCGGCGTGGAGTAACGGATTGCAACGAACGAAAAGGCAGGGATGACCTAGCGGCAACTGCTATCAAAAAACTAAGTTTTCAATCTAATAGCGCATAAAACAACATCCAAAAATGCTATTCTACATTCTACCAGATTGAAAACAATGGGAACCTGGGAAAAAATAGATTATTTTATTGAGAAAGTAAAAGTCCCCTTGACATAAGTAGGCATTATAATGAAAATAAAACAATTTTTAGGTGCGGTTGTGACGAATGTGTATTCTCAAGCAAGGCAGATTCCCTAAGGCATTCCCAATCAAGGATTAATGCATATAGGGCACTATCATCCCCTTCTTTAATATCTTTGTCTTCGAACGATCCACTTTTGACAGCTTTTGAACTTTCTTGGGACCTTAGGAGACTCAGTAGGATGGAGACCGAATTCAAAAACGAGTATATAGTAAGTAATCTCAATTTCAAATTGGAACAAAACCTGTTAGTGAGGCTAGTGCACCCGTGTCGTACTAAACCTATAATCCCGTAGCTCCCTGGAGCATCGCTAGCCAATACCTTGTTTTTGTGAGTGAGAGTGATTTTATCATGTTAACATAACTCTGAGGTCTGAGGACCTCATTGCCTTCTTTGTATATGAACATAAAGGACCCCGCAGAAACCTTATGAGAAATGGCTCTCTGTCAAATGCTCTGAAACTTTAAGTTCTGGTAGTCCTTGATGTGTAGAATAAAAGTCTCAATGGGCGCGTAGCTCCAAAAAATCATGGTTTCAAGATATAAGCCTCTGAAGTTATAGGTACAGTGAGAACGTTCGAATTGGAATAAATTCATTTTCTCGAGAATGAGCGTCTCTGGAGATAAATTACAAATCAGGTCGATTTCTATTTTTAAATTATAATTTTTTGGCATATATATCATACTAGTGACATCATCCATCTGGGCGAGATGACGCAATCGATGATTTTTTTAAATAAGAATAGGGGTCGTGTGACAGCTCATTTGAAAGGTTATTAAATTCTCTATTCAATAATATACACACTAACAATATTATTTATACAGGGTGCCCAAAAAATGTTTTTAAATTAAATTATTTGAGACAAAAAGAAGAATTTATATAATTTATTTAATTCGAAATACATTTTACTGTTGTCCGAAACCAGGAAAAAATGTTTATTTGATAAATTAAAGCTGCCAGCCACTTGCCTCTTAGCAGTTTGAACATTTAATTTAAGTGAAATGGGTCGTGTGATAACTCATTTGAAAGGTTATTTAATTTTATATTCACTAATATAAACATTAACATATTTATTTATACAGGGTGCCCAATTTTTTTTGAATTAAATTAATTGAGACAAAAAGAAGAATGTATATAAATTATTTAATTCGAAATACATTTTACTGCTGTCAGAAAACAGAAAAATAAACATTTTTTCCTGTTTTCGGACAACAGTAAAATGTATTTCGTAAATAAATTATATACATTCTTCTTTTTGTCTCAATTAATTTAATTAAAAAAAAAGAATGTGTGTGTACTTTGTACGCACGTAAGAAGTTATTCTTTCTATTATATAATTTCAGCGAAGTAAATATACTTAACAGGTTATTTGTATTTTATTTAAATATTAAACTAACTTTCTTATCTACCACTTTCAAAAAATTTTTTTATTAAAACAACCAAAAATTAAAAAAATATATGAATCGCCCAGGACTGGAACCCGCGACCTTCCAATCTCTGTCCCAACGCTCTACCAACTACGCCACCGAGCTTCTTTAAGTGACACGTAAGTTTCGGATATAATTACACAACACGGTGACAAATAGACACATAAAAATGTTATACCTACATAATATTTTATTATCTTACTACAGAGAAAGACAAATCCAAAAATTATAATAGATAATACATTTACTAAAAACACTAATATATTCTTTTAATGACTTATTTGCGCTGATACAGATACATACATACCTATCTTGAAAGATTAGCAACGAACTATTACTGTCTGTGTGCGCATGCGCGCAGATTTATGAAATTTTACTCTCAATCGCGCCTAAAGAAGAATAACTTCAAAAATTTTTGGGCACTTTGTATAAATAATTATGTTAATGTTTATATTATTGAATATAGAATTGAATAATCTTTCACTTGAGCTATCACACGACCCCTTTTTATTTAAAAAAAATCATCGATTGCTCCATCACGCCCAGATGGATGACGTCACTAGTATGATATACAGGGTTTCCCAGACTAATTTACCCAGGCTATATCTCTTAAACGAATAGAGATTTTCGAATGGGACAAAAACTGATCTATTCCATTTGTAATACACTGTAATATGGCTTAGAAAAAATCATCCCCTAAATATTCATCCCTTAGTTACAACCCCTAACTTTAATTTTTTTAATAGCACCCTGTACATTTTTTTATAGTTTTGGATTCTTCGATCGTCTATTCAACACATTTTTTTAAAATAAAGTCGGTTAGTAAGTAATCAAGATAAATATCAGTTTATTTTTGATAATTATGTGTCCGAAAATTATGTGAAAAAAGATTTTCGAATGGGACAAAAACTAATCGAGAAAATGAAATTATTCCAATTCAAACGTCCTCACTGTACCTATAACTTCAGAGGCTTATATCTTAAAACCATGATTTTTTTAGAGCAATGTGCCCAATAAGTCTTTTGCTCTACACATCAAGGACTACCAGAACCCAAAGTTTCAGAGCATTTGACAGAGAGCCATTTGCCATAAAGTTTCTGCGGGTCATTATACAAAAAAAAGTTGTGACTGGCAGATTGACACCCAGTCTATGCCATTAAATAAAAAAAAAACAACATAACTACAATTTCTTTTGAATTCCAAAATTTCTGATATAAATGTCGTTCAAGTATGCATGCACCAACACAACAGCAGAAATCGCTGGCGACGAGTGTCACTGACAAGATAAATAGTAGAGATATTAAAATACTAATGGGATATCTAAATGCTATTATTGGCGAAGGAAAAGAAGAAAATATTGTAGGAGAGTTTGGTCTTGGAGAACCAACGATAGAGTGAACCAATTTGTTGCATTTTATAAAGAAGTAAATCTGTGTGTTATGAATTTAAAATGCCGAAAATGAGAGTTTACTATTGGAAAGCTTCAGCAGATGGTCCTGAAAATATAGGAAGAAATCAGATAGAATACATCTTAGACCAGTAAGGATCTGCGAAAAAACGTCTATTTTTGGATGTCAGACGTGGCATTCGGATTTTTGCAGATAAAGTTAGGTGACACCTTCAGTAATAATAATTGACTTATGCTGCTCCTTCTTAAATATGCCCGGAACATTAATAAAAAAATTAAAATATTTAAAAATTTCGAAAAACATCGATTTTTTTCTTCTTTCTTTGCTTATAACTTTAAAACGATTCGTTTTGGAACAAAGTCTTGTAGAAATAAAATAAAGATAATTGAAAAACCAATACAGAAGTAAAAACTTCGAGATGTATTCTGGTATAAAATCATTTATTTAAAACTATAAAATGTCATCGATTGCAGAACGTTTTCGTTCTAAACAGAACATCTTCAGTGCATCCTGCCGAGTATTTTGAAACTAGCACACCGTAAATAGTGTTAACATCATCATATATGGTTTACATAATGTAATATGTTAAAATGTTATGACTACAAGTCGATGTTAATGGATAAAGTGGAACACATGCTAAAAGGGTGCCATGGTTCCCTGCTCGAAGATACTAGGTACTTGCCAATTCAATGGGCACAGACCAACTGAGTTGGATGGCAGGATGCACTGAAGATGTTCTGTTTAGAACGAAAACGTTCTGCAATCGATGACATTTTATAGTTTTAAATAAACGATTTTATACCAGAATACATCTCGAAGTTTTTACTTCTGTATTGGTTTTTTAAACTATGGTATACAGCCAGCTATTGGGATTTTCCCATTGATATATTTTTTTTAAAGATAATTGAATTTTGTATGATATACGACTGGTAAAAAATGTCTTAAGATATTACCTTTTCTGCAATATAGCAATAAATACAAAATAAGGGGGCAAAATAAGTCTGTTGTTATTCAATATTTTTTAACCACTTTGGTGGCACTTAGAACCTTAGTAAATTCGCTTAGGAAATTCTTTGTAACATACTTAAATCGTGTACGATACACGATATCGTGTAACATACTTAAATCATTAAAATCGACCTAATAAATTTGCAATCTAAATGTTTTTAAAAAAGTTCAAATTTTTTAAAATCTTTCTGAAGAAAAAGTAGACCATTTAGAAGTTGACTAATTTTTTTACATTATAAAGAGGTGCTCTACCTATTTAATACATTACAGAATTAAAATCGGATTATTTAAGAGGCCCCAGCAATGTTTTAAATTTATAAACACTTTTTTGGCTTATAAACAAATAGCTTTGTTTAAGGCTATGGGTACATAATTCGTAAATATTTTACGTGTATCCCTACTTTTTCTGTCTTTACACGGCAAATTACGTGTAGTAAAATTCATACTGGTATGGATATGTAAACATTACTAAAATGTCATTCTACTTGAAAATGTCATCATTAATTTAAAGAGATGGCTTTTGAATGTTCTTGGATAACTGTTATTTTTATAATTGCAAATTATTAATTCAGTTAATAAATGTGATAATTTTTTCACTAACTATGTATTCAGTGATTGTAATAATTTATTTGTACAACAAAAACTAATACTCAATCGAGAAAAGAAGAAAAGTGTTAAAGTGATTTTTTAATAATATATTGTTATTATGGAACGCTTACAATTTTGAACATCTTTAACAACAAAATACTTGGATCACAGAATATATTATCCTGATGTATTCTCTGCTTGGATCTTCCACAAATAATACACAATAAATAAATTTTTATTAAGTTCACGTCTTAAATCAATTATTTATCAAATACACTATATATCAATAATATTTAATCAATAACTCAAAATATTCCCGATGCAATGTCAAATATTTAAAATTGTCACTGATTGTCAGTGTCTGACTGACAATATATGCTGACAATATTATATTCGGCTGAGTGCGTTGTAAGACAAAGATAGATTTGGAAAATATTACCACGGCATTGTGTTAATTTTTTTCGAATCCTGAAAAAACCAATAAATATTTTTGAAAAATTTAAACGCAGAATTAAAGACTAAATTATTACCGAGGGCCGAAAGTCCCTTAGAATAAATTTAAAGTTTATTTTGAATGAGATATTTGATAATAAAAATCACACTAAATTTTCTCTTAGTTTTTCACCCCTGTAACTTATTAAAATAAACATTATAGACGTTCTCAGGGACTTTCGGCCCTCGCTAATAACGTAATCTTTCATTCTGCGTTTAAATTTTTCAAAAATACTTATTAGTTTTCTCAGGATTCGAAAGAAATTAATCCCCACTTGAATAGCATTGCAGCCGAAAATACGTACCGATCCTCTTAATAATAAAAAAATTAATTTTTAGCAATGCAAATAATTAAAACCGGTATAATTTGACTTAAACTTTCAATTGCTGTCAGCAGAATTGCTATTTTATTTTTAATCAAACGTTATTCGCGTTCAAAAATTGCAATTTCTCGATTTTTTGAAAGTTCCACCGCGTTTATCTCGAAAAATATGCATCCTACGAAAAAACTTGTAAGAACATTTTTTGTTTATAATTACCCAAGAAATACAAAAAAATGTTTTATTTTGTGAAAAATTGATGTTATGTAATTCCTCAAGTTCTTTGTTTATAACAATCTTATCGACATCCGGATCAACTGTTACCCAAAAAATTCGTGTTCTACGGGTCAAAATACATAAAACAACTTGGGTAAGTCCATCTAAATAAAGGAGCCCGTAGCACCCCCTCCTGGCCACAGCACTAATTTGTTTATAAGCCAAAAAATTGTTTATAACTTTAAAACATTGCTGAGGCTGCTTAAATAATCCGATTTCAATTCTGTAAAGTGCGTTAGATAGGTGGAGTACTTCTTTATATGTAAAAAAATTGACAAATCTTTGTATTTTCTAGTTTTTGTTGTGTAAGAGTTTAAAAATTTTTAATTTTTTAAAAAAAGTTTAGATTGCAAAATTATTATGCAAAATCTAGTAAGTCAATTTTAATGAAATTTGGTGTAAGGTTTTAGCACATTACAAAAATTTTCTAAGCGAATTAGGAAGGTTCCTAGTGTAAAGTAAGTGATGGAAAATCATTGAATAAGGACAGGCTTGTTTTGCCCCCTTATTTTATATGTATTGCTATTTTGAGCAAGGGTGATAAATTAAGACATTTTTAACCAATCGCATCTGATAGAAAATTTAATTATCTTTATTTTATTCCTATAGGACTTTATTCTAAAATGAATAGTTTTTCAGTTATAAGCAAAAAAATTAGAAAAAAAAACGAAATTTCTTGAAATTTTTAAATATTTTATTTTTTTATTAATGTTCCGGGCATATTTGAGAAGGAGCATAAATCAATTATTATTAACGAAGTTATCAACTAACTTTATTCGCAAAAATCTGAATGCCACCTCTCACATCCACCTAAAAACAGATCCTTACTGGTCTATCTCTATTAATGAGCGTTTTCAAAACTCCTTAAAAGTAGTCAAAATATATTTTGGAGCTGATGTCCTATCCGATCTTGTCCTTTTAGTTGGTGATTTGGAATTTAGACTCAAGAAACTTATAAAGCATCATCCCCCTGGTATACAGCAATCTTATAGCATAGCGGATTCGATCGCGACGCTCTAAGTTACCTTCATCAACCACTCACAACTAGTTTGGAGAATAAATTTGATGAAGGCCAAGAGTTTCACGATATTGAAGGTCACTAGCATCATTTTAAAAATGCAATGAACAAAACAAATATAAAAAATAACAGTGGATGAACAATGATATATATATATATATATATATATATATATATATATATATATATATATATATATATATATATATATATGAGATGTAGATCCTTGAAACACACTCAGTGATCAAAAGATCCAAGGTTAATGGTTTGACGACCACTCGTACGAAATCAAACAGATGAAATAGAGAATGTGGAAAAATCCCCTTACGAACAATTCACACATCCACCATTTCGGGTTGGGAAAAATTTTTTGAATAGAATCAAAGATCCAAACACCAGTTCTTAGAAATGTGTTTCGCCCTCTTCAACCTCTCTGGGCTTATCAATAAAGATGAGAGGCTGAATATCTTTAGACACATTCCAATCAAAATATCAGCCTCTCATCTTTATTGATAAGCCCAGAGAGGTTGAAGAGGGCGAAACACATTTCTAAGAACTGGTGTTTGGATCTTTGATTCTATTCAAAAAATTTTTCCCAACCCGAAATGGTGGATGTGTGAATTGTTCGTAAGGGGATTTTTCCACATTCTCTATTTCATCTGTTTGATTTCGTACGAGTGGTCGTCAAACCATTAACCTTGGATCTTTTGATCACTGAGTGTGTTTCAAGGATCTACATCTCATGTTTTTAAACATATATTTTACTTACTTTAAGTAATTAGGGAATTAAAACTTGAGACTGTCATTGTCGGACTTGCCGTAGATTTACGCACCTTCTATGTCTAGGTCTCGAATGTTGTTTTTTGATTGGAATGTGTCTAAAGATATTCAGCCTCTCATCTTTATTGATAAGCCCAGAGAGGTTGAAGAGGGCGAAACACATTTCTAAGAACTGGTGTTTGGATCTTTGATTCTATTCAAAAAATTTTTCCCAACCCGAAATGGTGGATGTGTGAATTGTTCGTAAGGGGATTTTTCCACATTCTCTATTTCATCTGTTTTATATATATATATATATATATATATATATATATATATATATATATATATATATATATATATATATATATGTTACACTTGAAGTTTCCGCGGGAGCTATATGTGCTTTCTGTTGTTTTCCCGGTTTGACTCCGCGTTGAATAATTTTGGTTTTGATAAAAACCATTATTTTGACGACGTTTCGGCAAGATCTCACTTGCCATTGTCAAGTCAGGTAGTTCCGCTTCTCGCTGCTGCTTGAAGTAAACTGAATTTTTACTCACGATACCGTCGCTTATGTAGTTGATCCTGATGCTGCTTGCCCTGCGCGAACTCTGGCTCTTGTTATTGGTCCGGTGTAGGTTGCAGTCGTCGGCGGGATGTTACGCGTGGATGTTGCGGCCTGATTTATTTTGGTCTTTTTCTTCAATACCGTTTTCCAAGTTGTAGGAAGCCGTTGCGCATCATCTCTTTGGTTTAAGCCGTTGGGATTTCTTTCAATTTCTATCGATTCTCTGATTTCCCGTTTTCTTTTTATTTCGATGTTAGCTAACATCGTTGTTTGGTTCAGGTTTCAGGTCATCGTTGTTTGGTTCAGAAGCGGAGTCTTACGTCAAGAACGCGAGCCACTTCATCGAGCGTATAAAAGGTGTGACTCTTGGGCCGGGACATTTGCTAGTCAGCTTCGATGTTGTCTCACTTTTCACGAATGTTCCTATAGATGAATCACTGGACATCATAAGCAAAAAGTATCCAATATCACCGGATACACTAAACCTAACCAAACACTGTTTAAATAACACTTATTTCATCTATAAGGAACAAAGATATAAACAAATTGAGGGAGCACCGATGGGTTCTCCACTGTCACCAGTAATAGCGAACTTGTTTATGAAGGAAATAGAACAGCGGGCAATAGAAACAGCTGAATACAAACCCAAACTGTGGCTTAGATATGTGGATGACACTTTTATTATCTGGACCCACGGAGAAGAAAAACTAAAGGCTTTTTTAGAACACATCAACAATATCCACCATAAAATTCAGTTTACCATGGAACTGGAAGAAAACGATCAAATTCCATTCTTAGATGTGTTAATAATAAAGAAACAAGACGGACACATAGGCCATACAGTGTATCGGAAACCGACACATACCGATAGATATCTAAATGCTGCTTCACACCACCATCCTGCACAATTGCATTCAGTCATCAAAACCTTGATTACAAGATCCGAAAGACTGACAGACCAAGAACATCAAAATGAAGAAATGCATAACGTGAACACAGCGTTAAGAAAAAACGGCTTCTTAACATACAACATCGAAAAAGCTCAAAATGCTCGAAGAAGAGATAAGGACCCTACAGAAGACAATAAGCCGATCGGCAAAACCATTCTGCCATATGTGAAGGGTACGACAGAGAAAATAGGGAGAGTGCTGAGAAAACACAACATAGAAACGATATTTAATACGGACAGAAAGATCTCAACTATTTTACCAACACCAAAGACCAAAATATCGTTAGAAAGCCAAGGTGTATACGAGATTCCGTGTGGGGATTGTGGAAAGTCGTACATTGGACAGACCAACCGAAGAATCCAGGTAAGACGAGAAGAACACCGAAATGCTATTGAAACCACGTCATCCCTGGCTCAACATGTCGCAAATACAGGACACACAATAAACCTGAACCAAACAACGATGTTAGCTAACATCGAAATAAAAAGAAAACGGGAAATCAGAGAATCGATAGAAATTGAAAGAAATCCCAACGGCTTAAACCAAAGAGATGATGCGCAACGGCTTCCTACAACTTGGAAAACGGTATTGAAGAAAAAGACCAAAATAAATCAGGCCGCAACATCCACGCGTAACATCCCGCCGACGACTGCAACCTACACCGGACCAATAACAAGAGCCAGAGTTCGCGCAGGGCAAGCAGCATCAGGATCAACTACATAAGCGACGGTATCGTGAGTAAAAATTCAGTTTACTTCAAGCAGCAGCGAGAAGCGGAACTACCTGACTTGACAATGGCAAGTGAGATCTTGCCGAAACGTCGTCAAAATAATGGTTTTTATCAAAACCAAAATTATTCAACGCGGAGTCAAACCCGGAAAACAACAGAAAGCATATATATATATATATATATATATACATATATATATATATATATATATATATATATATATATATATATATATATATATATATAAAACAGAAATCCTCAAAAATACAGTGACATACCGATGGCTTAGTCTGAAAACCTCGTATCTCATTAAATTACAATTTTACAGGAGAGGCAAAAAACTGATTTTCTGCATAATATAACCTAAAAACAAAAATTACCGTTACATATTTTTAATTCGAGCACATTGAGACAAATATCTGATATTTTCCTAGAGCCAAAAGTGTTGAATGTTGCTATTAAATTGGAAATACAAATATTAACTACGAAAAACACGTAAATATCCTTACAGTATATAGAGCCTTTGCCCAAGTAACTATGATAACCTCGTATATCTTGATATACGTGTTTTTCATCTAAAATGAGGTTGTGTTTATTATTTACGAGGTTTTCATTTTTCATAGCTTATTGCACACCTTCAAATAAACTGCTCGTCAAAAGTTAGGGATGTAGAAAATTATGCTGATTTTCATAGTTGATTTTTTCGCGAACAGACGGATTCCGCTATTTTTTTTTATTTTAGCCTTTTCTTTAGTATTTACATAGTTGTGCAAAGGTTTACTCAAACTTATTTTTTGTACTTATACCGGGTGGAAGAAAAAAATATGTTTTCTTGTGTTAAGTTTGATACACCCTGTAGGGAGAACGAGGTACAAATGTGAGTATACATCAGAATAATATTGTAGTCTTATGTTTTGTGAACGTGCTGTTGTTTGAATGTCCCTGGTATCTTTAGAAACAAAAAAATAGACGGTTTTGTAATTTAACATGTGTTTTAACCGAAACAAAAGTATGAGACACCTTGTAGGGACAAAAAGCACAAAGGTGAGTATACCCCGATATTATGTTGTAGTTTCATATTTTTTTAATATTTTATTTTTTTAATTTTTCTGATATCTTTAATAACAAAGAAACTAGACGGTATTACTCTTTAATATGTTTTTCTATGTTTCACATGTGTGATGTGACGCATGTCGTCAGTTAAAACACATATTAAAGAGTAATATCGTCTAGTTTCTTTGTTATTAAAGATATCAGAGAAATTAAAAAAATAAAATATTCACAAAATATAAGACTACAAAAAAATATCTAAATATACTCACCTTTGTGCCTTTTTCTCCCTACAAGGTGTCTCAAACTTTTGTTTCGGTTAAAACACATGTTGAATTACAAAACCGGCTATTTTTTTTATTTTTAATGATATCAGGGACATTTAAAAAACAAAATGGTCACAAAATATAAGACTACAATAGGATTTCGATATATACATACTCCCATTTGTACATCGTCCTCCCTACAGGGAGTCTCAAACTTAACATAAGAAAAACATTTCTTTTCTTCCATCTGCTATAAGTACAAAAAAAAAGTTTGAGTAAACCTTTGCATAACTGTGTAATTACTAAAGAAAAGTCTAAAATAATAAAAAAAAATTAGCGGAATCCTTTAATCTGTTCACGAAAAAATCTACTATAAAAATTCAACAGAATTTTCTATATCCCTAACTTTTGACGAGCAGTTTACTAGTTTGATTTGATACAGTACTAATCTTTTGATTTAAAGTTCAAAAAATATTTCTATATGCCGGACTACCTTTTATTGTTCACAAAAAACATTTCTATGAGTCGAATATCTCAAACAAACACTCCAAATTAAGTACCAAATTCTTGGTTATAAATATACGTGGTATTCATACTAAATCCAGAGAGCAATTGATATACGCACACAAACTTATATGGAATCACCATGTATTTCAAAGCAATATTTATTTCTTTTGAAAAAATGTGTTATTGTTGCGAAGAATAAGGGTTTTTATTGAAAATAAACAGATCAATAAGACAATCAGATAGTACAGCTCGGTACGGTATAGGTTATTTGCTTGAGTTGCAAATTGAACGAAAATAAGTAAACTAACTTTTGCGTCCAAAAACAAAAATATGCCTCATGATGGGGTTATCGAACTTAGAATGGGGAAAGATTATTGGTCTTGTGGAGCAAGTAATGTTCTCAAAGGGAGATAGGGGTAGAGCTAGTCATAATATAGGGCGTTCTGTCCAAAACCTATGCTGGATAACAGGAAATAGGAAGCTCAAAAATAAAGCAAGGGAAAGTCGCCAAAAAGTAATAACGGCTCACTACGATTGTTTAATTGTCCAATAAGCTGGAAGACACCTACCCATCTCTCACCTTCAGCTCCAAAGGCAGCTTTTGGAAGATACAGGTGTAACTGTTTCAGTTGAAACGATAAGAAGAAGAGTTCGTGTCTAGAAGTATACAGCAGGAGAGAGTTATGGGTTCTCAAGTTATCCAGGCAGCACAAGATTGATCACCTAAATTGATGTCTTTAACACCAAAACTGGAATTGACAAAATGTGGTATTTTCAGAAAAAGTCAGGATTTGTGTAAAATCAGATGACCCACGAAATCGTGTACTTAGTGGTCGAGGAAGACAAGCAAGAACGAAAACTGTCAGATATGTTCACAAATATACAAGGGGAAGTGTAATGTTCTGGAGAGGAACTGTGATTCGTACAAAAACTCCTATAATTTTCATCCAATAAACTTTAACTGCTCACAGGTATGTTGATAACCTGTAGTTAGACTCTGGAGAGGTGCAACAGGAGAAAATTTAATTTTCATGCATGATAATGAACCATATTGGCATATTTATAACATCTAAATTCAAGAAATATGTAAAAAAATTTGTACCTGTAAACGACAGACTAGCGATACTCCAATTAAATAGTAAACCATTTAATGTCAATGTTATCCAGATATATGCCCCTACTTCAGAAAAGAAATATGACAGTGATGTTGAATCATTCTATAGTCAATTAAAACAGACACTTAATAATCTAAAAAGGAACGAAATCACATATATTATTGGAGATTTTAACGCGAAAATTGGTCAAGGACGAAGATCTGACCTGATAGGTGAATATGGACTAGGGGAGAGCAATGAAAGAGGCGATAGATTATACCAGTTCTGTCAAGAACATGGCATGATAATCGCAAATACATGGTTCAAATTACACAAAAGAAGATTATATACATGGAATGGACCAGGAGATAACTCACTTCATATAATTAGAAATCAGATAGATTATATTCTAGTAAACAAGAGATTTAAGAATGGTGTCAAGAGATCAACGACATATCCTGGTGCAGATATCGGTTCAGACCATAACCCTCTAATAACTGACATCCAAGTGAAGCTCAAAAAAGTCGAAGAAAACCCCAAAACACCAAAATTACATATATCAGCATCCAACAAAACGCTAATAGAAAATGACCTGAATAATCAGCTAAAGAATTCAACAAATGAAAACAATACAGAAATATGGAACACGTTTAAAGATCTTACCTGGAAAGTAATGGAAAAATATACAACAACGACGCAGAGGTACAAAAAACAACAATGGATGACTGATGAAATCCTGGAATTGATGGAGCAGAGAAGAAAACTGAAAGATAACAAAACAGAATACAAAGAAAAACAGAAACTAATTAAACAAAAAATAAAGGTAGCTAAAGAAAACTGGATGGAGGATAAATGCAAGGAATTAGAAAAGTTGAATGAAAAACATGATACGTTTAATATGTTTAAAAAAGTTAGAGAAGTAGCTGGTCTTTATTATAAGAAAACTCCACATACTATTCCCGATTCGTCGGGAAAAAATTCGAACTACCTGGTATAATTATATAAATGAACTGTATAATGATGATAGACCCGAAGAACTGGACACTTTAGATGAAGGTGAAGGACCAGAAATACTAAAATCAGAAATACAACATGCTATAAAATTGGCAAAAAACAAGAAAGCCGTTGGGCCCGACAACATACCTACAGAAATGTTAAAGCTCATAAATGAGGAAAACATTGGAATACTAGTCAAACTTTTCAATGATGTTTATTCGACTGGTTATATCCCTGAAGATTGGTTAAAGTCCGAATTCATAACCCTACCAAAAAAACAACGTCCGAAAAACTGTAGCGACTATAAAATGATAAGCGTTATGAGCCACACCTTGAAAATCTTTCTACGTATCATCCACAGTAGAATCAGAGATAAATGTGAAGAAGACCAGGATGAAACACAATTTGGCTTCAGAAATGGACTGGGAACCCGGGACGCACTCTTTGCACTAAATGTGTTATTGCAGAAATGCCGAGATCAAAGGAAAGACGTCTTTGCTGTATTTATTGACTATGAGAAGGCCTTTGATCGGGTACAACATCACAAATTAATTAAAATATTAAAGGATAAAGGAGTTGATAGTCAAGATGTACGAATCATAGAAAAATTATACTGGCGTCAAACAGCGACAGCTTGCATAAATGGAAAATCAACAGAAATATGCAAAATACAAAGAGGTGTCAGACAGGGTTGTATACTGTCCCCACTGTTGTTCAATTTGTATTCAGATAGAATATTTAAGGAAGCGCTGCATAATTTGGAATGGGGTGTTAATGGAATTCTGATAAATACAATCAGATATGCAGACGATACAGTTATTTTAAGTGATGATATGAATGGATTACAACACCTTTTAAATGCCATTGACACAGTGGGAAGAGAGTTTGGCCTGAATATAAACTGTTCAAAAACAAAATACATGGTATTTAGCCGTTTGGCCCATCAAGATTCACGGTTATATGTTGATGGTCATGTAATTCAAAGAGTACCCAGTTTTAAATATCTTGGTTGCCATATTACTGAACAACTAGATACAGATAAAGAGATAAAATGTAGAATCGAGATAGCCCGCACGACATTTTTAAAAATGAAGTCATTCTTCTGTAATGATACCTTGCAACTTCAACTTCGAAAGCGCATGATTAAATGCTACATTTAGTCAGTCCTCTTGTATGGTGTCGAAGCATGGACATTAAAAATATCCACCATTAACCGTTTGGAGGCCTTTGAAATGTGGCTTCACAGACGTATTCTGAAAATACCATGGACGGCTATGCTGACAAATGTGGCAGTCCTTAAGAGAGCAAATGCTACCCGCGAGCTGCTTGATAACATCAAATATAGAAAGATGGCCTATTTTGGACACGTAGTAAGGGGAGACCGGTATAATATTCTTCAACTTATTATGATGGGTAAAATCGAAGGACGCAGAGGAATTGGTAGAAAGCAGGCCTCTTGGTTGAAGATTATCCGGGAGTGGACAGGAATAAAGAAAGCAGAACACCTATTTAGAATAGCTCGAGACAGAGACAGTTTCGCCATGTTAATCGCCAACGTCAAGGGGACTTGATAGGGCACGTTAAGAAGAAGAAGATAATGAACCTCCACATACTATTAGAGTGACTAGAGACATCATTAAAGCAGAAGGTATCCCTTGTTTGGAGTGGCCTACTTGCTCACCCGAGCTTAACCCTATAGAGTATTTGTGGGATATGCTTAAAAGAAAAATTAGAGTTCGCCGAGATAATCCACAAAACACCGCACGGCTAGTACAAGCTGCTCTTGAAGAATGAAGCAACCTACCACAAAAAAATATTGATAATTTGATTAGGAGCATGCCCACGCAAACAAGCTTGCTTAAGGACTGGAGGTGATAACACTGACTTCAAAAAAAAAACAAAAAAAAATAAAAACAATTTAAACATTATTCGTTTTACATTGACATTTTTTATGCTATTGACTTTAAAGCAACTGGTTTCAATTTGTTTGTTAAATACTTTATTATTTTATTTAATCGTTATGTATTTGTTATTAAGTTGCTTTAAAATAAATATTGTTTGACTTCGTGTGTTTGTTTTTTTTAAATTCGCGCGAAATAATAAGAAATATCAGATGATTCCATATAAGTTTGGGTATGTGTACGTGGTTTCTTTTTCGGTTGTAGAAAATAGTCTATAGTAGTGTATTTGGATTTTTTCTAACAGTTGTAAATCGTGAGATACAAGGTTTTCTCACTAAGCTAACGATACAGAAAAAATAAGAAGAAAAATACGAACAGCAAAGGAAGAGTGGTTTGAAGAGAAATATCTGGAAATTAAAGATCTGCAAAAGAAGCACGAGGTATTCAAATACACCAGAAGATAAAAGAGGCTGATGGTATACGAAATTAAAAAAAGATATGATATAAAATAATTTAAAGGCCGTAGTTTAAAATAAAAAAAAATCATTATTAACTTTTATTCTCCTCAAAACGTCTTCGAATGTTAAAGTTGACAAAAATTGAAGTAAGTTTCTGGCAAATCGTTTGATTTCTTCGTAATGGAGACTTCGCTGTCATAGCTTCAGGTATCATGCCGATCACATCTGATCTAAAAATTAATATCTTCACGATACTGTTAGCTGTAGATTTTTTATTGATAGATGGCATTATTAGAGGACCCACGTTGTTCACTAATGTGTCCAGGTCCATTTGGTTTGAAGCTTGATGCTTGGTGATTTCATTGAAAAACTGCAGTAGGTATGCCAGTACATTGATGTGTACTGTTGGCAGCAGCAAGCAAGCTATAAGTAAGACTTCTTCTCGTTCATTTAATTCGTAGCAGCTGAAAAACAATTCGTCGTATGTGCTTGGTATTAGTGGTGTGGGAAGCCTCTTAAGGTATTTTAGGATTACCATAGCAATATCTATAGGTGAGTAAATATCTAGAGGAAGGCATTGATCATGCAATATCATTTGTAAAACAGCTACCTTAAAAAGAGGACAAAACATTATTATTTGTCTAACTGTAAAAACAGACATCAATATACAGGGTGTCCAGAAACTCTAACTACAAATGAAGACAGGAGATCCCTCAGATAATTTTAAGACAATTTAACCCAATTCACCTAGTCCGAAAATGCTTCCTAAGGAAGCTAGAGCTCTTGGAAGATGGCGTCTGGTAATTAGTTTTTCTTAAATACCTGCAGAATGCTTCTATTTAGAAAAACGAAATTTGGTAAGCTTATTTATCTTCCAAGGATAAATCGATTTCATCTATTGCGAATTTCTTGTATCGGTTATAGGCGTCCGTTTTGGGTAGGGCAACGGTTATTTTATCGCATAAATTTTTGTCTTTAACGTTTAAACATTTTTGACTCTGGATTATTAAATTTTGAGGTATTCTAGAACTAAAAGGTACTCTTGCTTCAAGTCGGTAGGACACACAGTTTTCTAGAAAAATCGATTTGAAAATTTTTCGTTTTTTGAATTTGAAAAAAACTTCAAAAAAAATTTCAAAAAAAACGTATCTTACCAACTTAAAGCAAGAGTAACTTTTATTACCAGAATACCTCATAATTTAATAATCTAGTGTCAAAAATGCTTAAAAATTAAAGACAAAAAAGTTATGCGATAAAATATCCGTGGACCTACCCAAAACGGACGCACATGACCGGTACTAGAAATTTGCAATTAATGAAATCGATTCATCTCTGGAATATAAAAATATGTACCAGTTTTCGTTTTTCTAAATAGTTTTTATTTTATTTTTTTTAAGTTCAAGAAGCGAAAAATTTTCCAATCGATTTTTCTAGAAAACGGTGTATGCTATGGACTTAAAGCAAGAGAACCTTTTATTACTAGAAAACTCCAAAATTTAATAATCCACAGTAAAAAATGCTTAAAAATTAAATACAAAAGAGTTATGGGATAAAATAACCGTTGCCCTACCCAAAACGGGCGCCTATGACCGGTACTAGAAATTCACAATAAATGTAATTGACTTATCTCTGGATGATAAATATGCGTACTAATTTTCGTCTTTCTAAATAAAAGCGTTCTTGGTGTATGTAAGAAAAACTAATTACAAGACGCCATCTTCAAAGAGTTCTAGCTCACTCATTTTCGGGGTAAGTGAATTTTCAGGTTAAATTATCTTAAAGTTATATGAAGAATTTCCTTCTTTATTTGTCGGTAGAGTTTCTGGACACCTTGTATATATTGAACAAATAAACAGTCAACTCAATGCAACAGGCTCAAACTAAATATTGTCTAACAAACAAAAAGGATGAAAAACTAAGCCAACCGACGAAAACCCTTATAGATCTAAGACGATAGATGAAAGGAGATAACATGATCACAAAGGCAATAAGAAAAGATAAAAAACTAGAAAGTGGAAAAAGCACAACACAAACTAGTAATAGAGCAAACTAAGGACATGAAAATTTTGAGACGGAGCGCGCGAAGTGGAAAAATAGAAATTAATAAACTACGAAACAGACCTGGAGAAGAAACTACGAACATAGATGAAATTATATTAAAAATAGTAGAAGAGTTTTACACAGAGTCATGTAGATCAAGAGAAAAAGATGCATCGGCTACCAAGCTGAGAGTTACACAGAGAAAAATGGAACGATTCATTTTCGGAATAACTCAGCGAGACAAAATAAAAAACAAAGAGATCAGGAGAAGAACCAAGGTGACTGACGCAATCGAAAGGATAGCCAGACTAAAATGAAGATGGGCAGGATACATAGTTAGAATGACAGACTGGCGATGGACAAAGAGGTTGTTGGAATGGAGACCAAGAAAAGAAAAAAGAAGCGTCTGTTGACCACCTACACGACGGACTGATGATTTAGAAATGTTACATGAAAACTGAATGAGAGCAGCACAAGATAAACGAGATTGGAAACACGAGAAAGGGGCCTATATTCAGCAGTGGAATTTTGAGGCTGGATGATGATAAACTGTAAAAAACAAGAATTTAAATCATACCTTCTTGTTTTGTATTACTTCCACGTTTCTTAAAAATACCCTTTGTATCAGCATGTCTTAAAACAAAACTGCACATGTTGTGTAAGTATTCTGGCACCTCTACCATTTGATTTGTCTTCAACTTCACTGTCCTCATTGTTAAATGTTCAAGAGGTGACAAATAATCTTCAAAAATTGCTTTTCGTCGACAAAGTGTCCATTTTGTTGGTTGTAGTTTCCCATTATTTGGAGCTTTCTTGTTATTGCTTGGTTGTATTTTCATTACTTCAGGCGGATGGTATTGTATACCTAGTCCAGCAAGGTATTTTACAACGTTTTCTCTCACGATATCTTTATGAGCATAGCTTCCGAAAAACTGAATACATGTGCATATTTTTGAACATTCGTCAGTCATTTTGAGGAGAATAAAAGTGACAAACGTCAGTAATGATAGAACAAAATGTGGCATAGGAAAAAGAAGAAGAGGAAGAAAATTAAATAAAATTGAGACGTAGTTACACACCAGAAAGTAAGAGACCACAATAAGAATTCAAACCGTGAGTCCAACCCTTTTAAAGTCAGTAGAGGAATCCATCAAGGATGTATTTCTATCTCCAAGTATCTTCAGTTCTATGGGGAATATATTATAATGAGACAAGTACTTGGAATGGAATGGCGGTATCTCTATAGCAGGCAAAATGATCTCAAACCTTACATATGCAGATGATGATAACTCTATCTAATAACTCCATCCTAAGAATAAATGGCAGGCCTCCTACAGCTAGTGGAAATCGAAAGCAGTAGAAAGATCAATAAATAACAAAAAAAATTGTGACAGTCGATTATTCAAACTCTCCAAATAATCGGAGCCTTGGATCAGTTTGAAATGAGTGACGAGTTATCTAGCTATTTAACAAATTATCTAGGATCCTATATTAAATTTACAATCAAGATGCAGTAGAAATAAACAAACCAAGACACGTTAAATGCTACTAGGAGCACTCCCGAATCATAATTTATAATGTATATATCGCACCTTCAGTAATATAAGGGCTCAACTCAAAATTTGTGTTAACTGTGATTTTGAATGATATGGGCACAAAATGAAATTCTCTACCGGTTAGCGTTGACAGAGAGAGAAAAGAACATGAATGGTTCGGTAAATATATTTATGTCTCTCTCTCTCCTCGGCCACCTCTGGTTTTTACTGCTACAAGGAAGTAATCAGTAACATGTCTTTCTATGACGAAAATCCTGGTTAGTTTGTGTTTTAACATTTTGTATTATATAGAATAGTTTTTAGTTGAGCCGTTATATTATGCAAAATATAATAAATAAATGGGTCTAATTTATAATAGATCGTTGTTTTGCATAAACAGTGAGAGGGCATTAATAATATAAGGGATCAAACTTAAACAGTTCCTTATTTCTGTTATGTTTTTTTGTACTATATGGGACTAACTTGAAAGTATTTTTTTCAATCACATGTAATTAATGGAATTTATATTATTTTTTTTCTCATCGCTATTTATAGTCATTCATGAAATAACAAATCTGCCAAATTTCACATTTATAACTTAATTAATAAGCATGTTATTTGAAAAAAGCTGTAGGTAATTTTGGAAACCAGAACCTTTAAACGCGATTTCCCAAAAATCTACTTTTTTGAATTGTGCCTCTATTGACATGATTCGGAAGTGCTACTATAGTAGCATTTAACGTGTCTTGGTTTGCTTATTTCTACTACATCTTGAATGTAAATTTAGTATACATTAGTAATAAAGGCTTTTGCTATAGCAAAATACGTAAGAGGGTAGACACTACGCTATTCGTAGGGTAGACACGACACTCAGTAAAACTTAGTTAAACTAATAAATTAATTTAACCAATTTTATATCCATATACCTATAAGAAAAAAATCCAAGAAAACTGGAAGGCAAGAATATCTATTTCATCTCTTTATGATCATTTACAAATTTATCAAAATGACAATTGCGGAAATTGTTGAAGCACTTCAAAAAATAAAAAAAAAAGCTAAAGCAGTTAGACCAGATGATATTCCTAGTAAAGTCTGGACAGCTTTGGGAGAGAGAGGAATATGTTGGTTAACAGGTTTGTTTAATAGAATTATGAAAGTAAGACATAAAAATATGGGACAGAGTAATAGATAGACAATGATCTGAAGAATTTGTAATATCCGATAAATAAATTGGTTTATGCAAGGCAGATCCACTACAGATGCAATTTTCATTATAAGGCAATTGACGGAAAATACAGTAACAAATACTCATATGATATTCATTATCTTGAGAAAGCATGTATGATAGAGCTCCTCGAGAGACTATGTGGTGAGCACTCAATAAAAAAAGGATCCGACGGTGAATATCTAAAAATTGTGAGAGATATGTATGAGGAAACAACTAGTGTTAGAAGAGGTGTGGGAGAGACTGACTTTCATGTGAAAGTAGGATTGCATCGGTGCTTGCTGCTTAGTGATGTGTGTCAGTAGAATATATTAATAACTGAGTGTTAAATAGAAAAAGTTGAGAAAAGGTTGAAGAGAAAAAAGAAGATATTTAAAAAGTTATGGTTAGTTTTATAATTTTCTTTTAATTCTGTTCAGTTAATTTTGGATCCCACTGTGTTACTAATATCAATATCTTTTCTAGGATATGAGGAATCAAGTTCAGCAATTCGCCACAAGTTTGTTAGACCATGCCAGAACATCCCACGAACTTGAGATAATGTTAAATTATGATACCGAAGGTGATATCTGGGTAACAGGAGAAAGACAGACATTGGAAAGACTGAAATTAGCAATTAAATACAAGCAAAAAGCTGTAAGTAATAGGCAATTATTGGACACAAACTTCTTCTTATTATTCCTTTTGTCTTCCCACTGGTCGTATTCCTATTGGGGAATCGTCTCTCGCCATCCTTTTATCTCTATTTGTTGTCTTTCGGCTTATGTTGTCATTCAATTCTACTCGTCTGTTTCTTACCCAGTTATTAATGTTATCCACCTTGCATCTTCGTCACATAATATGTGTACTTCTAGCTCTGTTCCATTGTATCTTACCATCGATTTTTCGAAGGGTTTTCATCTTTGCTCTTTCTAGCATTCTTTTTATCCTTTCTGTATCAGATCGTGTTTCTGCCGCGTATGTCATGATTTTTCTGATGACTGTTTTGTAAATTCTATCATTCATTTCTTTTCCGATAATTTTATTTCTCTTTATAGCCCAATAAATGACCGTTTTGGAATATAATTTTCAGGGGCAACTCCGAATTGCATGAAAATTTGGATTTAGGTTCTGCTTACCCTCCACTTCAAAGTTGAATTTGTGTCGTTGTTTGCTTTTACTTAGGGGTGACAGTCACCCCTTCTCGGGTGTGAAAACGCGTGTTTAAAATAAGCGCCGGAAATGGATAAATTGACAGATTATAAGCAACTTTCGTTCTATAAAGTTTTTTATGTAAGTCAACACTTTCCGAGTTATTCGCGACTGAAACTGTTGATTTTTCGACAAAAAACTACGTTTCAGACGGTTTTTCTCAAATAACTCAAAAAGTAAATATTTTATCAAAAAAAGTAAAAGTGTAGCTTATAAAAAAGGAAAAAAATGGTTTATCACCAAAGTATATAAATTAAGTAAAAGCATAGTTGTAGCTCATGAAAAATAGGTTCTTATTTGTCTAATTCCAAAACGAATGATTCAACGTGAAATCACCGAAAAATTAAGCACTTTTCGAGAAAAGCTTATTAACATTTTTAAATTATTTAAAAAAAGCTTTATATTTGTTTTTTACAAAAGTTTCTAGCATGAAAAATAAATAGATACTGAAACAAAAGTTAGCTCCTTTTTTTGATAAAAAAAGTCGTGAAAATATCCCTCTATTTAGCACTATAAATAAAAATAAATCGTTACCGCTTTCAGGGCCGTAAGTACGATGTTGGGGCCCCGGGGCAAACGTGAAGGGGGCTCGGGAAAAATGTTTGATATTTAACCCCTTGAAAACGCATCTTAATGCATTCCATGACTGAAGTTTCTAAAGACATACCCATAGAAACTGATGTTACAAATTTTTTAGAAAATGTTCTTACATCTGTTGGCAAATCTGAAACAAAAATGTTATATGGAATGGGCGATTTAATACTCCCCTGAGGCATTTCTTCCTGGACTTGTATCCCGGACATTTTTATATCTTTACGAATGGTATCGGGGTCCCCAGCTTATCCCGGGCCCCTCTTCCAATGACAATTTAGGTTTTATTACGCCGAAATAACTAATTTCCTAAGTAATAATTTAAATTTTTATTGTAGTAAAGAAAGAAAGACGTTCTCACAAACAATTTATTCCCCGTTATTTATTTCACTTATTCCCCGTTAGAGGGCGTTCTAAACATACTGCGGTATAAATAGTTTTATTTTATACCGAGAAACTACGGACGTGTTGGTGTGAATTTGTTTTCTGCAGAGCCTCCTTGATAACAGGTAGACCTAGAAATAGTACTATCGGGGGATGGCAGGAGACAAATTTAACTCAAAAACGAAACCGTAGATTTTCTATTTTTAATTTATTTTACAACTGACGACCGATTTCGCTGTCTACAATTTGCATAGAATCCTCAGGTCCCGGTTAAAGTAAAATTAAATGCTACAAACAATAAAAAAAATCATATTTTTTAAATTTTTTTATTTATTTTTTTATTGTTTGTAGCATTTAATTTTACTTTAACCGGGACCTGAGGATTCTGTGCAAATTGTAGACAGCGAATCCGGTCGTCAGTTGTAAAATAAATTGTTTGTGAGAACGTCTTTCTTTCTTTGCTTCAATAGTATGGACTCACACATGCAAACCATTCATTATTTAAATTTTTATGTTAAAGTCTCGGGGGGACCCAGCTTAGTTCAAGCCTAAGGGGCCCCTGCTCTGTTCCAATTTTAGTCGAAAAGACTCATTTCCCCAGTGGAAAATTAAAACTTTATGTTGAGGTCTAGGGTGCCCGGTAGGTCTTTTTAAAATTGTGTCATTTGAAAATATTTCGTTTTTCGTTGGAATTAGCTTTTAAAATACATATTTTTATTTTCCTCGTTAAAATATATGCACGGTCAAACAAACGAGGGCCGCTGCGGGGCCCCCTTTGTCTGGGGGCCCGGGGCATCGCCCCGGTTGCCCCAATGGTAGTTACGGCCCTGACCGCTTTACCATTTACTTTAACTGTATTATATGTGTATTGTTTATATATGATCTGTAAGTTTGATTGGTTTGAAGTGTTTATTTTAAAAAAAAATTGGTTTTGTAGTAAAAAAATTGTTTTAAAATAACTTAAAAAGTATTAGGCATAGGAAAAATTTTAAAGAGTAAAAAATGTAGGTTTATTATTGTATTGTAAATGTAGGTAATATTATAAATAAGCTAGTTTCATTTTATTTTTACGTAATACAAAAATTGTTTAAGATATGGCAAAAATAAGCACTTTAAACCGGTGAAACTGACAGATCATATAAAAAATAAATAAGTAAGTAAATTGTGTGTAAAGCGGTAACGATTATTTTTATTTTGGGAGCTAAACACGGGGAGATTTTCATGATTTTTTACCAAAAAAAAAGAGCGTATTTTTGACCGTAACTTGCTAATTTTTAATGCTAAAAACCTTTCTAAAAAATTAAAATACCTAAAGTTTTTCTTAAAAACTTTAATAGTTATTTATGATATAAGTGTTAAAAGTACACATTTAAGGCACGCATGTGAAAGTTTGCAGAATGAGCGAAAGCGAGTTCTGCAATTCACATGAGTGCCTTAAAAATGTACTTTTTAACACGCATATCATACAATATTTTTTCTACAAACGTAATTACAGGACAATATCTACAAAAACTTTTACTTGAACTTGGCTGACATTCCAATTTTATATTTTTTTGACATTAAATCAAAATTGCATATACGGTCAATACGAACTGCAGTGCCTTATAAATATTTTAAAGCACTAGTGCCTTAAAGTAGCATTTTTAAAGCTCGTATGGAGTGCTAAAAATTGCATTTTTAACGTGGTGGTAGAAAAAAAAGTTTAAATGGATTTTTTCCGAAAAGTGCTTAATATTTCGGTAATTTCACCTTGAAATATTCGATTTTAAATTAAACGCATAAGAACGTATTTTTCATGAGCTACAACTTTGTTTTTACTCAATTTATATACTTTATATTACTCATACACCTTTTTTCAAATTTTTATAAGCTATAATTTTCCTAAAAATATTTTGTTCGATAAATAAAATATTTACTTTTTGAGTTATTTGTGAAAAACCGTCTGAAAGCGTAGTTTTTTTTTTTGAAAAATAAACATTTTCAATCGCGAATAACTCAAAAAGTATTGAGTTACATAAAAAACTCTATATAATTAAAGTTGCTTAAAATCAATCAGTTTATCAATTTCCGGTCTTATTTTGAACGTATGTTTTCTCACCCACGAGAAAGGGTGACTGTCACCTCCCAAGTAAAAGCAACCAACGGCATAATTTCAACTTTGAAGTGGAGTTCATTGGATTGGAGTGGAGTATTTTCCGTTCATTTACTGGGCTATTATTGTTTCATTTAGGCAACCTGTGGCTCTGTCCTATTCACTTAAGCTTCCACTTCTCTTTCAAGCTTTCGGTAGCTAGATAGTATGATGTTTAGATATTTAAACTATATCACTTGTTCTATTATCTGCCCCTTCAGCTCTAATTTATACCTCATTGGATTTGCTGTTATATTTATTGCATTGGACATAAACTGTCAGTTATATTTTGGTGTTTACTTCCTAGTTTAAGTATCATGTGATCGAAACAGTTCTGTTATGCTTTGAATACTTTTCGACTCTTCAAATTTCGATATGGCAGCTACAAAAAATGATAGAACGCTACCCTGTTTTTTACTTATTTATCATTATGCGTACATGGTTTCTGTAAACAAGTCTTCTTTTTATTATCAGTTCCATGTTGTTATCTTTCTTGTATATTTTTACATCAAATCTAGTATTTTTCTTCGTATCTTCGGTTTCTCTTTATATATTCCTCATTCTTGTAGTTCATTATTCATCCATCGCCTTAGTCTATCTTTTGTATGCTTTTTCTCATACTATTTTTATTATTATTAATGACTCGACAGGTTCATAATGGAATTGTATCTTCAAATCCAGCTATGGGTGGATTTCCGAGGTTAGTGGTAGTAGTAGCTAACCTTAAGCAAGACTAGTTATTCTTACATCAAAAATAAACACCCATTTTTAAACAGCAAAAATTAACCCCGGAACCTAGGGTAGACTGGATGTGGAGTAGGAGATGGCTCCCAGAGTATAGATGACACTGTGTGGGAGCCCTTGAAAGACTGATTGACATGAGCTAAGAATCACTCATATTTATACACGGGTTTTGGGCCCTTGAGTAGGGTTATTGAGATTTCCAGATCAATTGGTCAATAGAAAGGATCTCCAGAGGGGGAATGCTCAGCGGCGTACGCATTAGTTCAAGATAAAAGGCGCGCATGATATAAAGGAAAAGTCTTTAGAGTTTTGACATTTAGAACATGGGTTCCTCTCAGGAAATGGAAGAATTCTATTGATTTTGGAGTCAATAGGTCGTCTTGTTATCCTCCTATTCTTATGTCTTTTTGATTTTTAAAGCAATTACCTTGAAACTTATTACAGAGGTTCCTATTGGCGAAGGCAACACCTTTTGAAACTTGAAGTCAGTAGGGCTTCTTCTAATATTTTTATTCGTTTTCTTTTTCTTGAAACCAAACATATGAAGTTTTGAATTCTTCTAACTACTGTTTTCATTCCGACTTCTTCAAACTATTTACAAAAGTTTTCCTTAATGTAAGGGAAAATCTTATTAAATTTGAGCTCAATATGTTTTTTCTTCTTCTTCTCATATGTATAAGCTTTACATTTCTTGAAGGAATAGTCATAGGATCTTAAAACTTTCGAACTATTTTCCACTTGATGTATGTACTGTTAAAGAATTCTGTCTACTTTGTTAGACCATTGTATCGGTTTTTTTTGTGAACTGATTATTTATCTCTTCCAGTTTATCGCCCATCCCAACGTCCAGCAACTATTGGCTTCTATCTGGTACGAAGGATTACCAGGATTTAGAAGAAAAAACATGATCGGTCAAGGAATTCAGGTGGCCAAGATAGGTATGATGTTTCCAGTATATTGTATGATATACATGATATCGCCAACGTCAAATATGGGAGTATTTATGAAGAAACCGTTTGTCAAGTTTATCGTTCATTCTGCTTCTTATGCGTTCTTTCTAAGTAAGTAATTAATTTATAAAACTTTTATAAAATAAAAATAAAAAACGGTAGTGAAATTTCTGCCAGAATAATTTCTTCAGTACTAAAACGACATAAATAATATAAACATAAAATATCATAAACTCCTGGACAAAATTAACGCACCGCTTTAATTAATCTAAATATTTACAATATGAACACAAGATAAGCCTAAGTTACATTGAAATAATAATAAACACCTACAAATAAGTCCAACATGACTTTATCATGACCTTAATTTGCCTTATTGTTTCTTTAAAAATTTGTTTTTGCCGGAAATGTGTAAATAAGCTAGCATAACTCCAAATTGCAAAAAGAAAAAAAATCAGTAAAGTAACACAATAAAATACATCTGGGTCAACACTGATACCGTGTAGGCCCTAATCTACTTCTTATGACTGCATTTATGCGTCGAGGCATGCTTGATATCAAATGTTCAACAAAAGCTTGCGGAATATTCTCCCATTCTTCAATAACGGCCTCAATGAGTTGGTTGTGATTGGCAATAGGGGGTCTACGACTTCGAATCTTTTTTTTTTGAGATAGTCCCATAGATGCTCTATAGGACTCATGTCCGGACTGTTAGGTGGCCACTCTAATAATGGAATTTCAACATCATTTAGATAGCCAATAACCTGTCGAGCCGCATGAGGACGAGCGTTGTCTTGCATGAATAAAAAATTATGTCCAAGAAACGGAGCAAAAGGCATTACATGTTCGACAATAATGTTGTCTAAATAATAATGGGCATTCATAGACCTCGTACGTATGGGGACCAACTCCATACGAGCTTCAAAACAAATTCCCCCCCAAAACATTTTAGAGCCACCACCAAAGTTACTTTAGGAGAGATATTGCATCTGGCAAACCTTTCTCCTCGCCTTCGCCAGACACGCTCACGACCATCTGGAGCTTTTAGGCTTACTCTAGTCTCATCGGAGAAAAGAACTCGTTTCCAATCATCGATGGTCCAATTTTGATGCAATCTTGCAAAATTTAATCTCTGAACCCTGTGTTCTCTGGTAAGCAAGGGTTTTTTGGCCGGTTTCCTGTTGCTCAATTCTGCTTCATGTAAACGTATTCTAACTGTTCGAGACGATATCGTGACATTTCGAACATCTGCTAGTTCATTTTTTAGCAAATTGCTGATGACTCTCCTATCTCTGAGAGCACGTTGTCTAAAAAAACGATCGTTAATTTGATTAGTGCAACGTTTTCGCCCTTGCCCTGGTCTTCGAAGGTACGACCCTGTTTCATTATGTCGCCTCACCTTGCGACTGATTCTGGAATGATGTCTTCTTAACAAACCTGCAACGTATCGCATTGAATATCCTTCATCTAGGAGAGTCGATGCTCGCACTGCCTCCTCCATTGACAAATTTCTTTGGCAGTTCATTTTTTTATTTGATTTTTATGCAAATAAACTTCCAAACATGCATGTGATGAAAAATATCACAATAATAAGCTTGTTTCTCACAAGCACTTTGCTTTAATAGGCACTTTTTATGAAAAGTTTAAGTCACTTTTAGTCTAAAACGAAGTTTAATACAAATTATTGTTAAAACAAGACGATTATTATATAAATTATTGTTAAAACAAGACTATCACTAGCTTACAAAACAACTGTCACTGTCAAACACAGTCCATAGGCAACTTGTCGTATAGTAAATTATCAATAAATAAAGATTATTGAGAAAAATATGAGTGGTGCGTTAATTTTGTCCAGGAGTTTACAAATCGAGAAGACATGATACCAAAAATTGAAGGAGAAATATCAGAAATAACAGAAAACTGATTACAAAATCCAAAGAAAAATATACTTACTAGATAAACTCTGTTTTCTATACTCTGTTTCCTGACTCAAATAGTGAATCTTCTAGTAAGTAATGGTATTGTAGAAAAATCCTTTTTTTTTCGATGCCACAATACCTGTTTTATTTTTTTCAAAAGACTTGGTGGGTAACTTAAAAAGTCTTATGGAGGTATACAAAGAGAAACGAATAAATTGGATCAAAAATACGCCAAGCATAAAGAAAAACAAAGAAACAATAGAAAAACAACACAGGAAAAAAGGAAGTATTAGAAACGAAAAAAGAGTAAATAATCAGGACAAGCGTATCAGTAGAATGGGGACATAAAAAAGTGAGCAAAAGTCAAAAAAAAAAGTAATCATATAAATGAAAACGTGAAACTGAAGAAGACAAACAATAAAATAAAAAAGAAAAATAAAAAGCAGATTAACAGAAAAAGTGAAATAGGGGACGAAGATAAACTTTACTACAAGAATCAAGAAGAGTAAGTATATACTAAAGAAACTAGAAAAAGTAAGAAAACAAAAGGAAAAACAATAAAAATCCAAAGTTCGTTTTTTTTTAATGGCATGGATTGTGTGTCAATCAGCAAGTCACAACATGAGGTACTTAGTATCTTGTGTAGTATGTGTGTTGAGTAAGTGTCTTGTTACTTTGTAAAGTCGACGTAATTGTCTTTGCAAAGAGACGCTAATTGTATCCGAACGTCTGCGGTCTCTCCGGTTCCAAAGTACGTTACTAAGAAAAATTGGTATTTTTAAGAATAAAGGCTAGTGAAAACGGGTTTTTCAAAATAAATGGAATGTGAATTTCTAAAAATGCATAATAGACAAAGTGAAAAAAGGGCGGGTTCGTTGGAAAACATATTCCCATAACATATTTTTGCATAATCACATTCGTGAGACATCCCAGAAAAAGGTTCAAGAAGTCGCCCACGCAAAAAGTGGTCCAAATTTTTTTAAACAATTTTTTTTAATCAAATTGCAAAAATCTATATTTTCGGCCCAAGACAAGTTTTTTTTTAGGTTTTTTGGACCATTTTGGATAAGAAAGGTATCTTATAATTTTTCTCTAAAGTTGATCGTTCTCGAGCTATAAGCATTTTTAAATTGAATAGAACGAAAAATGGCGATATTCAAGGCTTAATAACTCGGTTAAAAGTTATTAATATGAAAATCAGAAAGTGACTAAATCAAAGTTTAAATCTCCCCCTAAAAGATTCTGAAGAAATTTTTGTAATTATTATGTTACTATGCTGTTATTTTTAAGTAATAATAATGAGCGCCATGCACGTATTAGGCGGCCGTCAATGGTGAGTGCGAAAGAGATGCCATTCCGGCAGTTTAATAGTGCATCCAATGGTGCACTCACATTTACAGCCGCGTTAACACGATCTTACCGCTCATTGTTAATAATTAAAAATAACAGCTTAGTAATAAATTCATGACACAAATTTCTTCAGGATCCTCTAGGGAAGGCTTTAAACTTTGATTTAGTCACTTTCTGACTTTCATAATAATAATTTTTAACCGAGTTATTAAGTCTTAGAATGGCCATTTTCGCGTTTTTCAAATTTCAAATTGCTTATAACTCGAAAACGATTAACTTTAGAGAAAAATTATGAGTGACCTTTTTTATTCAGAATGGTCCCAAAAACATAAAAAAATGTTCGGGCCGAAAATATTGATTTTTGCAATTTGATTTAAAAACAATGTTTAAAAAAAATTGGACCACTTTTCGCGTGGGCGAAGCCTTTTTTGAGCATTATTCTAGGATTTTTCACGAATGTGATTATGCAAAAATATCTCATGGGAATATTTTTTCCAATGAACACGCCGTTTTCGCCTTGTCTATAAAATTATAGTAGAACAAAAAAGAGAAAAGTAGTCGCATACATATTTCTCATTTTTATTGTTATATTTTTGATATATTTATTAGGTATTATATTTTTATATTTTGTACATATTTTTATGTATTAACTATTTGTTTTTATTTTGTATTTATTTGTACTAATACATCCCGTATTTTCCATGTAGCCCTGTTGGGAGCAGCGTCACAGAGGGTGGAGATCTTGTTTCTTGAATGGTTTGGCACGGATTGGGTACAAGACATAGTCAAAGAGTGGAAGAGAAAAGAAAGAGGAGCCTTCTTCGGAATAGCTGAATGTGGAGTTATTCTTTATGTTGTTAGTAAGTTTGTATAAATACTGTGAATACTACATGAAGTGAGTAATATTTTTTCCATATCATAGCTGTTGCTCCGAGAAATGTTATTTAATCATGTAAATCGCCTTCTTCTTCTTATTAGTTCACGTGAGTCGTGAGAAACTTGGTTATAATACCTTTGTACCAGACTCTGTTTTTTTAACAGTTTCCTCATTGGGAGTATCAGGACCTCTTATGTTGGTCCTGTTGGTCAATCCTTAGTTGACCAGTAAATTTCTGCCTCATATAATTAAGCACATTCCAATGGCATGTCTTACATTTCGAATTTTCTGCATTATAAAAGTTAAGTGTAAAAGTTTTAGTTCATTTACTTTACCTATTTGGTTTAGATGAGTTCTTAATGTACAGGCACCATTTTTGGGGACCGTTTTAATTTCTCCTTTATTGAGATTCATCAAATTGTGTGATAGATTTTTGTCAATATTCTCGATTATTTTCTTGGTCTGGTTTACCCTTGAATGTTTCTACTAATTTCTTTTGATGAATCCTTATCAGCCACTTCTGAAGTTTGTTTTCGGTAGTATCTTTTGTGATACCATACAGTGGTTTTTGACCTACAGAGGTTTTTCTTGAGTATTGTTTTTCCAACAAAGCTGCTCCATCATTCCCATGTATCCCTTCATAGCCTGACACCTATACAGGGTGAGTCATGAGGAACTGTACATACTCCTACCTCGTATAGAGGCCCCTATGGGGAATAACAAATGACCATTAAAAAGTGTCTGCTCCCATTGTTTAATAATATACAGGGCGAGTTTCGCATGTTGACAGAAATTTATATTCGTCATAATTTTTGAACGTTACACTATTACCACCTAATCAACTGATTTATTCAAACTAGAAAAAAATCAGGTCCGGCTTTAAAAAATTAGTTCGTTTGGGTCTTAGAAAAAATTTCACCCTGTATACGCTTTTTGAAAACTCTAATATGAATTTTACAAATTAGGCAAATAGGTAATTAAAATGGCATATTTATTTTTTCCCCACACGATTACTTAATTTTTTATTAAAAAATCAAATTTGTCAAAATCACAATTTTACCATAAAAAAATTAAACAAGGTTTTTCTTAAAATTAGAAGTTTCACCATTTTTTTTTCTATAACACGTCTAGATCTAAAACTTCTCATAACACTTCTCTTTGGACTCTATAGCTTAACATAGACGTGATCAAATAGATAAATTTTTAAATTTTTTCACTTAATTTTTGCGATTTAACTTTGCAATTCACGAAGCTGCACCTTTTATTTTTAAAAATTCATAACTTTTACGAGAAGTAGACTGAAAGTCTACAACAATTGTCATAGTCTTCACAATGGTAAGAGATATGTGCTGTAAAAATGTCAGAAAAAATTTTTTTTAATGAAACGTTGTAGCGAGTAAAACCGTGATTTCATCTTTTTTTTTTATTTTTAGGTTAAAAATCCGATCTTGACAAATTTTATTTTTTAATAAAAAATTAAGTAATTGTGTGGGGAAAAAATAAATATGCCATTTTAATTGCCTATTTGCATAATTTGTAAAATTCGTATTAGAGTTTTCAAAAAGCTTATATATACAGGGTGAAATTTTTTCTAAGGCCAAAATGAAATAATTTTTTAAATCCGGGCCTGATTTTTTTCTAGTTTGAATAAATCAGTTGATTGGGTGGTAAAATAAATTAAATATTTGTTCAAAAAAAATTTATTTTTGTAATAAAAGTAATTTTTTTAAAATCTATGGTTCACTTTACCAAACTTTTAATTATTATTCATAGTCAAATTTGATTTTTTTTATAAAACATTAAGTAATCACGTGGGGAAAAAATAAATATGCCATTTTAATTGCCTATTTGTCTAATTTGTAAAAATCATATTAGAGTTTTCAAAAAGCGTATACAGGGTGAAATTTTTTCTAAGACCCAAACGAACTAATTTTTTAAAGCCGGACCTGATTATTTTCTTGTTTTAATAAATCAGTTGATTAGGTGGTAATAGTGTAATGATTGACCAAAATAAGAGACACATCGATCTGACCGTTCAAAAATTATGACGAATATAAATTTCTGTCAAAATGCGAAACTCGCCCTGTATATTATTAAACAAGGGGAGCAGACACTTTTTACTGGTCATTTGTTATTCCTCATAGGAGCCTCTACACGAGGCAGGAGTATGTACAGTTCCTCATGACTCACCCTGTATGAAAGACACTTTATTTTGTTTCGCCAGGTTGTTGAGGAGATTTTTGCAGTTCCTCGCCAGTTTTGAATTGGTAAGTAGGCTCTTTACTGCCAGACTAGCCAATGTGTATAAATGTTGATTCTCTTTCTTTTGGGAGCTCCTCAATTCATGATTTCATCAATGCAGGCCACCAAAGCAAAAACTTCAGCATATTTATAACACAATTGTATATTGACTTAGGCTGAAAGATTTATTATAATTATTTAAATTTTTTAGGTTTAATATGGGGAGAATTACGCTCATTATGGTGTGATGGTATTGAAGAGTATATATCAGATTTGTGGAATATTGTTGATTTCATTACCAATATCTTCTATGTCATATGGTTGGCGCTAAGGCTGACCTCAGTGTATATATGTTGGGTAAGTATATGGATTTTTTCATCCTCATACGAGTTTTAGAGGGATTGTGAAAAAAACTATTCTAAAGAAGACCTCGCCATATCTGTACTAATAAGCATAGCCTTGGTTACCTAAAGTTATGGTGATATACATAGATCAGGAATAGATGCAATAGACTCATCAAACGTGACATGAGGTTCAAAATCTAGTCAAAAATAAAAACCGACTCTTCCGATTAGTTGGTCCTTTGGCGGCCTATTTTGTAAAAGAAGAGATAATTCTCACTATTTAAACTATTGCGCAATTTTATTCGATAGGTCCAAGTAACTAGTCTTCTTCTTCTTCATGTGCCTTGTCCGTTGCGAACGTTGGCTCTCATTATAGCAATTTTAATTTTGTTTGCGGCGTTTCTGAATAACTCGTTCGATGTTAGTCCAAACCATTGACGTAAGTTTTGAAGCCACGAGTGTCTTCTTCTTCCGGGTCCGCGTTTGCTTTCTATTTTACCCTGTATTATCAGTTGGAGTATATGATATTTATCATGTCTCATAATATGACCGAGGTATTTAAGTTTCCGTTTCTTAATTGTGAAAGAGATTTCTTTTTGTTTTCCCATTCGGCGCAATACCACTACGTTGGTGGTGTGAATCGTCCAGGATATTTTGAGGATACGTCGATACACCCACATTTCGAATGCTTCCAGCTTCCTCATTAATGTTTCCGTTAGTGTCCATGCCTCTGCGACATATAGCAAGACTGGAAATACATAGCATTTTAGCAGCCGTATTTTTAGTGGAAGGGATATGTCGGAATTTGTGAATATATTTCTCATGTTGTTAAATGTTTCTCTGGCCTTTTCAATTCTAGATCGTATTTCGGTTGTTTGATCCCATTTCGAATTGACGACTGTTCCAAGGTATATATAGAAGTCAACGTGTTCAATGAATTGGTTTTTTATTTTCAATTGTGTGGCTGGTTTTTGAGTTTTGCTGACCAGCATCCATTTTGTTTTATTTATGTTGAGGTATAGTCCACTTTCTTCACTCGCTCTTTGTACCCTGTCCATAAGATACTGAAGTTCATCGATACTACTGGCAAGTACGACTGTATCGTCCGCATATCGGATGTTATTTTTGTCACGTAATTTATCACCAACCAATCTATTAAAATACCACAAATATATGTTAAATTTTGCTCATATTTCATTGCATTTATAATAAGAGAATTCTCACCAACATTGTATTATTCGATTGATATCGCCGTATAACACAATATTTGAAAATATTTCTTGTACATATGTTTGTATGCAATATATTTAATGAATGTTACCTTTGTAGAGAGATGAAAGAAATGGTAAAACAACATGGTATCCAAGAGAAGAATGGGACTCTTTTGAACCGATGTTATTATCAGAAGGAGCCTTTGCAGCTGGAATGATATTTAGGTAATATTTATAACATTTCAATAATTGTATAGTGTCCCATTTTCTGTCATTTTGGAGCCAAAATATTTAAATTCTCCTCCTTCTCCTTTTTCTTCAACCAATTCTATGTCACCGAACATTCCTGTTCTTCTCAACCACATCTACTCCAGGTTACATTAAGTCCTCTCTGTTCAATGGCTCTTCTTCAACTCTCCAACTTCTCCTCCAAAATTTTTGTGCTATCTTCAACTAACACCTCTTCCTTTATTGACGCTCTTCATGGCTTCATCCATGATTAGATTGAATAGAATAGGGTTTCGTGAATCTTATTTCATGAATATATGAAACAATTGGCGCTTTTTTTTTTGAAATTGCTTCAAATTACTCCACTAATTACTCTAGATTTATCTATTTGTGTTGTGGAGCAATTATTGCTTAAGAAATTGCCTGTATAAGCGCACCGTTAGATAATTTTAGTGTTATTTTTAAATAATTATTTGTTATGATATTATGCTGTAATTGGGTGATCCCGTAATTTTAATAAATAGATATATAACTGACAAAAATAAATAAATTAAAACTAAGTTGACCATACAAGTACTATCTGACTAATAAATAATGATCAAAACTTGGTAGCCGTAAAAGAGTTCATCAAGAGATAATCGCACAGGAAGAAATCAGATATGTTACTGTAGATTTGTTATAAGAGAAAAAACAAGGAACAGTGTGAGCGCTTTATTAACAAATTAACATCTCTGTAGAAGACTCTAAGTCTTAGATTTCGGTCGACCAACGGTCGGCAACAGGCGGACCGCAGTCCGAATTCGGACCGCGAAAGGTTGAACTGCGGACCGGGCAATATTGAGAATCTTTAGGGACTGGAGAAAAACTTTTTTGAAATGATTAATAGCTGGGGAAATCAAGCAATTCATTTTCCAATTATTCACATTGCAGTGTTCGTAAAATTTCTGGGTGATCTTAGGAACGAATGTGCTTCAAGATTCCAAGACTTTGCACAGGTAAGCAAACTATCTTCATTTCTAAAATCGTCATTTTAAGTTGATGCAGCAGCAGAATCAACAGATATGGCTGCGAAGCTGTTTAATCTGTCAAAAGCATTACTTCAAATGGAGATTATTGAATTACACAAAGATTTGTCCATGCACGTTTATAAATCGCTATCAGCCGAAGAATTTTGGGCCAAACATGTGGCCAACAAAATATGAAAATTGTAGACAACTTGCAATCAATTTGGCCACTATGTTTGGCTCAACGTACATGTGCGAAACGTCTTTCTTAAAAATTAATTTTTTTAAAAACAAATATCCCCCCAAATAACTAACACCCACCTCGAAGATACACTTCGAATTTGCTGTTCGACCATTGTGTTCGACTCGAGAACCAGACTAAAAACAACTAGCTCAAGACCGTCGGTGCAATTTTCCACAATAATTTAAGGTCTTTTGTTTTATCATTAAGAATGTACCAAAATAATAAATGTTATTTGTTTTTTCTTCTGGACCTTATTCAAATTTTCACATAAAATTACTTGCAGACCCCTAAGATATCTTCACGTGTGAGCGATATTCGATATTGAAATCTGAAAGTAGTTTGTGTACTTTTGCAGGCATGTGCTGAAATAAATTATACTTCAAATATAATACATATTTTTATATTACAAACTCTTCGGATTTGTTCCGGCAATATAGATGAAATAACCTTAGAATTTCAAACCAATCAAAAATAACTCACCATAAAACAAATAACACCGACAGCTTACTCAAAACTCAACACTCACTTTTTTAATATAACTGTCAGCTAAATGCGAAAAGTGACGCTACAACAGCAGCAATTTCATTAGACACGGATGATCATATCGCTAATGCTTGGGAAGCACTAGAAAAATAATTAACCAAACTGGGGTGTGTTTCACTCTATTTGTATCAAAACAATTACTTTTATTGATCCGATTGAGAAATGGAATCTATTTGGAAAGTATCTCCATCGAATTGATACCTATTTTTTTTTCTATTTCTGAGAGAATGTTAGTCCGGGTTGTCGATACGGAAATTAAGCTGTAGATCATATAGACCAGTTATCTAAACAAAAAACCTTAATAATCAATCATGCTGTGATGCAAGATGCAGCTTATAGGAGTATGCAGAGAATATGACATAAATATATAGTATATTTCACCAGTTTGTGACTGTTTTGGATCAGGGATGACAGCTTTAAACTTAAAGGTATGATTCCCAACACGACTGCAAATCACAAATTGCAAACCGCAGACCGCAGACTGCAGCGACAGACTACAGAGGCCACTACTGGTTCATATGGTTTCCTATAAGCTGTATGTCGAGCACAGAGGCACTGTATCCGACGCACCAGTAAGTATGGCCGAGGCCGAGCATAGGGATTACGAACACTCGATACGAATCGTATCCGTCATGTTATACCGTAAGGCACTACAGTAAAACATGGCGGATACGATTCGTATCGAGTGTTCGTAATCCCTATATGCAGATAACAGAACAGAAATCTGACGTAGGTTTGTCAAAATGACAGTGACACTTTCTCTATGTTGACTAATCAATTATTTAGTTATAATACGTTCGATTTCTTGTTAGAGATAAAAAAATTTTACTAGGTCCAATATGATACAAAATCTAGGCATAGGATAAAAAAGTTTATTTGAAGAAAGTTTATTTTTTTGTTCTTCTTAATGGCGGTACAGGCTCCTTTTTGCAATATTTTACATAGTTATAGAGTAATTTCCACATACTAACATATTTCTCAAATTGAGCTGTGTACCGCCATTCTTTATTATATTACTAGTCCATGTGGTGAGACCGCTCCCGTCTGAAAAACATTTCTAATTCGGTTTCTCTGCGGATTCATATTCAAAAATGTCCCCTTTACAAATCTGAAGGGTGCCGGACGGAATGTTTCGGCAGAAATTGTTTAAACAATTTTTTTAAACAAATACATAAGATCACCTTTTATTGCTCCAAAAAATATATTTTTAGGTTTTTTGGGCCATTCTAAACAAGAAAGGTATCTTGTAATTTTTCTCAAAAATTGACAGTATTCGAGTAGGCGATCTAAGATCTAAAAAAATGCGAAAATACGAATTTTCGAGGATTAAAAACACATATTTAAATTAGTATTTTTCATGGATTAGAGTTTAAACATTTCTTTTTAAGATTCCGAAGAGTGATCTGGTCTAACTTCAATTTAGACCGTAGTTTTTTAATTGTTAATTATTCATGTCCATCCGATTTTTTGGCCGGTGCGGCGCGCTCTATTTCAAGAATCTCTTATTTTCCTGCGAAAAATATTTTTTATAGATTCTTTGGGACATTCTAAATAAAATAAGTTTCTTGACATTTTTCTCAAAAGTTGCTAGTTTTAAAGTTATAAGCGATTTAAAATGCGAAAATGTGTTTTTTTTTGTCATTTTTCGGATTTTAAAATGCTTATAACTTTAAAACTATTAACTTTTGAGAAAAATGTCAAGAAACTTATTTTATTTAGAATCTCCCAAAGAATCTAAAAAAAATATTTTTCAGAGAAAATAGGAGATTTTTGAAAATAGTGCGCACCGGCAAAAAACCGGATGGACGCGCATAATTAACAATTAAAAAACTACAGTCAAAATTAAAGTTAGACCCGATCACTCTTCGGAATCTTGAAAAGGAATGTTTAAACTTTAATCCAAGTTATTGGCACCCTTAAAAATACTAATATAAATATGAGTTTTTAAGCCTCGAAAATGCGTATTTTCGCATTTTTTAGATTTTAAATCGCCTATAACTCGAAAACTGTCAACTCTTGAGAAAAATCACAAGATACCTTTCTTGTTTAGAATGACCCAAAAAATCTAAGAATATATTTTTTGGAGCAATAAAAGGTGACCTTATGTATTTGTTTAAAAAAATTGTTTAAACAATTTCTGTCCAAAAATTCCGTCCGGCACCCTTCAGATTTGTTTAAAGAGGACATTTTTGAATATGAATCCCCAGATAAACCGAATTAGAAATGTTTTTCAGACGGGAGCGGTCTCACCACATTGACTATACGAATATGTGTGCCAAATATTTCGATAAAATATTTAAAATTACAGCCGCAATCTTGGACCTCGTTTGTTGCTACCTGTTGATCGCTACTGTTGCGAATAAATCAATTGGACATTAAACTGAACAACTACAGTTAGAACTGTCCTACTGGCTTCCCTTCATTCTTGATTGTAACCATATACCTACCTAGTAAGTTTAAAAATTATATTTTATTGCAGTTTTTTGAAATTGGTACACATATTCAGTGTTAACCCTCATCTTGGACCACTGCAAATATCCCTTGGACGGATGATAATAGATATTGTTAAATTTTTCTTCATCTACACTTTAGTGTTGTTCGCGTTTGGTTGTGGTAAGTACTTTTACTAACCGTGTTCATATACAGACTTTTTAGTTTTAAATTAGATATGCGCCGTATAAATGGCAACACTGCCTAATGCAACTCATTCGCGCCGATTCATTCAGTTACTCATCATTCTACAGTGATAATGTACCTCATTCTCATAAGCAATGTTGCCGATTTTAGCGCTTTCTTCAGTGAGCTATATCTAATCAAACATTTAACACTGTGTATTTACTATAAACATAACATTGCAGGCTTAAATCAGTTACTTTGGTACTATGCCGAATTGGAAAAGAAGAAATGCTACCATCTGCCCAGCGGTCTGCCAGATTTTGATAACAACGACAAGGCGTGCACTATTTGGAGGAGATACGCCAAGTAAGTCACTTAATCTGTAAACAGATATCAAATGCCCGATTTTTAATCAATTTTAGTTTGTTTGAAACTTCCCAGTCACTTTTCTGGGCCAGCTTCGGATTAGTGGACTTAATGTGTTTTGAATTAACGGGAATAAAAGGATTTACCAGGTTCTGGGCTTTGCTAATGTTTGGATCATACTCCGTTATTAATATAATCGTTTTACTAAACATGTTGATTGCTATGATGTCAAACTCTTACCAAATTATATCAGTAAGTACATTTTTTTTATATATTTTTATGTAATACCGCTACTGTATTGTCACATTTAATGTAATATTTTCGAAGATATTTATAATTAAATTTACACAGGGTGAGTCAAGGTTGACGCGATGGTCTATTATGATTATAGACAATTTTTTAGTCTTCTTCTAGTCTGTCAAAAATCTTTCCAGGATCGTTGGTTTGCATCGAATATTACATTTTTTACTGTTTTATATGCTTTTTTCTATTGTTTATAGGTTTCGTCTGTTTTATTACTTAGATATTTTCTCCATGTATCTTTTTGAAGTAATACTTCTTTAGGCGCATGGGAGTAAATTTATATGTGCGCGAATTCATCAAAATCTTGGTACCCGGCGGAGCTTAAACGTTATACGTCCTCTAATTGGGTAATTACAATGACCTGTCGACAATTGTTCAATATGTCGGTTATTTTATTAATACGTCAATGGTTATGGGTAAACAAATTGTATGTAGTATATTAGTATTTATTGTTGTGAGGATAGACACAAAAAGCAAGTTTATAATTGTAGTGACTTTTTAAACAGTTTTTAAAAGCAACAGGTACGTAATTTTAAATGTTTCAGTATTGTAATAAAAGATTAGGACCTACATCTACATACCTATTTGGAAAATGTAGGTACCTATAGTAGGTAATGCTTTGATTTACATATTTTGATTACCAATACAATTTCTACCAATCTTCATATCTAATAAATTGCTTTATTAGTCTATATTTTGTTGTATTTTAATATTTTAATTACGCAAGAATCAAACTTATCTAATAGGGAACTTGCACATTTTTTTTATTAGATAATAATGTTCAGTTTTGTTTAAAAATTAGATTTACAAAATTTCACGCTTCAAAAACTCGTAATAACTTAGAAATAAATATTTAAAATCTTCTGCGGTATAAAGTAGTTCAAACGGCCCGTGACGTCACATAGTTTTGCATTAGTTTTTATTATGGTTATATTTCGCTGTGTCTAGGTACACGATAACGTGTACGCAAATAAAAAAGTTAGGTAGACGCGAATTAAACTTCATCAAGCCAGTGACGTCATTATTTAGCTTGCGCAGTGACTATATATTTTGGTACATGCTATTTTGATATGTTTAGTGTTTGTTTGATAGAAACATATTTGTTAAGGGAATTAGAACCTTTAGCCACGTAATTGTATAACTTATCACTAAGTCAGGGGAGTAATGTGTAGTGTGTGTGTTGAGTAAGTGTCTTGTTACTTTACAAAGTCGACGTCATTGTCTTTGCAAAGAGACGCTAATTGTTTCCGAACGTCTGCGGTCCCTCCGGAGAGTACCGATCCCACAAGGACAGAAATGTTTCAAACTTAATTGTAATAAATCAATGTATATATAAAAGTATATATTTAGGTTAGCAAAATAATTATATGTATTTAGTTTACATGACATGTAGGTACAAAATATTGTTAAAATAATTTTTATACGTAAGTGAATTATTATAATCAACTATTCTAAATGCAAAATAAGCCACAATTTAACTAAAAAAAAATATTTTATTAACGTTTAGGCGTCCAAATCGGATGTCATTGTCAAAATACAAAAATTAGTCAGATTAAATAAATTATTAGAAAAAATTTTTTACTAAGCAACAACATTTTTGTTTAATTTAATAATATTTTGTATTTTGACAACGACATCCGGTAAGAAGTCGAAACGTTAATAAAATCAATTTTTTAGTTAAATTGTGGCTTAGTTCTCATTTAGAATAGTTGATTACAAAAATGCCACAAGGATAATAGCTTCAGAATAAGTTAATTATTATTGTGAAAGCTTTAGGTCTTCCTTTTATTTTAATCTTTTACGGTAATACTATTTCATTTATAACTAAAAAAAATATATATTAATCTATAGTCTCTTATCTTTTTCGTACTGTTTTAGAATGTTCTTAAACTCATTAAAAGAACTAAATAATTGTCCACACTCCGTAGTTAATTTAAAAACAAACACTAAACAAATAAAAAATAAGAAATCACTGACCCTCTAACTTTTTATTTGCGTACACGTTAGCGTATACCTAGACACAACCTTATATTTAGGTATATTCTTCTTCTCCTTCTTTAGTTTATTGGCCTCCACCTACTTGGGTATTTGGCAAGCTCATCGTCGTGGAATAAGTCAAAAATATTTATATTCTAATGACATTTATCGTATATCATTGTAATAATATATCAGTTTGTTAAAATTGTAGTTTTATACTGTTTTTGAAGGAAAGGAACGAAGGTTTACTATTGAAAATAAAACCATTTTGTAAAAGTACAAATTTTCTATGAATAGGTCTAACGATCAAAAACACTTGTAACGTCACATAAATGTATTTTCTACTGACGTTTATAACGTCTAATTTAAAATTCTGTTTACTTTATTGGAAAAATGTAAATGTAAAACCAAGCGACGTCACGATGCGTTTTGGACCACCTGTTTTAATTTGAATTTTTAATCGTCTTTAGGGGCCAAACGAAAGACAAACAAAACTTTTTTGTTTGTGATTTATAACATTTTTTTCTAATTTAAAAATTTATGCAAGTTCCCTATTAAACTATAAGCAACTGTCAAAAAAGTTTAAAACGTTTAGTTGCTATATCTTCCCACATCATTCAAATGTCTCGCTAGCTAAGTTCTGCGTGCAGTGAGTTCAAAATCTAACAACCTTATAGACGCAGGTTCGATTCCCAATGCAAATTTTAATTTTTTTATTTTTTTTATAATTTTATGATTGTAAGTATATTTATTATATTTTTTCAACAATTATTGTTCAGAAATTAATTTTTTGTTTCATTTTTCAATGTGTTTGCATGTGTTTTATTCTTTTATTTTTTTAATTTTTGGTATTGTTTTAATAAAATTTTTTGAAAAGTAGTGAGTATTAAAATTAGTTTAATATTTAAATAAAATATAAATAAACTGTTTAAAGTATATTGATTTCGTTGAAATCATATAATAGAAGTAACTTCTTACGTGCGTACAAAGTACACACACATTCTTTTTTGAAGTTATACTTCTTTACGCGCGATATGAGGGTGAATTTTAATAGGATTAAAACCTTTGATCCCGGCGCAGTCGCATTACAACTTTTTTCTGATTGGATGTTCAAATGACATGACAAAAATTATCCAATATGGCAAAACAAAAAAGTTTATAATTGTAGTGATTTTTAAATAGTTTTTAAAGCAACAGGTACGTAATAATTGTAAATGTATCATAGGTACCTACCAAAATACATAGTATGTAATATCATTTGAACTATCATTTGAACCTAAGAAAAAAAATATTATGTAATACTTTTATTTACATAATTTGATTACCATCAAAATTTCTATCAATATTCACCTAATATATTGTTTTCTTACTCTATGTTTTGTTGTATTTTTTCAATTCTAAATCATTTCAATTCAAAATCAAAATAATTTGATTTACATAACTCAAAAATGTCAAAAGTTTAATCCGTTTAGTTAGTCGATCTTCGCACATAATGACACACTGTCTCCGTGGCGAAGCGTTTAATGCGAGTGAACCCCAATACAACGCCAATACCAGCCGCGCTGGTAAGTTGGTTCAGATCCCAAAAGAAACTTTTATTTTTTTATTTTTTTTTATACATTTTATGATTGTAAGTATATTTATTATATAATTTTATTTTCAGAAAATACGTATTTAGTTAAAAAATTTTCCGACAATTAATGTTCAGAAATCATTTGTGGCATTTTTAATGTGTTTGTGTGTGTTTTATTCTTTTATTATTTTAATTTTTGGCACTGTTTTAATAAAAATGTTTGAGAAGTAGTAAGTATAAATTAGTTTTATATTTAAATAAAATATAAATAAAAAGTATATTAATTTCGTTTATAATCATATAATCATATAATAGAAGTATAACTTCTTACGTGCGTACAAAGTACACACACATTCTTTTTTTTTAATTGTATCTGAGACCTAGTTTCCTTCGTCTACCATACAATCATTTTGTTTTTATTTTTAGCCATATTTTTTCTGATGTATTCAGTATTCTTTCTTTCAGTGTTTGCCATACATTCTCCACATTTTGTTTGTCCCAGTCTTTTATTTCTATTTCTTTTAATTGCTTCATCATATTTCTTGGCTAACATTTTATTTCACAATGGGTATAATTTTTTCGTTTAATACTGTTTTATTATGCCACTCTCATTTTCTGTTTTTTAGTTTCTCTTTTATTATTTCTACCGGCAGATAATGGTCGCTGTTTATTTCGGATTCACATCTCACTCTTACATCAGTTATTTTCTTTTGTTGTCATTCTCTGTCAATATATAGTTTCTTGTTGACTTTTCGCCTCTATTAGGCTCTTCTCTTATATTATATAGTCCGTCCGCTATAACTTTTCCCATGCGGTACGATTCATTTTCAATCAAATTAAGTCAAAACAGAAAGTGAAACGTACGCCGATGTGTGTAGTATATAGTATACAGTATACAAAATGTATATACACATCGACGTTCGTTTCAATTTATGTTTTGACTTAATTTGATTGAAAATGAATCGTACCGCATGGGAAAAGTTATAGCAGACATACTGTACATGTGTATGTCTTTGTGTTCGTGTAAGTTATTGGTAACAATTTATGCACTAGACATAATCGAACAGTCTTCTACCTTTATATATCATTTATTTTTGATTCTCCCTGTTTCCCTATTATTGATGTACTGGTACTGGCAAACTCTTTTTTATACTGTTAATAATATCTTCTATAGCATATTTATGTCCCTTGCTAGCATCAGTTAATTTTGATAATTCTTCCCAGAAACATTCTTTTCTTTCTGCTTTTTCATCCTCGTTCGGTCCATAAGGGATGTTTAAATTTTTGGTTTTCTGATTATATATAATTTCAACTACATATCATTATTTTTTTTTGGTATAGCGTTTTTCATTTTCGCAAAGAATAAACCTCTCCTTATCCTTTCTTTTTCGTTTTGGTAGAAATGAGGAAATATAAATCATAAGTCTAATAAGTCAGGAATAATACGTATAAGCACATAGTAGAGGCTCTGTACTGCAATCAAATCTGAACCATCTTTTCTTTTCTTTTAGAGGAAATATAAATTCGCGTTTTTGAATTGTTCTTTTTATTATTTATTGTTTTGATATTCCAGGTCCCTAACTTAGTAACAATTCTTGCTTTCCTATTTTTTATATTTCTCTGTTCGTTTCCTTTCTTGTTAGCTGTTTCTTGTCTGTTCATTCATGCTACTTCGTCTTCCTTCTTTTCTGCCAGGTCTTCATCTTCGGTTTGTCCAGTTTGTTATTCAGATTATTGAGTGTAGGTATTCATCGCGACTTTTCGCATTTTATATGACTTCTCGAAAATTAATTCGTCCTTCTCTTTATTCCATCTCCATTCCATTTTGTCTATTATAAGTTTCTGGATCCCTACATTCTTCCCATTGTCTCTTTCTACTTGGATCTTTCTTCTTAATTTTCCCCGTATATCTCTTTTTATGGAGATATATCATGGTTGATGTATATTTTCCCCTTTTTTTCTTTTAATTTGCTTTTGATTTTCATCACATTATATTTTTCCGTTTAATTACTTAATTTTATCAGGCACGTTTTACTTCCTAATCCATTGACGTATCTTACATTCACCCTTGTACATGTCATAGCATTGCGATCAATCCTTCTAATTGACTTTTCATTTAAATAACAGGATTAATATCCACTGCGTTACGAGTACAGTTTGATATGGAAAATCTACTTAGTGCAAGCTCTGGCTGTGTGTCGAACTGGCTGTGAGTATTTCCCTCATATTATTTTTATTTAATCTTTCGATTATTCCTTCTAAAATCTAAAATCAGTTATAGTCCAGTCGCCAGGGGGGTACAACGGCCTCCTTAATTCAGATGGACTTACCCAAGTTTATTTTATGTATTTTGACCCGTAGAACACGAATTTTTTGGGTAACAGTCGATCCGGATGTCGATAAGATTGCTATAAACCAAGAACTTGAGGAATCGCCTAACAGCGATTTTTCGCAAAACAAAACATTTTTTGTATTCTTTGGGTGATTCTCAGCAAAAAATTATCTTACAAGTTTTTTCGTAGGATGCACAGTTTTCGAGATAAACGCGGTTGAACTTTAAAAAAATCTAAAAAGTGCAATTTTTGAACCCGAATAACTTTTGATTAAAAAATAAAATAGCAATTCTGCTTCCTGCATTTGAAAATTCAATTCAAATACTATCGGTTTTGATTATTTGCATTGCTAAAAATAAGGTTTTTATTTGTTAAACAAAGCCATAAACACATAGTGTTTCCCGTGCCCAATGCATGCGTTTTAATGTACGTAATCTACGTAGAAATTGTGTGTATGCGCGCCTACTCGTTCGATTTCAAATGAAAAATGCATTGAAAACATCATTCAATCACTACGTGTTTATAGCTTTGTTTAACAATAAAAAATTAATTTTTAGCAATGAAAGTAATCAAAGCAGATAGAATTTGACTTGAACTTTCAAATGCGGTAAGCAGAATTGCTATTTTATTTTTCAATCAAAAGTTATTCGGCTTCAAAAATTGCAATTTTTCGGTTTTTTGGAAGTTCAACCGTGTTTATGTCGAAAACTATGCATCCTACGAAAAAACTTGTAAAATCATTTTTTGCTTAGAATGACCCAAAAAATACAAAAAAATGTTTTGTTTTGCGAAAAATCGTTGTTATGCGATTCCTCAAGTTCTTTGTTTATAACAATCTTATCGACATCCGGATCGACTGTTACCCAAAAGATTCGTGTTCTACGGGTCAAAATACATAAAAAAAACTTGGGTAAGTCCATCTGAATTAAGGAGGCCGTTGTACCCCCACTGGCGACAGGACGATTAGTTAATAGATATCGAAATACAAATTTACTATATTAGTCCAGGAACTGAAGCTTTTCACCTCGCAATTTTTACAGAATGGATCGATTTGCTTGAAAATTTGAGAACCAGTAGTGGATAGTCCAAGGATTAAAATCTATATGATGCCGAAAAGCGCTTTTACTATGGGGGTGGTTGCCACCCCACCCCGGGGGTGGAAATTTTATATTATATTTTGACCGCAAAAGTTGATAAAAACATTCATTCTAAGCAAAAAATGTTCTATACATTTTTTTAATAAAATGAATAGTTTTCGATTTATTCCCTATTGAAAGTGTTAGTTTTATATCGAAAAAATAAGTGTTTTTCAATAATATACTAATTTACGATTCACTCAATTTTTGCCTAGAAAAAAATTTTCTCAAACCAATTTCTTGGGAATTAAATAACCTACAATTTCATATTTAAATATTTTTTCGTATCTCTGATGGTAATCTTTCTATTCTGAAGAAATCGACATTTTTACCAAACTACAAAAATTCGTTAGTCGCTTTTAACTCCAGTTTTTTAAAAACTAATCTTTCTAAGCCAGTCAAACTTCTAAAATCTATTAATAATACATAAATAAAGAAGAATGAATAAGACCAATGACTAAAAACATCGCTAACTTACATTGTTATGCTTCCAATTGGATTTTTCCTTTTTTTTTTCATAAAAATATATTGATTTTTTAACCGCAACTTTTCTATTTTTTATCTCAGAAAGTTTGGCAAAAAAGAATTTTGTAGGCTGTTGTAAGGTCTATAAGCCTATTAATATTAATTCTTTTTAAAATCCTCAGTCACAAAAAGAGGTGACTTTGAAAGGGTTGGTAAAGGTGGTTTTTGCATGTTATTACAAGTTTTAATTATCAATAGCTCACTCAATTTTTGCTGTAGTAAAAATTTTTGCAAACCAGTTTCTTGACAATTAAATTAGCTACAATTTCATATTTAATCATTTTTTCGTATCTCTGATGCTAATCGTTATATTCTGAAGAAAAGGCCATTTTTTTCCAAACCACAAAAATTTGTTATTCGCTTCTAATGCCATTTTTTTTTAAACTAATCATTCTAAGCCGGTCAAACTTCTAAAACCTATTAATAATATAAAAATAAAGAAGACCAAATAAGGATAATGACTAATTTTAATTAGGGTGGTGATTAGGAGGTTGCTTCGGATCACTTTTTCGCTGAAAAAAGTAGGGACTAACATTCTTTTCAATATACGTCACTTAATTTTTGAGCTAAAGACTTTGTTTTTATTTCTGGAGATAGATATTTTAAAATGCTTTAAATTAGTTTGGACAAGTTATCCTCGAAAAATGCATACTTTTCCCGTCTTTTGACTTTGAAACTACAGTATTTAGCATTTGACGAAGAAGAGCTAATATTTAATAATGTATAGCTCGATTACTATTGGTCTTAAAAAACTAAAAGAAACGGTTTTGTTTATTGTTTCAAGAGGTACATTTTTGTTAAGTAAAGTTGTTTTGATAAAACGAAAACTTTTGGAGTTAGAAATATTTAACGTAAGAAGTAAGGGTAGGGTATTGGAATAGGAAAAGTTAAAGTAAAAACAATTACATATAACAATATCCTACTTAGGTTATTGGATAGTAACGAGTATAAAGAATTGTATAATTGTATTACTTTGTAATAATGTATTTTATTTTTTATTTAAATAAATGGCATGTATACTCTTTTATTCCATTTCATATAAGGTGACGGTCGATTAATCCCCTTCTAGACAGATAATGTTCTTTGAAATACATTCTTCAGTCAACTTTATGTCATTAATTTGGTTTTTTGTATTTTAACCATGTTAACAGACTGGCTATCGTGTGCCATGGATAGTTCTGTTAGAGTTAGAGCATAGGCACGGATCGCTTAGATCGTGGGTTCACACCTTACCCAATAGACATTTATTAATTTTATTGGTCATTACTTTGGCTATGGTAATTCAAGATTAAAATGTACCTACTCTGTCACAGTGTAGAGAATCTAAAGTTACCGATGGGGATGGCGTCTATGCGTAATATTATAGTCGGTGTAAAGAAAGAACATATTCGAAATAATCAAATAACAAATAATATAAAATTTGTTGTTTCATGATTTCGAATACTTTCTCTCTCATATGCCGACTATAATCACCCACATTTGTGAATAGACGCTTTATCTTGCTTAGTAAAGAATTCTGATATAATTTATTTAATCTGACTCATTTATATCGGCAATTGAGACATATATATTTTACATTTTAAAGTAGAAGACTTTAAAATGATATTGCCAATATTTATGAGTTGCGTTCCTGGGACGACTTTACTGAAAGATAGTTCATTCGATTACATGAAATCAGCCCCAACTCAAGAATATCCGTCGAAAAAAATCATAGCATGTGATCTGTCTTTAAAAAGACAACCAAGTACAACGGTGACACTAAAATCCTCATGAATTAAAATTAAAATCATTTTTTTAGTTAAATTGTGGCTTATTTCTCATTTAGAATAGTTGATTACCGAAGAACATATTGTGTTCGTTTCAGAACCAAACTCTGAGTATTTTGGACATCTTACTTTACAATCTGGTTCAGCAAATAATATTGCAGACAATTTATTCAATTTCTTAAAATCGAAATGTGACTTTTCTACTATGGTTGCAATTGGATGCGATGGAACAGCGGTAAATACTGGCATTCATAATGGTGCAATTCGCAAATTAGAACTTCAAATTAAGAAACCATTACAGTGGTTCTGTTTGTTATTTACATGGAAATGAGCTACCATTGACTACCATAAGACTGTCCTCGTCTTGGTCTTGCATTTGGTCAACACTAAATTTATTCACTGCTTAAAACTAAATAAACGCGTTCAAATACTTCTACAACTAAACACTACACAAAATCAACAACAAAATGTTCGCAAAATACAACTAAAAAACTATTAAAGCGGTAAAAAATTTAAGAAACACAATATCTTTTAGTCTTGGAATGCTTCGCTTGTCGTCGACTAGTCCCTGACTGTCTCTGCGAATACACTTATTAATTTCCTCCCAGCGGTGACATTAACGTCAAAATCCTGAAATGGGCTATAGACCGTCGGTCGGGTCAACGGTGATTCACCCTGTATATCGACGCTGTCAAGCCAAAACGGCATAAACGACATTAACTTGATTTTTCAGGAGACACAAAAAACTGATTATTTTTATTTTTACCAATTCTGCGTATCTGCAAACTGACTCAAAAACATTGGTGATTTTTTTTTTCAAATTTTAATATTTTGTAAACATTAATGTGGCTGAAAATACTATGTGAAATAAATTAAAAACTAGAAAATGGCGCTTATGTCCAAGCAATATATAACATTGGTGAATATGCCAAACTTACCTCTGGCGTTTGCGTCGATCGCATTATTGTAAGGTTAGCCAAAATGGCGCTTAAAAGGGATATATGCCATTAATGGAAAAAAAATCGAAAATTAAAAATTGTCGTTTATGTCAACAAGAAAAATTATGAAATTACGAAGATTTTTGATAGGTTTTATTTTTTATTAATCAAAAATACATTCTAAGTTAAAGACAAAACCCTAAATTCTTTAAACATGTTTTTGGTGCTAGGATGAAATACTTAAAAGTAAATAATACTCAAATAGAAGAGCTATACAAAAATTGGTATAAAAATAAAACTCAAAAAACACTTTCAAAGAACAACAACTTAAAATCTAAGAAAACACAAAAATCAGAGGTGTACATAAAAATAGTTATTTTTTAATTTCTAAAACAAATAAGAAAATAATTATTCACAAAAATAACATAAGATTTACTTCTTTTATATAGTTCAAAATAAAAGTTATTAAAAAAAACAGAAAAATAACAGAAAAATATTTAACAACTTTTAACTTTTAAACAATTTAAAAAAAAATTCACTCCGTTTGATCATCTACATATCTGTTTCATCCAGTTGATCTGGAACTATGTTGTTCATTTTAAGAGATAAATATTCTGCATGATACTCTGGTTTAATAATTCTGTTGCTAAGTTGATACATGAATGTGAGATCGTGACTAAATATTTCTTATTCTGCTGCAACGTCTGATGGTTCCTCAAAGATGATAAATGTCATTGCTAAAATCTTCTGCCATGTTGGCATTATAAATGTCATAAACCTCTAAGGGGAATATAGGGGAATTATTGCCAGTCTGTATATCATTTTGTGCTACTTCGGTATATGGCTTATTTTCATTTAGCAAGACCATTATTTTTTACTTCTGCTATTCATCTGCAACAAAAATACTATGGCATAAACGCCAAAAATCGATCGCCATTTTTAGCTATATAAAATTGATTTGAACTATATGCGGTAGTACAAAAGGAATTGTTCATCACACTAGTACAAAGTTACAATAAAAAATTTTAAAATATATTTTTTATTTGCTCAATTTTTAAAAAAGAAACTTGCATAAGAATACCATTGAGGAATGGCGCTTGTGTCAACCACGATGTAAATATTTGGTTTTGGCATAAACGCCTCATAGTTTTTAAAGAAATTCAGGGTGTTTACGCTTCAAAAATCAATACAAATTGAAAATATTGCAGAGGTAAGTAGTATCATGTTACTTATCCATAAAAATTGTAAAAATACATACCTTTACTATTATTACTGGACCGAACTGTGCACAATGATAATCTTACGGGCACTGGCGGTTGTGTCAATCAGTGTTCATGTCGACCTTCACGTGCGTGACTAGACTGGCGTTTATAAAAACTTTAAACCAATATTACACCTATTTCACTTTGTTTTCGGTTATGCCGCGGTGACTGTCTGGTGTGGAAATTAAAATCCTATTTTTTCGTGCATCTACCTCAAAACTGGTCATTTTGGCGTTTATGCCGTTTTGGCTTGGCAGCGTCGATATGTAGATATTATTTGTTCTTTTTAAAAACATGTCACATTATGCTATAGGAAAGATCAGATACAGAATGGAAATTTGCCAGAAGTCGCTTATGGGTCAACTATTTTGAATCTGGAGATACTTTACCCCCTCCTTTTAATATTATGCCCAGTCCCAAATTTATCACCCGAAGTATGGGGTGTAACAAAGGTCAACGAAATACCAAGAGTTTTAAGGTAAGACATAAAATATTTTAATTTTAAACTTGCGAAAAAATTCTGGAACAAGTCAAAATGTTCTGGAACAAATTTTATGCTACAAGAAAATGTACACGATCAACCACTTTTAAATAATGACGTCATTGATATATTTTTTATAGAACAGAGTTTTTACAAGAATAAAAAGAAGATCTACGCCCCACCATATTATTGTTCACAGATGCAAAAAATGCATTATAATTCCCTTATAAACATAATTAGCCCGATCAAAGAACAATCTTACTCCAAAAAAATAAAGGAAGAATGAAAATTTGGGAATAGGTAGTTGAAATTGTCTATTGTTATAATATAAGAAAAAGTTTACAATTCTACATACTTCCTCTCGAAGCGGAATACCCCCTCTCGAAGGTGAAAAATATACATTTAAAATAAGACCGGAATTCGATAAAATTCGAACTAATTCTAAACAACTTTTGTAGAGTTTTTTCACTAAGTCAATACTTTTCGAGTTATTTGCGAGTGAATATGTCCATTTTTAACAAAAAAACATGTTTGGACGGTTTTTCGCAGATAACTCAATAAGTAAGTATTTTATCGAAAAAAATATTCTTAGCAAAAATACAGCTTATAAAAATTGAAAAAATGGTATATACATGAGGTCTGTAGACCCAGTAGAAGCAGAGTTGTAGCTAATGAAAAGTAGGTTCTCCTTCGTCAAATTCCAAATCGAATATTTCAATGTGAAATAATCAAAAACGGAGCACTTTTCGGGGAAAATTCATTTCAATATTTTTAAAGTGTTTAAAAAAAGGTTAATTTTTGTTTTTTAAAAAAACTTCTAAAAGGGGTGATACACACGCGAGTAAGTACGCGAACTTATGGCTCGCAACTTTTTACGCGCGTGTATCACCGCAAGTACGCGTACTTTAAGTCCGCCGAGTAAGTACGCCGTCGATCCAACAAGTTTGAAATCTTACTCGTAACCCGTAGGTGTATCACTGCCACGAGCCACGAGCCTCGAGCCATCATGTTATTGCGTTTAAAGTTACACTTATATTTTCACTAATTAAGCAAATTGCCTAGAAATAATTTAATCGTTTATTATTGAAAGGAGACAAGTTACATTTTATAAGTTTTGAGAAAACTGTAAAACACTATTTTAAGCTATACTAAATTATTTTGATTATTTGTTTTTGAGTAAACCTAATTATTTATAGGCTGCTTTATCCTCCTGATGAAAATATTACCATCTTATCTATGATATTTTGTTTGTTTATGCCTACCTTGTATTAAATTAAAATAGATCAAAAAAAGTGCTATACTTCACATCATGATTTTGACAGCTTACCACACTTATAAAAAATCAAATTATTCTTCTATTTAACAAAACCTGATCAAAAAAATAATCAAACTCTACTAAAAAACATAAGATTTCAGCAAAATTAGGTACACAGAAAATAAAAAATTTAACCACGAGGACAGTTTCTAAATTTTTTGCTACCGACGGCGACCGCGATCTTTAAAACCGCGTACTTTAAGTCTGCCGTGTATCACCGACGGCGAGCCGAGTAAGTCCGCGATCTTTAAATCCGCGTACTTAAAGATTGCGTGTGTATCACGCGCTTAACTTTAAAAGTAAGTGAGTTACGCATAAAATATTGTTGGTCCCTTTTATTTTTTGGTAAAAAAAATCGCAAAAATCGGCCCCTAATTAACATCACAAATAAATTTTATCGTTACCACCTGACAAGTTACTTTACTTATGTATTATTTATATGATCTGTAAGTTTCGTCGGTTCAAAGTGCTTATTTTTGAAAAAACTGTAGTTAAAATGGCTTGGACGAGTAACTAATCACGAGTTTAGGCCAATTTTGAACAGCCATAGCATAACCAATTTTTGTCTTACAAGAAAACAAAAAATCAAAAATATTCAGAAAAACAAAACGAACATTTTATTACTCTTTGATATTTTTGGCCTTACTAATAATTTTTAAGTTATTTCCTTAAAAATTTCATTTTTTTCAAAATTAAAAAAATGTTTTATTTTAAACCCAATTTTTTTCAAAAATGAGCACTTTGAACCAATGAAATTTATAGATAATATAAACAATACATAAGTAAAACAACTTGTGAAGCGGTAACGATTAATTTTATTTGGGAAGCTAATTAGGGGTGATTTTCGCGATTTTTTTAGCAAAAAATAAAAAAGACCAGCAATATTTTGAGCATAACTCACTTACTTTTAATGTTAGAAAATTTTATAAAACAAAAATAAACCTTTTTTTAAACACTTTAAAAATATTGTAATGAATTTTTCCCGAAAAGAGCTCCGTTTTTGGGTTATTTCAAATTGAAATTTCGATTTGGAATTTGACGAAGAAGAACCTACTTTTCATTAGCTACAACTCTGCTTCTGCTGGATCTACAGACCTCATGCATACATAATTTTTTTCTGTTTTTATAAGCTATATTTTTGCTAAGTATATTTTTTTGCTAAAATAGTTACTTTTTGAGTTAACTTCGAAAAACTGTCCAAAAACATGTTTTTTTTTGTTAAAAATGAACATATTCACTCGCAAATAACTCGAAAAGTATTAACTTAGTGAAAAAAACTCTAAAGAACAAAAGTTACTTAGAATTAGTCATTTTGTACAATTTCGGACTTATTTAGAATATATATTTTTTCACCCCTGAGAAAATATTTTTTACCCTGTATTTCCCAATTTTTGTAAAATGGAGGGGATGTAGAATTGTAAACTTTTCCTTATATAATAATAGACAATTTCAACTACCTATTCCCAAATTTTCATCCTTCCTTAATTTTTTTGGAGGTTTTCGTAAAATCTTGTATTCCCTGATCGGGCTAAAATGCGATTGATTCTTTATAGGTTGCTTTAATTGTAAAAGACTTTAAATGTTTTTACGTTTCTTTCTAGGCAAAATCCAGGGAAATGGCTCGAGAAAGACACGAGACAGTGATGAAACTATTGGTCAGACGATACGTCACTGCTGAACAAAGGAAAAGAGATGATTATGGAGTTACAGAAGACGACGTTATGGAAATAAGACAAGACATTTCCAGTCTGAGGTACGAACTGATAGATATCCTTAGAAGAAACGGAATGAAGACACCTCAAATCAATTTAGAGGATACTCAACGTAAGTTATGCAATAAAACTTTTGTGCCATGTCCCGTTCACAAGTACAGTGCTGGACTAGATCATATCGTCCACATTATTCCACTCAATCAAAAGCTGTAAGATCGGTAACACTTCAGTGGAGCTGAAGTTGGTGAGCTGGATTGAACCATCATTCCAGTCCACTGGACTAGATTGATCACTGGCATGCTTCATTTTAGCATTGGCATTCCACCACTCTACTGGAATTCTGGAATGGAATCGTGTGAACTGGACATAATAGATTGTCCTATAATCCAAAATTATTAGAATGAATTAACTATTATTACTGTTATTACTAGATTAACTATTATTCATTTTCTCTAATTTAGTGGCTGGAAAGAAAGGCAAAATGATGGAAAGGCGACTTATGAAAGACTTCCACATCGGAATAGTCGAGGGCATCGTCCAAGAAATGAAAATGAACCCAGCAGAAAGCAAGAACGTCTTTGGCCACATTGCCAAAGTAATCGGCAGAAGAGCTACGTTCAAGAGTACCAAGAAAGACTGGAATGCCTTGGTTAAAAAGAAGAGTTTGCATAATAATCCGATAGGTACCGCCCAGGAATTGGAAGCTGTTAGAATCAAGCGGCAGAGTTTAAGAAGACATATTTTGAGCAATACTGTTGTAGACGATGATAAACTATTGGGTAAGATTTTTATTTTTTTTTTAAACATTTAACAAAATAAAATAGGCAAAACGCGGCGTTAAGCTCCCTCATATGTACAGGCCCTAACAGCCCGTACCGTACACATGAGAACTTAACGCGGCGGTTTACCTGTTTCCTTGGTAACTTAAAAGGCGACGTTAGGGTTTATCAGATAAATCGCCCCGTTAAGCCTTGTCACGTGTACGGGCTTTAAGAACCAACAGCCCGTACACATGACAGCGCTTAACACCGCGTTTTACCTGATAAAAGAAGAATCTGTTAAACAAAACAAGTAAACAGGTAAACCGCGGTGATAATCGTGACGTTAAGCGCGGTATGAAGCGCTCATGTGTACGGACCCTAATGCAAAAAACTAAGATTTTTTTGTTGCAGAGTACAACCCCAATTTAACCGAAATACCCAAAAAGGCACGCGTAGCCTACGTCAAGTTTATGGCGAAGAAGATTCAAGGTGACTACAATACCGAAACCCAAAACATACCATCTGATGCTCTAGAATCAAAAGATGCCAAGGTAGCTAAAGAAGATGTAAATCAATCAGTCAAAAGAAAACAATCTGTGACACAAATAGCAAAAGAAGAACAAAAGAGGAAACAGTCGATGACACAGGAAAGCAAAGATGATCAAGGTAAAAGGAAAGGGTCTGTAACGTCAGAAGGCGCAGATGCGCAGAATAGGAGAAAACAGTCGGTCACATTTGGAGGTAAGCACAGGTTTTTTATTATCAGTTCATTGGTTATTGGAAATACAGAAGAGTAGAAATTATACATTCATATTTTAATATAGATAAGTATAATCAATGACGTGGCATTTGGTATTTTCCACTGCGATCTTTTTAGATCAATTGTGGTCATCTAGTCCTATATTAGACCTGTATCCTGACCCTTTTTAAAAGATCTAATAACTTTGAAACTGAGTCTTTCATATAGCACTTTGCCTGTGGCTTTTCTACGCCTAATATAAAGAACCGCACATTTACCAATGATACAAAATGTGCTCTGCTGTTTCTTCCTCTAGGTGACATAATATTCTGCATAGGTCATCATCTGCCAATGCCATCAGCCTTAACTGCCTATTCAGCTTACAGACCCTGTTAACAGACCTACAATAGCTTTGACTGTTTTCCTGACATTTTTTCCGGTCTGCTGTAAATTTTGGCGAATGTTCTATAATGAACTATTTCACCTGTCTTTGTCCTTGTGAATTCCTCCAAAAATCCAGAGATTTGTGTGCTACCCACTTTCTTATAGTCTTACCGCCTTTGCAACGTCGCAGAAGAATTCCAGTTGAATTGATGGTATTAATGAGCCTTGTTTGGCCATTTAGGTAGTCAATGAGAGTATTTGGCTCCGAATTCCATCCTACTACATCGATTTACTTGATATTTTCACAGTAAGTAGGGAATAGCTTAAGAAACAAAGTCTACCCTAGGACGATGTGCGCTTTTATCTTGGTGATGGTTTCCACCCCTTTTCGTGGGTGAAAATTTTTTGGTTAAAATAGCCACGGAAGAGGCTAGAGAACCTTATTCTAAGCAAAAACTGTTCAATAATTATTTTTTGAAAACTCAATACTTTTTGAGTTATTCGTGAATGAAAATTGGCCTTTTCATTGAAAAATGACACCTTTTCGGACGGATTTTTGCAAATACCTTAAAAACTATGCATCTACAAAAAACTATACAAAATATTTTTGTACCTTATAAAAAAACAAAAAGATTTGTTCCTTCATAAATCTTCTAGTTATAATACAAAAAGAGATATGGTAGGTGAGAAGAGTTTGTTTTTTTTTGTGCATACTCAAATCGGTGTATTCAACTTGAAATAACAGAGAAACGGTCGATTTTAGGTGTATAATGATACTAATAACTTTTGTAGTGCTTGAAAAGACATTTAAAATGAGCAATAATAAATGTCGATTACATTCAAACTAAGCGAGATATGCTACAAAAAATTGATGACTAATGTCTTTTAAGAAGAAATGAGAAGTATATTTAATCCCTCATCCATCAGAATTAAATTAAAATACATCGTTTTGCTTTTACAATACTTTTTATTATAGTGTTATTACTATGTCCAAAAATTTAGACTGGTTTAAAATGAACAGTTTTTGAAGAAAATAAGATCAAATTATACAGCTCATTTTTAAATTTTCTTGAAAATCTTCTTTTTTCTCCATATAACTCGAAAATGATAAGAGATACGAAAAAAAGATACCACATAAAAATATGAAGTTCTTTTGGATAAAAATTTCGTTTTTATTTTTTATTACTGTATCTCTCATCATTTTTGGGTTACATGGAGAAAAAGGAATATTTTAAGAAAATTTAAAAATTCGCTCTATAATTTGATCTCGTTTTTTTAAACCATTCATTTTAAACCCGTCCAACTTTTTGACCATAGAAATAACACTATAATAATAGGTATTGTAGAAAGAAAACGATGCATTTACATTCTGGTGGATGGGGGTTAAAATTACTTCTCACTTTTTTTCTTAAAATACATTAGTTATCAATTTTGTTTGCAGCATATCTCGCTTAGTTTGAATGAAATTGATCTTTAATACTGCTCATTTTAAAGGTCTTTTTAAGTACTACAAAGGATCATTATACACCTAAAATTATTATTAAATACACCTAAAACCAATATACACATAAAACACCGGGTCTCTGTTATTTCAAGTTAAATACATCAATTTGGGCATGTACCAAAAAAAACAAACTATTTTCATCTACCATATCTCTTTTTGTATTATAAGTGGAAGATTTGTGAAGGCAAGCGTCTCTTTGTTTTTTTATAACCTACAAAAATGTTTTATATAGTTTTTTTAATTAGATGCATAGTTTTTAAGGTATTTGCGAAAAACCGTTCGAAAAGTTGTTATGTTTCAATGAAAATTCCACACCTGTAATTTTGAACCAATCAAAATACGTTATTTTGACAGATCACCATGGCAACGGAGGTATTTTATCGGAAATTTTTGCTCGTGGGGTACCCAACAGCGAATTATAGTGGAAATTTTTTGACGTTTACAATAACAGAACATTTTTGACAGACTGGTTTTTATTTGTTTACATAATTTAAAATAAAACGCCAAAAAATAATTTTCTATCACTTGTAGTTACTCAAAACGTATGTAAAATTGAAGAATATACTATTTTCTATCTTGAAATGGTATTCCCATGCAACTACAATGAGTAGAAATTACGAATTTGAAAGCCTAAATAATTGCTGACAAAGCTATGGCGCGCTATTAATCTGTTCATGCAGCTTTGGATTTTCAAATGCAAATTTGGTGTGGAATTTTCTTACCGAATACCAAGCGAAGTCAAATTAATATCCGGAAATTTTTTTTTTATCATGAATATTTTTAGAAAATTTCCGGAAATAATTTGACCTCTAGTGGTATTACTAGTGAAAATTTTTTGCTCAATTAGAAATCCAATGAAATCAATTAATTTGTGGTCATCTGATTGAATACAACCAATAAAACCAACATTATACTGAAAACAGATCCCATGGGCTGTTTTCACTCAATCATGTAGCTATGGATACCTACATTTCGTTTCATTTCGATTTTGACATTTCAACTATTCAATATTTCAAAATGTCACGATTTGGTTGTAATACTGATGAGAATATTAATGAAATTATCGAATCAAATATACCAAAGAATACTGTTTACAGTAAAAAATTTGTATGGAAAGCGTTTATTGACTTTTGCAATGATAGAAAATATGAATTAGATGGAAATCGTACGGTGGAAGAATTGTTAATTGCACATTTAAATAAATTGTTTCTGCTCTGTATTTTTTTTTCATAACCAGCAAAAAATTTTCTATCCGAATAACCCTCGAACATTGATAAATGCTCAAAAATTTTTTAACAACTTTCTCAAGCTTGTTGCTTACAGGCAACAGACCTCCGCCTACGGCGTCGGTCTGTTTCCAAGCAACAAGCTTTCGAAATCTGTTATAAAATTTTTTCGAACAATTATCAATGTCCTTGGGTTATTACTACTGAAAATGACCAATTTTCAACCACGAATAACTCAAAAAGTATTGAGTTTTCAAAAAAAATATATAGAACAGTTTTTGCTTAGAATTAGATTCTCTAGCGAATTCCGTGGTTATTTTAACCAAAAAAAATTTCACACCTGAGAAGGGGTGGGAACCACCCCCAAGATAAAAGCACACATCGGCATAGGGTAGACTTTGAATTAGGAGATAAGTAGAGGCTATTTCCAAAATTTCATTAAAATCCGTGCAGTAGGATAGAATTCGGAGGTAATATCCTATTCTTGCTCCCATTGACTGGCGTAATTATATCTGCTTTTTCATTGCCCAAGCAAAGGAAAGAGAAACATGGTTAACAATAGTCAAGGTAGCAAAATATACATTACACTGGAATGATCTTCTCACCGAACACAAACTAGGAAGTAACTATTTTAGATATAAAACGTTGGACTTTTAAGGGGTTATGCATGTGGCTGCTATGCGTGTGGCTGGGCTCCACACCATTTAAAACTTTAGAGCCTAGAAACCCCAACAGGCGACCATGACCTTCCATGGGCTGTCAGTGGTCGCAGATGTTGATCATGTCTAAATAATTGTCAATATGAATGAGTCAGATAAAATTAAATTATAGGGAAATTGCACATTTTTTTTATTACATAATAATGTTCAGTTTTGTATAAAAATGAGATTTCCAAAAGTTCACGCTTTAAAAACTGATAATAACTTAGAAGTACAAATTTAAAGTCTTCTGTATCTTAAAATAGTTCAAACGATCCGTGAGGTCACAGAGTTTAACTATATGGTTCCGTTCATGGTTATATTTAGGTATATTCTTCTTCTTCTTCTTTAGTTTATTGGCCTCCACCTACTTGGGTATTTGGCCAGCTCGTTGTCGCGTGTTAAAGGATAAATATTTACATTCTAATGACATTTATCGTATGTCATTGTAATAATATATACCAGTTTGTTCAGATTGGAGTTGGATACAGCTTTTGAAGGAAAGTAAAGAAGGTTTGCTATGGAAAATAAAACCTATTTTGTAAAAGTACAAGTTTTCTATGAATAGTTCAAACGATCAAAAACACTTGTAACGTCACATAACTGTATTTTCTACTGACGTTCATAATGTCTAATTTAAAATTATATACAATTTTGTTTACGAATGTAAACATATAACCCCGTGACGTCACGACGCGTTTTGGGCTGGCTGGTATAAGTTGAATTTTTAATCGTCTTTAGGGGCCAAACGAAAGACAAACAAATTTTTTTATCTTTGATAAATGTTTTAAATTATGTTCTGTTGTGATTTATAACATTTTTTTCGAAATTAAAATTTTATGCAAGTTCCCTATTGGAAGAAATTTTTGAACCAAGCAACAAAAACAAGATTTGTTTAATTTATTAATGTTTTGTATTTTGATAACGATTTCCAAAGTGGGAATCATTTCAAAGTAAAATTTTGTGGCTTATTCCCAACTAAATTAGTACTATTTTTTATTTATTATAAACATTTTTCTCCTTTACCGATAACCATTATTGCGGTCAACTTTTCCCCGTTTTCTTCTTATATTTAAATCAAGGTATAACTTACCTCAATTCCATAAACAGCAAACTCTTCCAAGGCAACTATTTTATTAATTATTATTATTAAGCAGGTATTATAGTTTTGTGCTATCTTTTACAATCCCACTATATAACAACTTCCAAATGTATTAAATCACAGCACACTCATAGAATCATCACAGAAAAACCCATAATTCAGTTTATTTTTATCGCCAAACATTCACACACTCAATCTGGAAAAGATGTAGTAATATTTATTTGGATTACATTTGAAAGGAACCGCGGGAGCAGACACAACTGCCAAACCTGCGATTGCCGCTCCAGGAAAACGGGATTCCGTGGATTCTATATCTGCGCAGGAGGTGAGTGCTTGTTTATGAGTTATTAAAATATCAAGTAGTTTAACTAAACTTACGATTTAAGGCTAGTTTTAATGTGTTTTTATGTTTAGGATATGTTGAGTATTAAAATCAAATATTAAAAGAGATACGATATTCAGCATTCAGCAAACGTAAATAGAATGTTGGTAGCACATAAAACAGTAGGACTCAATGAGAAAATTTTATCTCCTCGAATGTCCAGTATAGGCCACAAGGTAGTATTTTAAGTCCACTTTTATATATTTTATATAATCAATTTAACCAATGAAGAAGTACTAAGAAAAATAGAGAACGGCTTGGAGATACTGGATTCCATCAAAATAAGAAAACTACAATATTTGGGTTATATAACACGTGGTGTTATATAATAAGATAATAACACTGTACAGTAAGGGGAAAAACCCTCACCGTATAATATACATTTTTTGGATACACATATTATATTATACAGTAAGGGCACTGGCGAAGCGTCCATGTAACCACTGTTACCATTGGTAACAGTTAAAAATATTGCAAATAAATATTTTATGACTACTGTGAAATAAATACATTTATTTTTTACCAATAGAAATTTATTATGTGTTAATATGATATGTAATATATTATTAGTACCTAATTCAGCAAATAGCGAGAAATGCCAACTACTCGTAGACACACGAAAATATTAGCGAGTTTTTGTGACTCAGTTGCACTTATAGGCAATTGATTATGTACTCTAGAAAGGAACTACAACGTTAACGGGGTTTTATTATTTCATATGGTCAATAAATCTCTATATATGAAAAAACCGCGGAGCGCTACCATTTAAAGGGGTGCGTTTTTGAGTAATGGGTGAATTAGTCCCTGGGCACAGGTTACATTAGGGTGAGTTCTATGCACTTTTGGTACAAACACGTCTACATAAAAATTGTTCCTGGTTAAATTTCCTATCTAAATATAACTTTTTAAAGTTAAAGATACTTTTTTTTACAAAAATGTATTCAAAAGAAAAAGCACAAAGAAACCCAAAAGAAAGAAATTTTGTTTTTTGTCCCATCACTTTTGTCCACGGGGATATAGGTATAGACATTGCTTCACAGAAAAAAAACTTACATATTTTGTCTTTAAAATAATGTTTGGTAGAGGTCATTAGGATTTACAGTTTTCGAAATATGATTTTTCAAAGTTCGCCACTCACAGCAATTTTGGACAATTTTCCTTGTTATTTCGCAAATATTGTTCTGTAACTTTTTTCTACGTAACTTTAGGCATATGCAATGGTACATGTAAGAGGAATAGAAATCAATTACCTTTAAAATATTCTACTGTATAATGTTGTACGACTTCATTTAAAGAGTTATCTTTTCCAAGACTTTATACTTTTAATGAGTTTTTATATTTTTTACGATTATTTTTTAAATTTTCCATTATAACTTTTTTTCTAGATTTAGGTATATATTATATAATAAAAAAGATAGCTTATTCTGTTTACTTTAAAATGGTGTATTATAAAAAATTCTAGGATTATTTGTGAATAAGATATGCTTTTTCAAAATGTAATAAGTACTTGCAACGATTTTTGATTTTAGGATTATTTTTTAAATTCCCCATTATAACTTTTTATGTGATTGTGTGTTATGATTGAATCTTATTTATTATAGGTAATACTTTGAATACACTTGACACGGCCGGGCAAACTTCAAAATATGGATTAATTCCAATACTTACTGTCAAAGCTCCTGCACCACAAGCTTTGCTTGAAAAAAATAGCATGTAAATGTACCAAAGGATGTACAAAAAACTGCGGTTGTAGGAAGATAGGAATTAGTTGTTCAATATTCTGCAATGGGTGCATGTGCATGGGTACTAATTGTGGGAACTCTAAGATAACTGAGGTGTCAGAGGAATTTATTGAAGCTAATAATAAAGAATAGATGGACTTTGATTTTGAAAATTTTTTAAATGTCAACATTTAAATAATTTTAAATAAAGTGATGTTTTCTAAGACTAATGTTTATGAAATTTTTGTAAAAGAAATAATATTAAATAATACAGGTAAAAAAATACCAAAGAATCACTCGGTTTCCATTACATATTTAAATATAGATGATACACCATTTTAAAGAACAGAAAGTAAGCCCTCTTTATTGAGCAATATATAGTATATATATTCATGTACAAGAAAAAAAAGTTATAATGACAAATTTCAAAAATAATCGTAAAAAATGCAAGAAATAATATTTTTTTATATTTTATATTAGGTATTATATAATATATTATAATATACTATTATATTATATATAATATAATATTATATAATATGTAATATATTATATAATAATATTATTTTATTTTTATATTATATTATAAAAAATCGTTAAAGGTATAAAACCTTGAAAAACCATAATCTCTTTAAAAAAAAGTCGTACAACGATATGCAGTAGACCATTTTAAAGGTAATTGATTTCTATTCCTATTACATGTACCATTGCATATACCATAGAACCGGTCAGTCTAGACAGTTTTATAGGGACATAAAAACAATGACGGGCAACACGATCAACAGCCCAAGATTTATAAAAGACGATGCAGGACAATTGCTCATAGACGACGAACGAGATACGCCGCCAATGGAGAAAGTATTTTGAGCAACTCTTAAATACAGAAAACCCCACAACGACAGGGCAACAAAGACAGTACCAGTTAGCCGAACCTGAAATACCAGGGCCCACACTAGCTGAAGTAAAGTCCGCAATTTCGTCCCTAAAAAACCATAAAGCCCCAGGCCCAGACGGCATACAGGCGGAACTACTAAAAAAAGGTGGAGACAAGCTACATCTTGAGATATATCATCTTATAAGAGAAGTCTGGGAAAGAGAAGAAATACCGAAACACTGGCATGAAAGCCATATAATACCTATTCACAAGAAGGGAGACAAACAAATATGTCGGAACTATAGAGGAATATCGTTAATTAATACAACATACAAGATTATATCCATAATACTGTTTAGAAGACTAACTCTATACGCAGAGGAAATAATAGGCGACTACCAAAGCGGATTCAGACCGGGAAGGTCGACTATAGACCAGATCTTCGTCCTACGCCAGGTGTTGGAAAAAAACTGGGAATTCAACCGCGATGTCCACCAAATCTTCGTGGACTTCAAACAAGCTTACGATTCTGTTAGCAGAGAAGCATTGTGGGAGACTATGGTAGAAATGGGAGTACCTGGAAAACTGGTACGATTAGCAAAGGTGAGCACGGAGAACGCTTCCGCACGAATCAGAATTGGCAGCACCACGTCGGAGGAATTCCTCATTGACACCGGACTTAGACAAGGAGATCCTCTCGCCCCCCTGCTGTTTAACTTCGCACTGGAACATGCAGTGAGGAAAGCTCAGCCACAACTGACAAACGGATTTGCCGCCCAAGGATCAAAAATACTATTAGCCTTTGCGGATGACGTGGACACAATTGCACAATCCACCAGAGATGCAAAAGAAGTTTTCACCCTATTCGAGAACGGAGCCAAGGAAGTTGGTCTTAAGGTCAACGAGGACAAGACCAAGTACATGGTGGTTACGAAGAACCCAAGACCAAGGGTTAGACAAAACGTAACAATTGATGAATACAATTTTGAAGTCGTCAAAGAATTTAAGTACCTGGGAGCGATCATAACATCTGAAAATAACTATGAAAAGAACGTGGCAGCCAGGATTATTGCAGGAAACAGGGCATATTACTCATTAAGGACCTTACTTAAATCAAAAATACTCTCAAGACCAGCAAAAATAAGAGTATATAAGACAATAATTCGTCCCACAATAACGTATGGAAGCGAAACATGGACTCTGAATCAGCGGGAAACAACAAAATTACTGGTACTTGAAAGAAAGATACTGCGGACTATCTATGGGCCTTGCAGAGAAGAGATAACAGGAGAATGGAGAAGAAGACACAATGATGAACTTCAGACAATATACGGAGATGAAAACATAGTACGCTACATTAAATCAAACAGAATACGATGGGCGGGTCACGTACTAAGATCAAGTGACGAAAGACTTCTAAACGCCACATTCTGGGAAAGGCCCGATGGAAAAAGGTCAGTTGGTCGCCCAAGAAAGAGATGGAAGGACGCAGTAGCCAGCGATCTACGCAAAATGGGAATACAGCAATGGGAAATAGCTGCTCAGGACCGACAACAATGGAGGGAAATAGTAAACGCGGCCAAGACTCACATAGAGTTGTAGAGCCAAATGATGATGATGATGATGATTGCATATACCTAAAGTTACGTAGAAAATAGTTACAGAACAATATTTGCGAAATAACAAGGAAAATTGCCCAAAATTGCTGTGAGTGGCGAAGTTTGAAAAATCGTATTTCGAAAAATATAAACCCTAATTACCTCTACCAAACACAATTTTAAAGAAAAAATATGTAGGTTTTTTTCTGTAAAGCAATGTCTATACGTGAAGTAAAAGTCAGACTTACTCTCAATCTTGAGAGTAAGTCTGACTTTTAAGTGAATCTAAAGATTGAGAGTAAGTCTGACTTTTACTTCATTTAAAATGAACTCTCACATGCAACCCATTCAAGATTTCAATGTCTATACCTATATCCTCGTGGACAAAAGTTATGGGACAAAAAACAAAATTTCTTTCTTTTGGGTTTCTTTGTGCTTTTTCTTTTGAATATATTTTTGTAAAAAAAAGTATCATCGACTTTAAAAAGTGATATTTAGATAAGAAATTTAACCAGGAACAATTTTTATGTAGATGTGTTTGTACCAAAAGTGCATAGAACTCACCCTAATGTAACCTGTGCCCAGGGACTAATTCACCCATTTCTCAAAGCGCACCCCTTTAGGTGGTAGCACTCCGCGGTTTTTTCATATATAGATGTCCATTGACCATATGAAATAATAAAACCCCGTTAACGTTGTAGTTCCTTTTAGCTATCTTATTTTGAATATAATCAATAGCCTATTATTATACGTTGTTACCACTTTCAGTTGTGATTACATGTGATACAATGTGATGCTCCTCGCTGTCGGTCGGGACCGCCTAGTGGCTGAAAATTTTGAAGGAACAACGGCGTGGGTGCGCTGTGTATATCAGTAGGCCTGTTACCAGATCTTGATTTGGTTACAGTACCTACTACAGTGTGCGTGCAATTAACCATGGATGAGTGTCGCTGCGTAATCGATCAAATACTTGAAAAGTAATTCTCCTTGTATAATTTTGAAGAAAAAAATGAGGTTATTGAAAATGAAAGACCTATTTTAGACAATTTAAAAAAGGAATAAAAAAGTAGTTCGATATTTTAAATAATACCATGGACAGAAAGAGTAACAAATCAAGATGTTTTGCTGAAGATGGGGAAGGAATCTTCTTCTTCTTCAGGTGCCGTCCTCGTTCCGAAGTTTGGCTATCATCAAGGCTATGCGTATTTTTGATACCGTAGATCTAAATAATTGGCAGCTGCTGCACTTGTACCAATCTCTTAAATTCTTCAACCATGAATGTTTTCTTCTGCCAATGGATCTTTTACCTATTATTTTTCCCTGAATAATTAATTGTAGTAGCTGGTACTTTTGTCCCCTCATTATATGTCCCAAGTATTGCAGTTTGCGCTTTTTAATAGTAAGCGCAAGTTCTTTTTCTTTCTGCATCCTTCGCAACACTTCCATGTTTGTCACTCTCTCTGCACACGATATTCTCAGTATCCTGCAGTACATCCACATCTCGAATGCTTCTATTTTCCTTGTATCGATCTTTTTCAGTGTCCAAACTTCCATTCCATAGAAAAGAACTGACATCACGTAACATCTCATCAGGCGAATTTTAAGATTTAAACTTAGCTCTCTTCCGCATAAAACTGTTTTCATTTTGGTAAAAATAACTCTAGCTTTTTCTATTCTGATCTTGATTTCTTCAGAGTTGTCGTTGTTTTCATTAATCACAGTTCCCAGGTAATTATATTTTCTAACACGCTCAATTCTTTGATAATGTACGGTTATGTCAGAAAAATTTTGTGGAGATTTCGACACCATCATTATTTTTGTTTTTTTGATGTTAAGTGATAAACCGAACTTTTCGCTGCACTCTACTATTCTGTTTATCAGTGTTTGGAGATCTTCCGGGGTTTCTGCTATTAATACTGTGTCATCAGCGTATCTCAAATTGTTTATTAAAGTGCCATTTATTTTAACTCCTATATCTTGGTCAGCAAGGGCTCTGTTTATAATATCTTCTGAATATAAGTTAAACAAGGTTGGTGAAAGTATGCATCCCTGCCTTACGCCTTTTTTGATCTCGAGTTCCTCGGTTGTTTCCCGTTCTACTCTAATATTCGCCTTCTGGTTATAGTAAATATTGAAAATAATTCTGAGGTCCCTTTTATCCAAGTTTTTCTCTACCAACAGTCTCATCAGGTGTTCGTGGCGAACTTTATCGAACGCCTTGTTGTAGTCAATAAAGCACATATATATATATATATACATATATATATATATATATATATATATATATATATATATATATATATATATATATATATATCCTGGTTAACATCCAGGGGAAGGAATACGAAGTCATAAATACCATATAACCGAAAAAACTGGGATATCTAGGCCACATAATGAGAGGAGAAAAGTACTCTCTGCTAAGCCTCATAATCCAAGGAAAAATCTCGTGAAAGAGAAATGTGGGACGTATGAGGATTTCCTGGTTGCGAAATTTAAGGGAGTGGTATGGCTGCAGTTCAATACAGTTGTTCAGAGCTGCAGATAACAAAGTTAAGATTGCTGTGATGGTAGCCAGTGGCGGCTGGTCCTATGAGGCAGGTGAGGCAGTGCCTCACCAGTATATCAATCGACTATTTACGTTATTTCGTTATTTCATCATCAATTCTTTAAATACAATTTAACTGTTTGAAATTTGCTAAATAACTTTACTTTTGTTATTTCGTCATCAATAATTCTTTAAATACAATTTAACTTTTTGTAATTTGCTAAATAATTTAATTTTTATTATAAAACTTTTTTTATTAACTTTATTTTAATGATAAAAAATAAAAATAGATACGGCCCTGACCCGTTCTTCATAAACACACCGATACCTACTCTACTCAAATTATATAGCAGAGGCAGTGCCTCTGATGGTGCCTTGTGTAGCATATTACGACGCCGACGGAGATCGGCCGGCAGCATGACAGAATAATTTTTGGAAGCGGGATTAAGTATCCTTTCAGAGGCAGGCAAAAATATGCCTCTAGCGGGGTTTTGCAGTTTTAGGTAGTTTGTTGGAGCAGTTTTTCTAGTTACGTGTACTTACTATTAGTATAATTAGATGTTTAGAATATGTTATCATGCTCTGACTGGCTGAAAGCCATTTGCCAATGTCAATTAAATAAATTAATTAATAAAAAAATTAGAAATTATGATTTCTTTCATAATAATTCATTTACTTTTAAGCACGCTGTTTATAAAATAAATAAAAAACCAAAAAAAATTAAAATTTAACCCTTAGTTTATTTAACATAAAAAAACAATCTTATAATATTACCGTAATATGCGTAATTTGCTTACTTGCTTGTTTCTATTTCTGTATATTCAATACATTTACAATATAATAAAATTGGTTCTAAAATGAAATTGAAGTGATGAATAAAATATGAATGAAAATAAAAAGTGATTAATCATAACAGAATCAGTCAACGGCCAAACCAGGATGATCCTAGGTGGGGTTACAACTGGTGGGTCTCTGGGGGTATGGATTTAAGGAGGATGTTAAGCGTATGGGGGGCTTATAACCCCCAACCCCCCCGAGTTACGCCACTGGAATCAGTTGTCCGTTGTTGTCATGTAGTATATAATGTAAATTTTGCTTAATATGGCTGTTCAGGTGTTCAACGCTGATGAGACCCGGGACAAAACATCTGATTCATGCTGTTTTGATATGTGGTATCATATTAATTATTATTTTTAGCTAAAAAAACAGCTACGATGAGTATGAACCTGTTAGAGACTTAGAACTTTCGTAGCTATTCTTTTGCGAATAAAATTGTTATTTAATATCGTTTGCAAGCCTTAAAATAAATACGGTGCCGTTCTGTGACGTTATGAGGTCACAAAATCGACCTTCTGGCTATTAAAGAAAAGCTAATCATAATAATAATAATCCTCAAGTGTAGTGTGCCGCACCATCTTGTACTATCACGAGCCGCCCCTGATGGTAGCCAACCTCCGATAGGAGACGATACTGCAAGAAGAAGAAGTCGTGAATATTTTTCAGCCAGTAAATTTTCATCTACCAGTACTCTTTTTTCCTTCTATTTTACCCTTCATAATCAGCTGCTCCTACTTATCATTTCTGAGTATTGTCCCAAATATGCTGTCTTTCGCCTTTTAATGGTGGTCAAAAGTTCTCTGTCTCTTTCCATTCTCTGTAACACAATTTTGTTCGTAATAATATAATCGATCCAATCGATCTGGAATATGCGGGCATCTGATCGACCTATGAGGGAGCAGTATGACAAGGGATAAAGGGCTTGCGGCTCGGTGATACTCCCCCATAGAGCCCTACCGAAGGGCGTTGACGCCTAAGAACGGTGTATATACAATAATATAATCGATCCATTATATTTTTAAAATTCTCCTAGAAAGCCACATCTCAAAAGCTTCCAGCTTTCTCATTAAGTCAACAATAATAGTTCAGGGTTCGGCACCATAAATAAGAATATAGTAGATACAACATTATTACCATCCGATATCAGATTTGTAGATTGAGTCTTTGGTCACTCAGAAATTTACTCATCTTCAAAATGGCTGTTCTTGATTGCTCTGTTCTTAATCGAACTTTTGATTTCGGATTTAGATCTTCCGTAATCCAGACTCCTCAGTATTTCATTTTGTCCACTTGTTCAATTTTTCCAAACTGAACTCCTTCACTTCACACTTCATTTTTTATCTGGATCCTTGTAATGACTTTGTCCCTCTGACTGATTACCATGGTTTTTGATTTCTTGATGTTTATTGTTAAACCAAACTGTTCCTCAGTTTCACAAATTGTGTTTATAGGTCTGGATCCCGCGTATGAAAAAAAAGTTGATTAATAGCAAGCTGAAAATTTGTTAATAGTTTAAGGGTGTCTAGTCGGATAAACTTTGATATATGGTAATACTGAAACAGGGGCAGTTTTAATTGTGGAACAGGTTAAAATTTTGGAACGGCCAGACCACGAAAACGGCACATTTATTTTGTCCGACAGAATAGACTTAAACTCTCCGTACAGAGATTAAACTCACATGCAAAAATCAGACTGCTATTTATCACCTGTCATAATTCCTGTCATTTGACATATTCTACATGTTCCACTCATTAAAACGCCCGTTTGGTGATAAACAGCAGTCTGATTTTTGCATGAGAGTTTAATCTCTGTTCGGAGAGTTTAAGTCTGTTCTGTCGGACAAAATACATGTGCCGTTTTCGTGGTATGACCGTTCCAAGTTTTTAACCTGTTCCACAATTAAAACTGCCCCTGTTCCAGTGTTCCCATATATCAAAGTTTGTCCGACTAGACACCCTTAAGCTATTAACAAATTTTCAGCTTGCTATTAATCAACTTTTTTTTCATACGCGGGATCCAGACCTATTAGTGTCTCCAGGTCTTTCTCGCTTTCAGAGATAATGAGCGATCAGCGATATCGTCAGCATAGAGAATGTTATTTATAATAATAAATGGGTTGCTTGTATGAGTCCATACTATTGTAGTGAAGAAAAGAGAGACGTTCTCACAAACAATTTATTTTACAACTGACGACCGGTTTCGCTGTCTACACTTTGCACAGCATCTTCAGGTTCCGATTAAAGTAAAATTAAATGCTACAAACAACAAGAAAAAACAAAAAAAACTAACTAAACTAACTCTGGTTTTTTGTTGTTTGTAGCATTTAATTTTACTTTAACTGGGACCTGAAGATGCTGTGCAAAGTATAGACAGCGAAACCGGTCGTCAGTTGTAAAACTAAATTGTTTGTGAGAACGTCTCTCTTTTTCTTTACTACAATGTTACTTATATTTTCACCATTTATCTTGATCCCTTCTGTAAAGTTTCCAAGTGCTTGTGTAAATAACTCTTCGGAGTATATATTAAATAGTAATGGTGAAAGTACACAGTCCTGTCTCGAGTCTCACTTCTCTACTTATCTGTTGCGTATCCGTACTATTTCCATTTAATGTTACAACAGTCTGTTGGTTCCAATAGAGATTTCTCACTATGTTAATATCATTTGTGTCTATTTCTTTTCGCTTTAGACATTCCATGAGAATGTTATGTATGAATAAACAACATAAAAAAGTTAACTGGTAAAGCCACCATGGTGATTTGACAAAGAAAGTCCCCATAATATCCCAAAGGTCATAAAAGAAGAAGAAGAAAAATAAAAAAAATAATGTGTGTGTACTTTGTACGCACGTAAGAAGTTATTCTTCTATTATATAATTTTAACTAAGTAAATATACTTAACAGGTTATTTGTATTCTATTTAAATATTAAACTAACTTTCTTATCTACCACTTTCAAAAATTTTTATTAAAACAACCAAAAATAAAAAAAATGAATCGTCCAGGATTGGAACCCGGGGCCTTTCGATCTCTGACAGAACGCTCATCAACTAGACCACCGAGTCTCCTGTTATTGACACGTAAGCTTCGGATATAATTACACAACACGGTGACAAATAGATTGAGTGGTATCGTGATAAAAATGTTATACCTACATATTTTATTATCTTACTACAGAAGAAGAGAAATTCAAAGACACAAAAATTAAAATAAAAAAGAATGTGTGTGTACTTTGTACGCACGTAAGAAGTTATACTTCTATTATATGATTTAAACGAAATTAATATACTTTTCATTTATATATTTTTTTAAATATTAAACTAATTTATACGTACTACTTCTCAAACATTTTTATTAAAACAGTGCCAAAAAATAAAATAATAAAAGAATAAAACACACACAAACACATTAAAAATGCCACAAATGATTTCTGAACATTAATTTTCGGATATATTTTTAACTAAATACGTATTTTCTGAAAATAAAATTATATAATAAATATACTTACAATCATAAAATGTATAAAAAAAATAAAAAAATAAAAGTTTTTATTGGGATTTGAACCAGCTATCAGCGCGGTTGGTATATTGGGGTTCATTCGCCTTAAACGCTTCGCCACGAAGGCAATGTGTCATTATGTGCGAAGATCGACTAACTAAACGGATTAAGCTTTTGACATTTTTGAATTAAATTAAATTATTTTGATTTTGAATTGAAATGATTTAGAATTGAAAAAATACAACAAAACATAGAGTAAGAAAACAATATATTAGGTGAACATTGATAAAAATTCTGATGGTAATCAAATTATGTAAATAAAAGTATTACATACTATGTATTTTGGTAGGTTCAAATAGGTAGGTACCTATGATACATTTACAATTATTACGTACCTGTTGCTTTTAAAAACTATTTAAATGTCACTACAATTATAAACTTTTTTGTTTCTGTCCTCACAACAATAAAACTAATATATTATACATTTGTTTACCTTCATATTGAACAATTATTTATTATTGACAGATCATTTCAACACCCAATCAGAGCCCGTATAACGACTAATAACATACTGTCGGTGTGCGCATGCGCGCAGATCAATATAAATTCACCCTTAATCTCAATCGCGCCTAAAAAAGTATAACTTCAATAATACATTTACTAAAAACACTAATATATTATTTTAATGACTTATTTGCGCTGATACAGATACTATCTTGAAAGATTAGAAACGAACCACATACTGTCTTTGTGCGCATGCGCGCAGATTTATGAAAAATTTTACTCTCAATCGCGCCTAAAGAAGAATAACTTCAATAATCAAAAATCTTACGTAACCTTTTATATGACAACATGACTTTGACACTTCTATTACAGATAGTTATCTTTATTTCACACTCTTAAATAAAGACAAAGAGAAACATTGTAGCCGGTAGTTGCTGTGGTAAATACATATTATATGTTTTTTAATTGGCAACAGCGCTTTCCTGCCAAACTTGATAGTCAGACAGTAGCGAAAAAACTAAAATATGAGAAAAATTTTGTTGAATTTGTTTGCCGTCAAGTTTGACCCGGTGGGTTATGCAGAGCCGGATTTAAGGCAGTGGGGGCCCCTGGGCAGAATTGGTGTGGGACCCTACCTCCTACCATTAAAAAATTGTTGTTGCTACACAGCCAAGTACAGAGTTTTCCCTGTTAAAAATTAAAAAAAATGTTGATCTACATTTATAAATATATTTTTAAATAATAAAAAATACAAGAGGTGTAACTTGTAAAATATTAAAAATAAACATTGTAAAATGTATGGTTAAAGTCTGGGTACTTTTTAGATTTTTGAATTGAAAATTCCTTAATTATGTCTGACATATCCAGTTCCTTTAAGACATCGTGTTCAATGCTCATTATAGAGAGATGACACGCCCATCATGGCCCATCATAGACCGAAGTCGATTTTTAATTAACTTTAGTTTTGAGAATGATCCACTGCAATTAAAGACAGCAAGGCTGGACTTGCTCTCTAGAATTCATACATACACCATTTTTTTCACTTATTTATAACCTACACTTATATTTTTGACAAGAATGTTTTTTCGATAAAATACTTACTTTTTTAGTCATTTGCAAAAAACCGTCTAAAACATGTTTTTTTGTTGAAAAATGAACATATTCACTCTAAAAATTTACTGCAAATAACTGAAATAATAACAGACTTCTTAAAAAAAAAAGTTAAAAAAAACGGAGATCCACTATATGATGGAATTTTACTGCATCAAACGGATACCAGAGGAACAACCCTCTTTAATAGCTGAAATGCCAAATGCAAGAAGCAGTAACCAGAGTGAAAAACAACAAATCACCTGGATTAGACAATATTAGCGCAGAATTAATAAAAAAAAGCCGATACTCCCTATTGAAAGCGATACACAAACTAATAGTGAAGATAAATATGGAATAATAAACCACTGACACAATACTGGAATACCGGAGTAATTATTCCACTACACAAAAAGGGAGATCAGCTTCAATGTAAAAACTACCGAGCAATGACGGTACTGACTGTCGCAATAATATGAACAATAAAAATCCTGTCAAAAATACTATCAAATATTTGTGTATGAGCGATTGACACCATATGCGGGACAAATAGTTGGGGGATATCAATTTGGTTTCTGCAGGCAGAAGTCCATAATAGATCAGATCTTCGTCTTGAGCCTTGAGGCAAATCTTGGAAAAGGATAGTGAATTTAATATAGACACACATCATCTCTTCATTGATTTTGAGAGTGCCTATGATAGCATCCATCCAGAATTTCTGATCCACACCCTGAAAGAGTTTAATCTTCCAACTCAACTCTTTCATAGTAAAAGAAACACTTAGGGCCGGTTGTTCGAACGCTAATCAAGAACTTGATTATAATCAATCAGTTTATTGTAATCAATTTTCTTGATGGGAATCAGATCGTGACATGAAAAATACATGTAAAACACTAATCAGTTATTGATTGTAGGTAAAACAGTAATTAAAATATAGCCGCAGCTCTTAAATTATTAAAAATTGCTTATTATTATTATTGATTTGTAAGTAAAAACAAGAAATTAACATCAGAAAGAGTTTAATTATGTTTTATTTTAAATTAAAACCAAAATAATAAAATAAATCAGTCAACATAACCTAAAAATGCGACATCTGTCAGAAGTACGCTTAATCAAATATAATTGTAATTAAATATTTGATAATGATCAGTTTTGATTAGCGTTCGAACAACCGGCCCTTAAAGTACAAATCCAAATTCGAATTCAAAACGCACTAACAGATACAATCGATGTTAGAACGGACCTACGATAGACCCTATCCTGTATTCTATTCAACATCACATTAGAGAAAATAATTAGAGAGTCAAAAGTTAACACTAGACGAACAATAGTAACAAAAAGTGTATAAATATTGGCATTTGCAAATCATGTTGATACCATAGCTAGAAGCGAAAGAGGGATGATAGAAGCATTTAAAGCCATAGACAGAGCGACACAAAACTGTGGCCTAAACATTAATGAAATATTAACCAAATACATAAACGCCAGCAAATCGACAGGCCAAAAAAAAGCTACAGAATCTGACAATAGGAGACAATAATATCGAAAGCATTAAAAATTGTACATAATCTAGGTTCGCTAGTTACCGCAAACAACAATGTCATTGAAGAAGTTAAGAGAAGAATACATATTGCTAATAAAACATTAAATGGACTAACTAAACATCTAAGGTCTAACAATATCACAAGAAAAACCAAATGCAAAATAAACAAAACCCTGATAAAACCGGTCCTTATATTATATGGATCAGAGACATGGACACTGTCGAAAAGCGATGAGAACCCATTAGGTACGTTTTAGGCTTCTAGGCTATCACAAAAATAAAGTAAAAACTTACCTTTTTCAACAGGGGTAACAGTACGAAATAATACAAACAGGTGAGTAATATTGCTGTTTTAAGGCAAGCGTCCACAGGTCCGCATCGTACGCATCGGATTAATTTTTCATACTGCGTCCACTGTATCGGCAGCGATCGGATTACCGATGCCACTACCTGCTAGGGTAGAAAAATTACTAAGGTATGCTTTAAAATTGGTTGTTTATTTATTTATTGGTTGTTTATTTAATTTAATAATTAATTTATGCATATTAACTGCATTTATTAGTATGATATTTTAATGTATCTGTTTAGTAATAAAAAATCCACAAAAACGTAAAATGTATAGTTCTTTTTTAAATATCTACAAAACGAAACATGCTAGGTACATACAACCTGATATTAAAAGAAAGCCTGTAATATGTACTACAAAATGCAATACTAATATACAATATACAGGGTGTACCACTTAAAAAAATGAAAAAAAATGTATTTGCAAATAGTGATCACATTGTATTTTATATTGATATACCATATACCTATGTCAAAGATATTAAATTATTTAAAAATGACACTATACTGATAAAACTCTCATATGTCATTTTAAATATTTCGAAAGTTATCAACTTTGGACCTATAAAACCTTACACAAACTCTACATGTTTTTAAAAAATAGATTCAAAAATTATTTGTAAACATTTTTTTATCGGCATACTACAGCTTACACACCAATTCTCTCGGTAGACCGCAAGGTATAGCAGAAACACGATGGTAGACCGCATAATAGCACCGATTTTTCTAAGTAATTATACATTTGAATATAAAGGAATACACAAAGATGTTACAATTTGATTTAAATGGAAAATAGTAACTATATTAGTAAAAGTTTCTTTAAAGATTAATTAAAGTTGCCTTTCTGAAACCGGTTAAGAGCAAACATTAGCGATCAACAGGTAGCAACAAACGCGTTCCAAGATTGCGGCTCTAATTTTGAATATTTTGTCGAGATATTTGGCACACATATTCGTAATATAATAAAGAATGGCGGTACAGAGCCCAATTTCAGAAATATGTTAGTATGTGGAAATTACTCTATAACTAAATAGAATATTGAAAAAAGGAGCCTCTACCGTCATTAAGAAAGACAAAAAATACACATTCTTCAAATAAACTTTTTTATCCCGTGCCTAGATTTTGGGTCACATTGGAACTACTAAAAATCAATTTTTTTATAACAAGAAATCGAACGTCACTGACTTGACAACATTTCGCGCATATGTGTATAAAAATTATTGTTCTTGATAGCATAAACGTCACTGTCAGTGTCGAATTACCTACGCACTGTTGCCTCACTTTTGAAAGTTCGCAATCTTGCACCGCGTTTGTTGCTACCTGTTGATCGCTACTGTGTACTCTTTAATACTTTTTTTGGTTTTCAACTACTTGTAACACACTTTGGTTTCTTTTTCATCTTTTGTGAGGGATAATAAAATGTCTCGCATCAATTTTACACTTCTCTCAGAAACATCATTAGCACGTCTAATATTTTTTAAAAAGTTCATTGCTGTGATAGAAAAATGTGTTTGTTTCTTTTTAAGGAGAATAATTTTCATAGTTAGATACTCAAGATATCTTGAAAAAGACTAATAAACATGAAAAGTGAGTAATTTATGATATTTTAATCCCCATAATCAACTTATCATGGCCTGTAATATTTTTTTCTGAATATACCTATATATCAAATATCAGTTAAAACTGAGTTTACTTGTTTCATTACGGACAAGACGATCGTCAAAATGCAAATAGCCGTATATTAGCTCCCACTGGCCCAAGCGAAATTCCGTCGGGTGCGTCCACTGATCGGCATTCCGAATGATTCATCGGCACGCATCGCAAAAGTTGCCTCCCGAAGCAACCCTTCGGCATTCCCGATGGTGAGATCCGTACGATGCGGGTCAGTGGACGCAGGTACATAAGTTTTTGTACAAGGCAAACTAAAATCCGTTGCGTACGTTGCGTCCGATGCGTACGATGCGGGTCTGTGGACGCTTGCCTTTACTAGATTATCGTAAATTGTATTACAGCTGACAATTATTATTCTTTCTGCAAGTAGCAGCAAAGTCACAAAACAAATGAGTGGTTTAGCGCCAGATATTCAGATTTGCTTATGAAACAATTTTTGTCAACGGGATAATTTAAGGTCAAACTCGTAACCAAATTATGACAGCAAAAAAACTGAATTCCACTTGATTATGTTTTGAGTATTTTGCAATCCATGCAAAAAGGTATCTAAAAAATATGCATGATGTAGAATATGATTTAGAAGACAAATAAATCATTGTAGGCGTAGGAGGCAAGTTTGGCTTAAATTTAAGTTCAGACTTTGTAAATGTGGAGTAAGTAATGTTTTGATCAAATGTTATTATACTCAGTGGAGTAGTGCCAAGTCAAAATAACGGTAAATAAGAAATTATTTTTGATATACATGATTATGTTTGCATAAAACAAAAATTATTTTATGTGAATAATGTGCTGACTTTTTTATGTTTGGGATTTTGTGGGGGCCCCGGGCAGCTGCCCAGCCTGCCCTCCCTTAAATCCGGCCCTGGGGTTATGATGTCATTAAATCAATGACGTGCATTCCTAATTGTTTGACTTTTAGCTTATATACATTTTTGTTTTGTTTTAGAACGTGGCTAGAGGTCGTTTATCTCCACTGATAGAACTGGAGAAAAGTCCTAGTGAGTATACATTAAACAAAAATTCATATACATATTATAAGTAGCCTTTATACTGTTAAAGTTAAATGTTTCAAAGAATTCGTAAATACCGCAATATGTTTCTGTAATATAAATATTGCAGAACCATCATGTTCAATTTTCATCAGTAATGTGAGACACCGGATTGTTTTGCACTGGATGGGAAAAGTTACGGAAGTCGTCAGAACAGTTAAAAATCCAAAACTTGAATATTTTGGCCATGTTATGCGACACCCAGAGAGATATAATATACTCCATTTAATGATTAATTATTTATATGGGAAATAAGCCACAATTAAAATGAAAAAAATAATTTTATTAACGTTTCGACGCCCAAATCGGGTGCCGTTGTCAAAATACAAAATACTACTAATGGAAACAAAAATGTTGTTGCTTAGTAAAAAAAATTCTTCTAATAATTTATTTAATTTGACTCATTTATATCGGCAATTCAGATACATATGATACATTTTAAAGTAGAAGACTTTAAAATGATATTGCCAATATTTATGAGTTGCGTTCCTGGGACGACTTTACTGAAAGATAGTTCATTCGATTACATGAAATCAACCCCAACTCAAGAATATCCGTCATAAAAAAAACCATAGCATGTGATCTGTCTTTAAAAAGACAACCACATGCAACGGTGACATTAAAATTCTAGTGTTAGAGATCTCATAGTAAATCACGAGGGAAAACCAGGAAAAACCTCGTGATACTATCCCGACATCGTAAGTATTTGGTCTTAAATTTAAATTACTCTCAAAATTAATACCAAATTCTGACTTTACTATAATTTTGTTTAAATTATAAATAATATCAATAATATATGGATATATAAGTAATACTAAAATATAAAATATGTACTAACTCGACTATTGACTTATTAATTGTGGTATTTTCTTTCTATTGACTTCCTCTTTCAGTATGGGTATCCACATCCTACTGCATTCCACCGAGGAATTTGCGACACAATTGGTTTCGTTTAGCATAATTAGAGCCGCTTCTTTGATTTTTCTCTTTTTACTATCTGTTTCTTTCAGGACTATACTTGAATCTCTCCACTGAACTCTATGTTCATTATCCCATGCGTGTTGACATATTTGAGATCTATCAAACTCTCTATTTTTAATATAAGATTGATGTTCACTTATTCTAACGTTTAATGGTCTTGATGTTTCACCTATATAAAACTGTTCGCATTCACAAGGTATTTTATAAATACAATTCTTTGTCCTTTCTTGTTCATTGTTAGGTTTAGTCTTAGATAGAATAGATCTCAATGTGTTGTTTGTTTTGAATGTTGGTGAAATGTTGAATTTATTTCCTATTGTTTTAAGTTTCTCGGATAGTCCTTTTATGTATGGTATTGATATTTTCCTCGTATTATTTCTTGTGAATGTTGTAGGATCCCGTTCTATGTTGTTCTGTTCCATTCGATCCAATCTTGACAATTCCTTATTTATAAACGATAAAGGATAATCATTTTTTAATAAAACAGATGTTAAAAATTGTTTTTCTTCTAAAAATGAATTTTCGTTAGAACAAGTAATTTTGGCTCTATCATATAAGGATTTTATGATTCCCTTTTTAACGCTGATGTTGTGATTTGATTTGTAATTGAGATATCTGTTGGTATGTGTTGGTTTTCTATACACTTGAGTCTCATATCCAGTATCCTTCTTTGAGACTAAAACATCGAGGAAAGGCAGGGTGTTATTATATTCCTTTTTTATTGTAAATTTTATTGTCTCTTCTTGATCGTTTATAATATTCAGGAATGTATCCAACAATTCTGATCTATGAGGCCATATTGAAAACACATCATCTACATATCTCCACCATACAGTGGGTTTTAAATTTTGTTTAGAAATGATATAAGTTTCGAAATCCTCCATAAATATATTAGCCAATAATGTAGATGATGTGTTTTCAATATGGCCTCATAGATCAGAATTGTTGGATACATTCCTGAATATTATAAACGATCAAGAAGAGACAACAAAATTTACAATGGAAAAGGAATATAATAACACCCTGCCTTTCCTCGATGTTTTAGTCTCAAAGAAGGATACTGGATATGAGACTCAAGTGTATAGAAAACCAACACATACCAACAGATATCTCAATTACAAATCAAATCACAACATCAGCGTTAAAAAGGGAATCATAAAATCCTTATATGATAGAGCCAAAATTACTTGTTCTAACGAAAATTCATTTTTAGAAGAAAAACAATTCTTAACATCTGTTTTATTAAAAAATGATTATCCTTTATCGTTTATAAATAAGGAATTGTCAAGATTGGATCGAATGGAACAGAACAACATAGAACGGGATCCTACAACATTCACAGGAAATAATACGAGGAAAATATCAATACCATACATAAAAGGACTATCCGAGAAACTTAAAACAATAGGAAATAAATTCAACATTTCAACAACATTCAAAACAAACAACACATTGAGATCTATTCTATCTAAGACTAAACCTAACAATGAACAAGAAAGGACAAAGAATTGTATTTATAAAATACCTTGTGAATGCGAACAGTTTTATATAGGTGAAACATCAAGACCATTAAACGTTAGAATAAGTGAACATCAATCTTATATTAAAAATAGAGAGTTTGATAGATCTCAAATATGTCAACACGCATGGGATAATGAACATAGAGTTCAGTGGAGAGATTCAAGTATAGTCCTGAAAGAAACAGATAGTAAAAAGAGGAAAATCAAAGAAGCGGCTCTAATTATGCTAAACGAAACCAATTGTGTCGCAAATTCCTCGGTGGAATGCAGTAGGATGTGGATACCCATACTGAAAGAGGAAGTTAATAGAAAGAAAATACCACAATTAATAAGTCAATAGTCGAGTTAGTACATATTTTATATTTTAGTATTACTTATATATCCATATATTATTGATATTATTTATAATTTAAACAAAATTATAGTAAAGTCAGAATTTGGTATTAATTTTGAGAGTAATTTAAATTTAAGACCAAATACTTACGATGTCGGGATAGTATCACGAGTTTTTTCCTGGTTTTCCCTCGTGATTTACTATGAGATCTCTAACACTAGAATTTTAATGTCACCGTTGCATGTGGTTGTCTTTTTAAAGACAGATCACATGCTATGATTTTTTTTTATGACGGATATTCTTGAGTTGGGGTTGATTTCATGTAATCGAATGAACTATCTTTCAGTAAAGTCGTCCCAGGAACGCAACTCATAAATATTGGCAATATCATTTTAAAGTCTTCTACTTTAAAATGTATCATTTGTATCTGAATTGCCGATATAAATGAGTCAAATTAAATAAATTATTAGAAGAATTTTTTTTACTAAGCAACAACATTTTTGTTTCCATTAGTAGTATTTTGTATTATGACAACGGCACCCGATTTGGGCGTCGAAACGTTAATAAAATTATTTTTTTCATTTTAATTGTGGCTTATTTCCCATATAAATAATTAATCATAAAAATGCCACAAGGAAATAGCTTCAGAACAACTCCATTTAATAATATAAGGCAAGGTAGACGGAAGAAGGGGGCCAGGTCGAAGAAGAACGTCATAGCTTAAAAACCTGAGTGAATGGCTTAACATATCCTCTGCATCCCTTTTCCGAGCTGCCGTCAACACAATTACTACAGCCAATTTGATAGACAATGCTCGGTAATCGAGCACGGCACATGAAGAAGAAGAAGAATGTGAGACAAGTTGCTATATTTTTATATTATAAACTGACAACTTACAGTTTATTTCGTAGAATAATAGTTCCAATTTGTCGCTACTAGTTATAGGCAAGTGTCTTACCCCCATAAGCAGAGTATAAACCGACTAATTTTTTTAAGGAAAAGAAGTATCCATTAGGGATGGCGGTTCTTGACAAAACACCGGTTTTCGGTTATACCGGTTTTTTTGCTTACGGTATAACCTGGCGGTTATAACCGACCAAAACAACAGGTTTTTCCAAAAACCGGTTTTCGTTTTTTTTAATCCAATGGGTTACAATGTTACATTTACAATGCACTTTAGTTTGCGATATTCCACTCGATTCGATACTCGATATCAATATGATCAAAATTAGTACTATCGAAAGAACATCAATATCAATATAAATAAAACACAATTTTTAATAAAACCATTTTATTCTATTAATTATTATATTTATTTATTATTTTATTATTATTATATATTTATTGATTATTATTAAATATAATATAGCGTTATACATATTGCAATAATATACAATTTAACCCAACCATTTCAACTTATAAAAAATTTCCCAGACTCTTTCAAATGGGATTTACCCATTATAGGGCTTTTCATTCACAGTCATTTGTTTCGAGCTTCTGTCATGTGTCACATAATATTAATATATCTACGTCGTATGTTATTGGTATATACCCATCATACAAACCAAAGACGTATGACGTAGATATATTAATATTATAATATTATGTGACACATGACAGAAACTCGAAACAAATGACAATCGATGAAAAGCCCTATTGTGCCAACTTACCGTGAACCACATTATTACCGAATGTCATCAGTTCAGTGTAGTAAGACAACAGCTCAAACTCAAACCGCAGCTATGTGACATTCTAAGTGATACCAACCAGTTGACAGAGTTTTTCAGTTTAAAAAAAAATATCATTGTATCATAAACTTTAATTTTTCTTTTTATGATATTACTTCTTAATGCTCTTTAATTACCTCTTGTAATCTTGTTTGTAATCGTCCCGTGCGAGTGGCCATAGTTGCCGGGCACGTTAATGTAAATAAAAAAAAATGGGATTTAAAAAAATAATATCAACATAAATATTTTACTTAAAAATAAATTGGATAATGCAATTTATCTTTTATTTTTACTACCATAAAAAAAGAATGTGTGTGTGTGTATTTTGTACGCACGTAAGAAGTTATACTTCTATTATATGATTTAAACGAAATTAATATACTTTTATTTATATTTTATTTAAATATTAAACTAATTTATACTTACTACTTCTCAAACATTTTTATTAAAACAGTGCCAAAAATTAAAATAATAAAAGAATAAAACACACACAAACACATTGAAAAATGCCGCAAATAATTTCTGAACAATAATTTTCGGAAAATTTTTTAACTAAATACGTATTTTCTGAAAATAAAATTATATAATAAATATACTTACAATCATAAAATGCATAAAAAAATAAAAAAATAAAAGTTTCTATTGGGGTTCGAACCCGCTTATTGGCGCAGTTGGTGTTGAGGTTAATTCGGCTTAAACGCTTATCCACGGAGACTATACGTCATCATGTGCGAAGATCAAGTAACTAAACCGATTAAACTTTTGACAACTCTGAATTAAATCAAATTATTTTGATTTTGAATTGAAATGATTTAGACTTTTTTAGATTTAGATTTAGAAAAAATACAACAAAACAGAGAAGAAAACAGTATATTAGGTGAATATTGATAGAAATTTTGATGGTAATCAAATTATGTAAATAAAAGTATTACATACTATGTATTTTGGTAGGTTCAAATAGGTAGGTACCTATGAAATTTTTTATTAGGACACTGAAACATTTACAATTATTACGTACCTGTTGCTTTTAAAAACTATTTAAAAAGTCATTACAATTATAAACTTTTTTGTTTCTGTCCTCACAACAATAAAACTAATATATTATACAACATTTGTTTACCTCCATATTAAACAATTATTATTGACAGATCATTTCAACACCCAATCAGAGCCCGTATAACGACTAATACCATACTGTCGGTGTGCGCATTCGTGCAGATTATTAATAAATAATCACCCTCATATCGCGCCCAAAGAAGTGTAACTTCAAAAATTTATCATGTATCATGTATTTCTTTTAACACATTTGTATATTTGTATAATAGGTACATTTTAACTCATTTAATATTTCCTGTATGGGTGTATTGTTTTGAAAACGTAGAGAAATCCTTGGAGATTCGTATTCGTAATCAGATCATAGTCAGAACATTATTTTTGGTAATCCGAAAAAGTCATTCACCCACTTTCAATGTCAAGAGTCAAGTGTGAAAAATAGATGATGTTTGCCTCTACGTCAACCAGATCACTTCTTATGTAAATATTATGATTACAATAAATACCTTTTCAACGAAATATTATAATAAAACTTAATTGTTTCTGGCTGATGTGAGTTTGCACTTTCAGTTTGCTTCTGCATTTGTAAAATAAAATTTGAATTATGGTTTTGTTAGGAATAATTACTTAAAAATATTTATGATTGGGATCCAAAATAATACCTAACCTAATAACCGGTTTTTACTTTAAAAAGAAAAAACCGGTTATAACCGGGACGAAAAAACAACCGGTAAAACCGTTTATTGCGAAGTAAAAAAAACCGGTTTTAGGTTAAAACCGGTAGGTTTTTCCCATCCCTAGTATCCATGTTTCACAAATGTGGTCTAGAGTCTAGAGTCTAGACCACCTTGAGGTAATAATGTACTCTCTAAGATGAACCACAAATTTTATTAAAAACACTTATAGGGTTAAAATATTTGGACGCGTTTCGGCCTACACGGGCCATTCATTATCAGCAACTACAGGAACAACCAACCAACAGAAAGGAGAAAGAATCAATTAGGCTCGATAAAGTTAAATTAACTGTTAATCAAGTTGAACCAATCAATTAAACTAATTAAATTTTCTCCTTCCTGTTGGTCGGTTGTTCCTGTAGTTGCTTGTAGTTAACCTTGTTTTAATATTTTAATTATTAATATTATTGTTTTAACTTGTTTATATTATTAAAAACAATTTTTAAATATTTTAATATTTAAAAATTGTTTTTAATAAATTTTGTGGCTCATCTAAGAGAGAGTACATTATTAATTTTTTGGGGTTTCCACTGCACCAAAATTTTTTTAATTCGATTTTATATATATTTTTTCAAGTACAGATAAGATTATTTTGAGAAGGCTAAGTGGTTTCTATTGGTTGGTATTGCTTTTGCGGATGATCTAACAATATTAGCAAAATCAAAGAAAGAATTGAAAAGAATTGTGAAAAAGATAGAAAAAGAAGCAAATAGGTTTGGTCTAAAGATAAATGAAAAGAAAACTAAATACATGATAATGGGTGATACACAGCAAGACAATGAAGAGTTTATAAAAATACAAGGGGAGAAAGATTACATTATACAGTTTTGACAGAGTGGAAGAGTTTACTTACCTTGGTGTGAAAGTAAAGGAAAATGGACATGAAGATAAAGAAATAGAATCCAGAATTACAAAAGGCAACCAGAAATACGGAATGCTGAGATCCTTAATGAAGTCGAAGTTTGTTTCAAGAAAAACAAAAGAAAGAATTTACAAGACAGTGATTAGAGCTACGGTTGTATATGGAGCTGAATTATGGGTTTTAAGAAAGGCAGATGAAGAAAGATTAGAAAGATGGGAGAGGAAAATTCTCCGATCAATTTACGGCGGCATAAATACACAAATGGGATGGAGAAGAAGGACAAATAAAGAGTTGGAAGAGCTGTATACGGAACCAAAAATAACCGCAATAATAAAGGCGCATAGAATAAGATGGCTGGGACATGTGCAAAGATTGGAAAACCATAGAATGACCAGGATGATATTGAACAGGAAACCAGTAGGGAAAAAAAGGAAAGGAAGACCCCGTAAAAGATGGTTTGACAGCGTCCAAGCAGATTTACGAGAATTAAAAATAGATAACTGGAGAAACAAGGTATTAGACAGAAAAGAATGGAGAGGAGTGGTAAGAAGAGCGAAAGAGAAATTGTAACAGAAGAATGTGCGATGAATTGTAAAATGAGAGCATATATGTATATTTATATGATGTATTTTTTAAATAGACAAATTAATATTATATATTGTAGATATGTATAGTAAAAAAAAAATGTAATTGTCTTTTTCACGCCTAGGGCCTACATGGCCTGTTGAGCAAAATAAATAAGTGGTTTCTATCTTGCTAAAATCAATTAAAAATTAAACAAAATTTCTACGCGCCGCGCTCCTGCATCCCTGCAACGGCAGTAGACTTGCAGTTAGAGGTTGCAATTGCTGGATCCAGCATCCAGCAATCCAGATGGATCCAGCGCTTTTTTTTTACATGCTGTGCTGAATCCAGCAGCGCGGATCCGCAAACGTGTCAAATTCGAAATAAGTTACTTAATGTCTTCATTAGCCTCTTTATTCAAAGCCGTGAGTCGGCAACTTGTCATTCTATCGCGGCGGCAATAGCTCAATATGCTGGAAAGTTTCTATAGCTTAAAAGTTTGCATTGATAAACCGTTGATATATGTACAGCTGGTTCCTAAAAAAACTGATACGACTCTTAGTAAGATTTGATCATTTTGAGCAGTGTATGATTGGTCTGACATTATATTATATTTATTATGACAGACAAATAATAAAATAAACAACAAACAGCCATTTTTTGAGGTTGAAGTTATCTGACAAATTTTAAGATTTGGCAGTGACAGTGACAGTATGTAAATAATAAGTATTTATCCTTCAAAATATAATAAATTAAATATAATTTATCTAATACTCATTATATCACACCTCATCAAAAGCTTTTTACAAGAACATAGTCGACGATTTTGATATGGCTTAGAGCCAGACTACATCAAGATCGCCAATAAATCGTGCTGGTTATTGCCTTGCAGCGAGACCAAAAACAAAAAGAAGAAGAAGAAAATACACTGCTCAATTTTCTACAAAATACGCTTTAAGAGTCGTATCAGTTTTTTTTGGAACCAGCTGTACATTGATTCTGCGATAAAATTTTCTGCTGGCGAGTTGTCAATAATCAATGAGTTAATCGCCACTTTTAACCGGCTGTAGAAGCTCTTTGCAGAATAGAGTCCACTTTGATAACGGCCGACACAACCATGAAATTTGTCTTAGGATAAACTAAATAGCCAAGACTCTAGCCTTAATGACGATCTATCAGAAGCACTATACAACAGAATCAGGGAACGGCGCCTCCATTTCAGGTACATTAGTGTATTTACAAAATCAAAAAAAGTATGACGAAGGACTAAACAATCCTGGTTACTTCCCCATGCCGAAAAAGAATGCAATGCGATAAGAGATGAAACATTTGTTGATTCGTATAAATAAACAAGTAACTGGAACCAGTGCAAGAGATAATGGAAGAAGATGGGCTAATTAATCCGGAGCCTATGAATTTTACTTTGGAACAAGAACTTGAGATTAAATTGAAACGAGAAAGACAAAACATTTATAGCCAAAAAAAAAACTGGTGCTCAAAAATATTACGAAAATATTTTGGAAAAGTAAATGGAGGTTTATGAGACCGAAGTAGTGAACGGCGATCGTTTGTCAATGGTCTATGACTATTTGATGACCTTAAAACCGACCAGTACAGGGGCTATATGTGCAACCGGCTATACAGTTCTGTGCCAAGTAGGTAAGGCCTATGTTTTTAAGGTATCACTTTCAAAAAACTAAATAATTAATGTTTCTGTTGTTTAGAAATTTAGCATACAGGCAAAAAACATTAAAATCGTGTTTTTATTTCCAGCTGGATTCAGGCCAATCTTGCAAAAATCCAGCTGGATTGAAAATGCTGCTGGATTGCAATCCCCACTTGCAGTAAACTGCTCAAAACGAATATTCAAAATATTTGGGTCCATGTTTTCAGCGAGATATTTTCATTTATCCTTATCAAGATATTTTCACTTGTACTTGAAGGTTTAAGGATAATAAACCTTTGTGTAGAATTGAAATTCATTTAGTAGTCTTAGAAAAAAAAATTACAAAAATTACTAACTACTGCATTTTTTCAATAAAACATTGCAAATAACTCGAAAAGAAATCATTTTTAAAAAAATTACCAAGAAAGAAAAAAATGCATTTCTATACCACGTCTATAGCATAAAAAATGTCTGCCTTTGTCACATTTTATTACCTATTGTTTTATTGTTAATTACTTACATTATTTTAGGTCACTCTTGCACTATACCATCTACCGATACCAAACTCCAAGAAGATGCGAAATCTAAACCAGAGTCCTCTCCTATTACACTAAGGCCTGACAAGCTTTTACAAGAATCTAAGCAAAAAGACGAGCCCTCTATGAAGCCGCCAAGTGCGGAGGAAAAACCAAAGAGTCCCAAACCTCCCAGAGTCTCAGAAAGAAAAGACGATCCTGTAAAAAAGTCATTACCGGAGCCAAAGTCGAAGGACGCCCCATCAGGTGATAACAAGAAACAACAAGCCCCTAGCGCTCCCTTATCAGCGAAATCAAAACTGACAGGTCGCGTTCGTACAGGATGGATATAGTGTGTAACTTTTGCTTTAATGAGTTGTAGTTTGTAAGAATATGTCGTTGAGAATAAAGAGTTTACTTATCTAACATCAACAGCGTTTTACTTACTAGGTGTTTTAGGCCTAGATCCCACGTACCAAAAAAAGTTGATTAAAAATTTGTTAATAGCTTAACGGTGTCTAACGTGAAATTCACACTGGGATTGCAGTACGGTTAAGATAGGAATGCGCATTCAGTGTTGCCACAGTTCCTGTGCGGCGCTCTTGAGGGAGCAATCAACAACTGGTGAAGACCGACAACCCTGTGCGTTTATTCCCCATTAGAAGTATTGCCATATCTTTGCCGTACTGCATTCTCGGTGTGAATTTCTCAATAGTCGGACAAACTTTGATGTACTTGAACACTGGAAGAGAGGAAGTTTTAATTGTGGAACAGTTTAAAATTTGGAACGTTAGATTACGAAAACGTTCCATGTATTTTGTCGGACAGAACTTCCAATTGATTTGTTACCGTTTCATTAAACTCTTATGAAAAAAAAATGAGACGGCTATTTATCACCAATATAATTCCTGTCATTTGTCATGTTCTTTGTGTTGGACTTATTAAAATGCCCAGTTGGTGATAAATACCAGTCTGATTTTTGCATGAGAGTTTAATGAAATGGTAACCATTCGTAACATGGAACGTTTTCGTAATCTGACGTTCCAAATTTTTAACCTGTTCCACAATTAAAACTTCCCCTGTTCCAGTGTTCCCATACATCAAAGTTTGCCAGACTAGACACCGTTAAACTATTAACAAATTTTCAGCTTGCTATCAATAAACTTTTTTTGGTACGCGGGATCCAGGCCTATAAGATGTACTGGCCATGTCAATAGACTCCCTAATAACCGCTTTGCCAGGTTAATCATGGAGAGATATGACTAGATTTAAGAAGAATGGAACTAACCACTGACCCAACTATTATGGAAGACTGTTCCAGATGGAAGCGAGTTATGCATGTAACCCAACACCCATCCCGGGTTGTAGTGGTAGGAGAATAAGAAGATTATAGATAAATAAATCATATTGCTATACATTGTGAGTCAACGGTATAAAACTATTTTATCTATACCGTGACTCGATGGTAAAATAGAAATTTCACAAACTTATTTTATTTAAAAAAACAAAATATTTTTATTTAAACATATGTACAATGAATGAATGAGCAGATGCAAAATTTCGCTGTGAAATATTTAATATTGTCATATATTGTATAAAAACAATTTCACCAGAAGACTTAATGCGGTAAATGAAATTCATTCGCTATTTAACATTTTATGTTCATTTCTAGATGAAGATGACGACAATATTGAGAAAAAAATGATATATTGCACGAGTTTTATAAAGAACACATTAGTGAAGAATTGATAGATGAAATTTTTCATTTGGGGGCCATCATATATAAGGATAACATTCGTGAATCTCACCTTTCTCCAATAGATTTAATTAATAAAATTAAACATCTCAAATTGGTATCATTATTTCATAATGCCGTTATCGTGTTATTATTTTGCACATTACCGATGACAGTCGCAGAAGAGGAAAGATCCTTCAGTTGTCTTTCTCGCATAAAAAATGCTACGAGGATGAGATCTGCAATGAAATAGAATCGGCAGATCTGGCCTAGAAATCTTGTGCATTGAGAATGCTTTGTAAAATCATCCAATATTTGAAAATTATAGACATCTTTGCCAATCAGAAAAGTCGAAAATAAATTGTATTATTTTTTCACAATTATGAATATAATCATGTTTGAAATGTTTCTTAATACTTATTAATAATAATTTTATTTCTTTAAAAATCAAACATTTTTTTCGCTCTTTACTTTTTGCCAGGGGCCCGCTCTTCACTTCTTACCGGGGCCCGCTCATCCCTCTCGGCGGCCCTGACTATTATTATTAAATATTTATAATAAAAGCTACTGGCGATTATATAAGGGTCATTCCATTTCAAATCACTCAATTTTGGAGCAAAAAAAATTTTGGACCTCCGATTTGTCTGAAAATTTGTATATAGCTTCTGCGGGACGTAAATATAAGATATTTAAGGTCAAAAAATCTTCTTCTTTTTTTCTCAAAATGTTATTTTTTGCGATTTTACAGTGATTTGGTGTTTATTTATACAAATTTGCATTTTCTATCGTAAAGTATCAATGGAAAACATAATATTTTAATAGAAGGGACTCAAAATGTCATTATATGTCATTATAACAAGTTTCTTTGATTTAAAACAAGCTTTTGATCAAATTTTATAGTGTAGAAAACGTTAAAATACCGTTTTTTACATTTTTCTCCATTTCCAAAATACATCATAATCGATTTGGCTGAAAATTTGCCCACATATAGACAAAACATAGGACTTTTAGTGTTGAAAAAGATTTGAATTATATTACAATACCAAAAAAGCTACATGCAATATTATAGTCAAAAATATAGGCGTCTACTGTAAGTACAATTAACTCGAAAATATCGACCTCACGACAAAAACTGTTAAAAAGAAATTGTAATAATTGTAAATATGATTTATTTGGAACAATTTCAGTTCCTACCATTTTTGTCGAAAAGTTAAAAATGGCGGAGATATTTAGCAAAACAGGTTCTCCTTTAAAATCAAGATGGCGGCTAACGTAACGGAGGAATTCATTCGTGATTTTAAATTTAGGCTACTGTTGACTCCGCTAAAGATCAGAAAAATAAAATTTTGGGCAGCTCGGCATTCAAGGTCAAATGCTATCCCGACTGAACTAATATATACTTTTGAGTCTGATATTACTGCATGTAACTTTTTTGGTATTGTAATATAACTCAAATCCTTCTAACCACTTAAAGTCCTATCTTTTGGCTATATGTGGGCAAATTTTCAGCCAAATCGATATTGATGTATTTTGGGAATGGAGGAAAATGTAAAAAACGGTATTCTAACGTTTTTACACTTTAAAATTTGATCAAAAACTTGTTTTGATTCAAAGTAACTTGTTTTAAAGCCATATAATGAAATTTTTGAGTCCTTTCTATTAAATTATTATGTTTTTTATTGATACTTTACGACAGAAAATGCAAATTTGTTTAAATAAACACCAAATCACTGTAAAATCGCATAAAATAACATTTTGAGAAAAAAAGAAGAAGATTTTTTGATCTTAAATATCTTATTTTTACGTCCCGCAGAAGCTATATACCAATTTTCAGACAAATCGGAGATCCAAAATTTTTTGCCTGAGTGATTTGACATGGAATGTACCATAAATATTTCCTCAGACATGGGTATATGATTTTGGAGCCTTTTATTCGCGACCATCGCTTACAACCTGGAAATTTGCATCTTAGAAGCGAAGTATTCAGTCATGTTCTGGTAAATAATTTATTCCATCCAAATGTAATTCAGTAATTGGTGTCAATTCGAAATTTTGTGAGATGGAAGAATATAATGAACTTGGGGAATAGGGGAATTATTATCCAGTGAGGTTGAAGGACCGCCTCTCTTTCTTGGCACTTTCTCGGCCAAAATTAAAGTTTGTGCATTATTAACACATAAATGCAGTAAGTCTAAAGTAGTAGCTTTTTTAGATAACCCAAATTGGGTAGCTTCATTTTTGTAATATAACCAGGATAAAGCTATAAGCATCATGAGGGTCCACTTCTTTGAGAAAATGAAAGTTCTATATAATAGTCCAGGGCGCATCTGTTTTGAGATGGACGTTGAGAGGTGACTCAATTTTTTTTGCAGAAATTGCTTGAAAATAACTCAAATAATAATAATGACTAAAACTACTTTTATGAAAATGAAAAGTGGTCAAAGAATGGTCAAGTGCTATGTTTGGTCCGTACTTTTGTATAGTGCAAAAGTGTGGACGCTAAAAGTATCGATCATGAACAGAATTGAAGCTTTGGAAATGTGGATTCATAGACGGATGCTGAAGATACCCTGGACAGCCAGAAAAACTAATGAAGAAGTACTAAGTACTCCCACTCAAAATGGTCCGGAACATTGTTTAAATAATCAAAATGTCAAAATATGAAGGAAAAATTCGGTTTTTTTATTGGTTTTTTGATTATAACTTTAAAACTATTCATTTTTGGGAAAAGTTGTACTGACATAAAAGTTGCGTGATTAAATTTCCTACAATACAGAATTGGTTAAAAATTTAAAAAATAGCCACCCTTGTTGCAAAATAGCAATAATTGCGAAAAAATCCATACAAAAATAAGTATTCGCATTTTACGTTTTCCAACCATTTATGCTACACTTAGGACCTTCATATTTTACTCAGAAAAACTTTATGATATAGTAAAACAACACTGTAAATTTTATTAAGATCGGTTTAACAGATTTTGCAAAATAAATTTTGCAATCCAGCTTTCGCAAAAAAATTCATTTTTTTTTAAATGTTGTATAATATATTATTTTCTTACTCTATATTTTGTTGTATTTTAATAGTTAAATTCCACAAAAATCAAACTAATTTTATTATTGTTTGTGAAATATTGTTTAAACAATTGCATATGTTTAAAAATAATAAACTTTTATTCTCTAAGTTAAAATATATGAACAAAGAAAGTTTTTGCTAAAAAAAGTGCTATTTCAAAAGATAGAGTATGTGTTTTTATTTTGCAATAAGCAAATTTATTTATTTATATCGAAATGTAATAAAAATTAAAATGTATCAATCATTATCAAAGGTCATTGGAATGCCCAATCAGAGCAAACTATCCGCTGTCCTGCGCGTAGGACCAATAATTAATGTTTATTTAAAAAAATTCCTGATGCCGTGGTAGTTAATCTATTTTAATTTCAAAAATTGCAGATGATAGGTACGGTCCACTTCTATAAGCAAAAAAAAATTCAACTTGGTATCTGCTTTATTTTCAGTCCTGTAACATTTTGAAAAAATGAATTTTTTTTGCGAAAGCTGGATTGCAAAATTTATTTTGCAAACTCTATTACACCGATCTTAATGAAATTTACAGTGCTATTTTACTGTATCATAAAGTTTTTCTGGGTGAAATATGAAGGTTCTATGTGTAGCATAAATGGTTGAAAAACGTAAAATGCGAATACTTGTTTGTGTATGTTTTTTTTTCGCAATTATTGCTATTTTGCAACAAGGGTGACGATTTTTTAAATTTTTAACCAACTCTATGTTGTAGGAAATTTAATTATGCAACTTTTATGTCAGTTCAACTTTTCTCGGAAAGGAATACTTTTAAAGTTATAATAAAAAAACGAAGAAAAAAATCAAATTTTTCCTTTATTTTTTGACATTTTGAATATTTTAACAATGTTCCGGACCTTTTTGAGAGGGAGGATAACCCAAATATTATTATTTGAGTTATTTTTAAGCAATTTCTGCAAAAAAATTTGAGTCACCTCTCAACGTCCAAATGTACTAATATTTTTACAGATGCGCCCTGGTCTATAAATAGTTATCAGAAAATTTAATTTATGGACCCTTATTATACAGAGAGAGTCTGTAATTTGGAATAAATTCAATATCTCAAATACTACTTGTTTTTTTGAAAAATGCTCAGACCCGTCAATTAGTATGTATTTCAAATTGTCCTTTTTGACATACAGTAATAATGTATACTTCTTCTTCACGTGCCATATCAGAATTATCCGACGTTGGCGATCACCATTGCGAAGGCTTCTCGATCTTCTGCAATATGGAATAATTGTCCAGCATTTGGTATCTGAGTCCATTCTCGAATGGTTTTTAACCAAGAAACTTGTTTTCTTCCTACACCTCTACGGCCCTCTATTTTGCCTTTAAGGATCAGTTGTAATATTTTATATCGACTTCCCCTCACTATATGTCCTTGATAAGACATTTTTCGATGTTTAACAGTCTTTAGCAGTTCTCTATCTTTGTTGACCTTCCTTAGTACTTCTTCATTAGTTTTTCTTGCTGTCCAGGGTATCTTCAGCATCCGTCTATGAATCCACATTTCCAAAGCTTCAATTCTGTTCATGATCGATACTTTTAGGGTCCACACTTCTGCACTATACAAAAGTACGGACCAAACATAGCACTTGACCATTCTTTGACCATTTTTCATTTTCATAAAAGTAGTTTTAGTCATTATTATTCTACTAGACCTGGATCCCGCGTAAGAAAAAAAAGTTGATTAATAGCAAGCTGAAAATTTGTTAATAGCTTAACGGTGTCTAGTCGGACAAACATTGATGTTGGGCATTTTAACGAGTCCGACACGTAGAACATGTCACATCACAGGAACTATGTTGGTGATGAATAGCAGTCTGATTTTTGCATGAGAATTTAATGAAAGGTTAAAAAAGCAATTGGAAGTTCTGTCGGACAAAATGAATGGGAAATTTTCCTAGTCGGACATTCTAAACATGTAAGATGTAGACAAAAATGTTGGTGATAAATAGCAAGCTAATTTTGATTTGTTTATGTACAAATTATATTTTGTAACGCAAAAAGTTATATGTCGGACAAAAAGTTTGGGCAAATCGAAGGAAATAAATAAAAAACATTTTTCCAGAATGACTTAGTCACATATTGATAAAGCTATTTTAGTTGTATATTATTATTTATATTCACATATTTGCATGTGCATATACATATATACATGCACACTCCAAAAACAGTGAGGTAAGTATCAATGCATGTATATATTGCAAAACAATTATTTTTTTGGGTGGAGTTTATTCTAGATATTCTCAAAATGACAATAAAAAATGTTAAAGAACATGTGAAAGCAATCTCTTAGGGTTTTCTAATTAGGCGCATCATAAAAGTACGGAAAATTTCCTACAAAAAACGTTGTATACATTTTTTTCCATACTCAAATCTTAACCCTGTAAACGACACTAAAAAATGTGAAGAGTCTAAAACTTCGGTGCTTATAAGAATAGACGTAAATATGACACATTATGCTTGGAAGTATGTATTAAGCGTCGTTTAAACACAACGACAAGTCACAGCAACTAGTTGTGATGACAAGTTGAAACGCTGTTTAGACGCTGCGATTCAATGCGATACCACCTTCAACCCAACTCCAACTTTGATAAGTGGTGCGATGCACCGTTTACACACAATGATAAGTTGCAACAACTCGATTGACCTTGATAAGTTGTTTGATTTATCGCTGTGTTTAAACGATCCTTTAGAAGGCTGTATTTGTCAGTGTGACACTTTGTGCAAGTACATGGTCTCTGAGTTTCTGTTTGCCACGTGTGTGTTGGAAATTAAAATTTATATTAACTATGGAGTGTTTTTGTGTCTATTTTTGAGTGTCAACAGTTTAAATTTTAAGTCGCCAAATCAAAAGTGAAACCATTCAACGGAACATTTTTGAGTAATTTTCGAACATTTTACAAAGTTAGTAAAATACTTGATCATCAATTCAATGAGGATCCGTTGCCAGATAATTGTGAAAGTTCTATTGAAGATCATTCTTCGTGCTATAATGCTTTGCTTGATTGAAAAGGGGTACCTAAATAAACTATTACTAAAATTGTATAACGTAATTTTTCTCAACTTTCTACAAATGAAATAATAATGTAATTAATATGTCACATGGCAAGAAATAATTTGCTGCCAAAATAAATCGATTAGTTTAAATTTGAAGTTACGATTGCAATTTATTATGAATTATTGTCAAAAGTGACAGTTTTTCTTAAATGGAAATGTATTCATAGACATAAGGGTAGACAGGGAATACAGTGCAAAAAGCCGATAGGTGGTCTATCTATCTCTTTTAACCAAGCGATCCCGCGCATGTGGCAGACAAAGATAGCTAGACCACTCAATCCATGATATAATTTGCCTGATCTACTATAAATGTCTTACAGTGAGGTATCTACATGATGTTGACATAAATCGAAAGATATCGATTGCAATTGATTGCAGGTACTTTTGACATAGAATAATCACCCTTTATTGATATTTCAAAAATTATTTTTTTAAATTGTCCGACTACAAAATCTACCCCCTATTTTTTTCCAACAGTCATTCTTGGTAAGGAATAACTTACTTAATTAAATTTCGTCTTTGTCGGAAAGCTATTTATCACCAGCATTTTTGTCTATATCTTACATGTTTAGAATGTCCGACTACGAAAACTTCCCATTAATTTTGTCGGACAGAACTTCCAATTGCTTTTTTAACCTTTCATTAAACTCTCATGCAAAAATCAGACTGCTATTCATCACCAACATAATTCCTGTGATGTGACATGTTCTACGTGTCGGACTCGTTAAAATGCCCAACATTTTTGTCGGACAAACATTTTCGCATATATTACATAACGTTGGCTATCGAATAAACTTAAAAACAACTTGCTATTTTTCACAATCATAAACTTGTCAGGACGACACCTTTATCATGCTCCACAGTTAAAACTTCCCCTGTTCCAGTGTTCCCGTGCATCAAAGTTTGTCCGACTAGACACCGTTAAGCTATTAACAAATTTTCAGCTTGCTATTAATCAACTTTTCTTTCTTACGCGGGATCCAGGTCTATACGTTTTACCTTTATATGTGTAGTATATGTGGTCCGAATTATATGCTTCTATCATTAAATGCACAATTCTTATAATATTTGCACGGATCTGCCGCACTAAGGGATCTTAAAATCACAAGGACTGAGTTGGGACATATCCAAAGGATCAGTGGCGTAACCAGGGAGGTTTGGGGGTTATAACCTCCCCTTCCTCCATTGTGATGTACTTTGAGCTCTATACGCTTAACACCATTATCATTCCATACCCCCAGAGACCCTCCAGTAGTTGTAAACCCCTCCCCCTTTTAGGGTCATCCTGGTTACTGCGTTGCAAAGGATGCCAAATACGAAAAGGAGAATAGCAACGGGAGAAATAGGTCAAAAGAAGAAAAAGTATAGGCCAAAAACCAGGTGGAAGAAAGTTGTTGAAATTTGAAAAAGGCATAGAAGAACTTAAAAAAATCTCAAATTGGAAAAATAAAGCAGCAAATAGGAAAGAATGGAAAAGAATCGTAAACCAAACCATAGATCAGATATCTACAGTACATATTATACAGGGTGTTTCATTAATAATTGTCCATATAGTAACTGGAGAAACTTTAGCACAAAATACGAAGATTTAACCTAAAACACTTAAATAAAATGTGGTTCCTTACTGAGTTACAGGGTGTTTTATCTAAAAATTTAAAAATTATTTTTGCTCAGCATTTTAAAACTATTCGACGTATCCTTTTCATACTTGGCAGGAAGTATAGATACTGGACAAACTACTAAATTATGTTAAACAAACGTTTCGGCTATTACCAGAGGCGCACGACGTAGGAAATTGAATGGTTTACCCTTTCCAAATTCTACGCTACTGGAAAAATTGCTATTTTAGTTCAATTTTTGGATTCTCCAATACTTTCTATGAAAATAATATACTCTTCATTCGTAACGATAAAGTCATTAGTTTTCGAGAACTTTGAAGTTAAAAATGAAACGACACGGATATTTTGATTAATGTATTGTGTCGCTTCATTTTTAATTTCAAATATCCCGAAAACTAATCATTTTATCGTTACGAATGAAGAGTGGGTCAATAATATACGATATGTGGATGACTCAGTCTTAATAGCAGACAATATAGAAGACCTCCAAAACCTTCTTAATAAAATTGAAGAGCATAGCGAGAACATGGGACTTGGCATCAACATAAAAAAGACGAAGTTCCTTATAATCAGCCGTCAATTATGTCAACATCAAAATGCAAGACTATCATATAACAACCAAGATGTAGAGCGTGTAAGAAAGTTTAAGTACCTGGGAACCTGGCTATGTGAAGACTGGATGTCGGATATGGAAATTAAATGTCGGATAGAAAGGGCCAGAAGTGCATTGATGAAATTCAGAAACGTCTTTACGAACTCTGACTTTGACCTAAACCTAAGACTAAGATTCACAAAATGCTATATATGGTCGGTGCTCCTGTATGGCATGGAAGGATGGACTTTAAAAATAAGCACAATGAATATGCTAGAGGCATTTGAGATGTGGATCTATCGACGAATCCTTAAAGCTCCCTGGACCGCAAGAATAACAAATGAAGAAATCCTGAGAAGAATTGGTACAGAACGACAACTGCTATGCACAATTAAACAGAGAAAAACGGCATACCTGGGACAACTAATTAGAAATGAAAGGTACCAGTTTCTGTAAACCTTAATTGAAGGAAAGATCGAAGGAAGAAGGGGAGCGGGCAGGAAGAAAATGTCATGGCTTCGTAATGTCAAACAATGGACAGGACTAAAAAACATAGGAGACCTAATACATACTGCAAGGGATAGAGAAAAATGGTCAAACGTGATCGCGAACATCCATTAGTGGATTGCATAAGAAGAAGAAGAAGAAGAAGAATGAAGAGTATATTATTTACATAAAAAGTATTTGAAAATCAAAAAATTACACTAAAATAGCAATTTCGTCAGTGGCGTAGAGTTTGGGAAGGGTCAACCAGCCACTATCCCCTCGGGGATACGCTTCGGGTAGTAGCTAGAAACGTTTATTTATCTTAATTTAGTAGGGTGTAAAGTACCTACACTTTCTGCCAAGTATGATAAGGATACCCCAAATAGTTTTAAAGTACTGATTACAAATAATTTCTAATTATAATCATATGAATCATATCATAAATAATTAATCAAAATAACTATGCCGTTTCATATTTAACTTCAAATATCTCGAAAACTAATGACTTTATCGTTACCAATGAAAAGTATATTGTTTACGTAGAAAGTATCGAAGACTCTGAAAATGGCATTAAAATATTAATTCCTCCATAGGCGTAGAATTTGAGAAGGGTCAACCATTCACCATTCCCTGTCGTACGCTTCTGGTAGTAGCTAGAAACGTTTGTTTATCATAATTTAGTAGGTAGTATGGTATAGTTAGACCCAAACCCAGACATCCAAAGTGAAAGTTATACTCCAACACCAAATTGTTCTATATGGTCCACATAATGTTCAGAAAAAAGTCACACGATTTTGAGCGTCGGGTTTGGGGGGGGAGAGGGGGGAGAAATTTGCAAATTCGTAGTTTTTCACGTTTTTCGTCAATATTTCTAAAACTAAGCGGTTTAGCATGAACAACCTTCTACACAAAATTGTTCTACATTAAATTTGAAATAAAAAAGGCCCTATGCATAACCCTTCTAAAATGAACGGTTCCAAAGTTACGGAGGTAGTATAGTATAATTGGTCCAAAAAAAGGCCTAACCCAGACATCCAAAGTAAAAGTTTTCCTTGTACACCAAATTGTTATATATTGGTCCACATATTGTTCAGTAAAAAGTTACACCATTTTGAGAATCCGGTTTGGGGGGGAGATGGGGGAGAAGTCGGTAAATTAGTAGTTTTTTTACGTTTTTCGTCAATGTTTCTAAAACTATATTTTAGCGTAAGGAATGTTCTATAGAAAAATGTTCTACATAAAATGTTAAACAAAAAAGCTTCTATACATAATTGTTATAAAATCAACGGTTCCAAAGTTACGGAGGGTGAAAAGTGGAGGTTTTCGATACTTTTTATATCTACCGATTTCTCCCCCCTCTCCCCCCCAAACCCGACGCTCAAAATGGTGTGACTTTTTTCTGAACATTATGTGGACCATATAGAACAATTTGGTGTTGGAGGATAACTTTCACTTTGGATGTCTGGGTTTTTGGTATAGTTATATCATAAATATTGCCCAAAAAATATAAAAAGTATCGAAAACCTCGATTTTTCACCCTACGTAACTCTGGAACCGTTGATTTTATAACAATTATGTATCCAACATTTTTTGTTTTAAATTTCATGTGGAACATTTTTGTATATAACATTGTTTACGCTAAAGCATAGTTTTAGAAATATTGACGAAAAACGTAAAAAAACTACTAATTTACTGGCTTCTCTCCCATCTCCCTCCCAAACCGGACGCTTAAAATGGTGTAACTTTTTACTGAACAATATGTGGACCATATAGACCATTTTGGTGTTGGAGGAAAACTTTTACTTTGGATGTTTGGGTTAGGCCTTTTTTTGGACCAGTTATACTATACTACCTCCGTAACTTTGGAACCATTGATTTTAGAAAGATTATGCATAGGGCTTTTTTTATTTCAAATTTAATGTAGAACAATTTTGTATAAAGGGTTGTTCATGCTAAACCGCATAGTTTTAGAAATATTGGCGAAAAACTTAAAAAACTACGAATTTACCGATTTCTCCCCCTCCCCCCCCCCCCAAATCCGACGCTCAAAATGTTGTGACTTTTTTCTGGACATTGTGTGGACCATATAGAACAATTTGGTGTTGAAGGATAACTTTCACTTTGGATGTCTGGGTTATGCCATCTTTTGGATCAACTATACTATACTAAGGGTGATAGTTTAAAATGTTGAGGAAAAATAGTTTTTAAATTTATAGATAAAACACCCTGTAACTCAGTAAGGAACCACATTTTATTTAAGTGTTTTAGGTTAAATCTTCGTATTTTGTGCTAAGGTTTTTCCAGTTACTACAGAGGCGTGCGGGCCATGGAAGCGGGGAAAGCGCCGCTTCCCTATACCTACTTCGATATAAGAAAATATATCTATTATTAATTAATACCTATTTAATAACAAAATTTTTTCCCTAATCCAAGTAATCTACATATTACCTAGGCATACGCATTGAAAAATATTAAAAATTAATCGCGTACGAACGAAATCAATATGCACACAATTCAACTTACATATTCGGTCCACTCCTGACAGAAGCGCATCTCAAAATCGCCGCTTGTCAAGCAGTTGTCCGGTGAAAAAATTGGTCAGGGTTCAATGACTGCAACCCATTAGTCGCGCAAATTTTGGTACTCTGGAAGCGCTCGTCCTAGCGCATCCTAGCGCCTTCCTACTGTTACTGCTGCAGCGGTGGTTAGGTACGTACATGTACATGTACATTCGCTTAAAGAATATGTATTTCGATTTAAATTTTTTGCAGATATTTTTCCTTTTACTGATCTTTTATTTGACATTTTACAGATGAAGTCAAATGACATTGCATTTTGTATAAGACAAATTGATGACTTTATTAATACGATAATTAAAAAACGAGAGCAGTTTAAAAATATTTGGGATAAAACTGAAAATATGGGGTTTGAACATGAAAGAAAAATAATAAAGATTGATAATGTCGGCAACAGAGAGACCTTTTGATAATATTCTATAACAAATTAATTCTAACTTTCAAAATTTTAACGATTTAAAATTTGTAGAATTATATAATAATCTTAATATTTCTAATTATAATTCATCAAAATTTCCCACAGAGGAATTTACTTCACTACGATTAAATAATGAAAATCTTTTGATATCCCAGCTTTGCATTCTCAGTTAAGTGTCGTTTATGAAACAACTGACAGTAGTGATAAAGAAATACCCAGAAATCTGGGTATTTCTTTATAACTACTGGTTTAAACAAGTCACTGTGTGAAGTGGTCAAGTTGTGTGAAGTAGTAGGTACCTACTAACTATCCCAGCCACAACTGCATCAGTTGAACGAAGTTTTTCATTATTAAAATGCATTAAAAGTTTCAAATTAAGAGTTTAAAAGAAATTCAACAAGCGAAATTTAGCCCTATTATCCATTGTAAAAGACTGCATTCAAAAATTATCAGAAGTTGATAGGAGAATAGACCTTAAGTATAAATAAGTGTCATATTGTTGAAAGTTGTGTGTTGTGGAAAATGCCTCGGAATATAATTTTTTTTAAATAGAACTCTTGTTTAGGAAAAATGCCCGGCGCGAGGACTCAAGGCCCGAGCTAGGTCACTAGTCACTAGAAATAGCGGGAATAGAGTCCCTCACGCATTGATCGGGGTAGGATTTAGTGTGTAAGTCCTTGTACCCAGGACGTCTCACATAAGCACTTTGCTGATAGAGAGCCCCTATATAGCGCATCAGAGTGTTATCAGGTGGGAAGTGGCTCGACCCTCGACCCTTAAGAAAATATTTTTATATCCTTATTGAATCGCTTCCCCTTACGAAAAAGTCACCGCACGCCACTTCGCCACTGAGTTACTATATGGACAATTATTAGTGAAACACCCTATATAAGCAAGTGTCTTATTATGTAAAATTTGCAAGATTTACCGGTACATCATCTACGTTGTTTTACAATTATGTTAACATCAATTTTATATATTTTAGAAAAGTCTGCCATCTTTTCGAGACACTCTTGATCGCACATGTTTCTTGAACAGTTATATATACGCGCTTCTTTTCGCGTCGTTATCGCATCAGGCACTCGCATCCAAAAGTATTCGCGACGGACAACTCGTGCCTTTCCTGCCAGGAGCCCAGAAATTGAAAGGGCAGTGTCAAACTCTAATTATAGAGCAAAAATGTTTCTCTACCGAAAGGAATTATTCTTACATAGTGTGCCCTCTATATGTGATACATATAACCGTGTATGTGTTTCTAGAGAGATTTCTGTAAAATCATTTATTGACTCTAATATGTGTACATGGTACACAATAGTGATGTTGATTATAGTTACTTTCGAGTATTCATTACAAATCGTTACTTTTGTATAAAGTAATCATTTACAACATTCGTTACTTTGATTACCAGTGGCGTAACTAACGCCAATGCAACCAATGCGGTGCATTGGGGCGCAGGCCTTAGGGGGGCGCAAAAAACTGATATTCTGGAAAAATTTTAGCTAAAAAATATGTTGAAGCAAAACTCCCTGTAGCTTCCCGAAAATAAAAAATGTAAAAAAATATTCGTGCTATTTTATTCCGTTCAGTCACAACAGAATGTTGGTGATTTTTTTGTTTACTATTATCGTTATCTTATCTCCTCAGCGCGACGATGCACATCTGTGTTTATGGCTTTCTCATCACAACTGCTTTTGTTTATTTATCGTTGTTAGCTACAAAGATATTCAGGTAAAATATTTTAGTATTATTTTAGTAACTAGGACAACGTGTCCCTGTCATGTGTCAGTCCAACAAAAATAATTTTGACTTCGAACAAGAACAATGAAGTTGCAGAAGCAAATGCTCTTATAAAGCAAATGTCTTCATTTGATTTTGTTTTAATGTTAGTTTTTAAAAGTCGAATTTTAGAAAGAATCCAGATTACATCGAAAACCCTACAGAGACCCGATGTTAATCTAGATGATGCAAAGAATCTCCTTCAGAAGTGTTTAAAGACTGTGAGCGAACTGCGAGGGAGAATTCGACGATGTCCTGGATCAAGCCAGAAAGTTAGCTGCGAAGTGGAATATTGATTCCTCAATGACCTCCAAACGCAAAAGAAAAGTAAAGACTTTTTTGACAAACTTTCTAGTGACTATGAGTTTAGTGATCCTGTGCATTGCTTTAAAGTTAAGGTATTTTTGAGAGCCGTTGATATTCTTATTTCACAGTTAAACGAAAGTTTTAAATATATGGTATGTATAACTGACACGTTCAGTTTTTTAAACCAAGATAATTTATTACATTTTTCTGACAAACAACTTGTAAAGTCAGCCTCTGAGTTTTGTAAAAAATATGAATCTGATGTGACTCATGCTTTGACCAATGAAGTAATTTGCTTTAGAAATGTAGTCAAAGACGATATCAAAAGTAATAAAATAAGCAAAATCAGCCACTTGGCTGATTATCTATTGATTAGGAATAAATTTATTGCGTCAAGTGTCCCAAACGTAAGTTTTTAGTACAGCATTAATAATGTTTCTTACATTACCCGTAACTGTTGCAAGTAGTGAAAGAACTTTTTCTAAACTAAAAATAATAAAGAACTACTTAAGGAACTCTATGTCCAATACTAGACTGTGTGATCTTAGTGTAATTAGTATTGAACATGAAAGAGCTCGGTCTTTAGATGTAGAAAAGTTGGCAAAACTGTTCCTAGAAACAAAGAGCCGCATGGGCTTTGTCAGGGAATAGGAATTAACGTACATTGTTGTTCCTATGAGCTGTAGGTAGGTTTGACTGTAAGAATGCATCATCTGGTAAAATTAATCAAAGCTTGAGAAACGGAACATAAACATTATATTGTTGCTCGCTATATCATGTATACGATACTGTATAGGGCACTGAATAAATAAAAAATGTTGAGTAAAGTAAGTAGTGTATATTTTATCGTCCTAAAAAGTACATTAATTAATTGTAAGTATATAATGTGATCCTTACTTCAGTTATATTATTGGTATTTTAAAATGTTCAGTAACTTAAAGGGCCATCCTAGTGTAAAAATACGAATTTCGTACTTTTACACTAAGATAGCCCCTTAATTTTACATTCAATTAATTTTTTGAATAATAACTTTTTAATAATTAACTTACTGTTATATTTCTTTGTATAATCTTTCGTCGTTGAAATGTCGTTGTTAGTTTCGTTGGAGGTTGGTGGGGGGGGGGGGGTGGAGAATAAGTCTGGGAATAGGGGCGCAGGTCAGACTAGTTACGCCACTGTTGATTACTATGATTACTTTTGTATTTGAGTACCGGTAGTCATATCGAAAAATCGTATTTCGCAGTAGGTAGGTATTTTGTATAAATTAATCATTTACAGTATTCGTTACTTTGATTACTATGATTAATACTTTTGTATTTGAGTAGGGGAGAGTAGGGTAAAGTGGAATAGCTAAACTTTGAAATTAAATAAATTTTACAATTTTCGAAATAGAATTTTGTAAAAAACATATCTTATTACAGTAATGTTTAAGATCAATATGTCGAAATATAAATTAAATGGAGCCAGTAAATTTTTTGCAATGCGAGGGTTTGTCAGGCATTGTCTTTTTTTCACTTTGCCCCGCATGGCTGGGTAAAGTGAAATAGTCTAGAGTACGATTTGAAATCGGCCTAGCTTCTTACTTGGCGCTTCTTCCTAATTTTTTTCGGATTTCATCCTCCGATTTAACATAGCAACAGATATTCCGTGTTGCATAGCAACTTGATTTTGGCAAAGGATGCCCGTTCGCAAAGATCTGATTCCAGATGTCATTGACTCCACAGACTATCGTTGTTGGCCGTTTTTCGTTTATAATTTCGCATTTTACACCTGAAAATACAGATATTCCTTGTTAATGGTGGCAATCAAGTATAATTACATGTGGGACAAAGTGAAACGATATTTCACTTTGCCCCATCTATTAACATTTCACATTGCCCCAAATGGATTTAAAAGCAAACATGTCCAGTAAAATTTTTTAACCCTATCCTAACAATCTATATTTTATATAAAAGAATGTTAGTATGATTGCTTTTGTGTGTTGCTTTCAGAAATATGTTTAGTTAAATAAGATAAAAGAATTATCAATTACACATACCTACAGATTTTACAAACAGTCGCCCAAGAATGTATAAACAGTGATATTTTCAATAATATCGACAAACAACCGGTACAAAATGGTCGATAAGCACGTACTACTTCTAAATATCGATTGGATTGTAAACAGTGATGACTTCGTTTGCGGAAGAATTTGAAAACGAGCTATTTCGCTTTACCCCACTATTTCACTTTACCCTTCCCTCCCCTACCGGTAATCATATCCAGAATCGTATTTCTCAGTAGGTAGGTATTTTGTATAGGTATTCCGATATAACAACGACCTTCGCCGATCTATTTAAGAGATAAAAATAATTTGATTACTATGATTACTTTTGTTACTTTTTTATTTGAGTACCTGTAATCATATCGAGAATCGTATTTCTCAGTAGGTAAGTATTTTGTATAGATATTCCGATATAACAACGACCTTCACCGATCTGTTTAAGGGATAAAAGTGATTTGATTACTATGATTACTTTTGCTACTTTTGTATTTGAGTACCGGTAATCATATCGAGAATCATATTTTTCAGTAGGTAGGTCTGTATAGGTATTCCTATATAACAACGACCTTCACCAATCTGTTTAAGAGATAAAAATGATTTGATTACTATGATAACTTTTGTATTTGAGTACCGGAATCAAAGTAGATACAATAGTCGTTACTCGCTCTGATATACGATTGGTACGAAGTAACGAAGTAATCAGAGAAATCAAAGTAGATACAATAGTCGTTACTCGCTCTAATACGATTGGTACGAAGGAATCAGAGTAATCAAAGTAGATACAATACTCGTTACTCGCTCTGATACGATTGGTACGAAGTAATGAAGTAATCAGAGTAATCAAAGTAACGATTTGCCTGTCTGTATAGTAATCGTTACTTTCGGTATTCGTAAGTAACGAGTACTTTGTAACGAATAATTACTTTTTCAACATCACTAGTACACAATAAACGGCACTTGTAAATAAATTCGTGTAAAACAGCATTTTGTGTAATCTGTCCAAATATGACTGTCTTTAAATTTTATGTCAGTATTCGTCAATTTTGTCATTGTTAGAAATACCATCCCCATCAAACAGAAAAATTTGTATGCGTTATTCCATCTATATGTGGCAAATATAAGATTGTATTGTTTCCGGTCTCGTTGCCGATTTTGTCTCTTTTTCTTTCTGTTTTCCAGATAGTTCCGGGTTCAATCTTTTTGGCTAAAAGGAAATGAGGTGCAATTTTTATGCTGGCAACTGGGGGAAGGGAAAACACGACGGAAATTCTTTAACAGAAGAAATGAACTGAAAATCTTTGGGTTTAAATGTCATTTTTTCTATGGAAATATTGGCTGAGCTACTCACTATTTTCTATTCACTAAAAAACAGGCAAAAGTAGAAGATAAACTATCTGTCCCAATTAAAGCTGGCAATGGAATAAGACAGGGGGATTCCCTGAGTCCTTATTGTTCAACTTAATCATGGATAAAATAATTTAAAAAGGTAAGATCATATAAAAAGGATACAAAATGGAAGAAAAACAACTTAAAATAATCTGCTATGCAGACGATGCAACACTAATTTTTAAGTGAAGATGATTTATCTGCAACGTGTGCTTTTATATCTGCAACCAATTTAATATAACCGCCAGAAAATTTAGAATGTGAATTTCCCCAAAAATGATCAACTGCATGGTTATAACAGCAAATCCAATAAGATATAAATTAGAGCTGGAGGGTTAGAAAATAGAAAAAATGATAGAGTTTAACTATTTAGGCATCAAACTATCCGGCATCAAAGTACGGATAGCTTGAAAGAGAAGTGGAAGATCAAGTAAATAGAGCAAACAGTGCCGCAGGTTGGCTGAATGAAACAATATGAAGAAAGAAAAATAGTAAAAGATTGCTAAAAATAGCAGAGATCAAAACCCTTCGAAAAATCGATGTTAAGACACTACAACTAAGACAGGAGCAGATGTAAGGTGCACACTAAGATAGATGCAAGGTGGAGAACAATAATAATTTGGTAAGAAACAGAAGAGTAGAATGGAATGACCACGTAAGCCGAATGACAACTAGAGAGGATCTCTAGTTGTCATTCGGCTTATATATGAACTAAGGACGGCAAGAGATGGTTCCCCAATAGGAAGACGATAAGTGGGTAGACCACGAAAACGACGGAACAACAACTTACTTGAGGCACATTGAAAAACAGACAGAATCAGGTCTATACAAAAGCAAGAAAAGGAAGAAGAAACATACGACTTAGGGATTTCGGGCAGATAGAGCATTTATTGTGACATAAATAATTGAAAATAAGATGGCTTATCAAAAAGTGCATGTGGTTTGGTTTATATCGACTTAAAATGACATACGACAAGCATTGCTTAGTAAAAATTTAAGTAGCTCTAGACGTCATATGTCATCTCAATAATTGCATGATGTTTTACTAAGATCAGTTTTGCTTGGATTGGGAAATTTTTTGTATTCGACAAATTAGTAACCCCAGCGCTATTTACAGGCGAATCCAGAGCGTAACAATGGAAGATCAATCTCCCAAATGTAATCAGAATCAGAGATAATAACAATCACAATATAATCACTTGTAAACATAATAATCCTATAGATTATAGATCGCAAGATTAGAATAGGTACTTATAAAAATTACAAAAAATGTTTACCTACCTACCTACCTACTCAATAACCATGTGGCCAGCAAGATCAACGAATTTAAACCACATCCTCCTCGTTACTTACGATAATTAATAATGTAATTAGTCATTGTGATATTTGTAATTACATATAGTGAGTTTTTGGTGTTAAAATAAAGTTAGTTAAACCACGTTGTGTTTCACTTAATCTCTGGACACACAGAAAAACGTCACATTACGTCTAGAGAAGCGCGTTCATAATAAATCAAAGGTATTTAGTCAGTCCTTCAAATGCGATATACTTCGGATATACTAAGAAAACTATTAGAAGAACTCTGAGAAGAAAAATCGAACTAAGAGAGATCAACCTAAATATGATGTATTATTACTTTTTACTGAACTAAAATCGAGATGTTAAATTAACGAGAATATCTAAATAAATTCTGGGGTGGAACCGTAGAAGGATATAGAAAAGGAAGACGACTAAGACTGAATAGAACAATAAAAGCAATTAAGTTAGAAATGGGGAGGAGAGACCAATGGAATTGAATACAGAGCAATTGGTTATTGACCGACGGCGTGGAACGTTTTAAATATAAACGCTTTTGTTCAATTAATTCTACGATATTTACAGTCCATTTTAGTTTTTTTCTCTACCTCTTTTCGGTATCTCAATTTTTTAAACATGAGACAGCATTAGTCTCGTGCTGTCCTCAGCATTATTCCACTTCACTACTGAATCAATGAATCGGTAAATCATAAATTGTAGATATTTCTACTATAATAATAACCATAATAACCACATAATAGCCACCGTTACTCCACTGATCCATCTTTCTAAAACTATCCTCATAGCATGTTCACCATAATTATTGAATAAGTCAGGTGACAAACCGCATCCTTGTCTAACCTTTCTCTCTGCTCTGAATTGGCTCGAGAATTTCTGATCTAAAACTTATAGTCGTACTCTTACCTTATTGGACTGTTACAGATTTTTAATAAGAAATGAGCTGAAGGTTTATGCAACTCACATAATCTAATGCATTCTGGTCAACAAAGCATATTATTATAGATACTTGAAATTCTCTCGATTTTTCAATGAGTTGTCTCAGGTTCAGGATTTGCTCACGTAAGCATACAGTATGGTGCAAATGTCTGGAATAAATTCGATATTTCGTAAACCGGCGACTTTAAGGAAAAATCTCGAAACAGGTCGATTTTTATTTTTAAATTACGATATTTTGGCACATATTTCATACGAGTGACGTCATGCATCTGGACGTGATGACGTAAGCTAGGATTTTTTTAAATGAGACTAGGGGTCCTGTGATAGCTCATTTGAAAGGGTATTTAATTCTGTATTTAGGAATATAAATATTAGCATAATTGTTTATACACAGTGTCCAAAAAAATGTTTTAATTAAGTTAATTGACAAAAAAAGAAAAATGTATGTACATTATTTAATTCAAAATACATTTTACTGCTGTCAGCAAACAGAGTAAAAATGTCTATTTGACAAATAAGCATTGCCTTTCGCTTAAATTAAATGTTTAAACTTCCAAGAGGCAAGTGGTTGGTGGGAGCTGGTTTGAACATTGAATCTAAGCGAAAAACAATGCTTATTTGTCAAATAAACGTTTTTTTTTTCTATTTTCTGACACTAGTCAAATGTATTTTGAAAATAATAACTCACATACATTCTTCTTTTTGAAGTTATACTTCTTTAGGCGCGATTGACAGTAAAATTTCATAATACTGCGCGCATGCGCACACAGACAGTATGGCGTTTAGTTGCTAAATCTTTCAAGTTATGTATAAATATATCAGTGCAAGAAAAGGTGTGAAAAGAATATATGTATTTAGTCGAGGCATTGAAGGATTGAAGTGTCGATTTTTTTGAAGTAAGAAGGATTTGAATGCAGATTGGTGCGTTGGATTCGTGAGAATGTAAGGAAATTTTGTGAACTAATGTAATGATAAGAAATCTCAAATTGCATTTGTGCATAAGAAAAATGCATTTCAAAAGTGCATTTTGAAATAGGCAATTTTTATGTGCAGGTACCTACACGCTTTTGTGTTTTACTAATGTTTTGTATAAATGTACCTATTTACGAATGTTTCTTCTAAAATTTAGGAATATATTAATTATTTTATAATACATTTAAGTATGTAGTAATTTTCTTTACAATTTTTACTTATGTATTTGTTTTTTTACACCTAATATCGCTCGTGCCTAGCAAGTGTCTGCGTAAGCTAGCGGTATGTGCATCTAGTTACGGACGTGTTAGTACATACTTGGTTCGATTCCCCATAAGCAAAATTTTTTTGTTTATTATTAATGGTTATTGACATCTTAGGCCGTCCGCACATGAGTCGATCAAAAACAGGTCTCGAGGTTCGCGCGTCTTGCTCGTCTTGTAGGAACCCTGCAGCACAAGCGATTGCTCTCCGCACACTAGTCGATTCACTTTGCTCACATCTTTTTTATTTATCAACCCAAACGACTATTTAGATCTGTAAAAAGTACGGTATTGTTACATTTTTAGTATCATTTGTATACAATGAGCATTATACAATTGAGGGTTTTATTTCCCCAAAGAATTTTATAATAAACACCTAGAAACAAAAGTTCAATGTTTTCAGAATTTTATATTACAAACAATATATTTCCACAAAGTTAGTAGGTAGTACTACAATCAATGAACTTAACATGCACCGATCTTTAAATAAAAGTAAAATTTCATTCAGCGCAAAAAAACAACAAAAAACGAAGGAAACAAATAAAATAAACTACCTATTACGACTAAAAACGTGCGTCTCACTCGAACTTTCTCGTGCACTACGGATCGCAAGAGACGAGAGTCGTACAAGACGAGGAGATTTTGCAATCGTAAACGCCTCGTGTACGGAGCCCAATGCCACAACGAAGGAACTTGAGTGGTAGGGAGAAATCTACGCGATTTGAATCGAGCCGAGTGCTTCGAGCGTCGCTCCATGTGCGGACGGGCTTAGACTATTATATGGACTTAAAAATGATTAAAAATAATTAAAATAATTTATGGGGATGTTGCCCAACTATTTGCCGAGTTGCAAATTTATAATAATAGCCTATTTCAAAATGCACTTTTGAAATGTATTTTTCTTATACGCAAAGCAATTTCAGATTTCTTATTCATTACATTAGTTCACAAAATTTCCTGACATTCTCACGAATCCAACGCACCAAACTACATTAAAATCCGTCTTACTGCGCCAAAAATCGACAGTAAGGCCTTTTGTGCTTCAATGCCTCGACTAATTAATGTTTTTAGTAAATATATTTATTATAATTTTTGTGTCTTTGGATTTGTCTTCCTCAGGAGTAAGATGAGTATTATTAAAACATTTTATTGTATATTTATTATACTTCACCTTGTCTATTTGTTACCGTGAATTGTAATTAGGTACGTCTGAACCTATATAGACACAGTCCTCGTAGCGTATTTGGTATAGCATTCGGCCAGAGATCGAGAGGTCTTGAGTTCGAGTCCGGAGCAATCCTATACTATTTTTTAATTTTTTTGAAAGCGGTATTACGTAATTATAAAGTTTTCAAATGAGAATATTTGTAATTAGAACGTTAAAAGGTACACATGTGCACACATGTTGTAGGTACACATCTACAACATAGGAAAAAATATGTAGTTTCATTTTGTTATAAATAAATTAATTTATTATAACAAAACTAAAGCATATGGTAATGCGTTATTTAAGTGTCTTATTAGTTTTGTGTTTAAAAAAATTAAAACAAACTGTTTAAAGTATATTTATTTTTAAGAAATCATATAATAGAAGTATAACTTCTTACGTGCGTACAAAGTACACACAGATTCTTTTTTTGTCAATTAATGTAATTTAATTTTTTTTGACACTGTGTATAAACAATTATGTTAGTATTTACACAACCCCTATTCCCATTTAAAAAAATCATCGGTTACGTCATCACGTCCATATGGATGACGTCACTCATGAAATGTATGCCAAAATATCGTAATTTAAAAACAAAAATCGACCTGTTTCGGGATTTTTCCTTATAGTAGCCGGTTTACGAAATATTGAATTTATTCCAGACATTTGCACCATACTGTATAATGGTTCTACAACTGGATCAATGGATCTACAACTACTTATCCAACTCTGTTTTAAAACTTATTTCATAATTTCACTTTTGAGGTCGTTTACAAATCTTTCTCCCACTATCTAATATATCAATCAGCACAATTCTAATTCTATCATTAAATAATTTATTAAAATTCTATAAAATCACGTAATTTGAACAGGTACGACCTTGAACTTAATTCAAACAGTTCAAACAACACGTTCTCATAAGTAAAAGTAATTCATTATAGACAGTTAAATTGCTGTATTATTTTTTATAGCGTGCTTAATAATTTAACTCGTACATTATAGAGGTTTAAATAAAATAAAACATATAGTACGGTAAAATAACAAACAACGGATTAGCTGTTTTTTAATAAAAAAAATAATAGTCCCTAGGATAGTTAAGAATATCTTTTGAAGAATTGTGTGTTTTTGGATAATTTCTTCTCATTATGGTCCAATATCCATTATCCATATATATAATACCGCAAGAATGGTTGCTGTCTACGTTTGTCACCATACCGAAGAAAACTAAGGCAATGCAATGTTCAGATCATCGAACAATCTCCTTGATGAGTCACCTGCTTAAAATATTTCTTAGAGTTATCCACAACCAAGGGCGCCCATATAAAAATTTTTAGGGGGGGGCCAAACGTGAAGATGTTGCACATTACATTTTGTATATTTCGGATGACAATATATACAGTAGACTCTCTCTATAACGAACACGGATATAACGAGGTTTCGCTTATAACGAGGTACATTAGGTGTCCCATGAAATCCCTATTGAACTATAACGCTCTATAACGAGGCATATTTGGTTATAACGAGGAAAATTTAAATCGAAGAATACTTGTCTTTACCTGTTTTTAGCGTTGTAATGGTCATAAATAAATAAATGCCTTAACTACCTGTACATAGAAATGCCCAACGTCTGTCTTATTATCGAGGCCAGTGCTATAATAAACTCGGCCGCCTGTAATAAACATCTGCCTGTTCATCGACCGATATTGAATACTATAGGAAATTTACACTCTATGGCGGCGAAGTCTCATTGTTCACTGTTCAGGTTGACCATCGACACATAATAAACTACGTAAGAGTCATCAAAAAATTTCATTATTATTATTGTTTGATATAACGAGATCCGCTTATAACGAGATAATTAATTCACCATTTCAATTCTCGTTATAGAGGGAGTCTACTGTAGTTTAAACCACCTAAAAAACCTAGTTTGAACCCTGTTGTGAGGAATTATTCATACATTTAAACACTAGACCAAGTTTTTAAATGGAAATGTCATGGGTACCACAAAAGTTGGGCCTCTCTTTAAAACTCGTTTGAAAAGAATACAATGCTTGCAAAGCCTTCCCTTCAACTTTGGCGAGCAGACTAACCATGAGTATGTGTCGAACCAAGTTTTTACTTTAAAATCTTAAAAAGGAGCCCCCTTTATTTTTGCAGATATAGAATCCTTATGAAAAATAAGGCACACATATTCCAAACATTTTTAGAATTGTTGATAGATGGCGCAAATAAATCGCATTTTCCGAATATAGCGCCATCCGTCAAGTCAACAATTCTAAAAAAGTTCGAATAAATGTTACTTATTTTTTGAGGAGGAAACTCAATCTGCAAGAAAAAACGGGGGTTCCTATTTAAGATTTTAAAGTTAACTTTCACCCCACCTCCGGAGTGTGGAATGAAAAATCCTATTTGGTGTCATTCTATAGATTTTTGAAAAATATTAAACACGTGTTTTTTAGTTTTTATTTGGAAGTATATTTCTCGAGATATTAGACCGTTTCTATAATTTTACTGTGGTATCACGATATACCGTTTTTTCCGATTATAGCGCTATCTATCCACAATTCGCAAAATGGCTCGAATAAAATTTGCTTATTTTTACAAGGAAAATCCAAATCTGCAACAAAAATTAGGGGTTCCATTTAAGATTTTAAAGTTACCCCCCGCTCCACACCCAGGGGTTGAAGTGGTGGACTTGTTTAGTGTCATCGCATAGATTTTTGAAAATTATTGAACTTGTTCGGCCTTTCCGCTACTTTTGGGACACCCTGTATTGTATATAACACTCATTCATCATGAAAGATCGCCTGTTTTTCATTTAAATAAAATTGTTCTGTTCATCATAATGAACACTTTAAAAATAATCCACTTACTAAAAAAATACTTTTGCAAACTAAAATTTGACTATGCTCAATAAATTTTAAAAATTATTTTTCAGTATGAATTTTTTCAAAATATAATTACTATTTTATACCAGTTGTTAAAGACAAATGGCTCATTAGTGATTATCGATCAGAGATAGGATTTCTTGCTGATATGGTTTTTTGCAGTATTATAAATGATTCATTTAATTTGTAATTTTGGGTGTCAATTACAGTGTATATGTTTCCCACGCCTCTAATCTCTTTCAATGTTTTCGTTAGTAGCATACCGTGATTGTGGGAAATGTGTATTATGCACATTCCATACAGACCACGGTCGCAGACACAAAGATTTTCTGTTAAACTATTAATAACTACCCAATATGTGAATTTTTTTTATTAATAAATATGTTGTTTCCAATTTATCTCTCAAAATTATCCAATATTGTTTTGACAAAAATACGTTTATGTAATATAAATTTAATTTTTTTCTTTCCCGAAAAGCTAGGGGGGGCCACGGCCCCCCCCTGCCCGTGTGTATGGGCGCCTATGTCCACAACCGAATCTATCAAAAACTAGACATCGATATTAACGATACACAGATGGTATTCAGAAAAGGATTAGGTACAAGGGATGCTCTCTTTACCTTGAACGTTCTAACACAGAGATGCCTAGATGTTAACCAAGAGGTACACGCCTGCTTTATAGACTTTGAAAAGGCCTTTGACAAAGTTCGCCACAGTAAACTCCAAGAAATCCTGGAGAGTAAGAACATTGACACCAGAGACATACAAATAATATTAAATCTGTACTGGAATCAGCGAGCTAATATAAAAATAGAAGACCAAACATCGGACGAAATAGAAATACGTAGAGGGGTACGACAGGGTTGTATATTGTCACCGCTCTTGGTTAATATCTACAGCGAACAAATATGCCAAGAAGCTCTCTCATATGCAAACGAAGGGATAATATAGTCAATGGAGAAGTTATCAATAACATTCGATATGCTGACGATACTGTGATAATGGCAAGAACAGCGCAAGATCTACAACATCTAGTTGAAAGTATGAATGAGATATGTAATAACTACGGCATAAGGATGAACGTCAAAAAAAACCAAATATATGACCTTCAGTAAGAATCCAATAAATGACACTAGTATCATAATAAACGGTACCCAACTTGAAAAAGTAAACGAATACAAATACTTGGGAACCCTTATCAATGAAACAGGTGACCAAAATCACGAGATAAAAAGACGTATTGAAATTGCCAGGTCTACTTTTATAAAAATGAAAAAATTATTTTGTAATCGTGATATTAGTATTCATCTACGAACTAGAATGTTAAAATCCTATGTATTCAGTACTTTGCTCTACGGTGTTGAGTCATGGACTCTTAAACAGAGCAATATTAAAAATCTTGAAAGCTTTGAGATGTCGTGCTACCGCCGTATACTAAGAATAAGTTGGGTGGATAAAATTACAAATGAAGAAGTAATACGCAGAATAAATAACGAGCCAGAAGTTCTACTGAATATAAAAAAGAGAAAACTTGAATACTTAGGCCACCTGATGAGGGGACAAAAGTACACATTCCTACAAAATATAATGCAAGGAAAAATCCAAGGACGAAGAAATCCAGGCCGTAGAAGAATGTCCTGGATGAGAAATTTGAGAGAGTGGTTTGGCTGTACCACTAACGAATTGTTCAAAACAGCAGTAAATAAAATTAGAATCGCCCTAATGATATCCAATCTCCGATAGGAGAGGCACTCAAAGAAGAAGAAGAATCCATTACCGAATGTTGGCAATGAATGCTGGAAATGATAATTTTATTTGCTGCTACTTTGAAGATCCTACAATAAATGACTTGATGCAAGCAAGATCTCTACCCTACATTATTCACACCTGTCCTATACAGATACAGGGTGTTTGGTAAAGAATGGGCCATAGCTTAACCTTAGATTCCTGAGCTTAAAATAGGTCGATTTAAGCTAACTTACCTTAGTACAAAAGTTGATAATAACCGAAATGCAGGGTATCAAAGTTAAAGATTTATTTTATTTATTTTTGAATATTTCCTGACAGGCATCGGACAACAACACGAAATTTGGTAAATGGTGCTGGTATTGTACAATCTACTAAATTATGTTAAACAAACGTTTCTGGCTACTACCAGAGGCGTACGACGGGGAACGTGAATGGTTGACCCGTCCCAAATTCTACGCCACTGGCAGAATTGATATTTTTGTGCAATTTTTTGATTCTCCAATACATTCTATGTAAAAAATATACTCTTCATTCGTAACGATAAAGCCATTAGTTTTCGAGATATTTGAAGCTAAAAACGAATGAGCATAATACATTAATCAAAATAAGTGTGCCTTTTTATTTTTAACTTCAAATATCTCGGAAACTCAAGAGTCTATTATTTGCATAGAAAGTATTGGAGAATCTAAAAATTATGCTAAAATAGCAGTTTCATCACTGACGTAGAATTTGGGAAGGGTCAACCATTCACTTTCCCCTGTCGTACGCCTCTGATAGTAGCCAGAAACGATTATTCAACATAATTTAGTAGGGTGTACAGTGCCTACACTTTCTGCCAAATATCACACGGATATGTCAAATTATTTATTTAAAGTATTCTTTTTTTTTTAATAATTTATTCTTTATTTAAAACTTTAAGAACTACACCCAGATACTATAAAAGTATTTGACATATCCTTATGGTACTTGGCAGAAAGTGTAGGTACTATACATCCTACTAAATTATGTTAAATAATCGTTTGTGGTTAATACCAGAGGCGACCGACAGGGGAAAGTGAATGGTTGACCCTTCCCACATTCTACGCCACTGATGAAACTGGTATTTTAGCATAATTTTAAGATTCTCCAATACTTTCGATGCAAATAATATACTCTTCATTCGTAACGATAAAGTCATGAGTTTTCGAGATATTTGAAGTTAAAAATGAAAAGACAGAAAGACACACTTGTTTTGATTAATGTATTATGGTCGTTCGTTTTTAGCTTCAAATATCTCGAAAACTAATGGCTTTATCGTTACGAATGAAGACTATGTTTTTTACATAAAAAGTATTGGAAAATCAAAAAATTGCACTAACATAGCAATTCCGCCAGTGGCGTAGAATTTGGGAAGGGTCAACCATTCATGTTCCCCCGTCGTACGCCTCTGGTAGTAGCCAGAAACGTTTGTTTAACATAATTTAGTAGATTGTCCAATACCAGCACCACTTACCAAATTTCGTGTTGTTGTCCCATGCCAGTCAGGAAATATTCAAAAATAAATAAAATAAAAGTTCAACTTGACACCCTGTATTAAGGTTATTATCAACTTTTGTACAAAGGTAAGTTAGCTTAAATCGACCTATTTTAAGCTCAGGTATCTGAGGTTAAGATATGGTCCATTCTTTACCAAACACCCAGTATATCCACAGGACAATTATCATTCAGGTGAGAACTTCCCCGTACACTCTGTCCTTCGCTGAGCTTCACAGCTTAGTTGTTTGCAAAAATAGTTAATCTTTAAGTAAACTAAACGACTGTTCATTGTAGATTAATCAATAATTATCACTAATTGCTATATGATAATGAGCTCGTCTTCAAAACGTGTTTACAGTTCAAAGGTTCGAACGAGAATTCGATTGTTTAATTAGTTTTTAAAAATCTTTATACCAGTATGAAAATAAAAATGAATCACAAGGAAAAAATTCCTGTACTGACCGTATACCATAAATCACAAAAAATAAAAACCTTATCTTGTAAAAGATATATTTAAAATCCCTAAAAAGGGCTATATCACAACAAAACGTTTTCCATCAGTGTTATCACAGGTTTACATGCTTTAAACCTGTGATAACACTGCTGATGGAATATTGAATATAGGTTTAAAGCATGTAAACCTGTGATAACACTGATGATGGAATATTGATTCCGCAAACATTTTGTTGTGATATAGCCCTTTTTAGGGATTTTAAATATACCTTTTACAAGATAAGGTTTTTATTTTTTTAGTATGAAAATAGTATCTAACACTTGCTTTATTGCAGTGCGATTTTTAGTTTTTTTAAATTCAATGTTCTCAGTTAAAAATTAAAATAAAGCAGACAAAGACAAAACAACCTTTCTTCTTCTTGTAGTGCCTGTCCATTTCGTATGTACTCGGCCATCATGGCAATCTGTACTTTGCAGACTTCTGCTCTTAAAAGATTTGTAGTTCTTGTGTTGAACCAAATACGTAGATTTTTCAGCCAGGAAATTCTTTGACTTCCTGATCCTCGTTTTTTTATACTTTTTCCTGTAAAATTAGTTCCAGCATTCCATATCTTTCGCTGTCTCGTCATCAAAGCTTTGTTCAAATATGTTCGCACGCAAACAAAACATGTTCAAAACTTATATTTATAATATTCTTTATTTCCTTTTTCCCCTTCCCTATACCCTTTCAGGCGTCGGATTTGGGTTTAATTTCGCTACATATTCACCCATCTCTTCCATTTTTTTCTGTCGTGTGCTATTATTTTCATTTCTTCTAGCGTTCTCTGTTTAATTTTTCCCCATCTACTGTTTGATGTATTCATTTTTTGTCGTTATTCTACTGGGTTTCATTTTCATCAGATGTCCATACCAGTTTAATTGTTTCTTTATTATTTTGCTCATTATTGGTTCCTGTTTGGTTATCCCTCTTATTGCCTCATTTCTTATTCTATCCCATTTGGTCTTTCCGGTTTTAGCTCGTAAATGTCTCATCTCCATTGCGTTTGATCTACTACATAATATTAAGCTCTCTCTGCAAAGTCCAATTTTCACTCGTATATGCATTCGTTGTTCCTTTTTCTTTTTAACAGCCCATAGCCCAACATTCCGTTCTGTACATCATAACTGGTCTTATGGCAATTTTATACTGCTAGTTACTTAAATCTATTACTTTTTACAATCATTTCACCATCTTTTTTTATTTAGCATAATGCCTCGACAACTACTGGCCATCGGCATGATTCCGTTGCTTTCACAATCAAATAGTGTAATGCGTAGTGTGCGTTTTGAGTAAATGTCTTGTTAATTAGTAACGTCGATTTCATTGTCTTTTCAAAGAGACGCTAATTGTATCCGAACGTCTGCCGTCCCTCTGAGAGTACGGATCCCACAGGTCACTGTAGGAAATTTCTTTCCTCAACATTTCAAGAGCAGTATCTCTAATAATACTGGTCATATTCCCACAAATTGCAGTATGACTTCCTTTTATATTCCAGCACACTACCTTTTCTACTATTTTTGCCGTGAGTAGACATTCTTTCTCATCTTTTTATCCACCACTTGATTTTTTATGGTTCTCTCTGATATCCTTTTTTGCTTCGATATTCAGCTCAAGAAACTTATGTTATAGGCTTACAGTCTGACTGACTATTACCTTGTAGTCGTAGTCCTTAGATTCATGTGTATCTTCTGATCTTGTCATGAAATGATCTATTTGGGAGTGATTTTTTCCACTTGTGTACGTAATAAGTTTAATTTCTCTAAAGAAAGTGTTAACAATAGCAATAGCTATATCTAATGCTGTTGTTAATTCCAGTAGGTATCCCCAGTTTCATTACATAATCGTTAGAAGTTGTAATATCGTAAATCGTTAGATATAAAATATTAATCTAATAAATCCAATTGACTTGAGTACTTGAGCGGTGATTAAATAATATTGTGTTGGAACAGCATAAAATTCGCACAAAGCTACCGTACTAATACAGTACCAATCCATGTAAAAATAAAACCATTGTCAAAAGTGATAACCACTCATTAGGAACGTCATCTGAATACAAATATATTTTATTGTTGTTTTTAAACAATCATTATTGAAAACACCTCAACACAAGGCAGTACCCTTTGTTGCTCTCTAGCTTTTTGTATCAGTCCAGATATTTCATCTTTTAACATATGCAAAATTATGATAATGACTTTCCAAAAGTGTATGGTGTTGGTGTAAAATGTTTCAGAGTTTCATTATTATTCATCTTTTCACGTAGCGGTACGATCGCATTGAATTTAAGTATCAGTGTAGTTGGTCGGCGTTCTTAGTTTGTTTCCAAATAATTTCATCATTTGATTGAAGTCTTCAAGACCAGAAATATCTATTGAATGGTAATTTAGTAAAAGTGTTGTAGTGGCCCGAATATGTGATATTGACTAGTTTGTACCTAATACCGGTCTTTCGTTATGGATGAAACAGCCAATGGATTTATATAATAGTTTTATGTAGGTGAGTGTTTTTTATTTCGTAAGTTTTTATTTGTGTAAGGTTATGTCCTAATTGGCAAGTACCTAGGTGTATTATAGACAAGCAGACATATTAAAAATATCAATACATCGCACCCTCCCTCAGTAATATAAGGGCTTAACTCAAAATTTGTGATTTTAAATGATAATGGCACAAAATGAAATTCTCTACCGGTTAGCGTTGACAGAGGGAGAAAAAGGAAAAAGAACATGAATGGTTCGTGGTTCGGTTCGGTAAATATATTTGTGCCTCTCTCTCTCACTCTTCCCGGACACCTCTGGTTTTTACTGCTACAAGGGAGCAATCAGTAACATGTTTTTCTATGACGAAAATCCTGGTTAGTTTGTGTTTTAACATTTTGTATTATCTGGAATAGTTTTTAGTTGAGCCGTTATATTATGCAAAATATAATAAATAAATGGGTCTAATTTATAATAGATCGCTATTTTGCATAAACAATAACAGGGCATTAATAATATAAGAAATCAAACTTAAACAGTTTCTTATTTCTGTTATGTTTTTTCGTATAGTCGGTTCGCTAAAAGACACAACTGGCTTGTGATTTTAGTTGATAATTTTTTTGTTTTTGGGCAATTTTCCCAAAAATTGGCAAAATTACTAACTATTTAGTGATTATTAACTATTTATTAATTATTTTTTGTCAATTTTACCAAATTGGCAAAATTACTTACTAAAATCACTAGCCAGTTGTGTCTGAGTTTAGCGAACCGACTATACTATATGGGACTAACTAAAAGTATTTTTTTCAATTACATGTAATTAAGTGAACTTATTTGTAATAATTTTTTTTCTCATTGCTATTTATAGTGCAATTATCAAATAACAAATCTGCCAAATTATACATTTATAACGTAAATAATAAGCATGTTATTTGAAAAAATAGCTGTAATTTTGAAAACCAGAATCTTTAAACGCGATTTCCCAAAACTCTACTTTTTTAATTGTGCCTCTATATTACTGAGGGTGCGACATGATTCTCAAATTTATAAAAATATGACCACCCTAACAAACATAAAGTCTAAGACCCCGAACACATGACAGCTCTTATAGACCTGGATCCCGCGCACCAAAAAAAAGTTGATTAAAAGCAAGCTGAAAATTTGTTAATAGCTTAACGGTGTCTAGTCGGACAAACTTTGATGTATGGGAACACTGGAACAGGGAAAGTTTTAATTGTGGAACAGGTTAAAAATTTGGAACGTTAGACAACGAAAACGTTCCATGTATTTTGTCGGACAGAACTTCCTACTGATTTTTTACCATTTCATTAAACTCTCATGCAAAAATCAGACTGGTGTTTATCACCAACTGGGCATTTTAATGAATGGAACACGAAGAACATGTCAAATGACAGGAATCATGTTGGTTAGTAATAGCAGTCTGACTTTTGCAAAAGAGTTTAATGAAAGGGTAACAAATCAATTGGATGTTCTGTACGACAAAATACATGGGACGTTTTCGTAATCTGACGTTCCAAATTTTTAAATTGTTCCACAATTAAAACTTCCCCTGTTCCAGTGTTCCCGTACATCAAAGTTTGTCCAACTAGACACCGTTAAGCTATTAACAAATTTTCAGCTTGCTATTAATCAACTTTTTATTTATAATCAACATATTCGCATTCGCAAAATTTGGGCGAATGTTTTGTGAATATGAATATCAGAGAAAAAATAATTTGAAAATAACGTTAGATTAATAAAATCAAAATCTATTCTCTTTCTCATCTTTTTTTATTAAAAAATGGTAACTTAACCTCGTATAATCAGATTATCAGGCTTCACGTTGTTTTATTATTTGGTATAATGTAATAAAGCTTAAGATTCAGATTGATTTACACTAAATATCAATTAACTTCTCATTATAAATTTAGAAAACATTTCAAAAATAGAAACAAATTTAAAAAAAAAACTGAATATTCGCATTCGTATTCGCAAATGTTCAAAAAACGACATTCGTTACATCACTAGTCTACGATACCATTATTTGTTCCTTGGTAACTTGAAACGCGGCGTTAGGCAAACGCGGCGTCTAACGCCCCCATGTGTTCAGGGTTAAACGAGCAAGCCTAAAAAAATTTCCGACAGAGCGTGCGAAATAAAAAAATATAACAGAAAAAGACAACAACTGAAGACGGGATTCAACACAACGCCAACGTGTTGAATTTCTCTCAAAATTTGTTATTTATTATTTATGGCCTCTGCACCGTATTTTTATTGACCTGTGGAGAGTCGTCTTTTTTCCTGTGGATTATCGGTAAAATGACGCGGTTCAAAGAAACTTAACATACAGGTACTAAAGCTTCCTTTCGAAAGGCAGTACCCTTTCGATGGAGCTAGGACGCTGATACGATTAGTGCCGTGGTAATTTTACTATGTAGTGGTCTAACCACCTTGTGTTAAGATTTTTATCATTGTATGAATTAAGCAACTTAATAAACTTTCTACCGACCGCACTTGTGGTATACCCTCCTTACTCTGAGTCCGACCGATTTTATGAAAAAACAAATATTTTTAATCAAAAATGAATAACCATTTTCAATTTCGTTGCTACACGAAACTACAGCACAGCCGCATCACACGAAACTACTCCGTCATGGCTTGCAAATTGTAGAAGCCTCGGAGGTGTTACCAGAGAAGGTTCCCGTTGTTTTCAATCTGGTAGGATGTAGAGTAACATTTTTGGATGTTGTTTTATGTGCTATTAGATTGAAAACTTAGTTTTTTGCTAGCAGTTGCCGCTAGGGCATCCCTGCCATTTCGTTCGTTGCAATCCGTGACTGCACGCCGGGGTTTGTCTTAGTTGGGTCAGAGAGAGCAGCATATGTGCCTTCTGATGAGAGACTAATAAGTTTCAAAACCGGTAGAGGTGCTTGCTGCACTCTCTGATTGAACTGGAATAATGATGAGGCTGTAGTTTCGTGTTGCAACGACATTGAAAATGGTTATTCATTTTTGATTTACATGTTTACTCTGATTGGAGTACGAATGGAACCAATCTCGTTGGAACTTTAACGCATTGAGCAGATGGGACGTGAATTATAAATTGTAAAATTCCCTCATCTTCCTTAGTCTCAGCATCCGTTATGGCTTGCAAATTGTAGAAGCCTCGGAGGTGTTACCAGAGAAGATTCCCAGAAGAAAACTTAATTTTTTTTTAATATTTTTTAATTGCACAGTAACATGAAGTGCTATCCGTGTTCTCTTTCCGTTGCACAATTATTATATTTTCTATCTCGTTTTGCCGACGGTTTAAATTGGTAAACTTGTGAAACGCGCTTCAACACGCGCTTCAACGCGTCGTTGGTCCGAACCTTTACAAGTTTAAGCCAGAATTTTACGCCTCAGTGGAGGACAATATAAGTTTATTTTCGTCAGGTGGATCTACAATCCTTCGGAGCCTTGGCCTTGTATTAAATAGTGTGTTGTTACTGCCTTCTGGTTCTAATTAATTAAAAAGACTAAACACGTCTTACTATACATTATATTTTATTCACTGGTATCCAATATCTAAACAATAACATTAATGATTAATAGCGCCTCGCCTTACTACATACTAACTTCTAATATTTATTTGTATATCTATATCCATACTGATTGCTCAGCGTGTTTTTATACCTATCTGAACCATAACAAATATAGTTCAAGTTCACTCGTAATAAACATGTGATACAAACTATAAGCTATTGTTTTTATGTATTTTCAATACCCTAAAGGTTAATAACATCATATTTAAATTATGATTTATACAGAGGGTTCATAATATACCACATCTCCGCCGTTTTTAAAAAAGAAAGTCATAAGAAGAGAAGAAGAATATCTGACGGTATATTCCTCTTTCCCTTTTACAAAATGTTTATGGTTACCTAATACTATTGTCAAAAATTAAATTTCCTAACTATCCTAACTAACTGTAACATGGTACGTTTCAGAGTTTTTTTTTTAATCCTAAAAATTGTTTATTATTATCACTAATTCACTTTCTGTTCCGTCTTGCTTTTTGAGTCTTTTCTCCATTCACAAAACAGTGTCCACATGAAAACAGTGACTAAACCTATCGGGATTTTTAATATAGTCTTTTAGTGCCTATATGCATCTCCTATAAGCAGGGGAATAATCTAATCTACCTAACTAAAAATCTCGTATCTAACTAAAAGTCCTAAGCTAAGCTAATATTACTCGAATAAGTAAAAAAATGTATCCTTTACTCTATTAATAATTCCTATTTCAGTCTTCTTTTGATTTCTTTATATTACGCCTTACTAACTTTAAAATATTGTACCTATAATAAAAATGTAATCTCTCTAAGAACTTCACTTTTTGTGTCCCTTTGCGTACTATCTACTAACACTTATTGTAAGATATTGTCTATCCTTAATTCAAATACTTCCATTTTCCGCGAAAATTTAACCTGAATTCATTATCTACGTTTAAAAATAAGTTATTTATAATTTACGTTACTTTAGAGAAAAAAAAATTTACAACTTTAATTCTTAGACAAAATTCAATGATTAGCTACTTATTTGATATTATTCTTAATTCTGCTTTATTTTGACATTTCTGACAAATTTATGTTCCTTCTTTCATTTTTCCCACATATTTAAATAAAATTATTTTTTTCTCTCTCTCTTCTTCTTGTTTGGTACTACAACTATATATTTCTTAATTTTTCTCCATGTAATAACACTTCTACAGTGTACATAATTCATCTTCATATAGATATTTCATATAACAATCATATATCATTTATCTCATATATCATTTCATATAACATCATAATCATCACTTTATATACTAGCTCCGATACCTTCGTTTTACCTTAATAAAAGAGGTTTCACTCGGATGTCTTAGTTCTCCGCCAATATTAACCCGAATTTTCGCCCTGATCTGTACGCACCATTTAGGTGGTATAGTTAACTCAAAACACGAAATAGGTATTTTATGCGGTTCAAGTTCTTCTAAAAATATCACAACCTCAATCCATTGCTTTGAGGCCGTTGTTTATTCACGAATAATCATGAATAAAATAGGTACCCTTCAAAACACAGAGTGGGTCTCTAATAAGCTTTCAAGCTTCTATAAATCACTTAGTACCTTCCTAATTTGACAAGAGCAGTGGGTTTCTTATTGTCTCAAGTTGCCTCATAATATTTAGCTTATAATATTGTTAGTTCTTCTTCCTATCTATATAGTTCTTCTTCAAATTCCTTATCTCGACTCATCAGGTCGGTTCGTTAAAAGTATATTTCTTGCTTACAGCAATGTTTATCTTAAGCTCTTATATCAAGGTATGTCATCACTAATCATTATTCATTAAAAAAAATATCATTTATATATCCTTTATATATCATTTATCGCACAAAAATTATTAATTCAGGTTCATCTCATACAAAATTTAACACAAAATCGATGAAAATGTATCTATAGAATCAATAAATATCAATAATAAAAACAACTGGCTAATAAAAATTCAATAATAGTATACATATTCGTCAATAAAAAAAATAGCATATGCAAAAGTTAGATAAAAATATTCAAAATAAGTTTATATCTCAAACTTCGATAGAAATTTTTGGAAAAAATTCGATATTCCATAAAATATTCAAAAATAACCGTACTAAAAATCGAAATCGGATAGAGATTTTTCAAATAAATTCAATAAAGATTCAAAATTCAATAAAAATTCAAGAATAGCATATATAATAAACTTCGATAAAAATATTCAATTCAAAAATTACTTCATGTTTCAAAATTCATAGATATTCTTAAAAAAAAATCGATACTTCATAAATTATTCAAAAATCAGAAAAGATAAATATTTAATTTTCAATAATAATATAAAACGAGGGAAGCATTTTTAATAAAGATAGACATTCTTACTTACATTTTATTTCCACTTTGTCTTTACACTGTCGCTCACTGGGTTTCCTGTCCATCTTCGTCCTGGTCCATCTTCGCCGTCTCCGTTTCCAATTTGTTGCCGCCATCTCTGCTCCTTTCAGAAGACCTCCTCTAATCTGCAGGATCAGCCATGTATTAAATAGTGTGTTGTTACTGCCTTCTGGTTCTAATTAATTAAAAAGACTAAACACGTCTTACTATACATTATATTTTATTCACTGGTATCCAATATCTAAACAATAACATTAATGATTAATAGCGCCTCGCCTTACTACATACTAACTTCTAATAATTATTTGTATATCTATATCCATACTGATTGCTCAGCGTGTTTTTATACCTATCTGAACCATAACAAATATAGTTCAAGTTCACTCGTAATAAACATGTGATACAAAATATAAGCTATTGTTTTTATGTATTTTCAATACCCTAAAGGTTAATAACATCATATTTAAATTATGATTTATACAGAGGGTTCATAATATACCACAGCCTACCTCAAAACATTCTTCCATCCTTTTCTGTTGAGTGTCTGTCTACTCCATCCTCTTACTCCAATTTCCCTTAAATCTTCCTGCACATCGTCCAGATATCTGAGTTTAGGTCGCCGACATTTCTTCTTTCGACCGGCCTATTTAGCATATATAGCTATTTTAGCAGTAGTTTTAAAACTACAGGTACTCCAGGGTAATAAGCTAAAAATAGACCATGTTCGAGACACTCAAAGATCCAGGCAACTGCCTAATTTTTTAGTTATTGTAGACCTATAGGAAGAAAACCTACCTGTTTCCTGCCTAGAGTTCGCGTCCGTTTTTTAATTATTAACAATTTAGTGCAAAAAATCACGATTTTTTCGATTTTTTGCACTCCATTCAAAAGCTAAATAGTTGACATAAAATTACAAAATTCAGTTTTTTAGAACATTGAAAAACCTTCAAAATACGGATTTTTTAAAGTTAAAAAGTTAATTTGTTGCTACGCAAACTGCAAAATAAGTGAAAATCGTTATTTGTTAATAACTTTTAATAAAACTACCTTAGACCTTTAGTGTTTCACCAAAGTTGGGTATTGGGGTACTTAATAAATCCCCAAAATTTGAGACCGATCAATTAATTAGTTTAAGAGTTATTTTAATTGTTTATCCCAGAGACCTTTATTTTGCAATAACATAAGACAGAAAATAATAAAGATAGGGCAATTCTGCGTATGCCAAATGAAAGTATAAAACTGATGCTACCAAAATGTACTAAAAAAAAAATAAAAAATATCTAACATAGTCAAAAATCCTAATGCCAAATTTGTAAAATTTTGTAGTTTATAAACATTTAGAATAACTTTAAAAATATTGTCTGTAGAAAAAATCATTTTACATATTATAAAATCTGGTATTTTACACGAATTTTTAAAATTGTAATTCAATTGGTGACTAGTCGTGGTAAGTGAAGGGGGAGCTGGGAGCCGACAAATGCACGAGTTCAAAAACTAAAAAAGGCAACTTAAAACTACTATCATTTTCTATATCTCGGGATCTAATGAATATATTTTGATCATTATTTTTTTAATTTGTATGTAATTTTTCTGTACATTACAAATATGTAATTTGTCTAGACATTTATTAATTAATAAACAGTCTAATTTGTTTAAACAATTTTTGAAAAAATAATTTTTTCCCAAAAATCCATGATTTTAATCATACTATCGTTATTAATCATGGAAAAAGTTAAGGTATACTTTAATAAATAATTTATCTTCAATAAATAATTATCTAATAAAAATCATTTATTAATTAAAGTAGCCTTTAACTTTTTCTATGATTATTAATGATACTATGATTAAAAAACTTGATTTTTGTAAAAAAATATTTTTTCAAGAATTGTTTAAACAAATTAGACTGTTTATTAATTAATAAATTTATAAAAAAAATTGCATATTTGTAATGTACGTAGAAATTACATACAAATTAAAAAAAGAAAGATCAAAATCTATTGAGTTGATCCGGAGATACAGAAAATTATATTCGTTTGAAATTGTTTTTTCGGTATTTTAACTCGATGGATTTGTAGGTTCCCCCTAGTAGTCGTTTGAACTACATTTTTGAAAAATCGTAGAGGGTGCTGTGAAGGTACAATGTTTGTGCAAATTTTTTTAAAAAAATACAAATCCCATTCTTTAAAATAGCATTAATGAGATTCCATAAACAATTTAGCTGTGAATTAAAAAAGCATATGGCTAACTTTGTCCCAAATGAACCCAGGCTAATTTTTTTTATTTGAAAATTTGTGTTAAAATACTATCTTTTCGAATATATAAAAAAATTGTTTCTACGGACATTTTTAAAGTTATTCTAAATGTTTATAAACTACAAAATTTCAAAAATTTGGCATTAGGATTTTTGACTATATTAATTATTTTATTTTTTTTTTATAAATTTTGATACTATCCCTCTTCTACTTTCATTTGGCATACTCAGAATTGCCCTATCTTTATTATTTTCTGTCTTATCTTATTGTAAAATAAAGGTTTCTGGGATAAACAAATAGAATAACTCGTATACTTATTAATGGATCGGTCTCAAATTTTGAAGGTTTGTTAAGTATCCCAATACCCAACTTTGGGTGAAACAATAAAGTTCCAAGGTAGTTTTAATAAAAGTTATTAACAAATAACGATTTTCACTTATTTTGCAGTTTGCGTAGCAACAAATTAACTTTTTAACTTTCAAAAATCCGTATTTTGACGGTTTTTCAATGTTCTAAAAAACTGAATTTTGTAATTTTATGTCAACTATTTAGCTTTTGAATGGAGTGCAAAAAATCGGAAAAATCGCGATTTTTGCACTAAATTGTTAATAATTAAAAAACGGACGCGAACTCTAGGCAGGAGACAGGTAGGTTTTCTTCCTATAGGTCTACAATAAATAAAAAAGTTGCCAGCTACCTGGATCTTTAAGTGTCCCGAGAAAATCCTTATTACTCTGGACTAAGAGAGGAGGTACAAAATGGGACATATTATACCAAGAGAGCAAGAGACTAGCTACTGTCAACACATGCTGTCAACATTTGTAATGATACCGACAAAAATAAATGCCAAACATTGTATTGTAGCCTAATTTAAAAAATTATGAGTATTAATAATGGGTGTTGCCGCCTGTGGCTCTTAGGACTTCTTGGAACCGGTTCGGCAATCCATTTATGACATCCTGGATATTAGATTGGAAGATATTGTGCCAATCCTCTACCGCATCTCTCTTGAGCTCTCCGAAGGATGTAGGTGCTGAATACGGTACGGGATGCTATCAAACGATTTCGGGAGACAGGTTCAAACACCCGCAGGCCACATTAAGGCAGACATCGATGTACTACAATTCGAGATGATCGTTACATTGTCAGCAACGTATTGAGAAATCACTTTTGCAACGTTCCTGAAGCTCGTATGCGTTTTTTGAGGTGCGAAATCTTAGTGTGAGTAAAAGTACCATTCGAAGAAGGCTGACAGAAAGAAATTTGAGGGCTTTTCGTCCAGCTCGCGCCCAACAGCTTCTCCCACAACATCTTAGAGCTAGACTTGGTTTTGCTCGAGAATATTCTAACTGGACTGTGGCGGAATGGAAGAATATAATGTTCTTAAGAATAGCCCTAAGAGGACCAGATGGACGTCAGCGTGCCTACAGGCTTCAAAATAAAGGGTTTTCTCGTTGTCAAAATAAAAGAGGTCGGGATTCAAGTTCTAACATGGCCGGCACGTAGTTCCGATCTTGAACCAATTGAACACGTTTGGGGCAATCTCAAAAAAGGGGTAAGAGCGAGAATACCAGCCCCTACATCCTTCGGAGAACTTAAGACGGCTACAGTAGAGGAGTGGCACAATATTCCTCAATCTGATGTCCAGAATATCATGAATGGATTGCTGAACCGAATTCAAGAAGTCAAAGGCGACACCTTTTATTAATACTCATATTTTTTTCAAATTAGACTATGATTTTCAAAATTATATTTTAGTGCAGTCACTGAAGGTGAATATGAGCTATTACCTCCGATTTCGTTGAACCTCCATCGATTTAAATGAAAATTGGTGAGTGGCTACAGGATATCTCAAGGAACAAAGGTGACATGGTGCAAACTTGCGCTTTTACCCTGGGATGGGAGCCACCCCTTCTCGAAGGTGAACATTATTTTATTAAAAATAATCTCATAATTCGATAGAGGGACAAATTCTAAGCAAAATTTGTTATATAAAGTTATTAAAATAAATCAAAACTTTTTGAGTTATTAAAGACATAAGATTTTAATTTTTCGTGAGAAAGATGCATGTTTTTAACCGATTTTTTATAATTACCTCAAAAACTATAAGTTTTTACAAAAAAGTTACTATTAGCAAAATTGAAGCTAATAAAAAGTAAAATAAACCCGTTACTAGAAAAACCTTTTAGTATTGACTGAAAGTGAGTTATAGGTAACTGAATGTATATTTTTTTTGGCGAGTGCCCAAATCTAAATATTCAAGCTTAAATAACGGGAAAATGATGCATTTTATAACATAAACTTATTAAAGATTTGTCAAAGTACTTAGAAATATCTATCAAATGAGTCCTCGAACAAGTTGACAGCATTAAAATTTATGCTCCAAAAATTTTTTTAAACTTATCTTTTAAAATTTTTTCCAAAAGATGTTATGTTTTTTTTAATACATAACTCCGTTAATTTGTAGAATATCAGGCCTACATAAAAACTGTTTGAAAGTTAATTCCAAGGGCTATTAAACGACGTTGAGTTTAATCTTTTAAACCCCTTACTTTTTTAATAATAAAAGGTTAAATAGCCCCTGTTACATGGTTCTCGCAGCCAAATTTAAGCTTTAAACGTTTTTATCGCGGTTATTTTTTACGTTACAGAAATAGAAAAAGGTAAAATATTTTATACAGAAAAAATTAAATTTGGCTATATATCATTTTTTACGTATATTGAGTATTTTTGGAGTTATTATCAAAAGAAAATCAAAATTACGATAATTTTAAAAATTCAGATTTTTTAAATTAAAACTTTTTTTAACAAATTTGCGTTCTATACCGGCAAAAATTGTTGAAATTATTACTTATGCTATAATAAAGAAATTCTTATAAGGATTACTATAAATTTTAATTTTTGTGGAAATGGCGTATGTTTTATTTTTAACTTTTTCCTAAAAAATTCGAAAGGTTCTCTTATTTTCATCATAACTTGCTTAATTTTAATGTTAATAACTTCTTCGGGAGCTCATTTGATAGGTAATCCGAAGTGCTTCGACAAGTGCGTAGAAGGTATATTTTATAAAATGCATCGTTTTCCCGTTATTTCAGCTTGAATACATACTTAGATTTGAGTACTCGTCGAAAAAAATTTACATTCAATTACCCATAACTCACTTTGAATTAACATTAGTTGAGTTGTTTAAGTGAGAAATGTATTAAATTTTTTATTATCTTTAATTTTGGTAATAGTAACTTTTTTGTAAAAGCTTATAGTTTCTGAGTTATACGTGAAGAACAGCTTTAAAACATGCAGTTTTTTAAGAAAAAATAAAATGTTTGATCCTTAATAACTCAAAAAGCATTGATTAATATTAATAACTTTATATAACAAATTTTGCTTAGAATTTATCGCTATATCGATTTATGGTATTATTTTTGATAAAATAATTTTCACCCCGAGAAGGGGTGGCTTCCACCCCTAAGGTAAAAGCGCAAGTTTGCATCATGTCACCTTTGTTGCTTAAGGTATCCTCTAACTACTCAACAATTTGCATGAAAATTGATAGAGGTTCAACGAAATCGGAGGTGAAAACCTTCAGTGACTCCACTATTTGTTTGAATTTTCTTCGAAGATTTTTAAACATTGGACTTTTGCTGAGTATACCTTGATGAACGCCTTTTGTTAAATAATTTTACTGTTTTCTTTTCCTCAAACGTGGTTTCCTCTCCTCCGTATCTTTCATAAAATGTGGTCCAAGATTGGCAATTTCTGCAAATTGAAAGAAATATAAGGTTATACAATCCTACATTTTTCGGTTTTCTCACGGTTTTCTGGATAGAAATTTCTATCTACTTGTAGGTATAAACGAATCACCCTGTATATTGACTGCTGTAAATACCGTTTCGGGCAGGTAAACAAAATAAAGAGGGACAATTATTTCTGTTCATTCAAATTAATGATTGACTCATCAGTTTTATTTGTTTACCAAAATTCTTATCTGTTGTTTATTCTCTCCCCTCCTGTAGGTTTGGAGAATCCGAAATGTGGTTAACTTTTGTCTGTTGTATTTTTTTATTAAAGAGTAGGCGTCCTTAGTTGTGGCACATGTGGACTGTGGAAGTTTAGTTTTCCTTCTTTATAGTTTGTGTGGTTTCTAAATACTCAAAACATCAGCAAAAGTCAATATTTTGTACAGTAATAATAAGTATGGGTAAGTTATATCAAGCTCTTATAATTTGATGATCGGTACCGGTACAAAATACTCTCATTAACAATTGTGTGTTTACTGTGAGAAAAAATCGGGCAAAAACTCATTACATTACTATCTTTTATAAAGGGCGTAGGCGCAAAATTTTGCGCCAATGTGTTTTAAATGCCTTCATTTTGTCGAATCCTGAGAAAACTAATACATATTTTTAAAAATTTTAAACGCAGAATGAAAGACTACATTATTACCGAGGACCGAAAGTCCCCAAAAACTTCTATAATGTTTATTTTAATAAGTTATACAGGGGTAGAAAAAAGAGAAAATTTAGTGTGATCTTTAATTTCAAATATCTATCAGACATTTTTGATTATTGTAAGAGACTTTTTGCCCCCGGTAATAATGTAATCTTTTATTCTGCGTTTAAATTTTTGTAAAATATGTATTAGTGTTCGAGAAAAATTCATTTAAAAAGCATTGGAGCGGAAATTTTGCGCCTACGTCCTTAATAATCAGCACCTATCATTAATTTTTGGAACTAGTAGTCCATGTAAATAACTAGTTTCTTTTCGGGACATTTCAATATCCCAGATATTTGATGAGTTTTTTCAGTATAATACCGTTGATTGAATATACGGATCCGTGTACTCAATCAACGGTAAATACCTAATATACCTATATAGTGCAGTCACTGAAGGTTTTCACCTCCGATTTCGTTGAACCTTCACAAATTTTCATGAAAATTGGTGAGTAGATAAATGATATCTCAAGGAACAAAGGTGACATGATGCCAACTTGCGCTTTTACCCTGGGGGTGGATGCCACCCCGTCTCGGGGTAAAAATTACTATATTAAAAATAATACCTTAAGTCGATAGAGGGACAAATTCTAAGCAAAATTTGTTATATAAAGTTATTAACATAAATCAATACTTTTTGAGTTATTAAAGATCAAAAATTTTATTTTTTCGCAAAAAATGCATGTTTTAAAGCTATTTTTTACTTATAACTCAATAACTATAAGCTTTTGCAAAAAAGTTAATATAACCAAAATTGAAGAAAATAAAAAATTGAATACGCTACTCACTAAAAGAACTAAACTAATGTTAATTCAAAGTGAGTTATGGGTAATTGAATGTATATTTTTTTCGACGAGTACTCAAATCTAAGTATTCAAGCTTAAATAACGGGAAAACGATGCATTTTATAAAATATACCTGCTAAACACTTGTCAAAGCATTATAGAATACCTAACAAATAAGCATTAGAAGAAGTTAATAGCTCCAAAATTAAGCAAGTTATGATGAAAATAAGAGAACCCTTTCGAATTTTTTAGGAAAAAGTAAAAGAATAAAACATATATGCCATTTCCACAAAAATTATAATTTATTGTAATCCTTACAAGAATTTATTTATATTAAAATAAGTAATCATTTCAACAATTTTGACTGGTTTATGCATATTTTTGAAAAAAAAAAGATATGACAAAAAAAAATCAGAATTTAGTAAATCAGAAAAAGTAAAAAATAAAAGAATGAAAGAAGTGAAAGAAGTATATTAAAGTGTGTAAATGTATTTTAATTTCCTTAGCTAAGCGCTTTCGACATAAAAGTCATCTTCAGAGCTAATGGTCAATATATAAAAAGTACCGGCTACTTAGGAATGTATTTTCTTGCATCGCATTAAGAAATTTGTAATTCAGGTGCACTTTACAACTCCGGCTGATGAAAGCTAGTTTTAATTTTTAGTTTTTCTATGGAAAACTAGCTTTCATCAGCCGGAGTTGTACAGTGCACCTGAATTCCAAATTTCTTAATGCGATGCAAGAAAATACATTCCTAAGTAGCCGGTACTTTTTATATATTGACCATTAGCTCTGAAGATGACTTTTATGTCGAAAGCGCTTAGCTAAGGAAATTAAACACATTTACACACTTTAATATACTTCTTTCACTTCTTTCATTCATTTCAAGTGTGTACAAAACCTATCAGTCTTTCAACTTAAAAAATAAAACATATGCCATTTCCACAAAAATTATAATTTATTGTAGTCCTTACAAGAATTTATTTATATTAAAATAAGTAATCATTTCAAAAATTTTGACTGGTTTATGCATATTTTTGAAAAAAAGATATGACTTAAAAAAAATCAGAATTTTTAAAATTATCGTAATTTTCATTTTCTTTTGATAATAACTCCAAAAATACTCAATATTTTTTCTATACCAAATATTTTACCTGCTTTAGTATTATTATATTTACTATAAAAATTGACTGAGATAGAAACGTTTAAAGCTCAAATATTGCTGCGAAATCCATGTAACCGGGGCCATTTAACCTTATATTTTTAAAAAAGGAAGGGGTTTAAAAGATTAATTTCAACGTGATCTAATAGCCTTTGGAATTAGTTTTTAAACGGGTTTTAGGTGAACCTGATATCGTAAAAATTAACGGAGGTATTTGCAAAAAACAATAACATTTTTTGGAAAAATTCTTAAAAGATAAATTTTGAAAAAAATTCTTAGCATAAAGGTTAATGCTATTAACTTGTTCGGAGGCTCGTTTGATAGACATTTCTAAGTACTTTGACAAATGTTTAATAAGCTTATGTCATAGAATGCATCATTTTCCCGTTATTTAAGCTTGAATATTTAGACTTGGGTACTCACCGAAAAAAATATACATTCAATTGCCTATAACTCACTTTTAGTTAACATTAAAAGGTTTTTCTAAAAAGGAGTTTATTTAATTTCTTGTTAGGTTCAATTTTGGTAATTATAACTTTTTTGTAAAAACTTATATAGTTTTTGAGTTATTTGTGAAAAATCAGTTTAAAAAAAAAACTCAAAAAGTTTTGATTTATTTTAATACCTTTATATAACAAATTTTATTTAGACTTTGTCCATCTATCGAATTATGGGGTCATTCTTAATAAAATAATTTTCACCCCCGGGAAGGGGTGGACTCCACCTCCAGGGTAAAAGCACAAGTTGGCACCATGTCACCTTTATTTTTTGAGGTATCCTCTAACCACTCACAAATTTTCATGCAAATCGATGGAGGTTCAACGAAATCGGAGGTAATAGCATAGCTCATATCCACCTTCAGTAACTGCACTAATAGCATTCCTATATTATGCAGATATCTATACGTTTTCTACAGAAGTTGTGGCCTGGTTGTTTAAAATTGATAATAATTTATTGCGAAAAATGCGATTTTCCGAATTTTTGATTATTATTAAAAAGGTATTATATCTATTTATACTCAAATATAAACATTACATTTATTAATAAATAAAATCACCTCTAGTTCTTATATTCTTATTAAAGGCAGTTTGACAGCTCGACGATATATTGGTGAAGTACTAAGACCAGTGGCCATCAAGATCAGCTGATTTGTCACCCATCGAACATGTGTGAGATATGGTAGGTCGAAACCTAAATCGATTACCACGTCCTCCAGCAAACTTAGAAGATCTGTGGCATGACATGAGAAGAATCTGAATGAGCATTTCACAATATGATACAGACCACTTAATTCGATCAATGCCTCATAGAGTAACTAAGTGTATAGAAAATTAAAGAGGAGCCACCCATTATTAATTTTTTGGCGATTAGAATGATGTTAATTTGTTTATAATAACTATTATCAAATAATAATAATATTCTAATGTATACCTCTATAAATAAATAGGTATTAAAAAAATATGTGTAGGTACTAGATATGTTGCATTTTTTGGCCATCGGTACCTACTTATAATATATTTTATCTACTCTATCCAGGGCCGCCGAGAGGGATGGCGGGCTCCGGTAAGAAGTAAAAAGCGGGCCCCCGGCAAAAAGCGAATAGCGCAAAAAATTGTTTAATTTTTATAGAAATAAAATTATCAATAATAAATAATAATAAGAAACAATTCAAATATAACTTTCGTTAAATTTTTATTATATTTTTATAATAGTGAAAATATTTACAATACCGGTGCTTTTCGAGTTTTTGATTGGCAAAGATGTCTATAATTTTCGAAAAATCGCAGGATTTTACCAAATCATTCTCAATGCATAAAAATCATTCTCAATGCACAAAGTTGCTAGGCCAGTTACCTGATCCTGTTTCATTGTAGATCTCATAGTATTTTTTATGCGAGAAAGAAAACTAAAGGATCTTTTCCCTTTTGCGACTACCACCGATAATGTGCAAAATATTTTTGACGCTATAACGACGTTAGGAAATAATGATTCCAATTTGGGATGTTTAATTTTATTAAGTAAATCAATTGGAGAAAGTTGAGATTCACAAATATTCTCCTTGTGTATCTCTATCGTCTCCATAGAGACTTTGAAGACTATATCGTCTTCTTTTTTATAAAACTCGCTTTATTTTTTTATTTTTTTTATTTCTTATCTTTTTTCTTGTCTTATTTTTTTTAATATTGGTGTTATCTCAGAATGTCCATAAAATGGTAAATATCAAATGAATTTCAATTGCCGCATTAAATCTTATGCGGCACCTTAATCTCAATTGCCGCATTAAACTATTATCTACTCTATGTCATATTACGTATAAGTTTTTAGTTTGTGAAAACTGCCATTATAGATAGCAGTGTGTGAATGGTTTAAAGTGTGCGTGAAGTAACAATGTATTTTAAATGGGATTTCGTTTTTCGCACTGTTTTTTGACACACTTTCATATAATCAAATAGCCTAACTTTCGCGTTGTCATGATTATGACATATGAGCAATAAATTACAACAAAATTTTGACATTTTTGTGGTTTGAAAGATGTTAGAATTTTTAAATGTCAAAGTTCTAAAAATTGTAGAATAGAAATGAATTCCAGTGACGAAGAGTTAGTTTTTTTATTTGTTTATCGTAGATAAAATATTGTATGAAACTGTGCGTGAAGTACTTTTTGCGAACTTACGCGATATATAGCACTCGCTCCGCTGTCGCTCGTGCTCTAAACATCGCGTGCGTTCGCAAAAAGCATACTCACGAACTGTTTAATAAATAAATATTTTGTATATACAACCAGAATAAACAAAAAAAGCATCAACAATCAGCTTACAATAAACTACCTTTTTGTTTTTGCACTTTGTTTTTCCGATTTAATCCTCAACCAAACAAAAACTTGGAATTAGTAATCTCATTCAGGTTCAATGTACAACCACAGTATACACAGGGATATAGGTACTACTGTTGTACAACTTTGCCCGTACGCCAGATAATGGCAACTGCCAACTGATTTTTTTCAATTTCAGCTGTTTACATTTTCGTCAACAATCCGATGATTTGGTAATGGTTCACTGATAAATTTTGCATAAACGTACTTTAACAAACTGGGACGCTAACAGTAGCGCATCTCAATGAAATTTATGTCTATTTTCTTTATGAACTACAAGATATTCGGACCAAACCATTGTTAGATTCTAAACTTCTGGAGAGAAATATCGAATATGTTTTATTATTCTTCTTCTTCAGGTGCCATCTCGGGTACGGAGGTTGGCAATCATCATAGTTATTTTAATTTTTGAGGCAGTAGCTCTAGCTAGATAGTTGTTTTGAGCTGCATCCAAACCATTCTCTCAGGTTCTTCGCCTTCTTCCGATGCTTCTTCTGCCATCTATTTTTCCTTGCATTATGAGTCGTAGGATGCCATACTTCTCGCCCCGCATCACATGTCCGAGATACTGCAGTTTTCTTTCTTTAATTGTAAGTTCAACTTCCTTCTCTTTACCTATTCTTCTTAGTACTTCGTTGTTCGTAACTCTATCTACCCAGGAAACCCTCATAATTCTTCTATAGGTCTACATTTCAAAGGCGGTAAGTCGTCTCATTGTCTCTACATTTAACGTCCATGATTCCACTCCATAGTATAGTACACTGTATACGTAACAATTTGTTAAGCGTACTTTAAGAGCTAATGTTAAATCTTTGCTACATTGTTCATTTTCATAAAATTAGAACATGCTTTTTCGATTCTGACTTTGATTTCTGCACTGTAGCACTGTAGTCATTATTTTCTGTTATAAGTGTTCCTAAGTAAGTGTACTTCTTTACTCTTTCGATCTGCTGGCCCTCTACTATCAAGATTTCGTTAGTATTATGGTTGTTTTTACTAATTTTCATAAACTTCGTATTTTTGATATTGAGAGAGAGTCCGTACTCTCTACTACACCTTACTATTTTACTCATGAGTCTTTGCAGGTCTTGTAAACTATCGGCTATTATGAGTAGAGTGTAACATCTGCATACCTGATGTTGTTAACTAAGACTTCATTTACTCTTATACCGACTTTTTCATCTTCCAGAGTTTCTCGCATTACCTCTTCAGAATAAGCGTTAAATAATAGAGGTGATAGTATGCAGCCTTGCCTGACTCCTCTCTTTATTTCCATTTCTTCAGATGTTTCTTTTTCTATTCTTACTATTGCTCGCTGATTGTAATAGAGGTGTGTTATTAGTCTTACATCTCTTTCATCTAGGTTTTTATTTTTTAGAATTTCCATGAGTCGATCATGTTTTACTTTATCAAACTTTTTATTGTAGTCTATAAAATAGACGTAGAGAGGACGGTTAACGGTTGTTTTGTTGTCATGTTTATTAAAAATATATATTTGATAAAAATAATAAACCTAAAGATAAAACCCATAACTAAATTAAAATTCATGGTGACGTTTCAATTATTACTTTAATCATCGTCAGAATAATAAGTTTCTTGAGCGGATGCTTTAAAATAATTTTAAAGGAACAAACAATAATTAATGAAAACGTAAAAAATGACATTGACAATCATTGGGTTAAGTCAATAATTTCAAACGCGCCATGTCTTGTTGCGTGTTTAAGGGTGGCTTCAAAAGAAATATGGATAATGCCTCTTTGATGCTGAGTTCCGTTGGAGAACTTGCATGACCAATTATTAAGAAGTCCTTACGACTAATAGGAAAAAGTCGTAAGGACTTCTCAATCATTGGTCATGCAAGTTCTCCAACGAAACTCAGCATCAAGGAGGCATTATCCATATTTCTTTTGAAGCCACCCTTAAACAAGCAACAAGACATGGCGTGTTTGAAATTATTGACTTAACCCAATGATTGTCAATGGCATTTTTTACGTTTTCATTAATTATTGTTTGTTCCTTTAAAATTATTTTAAAGCATCCGCTCAAGAAACTTATTATTCTGACGATGATTAAAGTAATAATTGAAACGTCACCATGAATTTTAATTTAGTTATGGGTTTTATCTTTAAGTTTATTATTTTTATCAAGTTTAATGGTGTGTCCTTATCTATATAAAAAAATATATGTAAAGTACATTTTGTGCCAAGTTATTAGTCATAATAATCTACTATGGTAAAGGTATATAAATTAGGAAATGATACAAAGGCCTAGGAAAGCGTCAAGCTCTCTTTTTACTTACCTACTTTACTGATACAAAGGTGCCTGGACGTCAATCAAGATATACAGGGTGTAACAAAAATACAGGTCATAAATTTAATTGCATATTCTGGGACCAAAAATAGTTCGATTGAACCCAACTTACCTTAGTACAAATCTGCACAGAAAAAAAGTTACAGCCCTTTGAAGTTACAAAATGAAAATCGATTTTTTCCAATAGGTATATCGAAAACTATTAGATATTTTTTATTGAGAATGGACTTGTTGAATTATTATGGCAGTAGCATCTTAGAAAAAAAGTTATAGTAAAATTTGGAAACCCCATAAAAATTTTATGGGGGTTTTGTTCCTTTAAACCCTCCCCCCCCTTTCAAAAAATTTTTGTGTACTTTATAATTAAATTATTATTGTAGTACCATTAGTTAAACACATTATTTTTAAAACTTTTTTGCCTCTTAGTACTTTTTCGAAAAGTCAAGTTTTTATCGAGATATTTTGAATATTTGTCAGATCCACCAAATATTTTTGTATATTATTAAGTACGATTATGGAGACTAGGTAATAATATGAAAAGTTATTTAAGATTTACATTTTAGGTATATTTTGAACCATATTAAAAAAGAAGCCACATCTCGATAAAAGGTGCTTTATCGAAAAAATACAAGGAGGTAAAAAAGTTTTATAGGCACTGTATTTAACTAATGGTACCGTAGAAATAGTTTAGTTGGAACGTACATAAACATTTGGGATTTAAAGGAACAAAACCCCCATAAATTTTTTATGTAAACATATTAAAAAAGAAGCCACAAGTCGATAAAAACTGCCTTATCGAAAAAATACTAAGAAGCAAAAAAGTTTAAAAAACATTGAGTTTAACTAATGGTACCATAATAATAATTTTATTGGAAGGTACACAAAAGTTTGGGGGGTTTAAGGGAACAAAGCACCCTTAATTTTTTTATTGGGTACACAAATCTCACTATAATTTTTCTTTAAGATGCTCCTGCCAAAAGAATGCCACATGTCCATTTTCAATAAAAAATCTCCAATAGTTTTCGATATATTCGAAAAAATCGATTTTCATTTTGTAACTTCAAAGGGCTGTAACTTTTTTTTTGTGCATATTTGTACTAAGGTAAGTTAGGTTCATTCGAACTATTTTTGGTCCCAGAATATGTGACTAAATTTATGACCTGTATTTTTGTTACACCTTTTGTTTTGTTACATATGCGTGTTTCATTGACTATAATAAAGCATTCGATAAAGTACGACATGAACATGAATTAATTAATGTTCCGCAATCAAAGAAGAAATGACTATACTCGTAATGACCTCAGCATAATACCGAATTTATGTTACAAACGGCGAGTAAAAGTATGTAATAACGAACAGCTATCAGAGGAAATTGAAATTAGACATAGGGTGAGACAGGGATGCATATTGTCGCCCATCCTTTTTAATATCTACTCGTAAGAGATCCTGAAAAACCTCTTCAGGATGAAACAGCTGGAATAAAGGTAAATGGAGTTCCCATTAACAACATTACAGTTTACAGATTAGGTCGAAGTTATTAGATTTTCGTCGGTAGGTACGTTTCCCTACCTAAAACTTTACTCTTCGTACAAAAAGTATAATAAGTAGGAAGAACTAGAAGATCAACATCTAAAGTATTTTACGAATATATATTCCAAGTAATAAAGCTTATATTAGGACAAAACCTCACAATTTTTACAGAATTTATAGATTTGTTTGAAAATTTGAGAATAAGTAGTGGATAATCCAAGGATCAAAATCTATATGATGCCGAAAGGTGCTTTTACCATGGGGGTGATTGCCACCCCATCTCGGGGTGGAAATTTTTTATTATATTTTGACCGCTTGTTACCAACCAAAAGTTGATAAAAACATTGATTATAAGCAGAAAACTTTCTATACATTTTTTTGATAAAATTAATGGTTTTCGATTTTCGCTATCGAAAGTACCTATTAGTTTTATATCGAAAAAATCAATGTTTTTAAAAAGTTTAAAATTCAAAGTTTTCTGCTAATAACTCCAAAAGTTTTCGTTTTATCAAATCAACTTTACTTAAGAAAATTGTACCTTTAAGAAAATAAACAAAACCGTCTTTTTTAATTTTCTTTAAGACCAATATTAATTGATCTATACAAATGCTAAATATTGTAGTTTCAAAGTCTAAAGACAAGAAAACTATGCATTTTTCGAGGATAATTTGTTCAAACTAATTAAAAGTATTTAAAAATATCTAATTCCAGAAATAAAAAAGGCTCTATCTCAAAAATTAAGTGACATAATGAAAATAATGTCAGTTCCTATTTTTTCAGCGAAAAAGTGATCGGAAGCAACCATCTTATCACCACCCTAATTAAAATTCAGTTATTGACCTTATTTGTTCTTCTTTGACCGGCTTAGAATGATTAGTTTAAAAAAATGGAGTTAAAAGCGAATGACGAATTTTTGTAGTTTGAAAAAAAATGGACTTATCTTCAAAATAGAAAGATGAGCATCAGAGATACGAAAAAATGTTTAATATGAAATTGTAGCTTATTTAATTGCCAAAAACCAGGTTTGCAAAAATTTTTTCTACGGCAAAAGTTCAGTGAGCTATTGACAATTAAGACTGGTAATAAAATGCGAAAACCACCTTTACCAACCCTTTCAAAGTCATCTCTTTTTGCGACTAAGGATTTTAAAAAATTTAATATTAACAGGCTTACATATCTTGTAAAAACCTACAAAATTCTTTTTTACCAGACTTTCTAAGATAAAAATAAAAAAATGACGGTTAAAAAAATAATATATTTAAAAAAAAAGGAGAAATCCAAATTGGAAGCACAATAATGTATGGTAGAGGTGTTTTTAGTCATTGACCTTATTCATTCTTCTTTATTTATTTATTATTAATAGATTCTAGAAGTTTAACGGGCTTAGAATGATTAGTGTTTAAATAACGGGAGTTAAAAGGGCATAACGAATTTTTGTAGTTTGTTAAAAAATACTATTTTCTACAAAATAGAAAGATTAGCATCAGGAATATGAAAAAATGTTTAAAAATTAAATTGTAGGTTATTTAATTCCCAAGAATTTGGTTTGAAAAATTTTTTTCTACGCCAAAAATTGAGTGAATCGTAAATGAGTATTATCGAAAATATTAATTTTTTTCGATATAAAACTAACACTTTCGATAGCGAATAAATCGAATACTATTAATTTTATCAAAAAAATGTATAGAACATTTTTTGCTTTTGGGTGGCAACCACCCCATGGTAAAAGCGCCTTTCGGCATCATATAGATTTTGATCGTTGGACTATCCACTACTTATTCTCAAATTTTGAAGCAAATCGATCCATTCTGTGAAAATTGCGAGCTGAAAAGCTTCGGTTCCTGGACTAATACAGTTTGACGGGAAAGAATACTTCATGCAGGAACGTGAAGAGAGGAGACAAAGTCCAGGGAAAATGGTACCTAAAGCCAAACTACTACAAACTACAAACATATTCTTAAAAAGTACCTACTATAACGTTTTATAAAAATTGTTTCATACAATATAAAACATAAAATTATTTTTATCAGAAGCAAATAAAAATGTTAATCGCCATAAATGTTTTTAACTCATTCATACACATACAATAATAATAATTATGATAACACTATAACGCAGTGATATATTTATATGACTGGTCAAAATTCGTAAATGCAAATATATAAAATAATTTCATGAATATTTCCATATTAAGAAAAATATTACTGATACCCAATTATGTATAAGAAAAATTTTGAAATAAAAAAAAATTTGGGCGTTAATTGGTTAATTACGATTTTTTTGATGGTTCGTTATTTTTAAAACGGCTGTATATCTGGAGGACCATACATCTTATAAAGCTATTATTATAAACGTAGTTGGTGTCCAAATATTAGATAAAAATAAGATTCAATAAAAATAAGACAATAATAATAATTATGATAACACTATAACGCAGTGATATATTTATATGACTGGTCAAAATTCGTAAATGCAAATATATAAAATAATTTCATGAATATTTCCATATTAAGAAAAATATTACTGATACCCAATTATGTATAAGAAAAATTTTGAAATAAAAAAAAATTTGGGCGTTAATTGGTTAATTACGATTTTTTTGATGGTTCGTTATTTTTAAAACGGCTGTATATCTGGAGGACCATACATCTTATAAAGCTATTATTATAAACGTAGTTGGTGTCCAAATATTAGATAAAAATAAGATTCCTTGAAAAAACAGCTTCAGAACAACTTTTATATAGGTACAGTTAAACCTACGATACTATGTATACTCATTCCCTATTATTCAGTATCCGTAATTTGTGGTAGTGCAGTCATTGAAGTTTTTTAGCTCAGAAATTTTTTACTGTGAACAGATTTACATGAAATTTTGGAATTAGGCTTATCCTACCCTTAACTTCAAAAGTGATATTGATCCGAACTCCGTTTTCACCCTATTTTTCATAATAACCTCAGATATCGATAGAAGACCTAATTTTAAGCAAAAAATGTATAAAGTTTTTTCAAAAACCCAATACTTTTCAAGTTATTGGCAATTGAAAATTTGGAATTTTCTCACGATTTTCAACAGTTTTTTGCAAATATCTCCAAAAATATGCATTTTAACGATAATATTATACTAAACAAAATTGTAGCAGATAAAAAATGAACAAACTGGTTTTTTAAAGGGTGTCGTTGCAGATGCGGTCGTAGCATTTGCGATCACGGCTATTATCGTTACATTTGCGGTCATACAAAAATATGTTGATTTTATCGTTGCATGTGCGGTCATTGCCTAATAAACAAATAATATTTTTACCTTTTTCTACCACTATCACATGAATAATTCTATAACCAAATTTTTGTATGATTTAAATAATATTTATCATAGACGTTGATAAGAGGAGAAAATGCTTACTAATAATTTTATTACGGCAAAAAGTATTTTGATATAAAAAAACTTGCTTCTTTTGAGAGTTTAGTGAGATTATCTGCACTAATAAGTCTCCAAACTAGACTTCGACACAAAAGGGATACAATGGACGTTAACCACACGCCTAAGTGATCTGGAATACGCCGACGATATCTGCCTGTTAGGACAAAGGTTCCAGGATGTGGCCGACCAATTGGAAACACTATCCACTGAGGCCAATAAAATAGGTTTAAAAATCAATATCGGTAAAACCAAGTCGATGAGAATAAATGCAAGGAGCAACACGCTATTTAATATCGACAACAAGCAGATTGAAAATGTGGAGAACTTCACGTACCTTGGAAGTGTCATAACAGAAAGCGGAGGTACAGAAGACGATATTCGTATGAGGATACGAAAAGCTCAACAAGCTTTCAGCATGCTTAACCCTGTTTGGAGGTCTGGAGAATATACTACAAGGACAAAGATCCGAATATTCCAGTCAAATGTTATGTCTGTTCTACTCTATGGATGTGAAACCTGGAAAGTGACAAAATACCTTACAGACAAATTGCAGGTCTTGTATAAATAATTATGTAAATGTTTATATTACTGAATACAGACAAATTGCAGGTCTTTGTTAACAAATGTCTACGAAGAATTGTTCGTATTTTCTGGCCAAACACCATCAGAAACGAAGATCTGCTACACCTGACCCAACAAAAGAGGGTAGAAAATGAAATAAAATACAGAAAGTGGGGGTGGATAGGTCACACACTCCGAAAAGACAGTTCCAGTATTGCAAAAAATGCCCTAGAGTGGAATCCCCAAGGAAAGAGAAAAAGAGGTCGCCCAGCACAAACTTGGAGAAGATCCATCATGGACGAGATAAGAAGTCAAGGAAAGTCTTGGAATGAGGTGAAGGCCCTAGCGCAAAATAGAACCCGATGGCGCGTTTTCACTGAAGCTCTATGCTCCACTTAGGCGTCATCATACTGATGACGACTAATAAGTCAGAAACACGTGTCTATGGTTGCATTCCATCTTGTGCATATTTTGTTTTTCATACTTATTGCGAGCCATGCCGATATCTATTAACTCGCGCTAACCTCTCCTTGTTATATATATATATATATATATATATATATATATATATATATATATATATATATATATATATATATATATATATATATATATATATATATATCTGCACTAATTAAAAAAAATGAAGATAGTTGATTTACTAAACCTTAGTGTCACATAAATAAAATATTAGCGAATTGTTGATTATTTCTATATAAATTGGCTTCCTTAATGTTTGTGTCAAATGTTAAAAAGTATTAAAAATTTAAAAATGGATATCCAGCGTGAAGAGCAGAAGGTTTTCCCTTGGTGGTTTCAATCACTTCAAAATTTTCAATTATTAAAATTTGTTACTTACTGCAATAAACAATCTCTCAAACTAACAATATACAAATAATATGCATTTGTTTTTATATTTAGATTTTGGTAATTCTCCCCCCAACCTTTATAATTAGGCAAATACAAACTTTCCAAAAATCCGTAATGAGGGGATTATTGTGGTCTAGTCATTACTGTTTTCATTACCTATTGTTCGAAATATAGATAAGCGGATTAAAATATTTCAATAGGGTCGACCTGGCCTGCCTATAACTCGGGTGGTTACTAATTTACGACCTTCTTACATTTCTAGCTTTTAAGTAAAATGTCTGATCGCAAGTGCAACGTTACCTGCCAAAATAGTTTGGATTGACCGCTTTTGCAACGAAAATTACCTTGACCGCATATGCAACGACCGCATCTGGACCTATTTCTTTTAAAGAGTGTTCTAAGTGCAATATTAATCGAGATATTGATCATATTGATAATATTAAGATCAAAGCTGTTTTTTATTTTGTGTGAAATTTAATCGATATATTCAATGCCATCTAGCAGAGAGCGAATAACTTTTAGCCATGCTAATGAGAAAGGATTTTATAGTGCTTAAAATAAGTTTTAAAATGAGCACTGTTAAAAGTCTTTTGTACGTAAAATGAGTGAGCTGTAATGAAAAAAAGAGGAACATCCAATGTTTTTTTTAATCAATGGATTTCATAAGTGCCATTTCCAACAAAATAAAATTAATCGCATTCCGTATAGAATCAACTTTAATATAAAGAGTTTGATGGATTCTAGCAGTTTCGCTTCTTTGGAACACATATTTTTTGAAAAAATCACGATTTTAAGAAGAAAAAAATTTCGAATTTAAAAAAAAACCACCTTCTTTTCATAATATCTCAAAAATAATGAAAGATAAGTAAAAAAGTGTAATAATAAAAAAAATAGGTTTTTCTTTGACAAAAATTTTGGTTTGTTTGTTTTTCCTGTCACAGAAAAATTGACGAAGATATGATTGATAAAAGAGCGCGCGGTAGCGCAACCACAGTCTCTCTCGAGCCCTTTGACTCTTCACCGTTTTAAAATAAAAGGTTTTTCACTACATATTATAATGAAAAAAAGATGTAGCTCTTTTAATTACCTTCAAAATGGTTTTTTATAAGTTGTGATACTCTTGGGACTCTTAATAATATCCTTCAATTTAGCTATCTCTACGTCACTGAATACTCAATTCACACCGAAAAGATAGCTCTCAACTTGTTATTTAGATGTGTAAAATCAATTATCTAGATCATACAGTCAGTAAAGGAGTGGCAGTAGATAATTGAAACTTCGATTCCATTAAGAAATGACCAGAACCGACTTACAAACATCAAGTGAGAAGTTTTCTGGGGCTATATACTTACTATCGGAGGTTCATTAAGAAGTTTGCAAATATCGCTAAGCCATTGACGCGACTTACAAACGAAGCTAGAGATTACAGCTGGGATGGAGACTGCCAAACTGCTAACCACAGCGCCAATATTAGAGTGTTAGAGTATCCACTGCCAGAAGGAGAGTTTATCTTAGATACAGATGCAAGCATTGTGGGAATTGGAGGAGTGCTATCTCAGATTAAAGAACAGGAACGAGTCCTTAGATATTTTTTTCCTGGAAGCCGTCTGTTGTGAACCGGTTGTACTGCAGCCACTTGGCTTATTGTATATCTTCCATTCGTTTATGAAACCCATTCCATAATTCTGGAACCCTATACCAGCTTGTACAGGTCTAGTGGGTGGGTGCCATATAAATTTGGAGTCACTTCAATGTCTCCGAAAAATGTTTGCGGTCTCCGATCCAATGCCTCACAGTCATGCAAAATATGGTTGACTGTTTCAGGTTCTCTGTTACAGAGTCTGCAGCTCAAGTCTCCATGAAACAGCCCCATTGTATGCAGGTGACCCTTAACTGGCGCATGTCCAGTGAGGAAACCTGTTATGACGCTGAGCTGATTCCTGCTTGTTTTCAGCAGTAACTCAGCCTTACTAGCACATGTCCGTCCGATATACATCTTGCGATGTGTTTGACTGGGAACACTCTCCCAGTGTGAGTTGTGTTGGCTTCGGATCCAGGCTTTTTTTCGTTCACGGACGGTGCTTTTTGGCACTCCCACGGCCGGCTCTGGATCCAAGTATTTTGTAGCTGATACTCTCTTGGCAAGAGCATCAGCTCTTTCATTGGCGTATATGCCCCGATAACCTAAAAGCCATACCAGTATAACACTGTTATGTTGTGCCAGTCTATCAAGTTCTTGTCGACATTCCCACACCAGCCTAGAGTTCACCTTAGGGTTTATAAGAGTCCCAATGGCTGCTTGGCTATCTGTGCATATGTTAACCCGCTACAGTTCGAATGCCCTCAGGTTGTTTTCTCTTGCACACTGCAAGACTGCAAAAATCTCTTCCTGAAATACGGAGGTATATTCTCCCAGTGGAATAGAAATGTTGAAATTTCCACCACTACAGAATATTCCTGCGCCCGAACCGTCTGCAGTTTTAGACCCGTCCGTATACCAGGTGCAACCCTGCAGTCTGGGTCGAGAGTTTCCTCTGTCCCATTCGTCACGTGGGCAAATGTCCACTTGAAAAGGTACTTCAGACTTGTATCTTGATGTCATATGGTCATAAATCATCATCCATTCGGCATCATTAGTTTCATTCGTTATTCTACTATGTCCTGATTGGCCCATTGTTAAGACCGGTCCGGAGCGATAAGCAAACGAGGTAGACAGAGTTGGTCTTTTGACAATTAACACTGACTAGACGGTGCTCCTATAATAAAGCAAAGGATCCACAAAATTTACAATAATTACGACGACAAAACCAAAAACCGATGTAAAATATATTGCCTTGCCTTATATACCCGAAATTAATGTTTTCAAATGAGTTTTAAAATAAATTAAATCTATTTTAATTGCTAAGATTATAGAAAAACAAACATTCAAACATATTTAAATTTTACCTGAAACCGGGCCCTTTATACTATTATCGGTTAACCCAGGATGTTTATAGTCGGTACTATTTGAAGTCAACCACTTACTACTAAACAAACCTTACGCGCCACTGTTTACTCATTTTGTATTCAATATCAGTAATTTATTGACCCTACTTGACCTCCCCGATTCTTAACCGAATCAACACCAATAACATCCTTCAATTTAGCTATACCTACGCCACTGAATATTCAAATCATCCGGCAAAGATTATCTATAGCTCTCAACTTGTTAGGTGTGAATTATTTTTATTTTTTCGTTCATTATCAGAATCTGTTTTTAGAAGCAGTATTCACATATCGATAGCGACAATCAGTCCTTTGTATTCAACCGCAAAGATGCACCAAATGACTGCACTAATTGGACTATCAAAAGAGAATTCAGTGGTAGAGTCTACACACAGCTGCTGGGTCTTATAATTCGATGTTGCTCTCATTAAACTCCGTATGAAGTACCTGAAAAAAAAAACTAAAGGTAGGTTATTCATTTGTTATCAATGATGATATCATTTTTAAACTATTATTAGTAAATTGTCTCTGTGTTGGTGGAAGTTTGTGTAAAAATAAAGTCATCTAGGTTTTCTAAAGTAAGTACATACCTTATTTTTTTGTGTAACTACAAGAAAGAGGACAAAAATCTTTGTTGTCAAGTGGTTCAATCAATAATATGTTTATCGTTGTTTTTGATTATCTAAAATGTGCTCGTTTCATTACTAAATATTGGATATAATGAGAGTGCATTGTTATAAGTCCTCAAAAGTAAATAGATCCGCATATTTGTTCTCTTTTTATCATCCTTGTTCAATATCAAAATTTTGTATTGTTATAGATTAAGATTATAAATTTGAATGGCGTCATAAACTTCATACTTAAACGTTCATGCTTTAGTTGTAAACAATTTATTTGCCGTTACTGTTTACGATTTTTATTTAAACATTATTATTCTTCTTCTTATATTAGGCCTTAGACCTATTCTTGTCCGAACTAAGTTTGTAGCCGTACTTGAGACGTTAACTGACAGAGTTTTCGCCGACGCCGACGTTTTAAAGGGTTGTTCTGTGGTCTGGTGCCTCTTGGTGTTATATCTCTTTTTTTCCCTGGAAGCGTTCTATGCACCGGTCGTAGATACTGCAGCCAATCGGCTTATTGTACATCTTCTAATCGGCTCATGTTACCAATTCCACGATTCTGGAACCCTGTACCAGCTTATACAGGTTCAGTGAATGAATATCTACCATATATTTTTATAGTCACTTGGTTGTTTCCAAAAAGTATTTGCTGCCTGCGGTCTAATATCTCGCAGTCGTGTAAGATCTGGTTGACTGTTACAGGTTCTCTGCTGCAGTATTCTTAAATTTCTTGCTGTTTGAGCTATTCTCTCCCTATATCCATTACTACAACGTGTTGGTTCAATTCCCATCTTCACTGTTTTCATTATCGTACAATACCCTGTATTTTACAAAGATCTCTCACTTAATTATTTGATATTCTGTCTCTTAATGTTTTTCCAGTAATTAATCTTAACGCCCTGATGTCTGATGTTTCATGTATCCTTTGTTGTTACCAGGCACGTAGGCAAAGGGGGGTCCATGGGGTCCGGACCCCTCCCAAAACGGTCTCGGCTTTGGTACCAAAGCAGCAAGTTTATCCCCAAGTTATTATTACTTATTATTTTTGAAAAAGTAAACGAAATTATTATTATTTTTTACTAAGATAATTTGTTTTTATCCAGATTTACCATGAGGAAAAGTATTCTATCAACATTTTAAATTCTTTTACCTGGATTTGCTTCTACAGAAAAAGCAAAATTGCTAGAAAAATTGTCTGCCTATTACTCCCACGACATTTCTCTTACAGCAATAAAAGCTAAATATTTATGGTATAACTGTAACACAATATCATCTTTGGGACCAAATACCGAAAGTCTCCGCGTAATGAACACTGTAATAAACATTTTTTTCCAAAAATTTACAAATTCCTTACAATTTTGGCAACTATCTCTGTGACAACGGCCAGTGTAAAACGTTCGTTCTCAACAATGAATCGAGTAAAAACTTCACCCGGAAACAAGATGGGAAACGAAAGCGAAAGACTCATTTTATTGGCTCTTTGATCCGTTCATTGGAATGTTGAGTTAAAGCCAAGTACATTTTTTATCAAATAACCAAAAATTACTGGGTCGACAACTGAATAGAAGACCAGATGTACTCTTTTCTGTGGAATCCTATAATTCGTTATACATAGTAGTCTCTAACATCATCATCTTCTTCTTCTTCTTTAGCCCATTTCTATCCAGCTTTGGACATAGGTCTTCCCCAAATCTTTCCATATAACTAATCTGGCCTTGGCTGCGCTTTTCCAGTGAGTTCCTGTAGCTTATACAATATCGTCCTTTCATCGCATCTGAGGTCTTTCTCTTCCTCTTCTTCCTATCACGGCCTCCAGTTTTGTATTGTAGCATTCGATCTTTTATCTTCCTGTCTCGCATTGTGACCCACAAATCTCCACTTTAACCCTGTTATATGTGATGACTAACATCATCAGAGACGCTACAATAATATTAAAGATACAATGGTGAAACTAGGTGAAATTTGAAAAATTTTACCGTCTAATCTAACAAAAAAATTGAATTGTAATAAATAATCATTTCGTTGTGAATCGAAACAAGAGCAGTCTTATTTTAGTTAGTTCAGAGAGCGCCAAAAGTGCTCTAACAAGTTTCGACTCTTGTTAGAGTCTCTTTAGAGAACACATATTTGATTCTCTCTGAACCACTGAAATTCTGGCTGTCAGCCTCTACCCACACACGAAAGACGAACGAAATTTTACTTATAATATTAACAATATTAAAAATAAAACTTTATCAGAACTAATCTTCTGGTTACACCATTCGTGGCTTCTAAAATTTGCAAGTCAACGAATTGCCGGAGCTAAGAAGGTCGAGGGAGATCTATCAGGTTACATTTCACTACCCGCCTGTCCAGCACGGCAAAATTCAAACAAAGATTATTAGTTCCCAATACTCAGAATAGGAGTAGAACTAGTAAAAATAATAAATAATCATTTTGTTGTGAATCGAAACAAGAGCAGTCTTATTTTAGTTAGTTCAGAGAGCGCCAAAATTTGAGTTGTGTTTGGACCCCCCTCAAGCACATTTCCTGGCTACGTGCCTGGTTGTTACTACTATATGCTATTACTTATTAGTGTTAATGTCTTTAGTTAACTTTACCAAAAGAAAACCGGAAAGTCTCAGTCATAAAAGAAGAACAATGGAAAAAATGACAATTAGAGCAGCTCCACGATAAAGAGGTAGCAAAAAGGACAGAGGAAGAAAAAAACAAGACATTGGGAAGACTCACGATGGGCAACTTAGAGGTGGAATGAAAACTAATTAGTCCAGAAAGCCACTGCGCATCCGCTAGGAAAAATATTCTAATTCGGATTTTTTGCACAATCTTACTCAAAAAGGACTCCTTTTAACAAATTTGCATGTTGCCAGGACCAAAAGGTGGTCAAACAATTTTTAAACGTTTTTTTTTTGTTTTTTTCCTAAAATTATTTTTTTATGCATGGAAAAAAGTTTTTTTTTTAGGTTTTTTGGATCATTCCAAACAGAAAAGGTCTTTAGTGACTTTTCTCTAAAAATGATAGTTTTTGACATATAAGCGATTAAAAATTGAAAAATTGAGAAATCGGCCATTTTTAACCCTCAAAAACTATATGAAAAACTAAAAATTTGAATGTTGCCAAGATAGGTAGATATTCTTTAAACATGGATTGATGAAATCCCGAAGAGTTTTTTGCAATACAATATTCAAAACTCCTTTGTTTTTTAATTGATAATCAAGCGTGCGCGACACTATTTTCCACCGACAGTATGGTGCAAAGGAATAAATTCGTTATTTCGTAAACCGGCGACTTTAAGGAAAAATCCCGAAACAGGTCGATTTTTATTTTTAAGTTATGATATTGTGACATATATGGTATACTAGTGACGTCATCCATCTGGACGTAATGACGTAATCGATGATTTTTTTAAATGAGAATAGTGGTCATGTGCTAGCTCATTTGAAAGGTCTTCAATTCTCTATTCAGTAATATAAACATTTACATAATTATTTATACAGGGTGTCCAAAAAATTTTTATTAAATTAAATTATTTGACAAAAAAAGAAGTAGAATGACACCCTGTATAAATATTTATGTAAATTTTTTCATTACTGAATAGAGAATTGAAGAACCTTTCAAATGAGCTACCACACGACCCCTATTCTCATTTAAAAAAATCATCGATTACGTCATCACGCCCAGACGGATGACGTCACTAGTATACCATATATGCCACAATATCATAACTTAAAAATAAAAATCGACCTGTTTCGGTATTTTTCCTTAAAGTCGCCGGTTTACGAAATAACGAATTTATTCCTTTCATTTGCACCATACTGTCGGTGGAAAATAGTGTCGCGCACGCTTGATTATCAATTAAAAAACAAAGGAGTTTTGAATATTGTATTGCAAAAAACTCTTCGGGATTTCATCAACCGATGTTAAAAGAATATCTACCTACCTTGGCAACATTCAAATTTTCAGTTTTTCACATAGTTTTTGAGGGTTAAAAATGGCCGATTTCGTAATTTTTCAATTTTTAATCGCTTATATATGTCAAAAATTATCATTTTTAGAGAAAAGTCACTAAAGATTTTTTCTGTTTGGAATGATCCAAAAAAACCTAAAAAACTTTTTCCATGCAAAAAAAAATAATTTTAGGAAAAAAACAAAAAAAAACGTTTAAAAAATTTTTGACTACCTTTTGGTCCTGGCAACATGCAAATTTGTTAAAAGGAGTCCTTTTTGAGTAATATTGTGCAAAAAATCCGAATTAGAATATTTTTCCTAGCGGATGCGCAGTGGGTTTCTGGACTAAATACAAACAGTCATAATAGAAGCTGCAGACCTTAGCATTGGGAAAGCAGAAAAACAAAAAAGGGGCTTGTTATAAAAATATGCGAGGACGAAAAAATGCTAGAACAATGAAATACAGCACACATCGGCCCAATTCCCAAAGAAAGTGCTAAAACTGTCTGTAATAATTATAAAGGAATCGCACTATTAGAAGTAGTATACAAGGTATTAGTAAAAATTATAAGAAATATATAATAAAAACCTACGAAACAGAGATAATAGCAAAATACCAGGTTGGTTTCAAACAGGGAAGAACAATCTACCAAATGTTTATGCTAAAATTATTACAAAACAACAGTTATTAACAAAATTTAGGTCTATTTATGTTCTTCATTGATTTTAAAAAGGCCTACGACTCCACCTCACAAAACAATACGGAGCAATGAGATTATAGAGAAACTGGTACGATTAGTCGCTACCTAGCACAGTCAATAAAGTCATTATCATTAGTGGCGTTACAGCCCTTTATAAGCCAAAGACTTCTTCAGAACAATCCTCCATTCGCCCCTGTCTCTGGCAACTCTTCTCCATGCTCTAATTCCAATAGATTTTAAATCAGTTTCTATGTTGTCTTGGTACATAAGTCTCGGTATTCCTCTTGCTCGTTGTCCTGCCCGGCCCTCTTCAGTCAAAAACTTTTATGACTATAGCATCTTCCTCTCGTCTGATTACATGACCTATCTATCTAAGGGGTGCTAGCTTAATGAATTTTACAACGTCAGGTTCTCCAAAACTTCTATACAACTCAAAGTTTTAACGCCTCCTCCACAAACCTTGTTCTTTTATACCTCCATATATTCGTCTTAGGATTTTTCGCTCAAAACTTTTGAGCAGTTCTTGTTCATTCTGTGTAAGTGACCAAGTTTCTGAACCATATGTTAGCACTGTTCTTATTAGTGTTTTGTAGACAGTCAATTTAATTTTTCTAGGTATTTTTGAGGCCATCTGTTTTCTTATGCCATAGTATCACTTATTGGCGAGCACTATTCTTCTTTTAATTACTTCACTGATACACATGAACGATCACATAAATCACTTATTTTATATTTGCTATCTTTTTCTATATCAAACGTTTGTTATTTATAGAAAAAGACAGCAAATACAAAATAAGTGATTGATGTGATCGTTCATGGGTATTCTTTCATTTTTCCGACTGTATATATTTATTTTCAAAAAACCTTTTTACCACATAGTGGTGTAAGGCGACAATACATTACATTATGTTACATTATAATACAATACAAAAACAACTTAATCTTAAATTTAACTAATAACTGCTATACATTTATATTATGTACAAATTTGACCCATTCCTTCCTATTTCTAGCCAGCGTCCCCGCTTATATCCACGTTGTTCCCCTTTTCTCGATTATTTTGCCTAGTGTTCTATCCCATGTTTGTCGTGGTCTACCTTTCTTCTTTCTTCTTTGCGTTTTTGCTTGCGGGTTTGCTTTCACCGGTTTTGTCTGATCCATTCTCTGAAGATGACCCCACCAACTGAGTTGCCTTCTCTCTATAAATTCTAACGTTGACTCGATTTCCAAATCTTCTCTTATTTGAGTGTTCCGTAGTCTATCTCTTTTGGTAACTACTCGAACTCGTCTGAGGTATTTCATTTCTACTGCCTGTATTTTACTCTTTTGTCGTTCTGTTAGTACCCATGACTCGCAACCAAAGGTTAATACAGGTCTATATATTGACTTGAACACATTAATTTTTGTTTTTCGTGTTATTTCTTTTTTTTATTTTTTTTTTATTTTTTTATTAAAGAAATTATTATATTTCAAAAGAAAAAAAAATGAATGTGTGTGTACTTTGTACGCACGTAAGAAGTTATACTTCTATTATAATATAATCTAACTTCATATTATGATTTCAACGAAATCAATATACCTATCTACTTTAAACAGTTTTTTTGTATTGTATTTAAATATTAAACTAATTTTAGAAAGAACAAAAAGAATCCTCCTCCTCCTCAGTCGTTTCCTCATTGCTGAGTGTCGTGATTCCCTATAATACGAGCAACTATCTCTTTCCATCGGCTTCTGTCCCGAGCTTCCCTCATGGATTCAGAGAATGTTCAAACAAAGAATACCAGAACAAAAAGACAACCAAAAATTAAAAAAAAAAGGATATGACTTTGTCCGGATTTGAACAGGGTACCTCTCGATCCCTAGGCGAATGCTCTACCGCTCAGATACCACCGTTTTTGTATTCAGTCGATTATTTCTCGGAGATAATAATTACAATCACGGTGACAGATACATTAATTGAAAATAAACATTTTCAATAATACTTATTAGGAGGAAGACAAATCCACAGACATAAAAATTATAATAAATATATTTACTAAAAACACTAATAATATATTCTTTTCACGCACACCTTATTTGCGCTACATAACTTAAAAGATGTAGCGACTAATACATACTGTCGGTGTGCGCATGCGCCGGGGAATTTAAAAATTCTCCCTCGTGCCTAAAGAAGTACAACTTCAAAAAAAAAAAAGATAGTACCATTCGTATTTTATTTTTTCTAATACCAGGCTAAATAAGAGACACGATAGTCCATTCGTCTTAGTCCATTTTACAATGGAAGGGTCTTGAAAAATCGTTTTGGATTTTTACCATGCCCTCTGCTCCTGTGAGTGTAAGTTCAGTTAATTGGACAAGATGAAGCTGTATTTGAAATTCTACCATAGCAAGTAAAAGTTTACCTCTATTAACTGAGTCGTATGCGGCTTTGAAGTCCACGAATATGTGATGGGTGTCAACGCCGAACTCTAGGGTTTTTTCAAGGATCTGCCCCACTGAAATATCTGGTCGTTGTTGATTTATTAGGACGGAAGCCGCACTGATATCCTCATCCTCCTACTATTTCTTTGGCGTAGGGGAGGAGTCATTTGTACAATACGTTGGACAACGCTTTATATGCCATATTGAGTAGAGTGATGCCTCTATAATTATCACACACCATCATGTCTCCCTTTTTGTGTAGAGGACACAAAACACCTAACTTCCAGTTTGTTGGTTTGGCGTTTCTTCTTGTTGCCAAATTGTAGTTATCAGTTTATGCATGTGTTTCAACATGCATAAAGTCGATGAAGTCATGATGTAATAAAAGGAAGTCTTTCAAATCAATTTAACGTCAATAAAGGATTAGAACAGATTGAAGGAGCTAGAAAATATGGTCTGACTATAAATCAAGAAAAAAAAAACAAGTTTATGGAAATGGGAGTGGAAAATGCCGAAGAAAATATATGGATCACTTTAACGACAAAGGAGAGATTATGAGAAAGTAGCATAATTTGAGTACCTTGAAGTAACAGTCACAAATAGAGGAGTCGAAGAAAAACAGATAAACAGTTGTTGAAAGGTAACAAAGCAGCAGGATCATTAAAGGCAATGTTGAAGGCAAAAAACGTGTTCAGGGAAGCCAAGATGTAAACTTATAAAATTGTAGTGAAACCAACGGTGTTGTATTTATGTGAAACTTGGACAATGAATCAGAAGGAAGAAAAAAGCAGAGAGAGAGGAAAATCTTGAGAAAAGATGGAAATGGGAATGGGGAAAACGGGGAATGGTGCAGAAAAACAAACCAGGAGCTGATGGAGATGAATAAGAGACCCACAATAACACAGAAAATCAGGACACAGATAGTTAGATGGTTTGGACATGTTATACGAATACGAATGCCGAAAGAAAGAAATTAATGTCCTAAATGTTTTGCAAGCAGGAGGACAATGGATAAGGCAAGAAAAGAAGAGGGAGACCACAAAGGAAGTAGTTTGCTACTTCTACCACAAACTGCTAGGTTGGTTTCTTCCTTTTTCTGCTTCTGTAGGTCTAATACCGTCTCCATTGTAAATTTCTTTATATAAGATATCAATTGTTCCACCCATTCCATCAGTTTTCACTTATTTTTACTAAACTACGCTACCATATCCAGGGCCGCGCCGTCCACGTGTGCAATGTATGCGGCGCACACAGGCGCCAGCAATTAAGGGGCGCCACTAGAGTTATTTTAGAGAATTTTTAGTTATTTTTTTAAAAATTGCGTGTTTTTTGGGCGCCATTAATTATTTTGCACACAGGCGCTACCACATGCTGGCGCAGCACCGACCATATCCCGTCTAAAAGCATCCGATATTCTTTTTAAATAAAAATATTCTACTGTTCAAACAAAAATATTGTTCACCAGCTACTGAAAGCGGAAATGCTTTAATTGACTTCACTGCATCAGGGACAAAATATGTTAATTGTTCTTCATGACTCTTTTTATATGGTGTTGTGGTAAAGTTGGAAGCCTAACCCATATTTGTATAAAAACTACAACAGAATGAAAACAAAGAGATCATAGCCAATATAGTTTGCAGAATGTGATTAGAGACTTTGTGTATATTTGTGATTAATATTGATATTACTACATGTGGTATGTATGTATTAAAAATGCTTAGTTATACAAGTAGGAATATTATATTTACTTATCTCTAAGTTCTTTTATGTTTTGTAAACTTGTTTTGAATGTACTTACTCAAGGAAAAATTGCGAAAGGATTTTTATACGAGGACTTGTTATTAGATAATACTTGAGATTAGTAACGAGATTGCGATTGTCATTAGATAGCGGCATTTCTTTATTATAGAAGGTTTCTTTATTATAGAAGGTTTTTGATAAAATTTGAAATATGAAATTCTTCTACTTCTTCTTACATTAGGGCTTAATATGTTCTTCCCTGATTTTGAGTTTGTATTAGTAGTTGTGATGTTAACTGATAGCTATCTCGCCACCTATTAAAGGGGTTTCTATTGGTTTCTTGTCTGTTGGTTTTAAATCTCTTACTATTGGTGCTATTCTGTCTCTGTCCATTCTCGTGACATGCTGATTCCATTCTCGCTTCTCTGTCTTTCCCAACGTACTGTTGCTTGTATGTTACAGAGGTCTATTATTTGATAGTTCTATCTCTCATTGTATTCCCAGTTATTGACTTCAAAGTTCTCATTTCTGATATAATCAATATTCTCTAGGTTTTCTCTGTATCGGATATTGTTTCTGTCGCGTCAGTCATTGGCGTTCTTACACACGATTTATAAAGGCATACTTTTCCTTCCAGCCTTATATCTTTTTCTCCATATTACATCCATCACCCATCAGGCATCATGACACGTAAGTTATTTTGCTTACTTGATTTCGGACACTTTCTTTTTAATATCTCTGTAGCTAGATCGGCGTTATCTAACTGCCCCACGAACTACCTGGGTCCATTAATCCCAAGTACCTGCTGCCCCATTGCCGAGAATATCGGATCATCCGGTTATACCAGAAGTTTATTGTAACTTCATTTTTTTAAATGGGACACCCTGTATATTTTTCCATTTTTGGATTCTGCTCGATGTCTTCTCTCTTAAAATATGAGGTTTTGTAATATTATACAGGGTAGTTTAAAAGATAATTACGGTTTTTTATAAATTTTGTAGCAAACTTCACACCCTGTAGAATTGTACTGATTTGATATCAGAAACTCAATTTATGTTCAAGTGATTTTTAATATAGTCTATTATTATTAAAAATTATTAATATAGCGAAATGTTTAATTTTAGTATACAGGGTTGCCAAAATGCCTACGTTGTTAATATTGTTGGTGCATAAAATATTAATAAAAACAAACCATATTCTACGTAGTTGGCACCATAGGCGTAACCAGGGGGGGGTTTTGGGGGTTGTAACCCCCCCATTGGGATGTACTTTGAGCTCTATACGCTTAACACCATAGCCCTCAGAGACCTTCCAGTAGTTGTAACCCCCCCTTTCAGGTAGTTATAACCCCCCCTTAGGATCATCCTGGTTACGCCTATGGTTGGCACTTGGCTTTGACACTAAACTTGTTAAAACATTAGACATTATATTATTATTTTTATAGTTCCAGTTGCTTTGTTACCGTTACTAATATAAATTTTTGTAATAAGGAACTGATTAGTGAAGTTTTTTTTCTAGGAGAGTAAACATAAATGAACCTACTACTAGCAATAAGAATTATCATCTACAACTCCCTGATACAGTATTTCTCATGATCATTTTTCAGTGCGTAACAAATGATAGGAAAAAGGGTAAGTCCGTGATAATAAACATTTATGACATTTATTCTAACATGACATTTTAGTTAAATCTGACAGTTGTCACATTTTATTTTCAATTTGGAATAAAACAAATCAAAAGTGTTTCTTGCATTTATAAAATGGTATTTTATTTGATTTGTATAGTCTTATAAATTATACAGATTATATTTGTAATATTATTATCTAATTAAAAAAAAATATTTTTTTATTATGGCGCCATCTATCGACAACTGGAATAACTAGAATAAATGTTATAAAAATGTCACCGACGAAATGTAATCACCGACGTGCCTTTTTTTCTGTCACATACAATTTAATGCGTTAGAAAGAAATCGAAAAACTGTGACGCACTGAAAGATGACCATGAGAAATACTGTAGACGACAACTAAGAAGAGAAACTTTTCAAAGTTTACTAGAATAGTTTCGACGTACTAGACACTTAGATTTTAGATTACGAGAACGTTCATACTAATATGCAGATTCTCAGTGACACTAATATTTTTAATTCATTTTAATCATTTACAATAGTTTTTGTTCGATCAGATTTCTCGTAATCTAAATGTCCAGTTCGTTGAAACCGCTCTAGTAAATTTTGAAAAGTTTCTCTTTTTGGTTGTCATCTATCATGGAATTGCTGATGATAAATTCTTATTGCTAGTAGCACATTTTTATTTGTTATACTCTCCTAGAACAAAAAAACATCTGAATCAGTTCCTCATTAGAAAAATTCATATTAGTAATGGTAGCAAAGCAACTGGAACTTTAAAAATAGTAGAATGTTTAAGCAAAGCAAATGTTTAGCCATGTTTAGTGTCAAAGTCGTAGCCAACTAGATAGAATATTGTATGCTTTTATTAATATTAAACACACCAACAATCTTAACTACGTAGGTATTTTGATATATCAACCAGTATTAATAAATTAAGGGTCAGTCGAGATTAATATGTGTTTATTTTTGAAAAATTATTTATGCTTGAATATTTTCACGGCAAACCTAATAAAATTTAAATATTGAATGGGTTGCATATGTGAGTCCATATTAAATATAGTAATGAAACAGAGACTTACTCACAATCATTTAATTATACTTTGACGACCGGTTTCGATCTCTACAATATACAGATCATCTTCAGGTCGGCGTTACAAGTAGTTATTGTAGTCTTATTGTAGCATTTAACTACTTGTAACGCCGACCTGAAGATGATCTGTATATTGTAGAGATCGAAACCGGTCGTCAAAGTATAATTAAATGATTGTGAGTAAGTCTCTGTTTCATTACTATATCTAATAAAATTTCACGTAATTTTTGTTGCAATTAATGTTTGGCTTAAAAAACTACGAATAACTTACAAATTAAAGCAGTTAGGTATAGGGAATGCTTAAGAAATAAGAAAGTACTATAGAATATCATTTCATTACAATACAAAAATACAGGGTGTTGTATTTAAGAAAACTTAGAAAATACTCATTCCGAGTTTCGACCAACCCTGTATACTAAAATTAAACATTTCGCTATACAATTAATTTTTAATAATAATAGACTATATTAAAAATCACTTGAACATAAATGGAGTGTACAGTAAGGGAAAAAACTCCTTACTGTATAATATAATAAGTATCAAAAGATGTATATAATTTTAAATAATTTCAGTTGTTACAAAAGATATTGTTTCTAAATATGCAAACAAAACGAAGGTTGATTAATGCAGTTTTGTTTGTGTAACCTCGTAGAGACTCACGTATAGTTTTACTTTTCAAAGTCCAAATTATAAGGAGATATAAATAGCCCACAGAGGGATTAATAGGATTATTATTATAGTATTGTTATTATTCAGATCGTTACTATGCTAGTGAGCCGTCCTGCGAGAAGGGTGTCCTAAAGGACCACCCCGCGAAACAATATCTTAGTAACCTTATGTTGATTGATGTTGTAAATCGTAAATAAAGCTATAAAGTTAGAGTCAGTGTTTCAACTCGACATTTCAACCCTGCAAGATTATCATGGTAATCTACCAACGTAACAATAGCAACATAACAGGAGTTTTTCATATCAAATCAGTACAATGCTACAGAGTATGCAGTTTGCTAGAAAATTTATAAAAAACCGTAATTATCTTTTAAACTACCCTGTATAATATTACAAAACCTCATATTCTAAGAAAGAAGACATCGAGCAGAATCTAAAAATGTAAATATATACAGGGTGTCCCATTTAAAAAAAACGAAGTTACAAGCAACTTCCGGTATAACCGGAAGTAGCAAATAAACCAAAATATTTTCATTAAATAGTTCATACATCAAAACCCCTGTATTCCAATTTTTATGATGCTCTAACATTTAGTTCTCGAGATATTTCTAATAGGCCCTTTATCTGCCCCACTCTGTATATGCTGAGAAAATTTACAACTAAACAGGAAGTTCAATAACATACTAAACAAAGCACTAAATCACTAATCAAACATTTACTTTAAAGATGAATTATAAGGATAGTTGTTGTTAAAATAATCTTTTGTTCTAGAGATACCTACATATTTTTAAAATTCCCAAGAAATTGTATAGTTAAATCAATATTTAGACAAAATGTAATAAATTTTGAGTGAAATTAATTTTGTTCATCGGTGACTGGGCTATTTGTTTTTAAAACTTGCTTGAAGTAATAATCAATTTCAAATAGAAATACTTCTATATGCACCCATGCATAAATTATATAAAATAATTCTATGTCTACTATACTTATAATTTTAATTATTTAAAACATTTCCATATTGTTTCTGCCCCTTTATAAACCAAATGCCGCCTATAAGTCTATAAATGTGATAAATAATTCATCTTCTATCGATCTTCCTCTAGCAGTTTCGCAACTTTTTATAAATACGAAAAATATTATTAAATGAAAATTATTTCTACTTAAATTGTACTTACAACTCTATCTAATTGTGTTTCATACAAATCACATTAGAAGGGCGCATCACAATTGCTTAAAAAAAGCATCATTGGCGCTATCATCTACAGTTCCGGTGCTGATTTTGTTCTCTATCTGACTGCCCAGTGTGCAATCAATCATCTTGAGGCTTGAGATGATCTATCGACAATATCAACTCCAACTCATCACTTTGTTCCTGGCCTGCTGAAAAGACAGTATCGCTACGTGTTAACCACCGCTACAGCCATCATCATCCCACACCCCACGTGGGATTCAAGGTTTGAATAACTTCATTATTTATTGTGGTAAAATCACATTGTTGCTGAAGTGTATCAAGTACCGTTCACTTGTAGGACATTGTTACATAAAATTGTTGCTTTTCCGTTTTGAACTATGTATTTAATTTTATGTCGCTTTTGGAACTTTTTAACCGTTAACAGTTATTTATGATATAAGTGTTAAAAGTACACGTTTAAGGCACGCATGTGAAAGTTTGCAGAATGAGCGATAGCGAGTTCTGCAATTCACATGAGTGCCTTAAAAATGTACTTTTTAACACGCATATCATACAATATTTTTTCTACAAACGTAATTACAGGACAATATCTACAAAAACTTTTACTTGAACTTGACCGACATTCCAATTTTATATTTTTTTGACATTACAATAAAATTGCATATACGGTCAATACGAACTGCAGTGCCTTAAAATTTTTTTAAAGGGGCTAATAAATTTTTGCACTAAGTTCGAAATCGTAACAATAATCTAGTGTTGCCAAGCCACAATGTAGCTTAGTAACTGTCAACTCCGATAAATAATTTGCGAATTGTCATTTTTTTCGACATTGTTAAGCGTTCAATAAAGAATTTATCTTGTGTTAAATTTCATTACTAAAATTATTGGATTAATAATTATTTAATTAATAAATAATTTGATGATTCAAGGAGAACGACAAAGTCTGGCTTCATAATCCAGAGAAGCGAAAGGGTTGTTCTCCCAAGTTATTATTGTTACAATTTCGAACTTAGTTCAAAAATTTATAGGGATTTACGTAAAATTGGCTATAAAATTAAGCAGGATTTGAAAAACTTGAATTTTATTTCATTTTATGGGGTTTTAGAACAAGCAAAACTTTTTATCAAGAATGACATTTTTCGCTAAAATTGAAAATAAAAAAGTTTTTCCTCTTGGGCACCCCATCCGTGGACACACTGTATATTAAAAAAATAGATTTTTTGTAAATACCTAATAATACACGTGATATAGTGGGAGGGGGTGGGGTAAATCTTAAACCTCATTATGTATCACCAATGGGGAGGGGGGGTTAAAAAATGCCAAAAAAAACATCACGTGATTAATGGACGGCCCCAAAGCACTAGTGCCTTAAAGTAGTATTTTTAACGCTCGTATGGAGTGCTAAAAATTGCATTTTTAACACGGTTGTAGAAAAAAAAAACATTTTACTTCCATTTCACAATTTTATAAACACTTTTTTTTATTATCCCGGTTATTTGTAGCGTTCTTTGCCTTCCCGTTCCCAATTTCCCGCTGCGTCGGTTGTTCCATTTGACAGGGTAAAGATTCCTTTAGGATGTTCCATTCTGAATGCTGCCTAGACAGGATTGTTTCGGCCTTCCTCTCTTCCTTCTTTCTCTTGGCGTCCATTTAAAATTTGTTTTAGTAGCCTGTCGTCGTCTATTCTTTCTACGTGACCATACCAGATCAGTTGTCTCCTTTGAATTTCGTCTGTGATGGTTGACTTGACTTCCATTATATTTTTGATTTGGTTATTTTGTATTCTTTCAAGTCTTGATTTTCTAGCTGATCTTCTCCAGAAAACCATTTTCAATGCAAGTAGGCGTCGTAAGGATTTAGTAAGGTACCATGCTTCGCATCCATAGAGCACTATACTTTTAAAGATGGAGTTAAAGATGACATGTTTTGATCATAGCATTCATACTTCACACACACAGCTTCTCATAGCTACATTACCTACATTATATCCCGTATATTCTAATCCCGTCACTTTTTATTTGGACTTCAGTGTGTTCCCTGTAATTCTCCTGAATATTCTCATTTCTGTAGTTTCTAGCACTCTCTATGTTTTGACTGTGTCGGGTCTTGTTCCGGAAGCATACGTCATTATTGGTCTTATATTAGCCTTATCTTCTTCACGTGCCATCTCCGCGACGGATGTTGGCAATCATCATGGCTATTCTAATCTTAGATTCTGCTGCTCTGAATAGTTCGGTTGATGTGCATCCGTACCATTCGCAGCTTTCGTGTCTTGATGGTTTCCAATATTTCCAGTCTTTTGTTGACTCTTCTCATGACTTAGTTTTTTTGTTATATGCTCGCTCCATGATATCTTCAGGATTCTTCTATACACCCACAGTTCAAATGCTTCCAACTTTTTAGTAGTCGACGCGTTAAGTGTCCATGCTTCTATCCCGTAAAGCAGTGCCGAGAAAATATAACACCTTGCCAACCTAACTCTCAAGTCTAATTTCAGTTCTCTTGCACAAAGTACCTTTCTCATTTTATTTAAATTTGTTCTTGCTTTCTCTATTCAAACTTTGATTTCTTTGGAGTAATCGTTTGTGTGATTAATTAGTGTGCCAAGACAGTTGTAGTTTTCAACTTGTTCTAAAGTTTTACCTTTAATTGTCAGGCTTTCATCATTATTTTGGGTTTTTGATATCCTCATAAATTTAGTTTTCTTGATGTTTATTGATAATCCATATTTTTCTCCATACTCAACTATTTTGTTCATTAGCTTTTGGAGGTCTTTAAGGTTGTCTGCTATTATGATAGTATCGTCCGCATATCTAATGTTGTTAATTGACGTTCCATTTACCTTTATTCCTGCTGTTTCTCCCTCAAGAGCTCTTTTCATAATTTCTTCAAAGTATGCATTGAATAGTAGTGCTGACAATACACACCCCTGTCGCACTCCTCTTTTACTAGCCTGTATAGGTATACACTAGCCTTATAGATTCTTGATTTTATCGCACAGTTAATGTGTCGGTTACGCCATAGAGTGTTTTAAGGCATCCTGTTAATCTAGTTGATATTTGTACTGGATCTTCCTTCTTTTTCAACATCTCCATAGCTGGACAGTGTAGTCTCCAGATACTTTATGTCCATTACTTGTTCAATACTAACTCCATCGACTTCCAGTTTGTATCTTATTGGTTCTTTGCTTATTACTATTGACTATTGTATCATAAATCACGATAGTCCTAGGTGATTTCAATGCAAAAATTGGAAAGGGGCAAAGCGGAAAATGTGTAGGAAAATATGGTCTGGGAAATCGCAATGAGAGAGGTGATCGTCTACTACAATTTTGCCAAGAGCAGAACTTCATTATCACAAACAAAGTTTTCAAACTACCCAACAGACGACTGTATACATGGCGATCGCCCGCAGATTCATCGGAGAAAGTAGTTAGGAACCAGATAGACTACATTATGATAAACGAAAGATACCGTAATGCTGTTAAAGCCGTAAAAGCATATCCCGGAGCAGACGTGGCCTCAGACCACAACCCACTTATCGCCAAAATTACACTCGCACTTAAAAATATTAAAAGAAATCAGAGAACAGCTACAATAGACATAAGCAAGCTTAAAGAACCCAACGTAAAAGAATGTCTTCAACACGAACTGCATAAGAACTGTAGAGATCTGAACATAGACACCAATGACATTGACGAGCACTAGGAGCAACTAAAACATTGCATACTAGAACCTTGTAAAGATATACTAAAGGAGAAAAGAGGAATGGATGAATGACGAGATACTGAATATGATGGAACAACGGAGACAATATAAGAACAAAAATGACAATAAATACAGGGAGATTAACCACGAGATAAGGAAGATGATAAAACAGGCAAAAGAAAAACATTTTGAAGAGAAATGCAAAGAGATCGAGGATCTCCAAAAAAGATACGATCTATTTAACCTACATAAGAAAGTCAAAGAAATGGCTGGACTAAGAAAGCAAAATCTAACTGGTGCACTTCTGGATAGACACGGGGTCGCTATAACAGAGACCGATGAGAAAGTACAACGTTGGGCAGAATACATCGCTGAACTGTTCGATGATGAAAGAGGGTACCTGGAACACATAGAACTTACTTCAGGAGAAATAGGTCCATATATTACAACGGAAGAAATAATACATGCGTTAAAAACAATGAAGAACAGAAAAAGCCCAGGACCTGACATGCTTCCTATCGACCTTTTAAAAATTATAGATGAGCAGCATATTGATATTTTAGTGGTACTCTTGAACAAAATTTATAGCTCAGGCACATTACCCAAAGAATGGTTGACGTCGATCTTTATTTGCCTCCCTAAAAAAAACGCACGAGAATGCGGCGACTACCGCACCATTAGTTTGATGTCCCATGTGCTAAAGTTGCTACTGAAAGTCATCCATAACCGAATATATCATAAACTAGACATAGACATTAATGATACGCAATTTGGGTTTCGCAAAGGCCTGGGAACTCGTGAAGCTCTTTTTTCACTTAACATACTTATACAAAGGTGCCTGGACGTCAATCAAGATATATATGCGTGTTTTATTGACTATAATAAAGCATTTGACAAAGTACGACATGCAGGGCCGCGCCGTCCACGTGTGCAATGTGTGCGGCGCACACAGGCGCCAGCAATTAAGGGGCGCCACTGGAGTTGTTACAAAAATTTTACGCCGGTCAAAACAACACTTACCCATTTACCGACCTTGCCACCCTGTATAACTCAACTTCAAAGGTAGGCACATTACGTATTCATTTATCCAATCTGCATAAACAAAAAGTCATGTAGGTACAGACATGCAGCCATCAAGCCACCGGTCCAGCAGAATTTATTCTTTAAAGCCATTGCACTAAAATTTGGCAGAAATTTATGATGATTTATGTGCTATAACACATTCGGATTTTGACCTTGATTCAAAATATCAAGCCAGATCTTAAGAAGATAAAATATCAACATTTACATTCATATGCTCCATATGATATGGTATGAAGTTCTGATCAAAGTTAACTTCGTTAGCAAGATTTTACAATCAAAAACAATAAATGTGCAGTTGGCCTTAAATGCTTTACAACAGTTAACACAGTTCTTGCTCAGGTTTCGGACAGATAGCGAATTTAATGATGTTATTACCACAGCAAATGAAACTGCAGAGAAACTGGATGTGGAGCTCAATTTTCAACCAGCTACATCTACTGCATCGGAATAAAAGCAGACAGTTCGATTACGAACATAAAGATCAACTGATTTTGAATCGTAAAATACCATACAAAGTTCATTTCTTTTATTGTGTTCTCGACCAAGCATTAATTTCACCAAATGAAATATTTTCCATATTGGAAAATCATGTTGATTTTTTCAAATTTTTATATATTTTGAACAACATCACAGAACACTCACAATTAAAACTTTTTTGTAGAAATTTGTAAAAAAATGAGATTTACTGATTAGCTAGACATAGCTAAGCATAGCTAGACATAGAAAGGCCCAGCTTGGGCCTTTGTTAAAAGAATTAAATAATGATTTTGTAAATTTTTTTGAGTTTTTTTGAGTTTGTAAATTTTTTTAAAATTAATATTTTTTAAACGAATTTACTGCAGTTTGACCAAATTTAACAATAGCTCTTCGCATTTTGCTCACTCTGCCTATATCAAATCTGATGCCACTGCTGAACGATATTTTTCTAAATTAAAACTTATAAAAAATTATTTAAGATCGACCATCAGTAAAGAGCGGTTGACAAATTTATCTATCATCTCTATAGAGTCAGTATTAAATGAAAATTGATATTCACCATATTATAAAAAGGTTTTCCGAAGTAAAGGCGCGAAAAGTTTATCTTTTATAAAATAGCTATTTCATGTTTACATATATCTTTAGTTTTTTTATGTTGTTACGCCAATCTTACTTTATATTCCTGTTGAATGTGTGAGAATTTTTAATTATTTTTGTTTGGTTTGGTTTGGTTTTTTGTATTGTTTGTGAAAGACAAGTTACATTTTCCTACTCTTCTTTATATATTTTACATATGCCCTAGAGGGGGTTTTAACCAATACCCCCTGGGTGCGCCACTGGTTACAATAAATAATTGTTAATTTTGGGCGCCATTAAATGTTTTGCACACAGGCGCTACCACGTGCTGGCGCGGCACTGACGACATGAAAAATTAATGCATGTTCTGGAATCAAGGAAGCTGGACTACAATGACCTCAGGATTATATCGAATTTATACTATAAGCAACGAGCAAAAGTACGTGTTAACGATCAGCTGTCGGAGGAAATTGAAATCAGACGTGGAGTGAGACAGGGATGCGTGTTGTCGCCGGTTCTTTTTAATGCCTACTCGGAAGAGATCTTGAAAAAAGCTCTGGATGGTGAAACAGCTGGAATAAAGGTAAATGGAGTTCCCATTAACAACATTAGATATGCGGATGACACTGTCATCTTAGCTGAAAATATTGGGGATCTTCAGAGGCTGGTGACCAGAATAGCAGAGTTTGGAGAAGAATATGGGCTAACAATGAATGTCAAGAAGACAAAGTTTATGAGAATATCGAAAACTCAAAGAAATAACGAAAATCTCGTCATCAACGGATCCAATATCGAACGAGTCGATCAATATGCATACCTTGGAACAATGATCAACTCCACAGGAGATTACTTACAGGAAATCAAAATCAGGATAGAAAAGACTAGAGCAAATTTTAACAAAATGAGGAAAGTGCTCTGCACAAGAGATTTGAAGTTGGAGCTAAGAGTTAGGTTGGCTAGGTGCTACGTTTTCTCGACTCTGTTTTATGGAATGGAAGCTTGGACCTTGAATGCTGCATCAATGAAAAAACTAGAATCATTCGAGCTGTGGGTGTACAGAAGAATTCTGAAAATATCGTGGACAGAACACGTTACAAACAAAGAGGTTCTGAGAAGGATGAATAAAGAAATGGAAATCCTAAATACCATCAAAACAAGAAAATTGGAATATCTCGGACATATTTCACGTGGAGAGAGATACAGCTTGCTCCAATTGATTATGCAGGGAAAGATTCAAGGAAAGAGAAGCATAGGGCGACGCAGAATATCGTGGCTGCGCAACCTGAGAGAGTGGTACGGATGTACATCAAATGAACTTTTCAGAGCAGCCATCTCTAAAATACGAATAGCTATGATGATTGCCGACCTCCGCCGCGGAGATGACACTTAAAGAAGAAGATTATATCATCATTAGCTTCACAGCCGTTCAATCCTAGTGGATTATGGCAATGCCGGGGCACATAGTAATCCTTTTTTCGAGGTGAATTTTTCCTGTTTGGTTTATTTCTTGTAGTTCTTTGCAGAGTTGGTTATTTCCAATATTTTGTGTTTCTGCATCTTGTCTTACAGTCTTATTTTCATTATTTTTATGTCTTCCTCTATCTGGTTCCAGCATCTTATCCTGGGTCTTCATCTTTTTCTTGGTCCCAGGGGTGCCCAGTTCGTGATTCTTGTCATCATTTCTGTGGGTGCTCTTCTCCTTATTTGGTCTGTCCATTCTAGTCGTCTTGATTTTATGTATCTTGCTATGTTCGCATCTCCCATTTCTTGTTAAATTTCTTTATTGGTCTTAATTTCTGTTTCTCGTTCGCTTGTTCTTTTCGGTCCCAATATTGATCTCATTATTTTTCTTCCTGCTATTGTTAGATCTTCTTCATTTTTTTGACAGCGTCATGGTTTCCATTGAATACGTCATAACTGGTCTGATCAGTGTCTTATACATTCTGATTTTTGTTTGTCTGCTTATGTTTTTGGATCTGAGTAATTATTCCTCATTCCTCCCAAAAGCTTTATTGCCCTTCTGGATTCTCGACTGTATTCTGTCTTTGCGGCTTTTTTCTGTTGTTACTCCTTGGTATAGTCGGTTCGCTAAACTCAGATACAATTCGCTAGTGATTTTAGTAAGTAATTTGGTAAAATTGCCAAAAAATAATTACTAAATAGTTAATAATTACTTAATAGTTAGTAATTTTGTCAATTTTGTCAAAATTGGCCAAAAACAAAAAAATTACCTACTAAAATCACTAGCCATCAGTTGTGTCGAGTTTAACGAACCGACTATAGTTGAATTTGGTTACTTCTCAAAATTTATATTTTCGCGTTATTATTAGTCCTCTTCCAGCTTCCCCGTTCAATTTCATGTATTTGGTTTTGTTTTCATTAATTACTAATCCCACCTTTTCTGCTTCTACATCCAGCTGGTTTATGGCTTTTATTAAGTCTTCTCTTTTCTCTGCTACAATTGTTAAATCATCCGCATAAGCGATAATTTGTGTTCCATTTAGTATTATATCCTTTCCGTTTAGTTTTGCTGCTATCAAGACATGCTCCAAAATTAGGTTAAAGAGGGTGGGAGAGATTGGGTCTCTAATGATATTAACTTCGTCCGATATTGTTCCTTCAAATTTGATTTTTTGCTTTGAAGTTCTCTTTGAAGTACTATTGTATACGTTAACTTTAATATATTTTTTAAACTGTATAATGCACCTTGAAAAACTGTTTCTGCATAAAGGCTGAAAAATGATAAATAAGTTTGCTGTGTCAAAAATAACGAAAAATAATGGTGACTGTTTTAGCAAAAATCTAACACTGAACTAGATAGGTCTGGATCCCGCGTATGAAAAAAAAGTTGATTAATAGCAAGCTGAAAATTTGTTAATAGCTTAAGGGTGTCTAGTCGGATAAACTTTGATATATGGGAACACTGGAACAGGGGCAGTTTTAATTGTGGAACAGGTTAAAAATTTGGAACGGTCAGACCACGAAAACGGCACATTTATTTTGTCCGACAGAATAGACTTAAACTCTCCGAACAGAGATTAAACTCTCATGCAAAAATCAGACTGCTATTTATCACCTGTCATAATTCCTGTCATTTGACATATTCTACATGTTCCACTCATTAAAACGCCTATTTGGTGATAAACAGCAGTCTGATTTTTGCATGAGAGTTTAATCTCTGTTCGGAGAGTTTGTTTGTTCTGTCGGACAAAATACATGTGCCGTTTTCGTGGGTTGACCGTTCCAAATTTTTAACCTGTTCCACAATTAAAACTTCCCCTGTTCCAGTGTTCCCATATATCAAAGTTTGTCCGACTAGACACCCTTAAGCGATTAACAAATTTTCAGCTTGCTATTAATCAACTTTTTTTTCATACGCGGGATCCAGACCTAAGAATGTCTGTAGTATGAATACTTTTTCTAACCGTTCTATTTCTTGTCACCTCGTCCTTTGTTGTACGTCAGTATTGACAGTACAATGACGGCTTTTGTCCGTGAAACATCTTTTTCAAAATGTAATACTAAACTATTTTTAGATATGATGCAACCCAGTACTTCTACAGAGTCCTGGGACTTTCCATGGCAAAACAAAATGAGGAAAAAAATACCTAAAATAGTCTCTCCGAGAGAAAGAGGCAGACATCCTGGAGAAGTCTGCTTTTTGATGTGTTTTCTACGTCTTCTTATGTTAGTAAGTAAGGAATAATCATAGAAATTCTAGAAGATAATATAGAAACCTGATAATAAATACTGTTCGATAACTAAGTAGTCTACAGAGTAGCCAGTAGCACATTTTTTGACAAATTACAGTTATTTTTCACTGTAGTCTCAAGCCCTCTCAATCTCAATATTTTTACTACAATGAGCAATACCTTCTGGAGATCTTATTTCCGTTTAATCACATATAGGCCTGGATCAGGCGTACCAAAAAAAAGTTGATTAATAGCAATCTGAAAATTTGTTAATAGCTTAACGGTGTCTAGTCGGATAAACTTTGATGTATGGGAACACTGGAACAGGGGAAGTTTTAATTGTGGAACGTGATTTTAATTTTGGAACGTGTCATCGTGACAAGCTTATGATTGTGAAAACTAGCTGGTTGTTTTTAAGTTTATTTATTTTTTTTCCTCGACTACTAATCGCCATTGGCATGGTACGTACGGTGAATTTTTGCAGTTAGGTACCTAGTGTCATGTGTAGTATGTGTGTTGAGTAAGTTTCTTGTTACTTTGCAAAATCGACGTCATTGTCTTTGCAAAGAGACGCTAATTGTATCCGAACGTCTGCGGTCCCTCCGTATAATAAACGAAAAATTCCTGACCCTGGTGAGATTCGAACTCACGACCATTCGGACCTTTCGATCCAAAGGTAGGCACTCTTACCACTGAGTCATAGAGGGGGCTTTTAAGTTTATTAAATAGCAAACTTTATACGATGGTTTGAAACCATCGAAAACATCTATTTTCATAATCGAATACAGGCAAAGATAAATGGAAAACTAACGCAGTTTATACCAGTACAAAGCGGAGTCAGACAAGGTGACTCATTAAGCCCACTGCTCTTTAATATAATAATGGGCGAAATAATAGAAGCAGTACGTAAAGGTCATGGTTACAGAATAGGGAACAAAGAAATCCAAATATTATGTTATGCAGACGACGCCGCAATAATCGCCGAGACAGAAGACGATCTCCAAAGATTAACGCACATCTTCAATACAACAGCCAAGAAATACAATATAATAATATCAGCAGAAAAAACCAAATGTATGACAACATCTAAATACCCACTACGATGTAAAATCGAAATTAATGGGAAAATAATAAAGCAGGAAGCAAGGTTTAGATATCTGGGAATAGATATAACCAGTTATGGAGATGTTGAAGAGGAAGTACGACAACAAAGCTTAAAAGCAAGTAATGCGATCCCTTAATGACACAATCTGGAAGAACAAACACCTAAGACAAGACACAAAAGCAAGAATCTATAAAGCAGCAATTAGACCTACATTGAGATACACGGCGGAGACAAGACCTGACACATCTAAAACGAGACGACTACTAGAAACAACAGAGATGAAAATACTCCGACGAATATCAGGGAAAAGTCTGTTGGGTAGGGAGAGAAGCGAAAACATAAAAAGATCATGCAATGTAGAAGACATAAATGGATGAGTGACAAAACGGAAGCAGGAGTGGAACGAACACATTAATAGAATGGCAGAGGATAGGATAGTGCGGAGAGCACGAGGTAAGTCACCAAATGGACGAAAAAGTATTGGCAGACCAAGAAAAAGATGGTGCGATAACTTAAATAATTTAGGAGGCTAATATTGAAGAAGAAACAGGCTTTAAAGCCTACATACAAGAAGGAAGAAAGAAGAAGCAAACTTTATACAGTGCGCTGGAATAAGTGTTACTCCCCCCTTATTAACTTATTTATTTTTAGCACATAAGCAAAACGCTCGGACAGGTCTATTTTTAAAATAATCATAGTATATTATAGCATCAATGTTTCGAACTTTACGCCATCCCTCTTCAGGTGACAGGCATAACTTTGATTTTTTTAAATGGGAAAGTACATAATCTGATACCTCATTTAAAAGCTTTTGAAATATTGATTACAAAAATCTATAATACTTTAATCCTTTTTGAGAGCGTAGGCGCAAAATTTCGGTCGAACGGTTTAAACGCATTCGATTTTTTTTCGAATCCTGAGAAAACTGATAGGTATTTTTGAAAAATTTAAACGCAGAATGAAAGATTACATTATTACCGAGGGCTGACAGTCCCTTAGAATAAACAAAAAGTTTCTTTTGAATGATATAGGTATTTGAAATTATAAATCAGACTAAAATTTCTCTTTTTTTCACCCCTGTGACTTATTAAAATAAACATTATAGAAGCTCCCAGAGACTTTCGACCATCGAGAATACTGTAATATTTCATTTTGCGTTTAAATTTTTCAAAAATAGTTATTAGTTTTTTCAGGATTCGAAAAAAATTATTGTATTTACAAAGAATTCGACCGAAATTTTGCACCTACGCTCTCAAACAAGATTAAAGTATTATACATTTTTGTAATCAGTATTTCAAAATCTTTTAAATGAGGTGTTACATGATGTAGGTACTTTCCCATTTAAAAAAATCAAAGTTATGCCTGTCGCCTGAAGAGGGATGGCGTAAAGTTCGAAACATTGATGCTATGATATACTATGATTATTTTAAAAATCAACCTGTCCGAGCGTCTTGCTTATGTGCTAAAAATCAATAAGTTAATAAGGAGGGGTAACACTTATTCCAGCGCACTGTATAATATATGAAAAACATGTTTGTCTGACAAATTATGTTGGTGGCAAGTAGCAGTCTGATTTTTGCATGAAAGTTTAATGAAAGGGTAACAAATCAATTGGAAGTTCTGTCCGACAAAATACAAGGGACGTTTTCGTAGTCTGACGTTCGAAACCTGTAACCTGTTCCACAATTAAAACTTCCCCTGTTTCAATGTTCCCGTACATCAAAGTTTGTCCGACTATATAGACACCGTTAAGCTATTATGAAATTATCAGCTTGCTATTAATAAGCTTTTTTGGTACGCGGGATCCAGGCCTAATAAGGAGAATAGAATAAAAAATTTAAAAACCACAGTTCATGAGTTTTGATAAAAAGCGCGTTCTTCTTTATCAGATGAGGCGATTTCTCTTTTATTTTGTCGCTGAGCTTTTGCAGTAAACTAGTACCTATAATGCTCTGTATGTATTGTTTTTCCTTTTTTTCTATGAAGTATACCAAAATAGTTAGTAGAAGTAGAAGGCATATAATATAAATATAAATTCAAGGCCGTAATAAAGTTGTTTACAAAATAACACGAGCATTACTGTTATGTACTGTCAACATAATAAACTAACTGACAAATAAACTCATGAACTGAGTTCCCTGACTATAGTATGATACAATTTATTGATCCAAAAGATGGCACAACCCAGACATCCAAAGTGAAATTTATCCTCCAACACCAAATTGTTCTATATGGTCCAAATAATGTTCAGGAAAAAGTTACACCAGAGCATCGGGTTTAGGGGGGGGGGGGAGAAATCGGTAAATTCGTAGTTTTTTACGTTTTTCGTCAATATTTTTAAAACTATGCGGTTTAGCATAAACAACCTTCTATACAAAAATGTTCTACATTAAATTTGAAATAAAAAAGGACCTATGCATAATCCTTCTAAAATGAACGGTTCCAAAGTTACGGAGGTAGTATAGTATAATTGGTACAAAAAAGGCCTAACCCAGAAATCCAAAGTAAAAGTTTTGCTCCAACACCAAATTGTTCTATAATATGGTGCACATATTGTTCAGTAAAAAAGTTACACCATTTTGAGCGTCCGGTTTGGAGGGGAGATGGGGGAAAAGTCGGTAAATTAGTAGTTTTTTTACGTTTTTCGTCAATATTTCTAAAACTATGCTTTAGCGTAAACAATGTTATATACAAAAATGTTCTACATAAAATTTAACACAAAAAAAGGTCCTATCCATAATTGTTATAAAATCAACGGTTCTAGAGTTACGGAGGGTGAAAAGTGAAGGTTTTCGATACATTTCATATTTTTTGGGCAATTGATGATGATTTTGTGTCGTGAGGTTGACGTTTCTTCAAGGGCTTATCACTAACATACCATCGGCCACTGAAATAGCAAATTTTATTTACAAAACACAATCCTGTTAAAGAGAATTTATTTCATCAGTAATAATATTATTAATTGCCCAAAAAATATAAAAAGTATCGAAAACCTCCACTTTTCACCCTCCGTAATTCTGGAACCGTTGATTTTATAACAATTATGTAGGTATATTAAATTTTTTGTTTTAAATTTTATGTAGAACATTTTTGTTTAGTTATTTACGCTAAAGCATAGTTTTAGAAATATTGACGAAAAACGTAAAAAAACTACTAGTTTACCGACTTCTCCCCCATCACCCCCCAAACCGGACGCTCAAAATGGTGTAACTTTTTACTGAACAATATGTGGACCATAAATATAGAACAATATGGTGTTGGAGGAAAACTTATAGTTTGGATGTTTGGTTTAGTCCTTTTTTGGACCAATTATACTATACTACCTCCGTAACTTTGGAACTGTTCATTCTATAAGTACCTATTATGCATGGGGCCCTTTTTATTTCAAATTTAATGTAGAACATTTTTGTATAGAAGGTTGTTCATGCTAAACCGCATAGTTTTAGAAATATTGACGAAAAACGTAAAAAATTACGAATTTACCGATTTCTCCCCACCAAACCCGACGCTCAAAATGGTGTGACTTTTTTCTGAACATTATATGGACCATATAGAACAATTTGGTGTTGGAGGATAGCTTTCACTTTGGATGACTGGGTTTGGGTTTAACTATACCATACTACTAGTAAAAACTATAAAAAAAAGATATGGTTGGATGTTTGAATATACAGCGTGTCTACTTAAGTTGGAAACATATGGGAAACTTTTTTATTATTAATTTTACGAAAAAAAGTTATTCTTTATAAAAAGTTCTGCATGTCCCAAAACCTAAGATTCAATCATCAGATATCAAATTTTCTCAATATTATACGAGGTATGTCAAAAAATATGAATTTCGGTCAAGGGTAAAGTACCTTTATTTCTCTCAATATCGAAAATTCTTATGATAAAAAGTTGTTTGGAACTAAAAACTAAGATTAAATATGCAATTACATGCTTCTAATTGAAAAAAAAAATGTTTTCTCAAATTTATGGATACGCAATATCGTTTTTAATTATTACAAATATGATAACTCGTTTATTATTAATTTTACGAAAAAAAGTTATTCTTCATAAAAAGCTTTGCATGGTCTAAAACCTAAGACACAACCATGATATATCAACTTTTATTAATTTTATACGAGGTGTGTCAAAAAATGTGAAATTCGCTCAAGATTATAGTACCTTTATATTTCACAATATTTCGATTAGAAGGATGTAATTGCATATTGAAACATAGTTTTTAATTCTTAACAACTTTTTTAATAACCGTTTTCAATATTGTGAAAAATAAAGGTACTTTACTCTTGACTGAAATTCATATTTTTTGACATACCTCGTATAAAATTAATAAAATGTGATATCTGATGGTTGCATCTTCGGTCTTAGGACATACAGAGCTTTTTATAAGGAATACCTTTTTTCGTAAAAGTAATAATAAAAGAGTTATCGTATGTGTAAAAAATAAAAACGAAGTTAGTATCAATAAATTTGAGAAAAGTTTGGAAAATATTTTCTTCCAATTAGAAGAATGTAATTGCATATTTGATCTTAGTTTTTATTTCCAAACAATTTTTCATAATAAGAATTTTCGATATTGAGAGAAATAAAGGTACTTTACTCTTGAACTAAGTTCATATTTCTTGACATACCTCGTATAATATTGACAAAATTTGATATCTGATGATTGAATCTTAGGTTTTAGAGCATGCAGAACTTTTTATAAAGAATAACTTTTTTTCGTAAAACGAATAACAAAAAAGTTTCCCATATGTTTCCAACTTAAGTAGACACGCTGTATATGAATTTTACAAATAAAAAGCAGATATTGAGCACTTCGCTCTCAGAGCATCATCAGGCGTTTGCCGAAATACCCCTGATGATGCTCTAAGAGCGAAAGTACTTGGGCAAGATTTAATAAAAAAAAGTATGCTCGATATCTGTCTTTTATTTGCAAATAGTCCAGGAACCGAAGCTTTTCAGCTAGCAATTTTTACAGAATGGATCGATTTGCTTGAAAATTCGAGAATAAGTAGCGTATAGTCCAAGGATCAAAATCTATATGATGCCAAAGGCGCTTTTACCATGGGGTGGTTGCCACCCCATTTCGAGGGTGGACATTTTTTATTATATTTTGACCGCAAAAGTTGATAAAAACTAACTACCTATTCTAAGCAAAAAATGTTCTATACATTTTTTTTTTGGATAAAATTAATAGGTTTCGATTTATTCGCTACTTATCGAAAGTGTTATGTTTTATTTCGAAAAAATCATTTTTTTCGATATACCCATTTACGATTTACTCAATTTTTGCCGTAGAAAAAATTTTTTCAAACCAAGTTCTTGGGAATTAAATAACTTACAATTTCATATTTAAACATTTTTTCGTATCTTTGATGCTAATCCTTCTATTCTGAAGAAAATGGCATTTTTTACCAAACTACAAAAATGCGTTATTCGCTTTTAACTCCAGTTTTTTAAATTCAAAAAATATATTGATTTTTTTACCGTAACTTTTTTATTTTTTACCATAGAAAGTTTGGTAAAAAAGAATTTTGTAGGTTTTTACAAGATCTATAAGACTATTAATATTACATCTTTTTAAAATGCTCAGTTGCAAAAAGAGGTGACTTTGAAAGGGTTGATAAAGGTGGTTTTTGCATGTTATTCCACGTTTTTATTGTCAATGGATCACTAAATTTTTGCCGTAAAAATTTTTTTTTCAAACCAGGTTCTTGGGAATTAAATACGCTTCTTCTTCTTCTTCTTCTTCTTCTTCTTCTTCTTCTTCTTCTTCTTCTTCTTGTTGTAGTGGCTATCTGTTTAGGATGTTGGCGACCATCATGGCAATCTGTACATTGCACACTGCTGCTCTAAATATACTTGTGATTGTTGTGTTGAACCATGTGCGTAGATTCTTCAGCCAGGAAATTTTTCGCCTTTCTGGTCCTCGTTTTCCCTCCACTTTTCCTTGCAAGATTAGTTGCAGTAGTCCATATCTTTCGCTGTTTCAATACGCTACAATTTCATATTTAAACATTTTTTCATATCTCTGATGCTAATCTTTCTATTCTTAAGAAAAGGCCATTTTTTCCAAACTACAAAAATTCGTTATTCGCTTTTAACTCCATTTTTTTTTAAACTAATCATTCTAAGGCGGTCAAACTTCTAGAACCTATTAATAGTACATAAATAAAGAAGACTAAATAAGGTCAATGACTAATTTTAATTAGGGTGGTGATTAGGAGGTTGCTTCCGGTCACTTTTTCGCTGAAAACAATAGGGACAGACATTCTTTTCAATATAAGTCACTTAATTTTTGAGCTAGAGCCTTTTTTAATTTCTGGAGATAGATATTTTTAAATAAATTAAATTAGTTTGAACAAGTTATCCTCGAACGATGCATAGTTTTCCCGTATTTTGACTTTGAACCTCAATATTTAGCATTTGTCGAAGAAGAGCTAACATATTATAAAAAAGTATAGCTCGATTATTGTTGGTCCTAAAAAAAATAAAAAAAACGGTTTTGTTTATGTTTTTAAAAGGTACATTTTTGTTAAGTAAAGCTGTTTTGATAAAACGAGAACTTTTGGAGTTAGGTAGTAGCAGAAAACTTATTAAAAACATTAATTTGAATGAAAACTATTAATTTTATCACAAAAATATGTAGATCGTTTTTTGCTTAGAATGAATGTTTTTACTAACTTTTGTGGTCAAAATATAATAAAAAAATTTCCACCCCCGAGATGGGATGGCAACCACACCTATGGTAGGTAAAAGCGCCTTTTGGGCATCATATAGACTTTGATCCTTAAACTATTCACTACTTATTCTCAAATTTTCAAGCAAATCGATCCATTCTGTAAAAATTGCGAGGTTTTGTCCTATTTTAAGCTTCATTACTTGGACTAAAACTTCGTATTATGTATTCGAGCATTCAACCATATCTTATTTCATAGTTAAAACTATAGTAGGTATAGCGATTTAAAATCATCGGTGTTTTGTAATTTCAGTTCAAAAAAATTATGTTTTAATATTATCTATATTTTTAAAATGCACAAGATATGCGACATTCCATTGTTATATTCGTTATAGGTATAATAATCTCTTTATAATAAGATGTTTATGAATAGCTATATACATCTTTATTAAAGATTATTGAATTAGATTATTATATTTACAAACAAACTGTACTATCATATTTTAAACAATTAAGAAATTATTCTATAGAATTATAATGAAGGTTCCTCCGATTTGACACCATCTCTACACTTCACTATGTATAGTTATCGAACAATATTATAGGGTTGGCCGCACAAATTTCATTGGATTTTGTAAAAAATGCTAGAGGTAAATTTTTATTCCAAATGGGCTATCTTTTAACGATACAGATATACAGTGAGCACGTAAAGGTTGGAATTAATTCATTTTCTCGAGAATGGACGATTTTGGAAAAAATCCAGAAACAGGTCAATGTTTATTTTTAAATTACGACTTTTTGATGACGTCATCGATGATTTTTTTAAATGAGAATTGGGGTCGTGTGATAGCTCATTTTGAAGGTAATTCAATTATCTATTCAGTTAGTATAAACATTAACATAATTATTTATACAGGGTGTCCACAAAAAAAATTTTGAATTAAATTTATTGATATAAAAATTGAATATATTTAATTCAAAATACATTTTACTGCTTTTAGAAAACAGAAAAAAATGTTTATTTGAAAAATAATCATCGCTTTTCGCTTGAATTAAATGTTCAAACTGTGAAGAGGCAGGTGGGTGGCTGCATTAATATTGAATTTCAGCAAAAAACAATATTTATTTGTTAAATAGACATTTTTTCTGTTTTCTGAGAGCAGTAAACTATATTTTGAATTAAATACATTACATACATTCTTCTTTTTATGTCAATAAATTTAATTAAAAAAAATTTTTTTTGGACACCCTGTATAAATAAATATGTTAATGTTTATACTACTGAATAGAGAATTGAATTACCTTTTAAATGAACTATCACACGACCCCTATTCTCATTTTAAAAAATCATCGATGACGTCATCACGCCCAGATGGGTGACGTCACTAGTATGATATATATGCCAAAAAGTCGTAATTTAAAAATAAAAATCGACCTGTTTCGGGATTTTTTCCCAAAATCGTCCATTCTCGAGAAAATGAATTTATTCCAACCTTTACGTGCTCACTGTATATACCCTTTTAGTACCACAAACCTTGAAATTTAAATGGGCAGTATACCATTTGTAGTAAATCATTCTTTCAATCCAGGCATCCATGATTTTTTCCTTACTGTAAGTAAATAATTCTATTTAATTTAATTTGGACTGGAGACCATGGCCTTTACAAAGAAAACTTTAGAGCAGCTCAGCACAACCCAAAGAGCAATAGAGAGAGCCATGCTAGGGATTAGTGCGAGAGACAGGATTCGAAATATCGAATCGATTTGAATTTGGTTCCCCTAGTGAACTTGCTTTTTTTGTCCTAAAAGTAGTAAAATTTTTATTTCTTTCGTTTAATATTTATTGTTCAATTATTTTAACTGTACCTACAATATGCAAGTGTTTACTGTAAGCTCTAAAATGACTAATTTACAATGATTAATGGGATGTTAAAATACCGGCATGTGCTTATTAGTGTTGTCGCCAGGGGGGTACAATGGCCTCCTTTATTCAGATGGACTTACCCAAGTTTTTTTATGTATTTTGACCCGTAGAACATGAATTTTTTGGGTAACTTGATCCGGATGTCGATAAGATTGTTATAAACAAAGAACTTAAGGCATTAAATAACAGCGATTTTTCGTAAAACGAAACATTTTTTTTGTATTTTATGGGTCATTCTAAGAAAAAATGTGCTTACAAGTTTTTTTCGTAGGATGCATAATTTTCGAGATAAACGCGGTTGAAATTTCAAAAAATCGAAAATTTGCCATTTTTGAGCCCGAATAACTTTTGATTAAAAAATAAAATAGCAATTGCAAATTCAAATTCTAAAAATTATTTTTTTTTATTGTCAAACAAAGCTATAAACAAATAGTGTTTTAATGCATTTTAAAGCATGCTACGTAGAAATTGCCTGTTTTAATGCATTTGTAAGCGCGCCTACTCGTTCGATTTTAAATGAGAAATGCATTGAAAACATCACTCAAGCACTACGTGTTTATAGCTTTGTTTAACAATAAAAAAATTAATTTTTAGCATTGCCAAGAATCAAAACCGGTATAATTTGACTTGAATTTTCAAATGCGGTAAGCAGAATTGCTATTTTATTTTTTAATCAAAAGTTATTCGGGTTTAAAAATTGTAATTTTTCGATTTTTTGAAAGTTCAACCGCGTTTATCTCGAAAACTATGCATCCTACGAAAAAACTTGTAAAAACATTTTTTGCTTAGAATGACCCAAAAAATACAAAAAAAATGTTTTGTTTTGCGAGAAATCGCTGTTATGCAATTCCTCAAGTTCTTTGTTTATAACAATCTTATCGACATCCGGATCAACTGTTACCCAAAAAATTTGTGTTCTACGGGTCAAATTACATAAAAAAAACTTGGGTAAGTCCATCTCAATAAAGGAGGCCGTTGTACCCCCTGACCACAGAAATCTTTAGAGCGGCTACTCGAATTTCTTAAACATTTATACTAAACATTGATACTGCCACTTTGTGGCGAATTCTGACCGATGTCTTTTGGGCTCTTTTGAATGGCCAATCCTGTGCATATGTATATAGTTTTGTTATTTTTATTTTAATTTCACAATTTTTTTTATTTCAGACTTCTAGTCTAGTCTTAATTGGTATCTCAGTATGGTCTATAGTAATAAAAATAAAACATTATCGATACTTATTTGATATAAGAGTCGATATACCTTACTTCAGTCTACCGGCGGGTATTTTGCTTCTGCCAGGCGTCTGGCTAGCCTCTTATATACATAGTAATCGAAAAAGAAGACTCTATATACTTCTGGTACGTATTTTTAAAAAGTTATATATGTATTATTTTTTATTTATTTATTGTTTATACATATGACCTGGCCTCTAGTGACTAATCCAGGTCGTTTTTTCCTGATGGGATTAAAGATATTTTTAGTTTTTACATTTTTTACTAAATTACTAAATCTATTTTTACAATTTATTAATTAATTTGTCATAATCTATTCATTTTATGTTTTAAATTTCTTACAATTTTTAATTTTTTTTTGTTTAACTTATTTTTCAATTTCTCTTATATTTTTTGACCTTTAATAATTTATAATTTACTATATTTATTAATATATTTTACTAGCAGCCTCTACCCAGAACGTGAAGTGTAGCTCTTCATCCCTAGGCGGAGCCTGCTAGTATTTTCTTTTTCTATGAATCTAAAAACTATAACATAATTAAAATTAATATTAAATTTCAACAAATATACATTTAACAAATTTAAATAAACAATATACATTTGTTAAAATATTTTTGGTACAATCAACTTCCTTCTAAGTTATAAAGACAGTCCCTCTATTTTCAGAAGAGAGTTGGTAGTCTTTTTTTTTTAATTTAAATCAATTTCATTTATTTTTAATTATATATTCAATTCAAGGATCCTCCAGTGAGCCTTAGGCCCTTAGCTAGTGTCCCCTTGAACTGTTTATATTTCATTTATATATACTATATAATATAAATTTAATTTTCATTTTCATTTTTATTTAGTTTTTAACACATTTAATTCAGTGTTTTTAATAATTATATTATTTATTGAATTATTATTTTTATTTATTTATTTTATATTGAATTATTATTATTATTATAATTGTAAATATCTATTTTTGAATTTATATTTTGATTTTCTCAAAATAAGTCTTATTATCAAAATATTTTCAGTGTTTTATTGACTATATAACTTTTTATAGAAATCTATAATAATAGAAGAAGACAACAAATAATCCAACCTAGATGAAGTTGAGTAAGGTAAAGTTAAAATAAATAAAATAAAATATAAATTCAAAAATAGATATTTACAATTATAATAATAATAATTATTATATTATTTATTGAATTATTATTTTTATTTATTTATTTTATATTGAATTATTATTATTATAATTGTAAATATCTATTTTTGAATTTATATTTTATTTTATTTATTTTAACTTTACCTTACTCAACTTCATCTAGGTTGGATTATTTGTTGTCTTCTTCTATTATTATAGATTTCTATAAAAAGTTATATAGTCAATAAAACACTGAAAATATTTTGATAATAAGACTTATTTTGAGACAATCAAAATACGACATTCAAGATATTCTTTTCTTTTCGCCGTTTCTCATTGTTTTAACATGTAATAACTAATTTAGTTAAAAATTTTAAAATTCATCCAAATGGATTACAATTCTTCAGAACGTTTTCGGTCCAGTCAGATCATCATCAGTGAAACATTCTAATTGTAGTTGAAACTAGCCCACATTTTGGTTAATAAAACCTTTACGTTACATGTTTATAATATTAAATTGTAAAATTGAAATGGCACTAGGTCGATGTTAATAGATTAACTTTTAAGGGAACATATATTTTCCAATGATACTAGGGGAGCATATAAATTCCTGAAACAACTCAGAGAGGGATACAAAAAGAGCAATTATATGCCCAGTCCACAAGAAGGGAGACCAACTTAGTTACAAAAATTATAGAGGCATGTTCTTACTCTGTGTGAGTTATAAGGTGTTTACGTGGATCATAAACCCATAGGCGTAACCAGGGGGGGTTTTGGGGGTTGTAACCCCCCCCCCCATTGGGATGTACTTTGAGCTCTATACGCTTAACACCATAGCCCTCAGAGACCTTCCAGTAGTTGTAACCCCCCCCCCCCTTTCAGGTAGTTGTAACCCCCCCTTAGGATCATCCTGGTTACGCCTATGCATAAACCGGAGATTAAGACACTTCACAGAACAAATCATATGAGAATTCCATGCCGGATTCAGACCAGGACGGTCTACTACTGACCAGATGTTCAACGTAAAACAAATAATATTAGCTAAAGCCTGGGAGGACGACATAGATATCTACCAAATCTTTGTAGATTTTCGACAAGCCTATGATAACATACATAGAGAGATAAAATATATGTAATTATGCAAGAATTTGGTCATCATCATTCTCTTTGCCTTATCCCTATGCGGGATCGGCTTCCCTAATTGCATTTCTCCACACAATTCTATCTTGGGTCATATCAATGTTAATCCCTTTTACCAACATGTCCTGCCTTATCGTCTCCCCCCAGGTCTTTTTTGGTCTTCCTCTCCTACTCCTTCCAGAAATCTGCACTTCAGCTATTTTTCGTATTGGGTGATTAACGTCTCGAAGTTGAACATGACCAAACCATCTTAACCTATGCTGTCTCATTTTACTAATATACTCATTTCTAATTTTATCCTTGTTTGTCACCCCACTCATCCATCTAAGCATTCTCATTTCCTCCACATGCAATCGTTGTTCCCCTTTCCTTTTCACTGCTCAACATTCAGTTCCGTACATCATAGCCGGTCTTATGGCTGTTTTATAGAATTTTTCCTTCAGCTTCATTGGAATTTTTCTGTCTTTCCACTTTCCACTTCATCCATCCAGCCCTGATTCTACCGCATGCATCTCAATCTATTTCTCCATTACTCTGTAATACCGATCCTAGGTACTTAAAACTATTGTTTTTCACAATCATTTCACCATCCAAAGATACCATTTTATTTGCAGTAACTGCATCTTTAAATGAACATTCCACATACTATGTTTTTGTCCTACTAAGTTTTAAATCTTTTTCCTCCAGAGCTTGTCTCCACTGTTTCAGTTTTTGTTCTAAGTCTCTTTCACTATTTCCTATTAACACCAATTCATAAATTTATCAGTCTCTCCCACACCTGTCCTAACACTACTCCCTCATACATATCTCTCACAATATTTACATATTCTCCAGGGACTCCTTTCTTATTGAGTGCCCACCACAGACTCTCGAGGAACTCTATTATATTATGCTTTCTCAAGATCAATGAATACCATATGAGCGTTGGTCTCTTTATTCCTGTATTTTTCCATCAGTTGCCTTACAATGAAAATTGCATCTGTTGTTGATCTACCCTGCATGCAAGAATTTGGTATACCAAGGAAATTGGTAAAGTTAGTTCAAAACACCATGACTCACACAGAAACGCAAGTACGAGTTCAAAATGAATTAACAGATCCCTTCCAGATAACTAAAGGGCTAAAACAGGGAGATGGGCTGGCACCGACAGTATGGAATAGATCATAAGAAAAATGTCCGTAAACCCAAAAAATTTACTGGTTAATAAGTCTAGGCAGATTGCAATATACGCAGATGATGTAAATTTAATGGGAAGAACCGCAAGAGACGTCACAGAACTATATGTCAAGCTTGAAGCAAATGCTAAAGAAATAGGACTGGCAGTCAACGTAGATAAAACTAAAGCCCTAATACAAGCAAGGAACCAACAAAACTTGCAGAATTTAACAATAGACAACGCTAATATAGAAGTAGTAGAACAGGTCACATACTTGGGTGTACAGATAACTGAGAATGGCAGTGAGGAGGAAGAAATAAAGCATACTTCTCTGTCTCAGGAGTTTGGATCCAAAGATATCCATAGGGAAGTTGAGTTTAAAATATATAAAACCATCATACGACCAATAGCAACATATGGTGTAGAAACATGGATCATCACTGAAAAGACAATTAAACCTTATTAATACTTTTGAAAGATATAAAGGAGGATACTGGAATCCATTTGCGACAATGGTATATGGAGAATAAGGTTCAACCACGAGTCATACCAATATTACAGGGAACCTTTTATAGCAAATTATGCAAAAATACAAATATTGCGCTGGACAAGACACGTTATAAGAATGGATAATGAACACCTAGTAGAACACTTACGGCACTATGGTGGGACGTCGGCCAGCAGGAAGACCAGGAAAAGGTGGATATACGAAGTGAGAACCGATGCCGAAGGAAGAGATATTGAGGGTGGACAATGGAGAAGAGGAGCCAGAGACAAAGATACTTGGAGGCGGATGCTGGGGGAGACCAGGGCCCAATTTGGGCTGTAGCGTCATAGGAGAGAGAGAGCTTTCCCTGCTCGAAAAAGAAGCACTTCGCCCAGTGACTGATACAGACCAACTAATCTGTTCACGGAAGTGACAAGATTTTGAATTTAATTGATTTGGAGCACACTATCTTGTTAATTGTCAATATTCTAATTATTTTCAGTGTAATTGATGGATTCGACCGTTACTTGATGGAAGTTCATTTTATCTAACAATAAAACACTGAAAACGTTTGTTTTCTATAAATTTTCACCTAAATTCACCGTAGAAAATACACTAGAACTAGTTAATAAAATACAACATTTTCAATTGCCCAACAACTCCAGACTAATCTCATTTGACGTAAAAAATATTTTTCCTAGTGTTCCTCCTACAGAAACTTTTCTTTCAGTTAAAAATCTTTTAGACCATAATAATACAAATCCGATCATTGCATCTGAAATTTTACACCTTCTTGAAATTTGCATAAATCCAGACTATTTTGAATTCAATAATCAAATATACACAAACAACAGTGCAGGACTTATTATGGGTAATCATCTAAGCCCATTGCTATCAGATATATTTATGGACCAGCTTGGAACAACAATTTCTAAACATCCCGTATTTAAACAGTTCTTATATTGGTGGAGATACGTGGATGATATACTAGTATGCTTTACAGGAACTAACAGGCAACTTGACCAATTTTTTATCATACATTAATTCACTTCATAGTAATATTGAGTTTAGAATAGAAACAGAACAGAATAAGTCCGCCATAAACTTTCTAGATGTAACAATTACCAGACTACGCAACAAACATGAGTTCTCCGTATATCATAAACCTACCCATACTGTCACAACTATACACAATTCATCATCCCATCCTACACAACACAAATTAGCAGTCTACCATAGCATGATATATACATAGACTTCGACAAAAAATAACTTCGAGATCTGAACATCATTAAACAAATAGCAGTAAACAATGGCTATAACGAACAAACAATTAATAAAATTTTAAACCAAAAACTCCATAAGAAAGCCTTGAAATTAGTCTATCCACCATCACAGAAAGAACCCAGTACCTTCTGCTCTATCACATATATACTGGCAAGATAACAACAAAAATAGCCAGAAAGGCCTTAAGCTATCTTTATTAGAATCTATGGAAATTAATAAATTGAAAAATACAGATATAATTCTGAATGGCCAACTCAAGACAAACAGCTCCCACTCCTCAACCTCTTCAGTTAAAGACTTTAAAAAGGCACACCCATAGTAATCTAAATCACTTGAGAAAGGCACTCTGCCGAAACAGCTGTAGTCACATAGTTATAATACATTTTGTAGAAGTATAGAAAACTAACGTTTTCAGTGTTTTATTGTTAGATATTTTCAGTGTATTATTAAACTAGATTGTCTTATCTTTTTCTAAAGACTTCCCGTTTAAATTATCACGTTTATATTTTAGCTATTAGGTGTAATAACTTTAACCAGTATCTTGGTTATAGTCGGGTCAACCATAGGTTTCTTGTACAGCATCGAGGATGCTAATGGAGAATGGCATGTAACTAATTCTTTCGATCTTCCCGATTTGAACAAATCGGTGAGTCATTCATTTTACCAATTCAACAGCAGTAAAAACCACCAGAAGGCATGGAATAACATGCAACAACGTCTCGAGTGCTGTGGAATTTCAAGCTACAATGATTGGACGGCTATAGGGTTAGATATTCCAAGTTCTTGCTGTGATAATGTAAGTATTTTTATGTAATTTGATATCTTCTTCTTCTTCAGGTGACGTGTCCGTATTTAGACGTTGGCTGTCATCATGTTTACAAGTTCCTAAAACCTCTCTCTATCGGCTCTTGCGCGAAATAATTATTTTACCGTGGAACCACACCATTGTCTAATATTACGCAACCATGAAAGTTTCTTTCGACCACTCCATCTCTTTCCCTCCACTTTTCTTTGTATTATAAGGCGAAGTAGATGGTATTTAGGCCCTCTAATTATATGGCCGAAGTATTCTGTTTTTCTCCTCTGTATGATGTTTATGAGCAGACGTTCTGAATTCATCATTTGGAGAACAGTATCATTGGAAGTGTGCGAAACCCACGATATCTTTAGGATTCGTCGATAGCACAACAATTTGGATGCTTCTGATGTATTTAGCATTGTGGTTTTTAACGTCCATGTCTCACAACCATACAATAATATAGACCACACGTAACATTTTAGGACGTTCTTGCGAATCTTCATCGACAGGCTTCGGTTGCATAAAACTGGTTTCCAGGTCATAAAAGCCTTACGTGATATTCCAATCCTGGATATTATTTCTTCATCACAGTCGCAATTTACATTTAACCAACTGCCAAGGTATTTAAAATGGTTTACTCGTTCTATCTCCTCTCCATCAAGAGAAAGCATGCCTTGATCTACATTTATCTTTCCAACTACCATCCACTTTGTCTTTGAAATATTGATTTTTAGTCCTCTCCGATAACTTGCTTCACTGACTAGATTTACTAATGTCTGGAGATCGTCTAAATTTTCTGCAAGAATGGCTGTGTCGTCAGCATATCTGATATTGTTGATTACTTCTCCGCCCAGTCTTACTCCCTCTTGTCTGTCGTCCAAAGCTTCCCTAAAGATTTCTTCAGAGTACAGATTAAAGAGACTGGGTGACAAAACACAACCCTGTCGCACACCACGTTTGATGGGTAGTTTTTCAGTACGACTATCTCCAACTTGGATAGATGCTACTTGATTGTAGTATGAGTATTTTAGCAGTCTTATATCGTAGTGGTCAAGTCCTACTGCCTGTAGGCAATTGAAAAGTATCTCGTGTTGTACTCGGTCGAATGCCTTCTCGAAGTCATGAAACAAACATAAACATTCTTTCGGAATTCATAGCTTTTTTGTAAAAGAACGTGCATACAAAATAGTGCCTCTCTAGTTCCTAGACCATCTCTAAATCCAAATTGCTTATTACCCATTCTACTTTCACACAGAAGGAATAAAAAAAACAGTAAAATCCTGTATAAAAGGTATATTTAAAAAACCCTCCATTTAAATATTTTAAACATCCAGGCTTAAGGTAGCATTTTAAACCAATGTTTCCTTGACGGAATACTTTTACTGGGCTTTGACCCACATATTTTTGTATAATACTATCTTGGTGGTTAGCATGTACATTGCACGTAAGCACTGATGATGACTGGTAAACCAGTCGAAAACTAGTTATGTGATTTTAATGTGACCCTTTTGAGGGTTTTTTAAATATACCTTTTATACAGGATTTTACTGTTTTTTTGTATTACATGGTATACAGCCAACTACAGGAAAACTTTTTCCTTGTGGATTTTTTACAGAAGGAATACTCGGTTTTGTATAATTCGTAAAAATATCTTAAGTGCGTGACTCATCAAACTGATTAGTCTAAAATCGTTACATTTGGTGGGCCTGCTTTTCTTTGGTAATGTTATAAACAATGACTCCAACCAATCATCTGGTATTTTTCCTTCGTTGTAAATTTTGTTAAAGAAAGTGGTTAAGTTGGTAATGTTTTCCTCATCCAAAAGTTTAAGTAGCTCAGCAGGGATTTGATCTGGTCCGGGTGCTTTATTGTTTTTGGCTGTAATTTGGAGTTAATTGTAATTTGATATGTTTGGAACTAATATGAGCATTTGCCTGGATTTACCAACAGATCTTAAGCTTAAGACGTGCCTTAAGCTTAAATAAAAATGTAAAAGTATAAGCTAAGCTGGAGCTTAAGATCTGTTGGTGCAACCAGGCATTAAATAACGATAGGTTAAGTGTCTTTATTGTCTTCGGAATAGGATGAGTGCGTTGTTTCTGGCTTGTTGTGTTCCGGGAGTCGTGTTTAGGCGAATTAGTTAATATTATGTTATAATATATGATGTTATTATTGCCTGGATATTGAATTACTGAAATTTAATTACTTTATACCCGCTTTGACCCACATATTTTTGTATATTACTATCTTGGTGGTTAGCATGTACATTGCACGTAAGCACTGATGATGACTGGTAAACCAGTCGAAAACTAGTTATGTGATTTTCATGTGGCCCTTTTGAGGGTTTTTTAAATATACCTTTTATACAGGATTTTACTGTTTTTTTGTATTACATGGTATACAGCCAACTACAGGAAAACTTTTTCCTTGTGGATTTTTTACAGAAGGAATACTCGGTTTTGTATAATTCGTAAAAATATCTTAAGTGCGTGACTCATCAAACTGATTAGTCTAAAATCGTTACATTTGGTGGGCCTGCTTTTCTTTGGTAATGTTATAAATAATGACTCCAACCAATCATCTGGTATTTTTCCTTCGTTGTAAATTTTGTTAAAGAAAGTGGTTAAGTTGGTAATGTTTTCCTCATCCAAAAGTTTAAGTAGCTCAGCAGGGATTTGATCTGGTCCGGGTGCTTTATTGTTTTTGGCTGTAATTTGGAGTTAATTGTAATTTGATATGTTTGGAACTAATATGAGCATTTGCCTGGATTTACCAACAGATCTTAAGCTTAAGACGTGCCTTAAGCTTAAATAAAAATGTAAAAGTATAAGCTAAGCTGGAGCTTAAGATCTGTTGGTGCAACCAGGCATTAAATAACGATATTGTCTTCGGAATAGGATGAGTGCGTTGTTTCTGGCTTGTTGTGTTCCGGGAGTCGTGTTTAGGCGAATTAGTTAATATTATGTTATAATATATGATGTTATTATTGCCTGGATATTGAATTACTGAAATTTAATTACTTTATACCCGCTTTGACCCACATATTTTTGTATAATACTATCTTGGTGGTTAGTATGTACATTGCACGTAAGCACTGATGATGACTGGTAAACCAGTCGAAAACTAGTTATGTGATTTTGATGTGGCCCTTTTGAGGGTTTTTTAAATATACCTTTTATACAGGATTTTACTGTTTTTTTGTATTACATGGTATACAGCCAACTACAGGAAAACTTTTTCCTTGTGGATTTTTTACAGAAGGGATACTCGGTTTTGTATAATTCGTAAAAATATCTTAAGTGCGTGACTCATCAAACTGATTAGTCTAAAATCGTTACATTTGGTGGGCCTGCTTTTCTTTGGTAATGTTATAAACAATGACTCCAACCAATCATCTGGTATTTTTCCTTCGTTGTAAATTTTGTTAAAGAAAGTGGTTAAGTTGGTAATGTTTTCCTCATCCAAAAGTTTAAGTAGCTCAGCAGGAATTTGATCTGGTCCGAGTGCTTTATTGTTTTTGGCTGTAATTTGGAGTTAATTGTAATTTGATATGTTTGGAACTAATATGAGCATTTGCCTGGTTTTACCAACAGATCTTAAGCTTAAGACGTGCCTTAAGCTTAAATAAAAATGTAAAAGTATAAGCTAAGTCTTTATTGTCTTCGGAATAGGATGACTGCGTTGTTTCTGGCTTGTTGTGTTCCGGGAGTCGTGTTTAGGCGAATTAGTTAATATTATGTTATAATATATGATTAGCTCAATAAATGACCGTTTTGGAGTGTAATTTCCAGGGGCAACTCCGAATTGCATGAAAATTTGGAATTACGTTCTACTTACCCTCCACTTCAAAGTTGAATTTGTGCCGTTGGTTGCTTTTACTTGGGGGGTGACATTTACCTCTTCTCGGGGGGTGAAAAACGCGTGTTTAAAATAAGGCCGAAAATGGATAAATTGGCTTATTTTACGCACCTTTTGTTTTATAAAGTTTTTTACGTAAGTCAATACTTTTCGAGTTATTCGCGATTTAAAATGAAGATTTTTCAACAAAAAAACTGCGTTTTCAGACCGTTTTTCCCAAATAACTCAAAAAGTAAATATTTTATCGAAAAAAATGTTTTTAGCAAAAGTGTAGTCTATAAAAAAACGAAAAAATGGTGTACCAGTAAAGTCTACAAATTGAGTAGAAATCGAATAATTCAACGCGAAATCACCGAAGAAAGAAGAGTTTTTCGGGAAAACCTTTAACATTTTTAAAGTATCGAAAAAAATCTTATTATTTGTTTTTTACAAAAGTTTACAGCATCAAAAATAAACGAGTTACACTGGAAAAAAAAGTTGGCCCCTTTTTTTTGTAAAAAAATTCTTGAAAACCTCCCCCTATTTAGCACCCTAAATGAAATTAATCGTTTGGCTTTACCATCTATTTTAACTGTATGTGTAAACATTTGGTTTTATAGTAAAAAAAATTTCTAAAAATTTTTGAAAAATTTCATTTTTTCAAAATAACTTAAAAAGTATTAGTGCTAAGAAAAATCTTAAAGAGTAAAACAATGTAGGTTTTGCTATTATAAATATGATACTTTCATATTATTTCTCCGTAAGACAAAAATTGGTTAAGATATGGCTGTTCAAAATTTGCATACACTCGTGATTAGTGACCCATTCAAGCTTTCTCAATTATAACCCTTTCAAAAATAAACACTTTAAACCGGTGAGACTGACAGATCATATAAAAAATAGATAGGTAAGTAAATTGTTTGTAAAGCGGTAGCGATTAATTTTATTTGGGGAGCTAAACACGGCGAGATTTTCATGATTTTTTACAAAAAAAAAGAGGGCCTAAAGAGGGCTTATTTTTAATGCTAAAACTTTTGTTAACAATTAAAACAAAGCTTTTTATAAACAATTAAAAAAATTTAAATGGATTTTTCCCGAAAAGTGCTTAATTTTTCGGTGATTTCACCTTGATATATTCGATTTGGAATTAGACGAATAAGAACGTATTTTTCATGAGCTACAACTTTGTTTATATTTGATTGATAGGTAGACCTTACTGATACACCATTTTTTTGGGTTTTTTATATACTATACTTTTGCTAAGGATATTTTTTTCGATAAAATATTTACTTTTTCAGTTATTTGCGAAAAACCGTCTGAAAACGTAATTTTTTTGTCGAAAAATCAACATTTTCAATGGCAAATAACTCGAAAAGTATTGACTTACGTAAAAAACTCAATAGAACAAAAGTTGCTTAAAATCAGTCAATTTATCCATTTCCGGTCTTATCTTGAACGTATGTTTTTTCACCCCCGAGAAGGGGTGACTGTCACCCCCCAAGTAAAAGCAACCAACGGCACAATTTCAACTTTGAAGTGGAGGGTAAGTAGAACCTAAATCCAAATTTTCATGCAATTCGGAGTTGCCCCAGAAAATTACACGGTATCGCCGAATTTCCCGTTCATTTACTGGGCTAGATGTTATTATTGCCTGGATATTGAATTACTGAAATTTAATTACTTTATACCCGGTTGCACCAACAGATCTTAAGCTACAGCTTATACTTTAAGGATTTACATTTATATTTAATCTTAAGGCGCGTCTTAAGCTTAGCTCCCTATGAATAGGTATAAGTATGAAAGGCGTTGGGTAAACCACAGAAAACCGATCCCTTCTTGTCATGTGCAAGGAAAGACTTGTATACTTGATTGCACTTGTTTATTGCATAAACAATTAGTATAATTTTATCTATAATTTATCATCATTGCAAATTAAATTACAAACTTTTTTTATTTTTCGTTTTAGCTCAATTGTACATCAAAAGCATACTTTACAAGTTCCTGTTTGGATTTACTCAGTCGAGACCTATGGTGGCACGAGAATATCCTAAAATCTCAATGCTATATTATGGCAGTCATAGAGGTTTGTACATTTATTTTAATTTCTATATGTTTCAGCGTTCTTGAGGTTGTTCTGAAGCTATTTCCTTATGACATTTTTATAATCAACTATTTTCAATGGGAAATAAGCCACAATTTTGCCAAAAAAATGATTTTATTAACGTTTCGACGCTTAAGTCGGGTGTCGTTGTCAAAATACAAAATAATACTAAGTTAAACAAAAATGTTGTTGCCTAGTAAAAAATTCTTCTAATAATTTATTTAATCTGACTCATTTATATCGGCAATTCAGACATATATATTTTAAAGTAGAAGATTTTAAAATGATATTGCCAATATTGAAGAGTTGCGTTCCTGGGACGACTTTACTAAAAGATAGTACATTTGATTACATGAAATCAACCCAACTCAAGAATATCCGCCACAAAAAATCATAGCATGTGATCTGTCTTTAAAAAGACAACCAAATGCAACGGTGGTAGTAAAATTCTCGCGTCAGAGACTCCATAGTAAATCACGAGGGAAAACCAGGAAAAACCTCGTGATACTATCCCGACATCGTAAGTATTTGGGATTACATTTAGTTTACTCTCAAATCTTCCAAATTCCGACTTTATACATATATATGCTATTTTAAATTATAAATAATATTAATAATAATACATAGATATCATATACATAATATTAAAATATAAAATATGTACTCTAGATATGTTACTGACTTACTAATCGTGGTATTTTCTTTCTATTGACTTCCTCTTTTAGTATGGGTAACCACATCCTACTGCATTTTACCGAGGAATTTGCGACAAAATTGGTTTCATTTAGCATAATTAGAGCCGCTTCTTTGATTTTTCTCTTTTTACTGTTTCTTTCAGGACCATAGAAATCTCTCCACTGAACTCTCGCATGTTCATTATCCCATGCGTGTTGACCTATTTGAGATCTATCAAATTCTCTATTTTTAGACTATAGAAATAAATTCTCTATTTTAATATAAGACTGATGTTCACTTATTCTAACGTTTAATGGTCTTGATGTTTCACCTAAATAAAAATATTCGTATTCACAAGGTATTGTATAAATACAATTCTTTGTTCTTTCTTGTTCATTGTTAGGTTTTAAAAAGTCAGAAATTTCATAAAATAATAAAAATTTCATAGATTTTATAAATTTATGAAATTTTAATAAAAATTTCATAAATTTTTATTATTTTATAAATATGTAAAGTCGGAATTTGGTATTAGATTTGAGAGTAAACTAAATGTAAGCCCAAATACTTACGATGTCGGGATAGTATCACGAGGTTTTTCCTGGTTTTCCCTCGTGATTTACTATGGAGTCTCTAACGCGAGAATTTTACTGCCACCGTTGCATTTGGTTGTCCTTTTAAAGACAGATCATATGCTATGATTTTTTGTGGCGGATATTCTTGTGTTGGTTTGATTTCATGTAATCAAATGAACTATCTTTTAGTAAAGTCGTCCCAGGAACGCAACTCATCAATATTGGCAATATCATTTTAAAGTCTTCTACTTTAAAATATATAATATATGTCTGAATTGCCGATATAAATGAGTCAGATTAAATAAATTATTAGAAGAATTTTTAAACTAGGCAACAACATTTTTGTTTAATTTAGTATTATTTTGTATTTTGACAACGACACCCGACTTGGGCGTCGAAACGTTAATAAAATCATTTTTTTGGTAAAATTGTGGCTTATTTCCCATTGAAAATAGTTGAGCATTCTTGATAGTATCTACTCATTGCACGTGAAGAAAACACTTATTATTATGGCACTTTGTTATAATATGGTAAAGTAAAATATGAAAAGGTAGATTTAGCAGCTTAATTAAAAAAATTTTGTGCAAAAAGTCTAAATTCTTATGTATGCCTTGAGAAATGCTACAGTATATATGAGTGCTAAAATATACTATACCATTTAGATTAATTTCTTTATAAGTTTTATTTATATTCTAATATTAAACAGTTTCCTTGGAATTTCTACAATGCGCAATGCCTCAAGGGTCAAAACTAAAACCTTTGATGTTGTCGCGGGCCATATAATAATTTTGTTACAAGTAATAACAAAATAAAGTCATCATCATCATCATTTGGCTCTACAACTCTATGTGAGTCTTGGCCGCGTTTACTATTTCCCTCCATTGTTGTCGGTCCTGAGCAGCTATTTCCCATTGCTGTTCTCCCATTTTGCGTAGATCGCTGGCTACTGCGTCCTTCCATCTCTTTCTTGGGCGACCAACTGACCTTTTTCCATCGGGCCTTTCCCAGAATGTGGCGTTTAGAAGTCTTTCGTCACTTGATCTTAGTACGTGACCCGCCCATCGTATTCTGTTTGATTTAATGTAGCGTACTATGTTTTCATCTCCGTATATTGTCTGGAGTTCATCATTGTATCTTCTTCTCCATTCTCCTGTTGTCTCTTCTCTGCAAGGCCCATAGATAGTCCGCAGTATCTTTCTTTCAAGTACCAGTAATTTTGTTGTTTCCCGCTGATTTAGAGTCCAGGTTTCGCTTCCATACGTTATTGTGGGACGAATTATTGTCTTATATACTCTTATTTTTGCTGGTCTTGAGAGTATTTTTGATTTAAGTAGGGTCCTTAACGAGTAATATGCCCTGTTTCCTGCAATAATCCTGGCTGCCACGTCCTTTTCATAGTTATTTTCAGATGTTATGATCGCTCCCAAGTACTTAAATTCTTTGACGACTTCAAAATTGTATTCATTAATTGTTACGTTTTGTCTAACCCTTGGTCTTGGGTTCTTCGTAACCACCATGTACTTGGTCTTGTCCTCGTTGACCTTAAGACCAACTTCCTTGGCTCCGTTCTCGAATAGGGTGAAAACTTCTTTTGCATCTCTGGTGGATTGTGCAATTGTGTCCACGTCATCCGCAAAGGCTAATAGTATTTTTGATCCTTGGGCGGCAAATCCGTTGTGTCAGTTGTGGCTGAGCTTTCCTTACTGCATGTTCCAGTGCGAAGTTAAACAGCAGGGGGGCGATAGGATCTCCTTGTCTAAGTCCGGTGTCAATGAGGAATTCCTCCGACGTGTTGCTGCCAACTCTGATTCGTGCGGAAGCGTTCTCCGTGCTCACCTTTGCCAATCGTACCAGTTTTCCAGGTACTCCCATTTCTACCATAGTCTCCCACAATGCTTCTCTGCTAACAGAATCGTAAGCTTGTTTGAAGTCCACGAAGATTTGGCGTACATCGCGGTTGAATTCCCAGTTTTTTTCCAACACCTGGCGTAGGACGAAGATCTGGTCTATAGTCGACCTTCCCGGTCTGAATCCGCTTTGGTAGTCGCCTATTATTTCCTCTGCGTATGGAGTTAATCTTCTAAACAGTATTATGGATATAATCTTGTATGTTGTATTAATTAACGATATTCCTCTATAGTTCCGACATATTTGTTTGTCTCCCTTCTTGTGAATAGGTATTATATGGCTTTCATGCCAGTGTTTCGGTATTTCTTCTCTTTCCCAGACTTCTCTTATAAGATGATATATCTCAAGATGTAGTTTGTCTCCCCCTTTTTTTAGTAGTTCCGCCTGTATGCCGTCTGGGCCTGGGGCTTTATGGTTTTTTAGGGACGAAATTGCGGACTTTACTTCAGCTAGTGTGGGCCCTTGTATTTCAGGTTCGGCTAACTGGTACTGTCTTTGTTGCCCTGTCGTTGTGGGGTTTTCTGTATTTAAGAGTTGCTCAAAATACTTTCTCCAACAAAATAAAGTGAGGTATAAAAATAATTAAAACAAAAAAGAGTATTATTTCTTTTATTGCTCAACAACTACATTTTTTTATAAACGGAAAATTTATTCATAACACTTTTCAATAATCAAGACAAACATTGCAAAAGCAACAAAAAAGATGTATCCAATTAGTGTGAGGACTGTGGTCGATCGGCTTCATCCACCAATGAAGAAATGTCCACCTCCAGTTCAGTTGTAGACAGTCTCATAAGATGACGTAAGGAAGAATCGGTAAGGTTGCTTCTGTTTTTGTTTTTTATGTATTTCATGGAGGAAAAGGCACTTTCACATGTATATGTGCTTCCGAACATTGACGTCATTTTCAGTCCAAAATCTCGCAGGTTTGGGAATTTCTCCTTTGACAGTAATTTGAAAAATTCAGGTCCCTTTTCTTGTCTGGTGATTAGGAACATGTCTGCTTGAAGATCACATAACTCAAGCTGTAAGTTGGGTGGTTGATCATCAATGGTTGCTCCAAGAGGGTTATTATAAAGTACACTGCTTTTGAGACTTTCAATTTCTTCAAATCTTGTATTGAATTCATCAATAACTTGTTCAATTTGTGAAATGCAGGATGAAAACTCAATATTTTCCTCACCGTTGAATTCTTCTGCTATTTGCAGACAGCTAGGGAAGTGTGTCAGGTTGTTCTTTTCCAAAGCACGTTTAAACACGTTCAGCTTATTCCGGAATCCGTTTATCATTCCGATCAAATCTGAAACCGTCTGGTTTCTTCCTTGACGACTCAAGTTTAACATGTTAAGATGATTAGTCAGATCTGTTATAAAAGCTAACTGTCTTAAGAAATCTGGATCCTTAAACTTCTCTTCCAGTTCAGTTGTGTCATCATCAACTAGCCTATATTTGTCCACTGCTGAACGTAGGCCTCCCGTAAAAATTTCCACCTATTTCTATCTTGAGCTTCTTGCATCCAATTTGTGGTGATGCGCTTGATATCATCCGTCCATCTAGTCGGTGGTCGTCCTCTGCTTCGATATGCCTCCTGCCTTGGTCGCCATTCCAGAATCTTTTTGGTCCATCTGTCATCCGTCAGTCTGGCAACATGTCCTGCCCAAGCCCATTTAGCCATGGCTATTCTTTCAACTGCCTCCGTGACTCCTGTTCTTCTTCTTATTTCTAGGTTCGGTACTTTATCTCTGATGGTAATACCTAGCATTGATCTTTCCATAGCGCGTTGTGTAATTCTTATTTTATTTATTGTTCTTTTTGTCAGAGTTAGTGTTTCTGCACCATATGTAAGAACCGGCAAAACACACTTGTCAAAAACCTTTCTTTTTAAAAAAACTGGAATATTAGACTTGAAAATGTTATTTAATCTACCGAAGGCAGCCCATGTGAGACCTATCCTTCTTTGTATTTCAGTTGTCTGGTTATCTCGGCCTAAACGAATCTCATGCCCTAGATATTTGTAAGCTATTACTTGGTCGATGCTATCTATGACTCTCAATCTGAATTTTATCGCTGACTACAAGGTTGGTCATAAATTTTGTCTTTGAGGTGTTAATTTTAAGACCAATTGTTTTTGACACTTTATAGAGCGTGTGCAGCATTTTTGTAGCTTTATCAACTCTATCAGATATTAAAACGATGTCATCGGCAAATCTTAGGTGGTTCAGATCAGTTGTATCAGATGAAACGTATTTGTTGAGGAATGCAGGGATTTCCTTTCTTATGGCAAAAAATCGTTCCATGCACTTTCCTGCACTCAGCCACCTTACATGGTTGTACATTAGCAAGTCTCCATACTCAGCCTCTGTTTCCACTAAAAACTGCTTAAGTTGCCTGTGTAAAAGAATTCGATTTCCACCTCTAATCATATTTATAATCTTAATCACGGTTTGGAAAACTTGATCTTCCTTGACTGATTTTCCACATAAAGCTCCATAATACAATGAATTATTGGGCAAGTGACACCATTCTCTCGAAGCAGACCCACTAATCCAATTTTTTTACCTGTCATTGATGGGGCCCCGTCTGTTGCTATGGCTGAACATTTATCAAAGCCTCCAATTCTGTCAACTGTTTTCTTCACAGCCTCATAGATGTCTTTTCCTTTTGTTGTTCCATAAAGAGGACAAATATCAAATAACTCCTCTTTACTGGTAAAATCATCAAAAGTAGTGCGCACAAATATTAACAGCTGACTAACATCGGTTTGATCAGTGCTTTCATCCAAACAAAGTGAGAAATATGAACTTTTCTTAACCAGGCTAAGCATAGATTTTTCTACTTGCTCACCCATAGCAACAATCCTTCTTTGTATGGTTTGATGTGAAAGTGGCACTGATTCAAATTTCTCCGCCATTTTAGAATCACCGAAATCTGTGGCCATTTCAACAGCACATTTTTTTATCAAATTGCCATCAGTGAAAGGTTTTTTTGCCTTTGCCAGCTCAAGCGACACGGCATAAGATGCATGCAAAGAATGCGTTTGAGAGTGTAATATTTTGCTGAACATACCAGTTTGCTGTTTAAGCTTTTTCTTCAAATCTGCAACTAGGGCACGCCGACCTTCATTTGTGTACGTAGCATACTTATTTTCATGCACTGTTGTGTAATGTCTTCTCACATTATATTCTTTAGGCACTGAAACGACATTCATGCACACTAAGCACTGCAACTTTCCATTATTGTTAGCAATCAAGTAATCACTCTCCCAACTTTCTTTGTAAATTCTGTTCTCACTATCAATTTTCCGTTTTACTGGTTTTACACTCATTATTGTATAAGAGGAATCAAGACAAAGAATTAATCAAGTTCACTGTTCACTAGCAACGTAATAGATTAGCCGACTAGCCTACGTGACAGTAGCACACTGGCACGATGGCGGCTGGCGACGGATGGTAAGCAGTGGGAGGTGTGGCCTGCGTGAACTGTGATGCGCAGTAATCAGTGCCGTTCTCATAGTGGTGGAGGACGATTGTGTTCGTTACACGTCCGCGAAGCGGCACGCGGTACAGTACTTGTGATGTAAAAACACTGCTAAACCATAAAATATAAAAAAAATCTTTTTTCACAGTGGCAGCATTTAAAGAAAATATATGCTTTTCGAAAATCTTACGTGGGCCACAACAAATAGCCTCGCGGGCCGGATGCGGCCCGCGGGCTGCCAGTTGGACAACCCTGAATAAGGTGTTTCCCTACTTATCTTTCTAATATTTTATGCTTATCTGCTGAAATATTATGGAGCAGCAATGACGGAACAACTAACAGTATTAAGTAACAAAATGATAAAACACAATAAAATACTGGAAGAATGGGGAACTAATATTATGTATATTGTATATAGTATATAGAATTTTTGTTAACTTTTTCGTAATTATTGTTTTTGTTTCAGATTGGCAAAGGAGTACTAATCCTAGGAGTTTATATATCTGACAAATTATCAATGCCACACTGAGGCTTTAGTCTATTTTATTTTTTTAAGAATATAACGGTCAAATCTAAGGGACCGTGTGCCATTGTGATTTTTTTAAATGTAAGACGAAATATTTTTTTATCTGAAATAAAGTTTTATTAAAAAAGATTATTTGGTGTCTCAGTTAGTTGACAATTTAACTGTTTTCACACTAGATCTTTTAAAGCTATACTTCTTTAGGCACGAGGGTGAAGTTTTATTTTTCTGGGCGCATGCGCACACCGACAGTATGGTATTAGTCGCTGCACATTTTAAGTTATGTAGCGCAAATAAGGTGTGCGTGAAAAGAATATATTATTAGTATGCATATTCTCGAAATACATATGTACCAATGTTATGTTTGGATATTGAAGGTGCATATGACTGTGTTAATTTAGATATGCTAAAAGACAAAATGATTCATCGATTCGAAATACCTTCTCTTCTAGCTCAAAATATTGTCAATTTCTACAAAAACAGGAAAATATATATCAGGGTTGAAAATAGTAAACTCATTGGACCACGTTTTAATAGCTCAGGTCTTCCACAGGGGTCAGTTTTAAGTCCTTTTCTATTTAATCTTTACACAGCTGATTTTCATAATATTAGTATCGACAATATTTCGTTTAATATAATACAATATGCTGATGACTTTTGTATTTATACTGAATCTAAAAAATATAATAGTGGCTTAAATACATTGGAAAATATCCATGAACATTGCCGTGAGTGGTTTAAAAAAAATGGTTTTGAGTTAGCAAACAACAAGTCTAACATTTGTATATTCACTAGACACAATGTACCTACCTCAAAGAGAACAAATACAATTAAATGATGATTACTTTCCTGTTTGTAAATCAGTAAAATATCTGGGTATGATTCTGGATACCAAATTGACCTGGAAACTGCACGTTGATTTTATGCTTGATAGATGCAGTAAAACACTAAATTTTCTTAAATCAATTGCAAAAACTTGGTGGGGTGCAGATGTTGAAACATGTCTTTTATTTTATCGTTCATATATCAGATCTATTATAGATTATGGCTCAGTACTGTATGGATCGGCTAGTAAATATATTTTAGGTCGCATAGATGTTTTTCTAAACACAGTATTGCGCTGTTGCATAGGTGCTATGAGATCTACCCCTATTGAACCACTCTATGTTGAAACAATGGAACCGCCGACTAAATTCAGAAGGGAATATCTCAGTCAAAAATGTCTTCTTAAGATCCGATGTTACAACACTTGTTTATATAAAGAAATTAGTACTTTAAATTATTTTGATTTAACAAATAAATATTGGGCTCACAAAAACTCGCCACCGTTATGTGACGCATTTCGAAACACTGCGGATAATAATACTGAACTTGCAGTTGCAAATAAAGTGGTAGATTTCGAAGATTTCTTTGAGTTACTAAATCAAGTAGATATAATACAACCCAGTTATCATGAGCACTCTTTATTAAACAGTATTGTTTTAAACAACTACCTTACAAATTGGTCAAAATCTGTTTGTATTTATACAGATGCATCCAAAAGTTCAAATGGTACTGGTTGTGCCTTTTATATTCCAGATAAATTTATAGAAAAAATGTTTAAACTGCCCTCAAATTTCTCCATTTTTACTGCCGAGGCTGCGGCGGTATATGAGGCTTTAATTTATTTCAAGTTGGCATCCTATAATTCCGCAGTAATTTTATCTGATTCATTATCTGTGCTTACTGCTATTCAAACACCTCACCTACCTTGTAGTACTTCTAATCCATACATTTTTTTAATAAAAAAAATCTTATTTGAAATTAATAAACACACCCCAAAAATAAAACTTATGTGGATTAAAGCACATTCAGGACTTACACATAATAAGCATGTAGACCAATTAACTAAAAATTCCCTCATCCATGGAACAGTAACCAAATATCAGCCCTGCATTCTACATGCTTTTGCTTGTTTAAGAACTGAACAGATGAAGAGCTGGAAAACACACTGGGAAAGGTACTGTAACATTTCAACAACACAATACAGTTTGATACAACCGATTATTCCAGAAAAACCTTGGTATAAGAATTTCACCCTCCCTCGCAAATACATATCCACCATCAGTAGAATTAGATTTGGACATGCATGTTATCCTGCACATTTATTTAAAATAAACATATTAGATTCGAATATTTGTCAAGAATGTGATGTTAAAAGTGACTTGAACCACATATTTTTTGAATGCAAAAAGCATAAACACCTAACCAATCACCTAATTAAAAGAATTATAGACCAGAACATCCCACTCCCTGTAAATATTCTCTTTATTCTGTCACTGAATAAAAAGAAAATTTTTGACTGTTTGGTATCTTTCTTGTCGGATAGTAAAATATTATTGTAATTAGTTATAAGTATTTGTAAAATATGTTTAAAAAATATAAAAAAAATAAAAAAAATAAAAAGAAAAAAAAAATAAAAAAAAAATAAAAACATGAAACAAAAAAAAATAAATAAAAAAAATTAATAATTAAAAAAAAATCTTAAAAAAAAATAAAATAAAAAAATTAAAGAAAACATCACTAAGAAGATTTAAACCTCCGCGGGGATGAACCGGGTTGACATCCTATCGTAGTGACAAAAAAAAACAAAACAAAACAAAAAACTAAAATAAAATACAAAAAAGAATGCATTTATTTTAATATTAAGATTAATATTTTTATTTGTAAAATGTATACACTATGTGTTCTTGATAAACATTAAGTAGTATAATATATTTATATTTATTAACATATTATGTACATTAGCTGTAATGAGTAGGTAAATAAGAAGTAAAAAATTGTAATAATATTATAACAACCAAGTTTCACTAATTGGCAATATCTTTAATACATTTACTTTTGATTGAGACTGGCTGAATGACCATAGTCCAAGCCAAAAAAGAGAAAAAAAGTGTTTTTAGTAAATATATTTATTATAATTTTTGTGTCTGTGGATTTGTCCTCCTTGTAATAAGGGTGGGATTCCTTAAAGACAATCGTAATAAAAGTCCGTGTGATGTTTAACAGTTTTAATTAATAAAATAGATAACTAAATTATTTATACTATTAAATTGACGAAATGTAAAAGTGTTTGTGTAATTGCGACTAAAATTTTACGAGTTCTCACAAAAGAAAATGTCTTTGAAATCATCGCGATTATCTACTTAATATACAGGGTGTTAGTAAATAAGTATGAAAAATTTTAAGGGCTAATTCTACATGAAAAATTAATACCAGTTTGCTTTATAAACATATGTCCGTAAATGCTTAGTTTCGGAGATACGGGGTGTTGAAATTTTTATTTCAAACTGCCAATTTATTTATTGCTCTAAGACCAGTTGAGCTATGAAAATGAAATTTGGTGAGTTTTTGGAGGTAGTTATTACAAATTTTTTGACATACAATTTAAAATTTTGTATTCATCATTGGCGCGCCTACGGGCAATGGTCTGAATTTTTTTAAAGAAAAAAATAGTACGCCACTGAAATATTTCGAACTAAAAATTATTTTTAAATTCCATGTCTAATTTATGATAAAAAACCTTTCTTGCCTTTTTTCCATATGATGCACCGTTTTTATGCAGAAAAATAAAACATCTTGGCGCGTATTTTTCATTTCTTAGTACATCATCAAGATATATCCAATATAATAATACTAAACTAGAACAATAACAGAAAATATTACTAATAAGATTTCAACTAGATGCAAAGCTGCAAGAAATGTTTAAAATAATCTCCTTTACAGATAACAGAAGAATTTTACATTCATCATTGGCGCGCGTACGGGTAATGGTCTGAATTTTTTGAAGAAAAAAATAGTACGCCACTGAGAAAAAAACCTTTCTTGCCTTTTTTTCATACGAGGCGCCGTTTTATAGAAAAAAATAAAAAAATCTTAAAGCTTACCAAATATTTGAGGTAGTTTCCATATGCATAGAAACTTAGTTCAAATACTTTGTAAACGTCAAGATGTTTAATTTTTTTGCATAAAAACGGCGCCGCATATGAAAAAAAGGCAAGAAAGATTTTTTGTCCTAAATTGAAGGAGGAATTCAAAAATGATTTTTAGTTTGACATATCTCAGTGGCGTACTATTTTTTTCTTCAAAAAATACAGACCATTACCCGTACGCGCGCCAATGATGAATATAAAATTCTTCTGTTACCTGTAAAGGAGATCATTTTAAACATTTCTTGCAGCTTTGCACCTAGTTGAAATGGTATTAGTAATATTTTCTATTATTGTTCTAGTTTAGTATTATTATATTGGATACTTCTTGATCATGTATTAAGAAATGAAAAATATGCGCCAAGAGTTTTTATTTTTCTGCATAAAAACGGTGCATCATATGAAAAAAAGGCAAGAAAGGTTTTTATCATAAATTAGACGTGGAATTTAAAAAGAATTTCTAATTCGAAATATCTCAGTGGCGTACTATTTTTTTCTTTAAAATAATTCAGACCATTGCCCGTAGGCGCGTCAATGATGAATACAAAATTCTTAATTGTATGTCATAAAATTTGTAATAACTACCTCCTAAAACTCACCAAATTTCATTTTCAACTGGTCTTAGAGCAATAAATAAATTGGCAGTTTGAAATAAAAATTTCAACATCCCGTATCTCCGAAACTAAGCATTTGCGGACATATGTTTATAGAGCAAACTGGCATTAATTTTTCATGTAGAATTAGCCCTTAAAATTTTTCATACTTATTTACTAACACCCTGTATGACCGGCTTGTCAATATATGTTTCGTCTTATTCGCACCCTTTCGATTATCGTCAAATACAGCCTCTTTCATTCGAATCTAAAAATCGACTGACTATACAACCCCCACGCTAAAACAAATTCTCTTAAATACATCTAATCTCCCTTTTTCGTTTTCCCATGAGAACCAAACTATTAAAATTGGTTCAAAGTTGCGAATGTTATTCTTAATTAATTAGGCCTTAAGAGGATGGGTACGTATTTTCGGCTGCAATGCTATTCAAATGAGGATTCATTTTTTTCGAATCCTGAGAAAACTAATAAGTATTTTTTAAAAATTTAAACGCAGAATGAAAGATTACGTTATTAGCGAGGGGCGAAAGTCCCTGAGAACTTCTATAATGTTTATTTTAAGTTACAGGGGTGAAAAACTAAGAGAAAATTTAGTGTGATTTTTAATTTCAAATATCTCATTCAAAATAAACTTTTTATTTATTCTGAGGGACTTTCGGCCCTCGGTAATCATTTAGTCTTTCATTCTGCGTTTAAATTTTTCAAAAATATTTATTGGTTTTTTCAGGATTCGAAAAAAATGAACACAATGCCGTGGTAATATTTTCCAAATCTATCTTTGTCTTACAACGCACTCAGCCGAATATAATATTGCCAGCATATATTGTCAGTCAGACACTGACAATCAGTGACAATTTTAAATATTTGACATTGCATCGGGAATATTTTGAAATATTGATTAAATATTATTGATATATAGTGTATTTGATAAATAATTGATTTAAGAAGTGAACTTAATAAAAAGTGATTTATTGTGTATTATTTGTGGAAGATCCAAGCAGAGATTACGTCAGGATAATATATTCTGTGATCCAAGTATTTTGTTGTTAAAGATGTTCAAAATTGTAAGCGTTCCGTAACAATATATTATTAAAAAATCACTTTAACACTTTTCCTCTTTTCTCGATTGAGTATTAGTTTTTGTTGTACAAATAAATTATTACAATCACTGAATACATAGTTAGTGAAAAGATTATCACATTTATTAACTGAATTAATAATTTGCAATTATAAAAATAACAGTTATCCAAGAACATTCAAAAGCCATCTCTTTAAATTAATGATGACATTTTCAAGTAGAATGACATTCTAGTAATCTTTACATATCCATACCAGTGTGAATTTTACTACACGTAATTTGCCGTGTAAAGACAGATAAAGTAGGGATACACGTACAATATTTGCGAATTATGTACCCATAGCCTTAACGATTCAACGTTAGCAGTATTTCGGACCGGCTATCGTAGTAATCCCGATTCGTTCCACCCATCTGTGCCAACGTAGGTACATATGTGTTAGACTTAGACTCTGATTTCGTTTTCGTAATAATAATTAAGAAAAATTATATACAGGGGAATTTAAAAATATAAGGTAAAATATTTACAATTCTACATAAGTATTATTGAAAATGTTTATTTTCAATTAATCTATCGTCACCGTGATTGTAATTATGTCCGAGAAATGATCGAATGCATACACAACGGTGGTAGCTCATCGGTAGAGCATTCGCCTACGGATCGAGAGGTCCCCCGTTCAAATCCTGACAAAGTCATATTTTTTTTTCTTTTTTTTAATTGTTGGTATTCTTTTAGTTCTTTCTAAAATTAGTTTAATATTTAAATACAATACAAAAAACTGTTTAAAGTATAGAATAGAATAGAAATATGCTTTATTGTCATGAAAAATTGTACAATTTTATCGACAAAGCTTATAAAAAGTCAAGAAAACAAAACAATAACAATCCAATTTACTAAAATTACATAAATCGTCAATATATTTACAATAATAACAATAATAATGAAGTTAAACAGAAGTAATCAATTGCAAAATTTAAGTAAATTGCAAATGCATAGTCTACCTAGTAATTAATAAGTTTAAAAGTTAAGCTGCTGCATATGACACCCAAATATACAAAATAACCCAATGACAAAAAAATGATAATAAAAATACTACTTGTGCAAAGGGTACTGTAATTTCTTAGTTATTGATTAAGAAAATCTTCTACTGAATAATATGGTCTTTCAGATAGGTAGGCTTTTGTCAGTTTACGGAATTTGGGGAAAGATGCAGCAGATTTAAGTTGTAGAGGGAGATGGTTGTAAAGTTTTTTTGCGGAATATAATATAGATTTCTTTACTAACTCAGAGCACGGGGTCGGCATATAGACGTCAAACGTAGAATTTCTCGTGAAGTAGTCATGATTAGGTCTTGGTGGAAAGACATGTAGATGTTTACGAATTAAGCAAACAGTTTCTAAAATATACAAAGATGGAAGGGTTAAAATTTTGTGATCTTTGAAGTAACTTCTGCAATGTGTTGTTCTTCTGAGGCCAAACAGATATCTAATTGCTCTTTTTTGTAATTTGAAAATAACATCGACTTGGGCAGCTGTAGCAGAACCCCAAAAAGGAAGACCATAACGAAGATGTGACTCGAACAAAGAAAAATATGTTATTTTGGAAGATGCTAAATTGAGTTCATTCGAAACAGATCTTATAGCATAGCAAGCTCAGGATAGTTTCTTCCTTAACAAATCGATATGGTGGGACCATTTAAGGTTGCTGTCTAAAAAAATACCAAGAAATTTTACAGAATCAACGGTACTGATACCGGTACTGATAAGTAGATATATTGATTTCGTTGAAATCGTAATATGAAGTTAGATTATATTATAATAGAAGTATAACTTCTTACGTGCGTAAAAAGTACACACACATTCTTTTTTTTTACTTGTACTTTGCCACGAGAAGCAATCATCATGTTGACTTACATAATTAATGTCTGTTTGCATCTCTTGTTATCTACTGTATTCAAATTGTTTGATAAACTACAGTGAAACTTCTTAAGCACTTGTTAATGAACCATATATACAGTTTGGATTTCCGGAAAACCACTCAACAATAGACTAATTCAAGAACTATTAATAATGTCAATACAAGAGAAAGCTTACCTCCATAGTACCATAAAATGAATATAGATATTATCCTTATGAGTGATTTTAACTCCCGTATTGGCGATGACATAGTACCAGAGATAAAACAACGACAGAATTAAAAAATTGAAAATGTGCGGGAACATTCAACAAAATGCGTATTCAAAAAATAAAAACACAAAGAAAAGTAGAAACGGTTCTGCAAAAAGCTACAAGACAATAAAAAACGAAACACATACTCTCGTAAGAATGTAAGAAGGTATCAATAATGTCTTGGGGACGTTTTTCAACAGAAATGGGGCATGATTTTTATGGTCTACAAAAGAAAATGTGGTGCTTTATAAAAGGTCCAAGAGAGGTCGTTCAGAATTCAACTGTATAAGGTCTATGCCTATACCCAGGCGCGGATATAGAAATTCATAATAGGGGGGTCGGCAGACTTACCTCAAATGTTATATTTTCCAGATTTGGCCATACGACTCACACTTACTCTAAGGATAAAATACATTGTATAATCCCAGATACCTACGGTATCAAAAGGATTGATAGACAATTCATGACTATTAATCTCACTGGTCGTTCTTTACCATAAAGATTAACCTTTCTAACCATCAATGGTAAGGTACGCATGGATTATCTAGTAAAATACAAATTTTTATATCTTCATTGTTTCGCAAATTTTCATGAGATAAGGTCTTGATTTCATTGTAATGTATTTGCATTTTAAAATATCATTTTTGTTATTATTTGAATTGAGAAAAATGTTTCCGTTGTTTATGGTTCCACCGGTACCCAGACAAATGCGCCTGCAGATTATTTTTCAGAGAAGGGTGTTTTATTAGATTTTATGGCTTCTTTCAATTCTTTGAAAGCGGTTGTCGTGTAATTTAGTTTTGTACTGATGGCTTAAAGTTTAGAGTTAACAGAAAAAAATAATAAATAATAAAAAAATACTTATAGACTAAATACAATACAGGGGTCCATGGACTCGTTGACCCCCCCCTGTATCCGCGCCTGCCTATACCCCCTCTCTTATTATACTTACCAGCAGAGCTTTATCTTTTTCTTAAGCTTAAACAAACCTTGCTAACAGACTGTACTAAAAATGACACTGACTCACTTCATTTACGGTTTTCTTTACAATGTTGGGAAAACATCACTTAAGAATTTCCGTGTATACAACTCAATAAAGACTGAATATATTAAAAAACAAAAAATAATCTATATATTTCCAAATAATCATTCACATACATCACAGTCATAATAAACAATAGGTACTTATAGACTATAAACTTTTACTTATAATTAGCATATCTCTCGTAAATCAACAAATCACTTCGTGTCGGCTGGAAACCTCCATGTTTCCCGACTTCTATATACTTTTTATAAATGTCAATGGAGGCCTCTGACACCTTGGGGGGAGTCACTTGAAACACGGAGTCTGTGGACAGTTCGTGTAGCATTTTTTGGTTCACAGTTATCGATTGGAAGACGTTTTTGGCAGTACCATTGGCTTTCTTACCGATAAGAACATATCTGAAATAAAAAAAACTGAAACTTAAAAAAATATGAAGGATATTCTGCATTTGTTCAAAGCCGCATCTCATTCTGAAGCCGTGCTGTTGTATATTTAATTTGGACACGTTGGGATAGGAAGGTTAAACTGCTTATTTGTATTGTATGTTCTGTTGATAAGTTGCAGTCGATATGCGAAAATAAAAAAGTGGTACTGTAGGCGGTACATTAGACTAGCGCGAAGCTTCATACTACGTTTCCTGTATTTTTAAAATTCTAATAATATTTTTAAAATTGAATAAAGTAATTTTTATATGTTCTTAAAGGGCTACCAGGAAGGGGCTCATCGCTATTGGAATTTCTGGAATGTCCATGGGATCTTCCATCCCATCAGTGTTATAATTTCCTGTGTATAGTGGGCTGCCTATAGCGGACTCATTATAGTTGGAATTTCGAGGATGTCTTCCATTTTGATATGTCCAATATAAACGTGTCATTTTATAACTTGTGTGATGTGAGTGTGGAGTTGGGTTAGGGGAGTGAATGGAATCATGTACTATCGTCGGCGTCGTGAGCCGGTTTCATATCTTTATGGGAACTTTGTTAATTGTTTTTACCGTTGCGTCCTTTAACCGAAAAATTACTTTCTATTGGGACCGTGCAAGTTCGGCAAAGCGACACCTGGTTTCATAGCTCAGCAATATTGTTCGCACTTTTAATTATATTGGCCAATTATATTAGTCCTGGTTACTGGATAATTGTCAAGGCCATAGTCCAAAAAAATAAGAAGATTCAGTCAGATTCAGGTTATGTTATTAAAACGTAAACAATTGTATGTAATAAATAAAATTAGTTATCAAAATGCAGTACTGCAAGCAAAATACAATTAATTAAATTTACCTTTATATAATAATTGTATATCATATCAATATTGTGGAGCAATATATAATTTTTCTTCTTCAATGACAGTAGGTATGAAATATACGTCAATTTGACAATTTCAATTGACAATATAAATTATTTAAGAAAGTTGCAATATTTTTCCGCTATTCGCGCACGATCGTTTCTCGTACTTGCACACCTCGAATAGTACTTTGTGAATAGTATATGGACCGGAGAATTTGGGAGCTAATTTGGCGTTCAGTTGTTTGGCGGCGTTAGAAATGTTTTTGTAAATTCTTTTTAATTCTTGTGTTTTGTCCATTTTACCGTACCTTCTGATTAGCGTTTGAAGCTCTAATAGAAAATCTTTAAACGGTTCGTTTGTTTTCTGCGTTCTCGCTCTGATTTGGCCTTCCAAATCGTCTAACCAATTTGCTAATTTAAAAGCCAGTTTGAAATCCTCCGTGAAATTGTTCCCGTTTGCCCAGAAGTCAACGTTGGAGGGTTTCGGAAAATGGTCGGGAAATACTTAACTCACATCTTATACCTTGTTGTTGTTTATTATTCCCCGTTCAACGCACTGAACATAATAATCCAACTAGGCTTTTGTTCCGTCTTTTATACTGTCAGAGACTGTATAAAAACACGTTTTGCTTAATACATTGGCGTACTCTAGAACTCTAGACGATAAAATTATATTGTCGTCACAAACTATTACTATATAAATAGAAAAAGACTGTTTGACTTGTACACACTTCTATATAAATCTAAACGGGAACTGGTGTATGTTTTCAAAAGACTGATAGTGTGTAAATAAATTTATTAAATCAGCTAAGTAATTTCAGCATATTATGCCATCATCAGAGCTATCCTATAAAAAGACTAAGTTGAAAAATCTTATTCATAAAAAATTATAAAGTGAAATTTACGTCTTATAGGTGTAAAAACCTCAAAAGAAGAGAAAACTTCGAACAAACACATTCTTTAGTTTAAAATAAACCCAGGGATATAACCACTGGTTAGGGTAAAAACCCTTAAATGTTTAAAAATTACATTTAATGTGTTTTTTATAAAATGGCTACCATTCTTACAAACAGCTGTTACTGACAATATTCAAAAACGACAGGCTGCTGACGGAAACAATAGTTCCTAGCGACATCTGTGTTTTTAAAATTATTTAAAATTTTTTGAAAATGACTAAGTTGTCATATGTAGGTTACTAATTAATGAAATTAATATGAAAACTGAAGTTAAATTTAAATGACAATTGTTAAGTTTAAAGTAAAGTTAAATGTGAAAATAATCAAATTATCAAAGTATTATTAATTATTAAAAAACCAAACAACCAGTCAGTTCTGACCAAATATAGAAGTGAGATAGATGAAAACCAAGGAGAAGCACCGTTGGACAAGCTCAGAGTTCCAAAACTGTTTGAAAACAATATTATTATTAAAAGGCAAATCGAAAATATTTACTTATTGTAATCAATGAAAGAAAATTCAAATATGTTATAAAGTAATGTTCAAAAAACTAGAGCAATTGTTGGGCATGCTGAATATAACAGTATTAAAGAAACTTCTTAAAGATTGGATCAAATTTACAATTTAATTGAACCTGGGTGTTAACACAATTTTGAGGATTTCTTTTTAATTCCCTGCTAATTTCTAAGTCTTCTAATAAATTCATTTTTGTATAGTTGTTAATGGGTATACTATGTAGAATCCTACTATCTCTTTGGGGACTGAAGTTATGTTTAGAAGCATGTAAGTGATTGCCAAAACTAGATTTGTCAATCTTAGATAAATGTTCTTTGATGCGTGTTTCCAAAGGTCGCATAGTTCTCCCCACATAAGTAACAGGGCAGTCTCCACAGGACAATTTGTATATACCACTTTTTGATGTTTTTCCAATTTTATCTTTGGTATGAGAAAAAATAGATTTGATATTTTCCTTACATTTGAATGATAGTTTAAGGTTGGGGATGTTATTTAGGATTTTGGCTATATTATCTGAAGGATAACCTATGTATGATATTGATCTATACATAACTGCTGTAGTGGAATTGTTAAGGACAGAATTGTAAGCTAGGGATCTATTCCTTTTACTCCTTAATTTGTTGAGGATGTTATCAACTAAAGTAGGGGAATAACCATTACTATATGCAAGTTGTTTGATAATATCTAATTCTGAATTGAAATTAGTATCTGATAATGGTAGACTAAGTAAACGATGGATGTAGCAATAAAAGGAAGCCATCTTCTGTTGAAAAGGATGGTTAGAAGATCTAGGGATGGTATGGTCAGTCTGAGTAGGTTTTCTAAAGACTGAAAAAATTAATTTACTGTCCATCCTAGTTAAAGTAAGGTCTAGAAAATTTATAGACTTGTTGGACTCGGTTTCTAGAGTGAAATTTATAGCTGGATGTAAATTGTTGAGCAAATAAAGAATATTTTCAGCATCTGTAGAATTGCCATCTATAATAGCCAATACATCATCAACATACCTGAACCAGTATAAGATTTTTTGGAAAGAGTTTTGGTTCGAAGAATTATTATCAAATATGTTAACCTCGAGGTTGTTAAGAAACAAATCTGCTAGCAAAGGTGATAAAGGATTACCCATTGCCAAGCCTTGTGATTGTCTATAAATAATATCGTTAAAGGTGAAGAAATCTTGCGATAAACAAAATTTAAGTAAATCCAACAAGTGAGGAATTGAAACTCTATTAATATTACTTTTAATAAGTAAATTCTCCACTATAGGAATGGTTTCATCTCTAGGTACATTAGTAAACAAATTACTTACATCAAAAGAAACTAGAAAGAAGTCTCTAGGTAAGTTTAAAACTGACAGCTTATTTACTAAATCGGTAGAATTTTTGACAGAAATGACAGAATTTTTGATTCTTATTCTGTTACTTATGTGGGGAGAACTATGCGACCTTTGGAAACACGCATCAAAGAACATTTGTCTAAGATTGACAAATCTAGTTTTGGCAATCACTTACATGCTTCTAAACATAACTTCAGTCCCCAAAGAGATAGTAGGATTCTACATAGTATACATATTAACAACTATACAAAAATGAATTTATTAGAAGACTTAGAAATTAGCAGGGAATTAAAAAGAAATCCTCAAAATTGTGTTAACACCCAGGTTCAATTAAATTGTAAATTTGATCCAATCTTTAAGAAGTTTCTTTAATACTGTTATATTCAGCATGCCCAACAATTGCTCTAGTTTTTTGAACATTACTTTATAACATATTTGAATTTTCTTTCATTGATTACAATAAGTAAATATTTTCGATTTGCCTTTTAATAATAATATTGTTTTCAAACAGTTTTGGAACTCTGAGCTTGTCCAACGGTGCTTCTCCTTGGTTTTCATCTATCTCACTTCTATATTTGGTCAGAACTGACTGGTTGTTTGGTTTTTTAATAATTAATAATACTTTGATAATTTGATTATTTTCACATTTAACTTTACTTTAAACTTAACAATTGTCATTTAAATTTAACTTCAGTTTTCATATTAATTTCATTAATTAGTAACCTACATATGACAACTTAGTCATTTTCAAAAAATTTTAAATAATTTTAAAAACACAGATGTCGCTAGGAACTATTGTTTCCGTCAGCAGCCTGTCGTTTTTGAATATTGTCAGTAACAGCTGTTTGTAAGAATGGTAGCCATTTTATAAAAAACACATTAAATGTAATTTTTAAACATTTAAGGGTTTTTACCCTAACCAGTGGTTATATCCCTGGGTTTATTTTAAACTAAAGAATGTGTTTGTTCGAAGTTTTCTCTTCTTTTGAGGTTTTTACACCTATAAGACGTAAGTTTCACTTTATAATTTTTTATGAATAAGATTTTTCAACTTAGTCTTTTTATAGGATAGCTCTGATGATGGCATAATATGCTGAAAGTACTTAGCTGATTTAATAAATTTATTTACACACTATCAGTCTTTTGAAAACATACACCAGTTCCCGTTTAGATTTATTACTATATAAACAATACTAATACATACTTTTTGTACATATGGATATCTTCTGGGTTCGGTCTTTTCAGCTCAGTACCATAAACTTCCTTCATGGATGGAAACAGTGACTTAAAAGTTATAGGTTCCGGACTGCTCTCCTTTGAAGAAGCTGCTAATGAGTCGTTTGTATTGGAACTTTCTTCTTCGTCCACGGTCTCTTCATCTGAACTAGAACTAAGCGTAAAAAGAACAAACATTAAATCAAACAAGCAGTACGAAATATACTTGAAATAGAGAGATATATAACTAGATATAAATGGGAATATAACTCAGGACGACAATAATATAGAAAAGGTTGAGTCGTACATATACTTAGGACAAAAAATAGAACTGTCAAAGCTTAACCTAAAGGCTGATTTAAATAGAAGATGTTCCTTAGCATGGGCAGCATTTGGTCGATTATAAACAGTATTATCAAACTTACCAAATACTTTAAAGGCAAAAACGTTCGATCAGTACATGTTACCAGTTCTGACATACGGAACTGAAACTTGGGCTTTTAACAACAGCGTAATCCACAATCTTCAAGTGACTCCGAGAGCTATGGAACGGAGAATGCTCAACATTAAGATCAGTGATCGCAAGTCTAATGAAGAGATAATACGATCAGAATTAACAGATGTAATCCAGAAGATTGCCATGTTAAAATGGAACTGGGCAGGACACATAGGAAGAATGGAAGACAGCCGCTGGACAAAGCGAATTCTCGAGTGGCGACCAAGGGCAAGAAAAATAGACTAAGAGCCGCTATAGGTGAAATTTCTTAATCATTTTAGGCACGACGGGACCCTATAACTTAAATAGTAGAACCTAAAAGAAAACGTTTGAACACTGTGCCGTCACTTTTCAGTGGCACATGCGTCTACAGTGGCGCATCAAACTTTCCACTTATGGACGGGATACATAAATTAAAAAATACCCTCCCTCATTACCAGAATTTATTTTTTTTCATTTTTTTAAGTTCTATGTGATTAAGACATAAGATATATCGTAATTTTAACCCACCAACCCCTTCTCCCTGCCCCCACCATCAAAAACTATATTTTTAGATTTAATTTTTTTTTGGTGGGATGCAATCAATTTTAAAATTTCAAAAAATTCACAAGCATAGTTAAGGCTTTTATAAAACACGTCTATTTTTTTATAGATCTGTAGGTTGAGTGTACATAACCTCAAAAATTAAAAAAAAATTTTTGGAAGAAAGTTTATAACTTTTTTTTGGGGATAGCTGCAAATCTAATTTTTTCTTAGTCTTGTGTATTTTATCAAACACTATATTTCTAATTTTTTCAGATTTTTCCGTAACGCTGGTCACCTTCAAAAATCCAAAAAACTGTTTTTTAAGGGGGTTTTGGGGGGTTTGAACGTGTTTTTCTGATTTTTAAATATTCTAAAGGACTCAGGCCCGTATTTATAGTCGAGTCTCAAGACAGCGTCGATGCTCAAGACCGACCTTGAACCAAATTTGTGTTTTATAAAACGATCTCGAGACACGACGCTGTCTTGGGAAGTGTAAAATGACAGCGGAATCTCAAGTCATCGATCGACCTTCCTCAAGACCGCGATTCTAACCTAACTTTGTTTGTTATTGTTTGAGTTTTGAATATTTTTAATTCAGTTCCAACATATATTTTTTGTTTTTCTAATTACAATAAAAATGTATGAAGAAGTAAAAGCATTTTTAGAGTTTATTGATATTGGAGAAGATATTGGATAAGTATACAAAAGCGATATATTCAAGATAAAAATATAATCTAAAATAGTATTACAATATTGAAGTTCATCAGCGAATCAGCGCATGAACTTAAACAACAAAGGTTTTATGCTACTTATAGGAATATAACCAGTTTTTATGAGGAAGCCCACTTTCCAAAAATGTACAGGTACTGACATACAATATATGTTATTCAGACTCTTATTATGTAAATGAATTTGTAGGTACTAGAAGAGAAATTACTGTTCAACTGAGAATTATGTATATTACTGTTCAACAACAAGTTTATCAAGTCATTCAATATTTGATCTAAGAGCATTAAGAGTGAAATTGTGAAATGGAAAGAAGTGAAATTCCAGGATTATTAATAGGAATAGATGACAGTAGTGGGTATGCATGCAGACACTATATACTTACCCCAGTATTACAGCCAGGTATTTATTGGTAATTGCTAAATAAATAGTAGGTTATTTAATAGACATAAATATCTTTTTAGGTAATGATCAAGAAAATAAGATATTTTTACCATAGTACTCATGTGAGAACAAGAAATGTAGAAAAGCTATTTGGAACCTGGAAAAGAGAGTTTCCTTGTCTTCAACAAGGTCTACAAACCAAATTATATACATGTCTTGCAATAATATGTGCTACAGCAGTACCTTACAATCTAGGTAAATAATGATCTGGTGGTAAATAGACATGTTAATGATGTGGAACAATCTCTAAATTTTTGGTGACATTTTTTTCAACAATATTTTGCATGAGAATACATTATTGAATACCTACTCTTATTGTGTTTGATTTTTTTGTCTATTATTTCTCAAAATGTTATCATGATCATTGTTCGACAACCCTTTTTGTTCGAGTTTTGGTCTCTTGAGGAATACAGCTCCATTCCAATCTATTTCAGGATTTGTTCTTGCAATTTTTTATTTTTAAAATATCAATGTCTTATTCTATTTGTTCCTTATATCTAATCTATAGTCTTTCTCTCGTTATATGTCCAGCTGACATTTGTGTGTTTATTTTGGAAAGTATTTCATATGCTTCCATCCTTCCTCTTAGACCGTGGTCCTATTTTGATGAAAGTATATGGATCGTGGTATGCCCTGTATAGTTCAAAATTATATCTTCTCTGGTCTTCATATTTTAGATGCTATTTAGCCTGATTCTAGTGCTTTATCGTTGTTTCCAGTGCTTTATCAATTTATCATCATTTATTTTACCTACCTGTCTACTGCTACTCTACTATTGTACTTTCACCATATATTTTTGGAATATAAATATATAGTAACCTTCTGTCTTTCTCTTGTTCAACTGGAATTTGTTTATTTATTCTGAGAATACATTATTGAATCTGTATTATGTTAGATATATTTTTTATTTTATTTCTTAATGTGTATTTTTTATATTTTATTTTAAAATAAATGAGTATGAGTTTCCCTCTTCTTAAATAAGTATTTATTTGACAAACCTTTCCTTACCAAATATAAAATTAATTACACATCTGGACCTCGGAGGTAAACTACACTATGTCATTTCGAGCAACTGTGTTTAGCATGTGTTTGCAACAAAGTTTAGAGCACTTAGGATGTTAATAAAAATCTGATATATCCCATAATTAGTTGAAAGACAATATGACTATATTTTAATGATAATATATAACCAATGTGTATAATCCAACTAATAAAAAAACACCATGTCGACATAGTGTAGATTACCTCCGAGGTCTAGGTGTGTAAACAGCAATACTGTGATGAGCACTCTAATAACCAGCAAAATAGCGCAAAACATGGAAAACATATTATGTTGTGCAATAAAAAGAGATGTAAAATTATCTATAGGAACCTATAAATTTACATTACATAGTTTGTCACCTTTAGATGTGTGGCAGGAGTATGACAACTGTCACAGAGGTCTAAAGGTGGGAAATTATGTAATGTAATGTAAATTTATAGGTTCCTATTGATAATTGTACACCTCTACTAGTTTCATCTCCTTTTATTTCACAACATACTATATGTTTCCATCTTTTATGTAATTTTGCCAGTTAATAGCACGCTCATCACTGTATACCATTATTTATGCAGATGACATAGTCCTCTTAACAAGAAAAAAAGCTGAAGTTGTTTAGAAACTTGAGAGGTGAAGCAAGAAAATTGCATGTCTATAAATGAAACAAAAATAAAATATTAAGTGTATTGAAATGTGTGGAGAGATGAAACAGAATAAATTTTTCACACTAAAAACAGGAACAAAGGCATACAAAATTGAAAATATCAACAAATTCAAGTATTTAGGAGTGGCAATAATTGATAAATGGGAAGAAGAAAAAGAAATAGAAAAGATACTACTAAGAGTAAGCTAGTAAGCAGATCGATGGTATATGATTGAAGTCAAAAATGTATGTAGGACAACTATAATGCAAAAATGTATTATCAAGCAGTCATTTCAAGTGGCATTGTATGCTTGTGGCACTTGAAACAATGGGTGCGTTCGGACGACCATAGTGGCTGGCTGTAAGCAGAAATCGGCTGAGTGGTTGTATCCAGCCGTGATAGGGAAAGCTTAGTAAATCTCTCAGCGGCTGACTTCCAGCGGTGACGTCTGACAGCTACTGCTGGCTCAGCTGTCCGAACGCACCCAATGAATAAGAAAGATGAAATGAAAATAGACATAGTACTGGTAGGGACTGGCAGTTCTGAGTTGGACTGGCAAAAAATAATAGATATGGAAAGTCAGGTGGCTAGGTCAACATTACTTGAATGTAAGAGCGACATGTAAGAGATTATTTTTGGAGGAAAAAAAAAAGAGAAAGACCATGAAAAGAGTTGTTCGAAGCAGTAAGGAGATTTGGATGATATAGAAGTGTAGAATTGGAGGAGGAGCGTTAATGTCCAGTAGAAATGGATAGGCTATATTTACTTGTCTGCTGTTATTTGGGTAAGATTGTTAATATTTTATATCAATATTGTTGTTGCTTGATAAAAATTCTTCTAATTTAATTTTATCTAACTCATTCAGACATATATTTATACATTTTAGAGTAGATGTCTTTAAAACAATATCACCAATAGTTATGAGTTGCATTCCTGGGACGATTTTATTAAAATATAGTTAATTCGATTACATAAAATCAACTTTAACTCAATAATATCCATCACAAAAAATTTATAGCATGTGATCTGTCTTTAAGATTTTAAACATTAAATAAATTTAACTTCAAACTTAAATTGAGGCTTATTCCCATGAAAATAGTAATTGCATTTTATACAAGTACCACCTGTCATGGTTTCTTCTTTGTTGTTAGTCAGATGAAGAATATAAACATAGAAGAAAGCTTACACCATTAATAAAAAGGCAGGTAATACTAGGAAGTACCAGAGTTTTATTTGCTTTGCTTTCTCTCATAAGAAATAAATGATATCTCCCAGTGGTTTCTCTTAGAACTTTGAATATTTCATTAAACCCCTTTACTCCCAACCAAGAATAAAGTAATATCACAGTATTCTGTTATACTGGGGTAATATCAAAGAATATATTTATACTTTCCTTTAATATGCAATCCTTTACCACAAAGAAAAGAAATCCTTTATCTCATAATGGAAACAAATTATGAGAGGTCATTAACCTTTGAAAAAATAGCATGTAAGATTTAGAAAAAATAAAAATGTAAACTTTCAATCAATAAAATAAACTTTATTTAACTGAAAACATTTTAATAATCTATTTTCAAAAAACAAATTAAATATAAAAACATTGCAAAGATATTTAACTTGACGATTGACAGTTTTTAGTTGGTGTTCTATGTCAAAATTGCTTAAAATCCATAATTTTCCAGCCTCGAAATCAATCTTGGCCGAGATTAGCCGAAGACTCGTTTATAAAACAGAACGTGGTCTTGAGCTCGACGTTGCCGTAAGATCGTCTTGGCTGAGACCAATCTCGAGATCAGTCTTGAGTACTGACTATAAATACGGGGCTCAGTTACTTCAAGTTACATATCAACTATAAAAACAAAATTGATTTGATATATTATGAAGTCTATAAAATAGGGAAAATCCCCCAAAACCCCCCAAAAAACAGTTTTTCGGATTTTTGAAGGTGAGGAGCCTTACGGAAAAATCTGAAAAAAATTAAAAATATAGTGTTTGATAAAGCACACAAAATTAAGAAAAAATTAGACCTGCAGCTATTCCTCAAAAAAAGTTATACGCTTTTTTGGAAAAAAAAATTTCTTTTAATTTTTTGAGGTTATGTACACTCTACTTATGGGTCTATAAAAAATAGGCATGTTTTATAAAAGCCCCAGCTATGCGTGTGAATTTTTTAAAATTTTAAAATTGATTGCATCCCACCAAAAAAAATTAAAATGAAAAATGAAGGTTTTGATGGTGGGGGCAGAGGAAAGGGGGTGGTGGGTTAAAATTACGCTGAATCCTATGTGTTAATCACATAGAACTTAAAAAAATAAAAAAAAATTAATTCTGTTTGTAAGGGAGGGTAACTTTTAATTTATTTACCCCGTCCATATGTGGAAAGTTTGATGCGCCACTGTCGACGCATGTGCCACTGAAAAGTGACGGCACAGTGTTCAAACGTTGTCTTTTAGGTTCTACTATTTAAGTTATAGGGTCCCATCGTGCCTAAAATGATTAAGAAATTTCACCTATAGCGGCTCTTAGTCTAAAAGAAGTAGAGGCAGACCTCAAATAAGATGGACTGAGACATCAAGCGAATGGCTGGCCATGAATGGAGGCAAAAAACAGCAAATAAATATGAATGGACACACCTAAGAGAGGCTACATCCGACGAAGGATGGAAAATAGCTGTTAACCCGATGCCGCACTGCAGGATGCTAGATGGTGGCTTGGAGGGTGGATTTTAAAGGTGGATGGTGGAGGGGCGCTGCATCCTGGGCGCAGTGAAAGAGTGAAATGAAGTCAGAAGTCGTTGAGAAGAACACATTCTGCGATTATTTTAATGGTGTTGGTTCAGTCGAATGGCAAGAAGATTATGCTCTACCTCAGAATATCATTCGTCACAACAGTGCAAATTAATGTGTTTTTTATGTTGTTTATATTTTTTACTAATAAAGTGATAAATTTACGAGTCTTAATATATTTAAGGTTCTTTTCATGAGCATTTTTCAGTGCGTCACAGTTTTTAGATTTCTCTCTAACGCATTAAATTGTATGTGACAGAAAAAAACGCACGTCGCTGATTACATTTCGTCGGTGACATTTATAACATTTAATCTAGTTGTCAATAGATGGCGCTAATAATATAATATTAAATAATATTAAATTATTCTATATAAAAAAAGAATGTGTGTGTACTTTGTACGCACGTAAGAAGATATGCTTCTATTACATAATAGGTAATTTAAACGAAGTAAATATACTTAAAAGGTTATTTGTACTTATTTTATTTAAAAAATCAAACTAACTTTCTTATCTACCACTTTCAAAAAAGAAGAATATCTTCAAAAATTATATAATAATATACTTACAATCATAAAATCTATAAAAAAAATAAAAAAATAATAACTTGCTTGGGGCTTGAACCCACTTCACGTCTACCGCGCCGTACGAAAGTTGACGCCATTTCAAACTGCACCAAACTCTCGTATACGTCATGTGGGAATATACACAAACTAAACGTTTACACCATAAATTTATATGAATGTAATAAAATTATTAGTTTGATTTTTGTCGAAATAAAATACAACAAAATATAGAGTAAGAAAACGATATATGAGATGAAGATTTGTAGAAAGTTTGTTCGTAATCAGATTATGTAAATTAAAGCATTGCCTACTAATAGGTAACTACATTATTTTGTTTACATTTTCCAAATAGATAGGTATTGAAACTATTAGGTATTTCCAACTGAAACATTTAGAATTACGTACCTGCGGCTTTTCAAAACTATTTAAAAAGTCACTACAATTATAAATTTGATTTTATTTCTGTCCACACACCAATAAAAACTAATATTATACAATATTTTTGTTTACCGATAACCTCCATATTGAACAATTATTGACAGATCATTTCAAAATTTCAACACCCAATCAGAGCCCGTATAACAACTAATACCATACTGTCGGTGTGCGCATGCGCGCGGATCAATCAAATTTTACCCTCAATCGATTCGCCGGTAAAGAGAATATCTTCAAAAAAAATTAAACTGTACAATTTATAAGACTATACAAATCAAAGAAAATACCATTTTATAAATGCAATCAACACAATTGATTTGTTTTTATACCAAATTGCAAATAAAATGTGACAACTGTCAGATTTAACTAAAATGTCATGTTAGAATAATTGTCATAAATATGTATTTATCACGGACTAACTTTTTTTTCTATCATTTGTGACGCACTGAAAAATGCTCATGAAAAGAACCATACATTGTAACTTGCTCTTTTTACTCCCGAGTTGCGTAAAATATTTTTCATAAAGTTTTAAAGCAAAAAAAAGTGAAAATAAACTTAATATGTAGCAAAAGTGCTAACCGAAGGGAGGAAACTTAAGCATTTTAATAAGTAAAAAAGTAATCGTATTTTTACTAATATTTAAGTGTAGGTTACTATCTGATACGACTTCGAGGGCTGCCTGTTCCCACAGTATAGTCAATATTTTAGAATTTTTCCGTAGTGGGTCTGCTGGGTCCCAAATTGCCCTTCTTTTATACACAGCACTTATTACGCTTTCCTCCATAGCCAGGCTACCCGGATGGATTATCAAACACGACTAATTTGGGTGGATAGATGCCTGGCGAACCACCGGATGGTTAGATGGTAGTGGGAGGCCACTGCGGCTACCGTCGTTTTGATATTCGTGGTATAAGCACCGAACAACCCGAAGGCACAGTCGACTCGGCGGGAAGAGTTCGCGCATCTGGTTTGCGCACGGCCGGCGGCCATTTTTTCGGTCCACAGGTCCGCTGCTGACACGATCAATTTGTGATTGTTGTTGTCAGATCACGCTTGTTTCGGGGTTACTTTGATTTTGGGTTGTTCTGTTAGGTGATTTTGTTTTTGTGCATTGTGCAATAATAATTATGGATATGGACAAAAAGAAAGGCAGTTCGAATTCAATCTGTGCAGCGATCAACTGTAAAAACACGGTATCAAATTGCAGCTATAGTTTTTTCCGTTTTCCAAAAGACAAATCAAGGTAAGCATTTTTAAATTCACAATGTTTTTATAAACGTGGATGTACTTGCATGTACCTACTTAAATGGGTAGGTACTTGAAAATTTGGTGTTAACTATGAAACTTTACCTAATCAATTAATTTCAATGGGAAATAAGCCCCAATTTTACCAAAAAATTATTTTATTAACGTTACGACGCCCATCCACTATCCACTACTTATTTAATTCCTCATTGAGTACTGGCATCTTTCCTGATTTTTGTAAAACTAGTTATTTAACACCAATTTTCTCATATCAAAATTCACTCATATCAAAGGCGGACATCTGTCATTGGGGAAAAATTGAGATAAATGGGTTTTTTTTATACAATTTAAATCTCACACTTCCTATAGTTTTAGTTGATTTGTTGATTTCGCAGTCATATAATCACAATACAGCATTCTCATTGGACTGTTGGGGAGATGCCTGTTATTGAAATAAACCTTCATAACAGGAGTCCGTTTTTGAAACAAACATTCAACTTTGAAGCTAAAAATAACGTATTTGCATCCGTATTTGAAGGAAACTATTATCACCGTTGAAAAAAACAGGAAAAATGAGAAACCACTACTAACTAAATTTTTATTTTTTTTACACATGTCCGTCTTTGATATGAGGCCACTTATTAATATATTTTGAAAACTATACCTATTCTGATGTTATGACATTCAGGTAAAGAACATATTCTAACTATACGCTAAATTATACTTCACTTTGTTTAACGTATTTATAGTAGGAAATACACCTCTACATACTCCTCTGATACGTTACGATATATACTATTAGATCGTTTTTAATTATCAATTCATAATTAATTTATTTATTTGCTGTAGATTTTTAACGATTTTTAAAAGTGCGAAAATAACAGTTTTAAGCTCAAATACTGTGTTTCTGTTCTGTCAACCTTAGTGACCACCCCTCTATTTTCCTATAGCGGCTGTTCAAGAATTAAGTAAGCATTCCTAGGCATCAAAATAACGTTTACAAAACGTTGAAAAGACGCCATAATTGTCATCAAACCACGTCAGTTTATCACGTTTTTTCGACGTCGAAAGTCGTGTGAATTTGTTCCACCATAATTGATGTCATTTTTATCACATTTTAAATACGTGATATCAAAAACGTAGTTTTTAGGTCGTTTTTTTAGATTTATTTTATAGTTTTAAAAATACACAATAATTATTCGTATGGGTATTTTGGGTATTGCAATTTTTCCATTTAACTGTTTTAAATTTAATGAAACAACATATAAACTGATAAATAATTTATTAACAAATTATCCAGCATAATATCTTAACTATTTAACGCTGCCAAAAAGACATACGATGCATTAAAAACTTATACTGGTATCAGAGAGCACAATTAAAAATAGATTTTTTTAATTAAAATTATATGTTAAATAAGTTTAAAATAAATACATTTTATTTGCTACACTTATTTGAAAAATCAAGACCGGTGCTGCAACATCTATTTAAGCAAAGCCGGATCTGACCACTTGGACCGATAAAATGGCGCAAGGTCACAGAATCTGTCTGACAGCTAAACAATGAAATTTATTGAAGTGCACCTTCGGGTTGTTCGGTGGTATAAGTAGCTGGATGGTCGCCAGGCAGGTATCTACCATCCCCCATCCTACCAAACTTCCTACAGTGCGGCATCGGCCTTAATGATGATGATGATGTTTTATGACAGATATTGACGTTAATATTAAGTGATGTGGTGACAGACTTGACACAACAATAAACAAAGAAATAGTAAAACAGCCTTTACCTGGTACTGGAAGCAGTTGACGAACAAGTGGAACTTTGACCAGTTAGTGATGGATTCTTCATTGGTGCGGTCTTACTGTTACCCTCTTCTCGTCTCCTCACCGGTCGAACTCTTACGGTAAAAGGACTATAATTAGTGGTAAAATTAGGCATAAAGTCCCTAATTGAGTTTGGGACTTTTAAGGCAAACACATCGCTAAGCATCGTCAATTCGTATGGCCGGTAGTATTCAACGAATGAGTCTATCATCTCGGCGTCCTGAGAATGGACCTGTAAATACGAGTATGTAAGTAAATACGTGGTGATTTATCAATTTTCATATAGTGAAGTATTGGATTGAGGAGGAAGTGAGAGAATGAATGAGAAGTTACTGGAACTATGGTGGGAAGTACCCAATTCTACCAAGAGACACTTGGCAGACATTCGTGGCCCAAGATGGTTGGTTCAAGTTTTCGTATATGGTTTCACCATGTTTCCGGAGGTTATCTACTAACATCGGCGTCAAGCAATTTCAATTTCACTACTTTAGAATGTATACTGAATTATAATTACAACCATTGTTTGGTTGTGGGACTAGTTAGCAAGTATACGAGTTCACTGATGATGGACTGATATTTTAAGATATATAAGCCAAATAGAGAGTAAAGAAAGCAAAGGATTTTAAGAAAATTAGATGTCTCCGAGATGAAAATAATAAAGTAACAAAGTACTTTGACAGTTTATTAAACGAAGAATTTTGAAATAAAACCAGTTGAGTTAATGGAAACAGTAACAGCAATGGGCACCAAAATAACCAATGAGGAAGTGGTTCAAGCACTCCAAAAAATAAAGAAAGGAAAAGTAGTTGGACCAGATGATGTTCCGGGAGAAGTGTGGAGAGCATTAGCAGAAACAGGAGCAAGTTGGCTAACAGGTTTATTTAATAGAATTATGGAAGTTGGACAAATGCCAGATGAATGGAGAAGCAGTATATTAGTACCTTTTACAAAAACAAGGGAGGTATACTACAAAGCACAAACTACAGAGCCATAAAACTACTTAGTCACACCATAAAAATATAGGAGAGAGCAATTGATAGAGAGATACGTCATTTGGCTTTATGCAGGGCAGATCAACATGTAATTTTCATTGTAAGGCAACTGATGGAAAAATACAGGAATAAAGAAACAAACACTCATGTGGAATTCATTGACCTTGAGAAAGCATATGATGTGGTTCTTCGAGAGATTCTGTGGTGGACACTTAATGAGAAAAGAGTCCCTGGTGAATATGCAGAGATTGCAAGAGCTATGTATGAGGGAGTATCAACTAGTGTTAGGACAGGTGCTGGAGAGACTGATAAATTTCATGTGAAAGTACGATTGCATCAAGGCTCGGTGTTTAGTCCTTATTTATTCTCATTAGTTTTGGATCAGGTGTTGGTAGAAAACAGTGAAGGCGATTTAGAACAAAAACTGGAATAGTGGGGACAAGCTCTTGAGGAAAAAGGTTTAAAAATTAGTAGGACAAAGACTAGGTATTAAAAAGGTATTTGGAATGTTCGTTTAAGATGGAGTTACTACAAATAAAATGATATTTTTGGATGGTGACATGATTGTGAAAAGTGAGAGTTTTAAGTGTCTAGGATCGGTATTAGACAGTCATTGGGAAATACAACGAATGCATGTGGCGGGAATGAAAATGCTTAGATGGATGAGTGGAGTAACAAAAAGGGTAAAATTAGGAATGAGTATATAAGGGGAAGTCCAGGGGTGGCACCAATTGATGCCAAAATGAGGGAGCGTAGGTTAAGATGGCTTGATCATGTTCAACGTCGAGACGTTAATCACCCAATACGAAGAATTGCTAAATTGCGGGTTCCTGGAAGAAGTAGAAGAGGAAGACCCAAAGAAGCCTTGTTGAGACGCTTAGGCAGGACATGTCGGTAAAGGAGACTGACGTTGATATGAACCAAGATAGAAACTTATGGAGAAATGCAATTAGGGAAGCCGACCTCAACTAGGGATAATAGCAAAGAGAATGATGATGGTGACAGTTCGGAATGATTCCTCGTCTATTCTATGCCAGTTTTAGCATCATTTCATTGGAATGTTCTTTCTTTCAAAAAATTGTGTGGCAGTAAGAATGTGCCATTTAAGATGTGGTGTTTTCGTTGGCTTGTTGTCTTTTTTTTCAACATACATAATCCATCATTGTCTCGATTTTCAGTTCTTCTCTTATGTAGTTACTCTTACCCTATCCCTTCTAGTGACTTCTTGACCTCTGCGTAGATACCTCAATTCTGCTGCCTGTATAAGGCAGCTTACTTTTTTGTTGTCTATATAGTACCCAGGATTCACATCCGTATGTAAGTACTGGCATTACATACCTTTATTTTCGTATGTTTCGTAAGTTGGTGGGGGAATTTACAACGACTACAGAAAGAAGCAATATGGGAAACGAAGGTGCAGGGGAACAGGAGTAAAGGAAGACCGAGAGAGACATGGAACGAAGTGATTCTTGACAAAAAAGGAGTATCATATATGGAACGAAGCTAAGGCTACGGCACAGGACAGGAAGCAATGGAAGAGATTTGTGCACTGTTAACAGAGCACACGTGATACCTACACCCGAGAGGGTAGAAGGGTCTAAAGATTATATATAATATCGTTAGCTTGTACTACTGAGAACCTTTTCTTCCACATACATACCTGAATTAGTTCTGAACAAGCCTTAGTTAGATCATTGTAAGCATATGGAAGACTCTTTAATACTCCTCCATCCCACCACATCGTTAAGGGCTTCAGACTAAAAAGTATCGGTTTGTGATGGAAGTAGTAGTCGCTGGTGAAATCCCATATCTGTGGCTTGCCCTCTTCTGGTTGGAACAAACCCAGGAACAGGTTTATGGCGTTCTGCTTTTCAGCATCGGAAAAGGTATTGCTATAGTATCTGCTAAGGGTCTGCATGATGTCGTTGCCTTGGGACGTCCATGGTGCTGTCTTTCTGTACGTTTTAATTCGGTGGACTAATTGGGAACCACCATATTGGAGAGCTAGCGTGTCTCCGTGGTCTTCATAAAGAGATTCCAGCATGCGCACGCAGTCGGTGTCGAATTCGAGGTTAGGTGTGTCCAAAATGCCTAGAGCACACAATTGGTAACCTACAAAGACAAAGGAATGATGAATCATTAATATCAAAATCAATTTTTTTATTTAACCTCACAATTTATTTACAATCTGTAAAACAAGTTACAATGAGTAAATGTTGTGACCACTAGTGTAGGTGACTTGGAGAAAATGATTCATTAATCATTTTCTTTACAAACATTTTACATAGATCTAAAATTGTCATAGATCTAATACTTTAATACTTTAATATTGGCTTGATCATTACCCTTTTGATTTCAACCAGACCACTTAACTAACTCTGGTTTTTTGTTATTTGTAGCATTTAATTTTACTTTTACCGTGACCTGAAGATGCTGTGAATATTGTAGACAGCGAAACCGGTCGTCAGTTGTAAAATAAATTGTTTGTGAGAACGTCTCTCTTTTCTTTACTACAACAGTATGGACTCACACATGCAACCCATTCATTTTTTTTTAGATCTAAAATTGTTTGTCTCTGAGAATTACGGCACATATAACTAAAATCGCGATGGTAAATCACTAGGTGTATTTCGTCTAAGTCTTCGTCTGACTGGTTGTCTCATCAGGTTTCTGGCTAGTATATTTGGATGTTGTGTCAGTCTGTCTTCGTATTTCTGTGCGAAGTTAGTAATTTCTTCTTTTACTGTTGCAATTTTTAGATCGCGTCTAATAATATTATTTGCAACATACCATGGGGCATTTGTGATTATTTGAAGAAGCTTCGACTGGAACCTCTCCAAGCTTTCGATATTGGAGTTTGATGCAGTACCCCAAAGTTGGATCCCGTAACTCCATATTGGCTTCAAAATTGCTTTGTAGACCAGTACTTTATTTTTCATCGAAAATGATGATTTGTGACCAATCAGCCAGTAAAGATTGTGTAATTTGAGACCAAGTTGTTTACGCTTCATAAAAATGTGTGATCTCCAGTTTAATCTTTGGTCTAGTTGTATTCCAAGGTATTTGGCTGTTGCTTGCTGTTTTAGTTGGTGGTTGTTTATATATACAGGCGGACAGTAACCTTTACGGTTTGTGAAGGTAATATGAACCGACTTTGTTTCATTTGTTTGAAAACGCCATCGTTTTACCCAAGTTTGCATTTTGTTGAGGCTGATTTGCAGAAGTTGAGAAGCTATCCGTGGATCCTCTTCAAAGATTGAAGGCAACATAGGCCCTGGGGCGCTATTCTTGACCACTCGTAAGTACAAATGTCATTCGCAAGATTGAACGACGCGAACGAAATAGAGTTTTTCGTATTCTTGAGCACTCGCAACAATTGCGAACGTTCCAAACTCGCTACGAGTGCTTGTAACCATTCGCATCGTCTTCGCAAGTGAAGATTGGAACGTTTTATGTTTGTTTTTAAATGGAATTTGGAAATTTTATAATACAGGGTGTAACAAAAATACAGGTCATAAATTTAATCACATATTCTGGGACCAAAAATAGTTCGATTGAACCTAACTTACATAAGTACAAATGTGCACATAAAAAAGTTACAGCCCTTTGAAGATAAAAAATGAAAATCGATTTTTTACAATATATCGAAAACTATTAGAGATTTTCTATTGAAACTGGACATGTGGCATTCTTATGACAGGAGCATCTTAAAGAAAAATAATAGTGAAATTTGGACACCCCATAACAATTTTATGGGGGTTTTGTTCCTTTAAAACCCCCCCCTCCCAAACTTTTGTGTACGTTTCAATTTAATTATTATTGTAGTACCATTAGTTAAACACAGTGTTTTAAAAAGTTTTTTGCCACTCAGTACTTTTTCGAAAAGTCAGTTTATATCGAGATACTTTGAATATTTGTCAAATCCACCACATATTTGTATATGGTTTAGTACGATTATGGATACTTCGTAATAATATGAACATTTATTTATGATTTACATTTTTAGGATATTTTGAACCATATTAAAAAAGAAGCCACATCTCGATAAAAGGTGCCTTATCTAAAAAATACAAAGAGGCAAAAAAGTTTTAAAAACATTGTGTTTAACTAATGGTACCGCAGTAATAGTTTAATTGGAACGTACAAAAACATTTGGGGGGTTTAAAGGAACAAAACACCCCTAAAAATTTTATGTAAACATATTAAAAAAAAAGCCGCAACTCAATAAAAACTGCCTTATCGAAAAAATACAAAGAGGCAAAAAAGTTTTAAAAATATTTAATTCAACTAATAGTACCACAATAATAATTTAATTGGAACGTACACAAAAGTTTGGGGTTTGGGGGGGGGGGGGGGAGTTTAAGGGAACAAAACCCGCATAAATTTTTAATAGGGTGCACAAATTTCACTATAATTTTTCTTTAAAATGTTTCTGCCATAAGAATGCCACATATCCATTTTCAATAAAAACTCTCTAATAGTTTTCGATATATTCGAAAAAATCGATTTTCATTTTGTAACTTCAAAGGGCTGTAACTTTTTATGTGCATATTTGTACTAAGGTAAGTTAGGTTCATTCGAACTATTTTTGGTCCCAGAATATGTGATTTAATTTGTGACCTGTATTTTGTTGCTGTGACTTTTATCTAGAATAATAATAATATTATTGGTACGATGTTATTATATAATTTTATTCATTCATTAATATCTAATACATTTTTTAATTTTTCAGGTAAAGTTAAAGTCATTTTTAAGAAGAAAAATTCTTTTAAGTAAAGGCATTTGAAAATTTTGCACTTAGCAAATTAGGATTTTTTTCATAAATTCCAGCAATAATTTTTTTCTCGTCTGGCATTGGTTGTTCGTTTTGCTTTAACTGATGGAATTTCCAATTTCAAAATACAAATATAAACAATATTTAACTGTGTAACGGCGTGTAACCACGTATAACAAAAACGATAAATAAATAATCTAACCCTAACGTGCTAACCTAACCGAATTCCTACAACAGACAGCAGTGAAGACAGATATTTACAGTGTTGCTAAATGTATCTAGGCGTCAACAATGCGAACGGTCGCCTGTTTCTGCGAACGGTGGTCAAGAATGCCGTTTTTAGAAAATGTTCGCAAATCAATCCTTCGCAACTTACGTATACGCGCTAATTGCGAGTGATGTCGAGAATACCGAGCCTGAACGTAGACGTATATCCTGGCTGGCCAATCTTAGGAAGTGGACAGGTCTAACGTCAACTAATCTATTTCGAGCTTCTGTGAAAAGAATAAGATGGGTCAATGTGGTAGCCAACATTATTAGAAGATTGGCACCTTTGTTAAAAGTTCTATATATTATTATGTATCACTTTGTCAATCAAAGATAGAGTAAAAATTTTAATTTTTTTATTATAACGCGGGCACATAAATTTGATACACCCTGTATATTGATTTGTAACTATTTAGTAGAAGGTAGCTTTTACGCAGTGGGTCTATCCTTAATGAGTTTTTCCCTGAAGACTTACAAGACATTTGTAAATAAAGTGAAGTGAAAAGACAATGTATTTCGGATTATACTTTAAAAAGATTGTTTGTTACGGGAAAGGTAAGATCCACAGGTAGCTGTAATTATTAGTTTTTAGGAAAATAAAGGTAGAGAGATTTGGAATTTTAAGTCTGTTTGTTTAAGCACAAGAATATTTGTCCCCCGATAGGGGCTTCACGACCTTGACGTTGGTTCGGGGGCTTAAGCTGACTGTTCAGATAGGGCCGTAGTCTGGCGCAGGAAGTGGATCAAGTATGTGTGTACGAATGCATGGGATCTCCCTAATAAGGAGCTCTCCGATGAAAGAAGGCATCCCCTATAAACGGGCAAGGCCTAATGCATGGTAAGTATGAAAGGATGTGAAACAACCTCGCCAGACCGGTTCCTGTCACGACTTAGCTCTCTGGAGTATCTGGGAATCTTTCCTAGGTACTCGAGAGACTAGGAATGTATGAACTGCTTCAGCGACCAAGAAGTAGCCCGCCCTAAGTTAACCCACCCATGTCTGGTTGTACCACTCCCCTGGCGTAAATTTAAGTAGAAGACCCTCTGGTCTTCACTGCCACATCTCCATTCTACGGTACTGTTCACATCGCCAATATATAGTCAACCGACCCGATATTATCTACCAGCTGTATCTATCCTACACTCCGAGTACAACCAGAAAATGCTATCCCTCCTTCATCCTTTTTCCCACTAAACCTACACCCCCAACACACAAGGTAAAGGTGTAATTGTACCGTGCCCAGGCCTGCATGGCAGTTGTGTGTCTAAATTGAACTGTCTCAAACGGTCGACTGGGGGAACCAGGCCACACCCCCTTTCATTTAAGGCCTTGTACCGGCACAGGGAGCGCTGCTGGTATGGACAGTTTATTTCTCCCATACTCGTGGGATCAATATGGAACCATGCAAAAATTTAAAAGATTTAACCCTAGGGGTCTCGCAGGAGAACCCAACAAACAATCAAACTTCCACTGAGACTGTTCGGCAGAATCTGGAAGAAAATAATCCCATCACATCGGGTAATAAAAATACTGAGGACGCAATGCGGACTCATTTAAAAGGTGCTGAGGATGAGGTTTCTCGGCCAAAAATATCTGGGGCACAGAGAAGAAAGCTTCGGAAAATGAGAGAACAGGGAATTGACACTTCTAAGGTCAAATTACCTCCTAGACCTCAAAATAAAACTCCTGGAAATGCCGAAATCACACAAGCTGTCAAGCGGACTGTGTCTGATAGAAGCACTCCTGAGGAGAAATTAATAAAAAAGAGCAGAACTGCTGCTGCCTCTTTCAAAAAGCTCAGCAGCAACTACAAAGCAGCTCTTACGGGAATAAAGACGGCAATAATTCCCAAAGAATACCCAGACATATCTGTAACGGAAAAAGACGTTGGGGCAATAAAAGAGGCCCTAATTAAACTTATCGATGAGGTTCCTTGCGCACCTCGTTACGAAGGTAATCGGCTCATGGATGGATACTATGGGTTGATATGTGCTAAAGAGGAGTCCTTTAAGATCACAAAGGATTTCTTGGAAGAAAATACGGAGTGGAAGGTCGTTAAGGCTGAGGAACTCCCAAAATCGAAGCGTGTACTGATGTACCTTCCAGAGACTAAAAATGAGGATCTGAAAGTGCCACTGGCACGAATTGAAAAACAAAATCCTGAACTAAGGACCAGTCGTTGGGCAATTCTGAGTTCCAAACCAGCAACTGACGGAGGACTGCATGTGAGTCTCCGAATTGATAAGGAGTCAGAGGCACAGCTCGAAAGGCTTCAATGGAAGCCTTATTACCTTCTACAGCGAGCAAGTATTATACCGTTGGAAGAGGGTAAAGCAAGACAGGCTGGGAACATTGGGGAACCAAAACCTGCAACGATTACTTCCGAACTGCAGGAGGCCGAAGGGGAATCTATGCAGGTGGAAGAAATTACAAGAGGGCCTGTTAGAGACCCCAAAAATGAATAAACTGCAACATTAAGATCATACAGATCAATTTGCAGCACAAAAAAACAGCTTCGGCACTTTTGTGCCAGGAAGTAGCTGAGAAAAACATTGATATGGTGCTTATTCAAGAACCGTGGATAAATGAAGGTAAGATACGGGGATTAAATGTTAAGGGATGGGAACTAATTTTGGGAGTACCTGACAATAAAATCAGAACTTGTATATTTCGTAGATCTGACCTTAACCTGGTACCAGTTATGGAGCTCTGTACGGGAGACATGACAGCTGCCAGAATTAAACTGAATTGCAATGGGTTGGTTACAGAGTTGATTGTTGCGTCTCTTTACCTTCCTATTGACAGTAAAGAACAACTTCCAGGGACTAACATAGAGAACCTTCTAGAATACACCAATGATAAGCATACAGAACTTATCATTGGAGTCGACTCCAACGCCCACCACATCATTTGGGGAAGCAGAGATACAAACAATAGGGGTAAGTTACTTTTTGAGTACCTTTGCACTACTGAACTTGATCTTCTGAACAGGGGTAATAAGCCCACCTTCAGGACATCAAGAGCAGAATCACTAATCGACCTAAGCCTATGCTCTATGGGGATTGGGAACATAATATCTGACTGGCATGTGTCGGATGCGTTATCCTTATCGGATCATGCATACATATGCTTTGAGATAAACTCAGTCAAACCGGAACCAAGGTTCTATAGAGACCCTAAGGTGACCGATTGGGAATCCTTTAAGAGGGATCATGGAACAAGGGTACGGAATTATCCTAAAAGGCCAAAAAACAATGTTGAGGTTGAGATGGCAGTAGACTGGTTGCAGCATGCAATAGTCGTCTCATATGAGGAAAACTGCCCGTTAAAAGAAAGTCGCCCTCCCAGGCAAGTAACTTGGTGGAATAAGGAGCTGTCTGATCTCAAAAGAGAAACAAGACGGCTCTTCAATAGGGCGAAGAAATCAGGTGATTGGGAAGCATATAAGGCTAAACTGAAAACCTATAATAAGAAAATCCAATCCGCTAAGGAAAGATCCTGGAGAGAATTCTGTGAAAACATTGAAAGTGTACCTGAAAGCGCCAGGGTTAACAGAATCCTCAAAAGAGATAACATTAACAAACCCAAGTCAATGAAATTGCCCAATGGGAAGTATACGGACACAGAGAAGGAGGCTGTAGAGCATCTTTTAAGTGTTCACTTTCCAGGGTCGACGCAATTGACTGCTAATAACAATCATCAAGCAAACAATAGCCCAACCAAAAGGGACTGGCTGACCTCTGACGAGATCTTTGGTTCTCACAAGGTCAGATGGGCTATTGAAACTTTTGAACCTTATAAAACTGCGGGACCGGATGGTATATTTCCTAAGCTTCTCCAGGAGGGTCTGGAAATAATCATGGGTCCCCTGATCACAATATTTAGAGCTAGCCATGCTCTGGGATACATTCCCAAAGCTTGGAGAAGGGCAAGGGTGGCGTTTATTCCCAAACCAGGAAAAACAGATTACACCTTAGCAAAATCCTACAGGCCTATAAGTCTGACCTCATTCATGTTAAAAACCATGGAAAAAATCTTGAACGAACACATCAAGAAAAACAATTTAAATGAAAATCCACTGCACCAACGGCAATGGGCGTATCAGGCAGGGAAATCAGGTGAAGCCGCCCTGCACAATCTAGTGTCGGAACTCGAAAGGAGTCTGCATCAGAAAGAAGTCGCCCTTGCTGCATTTTTAGATATAGAAGGTGCATTTGATAATACCTCAATGGAGTCTATACAAAGCGCACTGGTGAGGAAGAAAATCAACAACACAACATGCAAGTGGATTATTCAGATGCTTCAGAGCAGAATAATATCCACAGATACGCATGAAGATACCATAAATCTGAGGGCAACTAAGGGATGCCCTCAAGGCGGTGTATTGTCACCGTCATTATGGAACATAGTTGTCGATGATCTGATTCATGGGCTAAGCGCCCAAGGAATCTGGGTCCAGGGTTTCGCAGATGATATCGTGATAGTAACTAGGGGAAAATTTCCCAGCACTGTTGCGTATCAGATGCGATATGCCCTTCACTACATAGAGAACTGGTGTCTGAAAGAGAACCTCTCCGTGAACCCTTCTAAAACTAAACTGGTAGCCTTTACAAATAAGAGGAAGCTTACTGGACTGAGTGAGCTGAAATTATTTGGAGAGGTACTGGAAAGAACCAATGAGGTTAAGTATCTAGGGGTAACCCTAAATTCGAAACTCAATTGGAATACTCATATTACCAATATAACCAATAGGGCTAAGCGACTCTTCTGGAACTGCAGACGAGTTGTAGGTAAAACCTGGGGATTGAAACCAAAGGTGATATGTTGGTTGTACACATCAGTGATACGACCGACAGTTACTTATGGGTCAGTACTCTGGTGGAGAAAGACGGCTTTGCAATCTTGTGTGACCACTCTCACCACCCTACAAAGACAAGCGCTTCTAAATATAACAGGAGCCTTGAATAGTACAGGAACGGCTTCATTAGAGGCTATCACAGGTCTCCCTCCGCTGGAATTGTATATTTCGGCGGTAGCCTTTATGACCATCCTGAGGCTCAAAGCAAACAATACTTGGAGGCCAAATTATGTATTGAATAGCCACACAAACATTACTGGGACTATACTTGAGGAATACATCTTTATGATGAACTTAGATATGATGACACCAGAACTAATCTTCACTGAGAAGATTAACACAATTATACCATCTAGAGAACAAAAAGTCCCAAACATTAATGGAGACTTAATATGGTTCACTGATGGATCTAAAACTGCCCATGGTACTGGATCAGGAGTCTTTGGGCAAACATGTAACTATAATAAATCTTACAGCCTAGGTCAACATACAACGGTGTTCCAGGCTGAAGTTTTTGCTTTGGTGGCCTGCATTGATGAAATAATTGATGAGGACCCTAAAGCTAAGAGAATCAACATTTACACAGATAGCCAATCGGCTATTCTGGCTGTAAAGAACCCTCTCACCAAATCAAAACTGGTGAGAAACTGCAAAGCTCTCCTCAATAACCTGGCAAAAGACAACAAAGTGTCTTTAATATGGGTGCCGGGTCATGAAGGGGTGCATGGGAACGAACGAGCAGATATGTTAGCGAAACAAGGCTCGAGAAAAACTTTTGAAGGCCCAGAACCTTTCTGTGGCATCACTAAAGATGCTATGAAAAACGAGGTTCAGAAATGGCTGATAAAGAATCATCAAAATAAATGGAGAACCACTCAAGGGCAAATCCAGACTAAAAAAATAATCAAGAATATTGATAAAAAACTCTCGAACAGTTTGATGAACCTCAATAAATGAGAGATCAAAACGGTCACTGAAATGGTGACTGGACATTGTCGTTTAAGAAATCACCTATACAAACTAGGTAAGGTGAATGAACCATGGTGCAGAAAGTGCGAAATGGAAGAAGAAACTGCCATACACATACTATGCTATTGCAGTGTGCTAGATGATGTAAGGCAGAACTTCACTGGTCAAATGAGGTTTGAACCAGAAGAGATCTTAAAACTACCAATAAGAAAACTGTTGGCCTTCGTTGAGGCCACAGGACTTATTAAAGTTTAAGGAGAAGAACAGGGTTTGGTACAAAGGTCTTATGACCAAGTGCCAGAGACTAACGAGTCTCGCCTGAGTTAAGAAGAAGAAGAAGAAGAAGAAGAATATTTGTATAATTTCCGGAAAGTGATTAGGATGAGTAGAGGTATTGTTTGAAAGAATGCCTGGTTTTTTCGAATGAAAAAGAGGAATGTGTAAAGAGAAATGTTTCTGATTGGCTTGGCAATTTGGAATGGGGAAAGAGAAGTTTGAATGTTGAGACAGTTTGGAAAAGAAAGATTATTGTGTGGCCGGCATCCGAGAAGGGCAGTCGAAAGTTTTCGCGGATAGTTCAGAAACAAGTACTAGTGTTTGTTTGATAGTGGAGAGTAGCTGAAAAGTGGAACGCGGGACAAATCAAATTGAGAAGAAAAACCTCTTTGATTCTGTAAAGTCCAACAGAGTAAGTTACAAGAACTATAGTTATTAAAATTATTTGTGACACCAAGTAAAAAAGATACTTGAGTCTCAGATTATTATTGAGAGAAAGAGAGGAGAGAGTTTTGGAGTTTATTGAACGAGTACTGGTCAAAAGAGGCCTGGCTTGTGTTTTGGAGAAATAGTTGCTGGTATTCTGCTGGATTGATGCTGAGAACGGAGAGGGCTTTGATTGGTAGCCTAACATAATCAACAAGGAAGAGCTGTTTAAGTCAAGAGGAGACATCATTGTGTGTGAATCAAAAGGTCAGTCAATAACTTATGTGATAAATGTTCTTTATAATCAGAAGTTAAAATTTTTGCGTAAAATCATATGAATTAAGATTCCAACATTTCAAAAATTTAATAGGAAGTATAAGTAGTTTTGCAAATACCTAAATTTGTTTGTTTTATTTTATTTTATTAATGGTATCAGGAACAAAGCGATAAATATTTGTTTGAATTAGATTAATTATATGGTAAAAAATTTCATTTGGACAATTATGTCCATAGGATTTAATTGATAGACTTTCAGAGCATTGCTTTTGATAATAAAGGTATTTGTATGTGCTTATTTATGGTTTTTCTATTTATTTCCTTTTCCTATTTCATCCCGATAAGGATCAACTAAGAGATACTGAAGCCACGAGAAAGGATAAGTATAAGCTAAGATAATTTAGTTATTTTTATGACAAAAAGGCACCCTGAGATTTTTTCTTAATTTTTTTTTTATGTATGATTTGAGTCAATTCAATAATTAATTAAATAAATACTAATTAATATAAAAGTAATAAAAAGCAGATCATAACAATATCTACATTTTTTTGAGAAATTTATAGTAAAATAGCATACCTAAAACACACTTTCCAATAGCAAACTGAGCAGTATTGGTCCTATCCAGGCAATCCACGCAATTGGTCCTAATGATCCCAGTCTGCAAGCTACCAAAATCATTCTTATATTGTCCTACCACCGTATTTCCCTTCTGGTTATAAAATTTAGGCTTGTTGTGGAATATCCCCACTTTCATGACAGCATTCTTAGCGATTTCAGCGAGATGTCCCATCACGTTTCCGTTGGCTTTGGTTTTCCTCGCCATATCAAAGTGCTGGTAGATGATCTGGTGTTCTACCGGGAGGAACTGGTTGAGATACTTTATGGCGGAGCTTAGCTCGTCGCTGAGCAGACGTTCTTGCTTTTTGCGTTCGTGTTGTTTGACTAGGTTGAGTATTATGATGGGAGCACCATACCTCTTTAGAAGTTCGTTAAAATGAGCGCCTGCTGTTTCTGCGAACGGGTCGTAGAAGTCTATGGTTATAGCCGGTTTGGCGACCATCTTTCCCATCTCCTGTTTCCAGTGTCCTAAAAAAAGTAACACACCAAAATATGTGAGTCCATAGGTCATAACGATCAGAAGGCAGGAAAATCATAAAGATAAAAAAAAGAAGATCTATGGAGATCTAAGAAGAAACAAAATACCTTGGGGTTTATTTTGATCATAGGCTTACATGAAATACTCACATTCTAAAAACCACACAAAAAGCTACTATGTCCTTGGGCAGATGTAGAAGAATGTGTGGTAAGAATTGGGGGGCTTAACCCCAAAATGACTCTACACAAGGGTTATTAGACCCATGATAACCTATGGCTCGGTGACGTGGTGGACAAAGACGCAGCAAGTGGGAGCAATAAGGCTGCTAGGTAATACACAAAGGCTAGCATGCCTGTGTATTAGGGGGGCCATAAAAACCACTCCTACAGAAGCGCTGGAAGTCCTGCTGAATCTACCACCACTTCATATCTTTGTGCAGGGCGAAGCCAGATCAGTGATGCACAGATTAATCCATGGTTAGCCACATATAAGCCAGGTGCGTGGTGTTGACAATAGAAAGCTAATCGAGGAGCTAAAAGCCGATATTGTGATGGGGCAGCCTATCGATGCAACAGCAACGAGATATAGCTTTGACAATAAGTTCAAAATTAATATACCATGCAGGAAAGACTGGAAGGAAGGTGTACCCATACAGACTGTGGCTACCTGGTACACTGATGGCTCAAAAACATCGGAAGGTGTGGGAGCCGGCATAGTAGGGATAAATCAAGGAATTCAGTTCCCGGTTAGTCTATCAAAGGATGTCACAGTTTTCCAGGATTAAATAACGGCAATCCATCACTGCGTGGAAGAAATAGAAAGGCAGAAAAGAACGTTCCGTTCAGTTGCCATCTTCACAGATAGTCAGGCAGCGCTTAAGGCACTCAATTCTGTAGAGGTCAATTCTAAGCTAGTATGGGATTGTGTGTGTGCCCTAAATAAACTAGAAGATCGTAGCAAGGTTACGGTAGCCTGGATATCGAGGCACGAGGGTCATAAGGGCAATGAAAAAGCAGATGAAATGGCCAAACAAGGTTCATCAATGCCATTCGTTGGACCGGAACCCTTCCGCGGCGTTGGAAAGGCAGTTACAAGAACGGCTACAAGAAAGTGGGTAGCACACAAATCTTTGGAATGGTATAAGCAAAGACAGGAAAACAGCCAAAGCCATAGTAGGTGTGCTAACAGGGCATTGTAAGCTGAATAGGCACTTAAAGCTGATGGGATTGGCAGATGATGACCTCTGCAGATTCTGTCACCTGGAAGAAGAAACAGCAGAGCACATTTTATGTCAGTGTGACAGTCTGGCAAATGTGCGGTTCGTTGCATTAGGAGAACAAAATCCAATGGCAAATAGCTACATGAAAGGTTCAGTCTCGAAGCTATTAGACTTTTTAAAAAAAGTCAGGCTAGAGAATGTTATCTAGGACTAGAGGACCACAATAAATCTGAAAAGGTCGCAGTGGAATAGGCCAGAAGGCCACCTCTCTAAATCTATCTATCTATCTAAGAAGAAGAACGGTACTATGAAAATTGAAGAGATGAATGCAGACCCAATGGTTAGACATGCAGAAAAACCCTTTAAAAAATACTTCTAACAGCATGTTTCAATTAATTAGAAAACTAATTAAAACCTCTCCCAGATTGTGGGTTTCTTTCATTACTCAAAAAACTTATAAATGGATATCGGCGGTCATTTCGTCAACAAAGTAAGAAATGAATTGAACTCGTAGTGTTTGGCTATTTATAGCTTTAGCAAACCTAATTAATATTCAAATTGTTATATGAACATCCCTAAGGGGTACTTGAAAGGAAGGATTGCAGCTGCAATAATTTCAGGAGCCCAGACATTTTTAATTATGGGGAAGATTTAAAAATAGTGCAGTAAAACTGTCTATATACATATTAGAAAGAAAAGTGGCTATCGATACACATTTTTCTAACTAAACTAAACATGCGCAAGTTAACGATAGAAAACTCAAGAGCTCTGTTGTTTAGAACACAAACAATATAAACAAAAAAATAAACTGATCAGAAAGTGATAACTTACCAGGAATTGAACCCCTCATCTGTACAAAGGAAGTAAAATGACTCTTGTTAAAATACGATATACTACAGTCATGGACCATCTGCTCCGTTTCCACTTCATTGGCTACATCGCCTTGAAAATTTGCACCTCGTTTTAAAAACCTAGTACCAGCATATCTGCATGACCTCCTAGCTATCAGTGTGACATAAATAGAGCGCCCAAATACGTTTATATTAGATTGGTCGATGAAACCATGAATTATATAAAGAACCCAGTCAGGATGGAGCTCAGCTTTTACAGCATCACTAGAAAATGAAACAACGCTAAAAACTGCACATTTTACAAGCTTCAACAAATAGGCGAGCGGCAGCAATTCCTAAAATTACGTTATACCGACCACGAAAATCGTTTGTGAGGTCGCTGAATCCGAATATGAAGTTTATTTTTATCTAGAATTGGTGGAACATGTTCAAAAATCAAATTTTATGCAAAAATGCGAAAAATAAATTTTGATGATTTTTCAAATTTACCTCGCTGTATCTTTGGTCGCTGTAAATATTTCCTTTTGAAAATTGTACTGTGTCATCTTTAAAGTATTTAGATAACAACGAGCTATTTGTTAATTTTTAAACGTTTTGTCGCGAGATTTCGTTAGCTTCATGTTTAATTTAAAAAGTTGAGTGACAAACTTTTTAGTTTATAATTTTAGCAAACACAGGAATAAAATATAATTCATGAAGAAGTTTCCTGAAGAACTTTAAGTCCAAATATGCAATAGGAAAAAAGTTATGTGACTTTATTTCTGACCAAAAACTCTTATTTCTTGAGATACTGTGTGGTGTGATGACCACGGTGTGGTGAATAGCTAATGTTGGTCATACTGTATGTTTTTGATGGTGCTGAAAACGAAAACTAGGTTTATTTTGAATTTAACCCGCTACAACTCTGTTCCATTTTAATATTTTTTCTGAAATTTTTATAGTATATATTTCTTACCTTTCTGAAGACAATGGTACCTGTTTCAATCTTTCTGTCTTATTATAATAAAAGTTATGAATTTTTAAAAGGTGCAGATTTCTGTTTAATCGCAAAAGTTAAGTGACAAAATTTTAAATTTAACTTTTTAATCAAGTTTTTGTTAAAATATGGAGAACGAAGAATAAAATGTTTTATAGAAAAAAAAATGGTGCAATTTTTAATTAAAAAAAAACGTGATTTCGTTTATTTTTAGGGTAAAATTACGATTTTGCCAATGTTTCCCCATGTAAAATTCAAAATAAACCTAATTTTGGTTTTCAGCACCATCAAAAACATATAGTATGACCAAAATTAGCTATTCACCATACCGTGGTCAGTATCTCGAGAAATAAGCGTGTTGTGAAAACAATAGTTAAATTAATTCGCATGTATGTACAAATATCGCTTTTAAATTTGTTGGGACAATCTGTACCATTTGCTAGTAAGATTTAAGAATTTTGTTTTTAAGTGTTGTGTTGGGCACAAAAGATAAAACGGACACATATGGTTGCTGTTTAGCGTCTTCGGTGGTCGCAAGGGTAGAAACATGTGTGGATGGATACGCTCTTCTTTAAGTGACATTCTTACCCTTAGCGAACTAACAAAATATTATGCAGTTTTAGAATAAAAACTGAGCAGTACCTTTTAGTTCTCAGCGGTGAACACTTCTGTTCGCGTGTGCTCCTCTTTTCGCCGTGAAGATACGTTACGCTTTCCTCAATAATTAGGTTAAATACTCTTTCTCTTTCGCTATTAAGACAATTTATTGTTAGTTCCGCATATTTGTTAAACTCGTTGTTGTTAATAAATGTTTTGTTCGCTTAACACTTTTATTTCTCGTTTGCACAATCCTTCATATCGTGTTTATTAGTAACTATAAAACCAGACCAGATAACTCTTAGAACCAGTTGCCCTAAAAGTTCACTAGTTTGTTAATATCGAAGGACTCTCTGCTCTGAGACATATGCGTGTGGTCCTAAAATATTCACCTATGTCCAATTAGGCAAAAGGTAATAATTAAACCCTTTTCGCCATTGTTGGGGTGAGATTCAATAAAAACTCACACCAAAGCGTTTTTTTTGGGGGGGGGGAGTACCACTCGTCTGTAAAGTCACATACCTTTTTCGCTATTGCATATTTGACTTGAAATTTTCCAGAAAACTTCTTCATGAATTATATTTTATTGCTGTGTTAGTTAAAATTATAAACTAATAAGTTTGTCACTGAACTTTTTTAAGTAAACATGAAACTAACGAAATCTGACGACGAAATGTTTAAAAATTAACAACTCCTCTTTTAATTTGTTTAAATATTGTGGACAAAGCTCGTTGACATTAAAGATGACACAGTAAAATGTTCAAAAAGAAAAATATACAGCGACCAAAGATACAGCGAGCTAAATATGAAAAATCATCAAAATTTATTTCTCACATTTTTGCATAAAATTTGATTTTTGTATATGTTTCACCAATTCTAGATAAAAATAAACTTCATACTCGAATTCAGCGACCTCGAAAATATAAAGAATGACCAAAATTTGCCATGCACCTATCATGGTCGCTTTTTCGATTTTTAAGCCTCAAATTAGGAGTGTGCCGCTCGTCTAAAAGTCCTACCTTAGTAAATGCATATTCCATACAAACTTATTATGAGGTTGTGTTCTGACTCCGTAATTTTGTGTTTCTCCATTATCTGAGCTGGATGAGTTGGATATTATAGAAGAGGAGAGATTGTCAGTGCTCTTTTCACTCAAATTAAATTCTTTTTCCTCTGACTCGCTGGTTGCTACAAATCTTTTAGGGTTTGTGAGGTTGTGTTGGAGGGTGTGGGTCAGATCGTAACTATAACTACAAAACAAAATAGTATTAGAGTTATGCATGCCAAAATATACGGGCCATTCCATTTCAAATCACTCAATTTTGGAGCAAAAAAATTTTGGACCTCCGATTTGTCTGAAAATTGGTATATAGCTTCTACGGGACGTAAAAATAAGATATTTAAGGTCAAAAAATTTTGTTGTTTTTTTCTCAAAATGTTTTTTTATGCGATTTTACAGTGATTTGGTGTTTATTTATACAAATTTGCATTTTCTATCGTAAAGTATCAATGGAAAACATAATATTTTAATAGAAGGGACTCAAAAATGTCATTATATGGCATTATAACAAGTTACTTTGATTCAAAACAAGCTTTTGATCAAATTTTATAGTGTAGAAAACGTTAAAATACCGTTTTTTACATTTTTCTCCATTCCCAAAATACATCATAATCGATTTGGCTGAAAATTTGCCCACAGATAGACAAAACATAGGACTTTAACTGGTGAGAAGGATTTGAATTATATTACAATACCAAAAAAGTTACATGCAATATTATAGTCAAAAATATAGGCGTCTACTGTAAGTACAATTAACTAGAAAATATCGACCTCACGACAAAAATTGTTAAAAAGAAATTGTAATAATTGTACATACGATTTATTTGGAACAATTTCAGTTCCTACCATTTTTGTCGAAAATTTAAAAATGGCGGAGATATTGAGCAAAACAGGTTCTCCTTTAAAATCAAGATGGCTGCTAACGTAACGAAGGAATTCATTCGTCATTTTAAATTTAGGCTACTATTGACTCCCCTAAATATCAGAAAAATAAAATTTTGGGCAGCTCGGCATTCAAGGTCAAATGCTATCCCGACTGGACTAATATATACTTTTGAGTCTGATATTACTGCATGTAACTTTTTTGGTATTGTAATATAATTCAAATCCTTCTAATCACTTAAAGTCCTATGTTTTGGCTATCTGTGGGCAAATTTTCAGCCAAATCGATGATAATGTATTTTAGGAATAAAGGAAAAGGCAAAAAACGGTATTTTAACGTTTTTTACACTATAAAATTTGATCAAAAACTTGTTTTGATTAAAAAAAAACTTGTTATAATGCCATATAATGACATTTTTGAGTCCTTTCTATTAAAATATTATGTTTTTCATCGATACTTAAGGACAGAAAATGCAAATTTGTTTAAATAAACACCAAATCACTGTAAAATCGCATAAAATAACATTTTGAGAAAAAAAGAAGAAGATTTTTTGACCTTAAATATCTTATTTTTACGTCCCGCAGAAGCTATATACCAATTTTCAGACAAATCGGAGATCCAAAATTTTTTGCCTGAGTGATTTGACATGGAATGTACCATACACATAATATGTCCAAAAGTTTGGAATATTAAAATATTTCATCTTTTTATTGATTTTTATATATAAACTCTTCTGAATAGTTAAACATCATTATGCTTCAATGCTCATCAATACTAAATAAATCTCAAAACCAGATAAACGATATGCAAAAAAATGATTTAATCTCTTGGGGTGAAAAACTTACAATGTTCAACTTATATTTAAAAATAAATTGGTATAGATAAAAATAAATTTTAATAAAACTAATAATCAGTACCTCCTTCATTGGCCTGTATGCATGCCTGTAGGCGATTTGGCGTGCTGCCGATTAACTGGTCGAGCTGGGCTTGCGGAATTCTCTCCCATTCTTCACGAGCGGCATCTTTTAGTTCTCGAAGTGCAATAGGGGGATTGTTTCGCTTCTTGATGCGTGTTTTTAAAATGTCCCAAGTATGTTGAATTACGTTCATGTCGAGGGAATTCGAAGGCCACGGTAATGTAGATATACCTTCTTCTTCCAGAAAATTTTGTACTGCTGCTGTTCGATAGAGAGGTGCGTTGTCATGCACAAACACAAAAATTCATCACCTACTGCCCCTCAGAATAGACGCACGACAGGATTTAAAACTTCCGCGATGTACAAAGCACCAGTGACTCTTCTCTCCAGAACCAGCAGTGGCGTCCATGTACCACTCATAATACCACCCCAGATCATAATACTGCCACCTTCAAATGGGGCACGCGGTTGGGCTGTTTCTAGTTAGGACCATGATGCAGTGGCGGACGGTCAGGGTCGGCAGTGCCGACCCGAGTTTATGTCATTTTTTGTATCTATGAAATAAAAAAAACTGTCAGATAATACAGACTAAATTTTATTCATAGTTTTTAAAAGAATTCGACCAATCTGAGCGTTAAATGATTCCTGCGCATAAGATACTTTTCTCAAAAAATGAATGATCCGAGCCATTCATCTGACTGTTCGGCTAGCCGACCCCAGATCATCCGTAGCTTGACGATTTACACGTAAAACTCAACAAAAAATGCAAGTCGATGAGCAACCAAACATACATTTCTCCGTAGGCAAAGTAGGTATTAAGCGGCAGGTACGGCTCATTTCAATCTGCCGGTTTCATTTGGAAGCATCGGTAGAAATTGTAAAAAATAATCACGCCGTTTTACGTCGTTTAATTGATATTGTAATTTTTTTAAGTTGTCAGGAATTATCATTTATTTATAGATATATAATATCGTATAATCGTTATATCATATAATTATAGATGAGTAACTAATAAAATTGTTTAAGAAATACGATTTGGATTTTCTAATTTACTTTTTGATTCTAAGATATTTAGCGGTATGTCTAAAACAGTACAGAATGAACTAATATAATCAATTAGTTACATTTTGAATAACATTATTGGATCTGAGATTCAGAAAACCATTTGCATTTCGCTAGAAGTAGATGAAACTTCTGATTATCATGTCATTTACAATAATTATCAACTGTTGTCCGATACGCGTTACGTGGTAATAATTATGAGAAGTTTTTAGGTTTTACAGACGTGAGTAAAAGCAATAAGGCAGAATATGTTTTTGGTGTTTTAAATAACAGATTAAAATTTTTTGCTATCAAAAATAAATTGGTAGGGCAAACTAGGGCAAACTTATGCCGGCGCTGCCGTGATGTCTGTTGAATTGAACGGTCTCCAGGCAAAAGTTAAAGCTATTGCACCACAAGCTTTATTTACTCACTTTCATGGGAATAGAATGAATTTAGTTTTGCAGGATAGATACGTGTAAAAAAATTAAAGAATATCGTCTTTTCTTGCCAGTTTAGCTCGCCCAAACGGACTACTGTTTTAGAACAATTTGTTTCGAAAAAAAAATGCAAACAGTTTGTCAGACGCGATGAAATTTTAAACTTAGTTTCCACTGTAGCAGATTTTCGTGAACAGCTTTTGGAAGTTTTTTTAATTTATTATCGAATGCGACGATTTTGAAAGTTGTGATGTGATATCTTGATCCGTGAAGCAATCGGTTTGAGAACTTTATTAAATGATTACTCTTTTAATATTCTTTTAAATATTTTTAAGAAAGTGTTTGCCCGAACCGATTTGATATTCATTGTTGTTCAAAATCAGTCAACTGGCATTATTTATTCCAAAGATAGAATAAGAAAACTGGTGCGAAATCTCAAAGATTTTCGAATGATAGTAGTTTTCAATATATACGCAGTGACGTTTTGGGTTCGCTTGATATTTCCGAACCACCCCAAAAAATACACAGGCATGATACATATCTCGAAAAACGAGTATATTTTGAAATTTTGGATACCTACTATGTATTATGCGAATAGATACTCGTTTTTCGAATTTTGAAGATTTGAAAATTTTTGACCTCTTTGACGACTCAAAATTTAAAAGTTACCTTCGCCAAAGAATTTTCAAGATATTTATTATTACAAATTACTTAAAAATTACGCTGATTCAAATATTTTCCGAAAGTTAGATAAGTTACAAAATATGTGTAATTTTATATAGTAAGTACTGCAATTCGTTACAACAAACTGATCATCAATTCTCTTATTATCGCCAACTTCTGCTTTAAATGAACGGGATTTCTCTTGTCTCAAAAGAATCAAAACATATTGTCAAAACACCATGAAATAAGAGAGAATGTCAAGTAAACCAAACAAAAAAATCTCCTATGATGATTTAAGCCTTTTAAGTAGATGGTATACCTATATGAGGAGACAAAAAGACCTTGCCGACCCTGTCTCTAAGGCCACGAGCCGCCACTGCCATGATGCACTATTTCTGAAGTCCATTGCAATCTTACTATTTTGTGTTGGTAGGTTAATTTAGGAACATGTAAGGGTCTTCTACGATACAAATTTACCGCATTTAGTCTGTGTGTTATTGTTTGCCGTGAAATATTCAGTCCTTGAAGCCTAACAATTTCTCTGGATATACCACTTGTAGATTCCAGACGATTTCTTCGGGCTATCAATGTTATCTGTCGGTCTTGTGCTGCTGTTGTACATCGACTTCTATCACTTCTGGGGCGATCCTTCACGTCGTTTGTATTTTCAATTTTTTTTAATTGTCGATACAGCACTCTGAGTAACATCAACAATATTCGCGATATCACTTTGACTAAAGCCCTGTTGTAACAGAGCAATTACTCTAGATCTGTGAAATTGAGATATCACGTTTCTATGCATTTTTAAAGGGCCCAATTCAAATTTAAACAAAGACTGAAATAATGTGTAAATACGCTAATCAGTTGAATGTGACCAAAATGGTACAAAAACCATTCAAATTTTTTATCAGTTTTATTTAAAAACGCTCTAGAATGAATATCAACAACAGTTTTGAAACCACCATAGGCGTAGATTTATTATTTGTACGTATTCCAAACTTTTGGACATATGTGTGTAGTACAGAAATAGAACAAAATTAAAATAATCTGTTACCTGTAGTAAAAATTACTAGCTAAATCAATATTCTGAAACATCTTCACGTAACGAGATTCATCAGAATGTACTACTCTCACAGATTCATGTGGAATATAAACCATTGTTGTATCTTCAATTTTATATATTGTGTAATGTCCAATGAGTGCCACTCTTCTTCTTTTGGTTATTAGAATGATATAATATCCCTCGAGAAACTTTATGAATCCTATAAAAGAGCCAAAATAGTAAAACAATTGTAAAAAAGGGGAACAGCAGTAGCAAAAACAAGAGAACAAAGTGTTACAAAAAGCATCTGTATATTTGTATGTCTAAGGAAATAAACATATCTAGAAAAATTAAATTGACTGTCTACAAAACACTAATAAGACCAGTGCTAACATATGGTTCAGAAACTTGGTCACTTATACAGAATGACCAAGAACTGCTCAAACGTTTTGAGCGAAAAATCCTAAGACGAATATATGGAGGCATAAAAGAACAAGGTTTGTGGCGCAGGCGTTACAATGAGTTGTATAGAAGTTTTGGAGAACCTGACGTTGTAAAATTCATTAAGGTAGCAAGCCTTAGATGGATAGGTCATGTAATCAGACGAGAGAAAGATGCCATAGTCATAAAAGCTTTTTACCGAAGAGGGCCGATAGGACAACGAGTAAGAGGAAGACCGAGAAATTACAAACTGTATTAGTCACCCTTAAAAGGTATAAACTCACCATTATCACAATTTTAAAAATTTTTCTTCGACTTCTCAAAAACAAACAATGTGGTGCTAACAACGTTATTCGGCGGACCCATTCAATTAACATCTACCATTGAATAACATTTGTTTCATTGACTTATTTGGATGCCTCAGAAGTCAAACAGTGTCAGTCAAGTTCTCCCTAAAAATGATTTACTGAGATGTAACACATATAAAATAATCAAATGTTTCAGTTGTCCATGCCGCGTAAGCCACTACTTTAATCTTATGATTGTATATATTAATAATATAGGAATGCAAAGTTCGCAGATAGTGTGCTACTTTTTTTATACACAAAATGGCGCCCGAAAATCGTGTTTGTTGTTCCAAATTTTTCCCTATACCTCCAAAGATTTTAACTTTACAACAAAAACACCCAAATAAAAATTCACCGCAATTAAATTCTGCATAGAGACGTGTTTTCCCGATTTACTTCGATACAAATTTTCCACGGAAAATGCGGGTTTTTTCAACAAAATCTTTAATTTTTAACTAAAATTTCAGATAAGTTATTGCTTATCAATAATTAAATAACTTGGTAATATAAAAACTCTTTTCGTATAGATTACAATTCCAGAAGCTGATGGAAATTGAATGAACAGTTTAGCAACAATTGAATTGTTAATTAAAAATTTACGGTCACTATAACAACCACAATAATTATGATACATAAGAATAACTATGATCTTTGTAAAAAAAAACACTGTACCTATCTAATGTAATTTACAGACTTGAAATTGGACTATTTAAGAGGCCTCAGGAATATTTTAAAATTATAAATAATTTTTTGGCTTATAAACAAATAGAATATCTCGGGAAATATTAAATTAAATTAAATCATGATAACGGTATTGGATAAAAAGGGGCTGGACGCTTATTTTAAAAGAAAAAACGTTTAATTGCGATGAGTGGTTCCTGAGATACAACCGGTCAAAGTTGACCGGCATTTACGGCAAAGATCATAATTTTTGAACCATCACCTTTTTATTTTTGTCCTCTTTCTCCACACCAATTTTCATATCTTTAAAATACGCATAACATATATTATTATAATAAAAACTATCGATATTACGAGTGAAAATTGCCAAAAATAGCAAAATGTCAATCAAAAATTAGGTTGGAGAAAATTTAATCTCAAAGTTCAAAATCGGTATACGTTAAAAAAATGCATTTTCTCAGCTTCCCATGGAGCAATTTTCTTCATTCTTTTTTTGATCCTAAGTAACTCGAGTAGAGCCATCTAATTAACGCATTATTAAATGTCAAAGTTGCTTTTGTTTTGTGATAATAAATTTATTTATTTATTATAACAAAAATTTTTAATTTGTTTAAATAAAGATTGTTTAAATAATTATACAGCTTTCAAATGAGAATATTTGTAATCAATTACTTTTAATGAGAAATCAGCCACAATTTTACCAAAAAAATGATTTTATTAACGTTTCGACGCCCAAGTCGGGTGTCGTTGTCAAAATACAAAATAATACTCATCATTCTCTTTGCCTTATCCCTATGCGGGGTCGGCGTCCCTAATTGCATTTCTCCACACAATTCTGTCTTGGGTCATATCAATGTTAATTCCCTTTACCAACATGTCCTGCCTTATCGCCTCCCCCCAGGTCTTCTTTGGTCTTCCTCTCCTACTCCTTCCAGGAATCTGCACTTCAACTATTCTTCGTATTGGGTGATTAACGTCTCGACGTTGAACATGACCGAACCATCTTAACCTATGCTCTCTCATTTTGGCATCAATTGGTGCCACACCTAGACTTCCCCTAATATACTCATTTCTAATTTTATCCTTCTTTGTCACTCCACTCATCCAACTAAGCATTCTCATTTCCGCCACATGCATTCGTTGTTCCTCTTTCTTTTTCACTGCCCAACATTCAGTTCCGTACATCATAGCCGGTCTTATGGCTGTTTTATAGAATTTTCCCTTCAGCTTCATTGGAATTTTTCTGTCACACAACACACCACTCGCTTCTTTCCACTTCATCCATCCAACCCTAATTCTACTGCATGCATCTCCATCTATTTCTCCATTACTCTGTAATACCGATCCTAGGTACTTAAAACTATTGCTTTTCACAATCATTTCACCATCCAAAGATACCATTTTATTTGTAGTAGCTCCATCTTTAAATGAACATTCCAAATACTCTGTTTTTGTCCTACTAAGTTTTAAACCTTTTTCCTCCAGAGCTTGTCTCCACTGTTCCAGTTTTTGTTCTAAGTCTCTTTCACTATTTCCTACTAACACGACATCATCAGCATACATTAAGCACCATGGAATGTTACCCTGTAGTTTCGCTGTTATCTGGTCCAAAACTAATGAGAATAAATACGGACTAAGCACAGAGCCTTGGTGCAATCCTACTTTCACATGAAATTTATCAGTCTCTCCCACACCTGTCCTAACACTAGTCGTTACTCCCTCATACATATCCCTCACAATCTTTACGTATTCACCAGGGACTCCTTTCTTATTGAATGCCCACCACAGAATCTCTCGAGGAACTCTATCATATGCTTTCTCAAGATCAATGAATACCATATGAGCGTTTGTTTCTTTACTCCTGTATTTTTCCATCAACTGCCTTATAATGAAAATTGCATCTGTTGTTGATCTACCCTGCATAAAGCCAAATTGATTCTCGGATATTTCGGTCTCTTCACGTATCCGTCTGTCAATTACTCTTTCCCATATTTTCATGGTGTGGCTAAGCAGTTTTATAGCCCTGTAGTTTGTACATTGTTGTATATCTCCCTTGTTTTTGTAAACAGGTACCAGTATACTGCTTCTCCATTCGTCTGGCATTTGTCCGACTTCCATAATTCTATTAAATAGACCTGCTAGCCACCTTGTTCCTGTCTCTCCCAATGCTCTCCATACTTCCCCAGGAATATCATCTGGTCCTACCGCTTTTCCTTTCTTTATTTTTTGAAGCGCTTGAGCCACTTCCTCGTTGGTTATTTTGGTGACCATTGCTGCTACTGTCTCCGTTGACTCTACAGGCTGTCTGTCAAATTCTTCATTTAATAAGCTGTCAAAGTACTTTCTCCATCTCTTTTTGACTTCCCTTTCGTGAACTAGTATTTTATTATTTTCATCTCGGATACATCTAATCTGATTAAAATCTTTTGCTTTCCTTGCTCTCTGTTTGGCTATTTTATATATCTTCGTTTCGCCTTCCCTGGTATCAAGTTGATCATATAGGTTTGAATACGCTTCTGCTTTGGCTTTTGCTACTGCTACTTTCGCTTCCTTTTTCGCCACCATATAGTTTTGAAGATCTGTGTCGGATCTGGTTTCTTGCCACTTTTTATATAATTTTCTCTTCTCTTTTATTTTTCCTTGTACTTCGTTTGACCACAACCAAGTCTCTTTATCCTCAAACTTTTTTCCTGACGTTTTCCCAAGTATTTCAATAGCAGTCTCTCTAATACTACTGGCCATTTTTCTCCAAATTGTATTAGGGCTTCCTTTCATGTTCCAACATAATTTTTCTACTATTCTTCTCCTGAATAGACCTTCTTTCTCATCTTTCAGCAGCCACCATTTGATTTTTTGTGGTCCTCTCCGATATTTTTGTTTAGTTTCGCTTTTTACTTCGATGTCTAGTACAAGCAGCTTATGTTGTTGGCTTACTGTCTCTCACTATTACCTTGCAGTCCTTGCATTCACGTATGTCTTCTTTCCTTATCATGAAGTAGTCTATTTGGGATTGATGTTGTCCACTTTTGTAGGTAATAAGTTGAGTTTCTCTCTTTTTAAAGAATGTGTTAACAATCGCCATATCCAATGCTGTTGCTAATTCAAGCATGTCATCTCCAGCTTCATTTCTAGTTCCAAAGCCTAATCCCCCATGTATTGTTTCATATCCTGTCTTGGTTTGGCCCACATGTGCATTGAAATCACCTCCTATTATAACTTTCTCCTCTGCTGGAATATCACTCAGTACGTCTCCTAATTGATCATAGAAAGCTCTTCTTTCATTCTCACCCAGACCTGTTTGGGGAGCATACACACACACAACATTCAATACCTCTTTATCAATTACAAATTTCACTGACATCATTCAGTGAAATTTGTAATTGATAAAGAGGTATTGAATGTTGTGTGTGTATGCTCCCCAAACAGGTCTGGGTGAGATAAAATGCAAAATAATACTAATAAACAAAAATGTTGTTGCTTAGTAAAAAATTCTTCTAATAATTTATTTAATCTGACTCATTTATATCGGCAATTCAGACATGTATTATACATTTTAAAGTAGAAGATTTTAAAATGATATTACCAATATTGATGAGTTGCGTTCCTGGGAAGACTTTACTAAAAGATAGTTCATTTGATTACATGAAATCAACTCAACTCAAGAATATCCGCCACAAAAATCATAGCATGTGATTTGTCTTAAAAAAGACAACCAAATGCAACGGTGGCAGTAAAATGCTTATTTCCCATTAAAAGTAATTGATTATAAAAATGCCACAAGAAAATAGCTTCAGAACAACATTGAGAATATTTGTGTTTTTAACGTTAAAAGGTACACTTGTAGTAAGGGGAACGTCATGGGAAAATCCAAAGACATCTCACCAAGGAAAATAGCAATAAAAACTTAATTATTCAACACTAAAATTTTACTCAAAAGTAAAGTTTTCTGAGGTGGCTCTAATAATTTGATCACCCACTGTATATGTGTTACATCTCAGTAAGTCATTTTTAGGGAGAACTTGACTTACACCATTTGACTTCTGAAGCATCCATTTATTAGAGACACATTTAGGTTCTTTGAATTATAAGTACACACACCCAAACTTATATGGAATCATCTGATATTTTTTACTATTCCGTGCGAATTTAAAAAAACGAAGACACGAAGTCAAACAATATTTATTTTAGAGCAATTTAATAACAAATACATAACAATTAAATAAAACAATAAAGTATTTAACAAACAAATTGAAACTAGTTGTTTTAAAGTCAATAGCATACAACAGTTCAATGTAAAACGAATAATGTTTAAATTGTTTTTTTTTTTTTTTTTTGATTTTGTGGTAATTAGTGTTATCACATCTAGTCCTTATGCAAGCATCAGTTTGCTTGGGCATGCTCCTAATCAAATTATCAACATTTTGTTGTGGTAGGTTGCTCCATCCTTTAAGAGCAGCTTGTACTAGCCGTGCGGTGTTTTGTGGATTTTCCCGGAGGGCTCTAATTTTTCTTTTAAGCATATCCCACAAATACTCTATAGGATTAAGCTCGGGTGAGCAAGCCGGCCACTCCAAACAAGGGATACCTTCTGCTTCAATGATGTCTGTAGTCACTCTTATGGTATGTAGATGTCCATTATCATGCAATAAAATTAAATTTTCTCCTGCTGCACCTCTCCAGAGCCTGACTACAGGTTATCAACATACCGGTGAGCAGTTAAAGTTGATTGGATGAAAATTAAAGGAGTTTTTTTACGGATCACAATTCCTCTCCAGAACATTACACTTCTCCTTGTATATTTGTGAACAGATCTGACAGTTTTCGTTCTTGCTTGTCTTCCTCGACCTCTAAGTACACGATTTCATGGGTCATCTGAATTTACACAAATCCTGACTTTTTTTGAAAATAACACATATTATCAATTCCCAATGTTCCAGTTTTGGTGGTGAAGACACCAATTTAGGCGATCAATCTTGTGCTGCCTGGATAAATCGGGAACCCATAACTGTCTCCTGCTGTATACTTCTTGGTACGAACTCATCTTCTTATCGTTTCAACTGAAACAGTTACACCTGCAGCTTCCAAAATCTGCCTTTGGAGCTGGTGGTGAGAAATGGCTGGGTGTCTTCCAGCTGATTGGACAATTAAATGATCTTGGAGACCCGTTATTACTTTTGGCGACTTTCCCTTGCTTTATTTTTGAGCTTTCCTAGTTCCTGTTAGCTAGCATAGTTTTGGACAGAACGCCCTGTATTACGCCTAGCTCTACAGCTATGTCCCTCTGAGAACATTACTTTCTCCACAAGACCAATAATCTTTCCTCGTTGTAAGTTCTATAACCCCACATCAGGCATATTTTCGTTTTTGGGCGCAAAAGTTAGTTTATTTATTTTCGTTCAATTTGCAACTCAAGCAAATATCCTATTCGCGGTGTGCAAGTACTTGGAAAGGGAAACGAGAAACGACCGTGCGCGAGTCGCGGAGAAATATTGCAACTATCTTAAATAGTACATATTGTCAATTGAAATTGTCAAATTGACGTATATTTCATACCTTCTGTCATTGACGCAGAAAAATTATATATTGCTCCACAATATTGATATGATATGCAATTATTATATAAAGGTAAATTTAATTAATTGTATTTTGCTTGCAGTACTGCATTTTAATAACTGATTTTATTTACTACATACAATTGTTTACGTTTGCTAAACATAACCTGCATCTTATTTTTTCTTCGTATTATTTTTTTGGACTATGGTCTTGACAATTATCCAGCAACCAGGACTAATATAATTGGCCAATATAATTAAAAGTGCGAATAAAAGTACAGAGCGTAGAAATAGAGGTCGCTTTGCCGAACTTGCACGGTCCCAATACTGTACCGAGCTGTACTATCCAATTGTCTTATCACATCACTATCCGACTGTCACATCAGGCATATTTTCGTTTTTGGGCGCAAAAGTTAGTTTATTTATTTTCGTTCAACTTGCAACTCAAGCAAATAATCGATACCGTACCGAGCTGTACTATCTGATTGTCTTATCGATTTGTTTATTTTCAATAAAAACCTTTATTCTTCGCAATAAAATAAGTTTTTTTAAAAGAAAAAAATATTACTTTGAAATAGGTACATGGTGATTCCATATAAGTTTGGGTGTGTGTATTTGTGTCATTGAACAGTGAAGTTGTTAATATTGTATGGTAAATGATGTTTAGTATCTGACAGAGTTGATAAACTTACCAACGATTCCAAATGCTGATATCACTTTGGAAAAACCACCTCCAGCTCTTCTATTTCCAGATTCAATCATACAAATTAAATTACGTATTTCTTCTGCTGTATATTCCACTTTATCATCATAAATTTCCAAGTCTTTAGCTTCAGTCCGATCAATCTTCAATACACGAAATCTTGTTTGTGTGTTGTTCGAACCAACCAAATAAAATTTCTAAAAATTAATCAATAGTATACACATATTATTAACTCAATCACAAGAATTCAGTAAGTAGCGAAATTAATGAACGTATTTCCAGTGGAAATCGTACATACTATGCTAGATTGATGACATCGAAATTATTAGACAAAAGCACTAAAATGACTATCTACAGAACCTTGATTAGACCCGGAATAACCTGTGGTTGTGAAACCTAGGTAATGACGAAAAAGATGAAGCCCAACTCAGGACATTCGAGAGAAAGATACTGATAAAAGTATATGGCCCGGTGCAAGAGGAAGACGACACATGGAGAATCAGGAGAAACGACGAGGGACGAGGTTAATGAACTGAATGAAGGGTATGATATTGTAAGATTTGTGAAAAGTCAAAGACTGTCATGGCTGGAACATGCCCAGCGACAAGAAGATACGAAAACGACAAAGAAGATACTACAGTGGAAGCCGGTAGGAAGGCGAAAAAAAGGAAGGCCCAGAACGAGATGGATGGATGACGTGGAAGACGACCTGAAAACCATGAATATAAGACAATGGAGGAGAAGAGCCCAAGATAGATCTGAATGGAAGGACTTAGCCAGACGGACAAAGACTCATCGTGGGTTATGATGCCAAAAGAAAAAGATAGATATTATTATTATTATAGACTATACAGGGTGTTTCATTAAGAATTGTCCATATCGTAACTGAGGAAACCTTAGCCCAAAATACGAAGATTTAACCCAAAACAATTAAATAAAATATTCTTCCTGGCCGAGATACAGAGTGTTTTATTATAAATGTTCTAAAATGATTTTAGCCCATTGTTAAAGCATCTTTTAATATTTTTTGTTCAAACTTGGCACACAGTTTACACATGTTAGGATACTTTAACTAGTGGTAAAAGATAGTTTTCCGCTGTTAACAGAGGCGTGCTGTAGGGATATATACTTCATTTTCGCCCTTTCCCCCCTTAGAATCTACGCCACTGTCGTAATAATCATTTCAGCATGTTTGTTTGATTCTTCGTTACTTTTTACGTAAATATCATCCTTGGACACGTTGCCAGAATGAAGGATTAAAGATGGACTCGTAAACTAGTTGAATGGAGACCAAGAGCCGATAAACGTAGCAGAGGAAGACCACCAACGCGATGGCAAGACGACTTACGAAAGACATCAAAAAACTGGATACAGAAAGCACAAGATAGAACACTTTGGAGACAAATAGGGGAGGCCTATGTCCAGCAGTGGATCGAGAGAGGCTGCTGCTGATGATGATGATGATGATGATGATGATGATGATGATGATGATGATGATGATGATGATGATCATCATCCTTGTGTCTCAATCTGATAGAGTAAGTAGCTTTCAAGCTATTTGCGTTTAAAGATAATGGATTCAGTAAGATTATGTATTTTAAGCACATGGTCTTATGGAATTCATTATCTTTAAACGCAAATAACTTGAAAACTTCTTACTCTATCGCAATGAGACAAAAGGATTATATTTATGTTAAAAGTAACAAGGAGTCAAAAAACATACTGAAATGATTATTGCGACAGTGGCGTAAATTGTGAGGGGGAAAAGGGTCGAAAATGAAGTATATATCCTTACAGCACGCCTCTGGTAACAGCGGAAAACTATATTTTAACACTAGTTAGAGTATCCTGAAATCAAAAATCAAAAATTATATCAAAGAAAAATATTAGAAACATCAATCTACACGTAAATAATAAGACGATAGAACGAGTTCAGAATTATAACTATTTAGGGACGAACATTAGTGAAACAAACGATTATACCAAAGAAATCCAAATTAGAATAGAAAAGGCTAGAAGTGCATTCACTAATATGAAACAAATATTGTGTAGTAGAGACCTCAGCCTAGATCTTACAAAGCGAGTACTGAAATGTTACGTATTTTCTGTTCTTTTGTATGGTGTGGAGACATGGACTCTCAATAAACAATGCCTTAATAGATTGGAAGCATTTGAGATGTGGACGTATCGAAGAATGCTGAGAATCTCCTGGACAGACAGAATAACCAATGAGGAAGTACTAAGGAGAATACAGAACAGCAGGGAGATACCGGATTCCATCAAAATTAGAAAACTTCAATACTTGAGTCATATAACACGTGGTGACAGATATGAACTCCTAAAATTAATTATGCAGGGAAAGATTCAAGGAAGGCGCAGCATAGATAGGAGAAAAATGTCCTGGCTGAAAAATCTCAGAGAATGGTTTGGATGCAGCTCAACTGAACTCTTTCGGGCTGTAGTGTCGAAAGTGAGAATAGCAATGATGATTGCCAACCTTTGTCGCGGAGATGGCACGTAAAGAAGAAGAGTATCCTGACATGTGTTAACTGTTCGTCAAGTTTAAACAAAAAATATTGGAAGGTGTTAAAACAATTAGTCCTGTCGCCAGGGGGGGTACAACGGCCTCCTGTATTCAGATGGACTTACCCAAGTTTTTTTTATGTATTTTGACCTGTAGAACACGAATTTTTTGGGTAACAGTTGATCCGGATGTCGATAAGATTGTTATAAACCAAGAAGTTGAGGAATCACATAACAGCGATTTCTTGCAAAAGAAAACATTTTTTTTGTATTTTTTGGGCCATTCTAACCAAAAATTGTTCCTACAAATTTTTTCGTAGGATGCATAGTTTTCGAGATAAAGGCGGTTGAACTTTCAAAAAATCGAAAAATTGCAATTTTTGAACCCGAATAACTTTTGATTAAAAAATAAAATAGCAATTCTTCTTACCGCATTTGAAAGTTCAAGTCAAATTATATCGGTTTTAATTATTTGTATTGCTAAAAATTTATTATTTTATTGTTAAAACAAAGCTTTAAACACTTAGTGCTTGAGTGATGTTTTCAATGATTTCTCATTTAAAATCGAATGAGTAGCTAGAGGAGGTAAAAGTGCAAGCGGGGCTATTTCTACGTAGCATGCATTAAAACTAGTGTTTCCAGGTCCGATTTAGTTTTAATCGGTACATAAGCAAAAACAAATCGGGATTTAGGGTTGTAGATCGGGACAAATAAATAACAATAGCCCAGTAAATGACCGTTTTAGAGTGTAATTTTTCATAGTCAACTCCGAATTGCATGAAAATCTGGTTTTAGGTTCTACTTACTGTCTACTTCAAAGTTGAACTTGTACCGTTGGTTGCTTTTACTTGGGAGGTGACAGTTACAGTTACCCCTTCTCGGGGGTAAAAAAACGCACGTTTAAAGTAAGTCCCAAAATCGATCAACTGACTAGCTCTAAAAAACTTTTGTTCGATATAATTTTTAAACTAAGTCAACACTTTTCGAGTATTTTTATCGAAAAAAATATTCTTAGTAAAAATCTTTTAAAAAACCAAAATAATGTACCTATGTTCAGAAAGTCTATGAAACCAGTAAATACAAAGTTGTAGCTCATTAAAAATACGTTCTTATTCGTCAAATTCCAAACCGAATTTTTCAACTTGAGGTAACCAAAAAATTAAGCAATTTTCGGGAAAAACCAATTAAAATTTTTTAAAGTGTTTAAAAAATCTTTAATTTTGTTTTATATAAAAGTCTCGAGCATTAAAACTAAGCAAGTTACTCTCAAAATAAAGTTGGACCCTTTTTTGGTAAAAAAAGTCGTGAAAATATCCCCGTATTTAGCACCGTAAATAAAATTAATCGTTACCGCTTTACCATTTACTTTATATGTTAAAACTGCTTAGTTTTGAAAAAAAATTGGTTTTATAGTAAAAAACATTTTCCTAAAATATTGGAAAATGCCCCTTTTTCAAAATAACTTAACAAGTATTAGGGATACTAAAAATCGCAAGGAGTAAAAAGTAGATAGGTTTTGATTTTATAAATATGATAGATTCATTTTGCTTTTCTGTAAAACAAAAATTGGTTAAAATATGGCTTTTCATATTTTGTATACACTCGTGATTCGTGACTCGTTCAGGCCCTTTCAGTCATGTAAAAAAACATAAAGTAAATTGTTTGTAAAGCGGTAACGATTAATTTCATTTGGGGTGCTAAGTAGGCGGAGATTTTCACGATTTTCCTACCAAAAAAAAGGAGTCAACTTCATTTTGGGCATAACCCGCTTAGTTTTGATGCTAGAAACTTTTTTAAAATATAAAATAAAGCTTTATTAAAAAAGTTTTAATTGGTTTTTCCCGAAAAGTGCTTCATTCCTTGGTTATTTCACGTTGAAATATTTGATTTGGAATTTGACGAATAAGAACTTATTTTTCATGAGCTACAACTTTGCTTTTGCTGGGTCTATAGACTTTACGAGTTCACAATTTGTTTTCATTTTTTTATATTATGCTATATTTTTGCTAAGAATATTTTTCTCGATCAAATACTTTTTGACCTATTTGTGAAAATCCCCTGAAAACGTGATTTTTTTGTCGAAAAATAAACATTTTCAATCGTAAATAACTCGAAAAGTATTAACTAAGTTAAAATTCTATAGAACTAAAATTGCTTAGAATTAGTCAATTTGTCCATCTCCGAACTTATTTTAAACGCGCGGTTTTTCACCCCCCAACTAGGGGTGACTGTCACCGCCTGAGTAAAAGCAACCAACGGCACAAGCCGTCCAAATTTTTATGCAATTCGGAGTTGATCCTAAAAATTACACGGTATCGCCGTATTTTCCGTTTATTTATTGGCTACAAGGTGATTCTATAATCTGTATTTTAATCCTAAATAATAATAATTTTCAGACGAAATTACAAAAAAAAAAAATCGTATATTAAGTAAATTATTTATTTTTTATTAAAATTATATTTTTCATTCGATTTTGCCGCTTTTAGGAGTGCCTTGTTTTTATAACATAGTTATAAAATTCACAGCAAGTCCACCTGAAATTGGTTTTCGTGGGTGAAAATCGGGACATTTAGTGTCCCGATCAGGTACAAATTGGTACACGTCCCCAGACCCCTGAGAATCGGGACGTCCCGCGCAAATCGGGACACCTGGTAACGCTAATTAAAACGCATGTATTAGGCACGGGAAACACTATGTGTTTATAGTGTTTTTAACAATCAAAAAATAAATTTTTAGCAAAGCAAATATGCAAAACAGATAAAATTTGACTTAAACTTTTAAAGGCGCTAAGCAGAATTGCTATTTTATTTTTTATTCAAAGGTTATTCGGGTTCAAAAATTGCAATTTTTCGATTTTTTGAAAGTTCAACCGCGTTTATCTCGAAAACTATGCATCCTACGAAAAAACTTGTAGAAACATTTTTTGGTTAGAATGACCCAAAAAATACAAAAAATTGTTTTGTTTTGCGAGAAATCGCTGTTATGTAATTCCTCAACTTCTTTGTTTATAACAATCTTATCGACATCCGGATCAACTGTTACCCAAAAAATTCGTGTTCTACGGACCAAAATACATAAAAAAACTTGGGTAAGTTCATCTGAATTAAGAAGGCCGTTGCACCCCCCCTGGCGACAGGACTAAATGTGTTAAAATCATTTTAGAATATTTGTAATAAAACACTCTGTATCTCGGTAAGGAAGAATATTTTATTTAAGTGTTTTGGATTAAATCTTCATATTTTGGGCTAAGGTTTCCCCAGTTACGATATGGACAATTCTTAATGAAACACCCTGTATACTTGTAGAATTTGTGACTAGTTGAAATATAAATTAGTAACAACTGAATACTGAACAGAGGAGTGTGGCGGTGAGATACTTTGTCCCAAAACTATTTATAGTTGTCATGTAGTATGCATTTAAATGCTTAAGAGAAGCCAGAGTTATGCTACAACTGCAGCAAGTAACACAAAGAGTTGGTTTAAGAAAAACGACAGAAAAACAAAAATCATAATGAATTTCGTCCCCAATGAGCTAATATAAATCGAGGAATCAACAATAGAAGTTGTAGAAAAATACCTATGTGTATTTGGGTCAAGAAATAAGATTAACACGAGATAATCAAACATGGGAACTGCTCAAAAGAATACGTTTAGGTCGGGCTCCATTCAGAAAAATGAGAGACATGTTTGAAACAAATGTTCCAGTCCACTTGAAAAAGAAAATTTTCAACCAGTGGGTTCTACCAGTCCTTACATACAGAGCAGAAACCTTAACTCTCACAAAAACAATAGCGGATAAATTGAGAAGAACACACAATAAAATGGAGAGATCAATGTTTGGAATAAGCTTGAGAAATGAGGATGTTTGTAGACAAACAGGAGTGGAAGACATTATCGAACGTATCAAAAGGCAAAAATGGAGATGGGCAGGACATGTTGAGAGAATGAAAGATGGAAGGTGGACAAAAAAATTGCTTGAATCGAGACCACAGGCAAACAAGCAAAGCCGGAGAAGACCTCCAACGTGATGGACCTACAACCTCAAAAGAATTGCAACCGATTAGACAGCTGAGTAAAATGGGATAAAATGTGGCATACTTATACTTAAAGAAATGGGTACACCAGAACATCTAATCTATGTATTACAAGAACTGTATGTAAATAATACCGCTAATGTAGGAGTTAGTAATGTGATTTCGAAAAACTTAAAATTAAAATCTGGAGTTCTACAAAGATGTATAATATCCCCCATTTCATTTAATATACATGTATAGTGAACACACTATGCGTCAAGTTTATGAGGAATGGCAAGGTGGGGCAACAGTATAGTTACTATAGAAGAAAGAAAAATCAAAGACCTGTGTTATGCTGATGACACTGTTATATTGGCATCTTCACCAGAAGAACTGGAACAAATTATGAATAGGGTAGGCACAGTGAGTACAGAATATGGTTTGAAAATAAATATACAGAAAACCAAAGTAATTATCATCGATAGAATAAGAAACAAACAGAGATAAGGAACATGACAGGATACGAAGTGGTCAGACACTTTAGTTACTTAGACTCCCTTATTACTAAGAGTGGAGGATACGAAGACAAGATCCCAACAACAGCCAAATTCACGAAAATATGGAAGAACACTTAGATTTAAAAAAACTCAAAACATGAACCTTCAAAAAAGTCAATTCGAAGCATATAATGGCATTTGAAATGTGTGTTTACCATAGAATGTTGTGCATACGATGAACCGCACATCTCACAAATAATTCAATACTAGCAGAACTTAAAATAAAAACTAGACTCATCACAACTATCAACCAAAATATTCTGAGATATTTCGGACATATAACTAGAAGAAGAGAAGTCTTGGAACAAATGATAATTGAAGCCAATGTAGCGGGCAAAAGATCCAGAAGAAGATCTCCAATATGGTGGTTGTGTCAAATAAGGGACATGACTGGTTAGAGATAATTGGACCGAAATGGTCAAACAAATTACATGATGCCTCTACATCATTATGAAGGAGAAAAGATAGAGGAGGAGGATAGCAGAGGCGCATAATAGAACAAAATGGAAATATCTGGAGAAGGCCTATGTTCTATGTTCAACAATGGACAAATTAGAACTGCTGCTGATGATGATGATGAACAACTGAATATTCCAGGTACAAAATAATGTTTCTATATTGATTTTTAAAGTCAATTCAAATTTATACTATTAAAATATCTGTGCTGCCCTGCTAAGTAAAAAGGTCCGAACTGACAATATTAGACTTTTGAAAAAAAGCAATACAGTAGAACCCCGATTATCCGGGTGCGGATTATCCGTGCTGCGGATTATCCGTGCTATGATTTTCTATTACTCAAATTGCATTTTTGAGGTTTTATCAAAATAGGGTCATCGTAAATCACTCAATGGAAACTCTATATGACGAAAGAGAGACTCATAATGAAAGATTTATTTTTTTTGTTATCTTTTTATCGTAGGTACATATTATGTATGTGTAAACGTACATATGTATTATACATAAGAAATGCATGTTCAGATTATCCGTGCTTTTCAATCCTGTGGTTCCAAGGAAAAGGGGCATGAGTCACATTTTCTCTTGAAATTGTCAAAACAGTTTAACGAAAATTATTTTTAATTTTCTATTTGGTAAAAGGCCACATGTCTGAAAAATGAAAAATGTAATGCATTTCTTCATTAGGGCCATTCAAAAATTAGGCATGAGTCAATATTTTGTCTACACCGATAAAGAAAAGGGGCTTGACTTAAATTACGCCTATTAAATGGCGCGTAGCGCAGGGTTTTAGTTTTGGAATAAGGCATCTTGTCGACTTAGTTCTGGAATGCGCTACGGAAAGGCTCAGAACTCACAGGCGCTTCTTACGGTTAACGTTGTTTAAAGTGTTTTTATGTGTTTATTTTGTACCTTTGTGTAAATAATACAGCTTTTTAAGTGAAAATTAAATAAATAATATCTTTGAAAATGTCTCAGTCTAATAGAAGCAGAAAGATATTAGATTTGGTGTTGGAAAATGCATCACAACGAGCAGGTAAATATAAACATATTTTAAATTTTAATCTTTAATTTGATTTTGCTACATAAGTCTGTGTGTTCACAAAGAGGGAATGGCATTAGATAACCTTTTTGCCACATTCGGCCCTAGGCAATAACGTAGTCTTTCGTTCTGCGTTTAAATTTTTCAAAAATACTTATTAGTTTTCTCAGGATTCGAAAAAAATGAATACATTTAAAACACATTGAAAATTTTGACAGGAGACATTTTGCGCCTTTCCCCTTAAATGAAATAATAAAAGTTGTATCATGCTTTGTATACGAAATTAAAGACTCTAATGTGGACCAGTGTAATTATTAGCTATAATGTTAAAGTGATTGGTTTACTTCTTTTCAGGCACTTCTTCAAGTAGTAACTTTTTTGTATGAGAACAAATGCCAACTGTTAATAAATTTAAAAGTATTGAAGATGGTAAGTAGATGTACATGTACATACATATTTTAACTATTTTAAATGTTCCTTCTTTGTCACATTTCATCTACACATATCTACATTACACTTTTTATAGCTGCTTAAGTATGTGTTCTTATTTCCTCTATTGTTAATATTTTTCTCACAATAAAACACTGAAAAACGTTTGTTTTTCTATACTTCCACAAAATTTATTACAACTATGTTATTACTACAGCTGTTTCGGCAAAGTGCCTTTCTCAAGTGATATATTTTACAATGTGTTTGCCTTTTTAAGTCTTTAACTGAAGAGGTTGAGGAGTGGGGAGCTGTTTGTCTCGAGTTGGTCATTCAGAATTATATCTGTATTTTTTAATTTATTAATTTCCATTGATTCTAAAAGTGATAGCTTAAGGCCTTTATTTTGAATATGTAGAATTTGAAACTCTTCATTGAAAGAATGATTATGATCTAGAAGGTGAAGTGCGTATGTAGAAGTGTCTGTTTTTCTATTGTTGAAAGCCCTTTTGTGTTCTGCTATCCGTTTGTCAAAAGTTCTGCCAGTTTGACCGATGTAAGTTTTCGGACAGTCACCACAAGTTAGTTTGTACACACCACTCTGTAGTTGCTTTTTCTTTCGGCTTTTATTGTTTTTAATATGTTTGCTTAAGTTGTTGTTAGTTCTGAAAGCTGGTGTTATTCCTTTCTTTTTTATGTATCTGGCTATTTTTGTTGTTATTTTGCCAGTATATGTGAGAGAGCAGAAGGTACTGGGTTCTTTCTGTGGTGGTGGATACACTAATTTCAAGGCTTTCTTATGGAGTTTTTGGTTTAAAATGTTGTTAACTGTTTGTTCGTTATAGCCATTGTTTACTGCTATTTGTCTAATGATATTTAGTTCTGTCTCGAAGTTATTGAAGTGAAAACTTCTTTAGGGACATTGTGCACTTTTTGGATAGGGGAAAAAGCATTGAATTCGCGACCGTCATCGCGACCCTCATCGCGACCGTCATCGCGACCGTCATTGCGACCGTCATCGCTTATGCTATATATTATGTGTATGTATAATATAAATTGTGTAGAGGTATTTACATTTAAAATAAATGGAAAACATATTTTAAGATGGGGAAAAAGGATTTATTTCGCGACCGTCATAGCGACCGTCATCTCTTCGGCTAAATAAATTTTGTACGTATATACATTATGTGTATGTATATATAAATTGTATAGAAGTATTTAAATTTAAAATAAATGTAAAACCTATTTTTGGATGGGGAAAAAGGAGTTATTTGGCGACCGTCATCGCGACCGTCATCTCTTCGGCGAAATAAATTTTGTACGTATATATATTATGTGTATGTATATATAAGTTGTGTAGAGGTATTTACATTTAAAATAAATGGGAAACATATTTTAAGATGGGGAAAAAGGATTTATTTCGCGACCGTCATCGCGACCGTCATCTCTTCGGGTAAATAAATTTTGTACGTACATACATTATGTGTATGTATATATAAATTGTATAGAAGTATTTAAATTTAAAATAAATGTAAAACCTATTTTTGGATGGGGAAAAAGGATTTATTTGGCGACCGTCATCGCGACCGTCATCTCTTCGGCGAAATAAATTTTGTACGTATATATATATTATGTGTATGTATATATAAATTGTATAGAAGTATTTAAATTTAAAATAAATGTAAAACCTATTTTAAGATGGAGAAAAAAGATTTATTTGGCGACCGTCATCGCGACCGTCATCTCTTCGGAGAAATAAATTTTGTATGTATATTTATTATGTGTATGTATATTATAAATTGTGTAGAAGTATTTAAATTTAAAATAAATATAAAATCTATTTTAGGATGGGGAGAAAGGATTGATTTCGCGACTGTCATTGCGACCGTCATCGCTTCGACGAAATAAATATTGTACGTATATTATTATAATGTACGTATAATAATAGTAATATTATTGAAGTGAAAACTTCTTTAAAGATGTTGTGCACTTATTAGATGGGAAAAAATTATTGAATTCGCGACCGTCATTGCGACCGTCATCGCTTCGGCGAAATAAATTTTGTACTTACACATATATTATCATGTATATGTATATATAAATAGTGTATAATGCACGCAACGCGTATATAATATTGGTATAACACGTATTTTTGGATGGGGATAAAGAATTGATTTCGCGACTGTCATCGTTTAGTCGAAATAAATTTTGTATGCATATATATTACCTTCTTTTTCAGCCTATTTGCATCCACTCCTGGACAAAGTCCTCCCTATGAGTTCTCCATTCTTTTCTGCTTTGTGATATTTGGTGCCAGTTTCTCCCCATTTTTGCTTTGATGTCGTCTAGCCATCGTTTTTGTGGTCTTCCTCTACTACGACTGTGCTCGCGTGGTCTCCAATGTACAATGTTTCTCGTCCACGTTTTGATGTTTTGTCGTGCCACGTGTCCTAGACAGGTCCGTTTCACTTGCATTTCAATTCTTCCAATTACATATTCCACTTTCGTCCTGTTTTGCACGTCCTCATTTTGTATATGTTCCCTCAGAGATACCCCTAACATAGCTCGTTTGTGTTCGCCCTCTGTGTCGTTCTCAATTAATTGTCTGGTACCTCTGTAAGTGTCATCGTCTCCATTCTATAGGTCATAATTGGTAGAATACAACTGTTGAATACCCTTTTCTTTAGATTTATTGGTATCTTTTTGTTCTTCAATACATCACTGCGTCTTGCTACTGCTGTCCAAGTCATTCGGATTCTTCTAGTTATTTCTGCCGTTTGATTCTGTTTGCCTAGTTTGATCGTGTGTATCTAGGTATATATACTTTTCGACACTTTCGATATTACTTCCATGTATGTCGATTGTGATATATTGATTTGTGATCACTTTTATTTTATTCCTTTTTGTCCTCTGTCTAACTTCTCTCTCCGTTCTTATTTTTCTTGTTGTTAGACCTTCCGATACATTTATTTGCATAGTTGCATTGTCGTATATGTATTTGAGGAGTATTCTATATCTAGAATCAATCCTTGCGTTATTCATTCCTTCTAGTACGGCCCAGAGTTTTATGGAATCGAATGCCTTATTGTAATCCACAAATGCCAAGTGAAGAGGTTCATTGTATTCGTTGCACTTTCCGATAAGTGTCGTTATTGTTTGTAGGTGTTCTATGGTACTATGTCAACAGGCTGGTAACTATCGAATTTATTTGATAGCCTGTTAGTAATTATTTTGGTAAGCATTCTGTACGGATGTGGCAACAGGCTTATTGCTTTGAAATTTTCGCGTTTGTGGTATCTACATATTAGGTGTATGTATATATAAATAGTATAGGACGCACGCAACGCGTGTATAATATAGGTATAAAACTTCTTTTTGGATTGAGAAAAAGCATTGAATTCGCAACCGTCATCGCTAGATATTAGTAATTTATATACTATAGGTTGAATTGCGTATGTATAAGTTCGAACGAAGTTATAATGGTTGGAGGAGGAATAGAGTGTGTACCCGAAGGAGCTTGCGAAGCAAGCGCATAAGGGGCCACACGGTTCCTACTCCAATCATTATAAGTGATTAGTGTTTAAAGTATTTTTGAAGTTAAAACTTTTGTAGCGATTTTGTGCACTTTCTGGATGGGGAAAAAGCATTGAATTCGTGAACGTCATCGCTTCGCCGAAATAAATTCTGTACGTTTATGTATTATGTGTATGTATATATAAATAGTATAGGATGCACCCTATGGGTATAAATATAATGTGGGTATATCACTTCTCTTTGGATGGGGAAAAAGCATTTAACTCGCGATCGTTATCGACACGGCAGATATTAGTAATTTATATACTATAGGTTGAATTGCGTATAAGTTCGACCGAAGTTATAATGGTTGGAGGAGGGATAGAGTGTATACCCGAAGGGGCTTGCTTCGTAAGAAGTTTTCACTTCTGTCGGCACTCCCACGAGTGCCCTAACTTTTTTTTTGTCATAGGAATTTCTGTCAGTCTATGTATCATGCTATGGTAGGCTGCTAATTTGTGTTGTGTAGGATGGGATGATGAATTGTGTATAGTTGTGTCAGTATGGGTAGGTTTATGATATAGGTTTATGGTATACATACTGACACAACTATACACAATTCATCATCCCATCCTACACAACACAAATTAGCAGCCTACCATAGCATGATACATAGACTGACAGAAATTCCCATGACAAAAAATAACTTCGAGACAGAACTAAATATCATTAGACAAATAGCAGTAAACAATGGCTATAACGAACAAACAGTTAACAACATTTTAAACCAAAAACTCCATAAGAAAGCCTTGAAATTAGTGTATCCACCACCACAGAAAGAACCCAGTACCTTCTGCTCTCTCACATATACTGGCAAAATAACAACAAAAATAGCCAGATACATAAAAAAGAAAGGAATAACACCAGCTTTCAGAACTAACAACAACTTAAGCAAACATATTAAAAACAATAAAAGCCGAAAGAAAAAGCAACTACAGAGTGGTGTGTACAAACTAACTTGTGGTGACTGTCCGAAAACTTACATCGGTCAAACTGGCAGAACTTTTGACAAACGGATAGCAGAACACAAAAGGGCTTTCAACAATAGAAAAACAGACACTTCTACATACGCACTTCACCTTCTAGATCATAATCATTCTTTCAATGAAGAGTTTCAAATTCTACATATTCAAAATAAAGGCCTTAAGCTATCACTTTTAGAATCAATGGAAATTAATAAATTAAAAAATACAGATATAATTCTGAATAACCAACTCGAGACAAACAGCTCCCCACTCCTCAACCTCTTCAGTTAAAGACTTAAAAAGGCAAACACATTGTAAAATATATCACTTGAGAAAGGCACTTTGCCGAAACAGCTGTAGTAATAACATAGTTGTAATAAATTTTGTGGAAGTATAGAAAAACAAACGTTTTTCAGTGTTTTATTGTGAGATAAAATGAACTTCCATCAAGTAACGGTCGAATCCATCAATTATGTTAATATTTTTTATAGATTTTGACATTTTCATCAATTTTATCTCTCAAATACAGTAACCTCGATAGAACGGACCCCTATTTAACGGACTTCGGATATAACGGACAAAAAATCTGATCAAATGTAAAAGAATTGAATGCAAAAATAAGTCGAATTTTGGATTGACTGCTATAATTGTTAGCAAATCTCATAAACATAGAGTTATCAAAGATATAATGCATCATATGCCCGTCTCTTATTATCAATTATAGCTCTAATGTACACCACAAATATCAAAAATTGGTTTTTTAAAGAATTTGTACCTGCATGCAGTGAGAAAATTTCAAGAGAAGACACTGGAAATACCGCCGAAAGAGGTGAAATGTTTATTGGTTTTAGACAACGTTCCTGCTTATCCCCCTTAAAATATTCGACATTCAAAGATGGCAACTTTAATTTTTGCCAAAAAAGACATCGCTTATCCAACCCATGTATCAATGAATAATATTGGCAACCAAAACGAGTATACTGCAAAAAGTTATTAGATGAAGTAGAAAAGTAAAAAAGTAGCAAACAAAACTTGATTCCTTTTTTAAATTACAAATTTGTACACTGTATCTAAATACAGTACATATTTTCAAAAAAAAAATTGATTTTAAACCTATTTTTATATAACGGACTTTCGGCTTTAACGGACTTCCCGTCCCCCCAATTAGTCCGTTATATCGAGGTTTTACTGTACTACATTATAATAGTGTAATATTTGTGAGGATTATCTGTTCGGGATTGATTAAAGAAATGAGTTTAAATTTCTTTGTAATAGATAGCTGTAACATACCTAATCTATTTTGGGATTAATAAGCAGGCGACTGGTGTATTATATTGTTTAAACTGTGTATTATATTTTTGTAGGTTATCTGTTCAGCGATTGATTACAGAAATGAGTTTAAAATAAATTTCTTTGTATGTAACAGATAGCTTACCTTAAGGAGTTTCATAGTCTACTTTGCCATTAAGTAGGCGACTTTTGTGGCTGTCATGTGCCGAAAGTATTTTACAGATTTATTTATTTATTTTTAATTAATTTATTTTCGAGGAAGGAAACATTGTTCATTTTTTAAATAATAGACTGTTATTTTTGATAGTTCCTTAGAAGTCAGCAAAATTTTATATACCTTTGTATAATATTTAAATATAAAAATGAATCCCAAGGTATCGATACTTTATGGAGACAAATTCACTTCTAAAAATCCAATCATTGTGTTCATGGAAAAACTCATCAAGTACAAAAATTGGCTTAAAATCTTAACATATCTGGTTTTACTTATTCTTTAAAGTTGCATTTAAAAAATCCTAATATTCAAGTCAGGTGAATTTAAAAAACAATTTGTTCCTTTAAGGGGAACGACTCAAAATGTCGCCTGTCAAAATTTTCAATGTTTTTTAAATATAGGTATTCATGTTTTTCGAATCCTGAGAAAACTAATAAATATTTTTGAAAAATTTAAACGCAAAAATTGCAGCAAAAATGATACTATAACGGTAAAAGTGACATTACAGTGAATTTTTGGACTTTTCCAAACTTTTAAAAGGGCCACTTCAACTAAGACGTTTTGATATAAATGGAAGTAAATTTGTGTGGCGCGATGTTAAATGGTTTTCATATGGCACTGACGAAGGCATCGTTAAGTACAAAACATCCCTAAAACCAGAAGAGCCATTTAAGTGCATTTTATTTTGCCAAAGGGGAAAATCTAAGGTTCCATTAACTATATTTTTCCATAAGGGGAACCCGAAAGGTGCTTCACCGGATCCTTAAGCATAAGCAGAGAGAAAAAGAAAGATTTATTAGGTATTTTGAATTTAATAGATTCAGAATGCCATGCATTTTATGAAAATTTACCAGACGGCAACAATGTTAGTGATACAGATTATGTTTGTGATTCGGACGATAGTGTTTAAATAATATCCTAAACAAAATTTCCAAATAAATAATTTAAAAAAACCTCTTTTTTACTTACCCACTGACAATACAAAGGGGCTTAAGTATGGGTAACAATAATGTGATACCTGTTTTATAATTTGGAAAAGAGACATATTATGTTACAAAACTAATAAAAAATAATAATATTTCAAAAAGTACAATATTACACAAATATCACAAAAGAAGATTAATTAATAAATCAACCTTACTCTGGTTAAAAAGGCTTTATATATATTGTTATTTTGAAATATTTAGTGGGTGCATAACTCATATTTACTCTGTTGCTAATATTGCCAACTCCTAAAAATGACTAACTAGGTGACTTATGCCCCCTTTCCTTTGAACCACAGAATTATCCGTGCCACCTCCAGTTCCGATGAGCATGGATAATCGGGGTTCTACTGTATTTGTATTTAATACTGTGCCATCCTCATTTTAAAAAGCAGACTTTTGCTTTTTTGCACAAAAGTATGTAGTTAATTAGAATTAATTTTTTTTTTTTTTCATTTACCAGCAATCACTAAAACAACCCCAAGTTTGACATTTGATAGATAGGACTTTTTAACTAAGTAAGTATTAATAATGTACAAGTTATTTAGAATTATTAATTTTTCAGAAATGACTTTTTTAGTTTAAATATGAATGACAATTAAAATTTTACGGTATTGCTAATAGTATGCGATCTACCTGAAGGATTGGCACAAAATAATGAAATTCAAGAAAACTCTTAGAGAAAAACATATTTATTCACAAGTAATAAACATTTGGCGTAATAGACTTGGAAAGGTCGAGGCTCTTTCATAGGGCTGTAGCACCATTGATGATGATGAATAAACATTCGGAGCAAAATAAATGTAAAATGAAATGAAAGTAAATCTACCAGGCCATTTTATTTGAAAAGAAGCCTTGATATTTACGCATACCCTGGGAAAAGATTACGGTGTTATTTGCATAAAAGTAAACAAACTAAATTTGCATAAAATTTATTGTATATTCCTAAATAGTAGTAGAAATATTTATTGGTACTTAGCAATAAACATTTCGCCTACAAAGGTGCCTTTCATTATAGTGTACAAACCCTTCTGAGAAAAGATTATGGTGATGAGCCCACATGTATACAGTACCGACAAAAACAATCTTTATAAAATAATAAAACGCATAGTCAGAAGAATTATTATTTTAATTTTACAAATTAATACTTTGTCATATCAATTACTATTTTAGTTGGGAATAAGCCACAAAATTGTCCCAATTAAAATAGTAAAATTGATATGACAAATTAAATTAATTTGTAAAATTAAAATAATAATTCTTAGGATTTACACGTTTTATTTACTTTATGAAGATTTTTTGTCGGCAGTGTAATATAATACAGCTTATACACCCCAATCCTCGGTAGACTGTGACTTATAGTAGAAACGCGATGGTAGACATCAATTTTACTAACTGCATTTCTCATTAGATAAGTTTATTAAGGCATATTAATTTAACAGGCAAAACTGTTACGTATTCTATATTTCAGTAAATCAACAAAAAATATCACATCCAATTATTTTTCAAATATCTGTATGAGAAGCGATCAGGTATTCAGATGATTTACAGTAATTTCCCTAGTCATATTATATTTCGTATAAGTGCTAAGTCAACATTAGTTTCACCAGTTGAATGATTTCAACATGACTTACTTAGCCAAAAAGTCCTATCTTCACAATTTTGATGCAGATAGGACGCTTTAACTAAGTATTTAGCATATAGGATGTTTATTCTAAGCACAACGGTTGTTAGTTGTAGAAAGGACGAACAAATTTATGATTTTGTATGATTTGAGGTGGCACAAAGGACTTTCTGACTAAGCAATAAGGTGGTAAATGTCTAATAGTAATGGAATATTGAATATATTATCCTTATCAAGAAAAAACGAAAATTGTACATCAGACGTTTTTACTAAGCAGGGCAGTGTATAAAAGAGCACTTACCGCTTTGGTTTCATATAGAGCCATTCTCTGAATGGAATTTATAATGGGATAAAATACTATTCCACTGTTATCCATGTTGGGGGCGTTGTTTAATAATACTTCCAAAATTTCTTTGTTGTTAATATAATCAATTCTGCATTTTGGATTTTATTTTGAATCCTGGACAAAACTTACTGCCTAAACTAAAAGCATAATATTTCAAAATTTATTAACAATAAAATATATAAAATATTAATAATAAAATTTATGTAGTAAATATTGACAATTAGTTAACCTCAAATTTTGTTCGTAGCTGTCATAAATTTACAGTCTTCTTTTCTTCATACTTCTTTTTACGAACAAGTAACGTCTTTAGCATAATGGTTAACTGGAGATTATTTTGAATTAAATTATGACTTTTATATTTACTAATTATTGTAAAGTTAATCCTTGTTATGATCATTCAATATAGGGAAAAGAGGTCTACATTTGAATTGTACAATTTTGAATTGTATTTGAATTTCGCGCCAGTTTTGGGTTTTGGTATAAATAAACGGTTGTTGGTTCGGTAGATCGGTCGCCGTTCCGCGGTTCGGTACTCGGTACTTTACCGGACTAGTTTGTTGTTTTGTCATAAGTCTATTTGGAGCTTCCACTATTTTTAATGCTTTTTTATTTATTATCTTCAAGGTAAGTTTTTATATAGATATATTTTTTATGCCCTAGGCTTCGTTTTCGTTTTAGATCTTTGATTTCTATAATAAGTAGATAGGCTAGTAATTTACCTATATGTAATGGCTTAGTCAGGTCAAATATGAACATTTAGTAGCTGGATTATCGGGTGGCATAACTTCAACCCTATATTTAACCGTGGATATTTAGATATAGTGGAATTGTTATTGAAAAGATCAGCCAACGTAAACTTGTCTACTTCACGGTTTCTAATTACACCTCTACATCTTGCAGCCATATGGGGTCATCTCGAAGTGGTAAAATTATTGATCACATATGGTGCATCATTAGAAACGAAATGTGATATTGGTTTATCAAAGGAGTACAGGTTAATGCTTAATTATTCTTGTTATAATCGTACCCAGGTCAAGAAGGATCTAAAAGATGAATGTAATTACATTCAACTTCAGGGTAACTTTACGACAGCTCTAACATTAGCCGCGGATTGTGGAAACAAAGAAGTTGTCAAGTTATTAATCGAATACGGAGCTGATGTGAACAACACGAATGGTGATGGCTATACTGTTTTGCATATAGCTTCTGAAAATGGTGATACAGAAATAGTTAGCCTCTTGCTTCAAAAAAAGTTAGACCTGGCTAGAATTAATTTATGTGGTAGTGCTCCTTTACATTTAGCCTCGGTTAATGGAAGTGAAGTTATGGATCTGTTATTACATGAAGGAGCTGATGTAATGGCAAAAGACAGTTATGGCCAAAGACCATTGGATATTGTTTGTGTCATGATTAACCTAAAATTTACCGGAACTATGCGTAATTCCCAATACAGTATAGAAAATTTTAAGCACAATGCGAAACTTCTAATAAAATTTATGTTGTTAGTAAGTAAGGATATAGAAATAAACATCGAATTCCTTGAAGACGCATTCTTTCGTGAATATAAAAGAAAATATCAAGAAAATATTGAACAAATGGAAGCCTGTCTCATAAAAAATACCACAGTTTCTTTGTATAGCTTTGTACAGGCCTTATATTGTAACAAAAAGAAACTATTAACGTTCCTATCCAACCACCAATTACGTCAAGAAGTTAAACATATTGATAAATATATTAGTAGATATAAGGAGTATTCAAGCATTGTACCAATGGTCATGAAGAAAGTACAAGAGGGTCTAAGAAGATTGGATTTACTGGAAGTAGCTGATACTGCAATGAAAATGATTGCCCCTAACCTAGTATTGGATTGTCGACAAATAATTTTAAATTATTTAAGTGATGGCGATCTTCACAGTCTCACAGAATCTGTAAGTTTTCTAAATCGTTGATGTGACGGTTTCTCGTGATTTTTGTTGTATGTATGTTTAATTTCTGTTCGCGGTCTTATGTAAGATTCCTATAATTTTGACCACATACAGTGAGGACGTATTTGGAATAAATTCATCTTCTCGGGAAAGGGCGACTCTGGAGATAAATACTGAAACAGGTCGATTTTTATTTTTAAATTATAATTTTTTGGCATATATATCATACTAGTGACGTCATCCATCTGGGCATGATGACGTAATCGATGATTTTTTAAATGAGAATATTGGTCGTGTGATAGCTCATTCGAAAGGTTATTTAATTCTCTATTCACTAGTATAAACATTAAAATAATTATTTATACAGGGTGGCCAAAAAAAATGTTTGAATTAAATTAATTGAGACAAAAAGAGGAATGTATGTAATTTATTTAATGAAAAATACATTTTACTGCTGTCAGAAAACAGAAAAAAATGTTAATTTGAAAAATAAACCTTGCTTTTCGCTTAAATTAAATGGTCACACTGCTATGAGGCAGGTGGGTGGTAGGTTTAATATTGAATTTAAGCAAAAAATAATATTTATTTATCAAATAAGCATTTTTTCTTACATTCTTCTTTTTGTCTCAATTAATTTAATTAAAAAAAATTTTTTTTGGGCACCCTGTATAAATATTTATGTTAATGTTTATACTAGTGAATAGAGCATTGAATAACCTTTCGAATGAGATATGACACGACACCTATTCTCATTTAAAATAATCGTCTATTACGTCATTACGCCCAGATGGATGAGGTCACTAGTGATATATACTATGCCAAAAAATTATAATTTAAAAATAAAAATCGACCTGTTTCGAGATTTATCTAAAGAGTCGCCCCCATTCTCGATAAAATGAATTTATTCCAACTCAAACGCCCTCACTGTATAACTGTTTAGTTATTTTGAAATCCCTCAGAAAATATTTTGTTAAAATATACCTAGGTATATAAGTGTTATGTTAGGTGGACATAGGTGGACTCTTTTAAATTTACCCATTATCTTCACAATAGTTGTGTAAATATTACACCTCCAGAAATAATGGTTACAACTGTTATACAATCAAGAAGCTGATGATGACACTAAGTTGAGTTCACATTAACTGAATAGCAAATATTTTTTTACTTAAGTTTTTTTCTTTTAAATAATTAGTTTATTTATTTGCCGTTGTTTTTTTCTTTTGGAAAAAATTAAATACATTATTTTTTCTACTGTATTATAAATATAATTGTTGCTTTCTTTTTCAATAGAATATAAGTAAGTATGATCATTTGTGTTATAAAATATAATAATGTGAACAACAGCTTACAATTTTTTGACATTAATTACCTGACAACACTGTTCTTACAGAAACGTCTCCATAACAGAAACATACCTACAAAACGTGGTCCGACCTTCTAATATAGCTATATCGTTTTAAATTATGTTTCTCTCAGTTCCTGCTGTTGACAGCGCATACTTATCTACGTTTTATACCTAATACCTACGTTTATCTAATTTTAAATATATTACGTTAAGTCAACCTCCTTTCATTGTATATCCGTTTTATATCAATAAAGTATTTTGTATACCTAATGTATGTTTTATTTCATCAAATCTGCTACCTTAGGCCTGGATCCGAGATACCAAAAAAATTTTTATTAATAACAAGCTGAAAATTTGTAACGCAGTCTAGTCAGACAAACTTTCATGTACGGGACCACTGGAATAGGGGAAGTTTTAATTGTGGAACAGGTTACAGGTTTCGAACGTCAGACTACGAAAACGTCCCATGTATTTTGTCTTGTCAAACACAACTTCCAATTGATTTGTTACCCTTTCATTCAATTTTCATGCAAAAATCAGACTGCAATTTATCATTAACATAATTTCTGTCATTTGACATGTTCTTCGTGTAGGACTTATTAAAATGCCCAACATATTTGTCGGACAAACATTTTTTCATATACAGTAGACTCCCTCTATAACGAGAACTGAACGAGCTATTATATAAAGTTTGATATTGAATTAACTTAAAAACAACCTGCTAGTTTTCACAATCATAAACTTGTCAGGACGACACCCTTATCATTTTCCACAATTAAAACTTCCAGTGTTTCCAAATAGACACTGTTAAGCTATTAACAAATTTTCTGCTTGCTATTAGTAAACTTTTTTTGGTACGCGGATCCAGGCCTATGCCAGCCAATGACAAAACCGCAGTACAAAACTATATCTTCTTCTCTTCTGTCAAATAGGTACTTACACTTACTACATTGGAAATATTTTTAAAAAAGAATGTGTGTGTACTTTGTACGCACGTAAGAAGTTATACTTCTATTATAATATAATTTCAACGAAATAAATATACCTACTTAACAGTTACAATACAAAAAATTAACAATAATTACCAAAATTTAACCAAAACTTAACAATGCCAAATATTAAAAAAAAAACGAAAAAAGTATGAGTCGTCCAGGAATTAAACCCGCAACCTTGCGAATTCTCAATCTCTGGTCCAATGCTCTACCAACAAGACCATCAAGGCACATACTATTAACGTATCAGATATACATATTTACACATCACGGTGACAAGTGAAATATAAAAATAGATGTTTTATTATTTTACGCCCAAGGAAGACAAATCCAAAGACACAAAATTATAATAAAAAACCTTTTAAACCACATTTTTCAAATTGCGCAAGTTGTATTATTAATATTAATGTTAATAAATGAAATATAAATATTATGACGTTTCACAATTAGACAATATAACAAAATTTGATCTACTATTTTTAAAACACTTACCAGTGTAAGATTCTTTAGCTTTGAATAAGCGAGATCGTAGATCGTCCCGGTTGATTGTTGTTATCCACAGTTCTCTACGGCTTCGAGCTAATAGGTTTTTTATCAGTAATTTTGCGGCACTCATACTAGTCACAGTTTGATGGGCTTTCACATTGACATGCAACAATCATCTCTTCTATGTTAATAAGTCCAAAAATATAATATGAAAACTATTTAAAAGGGCAGTATAACCATTAACTAACTTTTTGTTTGTTGTTTCTCTTCCTACAAATTTTAAAACGCAACAACCATACACCATACATAACCAAACCACAGTCCCACAGCTGTGATACAGCTGCCATATTGGATAATTTTTGTCGTGTCATTTGAACATCCAATCAGAACAAAGTTGTAATGCGACTGCGCCGGGATGAAAGGTTTTAATCCTATTAAAATTCACCCTCATATGCGAGTAAAGAAGTATAACTTCAAAAAACCTCCATTCTATTTACAACATACAATATTAGCTATTTATAAACATACAATTGTTTTTTAGCCATTTATAAACACAGGGAAACATGCCTAAAGTCAGAAGCACACAGTCAAATATTTGATCAAATTAGTTTGATCCATATAATAGGTCTGTTCCAACCAACAGTCAAACTAGTCAGAATTCGTCAGCAAACAGTTAGCCAGTGCGAGAACATATGTACATAATACAGTCAGCAGTGCTATTGTGCTATCCCATCTACTCGCGCTGGTTGTCTATTCGTTGATTAGTTTAGGAAACAAAGGTTGAACCTTGCAAAATGGACACAAGTCCGGTTTTATTTTTTTTCTGGTATATCAAGGGGTGCTTATTATAAGACTAACTTTTTCTGAAAAAATTTCGCCCCGGAACCTCCCTTTTCACCCCTTTAAAGGGGGTAATTTGTGGTTTTTGCGGAACGTAGCCCTTCCTGTAACTTTTACAAAAAATTTCTTTTATAGAAATATGAAGAGGACTATATTTTCTACGATTTATTTCCAACACCATCTCTCTATCATCCACCGTTTAGCGGGGGTGGCGCCCTAAATTTGACAAGTTTTTAAAAAAGATGTTTTAAAAAAAATATATTGTTCCCTAACTGTAACGGAAATTAAGAATAAATCATGAGGCAATTATTCACAAATAATTGACTGATTTTTTGGTATAGGTTTCACTTAAGGGTAATTGCCCTTTTTTTAATTACAGGGTGTTACATTTTAAAAAACCTCTTTTTATACCATCTGAACCGTTTATGCTAGAGTAAAAAGACTTTCAGCGATTACCCATGTACTGGTGCTATTTACAAATTTGTATAATGCACCCCCATTTTTTCCCCGGAACCACCCCAAAAAAAAGAAGAATTAATAAATACATTGATTTTCTTGGAATCCTTCACACACAATGCCCTTTATTAATATGCTTCATATATCATTTTGTGGACGTTATTATTACCCATATATGGACACCAAAAGCAATTTCCTAGTACAACCCCTGTAGCAAAAAAAAATAAATAAAATGGGGGGTTGAAAATTTTTTTTGTTTTTTGCTTTTTGATCCATATGAGCATATGCTTCATCAATAGTGCTTTTCAAAAATATATATGGTTATTGCAACATCTCTGCGAATACCACCCCTATCCTTGAAAATATACTGCAGAAACTATCCCTACCCCTATCCCTTGGCGAGCATGTTTTTACGATTTTCTCATTACCTATGTATTCTTTTTAAACAAAACTTATACAAGGTTAAAGACCACTATTTACTCTAAAAATTATGTCCTATTCATGTTTTCGTATAAGCAACCGTTACGGCACAGTGGCGCCGTAAACCTCATATATGCTTTGGCGGGCTCCAGTTTTTGTTTTTTTTTTTTCGTCATCTGTTCGTTTTATTGATAAAGTACTTATGCAAAATAAAACAACACAGTGTAACCTACAAATTATGACTTATGCACATTTTACATTCTTTGCTCCCCAAAGCCACAGTGGTGGCCCAAAATAAATTTTTGCATATTTTCGCCACCTACATGCATTTTATTGCATTAATGCTACCTTAACAGCACAATATTTACCCTTAGGTGGTCGCTGCGTAGTGGCGGATCCAGGGAGGGGTAATGGGGGTGATCACCTCCCCCCCTCTCAAACCAAGTGATATTATATTCAAAGATTATAAAAATATTCATTTATTTTTATAGAAATTTAACCAATTGGCACCCCCCTCTTAACGATGCTGGATCCGCCACTGTCGCTAAAGCATAAAAAGTCATTCTTATAAAAATAATATTAATATAATATAAGTATTTCAATAAAAATAAATGAATATTTTTATAATCTTCAAATATAATATCTCTTGGTTTGAGAGGGGTGGGGGTGATCGCCCCCATCGCCCCTCCCTGGATCCGCCACTGCTTAGCGACCACTTAGGGGTGAATATTGTGCTATTAAGGTAGCATTAACGCAATAAAATGCGTGTAGGTGGCGAAAATATGAAAAAATTTATTTTGGGCCACCACTGTAGCTTTGGGGAGCAAAGAATGTAAAATGTGCATAGGTCATGATTTATAGGTTACACTGTGTTGTTTTATTTTACATAAGTACTGTATCAATAAAACAAACAGATGACGAAAAAATAAACAAAAACTGGAGCCCGTCAAAGCATATATGAGGTTTACGGCGCCACTGTGCCGTAACGGTTGCTTAAACGAAAAAAATGAATAGGACCTAATATTTAGAGTAAATAGTGGTCTTTAACCTTGTATAAGCTTTGTTTAAAAAAAATGAATAGGTAATGAGAAAATCGTAAAAACATGCTGGATAACGTATAGGGGTAGTTTCTGCAGTATATTTTCAAGGATAGGGGTGGTTTGCGCAGGGATGTTGCAATAACCATATATATTTTTGAAAAGCACTATTGATGAAGCATATGCCCATATGGATCAAAAAGCAAAAAACAAAAAAAAAATTTCAACCCCCCATTTTATTTATTGTTTTTGGCTACAGGGGTTGCACTAGGAAATCGCTTTTAGTGTCCATGCATGGGTAATAATAACTTGCACAAAATGATATATGAAGCATATTAATGAAGGGCATTGTGTGTGAAGGATTCCAAGAAAATCACTTTATTTATTAATTCTTCTTTTTTTTTGGACGGTTCCGGGGAAAAAATGGGGGTGCATAATACAAATTTGTAAATAACACCAGTACATGGGTAATCGCTGAAAGTCTTTTTACTCTAGCATAAACGGTTCAGATGGTATAAAAAGGGGTTTTTTAAAATGTAACACCCTGTAATTAAAAAAAGGGCAATTACCCTTAAGTGAAACCTATACCAAAAAATCAATCATCTATTTGTGAATAATCTCCGCAGCATTTCTTTTTAATTTCCGTTACAGTTAGGGAAAAATATATATTTTTTAAAAACATCTTTTTTAAAAACTTGTCAACTTTGGGGCGCCACCCTTGCTAAACGGTGGATGATAGAGAGATGCTGTCGGAAATAAATCGTAGAAAATATAGTCCTCTTCATATTTCTATAAAAGAAATTTTTTGTAAAAGGTACAGGAAGGGCTACGTTCTGCAAAAACCATAAATTGCCTCCTTTAAAGGGGTGAAAAGGGGGGTTCCGGGGCGAAATTTTTTCAGAAAAAGTTAGTCTTATAATAAGCACCCCTTGATATGCCAGAAAAAAAATAAAACCGGACTTGTGTCCATTTTGCAAGGTTCAACCTCTGTTTCCTACACTATGATAGTTTCTGACTAGTTTGTGCGCTAGTTGGAACAAAATCGTCAACTCAGTACTATAACTTGAAACCCTCAAAATTGGAGTTTTTGAGGTAACTAGTTCACAAGATGTATTTTATGTGCCTCCATGTTGTGCAAAGACTTGATAATTCGCTCCAAACAGGTTAAGGATTTATTTATGATTGACGAAGCTTGATAAAATTAAAATACCCCTAACATTCATTGCAAAAACTTGACAAGATGATTTATTAAATTATTGTTCGAATCGGTGTAATTAAAATAACCGTACATTGAATACTACATCTAGTTAACTCTAGTTGTAGCGCGATATTCTGGAACCATTGAAGCTACTGGGTGATTGCTATATCTATTATCGTGTAAGTATCAAGATTTAATTTCATTGTTTACTATGAATCTTCCAGTGTTATGCAACAGTTTCAAGCCATTTTATTTTGAACTATCACATTACAATATTAAAAATAGTCCAGGGCCTAGATTCCGTGCACTGTAGATGTCGCTTTCTATCGATATATTGAATATCAAAATATTTGAATTTTTAGCTTTAATTGAATTATTTTCTAGTTTTGCTCCTGCTCTTTCATTTGACACCTGTAGAATGGTTCTAACATTATTTTTTTCTTACTATGTTATTGCAAATTGCTCTCTGCGGATAAACAATTTGAATAAAATTTAAACAATTGAATGAATCGCTTTGAAATTTTTGTCACATGTTAAGCACCAAAGAACCCTCATTTGACAAAAATTTCAAAGCTCTATACTTATTCTTACAATAGTTATTGCGAAATTAATTTTTTTGAATTTTCGACCGTTTTTCGCAGCTATATTAACAATAAATGAGTGTATTAAACTTTGTAATACGCCATTTTAAATCTTTTTTCATTCTCTCGAAGATGTCTTGAAAAAAAAACAAGGGAAAAAGGCCGTTTTTTGACACTAAATTGTTTATAAACAAAATGGCCGCCAGATCCTACACAGGAAATAGTTATAATTTGTTCTTATAGGTATTACCTGTCGAAAAAACGCTTCAGTACCCTGGCTGTTGAAGTGTCACGAACAGGGTATATTTTTGTCTTATTACCCTGGCCTACAATAATAACACTTACGAAACATAATGAAGATGATTAATATTATAATACTTATCACCTTCTCTATTATGCTTACGTTTTGTGTTAGTTTTTTTTTTATTTTTATGTTAGTTTAGCCTTTACGCTGGTCAATAATAACACTGTAAATTGAAAATTTCATTTTATTTAAAAACTGATTCTAGCCTACCCATAATAATCCATTGACGGGAGCTAATTTTCACCAAAATAATGCTTAAAATATTACTTTTATCAAAAAGTTCACTTAGATGCAACTGGGCACGACATTTCCAAATTTTAACATTATGTTCATGCTAAAAGTTGATAACTTTACTTTTTCATGTTTTTTTTCCACATTGAAACACAAATTTGCATCATATCCCTAAATAGATCAGTACCCAAAAAGTTAAGGAACAGTATTTTAGTACTGCAGAGTGAATTCCAACATCATAGTAGTAGCACAAATCTCTTTAAAATATTTAAACCAGTTTATCTCAAAACTACTATTTTCGGGTTATCAATAAGTATTAAGGCGATGATATGTAGTATGGTAGTATGTAATAATAAGCTATAGTAGGAAAAATGGAAGATTATCCATGAGCAATCATATTAAACACATATTTTCTATGTTCCAGAAAATAATGAACTAGTAGTACCAGTACTATAAGAACAGCTTATACTTATCGTATATTATTAAGTATTACATGTACTTTCGTTGGCCAATTTTTTTATGACACAGTGACAGAAAATAAAGTGTGTTTTATATGTTTGTTTATGGGTAAAATCTTTCATTTTTTCTACTGTATAAATATTACAATACTTGACATGTACACATACTAGAAACATCTGGCATATACAAAAAAGATGTATTGTGAACATAACAACAACATGATAATTGAAAGTATAGAGAAAAATAAATAGATATGAAGAATATATAAAAGATCTATTTGAAGATGACGGATGAAGGGAGACACGTGATCTGCTGAGAAGAATAAGTTGAGAGACGTGTTTAAAACAAATGTCCCAATCTGTTTAAAAGGGAAAACTTTCAAACAGTGTGTTCTACCAGTTGTCACAACAGCGGATAATTTGAGGACACAATGTAAAATGAAGAGATCTAAATTAAAGTAAGGTTAAGAAATAGACTAAGAAACAAGGACGAACAGGAGTCAAAGGCAATATTGAACATATGGGCTGGGCCATAAGGGCCGAAATGGAGATGGGAGGGACATGTTGCGAGAATGATAGAGGGACAAAGAAATTGCTTAAATGGAGACCATGGGCAGACAATCAAAGCCAGAAAGAACCTCAACACGATGGATTAACGACCTCAGAAGAATTGTGACCAATTGGACAGCAGAGGCGCAGAACAGAAGATGGAAATATCTAGAGGAGGCCTATGTTCAACAATGGACAAATGAGGGTTGATTAATGATGAACAACTGACTATTCCAGGTACAAAATAATTTTTCTATGTTGATTTTGAAAGTCTCTTTAAATTTATACTATAAAAATATCTTTATAAAAGAGGGCTTACCGTTTTCGTTTCATATAGAGAATAGAGCCATTCTCTGAATGGAATTTATAATGGAATAAAATACTATGTTCTACTGTTATCCATGTTGGGGGCGTTATTAATAATACTACCAAAATTTCTTTCTTGTTAATACCATTAATCAATTCTGCATTTTTGTATTTTATTTTGAATCCTATATTAATCATTTTGAATTGTATTTGAATTTCGCGCTAGTTTTGGTATAAACGGTTGGTTCGGTTTCGGTAGATAGTGATGCCAAACGTACTATAATTATAGTATTTTTACGATAATTACAACTTCATCTACTATAAAATTTCAAAGTAAATGTAGTACGTATTTTGTACTATAATTTCTACTGGCATCTTCAAAAACTCCACACAACATTTGAATGCCTTAATTTGGAAAACGACTTCTAGCGCCATCCAATAGTTAATAGTCGAAATCGGTTAATAGTTACTACTGTCTGTAATCTGTAAGTGTAAATCTGTATTTCACATAGCAAAGGTGAATTTCAACCAAATACCAAATAATGAATTTAGGGATCTCCCCATAGTATTCTTGGGAATTCCCAGTTTATCATTTACCAAAGAGGGAGAGTCAAATCTCTAATAATGAACAGGGTTACCAGACCTAGGGAATTTTGAGCCAGCTTAGGGAAAAAGGGAATGTTATTCTATGAAAAATCTAGGGAATTCTTAATATTTAAAGACGATTTTAAAAAATCTGTTGGATTTTATAAACTTTACAAAATTGCTTATCTACATGAAAATCGTATTATTCGGGGAATCACAGCGATACGTCAAAGTTAAGAAGTGAAGAGAATATGACAGATATCGACTCAGATCGATTTTTACGATTATTTCCCATTTGTTATTAAAGGCAAACAAACATCAATAAGATTATGTTATAAATCCATAATTAATCAGGGCTTCTGGTTTCTGGGTTGTAAGATTAAATTATTGTCCATATATAAAAATCCACGAAGAGATTTCTCGAAAATTCGACCTATCCGATGCCCAGTTTTGTTATGCGCATGCGTTCCACCTCTGGATAAGTTCAAGATGTGCTCCGCGAATAGACCTATTAAAAATATATAGGGAATTCTAGGGTAATAATAGGGCTTTTCATTCACAGTCATTTGTTTCGAGCTTCTGTCATGTGTCACATAATATTAATATATCTACGTCATACGTTATTGGTAATACCAATGATACAAACCAAAGACGTATGGCGTAGATATATTAATATTATGTGACATGACAGAAGCTCGAAACAAATGAAAATCGATGAAAAGCCCTATTGTGTGTAATAATAAATAATTGAATAATAAATTTCTTAAGGGCCGGTTGTTCGAACGCTAATCAACAATGATCATTATCAAATAATTAATTACTGTCAATGTCAACTTTAAAAACATAATTAATTACAATTCTGAGACTATAATCAATTAATATAACAATAATTATTAACATAATTAATAATAAATCTCATAATTGTAATTAATTATGTTTTCAGCAACCCAAACAAAGTTGACATTGACAGTTTTGGTGACAGTAATTAAATATTTGATAATGATCATTGTTGATTAGCGTTCGAACAACCGGCCCTAATCTTGTACTATATTTTTTTCCAATCGCTGTGTCTAGGTACACGCTAACGTGTACGCAATTAAAAAAGTTAGTACACGCGAATTAAAGTTCATTAAGCCAGTGACGTCATTATTTAGCGTGCGCAGTGACTTTATATTTTGGTACACGCTATTTTGATATGTTTGGTTTGTTGTTTGTTTGATAAAAAATATTTTTATTAAGGGAAGGGGAAGGGAAGCAAAACTATTCAGATGTTTCAAACTTAATTGTAATAAAACAATATGCATGTATATAAAAGTATATTCAGGTTAGCAAAATAAATATTAGTTAACACGATATATACAAAATACTGTTAAAATAATTATACCAGTTTATATTGGTGTTTATTTTTGCTGTGGTGTTTATTGTTATTTATACAGGGAGTTGAACTTGTTACGATTTTAATAGAAAATTGGTTATAACTTTGTAAATACCCTGTATAACATAATAAACCTTTATATTTTTGTGATGTGGAAGTTAAGAAGATTTCAAACATAAAATAAAATATAGGGTGTTCCATTTAAAAAACATAACTTTGGTCTGCCACTATATTATCGAACACCGCTGCAACATTCTAACTAATTTTAGTAATTTTGTAATATGAAGCTTAAAGTTTGCTAAAAATTTTGTTACTAACTTTTATTGCTATCTATTACTCTAGCGGATCTACTGAGTTTTATCACACTAACCAATTGCCCCGTATATTTTATCTTATTACTTCTGCTACCCTTATTCACGAATTTTTGTCTCTTATCTTTTTCATACTGTTTTAAAATGTTGTTAAACTAATTAAAAGAACTAAATAATTGTCCACACTCTATAGTTAATTAAAAAAAAACACTAAACAAGTAAAAAAATAAGGTAACTCTTTATAAATCAATATAAACATAAGGCGATTATGTGTAAACATAACGCGATTAGACAAATTCTAACCACACTCTGACACTCGCAATACTTACAGATACTTTACCACAGCATACACGCGGCTCAAATTAGCGTGTACCAAAAAACCCAGTCATAGTACACGCTAAATAATGACGTCACTGACTTACTGACGTTTAAGCGTGTACCTAACTTTTTTATTTGCGTACACGTTAGCGTGTACCTAGACACAGCGTTTTCCAATGTACTATAATAATCTCCCTGCTCGTACTATAATAGCTTCCAATGGAGTTGGCAACACCTGATCGGTTAACATAGCACAGTCGATTAATCGTAATCGGTACTTTACCGGACTAGTTTGTTGTTTTTGTCTTACGTCTTTTTGGAGCTCCCACTATTTTTAATACTTTTTTATTTAATGTCTTCAAGGTAAGTTTTTATATAATTTTTATGTCGTAGCGTAAGCTACGTTTTCATTTTAGATCTTCGATTTGTAAATCTGTATTTTACCTGTAATGTATGCTAGTATTTTACCTATATTTACGGCAAAACATAACCTCAAATACTTTTTCACTCAAAAGTTTAAAAAAAGCCCGAAAATCTAGTAGAACCGGGATAGGTAAAACGGTAAGAGTCTATAAGTTAAATAGTTGAAGTGGAACCTAAAAGAATACGTATGACCGTATGGGCACTACGCCATCACTTTTTAGTTGTAACACATGACACATGTTTCGACAGTGGCGCACCAAACTTTCCTCTTATGGACGGGATAAAAAAATAAAGGGTACCCTCCCCAATTCAAGTTTATTTCATTTTTTAAGTTCTATGTGATTAAAAAATAAGACACAGCGTAATTTAACACCCCACCCACTATTTCGTTTTTATTTTTTTAGGTGGGATGCAATCAATATTAAAATGTCAAAAAATTCACACGCATAGTTAAGACTTTTGCAAAACATATCTACTTTTTATAGACCCGTAGATTGACTGTACCTACATAACCTCTTAAGTTAAACATAAGCTACATAGTAGAAGCAATGTTGTAGCTAATGAAAAATAGGTCTGTCAAAAAATATATTTGTCAAATTCCAAATCAAATATTCAACGGGAAATAACCAAAAAATGAAACACTTTCTGGGAAAACTCATTACAACTTTTTTAAAACTGTTTGAAAAAGCTTTATTTCTGTTTAAAAAAAAAGGTTCTAACATCAAAAGTAACTAAGTTACGGTCAAAATAATGTTGGTCCCTTTTATTTTTTGGTAAAAAAATCGTGAAAATCACTCCCTAATTAGCATCCCAAACGAAATAAATCTTTACCGCTTCACAAGTTACTTTACTTAGGTATTTTTTATATGATTTGTAAGTTTCATCAGTTCAAAGTGATTATTTTTAAAAAGGCTGTAGTTAAAATACCTTGAATAAGTCACTAATCACGAGTGCATGCAAATTTTGAACAGGCATACCTACCTTAACCAATTTATTTGTCTTGCAGAAAAACAAAAAATCCAAAATATTCAGAAAAGCAAAAACACATCTTCTTACTCTGAGATTTTTGGTATAACTAATAATTTTTAAGTTATTTAACAAAAAAAAATTTTTAATTAAATTTTTTTTTTCAAAAATAAGCACTTTGAACCGATGAAACTTCAGAACATATAAATAAAACATAATTAAAAAAACTTATGAAGCGGTAACGATTAATTTCATTTGAGATGCTAGTTAGAAAGTGATTTTCCGTTTCTTTTTTTTTCAAAAAAAGGGACCAACTTTATTTTGAGCGTAACTTGTTTATTTTTGATGCTTTAAACTGTTTTAAAAGCTTCCTTTAAAAAGAAAATTAAAACTTGCAATGAGTTTTACCCAAAAAGTGCTTCATTTTTGGTTATTTCACGTTGAAATATTCAATTTGGAATTTGGCAAATATGAACCTATTTTTAATTAGCTACAACTCTGCTTCTACTGCGTCTAAAGACCTCATACACCAGGGTTGCAAAAAAACATGTTTTTTTAATTTTAAACAAAACAAACGTTTTTTTTTTTTGTTTTAAACGGTTTTTTTTTGTTTTAAACATGTTTTTTTTTGTTTTTAAATTGTATGTTTTAAACAAATAAAACTTGTTTAAAACACATGTTTTTTTTGTATTAAACGTTTTTTTTTTGCTTTAAAAATGTTTTTGTTTTTAAATTTTATATTTTAAACAAATAAAACTTAGAAGAAAACATTGTTTATTCATGTTTTCCTAAACATAATATTAATTGAAAGTGTTTGATCTATTATTACTATTCTACTAAATAATAGATAAGAAAAACAATTGCAAAATTAGGAGCTATTGCCTGGGGAACCCCAGACTATTTACTATTAATAAATCCGCATTACAAGTTGGCTATTGCAATAACGTCTATTGTCAGTTATTTTGTGCTGTTTCTGGTGGTGCTTAGTGTTTTTTTTAAACATGCAAATGATTTGGTGGCCCCAGCTCATTTTTGGGCAAATTTGCTTGATCATCGCTTTATTGAAAATAAACTTATCATCCATCCATTATAAATTATCATCCAGAAGCATTTTAGATTATTATTATTACCAGGCAATGTGTGTACCCTTTACTCCATATGTTTTCTAAACACCTATATTGAGAATGTAAAACCATTGGCATGGTGGCGTTCTAAGAAAAATATAAATAGGTATACTACAGCATTGAAACTTGCTCAACAGCTTCACACAGCTGTTGCATCGTCAGCCAACATAGAAAGACTCTTCTCATCATAAGGTTTACCATTCCAAACTACGTAATCGGCTAGACAATGTCAAAGCTGCTAAGTTGGTTTCAATTTTTAAATAGCTTAATTCCATCAGTGATGACGTGACTGATTTAAATTACAAGATTACTATGAGTCTGAAACAGTTTTGAGAAATTGATTAACTCTTCTTTGCAAAATATTTTCAGTTTTCCAATTTTTTTTGTGTTCAGATTATTAATAAATAAATAATATATGTTAAAAAGTTTATATAATGTATTTGAGAATTTTTTTGATGTTATATTAATAAAGAAAATGAAAAAAAGCACTTGTTTAATTTAAGTGTTTTAAACAAAAACTGTTTTAAACATAAGCAAACGTTTAAAACATGTTTAAAACAGTTGATTAAAACAAAATGTTTAAAACAAAACAACCCTGTCATACACACACCATATTTTTTCACTTTTTTATATGTTATATTTTTGCTAAGTATGTTTTTTTCGATAAAGTACTTTCCGAGTTATTTGTGAAAAACCATTTAAAAACGTGTTTTTTTTTTGTTAAAAAATAACACATTCACTCACAAATAACTCGGAAAACTATCGAGTTTATGAAAACCTCTATAGAAAGAAAATTGCTCAGAATTAGTTTATCCATTTACAAACTTCTGTGAACGTAATTTTTTTCGCCCCCGAGAAGGGGGAAACTCACCCTTTGGGCAAGAGCGCACATCGGCACATTATCACTTTTTTTCTTTGACATGTTAGCTATGTGTATTGTCGAAGCGAAGATCGGTGGAATATGCGCATTTTATCAATGAAATTCGATATTTTTAAGATATTCCAGAAGCCGCTATAGATAAAATGTTTTAACGACCTATTAATCATTCATAATTACTCAACGGATATTAGTACAGTTAAAATAATTAAGACGATAACCGGACAACATTGATTTAATGAGTAAAATTTAGTTTTTTTTTTATTTTAATGACAAAAAAAGCAAGTCCATTAGCAGAACCCAATTAAAAATTATTTTGCACATCATATTTGAAACATTATTTGGTTGAAAAATCTCATTTTTGTTGGCAAAAAAAATATATTAATTTGTTTGGACTAAATTAACGTTGTGCTTATCTTAAAAAGGATATGTTAGTATCAACATTCGCACAGTGTTGCCAAACTGAATTTTGTTATTTTGGGTGTAAATTTTTTCCACGGATCTCCGAGGGTACTTTACCAAATTTCATGTCAATCCAAGCGGTTCTTTAAAATTTGGAGCAAAAACCGTGATTCAATGGATTATATTTATTTCACATATTGCACGTGAGTCTGCACTGTTGTGTTGTGAAATGTGAGACAAAAATAAAAAAAAAAGAAGTGAACCGAGTGATCAGTGCTGTCGCCAGGGGGTACAACGGCCTCCTTTATTTAGATGGACATGCCCAAGGTTTTTTTTATGTATTTTGACCTGTAGAATACGAATTTTTTAAGTTATACTTCTTTAGGCGCGATTGAGAGTAAAATTTCATAATACTGCGCGCATGCGCACACAGACAGTATGGCGTTTAGTTGCTATCTTTCAAGTTATGTATAAATATATCAGTGCAAGAAAAGGTGTGAAAAGAATATATTAGTGTTTTTAGTAAATATATTTATTTTAATTTTTGTGTCTTTGGATTTGTCTTGCTCAGGAGTAAAATGAGTATTATTAAAACATTTTATTGTAGGTATATTGATTATACTTCACCTTGCCTGTTTCTTACCGTGAATTGTCATTAGGTACGTCCGAACTGATATAGACACAGTCCTCGTAGCGTATTTGGTATAGCATTCGGCCAGAGATCGAGAGGTCTTGAGTTCGAATCCGGAGCAATCCTATACATTTTTTTATTTTTTTGAAAGCGGTAAGCACAAAATTAGTTTGGTGTTTAAAAAAAATTAAAACAAACTATTTAAAGTAGGTATATTTATTTTTAAGAAATCATATAATAGAAGTATAACTTCTTACGTGAGTACAAAGTACACACACATTCTTTTTTTTTGGGTAACAGTTGGCCCGGATGTCAATGGTCAATAAGATTGTTATAAACAAAAAACTTGTAAAATTACAAAAAAGCGATTTTTTGCAAAACAAAACATTTTGTTGTATTTTTTGGATCATTCTAAGTAAAAAATGTTATTACAAGTTTTTTGCAGGATGCATAGTTTTCGAGATAAACGCGGTTGAACTTTCAAAAAATCGAAAATTGCAATTTTTGAAGCCGAATAACTTTTGATTAAAAAATAAAATAGCAATTCTTCTTGTAGCATTTGAAAGTTCAAGTCAAATATATTAATTTTAATTATTTGAATTACTAAAAATCAATTTTTTATTTTTAAAGCTATAAACACATAATGCTTGAGTGATGTTTTCAATGCATCTCTCATTTAAAATCGAACGAGTAGGTACAAGTGCAAACTCCTGTAAACAGGCAATTTCTACGTAGCATGCATTAAAATGCATGCATTGGGCGCGCGTCAAACGCTAAAACACTATTTGTCGATAGCTTTGTTTAACAATAAAAAATGCATAAATTTTTAACAATGCAAATAATCAAAACCGGTATAATTCGACTTGAACTTTCAAATGCTGTAAGCAAAATTGCTATTTCATTTTTTAATCAAAAGTTATTTGGGTTCAAAAATTGCAATTTTTCAATTTTTTGACTGTTAAACCGCGTTTATCTCGAAAACTATGCATCCTACGAAAATATTTGTAAGGACATTTTTTGCTTAGAATGATTCAAACAATACAAAAAATGTTTTGTTTTGCGCAAAATCGCTTTTCTGTTATTTTGCAAGTTTTCTGTTTATAACAATATTATCGACATCCGGACCTAGCGTTACCCAAAAATTCGTGTTCCACGGGTCAAAATACATAAAAAAAAAACTAGAGTACTAGACGGAGAGCTAGAGCCGAAAAATCATCGTCATACGTAATATGGAGTTTTTCCTGTGAAATGTGTCCATCGTATATTGACAATTATGTCCCCTTTCAGGATGACACCTCAGTGGATACAGAAAGTAGCAATAAGGGATGAAAGGGGAAAGTTAGTGCAGTCATTAAAGGTTTTCACCTCCTATTTTGTTAGACCTTCATCGATTTGCATGAAAATTTGTGACTAGTTAGAGCATACCTCAAGAAATAAAACTGATTTGGTGCCAACTTGAATTTTTACCCTGGTGGTGAATACCACCCCTTCCCACGGGTGAAAATAATTTTATTAAAAATAACCCCACAAATCGATAGAGGGACAAATTATAAGTACAATTTGTTATATCATGTTATTAAAATAAATCAATACTTTTTGAGTTATTAAAGATCAAAGATTTGTCTTGTCTTTTTAAGAGCATATGCGTGAAGTTACGGATGATAAAAAGAACATATTAATTATTTTGTATGTTAGTAAAATATTATTTTTATATTATTTAGATATTTAATTGAATTTTTTCTATCAATGTAAACTGAATATGTCCAGAAACTAGGGGTGTCCAATAATGGGTGCATTTGACATATTCGAATACACTTTTGCTAAATTTATAATATCGAAATAATATAAAAATAATATTTTGGTAACATACAATTAATTAATATGTTCTTTTTATCATACGTAACTTCACGCATGTGCTCTTAAACAGACAAATCTTTGATCTTTAATAACTCAAAAAGTATTTATTTATTAACATGATATAACAAATTGTCGTGTTATCAGAGAGGCGTTATAAATAATACCCTGGTTATTACTTCGGATAAACATCAGTTTATTACTTTCCAACGTACATCTTTTATGCTGCCTAGCCTAACATCACATGACCTGTCATATTCGCCCTGACTCATGTGTTGCTTAACTCTGGCACCTATTTCATAAACTCCTAACAGCACACAAATTTTACTTATAATTATTTGTCCCTTTATCGATTTGTGGGGTTATTTTTAATAAAATAGTTTTCACCCCCGAGAAGGGGTGGTATCCACCCCCAGGGTAAAAGTACAAGTTGGCACCAAATCATTTTTATTTCTTGGGGTATGCTCTTAGTCACCAATTTTCATGCAAATCGATGGAGGATTAACAAAATAGGAGGTGAAAACCTTTAAAGACTACTCTAACTTTCCGCTTTCATATCTTATTGCTACTTCCTGTATCCTCTGAGGTGTCAGCCTGAAAGGGCTCATAATTATCAATATACAATAGACACATTTTACATGCCTAACTCCATATTACTTATAACGGTGATTTTTCGGCTCTAGCTCTTAGACTATACCTAAATCCATCTAAATAAAGGAGGCCCTTGTACCTCCCTTGCGACAGTACTAGATCAAAGGGGGTGTTAAAAGAAATAATGTAGTTATTGTTAACTGGACAAAAACCATGATAAAGCAGTTAATAGACTTTTATGAATTCTATTCCAATTTGTGAGACTGCAAATTGGCAGAAATTCGAAGAAAGTTTTTATAAGATTCCGAATCTTTCCGTTCCAGTTCTTCCAATAATGTTTACATTCTATTCTTATTTAATCTTCTTTTAAACCAATCCCTCATCCAATATATTATATTCGTCCTATTTATAGTAAGGGATTTTCTTCTATTCTTTTTAGTTGCCATCTTGAAATGTTCCAATTGCATATCTAAATCAAAACTTTATAAAACTTATTAATCCCGTATTATTTACCAATAAATGTTAGTTTCCTAACAACTTTAGTTAAATATGGTATTACAATTTTTGTTTGCATCTTTCAAGTTACCTACCGATTATTTGTGATGTGGAAACAGTGCTGCCGGAGACATTATTTTGTCTCATGTGAGAGTAAAGTCTCATAAACTCAGGTGGTACAAAGAAATATCTCATATCAGTGGCGGATCTAGACATTTGCTGTGGGAGGGGAAATTTGCCTTAGGGAAATTCAAATGAAACATCAACCAAAACATATAAAAAAGATCAACTAAAAGACATAAATATAATCTTATATGCATTAAGTTCCCTTAATTTTGCTAACTAGCGTGCTTATTGGGTGAATTTGCATGTTTGTGGATAAACGGACTCCTCAAATTTTGTAATCCATTTTAAAAATAGTTCTAGGCTACCTAGACACCTGAAATTTTCAGGATAGCTTAGAACTATCTAACAATGCAATATTTTACTGCTATTATACAGGGTGATTAATAATTAGTGGGGTGAAGCTCCGTAGATCCGTTATAGTAATGTATAGCGATAAAACTTAATAACAAAAATTGTAGCGAACTTTGAGCTTCACATTACAAAATTAGTTAGAATGTTACAGGGTGTTCGATAACATAGTGGCAGACCAAACTTATGTTTTTTTTAATAGAACACCCTGTATTTTATTTTATATTCGATATCTTCGTAACTTTTCGATTACAAAAATATAAAGGTTTGGTATGTTATACTGGGTATTTACAAAGTTATAACCAATTTTATATGAAAATCGTAACAAGTTTAACTACCTGTATAAATAAAAGCAAGCACAAGGTCAATGGTTTATTGACATCATATTTTTTTATTTATTGTCAAAATTTTCTTAAATGGTTGTTTTGCTAATTTTCTTTATATTGAATACAGGGTGAGCCAAAACGCAAGTACATTATTTTCTCAGTAGTTTTAAATAGAACAAACTGTATTTTATAACATTATCGAAAAGTACCATTACCATACTATAATTTTTGTATAACATTTCCTATGTGTAAATTTATTAGTTTTCGAGATATTTCCATTTTTCAGAGCAAAATTATTAATAATTACGGGTCTAAATCTTTCCAAATTTTAAGTAAGCCATGACTGAATAATTATCTAAAACTTACAATTTACGATTACTGATGATCAATCTGTAATCAAAGTTGGCTACAATTTTTGTTATTAACTTTTATTACTATCTATTACTTATAACGGATCTACAAAGTTTTACCCCACTGACCAATCACACTGTATGGATAAATCGATTTTTTTTAATTTCAAACTATTTTAAAAATGTGATTAATGTAATGATATTTTAAAGTACGTTAATAAATCGATATACATGATGGTGCCTCAGTGACATTAGACTGCAGATCGAGAGGTCCCCAGTTGGAACCCGGCTGTTGTGTATCTTTTTTTAATTGTTTTAATAAATAATTAAAAGTTTATATACTTAAAATTATATATACCATTTTAAACAACCGTGGTATTATAAAAAATACTATTTTATACTACATAGTGTAATTTTTGGAACCATAATTATAAATAACAGTTAATACACCTACTAAAAATTCATATTTTATAAGTTAATTATTCTTTCCGAACATGTTGTGTCCTATATGTACAATAACAAAACCGTAATATTATAAAAAGTACTTTTTTATTAGAGTGTAAATTTTGGAATTTTAAGCATGTTATCGTTAAATCGTTTATCGTTAAATTATTTTATATTCTTTCCTATAAATAATGAAAAGGTTTTACTATAAAAAGTTCTTTTTATAAAAGTGTAATTATTTAGTTATTTATTCAATGCTAATTTATAATCTACTTCAATAAAGTAATAAGTAAATATGATGTAAGTGTTTAGCTTGTGGTAGATTTCGTCCATTGCCGACTCTCTGGAATTCACCTAGCAGCTAGGTCTTCTGGCCAAAGTCTTTTTAGGAGTCTGTCTGCCCCACAGTTCGAAACACATCTGAAAAAAATTTCTCATGGGACAAAAATCTCAAGTGATTCTAGTCTCCTTGTGGCCAGTTGTCTCCCTGTGGAAGAAGTTATAGTATTAGACACTTTGATATTTTATTGTTAGATCTCTTTGACAATTTTTGTAAAGCGGTTTATTTGATGTCTGGGTTGTTGTTATGCAATAGTATAATTATATATGTACCTACTAGGTCTGGATCCCGCGTATGAAAAAAAAGTTGATTAATAGCAAGCTGAAAATTTGTTAATAGCTTAAAGGTGTCTAGTCGGACAAACTTTGATATATAAGAACACTTGGAACAGGGGAAGTTTTAATTGTGGAATAGGTTAAAAATTTGGAACGGTCAGACCACGAAAACGGCGCATGTATTTTGTCCGACAGAACAGATTTAAACTCTTCGAACAGAGATTAAACTCTCATGCGAAAATCAGACTGCTATTTATCACCAAATGGGCGTTTTAATGAGTGGAACATGTAGAATATGTCAAATGACAGGAATTATGACAGGTGATAAATAGCAGTCTGATTTTTGCATGAGAATTTAATCTCTGTTTGGAGAGTTTAAGTCTGTTCTGTCGGAAAAAATAAATATGCCGTTTTCGTGGTGTGACCGTTCCTAAGTTTTAACCTGTTCCACAATTAAAACTGCCCCTGTTCCAGTGTTCCCATATATCAAAGTTTATCCGACTAGACAGCATTAAGCTATTAACAAATTTTCAGCTTGCTATTAATCAACTTTTTTTTCATACGCGGAATCCAGACCTATACGTTTAATTTTAGTGTAAGATAATTGTTGTATTTACATAAAAAGTTAATTGACTGAGATTTTACCTGCTTCATTTGGTATATTGAAAAGTCGATGTAATTATAACAAATAGTCCAAAAATTACAATCACTTCTGTGACTTTCTATTAGGCACATCAAAGAAACGTGAAACATTAAACGTGAAACATGAAACAAATAAATTGTAAAAAAAGTAACCGTTTCATGTAATATGCTAATCGATGAAACAAAAATAAAATTTGTATAGTCTTCAATGGATAGTGACGTGGTCGTTGCTGTCGGTGCCGCTCTTTAATTGCTTTTTAATATCAAATAAACGTGAAACATAAAACGTGAAACATGAAACAAATAAATTGTGAAGAACGAAACCGTTTCATGTTATATGGACCGCGTTATGTAATAACGGATTAACCGCCAAAAGTCCAAAATCGAGATATTAGAGCCATCTTGCAGCTAGGGTGCAAATCTATGTATAAAAATATGTTTTTTGTAAAAAAATTTAAAAAAAAGCTGTTTTTAAATGCCTGTATTAAGCGACATTTTTTATTTTATTAAAAAAAATCTCACACTAGGATTTGTAATATCGAACTAAACGCCAATAATGGTACATAATCCATTGTCATAAACAAAAATCCGCATCTTTGTAAGTGTAATAACGAATCATGCGCCACGAATAGTCGGTTAATTCTTTATTACAAAACATAACATATTTACTAATGTTTAAGATATCGAATTAAAAGACATCCTTTGTCAGGTAACATCAGATTAAGCGCCAAATATGTCTCTTAATCCGGTATTCGGATCTTAACTCATGCATATCTTAAAAAATCATTAACGAATTAAGCGACATTTGATCGAATAACTTTTAAAATATAAATTATTTTTAAAAAATTTTAAACACATGTAAAAGTCTATTTACATTTGCATTAATATATTAAATATGAAACATGTCAGTACTATATTTTAGAAATAGTACCAAAAACAAATTTAAAATCTTTAAACCGATTTATCTCAAAACTACATTTTGGCGCTTAATCCGCTATTACATAACGCGGTCCATATAGTATATAGTGTAGGAAACAGAGGTTGAACTTCGCAAATAAGTCCGGTTTTATTTTTTTTTTCTAGTACATCAATGGGTGCTTTTAATGGGACTAACTTTTTCTTAAAAGATTTCGCTCCGGAACACCCATTTTCACCCCTTTAAAGGGGGTAGTTTGTGATTTTTGCGAAACGTAGCCCTTCCTGTACGTTATTGCAAAAAATTCCTTAATAGAAATATGAAGAGGACTATATTATTTCCTACAATTTATTCCGCGACAGCATATATCTATCACACACCGTGGAGCGGAGGTGGCGCTCCAAGCTTGATAAGTTTTTAAAAAAGATGTTTAAAAAAATATTTTTCCCTAACCGTAATGGGAATCAAGAAGTAACCCAGCGGCAATTAATCACAAATAAATGTCTGTATAGACATTTTTTTGTATAGGTATAGGTTTCATTTAAGGGCAATAATTGTCCATTTTTTAATTACAGGGTGTTACATTTTAAAAAGCCCCTTTTTATATATACCATCTGAACCGCTTTTGCTAGCGTAAAAAGACTTTCAGCGATTACTCATGTACAAGTATTATTTACAAATTTGTATAATTCACCTCCACGTTTTCCCCGAAACCACTCCAAAAAAAAGGAAAATTAATAAAGAAAATATGCAAAAATTGACTCTTGGCCACCACTGTGGCTTTAAGGTGCAAAGAAATAAAATATGTATAGGTCATAATATGCAGCAAACAATGTGTTCTTTTATTTGTCATAAGTTATTTTATTAATAAAATGAATAGGTGACGAAAAAAAAAACAAAACTGGAGCCCGTTAAAGCATTTCTGAGGTTTGCGTCGCCACTGTGCCGTAACGGTTGTTTATACGAAAAAAATGCATAGGACCTTATTTATAGAGCAAATAGTGGTCTTTAATTCTGTATAAGCGTTATTTCAAAAAAATATATACACCAAGAGAACAATTTCTTTTCTCCTAAAACACCGATTTCTTTGAGCAATATTTCTTAAAAGTTAACATATCCTATTAACTTAAACATACCGGTTAACATATAAAGAAACGAGTTTTTTAAACACAACTCAATAATTTCTTACAGATAATTTCTTCAATACTAAGAAATGCATTAATGGTTACATTTAATTTTCTTATCCTAAAGTTTTTATTTCTTAAATTGAAAACTACAAATATTTTGCAGTATAAGAAATATAATGTTAAGTTAATCCATATTTATATTTGTGAACAAGAAATTTTCTTGCAATCAAATAAATATTTTAAACCACAAGAAATAATTCTTCAGAAATACCCTCTGTAGTAACTGTGGCTATAAAATAAAAACTTTGTCATTAATGCCGAAATGTTACTTGCAAAGAGATTTTCTTCCACAAAAGAATTGCGCAGATTAACTATTTATGGTTTAGTCGTCAGTGTTTGTCAAGATGGCGTGATATGTTCATGTTCATATAGACGGATGTCGGATTTATTGGTGTACTTTAAAAATTAACGGATATTTTGAAGGTACGTACATATATAGGTATTAAATAAAAGTAAATTGAGTAATTTAAGATGTAATAATAATATTGTTGCGTATCCGAATGGTTAAAAAAGAAACATAATAATATCTTTATATGCTTTTTGGGTATAATGATGGACGACTCTGAAATAAAGGAGCTTATTATTCTAACTGGAAAATATGCCACAATTTAAAGCTGGGACAGAATGATATAATATATAGCTTCAGGACAATATTAAGAAAGGAGTTATTAACCAACTGCGGGGCCTTCCAGAAATGGTAGAACTTCATACATGTAAGTACCTTTTTAAAAATGTGTATACTTATGTATCAACTATAATAGGTTTCTTGAATGTATCGTCTTCTATAAAAATATACAATACAACGCTATATCAAACATGGCGGGTGCAACGCTGACGATTTTTTCTGTTAATTTATTTGAGATAAAGAAATCAGTTAGTCTAAAATAAATATATGTTTATGGTTAAGAAATGTTATTGCCGAAAACCGTGAATTAGTTAATATGTATTAAATGACTTAGATGTAAACTAATAATACTTTACCGTAATAAAATTTCTTAATGATTAGGTATGCTGTCTCTTAGATTATAAAAATTAAGAAAATTACATATTATTATGTCTGCTTCAATGTTTTACATTGGTTGTATTTTCCCTCTTGTTTTAGCTAAACAATGTTTATTGTGTGACTTAATATTATACAGATAAATAATTAATATTTAATTAACAAAAATAAATAAAAACAAAGATGTGTAGGTTAAATAATGCCATGTTTGAACTAAATATGATTGATTATTATTAGTATTAATAGTTCTTATGTGGGGCCGTGTATTTGTTTTCTTTTGTATTTCCTAAATTTGTCAAAATAAATATCTATATCTTTATAAAAAAAAATTATTAAAGTAAGTTTACTCTTTCTACATAACGATTTTGTTTTAGTGAATTGCTGATATACAAAGTGCTATTAACAAAAGAAGGAAAATTTGAGGAAGTTGGATTTGCCTCTCCATCCTTTTATTGTTGTGTAGAAGCCAGTGGTTTAAGAGTGGAGAAAATATTTGTATGTAATAATAACGTTTTATATCTTGTTTTATTAATAAATAATGATTTTACCTTAACATAATGATTTATTTCGCTGTATGTAATATGACTTTATTTTCAAGAAATATTAACTTAACTCTAAATATACGTTTATCTCTGCGAAATATATTTCTTAACATTAAATAAATAAATTATTAATAGTAAAATAATAATATTCCTTACTAAGAAATATTATTGCTCAGAAAGAATAGTTTTCTAATGTGTAGAAAATATATTTTTATGACTAATAAAATTAATTAACATCAAGTGTAATTTCTTTCTGAAAAATGGGTTTGAAGTTTGCCAGAAAGTGATAGTTCAATCATGTTTAAGATATATTTCTTTGGCTATAGTAGAATTTATTTGAAATATTTTAGAAAATTATATCTTACATACAAAGATATATTTCTTAGGCAATATGCCAAGTCGATCTTTCTTAAATATTAATAAAGTTTCTTTATGTCAATAATTTTTTTCTCTCGGTGTAGGTAATGAGAAAATCGTAAAAACGGGACGAGTTGAGTTCACTCCCAAAATATGAATATTGCATGACTACGTAAAAGCGTTGATTGAAATATTAATATGATACATCAATCAACGGTAAAAGGTAATGTTTGAATTCACTCCCAGGCGATTTTAAGCCGTCATTAATATAAGTAATTATTATACCTTAAAATCTGGACACTGTTGACAAATCATTCGTTTAAAAGTATATTTCATATTAGACGTTCTTGCACATCTACATCTAATTGGGATGATTTTTAAAAATGCAACTTGGTAATAATTCAAGAAAACAAAGTTTCATTGTTATGTTCTTGTTAATATTTGGTCACTAAGTTTCATTGAATACATACATTAGAGTAAATATGAAATTGCTATAACTGCCCGCTTACTGTTTTTACAATATATTTGACATATTTTTTATAAATTCAAAATTGGTAAGGCCGTTATCATTGTATAACTAGCCGTTATTTTGTAGTTATTTCAAATTATTATCTTTAAGTTTTCCTCAATAGTATCACTTTTCTATCGTACACTTTCACAACGGTGTCTATACTTTGAAGTTTGATATAAGTATCTAATTGAAAATCTTGAAGAACATAAATAAACTGGTTAAAATTTGGATGTGTTGTATAATGAAGCATTATAGCGAGAATGAAAAGACATGCATTTGTTGTCCTTTGTAAAGACGAAGAATTTTCAGCCCATATGTGAGGAGGAAATGTTGATGTTTCTTCAATATAGGTTTCAACGAAATAGTCACTAAACTTAACCACTCTTTCATCTTCTGGTTGAATTGCAACAAGATATATGGCAAAGCAATCCCCAACGTCCTCTGCTTTGAGAAATGGTAAACCAAATATATAAGTTATATATTTAGTTATATCTGTTTCTGCACCGTTTTTTAACTGATATTCGTGGGAAAGTTCCAACCGTTAAATTTATCTATACCAACTTTGACTCAAGTGAAACAGGCATCCCTTAAGTTTAGTGTCTGGAAAAACTTCTCGAATTGCTTTACGATAAAAATGTTATTTGGCAACAATGTTTAATTTTCAGAAAAATAATATCTTTAAATCATACTTTATTGTAAAATCGCTCGGGAGTGAATTCGAATAATGCCGGGAGTGAACTCGACTAAGAAAATAACTATCTGCTCAAGACGGGAGTGAACTCAATAGTGCCCGTAAAAACATGCTCGCCAAACTTATTTTCAGGGATAGGGGTAGTTTCCGCAGGGATGTTGTAATAACCATAATATATAATATGTACTTATAAAAAACGCTACTGATGGAGTAGGATTTTTCCCTACCCCCTTTAAAGGAATGAAAATGGGTGTTTCGGCGCAAATCTTTTAAAAAAAGTTAGTCTCATAATAAGCACCCCTTGACCCTTGATATACCAGAAAAAATAAATAAAACCCGACGTGTCGAGTTTGCGAAGTTTAACCTCTGTTTCCTACATTAATATACTAATCAAAGACAAAAAAATAAAATATATATAGTAAATAATCGAAAGTGATGATGACGAGGTCGTTGCTGTTGTGGCAACTCTTTTATTACTGTCCAAAAATCATAACCATAGTACATAATATTTGGTTGCAAACGAATTAAATAATCATCTTGCTAAATTTCAATCATTTTATAGAATGAGTATTCAAACATTTACATTGTTTTATTGTGGGTCATGGTTAAAAAAAATCGATATTTTCTTGTTATTGTCTATTCGAGTACCACTCCAGGTTATAATTGTACAACTTTTCGTTCTGCTCCACCACAGAAAACAATACAATATTAAATTCTAAGGCAAGCCGCACACCAACGAAACATGAAACGTAAAACACGTTTCATGAAAATAAAACACGGCTAAACAAATCTTGAAGTCCGCCTACCAATGAAACGACTGTGATTCATGCTCATAAAACATTTTTATTTTCGGAGAGTTTCATAAATGGCCGGACGTTTATTTATTTAGCAGTGTTTTATTTCCATGAAACGTGATTTACGTTTCATGTTTCTTTGATGTCGGCATTCATTTTCCGCACGTAGTTAATTATTCAAAACAATGAAACTGATATCGAAAAATAGAACACGTCCTATTTCATGAAACACGTTTCAAGAAGATAAAAATGTTTCATGGGCATGAATCACACTCGTTTCATAGATATGCGGACGTCTATTTGTTTAGCAGTGTTTCATTTCCATGAAATGTGTTTCACGGTTCACGATTCTTTGGTGTGTGCCTTCCGAAGATAAAAATGTTTCAACGCATATTATACCATTTTTATTCAGTTACAATGCGTAGCCATAACTGTCTTAAATTTTACTTAGTTCAGAGAGCGCAACCAGCACTATTATCGACGATTTCGCCACTTTTTAGTGGCTCCTCAGAGAATGCATGGGCCTCTGCCCTAAGTTTAAATTTTCTACTCTATTAGTCCCCGCATTGCAACTGACGTAACTAGACACATCTTATTATCTTTAAATTTAATCTACTAACTCATTTCAGTGGTACTATGCTAATATTTAACTAAACATTTTTAGGTACAAAACCAATAATGGATATTAACAGTGATCAACTGACTGTGGCAATACGCCGTAATGACTATACCGAAGTTGCAAATTTGTTAGACAAAGGCCTAGATGTAAATGGTGTAAATTCCGAGGGATATAGACCTTTGCACGAAGCTGTAAAAGGCGAATATTTAGATATAGTGGAATTGTTATTAAAAAGATCAGCCAACGTGAACTTGTTTACTACACGGTTCATGATTACGCCTCTACATCTAGCAGTCATATGGGGTCATCTTGAAGTGGTAAAATTATTGATCACATATGGTGCATCGTTAGAAACGAAATGCGATATTGGTTTACCACCAGAGATCAGGTCAGGAATAAGTTATACTTATTATGATCGTAGCTGCATCAGTGATATTCTCAAATGTGAGCGGTTTTACGTTGATGGTCAGGGTAACTTTACAACACCTCTAACATTAGCCGCGGATTGTGACAACATAGAAGTTGTGAAGTTATTAATCGAATACGGAGCTGATGTGAACAACACCAATAGTGATGGCTGTACTGTTTTACATACATTTTCCGGATATGGTGATGAAGAAATAGTTAGCCTCTTGCTTCAAAAAGAGTCAAACCTCGAGGCTAGAATTAATTTATGTGGTAGTACTCCCTTACATTTAGCCACGCGTAATATTGAAAATAATGTTATTGATCTTTTAGTGCATGCAGGAGCTGATGTAACGGCAAAAGACAAAAATGGCCAAACACCATTGGATATTGCTTGTGACATTATTATCAATATGGATGATTGTATATTTCCATTGGACAGTCCCTTTTCTTTTTATTACACAAAAATATTTGATTATAAAGCGGAACTTTTAATAAAATTTATGTTGTTGGTTAGTAAGGATATAGAAATGCCAAACATCGAATACACGGCACATGAATTCTGTCATGAACTTAAAAGAAAATATCAAGAAAATATCGAACAAATGGAAGCCTGTCTTATAGAAAATACCACAGTTTCTGTATATACCTTTCTGCAGGCATTATATTATAACAAAAAGAAACTACTAACGTTCCTATACAACCAACAACTACGTCAAGAAGTGAAACATATTGATAAATATATTAGTAAATATGAGAAGTATTCAAGCATTGCACCAATGGTCATGAAGAAAGTTCAAGAGAGTGTAACAAGATTGGATTTGTTGGAAGCGGCCGATATTGCAATGGAAATGATTGCCCCTAACCTAGTATTGGATTGTCGACGAATAATTTTAAATTATTTAAGTAATTATGATCTTTACAGTCTCACAGAATCTGTAAAATGTCTTTGATGTCTTGCTTTTCTTTTAGTTTGGTTTTCTTTTAAAAAATCATTAACATTTTGTATACACATTTTTTAAATATAAAGTTTTCTAAATTGAATCGGTTGTTTCAGAATCCCATGATGTCCAAAAAATCGATTTTCGTTTTTTTTTGTATTTTTACTACCCTTAGACACAGAGTCATATATTTCAAGAAAAACCCGATCCAATTTAACATTCTAAATGAACCTAAATAGTGGAGAAAATTTTTCTGTATCAATAGAAACACAGCAACCCCGAAATGTTTTTATGCTTTTCCACAACTTGTTTGCTTTTCCACAAGCTTTTTTGAACATGTCGGTTTATGAAATGACTGATTCAATTGATGGTGTGAGGCTTACCTTACTGACCCCAAACTAAATAAAAATACAGATACGGAAAAAATTTATGGTAGGTATTGCAACATTAGCGAGATATATATAGCTGAAAGAATATTATATCTTATAGAATAGGTATAGCTTAAAGACGAAATACAGGAACCGCTTGGCAAAAGACACTTAGGGGAGAGTTGGATAAAACGGGATAGTCGGATAAAACGGGATACCTAGCCTAGAGACCCAACTAGTGGTGCTATCAATCGAACAACGACAAAAACTTGTTATCAGTCGTCATTTTAACATTCTCAGTTCGTTTTACCTCGATGCCACTATTTGATGAAAAGTTGTTGTGTTTAGAATTGTTTGACTCTATTTTTTTGATACTTTGTACTTTTAAGTGCGTTGTTTTCTACATTATACTGCCTACATATATAAAAATATAATTCCGGTGACTATTACATTTAATTAAGCAGTCATTAACGAATGTTCTCATGTGTAGTCTACCTAATTTTACCTTCACATTTAGGCAGCAGCCATTTTTGTTTTGAAAAATGTCTGAGTTTGACAAAACGGGACACTATAAATTGGATAAAATGGGATACAGTTTCATATGTCCCGTTTTATCTACCTATTTATTTGTTGGCCTATTAATTTTTTAAATAGAGATATGAAGCGTTTTCTCATACCGCAGAGAAGAACAACATATTTTTATGTGACTTTTGTTCTGATATACGTACCTAGTCCTAAATAATAATCTTATAAAAGGCCTTATTTCCCATTTTGCCATAAAACATAAAAAAACCGCCTATTTTTAAGTTTCTGACTACTGAAGATATTATTCTTTCAAGAGTAAATTTTACTATACAGTTTAATGTCTACTTAATTTGGGCATAAATTAAGTTTTAGATAATTTTATACAAAAAATTAAATATTATAAACCTATCCCGTTTTATCCAACTGTGGTTGGGTAAAACGGGATGTGTAGGACTTTAATAAATATTTTTTTTACTATTTTCCAGTTATTAAAAATAGCTAAAGATATATGTGTTTTGTGTGCTGCAATAAATGTTATACCTATAAAAAATAATATTATGATAATTTCTAACATATTTTCCGTAGTAAAAGTAAACAAGAATGGTATCCCGTTTTGTCCAACTCTCCCCTATATGTGTCCATCCCAATCAGTTTATCTTCAAAATAGTTGTGTAAATTTTACACCTTCAGAAATAATGGTTACAACTGTTATACAATCAAGAAGCTGATGATGACACTAAGTTGAGTTCACATTAACTGAATAGCAAATATTTTTTTACTTAAGTTTTTTTCTTTTAAATAATTAGTTTGTTTATTTGCCGTTGTTTCTTTCTTTTGGAAAAAATTAAATACATTACTTTTTCTACTGCGTTATAAATATAATTGTTACTTTCTTGTTCAATAGAATATAATACCTACATTTATATCTACATTTATACCTACATTTAATACCTACATTTATATCTAATACCTACGTTTATCTAATTTTAAATATATTACGTTAAGTCAACCTCCTTTCATTGTATATTCGTTTTATATCAATAAAGTATTTTGTATACCTATGTGTGTTTTATCTTATCAAATCTGCTACTCGCCAGCCACCGACAAAACTATATTGCTATTCTCAGATCTGTCGAATAGTTACCACATTAAAAATATTAAAAAAAATACTCCATTCTATTTACAAACGATTGTTTTTTAGCCATTTATAAACACACGAGGAAGCATGTCTAAAGTCAAAGGCACACAGTCAAATATTTGAGCAAATTAGTTTGATCCATACAATATCGTCAACTTAGTACTATAACTTGAAATGTTCAAAATTGGAGTTTTTGAGGTAACTAGTTCACAAGATGTATTTTATGTGCCTCCATGTTGTACAAAGACTTGATAATTCGCTCCAAACAGGTTAAACCTTTGTGAAAGGAGTTTTTTTGTTTATATTAGATGGTGAATAATTTGTTTTTAGGACATAGGGCTTTTCATTCACAGTCATTTGTTTTGAGCTTCTGTCATATGTTGTATAATCCGTGTGTATTAATATTATACACAGATTATACAACATATGACAGAAGCTCGAAACAAATGACAATCAATGAAAAGCCCTATATCGTCGCCTTAGTACTATAACTTGTTAACTCTGATGTCCAGTTGCACCAACAAATGATTTTTTTATTTAGATAACCCGTTTATTTTAAAATTTAATAATTCTCAAAAAGCTGTCAATTAAAAACAGAAATTTTAAGGATTCTCCCGAAAAACTTTAAATTTTTTGCCATCAAATATAATAACAGTACGCTTTTCTTTTCGTTCGAAAAAGGTTAAAATTTAATATTTTTTGGGTGAATCCTTAAAATTTCTGTTTATAATTTGACAGTTTTTTGACAATTATATTTTAAAATAAACGGGCAATCCAAATCAATCGTTTATTTAGTTGATAAAACTCAAATGCTCCTAATATTCAGTGCTAAAACTTGACAAGATGAGTTATCAAGTTATTGTTTAATCGTGAACGCCACATATGTACACTGAATGCTACAACGAGCTAACTCAAGTTATCTAGTTTTAGAATGTGTTTTTTCTGAAACCATTGAGCCTACCACGTAATTGCTATCTGTTGATTCATGTTAATGAAAAAATTCAAGAATTGTTAGCATGGCTCCATGCTAACAATTCTTGTTAGATCTGTCAATCTCCATGGCAGAGGGCTAATTGTCACCAAAATAATGCTTAAAATATTAGTTTTGTTAAAAAGTTGACTTAGATGCAACTTTGCATGACATGTGACATTACCAAATGTTAACATTATGGTAGTGCTAAAAGTTGATAACTTTACTTTTTCATGTTATTTTCCATACTGGAAAACGAATTTGCATCGTATTCCTAAATAGATCAGTAGCCAAAAAGTTAAGAAAGAGTATTTTAGAGTTCCAGAGTGAATTCCGTATTTACCGACATCATGGTAGCAGCACAAATATCTTTAAAATCTTTAAACCCGTTTATCCCAGAACTACTAATTTCGAGTTATCAAGTTATAGTATTAAGGTGACGATATAAAAGATTTTAAGATGAAGAATGAAGGGAGACATGTGATCTGCTGAGAAGAATAAGTTTAGGTTGGGCTGCTGCATTCAGAAAATGAGAGACATGTTTAACAAATGTCCCAATCCGTTTAAACAATGTGTTCTACAGGTTGTCACAACAGCGGATAAATTGAGAAGGACACAATGTAAAATGAAGAGATCTAGATTAGAATAAGCTTAAGAAATATACTAAGAACCAAGGAAGTTTGTAGACGATTAGGTGTCAAAGACATTATTGAACATATTAACGGGCAGAAATGGAGATGAAAGGGGCATGTTGCGAGAATGGTAGGGGGACAAAAAAATGCTTGAATGGAGACCATGGACAGACAAGCAAAACCAGAAAGAACCTCAACGTAATGGACCACCGACCTCAGAAGAATAATTGTGACCACTTGGATAGCAGAGGTGCAGAACAAAACAAGATGGAAATATCTGGAGGAGGCCTATGTTTAACAATGGACAAATCAGGGCTGATTCATGATGATGATGAATATTCCAGGTACAAAATAATTTTTCTATGTTGATTTTGAAAGTCTGTTTAAATTTATACTATTAAAATATCTGTATAAAAGAGGGCTTACCGCTTTGGTTTCATATAGAGCCATTCTCTGAATGGAATTTATAATGGGATAAAATACTGTTCGGCTGTTATCCATGTTGGGGGCCTTATTTAATAATACTACCAAAATTTCTTTGTTAATATAATCAATTCTGCATTTTGGATTTTATTTTGAATCCTGGACACAACTTATTGCATAAAAAAGGAGCATACCTCAAAATGTATTAACAAATAAAATATTTCCTATATTAAATATAATATATGTAATATGTTTATGTAAATTTTGACAAATAGTTAACCTCGAATACAAAGCTTTTATTTAGCTGTCACAATTGACAGTCATTTTTTTTCATACTTGTAGTGTGCTTGTATAACATAGCTTATATTATTAATGAAAGAAAATACCATTTTATAAATGCAATAGACACAATTGATTTGGTTTTATTCCAAATTGAAAATAAAATTTGACAACTGTCAGATTTAACTAAAATGTCACGTTAGAATAAATGTCATAAATGTGTATTATCACGGACTTACCTTTTTTTCTATAATTTGTGACGCACTGAAAAATGTTCATGAAAAGAATAGTAACTTGTTCATAGGAACAAGGTATGGTTTGTGGGAACAAGTAACGTCTTTAGCAGTAGGGATACCGGAGATATTTTGAATTAAATATGACTTTTATATTAAATTAATTATCACTCAAAAGAAAAAGAGGCCTACATTAATAATTTTGAACTGTATTTGAATTTCGCGCCAGTTTTGGTATAAACAAACAGTTGGTTTTGGTTCCGTAGTAGATCGCCGATCGGTACTTGTTGACTAACTTTTTACTTTTTTACTATTATTATTATTAAGTTTGTTTTTGTTGTTCTTGTTATCTTTTCTTATGGTTTTTTTGGAGCTCCCACTCTTTTTAATGCTTTTTTATTTATTGTCTTCAAGGTACGTTATATAGATTTATTTTTATGTCATAGGCTGTTTCCGTTTTGAATCTTTGATTTGTAGGCTAGTTAATTCATAACCTCGAATACTTTTTCACTCAAAAGTTAAAAAAAAGCCCGAAAATCTAATAGAGCCGGGATAGGTGAAATTTGCTAATCATTTTAGGGACGGACGTTAAAAGTATGACTTAAAAGTATATGAGCACTATGCATGCCGTCACTTTTTAGTGGCACGTGCCCATAGATATAATAAGTTATTATTAATAACACGTAGATTGGGCCAGGCACATAGGCCGCTCTGTGCATCGAAGCATGATACTATAAATAACATATGTTATGTTAACATAACATGTTATTTATAGTATCATGCATCGAAGTGTAACACCGACATAGGATTGAGAGGTCTAGCCATCTTTGTCTGTCACATGCGCGTAATCGCTTGGTTAAAAGAGATAGATAGACCACCGATCGACTTTTTCCATGCTATTTTCGCGTTACTCTTTTTTGGTGAGTATGCCTTGTCTACGCTTATATGTCAATGCACATGCCTCGGACAGTCACGACAGTGGCGCATCAAACTTTCCACTTATGGACGGGATAAATAAATAATTAATAGGTACCCTCCCTCAATTCATTTTTTTTTCAATTTTGAAGTTCTATGTGATTAAAAAATTAGACTTAATTTTATATATATATATATATATATATATATATATATATATATATATATATATATATATATATATATATATATTACGCCCAATTTAACCCACCACCCCCTTCCCCACCATTAAAAACTTCATTTTTCGTTTTTTTTAAGCGGGATGCAATCAACATTCAAATTTCAAAAAATTCACACGCATATTTAAGGCTTTTGCAAAACATGTCTATGTTTATAGACCCGTAAGTTGGGTCTACATAATCTCAAAAAAAATTTTTTTGAAAAACATATAATTTTTTGTTGGAGATAGCTGCAGGTCTAATTTTTTTTATTTTGTATATTTTATCAAAAACTAGGTATATTTATAATGTTTTTCATATTTTTCTGTAAGGTTCGCCACCCTATTTTATAGACTTCAAAATAGATCAAATCAATGTTTTTTAGCGGTTATACGTAAATTGAAGTAACTGTATCCTTTTTAGAACATTCAAAAATGGAAGAAACACGTTCAATCCCCCTAAAAAATAGTTTTCCGAATTTTTGAAAGTGGCAAACTTTACGGAAAAATTTGAAAAAAAATTAGAAATATAGTGTTTGATGAAATACACAAAATTAAAAAGTAGACCTGCAAGCATCTCCAGAAAAAAGATAAGTATTTAAAGGTACGATTTTTCCAAAAAACAAAAAAAATTGCGGTTATGTAGGTACGCTCAACTTACGGAGCTATAAAAAATATACATGTTTTGTAAAAGCCTCAACTATGCGTGTGAATTTTTTGAGATTTTAAAATTGATTACATCCCACCTAAAAAAAAACGAAAAATGTAGTTTTTGACGATGTGGGAGGGGATGGTGGGTTAAAATTAAGCTGAGTCTTATTTTTAATCACATAGAACTAAAAAAATTATTTCTGGGTGTGAGGAAGGTACCCATTAATGTAGGTACTTATTTATCCAGTTCATAAGTGGAAAGTTCAGTGGCACATGCCAACTTAAACGTAAACTTAAAAAGAAAAACAACAGGAAACCTTTTTTTAAACACTTTAAAAAAGTTGTAATGAGTTTTTCCTAAAAAGTGCTTCATTTTTTGGTTATTTCACGTTGAAATATTCGATTTGGAATTTGACAAATATGAACTTATTTTTCATTAGCTACAACTCTACTTCTACTGCGTCTCTAACAACACAAAACATTCCAGGAATGTACTATTAATGTTTGAATGTCCTGGACATTCAAGGAACATTCGGTGAATATCTGATTACATTATTGGTGGAATGTTACCACAAGACATTCTACGAACATACTACCAATGTCCTATATTTTAAGAGAGGCCATTTACTATTCAATTTGCGTTCATTTTCAAATTTGCCGCGCGTGTATCTATATTAGGGTTGTGTGGTCTCGTGGTCATCACATATCATGATAACCTAAAAATTTCTGATTGGAAAATGCATAGATAATGAATAAAGAATATTGGGAAAATGAAAATTAGTGGCTTTTTTTGCTCATAGCCATAGCCACCTTTACTTTACAAGCCATGAAGTTGAAACTTGGCAACATCTAAGCGTAGACCGGTTAATTCTGACAGTTCTCATTTATTTTTAAATGTTTTTAAATAATATTCACTGTATTTACAGAAAAACTCAAACATTTTACAATATTTCGTGCTCCAAATTATAAAGAATATTAAAAGGTATGTATTAAGATGATTTTAGTTCAATATAATATATTTTTATATACTATATTTTATAGTATAATATATTTTTATATAAACTTACGTGCATATAGAAATGCGTCCACTTAAAATTTTTGTCATTTTTGATGTCTTATATTTACTAAACCTGTTGGCCGATTCAAGTGATTTTTTTAATATGTTATAGCCTGATTCTTTAACAAAATATGCTGTAATAATATTGTTGCTAAGCAGTTAATTCTAAACCCCAACACTTCACATCAAACCATGTGAGAAATTGTTGTTATAGTTATTTCTAGCGATATTTGTATATAATTTAAAATAAGATATTATTTATTTAAAATAAAGTACTTTACACATATTCTTGTTATTGATTATTTTTTGTATAATAATAATAATATATTAAAACCCAACTATAGACTCTGGTTTTCTTAATAACATTCTGTTTTTTTTTTATTATTTCGTTTATGTTGGATAATAAAAAAAATTAGCTACTTTAACAACTAGATTTTTGTTCTTTATCAATTCAGGGTGTTTCTAAATAAGTGCGAAAAACTTTAAAGGGAAAGGAACAAAATGCAAAATTTTGACGCCTGTCAAAATTTTCGGTGTATTTTAAATGCAATCATTTTTTTCGAATCCTGAGAAAACTAATAAGTATTTTTGAAAAATTTAAACGCTGAATGAAATATTACTTTATTACCGAGGGCCGAAAGTCCCTTAGAATGAATGAAAAGTTGTTTTTGAATGACATATTTGAAACTAAAAATCACACTAAATTTTCTTAATTTTTCGCCCCTGTAACTTATTATAATAAACATAGAAGTTTTCAGGGACTTTCGGCCCTCGGTCCTAACGTAATCTTTCATTCTGCGTTTAAATTTTTGAAAAATACTCATTAGTTTTCTTAGGATTCGAAAGAAATTAATCCCATGTATATTCTTGTTATTGGTTTTTTTTTGTATAATAAACGTTACTTACAAGGAAGTACTTTTAATTTTATTTTGTACAAACTTCTAATTAATAATATTTTCTTGTTCGACTCAAAAAATACTATAAATTTTACCAGAATTTCTACTTTAAAATTGTGTTTTCATAAGCGGTAGTCCGAAAGTCGGACTACGCACGTCATCAATTGCGATGTTGCCTTTTTCTCTTCATGGCTTGTTAAGTAAAGGTGGCTATGTCATAGCACATACCCCCTAGTAGTGCAAGTACCGTGTTAACATCTGAGGAGAGAGTTTCGGCGCCATCTGTCGGTTGTGCCCAGCAGCCGGCGGGAAATTCAAAAAATTTCTTTTTAACTGCCTTGTCCGTTGCGAACGTTGGCATAAAATCGCGACTCGGTTGCAGGTTAATGTTATCAATTTTAAATCTGGATTAAATTGAAAAGACTTTTAAAAAGTATTTGAAAATTTTGAAAGGCGAAGGCGTAAGCACGCTGGGGATATTAGTAGGCTTGTCACCACTTTTTAAAATGGTTACAATTGTACAAATGTAGTCATTTTCTTTAATTTTCATTGAGTAACGCTTTTTAAATGGATTAATGACAGAACCCTCTTTCTACGATTCTGTTGTTAACATTTTTCCAGATAAAATAAACAAAAACTTATATTTGCGAGGTTCTTTTAAACAAGATTTTTTACATCTGGGTTTGGTACCACTTTAGAAAAAGTCACGCGTCGCCACTGTGCAATAGTATAATTATATACCTACGTTTAATTTTGGTGTAAGATAATTGTTGTATTTACATAAAAATTTGGTTGACTGAGATTTTATCTGCTTCATTTGATATATTGAAAAGTCGATGTAATTATAACAAATAGTCCAAAAATTACAATCACTTCTGCGACTTTCTATTAGAGTTTGCTTATGGAGATAATAATATGTATGTCTATAAAATTTGTAGACACATTATTATAAAGTAAAAATGTACCTATACCATTTTTATTCAGTTACAATGCGTAGCCATAACTGTCTTAATTTTTACTTAGTTCAGAGAGCGCAACCAGGACTCTTATCGATGATTTCGCCACTTTTTAGTGGCTCCTCAGAAAATGCATAGGTTGCTACTTCTGCCCTAAGTTTAAATTTTCGACTCTATTAGTCCCCGCAATCGTCACTGACGTGATTAGACACATATTATTATTTTTAGATTTAATCTACTAACTCATTTCAGTGGTACTACGCTAATATTTAACTAAACATTTTTAGGTAGAAACCAATAATGGATATTAACAGTGATCAACTGACTGTGGCAATACGCTGTAATAACTATACCGAAGTTGCAAGTTTATTAGACAAAGGCCTAGACGTCAACGGTGTAGATTCCGAGGGATATAGACCTTTGCATGAAGCTGTTAAACGCGGATATTTAGATATAGTGGAATTGTTATTGAAAAGATCAGCCAACGTAAACTTGTCTACTTCACGGTTTCTAACTACGCCCCTACATCTAGCAGCTATATTTGGTCATCTGGAAGTGGTAAAATTATTGATCACATATGGTGCATCGTTAGAAACGAAATGTGATATTGGTTTACCAGCAGACTATAGGTCAGAATTAAGTTATGTTGATCGTGACCACGCAAGTTATATTATACAAAATGCATGGGACTTCGATATTCAGGGTAACTTTACAACACCTCTAACATTAGCCGCGGATTGTGGCAACACAGAAGTTGTCAAGTTATTAATAGAACGCGGAGCTGACGTGAATAAAAGTAATGATGATGGCTGTAATGTTTTACATATAGCTTCCGGATATGGTGATGTAGAAATAGTTAGCCTCTTGCTTCAAAAAGAGTCAAACCTCGAGGCTAGAATTAATTTATGTGGTAGTACTCCTTTACATTTAGCCTTGGATACTAATAAACGTATAGTTATTGATCTTTTATTGCATGCAGGAGCTGATGTAATGGCAAAAGACAGAAGTGGCCGAAGACCACTGGATATTGTCTGTGACATTATTAACAGTTTGGAGAGAGAAACTTACCTCAGAGATAATTTTTACGACGACGAATTATACTACTCAGCAATATATGACATGCACAGCTGTAAGTATAAAGCGAAACGTTTAATACAATTTATGTTGTTAGTTAGTAAGGATATAGAAATAAAAAAACACGAAGACTGGGCAGGTGATTTCGGATTCGAGCGCGAATCGACATATTATACATTCTGTCATAAACATAAAAGAAAATATCAAAAAAATATCAAACAAATGGAAGCCTGTCTGATAAAAAATACCACAGTTTCGGTATATACCTTTCTGCAGGCCTTATATTATAACAAAAAGAACCTCTTAACGTTCCTATATAACCAACAACTACGTCAAGAAGTTAAAAATATTGATAAATATATTAGTAAATATAAGGAGTATTCAAGCATTGCACCAATGGTCATGAAGAAAGTACAAGAGAGTGTAAGAAGATTGGATTTGCTGGAAGCGGCCTCTACTGCAATGGAAATAATTGCCCCTAACCTAGTATTGGATTGTCGACGAATAATTTTAAATTATTTAAGTAATGGCGATCTTCACAGTCTCACAGAATCTGTAAGTTTTCCAAATTATTGATGTGACGGTTTCTCGTGATTTTTGTTGTATGTATGTTTAATTTCTGTTCGCGGTCTTATGTAAGATTCCTATAATTTCTTATAATTCCTATATTTTGAAATACCTCAGAAAATATTTTGTTAAAATATAGTTATATAAGTATTATGTTAGGTTAACTTCCACTCTTTCAGTAGGTTTGTTCCAACACAACGAAAACCGTTATGAAACGATCACTAAACTGCGAGCAGATAGCAAAATAATACGTTCCATGGATTATTTTGTTTACTGCGCAGTTTCGTAATCGTTTCCATGACGGTTTTTCGTTGTGTTGGAAACCTAGAGTGTATTCTTTTTATATCAATAAAATATTTTGTATACATACTGTAACTGTATATTTTTTTTCAAACCAAAAACAAGAAAATGCGAATATATAATACAGAATACCGTATGATAAGCCTGATGAGTCATCTAAAATATTGTTCCTAATGATAATCCATAAAGGAATTTACAAGCTGTGTGAAATGATACAAGGCAGGTGGGTGGCAGTTTTAACATTCCTCAAATAAATATTTTATTTGTTTTCTGGCAGCAGGAAATTACATTTTCTTCTTCTTCTTTCTCGAAACTCCTTGTGCCCCTCAGGGGCGTCGGATGTTTTATTCATCTTCTATCCATCTCTTCCATTTCTTGCGGTCCTTTGCTAACTCTTTCATTTGTTGATCTTTTTCCTGTCCAATTTCTATAATCTGATCGATCCATCTCTTCCTTGGCCTCTCTTTCCTTCTTTTACCATATCTTTTCGATTCCATCACCTGCTTTGGTAGTCTTCCCTGGTCCATTCTGTTAATGTGTCCATACCATTTTAATTTTTTTTTTGTATCTTGCTTATTATCGATTCCTGTTTCAGTCTTTGTCTATCTTCATTTCTTATTCTGTCCAATTTCGTTTTTCCTGCTATTTTTCTTAGCTTTGCATTGTTTACCCATGTCTCACTTGCATATATTAAAGTTGGCACAGAGATTGCGTTGTATACCTTCAGTTTTATTTCCATATCTATTTCTTCCTTTCCAAATATTGTTTTACTTAGTGCATAGTAGATCTGTATGAGATTTCTTGATATATCTTTCCATCCTCTGATATTATTACTCCAAGGTATTCAAACGTCGAGACTGTTTCTATTATTTCGTTTTTGCACCTAAATATCGTTTGGTTTATTTCTTCCCATTTCTTTTGGGTTACTATCATGGTCTTCGTTTTCTTTACATTTACCTCCATTTTCAAATTTTGTATTTCCTCCACCCATATATTGATTAATTTTTGCATTTTCTCTTTATTGTCTGCTATTATTACTAAGTCATCTGCATATAGTAATCCCTCCATTCTCACTGGTACTAAATTCCTGTACCCTATTATTGACTGTAATTGCCTTGACCTTCTTTTAGCGCTCTTCATTACTCTATCCATTACTAATATAAACAAAACTGGGCTGAGACTGTCCCCTTGTTTTATTCCTCTCCTTAGGTTTATTATTGGCGATGTTTCCGTTTATTTGTACATTAGCAAGTACGTTTCTATATGTACTTTTTACCACGCTTACTATCTTTCGCGGGATTTGCAGATCTTCCATTACTGACCATATTACTTCTCTATTTATAGAATCAAAAGCAGCTTTAATATGTATAAACGTAATATATAAGTCTTCTCCTCTTTACTTCCTAAAAGCCGCTTGTTATTCTTCTAGTTTTCCTTCCAGTTCTTTCCTGAGCTTCCTTTCTATTATCCCGGTGCAGACTTTATATGCCACTGATGATAAGCATATAGCCCTATAGTTATCACATTCCGCTTCATCTCCTTTCTGGTGTATTGGTATCAATAAATTTTCTCCCCAGTCTTCCGGTATCTTTTATGTTCTCTATGCTTCCCTCATTATTTCCAGTAGCCAAAGCTTGCCTCATTCTCCCACGTACTTCATCGTCTCCGGATCTATGTCATCGGCACCTCCCGCTTTTCCAATCTTTATTCTTGCCAATCCTTCAATATCTTTGATATGGATTTCGTCTACTCGATTGTCTATCCACTTCTCTTGCCTGCTGTCCTCTCTCTTCATTTTGTTGGTTACTTGCCTCGAATTTTTCTTTATAGTGCTTATTCCATATGGTTCGTATGTCTTGTATGTTTGTTTTCAATTCATTTCGCTCATTTCTAATTCCTATTATTTGTTTCCTTTTTGTTCCTGGCATGTTTCTTATTTTATTCCAAAGCTGTTTATTGTTATTCCCAAAACTTTCGTTCAATTCTTCACCGAATTCCTTCCAGCTCTTCTTCTTCGCATCTTTTACTAGTTCTTTCACTATATTTCTCTGTCTTCTGTATTCGTCTCTGTCTTGCTCTTCATTTGTGTTTATGTATCGCTTCCACATTTCTTTCTTCTTTTTTACAGCTTGCTTTATTTCCTTATTCCACCATCCAGTTCTTTTATTATTAAATATATTTTGAATTAAATAAATTACGCACATTCTGCTTTTTGTTTCCATTAATTAATTTAAACCTTCTATTCAACATTGCCCTAGAGAAAGCTATTAGAGGATCTGGCATAACAACAAGAGGGACCATTATTAATAATAGGAGTATAGAAATACTAGCGTATCCAGATGACATCGATATAATCGTAAGAAGAACGGCGCACCTGGTTCAATCGTTCACGGCATTGGAAGCAGCAGCAAAAATAATGGGGCTACAAGTTAATATTAATAAAACTAAGTATAGTCCTGTCGCCAGGGGGGGTACAACGGCCTCGTTAATTCAGATGGACTTACCCAAATTTTTTTTATGTATTTTGACCCGTAGAACACGAATTTTTTGGGTAACAGTTGATCCGGATGTCGATAAGATTGTTATAGACCAAGAACTTGAGGAATCAAAGAACAGCGATTTTTGGCAAAACAAAACAATATTTTGTATTTTTTGGGTCATTTTAAGCAAAAAATATTTCTACAAGTTTTTTAGTAGGATGCACAGTTTTCGAGATAAACGCGGTTGAACTTTCAAAAAATCGAAAAACTGCAATTTTTAAACCCGAATAACTTTTGATTAAAAAATAAAACAGCAATTCTGCTTAGCGCCTTTGAAAGTTCAAGTCAAATTATTTCGGTTTTGATTATTTGCATTGCTAAAAATTTATTGTGTTATTGCTAAACAAAGCTACAAACAACTAGTGCGTGAGTGATGTTTCTATGATTTCTCATTTAAAATCGAACGAGTAGGTAGAATAGGTACTAGTGCAATCAAGACTATTTCTACGTTACATGCGTTAAAACGCATGTAAAAGCACGGGAAACCCTACGTGTTTATAGCTTTGTTAAACAATAAAAAAATAAATTTTTACCAATGCAAATAATCAAAACCGATATAATTTGACTTAAACTTTCAAATGCGGTAAGCAGACTTGCTATTTTATTTTTTAATCAAAAGTTATTCGGGTTCAAAAATTGCAATTTTTCGATTTTTTTAAAGTTCAACCGCGTTTATCTCGAAAACTGTGCATCCTACGAAAAAACTTGTAGAAATATTTTTTACTTAAAATGGCCCAAAAAATACAAAATATTGTTTTGTTTTGCCAAAAATCGCTGTTATTTGATTCCTCAAGTTCTTGGTCTATAACAATCTTATCGACATCCGGATCAACTGTTACCCAAAAAATTCGTGTTCTACGGGTCAAAATACATAAAAAAAACTTGAGTAAGTCCATCTGAATTAACGAGGCCGTTGTACCCCCCCTGGCGACAGGACTAGTATATGAAGGTCTCAAATAAAAATCAAGTAACAGAACCTGAAGATCTAACGGTTAGAACATATACGTTTGAACAGTGCCGGTGCTAGGGTATAAGGCGCCTGCCTGCAACACTAGCATAGGCGCCCTTCGGTTTTTTGAATTGATATTTTGTATAGCACCAGCAGAACAAAAAGCTCAGTTTGGCGCCCCCTGAACAGGGGCGCCCTGTATTAAATAGTGTGTTGTTACTGCCTTCTGGTCCCAATTAATTAAAACTCAGGTTTTCCGATAACATTATATTTAATTCGAAGCCGATGGTTCACTACATAAGTTGTTTACAATATTAACTTGACCTATCCTATACGTGAATACCTTCCAACTACATCGATAATCATAATACCCTTTCTCGACCGAGTTAATGTTTATATACACATTTAAATAATAACAAAACATGACAATTCAATGTTACTTGCGGTTATTGATACAAGAACAGATACTACATGTATTAATGACTTTGAATGAGTTTTAAACATCTTTTGTACAGGGTGATATTATAATACCATACCTCCCCGTTTTGTTAAAATTACATATTTTTAAAATGTGATGCTCCTCTTTCCCTTTTACAAAAATGTTTATGGTTACCTAATACTATTTTCAAAAATTAAATTTCCTAACTAACTGTAACATGGTACGTTTCAGATCAATCAATTTTCCCTAAACATGTATATTCTTTTTCCTATTTTACACAAAAGTTCATATTTTCCCTATACTAAACTGGTATTTTATAACCTATTACTAGTTCACGTACTTTCACGTCGTGTCTTTTCGTCCTTTTTTTTTCGTTCACTAATTCACTTCATCAAAACAGTGTCCACAGTGAATGAAATTGATCCTTACTTTTAAATAGTCTTTTAGTGCCTATAAGCCGTAACTAATCTAATTGTAATAAAATCTCGAATTTAATACTTCCTAAGCTAAGCTAAATATTACATAAACCTCTATTAAATGGTATATAAAAAAAAGAATTTAACGTTACTTTACTATTTCATCTTATTATTTCAGTCTTATTTTGATTTATTTATATACGCCTTACTAACTTTAAAATATTGTACCTATAATAAAAATGTAATCTCTCTAAAAAAACTTCTAATGTGTCTCTAAAAAACTTCTAATAACTCTCTTGTACCTATAATAAAGATTTAATCTCTCTAAGAACTTCACTTTTTGTGTCCCTTTGCTTACTATCTACTAACACTTATTGTAAGATATTGTCTATCCTTAATTCAAACACTTCCATTTTACGCGAAAATTTAACCTGAATTCATTATCTACCTTTAAAAATAAGTTATTTATAATTTACGTTACTTTAGAGAAAACAAAAATTTACAACTTTAATTCTTAGACATAATTCAATGATTAGCTACTTATTTGCTTAGTATCTTCTTAATTTTGCTTCTTTTCTTGCAATTTTTATGTGTCTTCTTTCATTTTTCCCACATATTTTAATAAAAAAATTATCTTTTTTTCTCTTCTTCTTGTCTGGTACTACAACTATATTTCTTCATTTTCTCCACATAATAACACTTCTACAGTGTACATAATTCATCTTCATATACATATTTCATATAACAATCATATATCATTTATCTCATATATCATTTCATATAACATCCTAATCATCACTTCATATACTAGCTCCGATACCTTCGTTTTACCTTAATAAAAGAGGTTTCACTGGGATGTCTTAGTTCTCCGCCAATATTAACCCGAATTTTCGCCCTGATCTGTACGCACCATTAAGGTGGTATAGTTAACTCAAAACACGAAATAGGTATTTTATGCGGTTCAAATTCTTCTAAAAATATCACAACCTCAATCCCTTGCTTTGAGGCCGTTGTTTATTCACGAATAATCATGAATAAAATAGGTACCCTTCAAAACACAGAGTGGGTCTCTAATAAGCGTTCAAGCTTCTATAAATCATTAGTACCTTCCTAATTTGACAAGAGCAGTGGGTTTCTTATTGTCTCTAGTTGCCTCATAATATTTAGCTTATAATATTGTTAGTTCTTCTTCCTATCTATATAGTTCTTCTCCAAATTCCTTGTCTCGACGCATCAGGTCGGTTCGTTAAAAATGTATATCTTGCTTATAGCAATGTTTATCGTATATCATCACTAATCATTATTAAAAAAATATCATTTATCACTCAAAAAATATTAATTCAGGTTCATATCATACAAAATTTAACACAAAATCGATTAAAATGTATCTATAGAATCAATAAATATCAATAATAAAAACAACTGGCTAATAAAAATTCAATAGTGGTATACATATTCGAAAAAAATTCAATAAAAATTCAAAAATAGCATGTGCAAAAGTTAGATAAAAATATTCAAAATCAGTTCATATCTCAGGATACGATAGAAATTTTTGAAAAAAAAATTCGAGATTCCATAAAATGTTCAAAAATAACCGGACTAAAAATCGAGATCGGATAGAGATTTTTCAAATAAATTCAATAAAAATTCAATAATAACATATATAATAAACTTTGATAAAAATATTCAATTCAAAAAATCACTTCATGTTTCAAAATTCATAGATAAAAAAAATCGATATTTCATAAATTATTCAAAAATCAGCAAAGATAAATATTCAATGTTCAATAATAATATAAAACGAGGGAAGAATTTTCCATAAAGATAGACGAAATTTCTTACTTACATTTTAACACTTGTGTCTTTTTTTTCTGGGTTTCCTGTCCATTTTCGTCCTGGTCCATCTTCGCCGTCTCCGTTTCCAATTTGTTGCCGCCATCTCTGCTCCTTTCAGAAGACCTCCTCTAATCCTGGCAGGATCGCCATGTATTAAATAGTGTGTTGTTACTGCCTTCTGGTCCCAATTAATTAAAACTCAGGTTTTCCGATAACATTATATTTAATTCGAAGCCGATGGTTCACTACATAAGTTGTTTACAATATTAACTTGACCTATCCTATACGTGAATACCTTTCAACTACATCGATAATCATAATACCCTTTCTCGACCGAGTTAATGTTTATATACACATTTAAATAATAACAAAACATGACAATTCAATGTTACTTGCGGTTATTGATACAAGAACAGATACTACATGGATTAATGACTTTGAATGAGTTTTAAACATCTTTTGTACAGGGTGATATTATAATACCATAGCCCGCCTGCAGTGCATCCCTTGCAGGCCCGTTATCGCCGGCCCTGCGTTTGAAGGAGTAAGAGTTCGTATATCTAACTCTAATCAAGCACGTCCTCACTTACGCGTCAGAAACGTGGACGATAACAAAAAGTGATGAAGAACGGTTAGGCTACTTTGAACGTAACATCCTCAGACATACATATCTATAAAGGCGTGGAAGGAAACGGATTATGGCGTAGACGCTATAATTTTGAACTTTACCACCTTTATAGTGAGCCTAATATTGGTAGATAGGATATATATCAAAATAAATAGGCTGCGGTGGCTAGTCCACTTAAAGAGAATGAATGAGGCGGAGCCGTCGAAACACATTTATAGGCAGAGACCGAATGAAGTGAGGAGAAGAGACAGGCCAAGAAAACGATTCGAGGACCAGGTGTAGACGACTTGCGAGTGTTGGGAGTGCGAAATTGGAAAACCAAGGCGAATGATAGGAAGGAATGGAAGCTGGTTCTGGAACAAGCCAAGACCCACCATGGGTTGTAGAGCCAATGATGATGATGAGATGAATTAATTAAAAAAAAATTTTAGAAACCCTCTATAAATAATTATTATGTTAATGTTTTTAATTATGTAGACTGGGCTTGGATATTAATCTTTCCAAAACCAAAATCATGGTATTCCACAAGAACCCCCATGAACAAATTACACCTAACATACAAATCAATGGTATCACCCTTCAGAGTTCCCAAAGCTTCATATACCTACCTGGGCAGAGAGCTAAACAGTCAGCTAGACCACTCAAAAGAAATTAGAAGACGCATTGAAATAGCAAGATCACATGCGTAAAATGCTCTGCAACCCCAAGCTATCAGTCACAATAAGATTGAGAACGCTAAAGTGTTATGTGTGGTCTCTATTACTATATGGCTGTGAGTTGTGAGACCTGGACATTAAAACCGTATGATGTCAACAAACTGAATTCATTCGAAATGTGGATGTACCGACGAATGCTAAGAATAAGCTAGACCAGCAAAACTACAAATGAAGTACTGGAAATAATGAACACACGTCCTCATCTGGTCAATACAACCAAAATTAGAAAGACGTCATATCTAGGACACATAATGCGCCATAGGAAATTTGTGCAGCTCCAGGTAATATTAGAAGGTAAAAGGGGTATAGGAAGAAAGAAAAAATCCTGGCTCCAAAACATCAGAGATTGGACCCACACGACAGGGAATGACTTAATCCATCAAGCCCAGAACACAGAGAAATTTGCCATATTGATCGCCAACCTCAGTAGAGAAGGCACTTAGGAGGAGGAGGATGTCAATGTTTATATTATTGAATAGAGAATTGAATTACCTTTCAAACGAGCTAGCACACGAATTCTCTAAAAAATCGATTACTTCAAGCCCAGACGAATGATGTCATTAGTATGATATATTATATTCCAAACAATCATAATTTACATCGACCTGTTTCGGGATTTATTTCTAAAATCGCTCATTCACGAAATAATGAATTTATTCCAGGTGCTGATACGAAGTTTTGCCATGTCTTATTCAAAAATACATTTTTTCATTGTTACTAAGGAAGGTTCCTTATGGAAGACGGGCGATCAAAATGTTTCTCTATATAGGTACTTTTTTATGTCATCTATCTTCCTTTCTGTGTGAAAAAGAAAGTGTTATTGGCCCACTCCTATAATGTACTACACACAACTCATATCCTGTTACTAGAGAAAACCCAATTGGTACAGTTGCTGATGATACTGTTATCCATGCAAGAGATGCAAATCCCCAGTACGAGCTTCCACACTTCCCCAAAGTCACGTGGATCAAATACGAATATAGCTGCAAAAAGGGAAAATCAAAATTAATGAAATGGAATCTGTGTAAGTTACTCTGAGGTAGCACCAGTGTCCTCTAGTGTACTTAAACAACACACAAAAACACAATCACTAAATATTTACGAATTCATCTAGGTATATAGAGGACTAATCTTGAAAGAATACAACCAAAAATGCAAACAAATTAATTTAGAAATGAAAGTTATTTACTGGACATCTATTCAGCCCTAAACCTCTATCCTTGGATATAGGTCTCCTCTTCCATGCCTCTCTATATTTCGCCATTTGCATCCATTTTGACCAGGCGGGTTTCTTCAAGTCATCTGAAGTATTTTCGATGGAAAATAAGCCACAATTTTACCAAAAAAATGAATTTATTAACGTTTCGACGCCCAAGTCGGGTGTCGTTGTCAAAATACAAAATAATACTAAGTAAACAAAAATGTTGCTTAGTAAAAAATTCTTCTAATTTATTTAATCTGACTCATTTATATCGGCAATTCAGGCATGTATTATACATTTTAAAGTAGAAGACTTTAAAATGATATTGCCAATATTGATGAGTTGCGTTCCTGGGACGACTTTACTAAAAGATAGTTCATTCGATTACATGAAATCAATCCCAACTCAAGAATATCCGCCACAAAAAATCATAGCATGTGATCTGTCTTTAAAAAGACAACCAAATGCAACGATGGCAGTAAAATTCTCGCGCTAGAGATTCCAGCATAGTAAATCACGAGGGAAAACCAGGAAAAAACCTCGTGATACTATACCGACATATATTTGGGCTTACATTTAGTTTACTCTCAAAACTAATATCAAATTCTGACTTTAATGTATATATGCTATTTTAAATTATAAATAATATTAACAATATAATAATACATAGATATTATACAAATATTAAAATATAAAATATGTACTAACTCGATATGTTAATGACTTACTAATCGTGATATTTTCTTTCTATTGACTTTCTCTTTTAGTATGACTAACCACATCCTACTGCATTCTACCGAGGAATTTGCGACACAATTGTTTTCATTTAGCATAATTAGAGCTGCTTCTTTGATTTTTCTCTTTTTACTATCTGTTTCTTTTAGGACTATACTTGAATCTCTTCACTGAACTCTATGTTCATTATCCCATGCATGTTGACATATTTGAGATCTATCAAATTCTCTAATTTTAATATAAGATTGATGTCCACTTATTCTAACGTCTAATGGTCTTGATGTTTCACCTAAATAAAATTGTTCGCATTCACAAGGTATTTTATAAATACAATTCTTTGTTCCTTCTTGTTCATTTTTAGAAGTTTTAGATAGAATAGATCTCAATGTGTTTGTTGTTTTGAATGTTGAATTTATTTCCTATGGTTTTAAGTTTCTCGAATAGTCCTTTTATATATGGTATTGATATTTTCCTCATATTATTTCTTGTGGATGTTATAGGATCCCGTTCTACGTTGTTCTGTTTCATTCGATCCAATCTTGACAATTCCTTATTTATAAACGATAATGATTTTTTAATAAAACAGATGTTAACAAATGTTTTTCTTCTAAAAATGAATTTTCATTAGAACAAGTAATTTTGGCTCTATCATATAAGGATTTAATGATTCCCTTTTTAACGTTGATGTTGTGATTTGATTTGTAATTGAGATATATAACATAATATTTTAAATTCTTCTACTTTAAAATGTATAATACATGCCTGAATTGCCGATATAAATGAGTCAGATTAAATAAATTATTAGAATTTTTTACTAAGCAACAACATTTTTGTTTATTTAGTATTATTTTGTATTTTGACAACGACACCCGACTTGGGCGTCGAAACGTTAATAAATTCATTTTTTTGGTAAAATTGTGGCTTATTTCCCATCGAAAATACTTAATTATAAAAATGCCACAATGAAATAGCTTCAGAACAACATCTGACCATCATATTTGCGGTCTTCCTCTTTCCGTTTGTGGTTCCACTGTCTCCAATGTATACCTAATCGTCGTAATCCATCTTTCTGCCTTAAGGTGTGTCCGGTGAACTTCCATTTAAGCTTTGTTACTTGGGTTGAGACATTTCTTACTTTTGTTTTGTTACGGATCTATTCGGTCTTTTTTTCCTGTCTGATAGTTGAATGTTTAGCATTTGTCTTTCGATGGATCTGTCTGTCTTTGCTATTTTTTCATATTTTACTTTATAAACGTCCATGTCTGAGAGCCATATATGAGAACAGGGAGTATACATTGATTGAGAACAAGAGTATTCAATCAATGTATCTGGCTTCACTTACTGGCTAATCAGTAGAAACTCCAAGGTATCCTTAGAAAACAAAACAAACTTCCTATTTATAAACCGTTCATAAAACTCATCTGGACATCGGGATGGAACGATGGGTATGAGAAGGCAAATAGAACATTTATGATACAAAAAAGTTAATTCAAACGAACGCACAATAGTATGTTTTCAATCAAACACTACATGAAGACCTAGGAGTAGATTATGTTAAAGACATCATTCAAAGGCTTTTTGCTAGATGACCCACTATTATAGCCCCATACTAGAAGTCTCAATAGAAATTGACTAGCAGACTGACTAGCAGACTTACAAAATGATTGAAGAGGACAGCCTTATCACATCAAACATGAGCAGTAATGCTCTAAATTAAACACATTAGCCGATAATAGGATAATATTCTATTCTGATTACTAATTTAAATACGAGAATTACTTATTAGCAGAATTAGGCTTTGTTGATTTTAATGTATTTAGGCAGGATAGGAACCAATTAAATACGGGAAAGAGCAGAGGTGGTGGCACATTAATTGCAGTTAGGGGAAATATTAAATCAAAATTAGTACATACCAGTAACTCAAATCTAGAAAATATTTTTGTTCACATTTCAACTGGCAGGAAAAATATTGTTCTGGGTGCAGTTTATATCCCTCCAGGGTCACCGGTGACTGTATATGAAGAATTTTCCTCGGCGGCCTCAGATCTTGTGGGTGTTTATACAAATTGTGAATTTGTGATTTGCGGTGATTTTAATTTACCACAAGCTATCTGGGTTAATTCCGAGGATGGTTTGCAGGTTGAGGGAGCATCTATAACATCCGCTAATATTTTGTGTGCCTGTTGCAACTATCTTAACCTTAAGCAGGTGAATTCCTTATCAAATAGTTTTGGTGTGTTTCTAGATCTTATTTTTTCAAATATGTGTAGTGTTGTAGTTAATTATGCTTCTGAAAACCTGTCCACCATAACAGAGCATCACCCAGCATATGAGTTTATCATCCCTCTTAAAAGTGATTTAGATTTAAAATATGACGTTTTTTACTACGATTTTAAGAACTATGATTTTAATGCTATTAACAACTATTTAGCTAGCATATCCTGGGATCATGCACTTGATCATGGTGACATTAACAAATGTGTGGAATATTTTTATAATGTTTTGTACTCTGCTATTGATCATTTTGTCCCGATTAAACATTTTAAGTCATCTAACTTTCCATCTTGGTTTAGCAGGGAATTACAGAGGCTAATCATTGATAAGAAAAAAGCACATTGTAAATTTAAGCAGACTGGGAATTATGAGGACTATCAATTATTTTCACAAAGTAGAGATAGATGTAAAATTTTACGCAATGAATGTCACAACAACTACATAATGAGAATAAATACAGAATTGTCCGTTAACCCTAGTCTGTTCTATAAACATGTGAATAATTTACGGAGATCAAGTGCATATCCTAATAGTATGTTTCTTGATAATGAGACTGCCGACAGTGGTCAAGAAATTGTAAATTTATTCTCAAAACATTTTGCTTCATCATATAAAAACAATGATGGGGAGATTCCTGACTATAACTTTAATTATAGTTTGGATCTTAATACAGTGCAATTTTCTTTAACAGAGGTCTTTGATGGTATAAATAGTTTGCAGAGTAGGTATTCACATGGCCCAGATGGTATTCCCTCTGTGCTGCTGAAGAAATGTGTTTGTACGTTGAGCCAACCCTTGCTGCATGTGTTTAACTTGTCCATTTCCACTGGTATTTTTCCCGACTTTTGGAAAGTCAGCTTTCTTACACCTATCCATAAAAGTGGCAATAAGAGTGACGTTCGTAACTATCGAGGGATTAGCATACTATCAGCTATTCCTAAGCTTTTTGATAAATTATTTTCCACCCATCTATCCTGGCACTGTCGCAAAATATTAAATGACGAGCAGCATGGATTTTCTCAAGGTAGATCCACCGTGACCAACCTTTTAACGTATCAGTTTGACCTGTTGAATGCCTTTGAGAGCTCCAAACATGTAGACAGTGTTTACACGGACTTCTCAAGGGCATTCGATAGAGTTAGTCATAAACATATTGTTGCCAAACTAAGTGCAATGGGTTTGGGTGACAGCCTTGTAAGATTTTCTTATAGTTTGTTAACTGGGCATACTCAGTTCGTTCGGATTAACAATTACTTATCTAGCGAGATTCAGGTGTTCCACAGGGGTCTCACTCAGGCCCTGTCTTGTTTAACTTGTTTATTAGAGACCTGAGTACTATAATATTACATTCTGCACTTCTGGCCTTTGCGGACGATTTCAAATTTTATAAGGTTATTGAGTCCGAACTAGACACTGTACTGCTACAAAAGGATCTAAATAACTTATGTGTATGGTGTACTGATAATGGTCTAGAATTAAATGTTAAAAAATGCTTTAGTATTACCTTCAGTCGCTCTAACAATACCATTGTAAAAACGTATATATTGAACAATACTGTTACTGAATCTGTGGACTGTATTAAAGACTTAGGTGTTTTGTTTGACAAAAAATTAACTTTTATACCACATATTACAGACATGATTAATAGGAGTATGCGAAATCTTGGATTTATAACACGTAATAGTTCTCAACTGTCACCGAATTGTTTTTTAAGGTTATATGTTTCTTTTGTGCGCTCATTGCTGGAATATGCCTCAATTATATGGTCACCTTACTATGATTGTCACATTAGAAATATTGAGTCCGTCCAGAAAACATTTCTTCGTTCTTTGGCATTTCGAGCTCATATCAATATTTGTCAGGGTTTTAACATTAATTATGATCTGGTTAATCAAACATTTAAATTGGATAGCTTGGAAGTAAGAAGGGCTAAATCAGATTTAACAATCAAAATATTAAATGGTCTATATCATTGCCCAACTATCTTACAAGCTATAAGCCTCAATACTGTCCAAAGACGGGTTTCCCCAATTTTTCGCATACCTTATCATAATATGAACTATTGCTTTTACTCCCCATTGTCACGCACCTTGCGTCTAATTAATCATAATCAAAACAGTCTTGATCCATTTGTGGACAGTCTTCGTGTATTTAAAAGAAGCATACATAATTCAGTAACTGAAGTAAAGCACTAAGTTCCTATAATTTATTTATTATTGTTACTAATTTAATTTTGTTGGTTTTTATTGTTGTCATTTTTATTATCTTTTGTTATTTGTTATTTTAGGTTAAAATTGGTTATCTTTACTGTTTACCATAATATTTCATTTTTTTTTATACATTTTTTGTAAATTGGCTCTGCCGTTTATTGAATAAATAAATAAATAAATAAATATAAATCTTCCTAACCAAATAAATTACTAATAAATAATCAATAATGATTCAAATAGGGTTTGTTGTTTGTTCTGGATATTCAAAGTATTTTATTTTTATTTCTTTGTATAGTAAAAATAAGTATTTGTATCCATTTAACAAGATGAAAGATATTCACATATCTTTGTTGATATAGATGCTGTAGACAATACTATGTTGCATATAACACACACCTAATAACAGCAGTGTGATAGGAAAATCTTGTGTATTGGTTGTTCATTATAACTGTCTAGGTTTTGTTACTGCAAAGATAATTCAATGCTTACTTACACTGTTACGAAGAAAAATATAAAGTTACTGATTTACAAAGATATTTTTTGCAGTAAACAAAAAGCAGAAATTGAGTTATAACAAAATGGTTCAATGAATGGTGTCCAAGAAATATTAAGACTATGGAAACAACACAGATAATGGAAATAATAAAGACATCGGCCACAATAATGAAGAATACACATACTAAACAATGAATACTCAAAACTACTGTACAGAAGATCTAAGATCTAGCGCTATCCCTAAATGAAGTTGAAAATCATTAAAACTCTAAAACAACAAAGGTTCTGAAAGTGTATCAGTGGAAATGTTAAAATATCGAGGAGCACAGCTGACAGACCAAATATACAAACTACTAAAAAACACATGGGGTAAGGAAGAACTACCAATGGAAAGGAAGCAAGCAGCACTCTGTCCTCTTTATAGAAAAGGAGATAAAGCAGAATGTCAGAATTATAAGGGTGTTGATGTAGTATGTATAATATAAACCTGTGGTGCTAACGCAAAACCCGATATGTCAAAAAACATGATTTTGCAGCAGATGAGTTTAAAAGTTCGCAGTGTGGTTGTAATAGTGGACATATCGGAAACTAATTTTATCATCTACTGGTTACATGGATGCGTTTAGTCATGTAGGGTTTTGTCATCATATTCTTCATCACTCAATGTACATATTGGCATTAAAAACGAAAAATCGATAATTTTTGACATATCGGGTTTTGTCTTAGTACCACAGAGATATGTATTAGCAATCCACATCAAAAACAAGTTAGCAAGAAGTATTAATAATAGCATAGGAGAATATCAGTGTGGCTTGAAAAGAGAGTACTATAGACAACATCTTTATGTTAACCCTTTAAGGCTACACTGAGCTGTTAGCTCACACTAACCCTCACAAAGCTACATATGTAGCCACCCGTTAAGTGACTTTGATAATAATTGTCAGAAAATGAACTCTATTAGCATCAATTACTGAACTCTATTAGAACATTTACTCCACGTGCCTACATCGTGATTTGTAAAAAAAGTGTCAAATAATATTATAAGAAAAAATATATGCATTCAGAGTATTTTTTAGTGGCTACAAATGTAGCCGATATCATCATTGCTATTTAACGTAGTCTTGGAAATGGTAATAAAAGAAACGAATATTAACAGATCAGATCACATATATATCATAAAAAACATCGGCGTTTGAAACTAGTCCATACATGGAATGGACAGACAAGGAATTTGAACAGAGACAATATCGATGGATTTTTGACAAAACATCGTAAGCGACAAAACGCACATTTTTCAGGAGACGACTTTTTCTTCTAACAACTTTTTGGCTAGTATAATTAAGATTTTTAAACTATGGTAAACTAGTAGATTATTTACTAATTTGTCATAGTTTAAGAGTTTTAATTATATTGGCCGAGAAGTTGTTGGAAGAAAGAGTTTTGTTTTTTATTAAATTTAATTCTTTTTAAAAATTTCTCCTGAAAAATGTGCCTTTTGTTACTTACAATGTTACAAAGGAAGTACTATAGATAAGAAAGGAAGTACTATAGACACCTTTATGTTAACCCTTTAAGGCTACACTGAGCTGTTAGCTTACACTAACCCTCACAGAGCTACATACGTAGCCACCCGTTAAAGTCAAAAGTGACTTTGATAATAATTGTCAGAAAATGAACTCTATTAGTAATGACAGTATGCTTCAACATTTGAAGCCTACATTTTTAGCCACATTTACTCCACGTGCCTACATCGTGATTTGTAAAAAGTGTCAAAATAATATTATAAGAAAAAATATCATCCATAAAACTGATGAAGGAAAAATGTATAGATTGGAACAGGTAGAGACAATATTTAAGAGTAAACAAAGTATATCAGTGGAAATACACAAAAAACTAATGTCAGGAAATTGTTGCATGTATGCTCTCAATAAAATACTCAGAAGCAAAAATATATCCAAAGCAGCTACATTAAGAACATAAAACTGTAATAGGATCAATAGTTACGTATGCCTCAGAAACCTGGATTATGACAAAAATAGTATCAATGTTACAAGTATGAGAAAGAAAAATATTTCAAAGAATATTTGGACAAAAAATGATAAACCATCAGTGGACACAAAGAATAAACACAAGAGTCAGAATTATATAATGAGCCCAATTGGAAAAAAGGTGTGAAGAACAAATAGGAATGGAGAAAGATTGTAAACCAAGTCATAAGTCTGCTTGGCTCAAAAAAATAATACAGTAGGAAAAATGAAAGAATACCCATGAACGAACATATAAAACACGCTGTATTTTCCTGACACCATGTCACATAAAAATTGGCCAGCGCATGTACATTTAATAATTATTGTTACATGTACTTGCTCTGGACAATTTTCTTTGTGATACGGTGACATGAAAACACAGTGTGTTTTATATGTTCGTTCATGGGTATTCTTTCATTTTTCCGACTGTATATTACTACATATTTATTAAAAACATTGTTTCAGATAAGAAAAAATAGGGTTACTATTGACATGAATAACCCATAGTATTCATGGTCACAGACTTTCATGGGTATTAAAAACAGTCTTATAAAACATTCAAAGCACATGCCTACTGTTATACTTAAAAGTCAAAAAATTTTTACAGTTAATATGGTACTATACGCAGAAAATCACAAAACAATTGAATCGTTTATTGTTAAAAGGGGGTGCCATGTACTACTTTTAGACGTATTAGTAAAAAACTCCTCTCTTTTTCTATATATGTGTTATTTGATGTCGAAAGGAAGCAAACACTGATGCATTGCATGGATTAGTTTATTCTACGAAACTACATTTAACACCAAATGATGTGGATATAGAAAAAGAGAAGGGTTTTTTTACTATAACTCGAAAAGTAGAAAATGGAACTTACCCCTTTCCAAAAATAAACGATTCAATTACGGTATCCTACTAGACATAAATTCAAATAAAAATGAAAAATTCTTTTGAAATATGAAAATTTCCCGAGATATTCAACTAAGCACTATAAAACGTTCTCTGATAAGACAAAATACTAGAAATAAAACGCTGTTTAGGATTGATGTCATTTCCTATAATTAGTTAAATAAATGTTCAAGTAACATCTGGAATTGTAAGATATTAACATTGTAAAAAATAACCTCGTAATAGTCTACTTTAGCTTCTTCTTGGGGCGCAAGTTGTTGGTGTGTCCACACTTCTTCTTTCTGCAGTTGGTGGCCCTTGGGTGTAACCTGGCGTAACATTTACGGCAGATCATCTTCTCGCAGTTGTACTTCATGGCTAAAATACGAAGGGAAGGCTCGATGAGACCTCCTCTCAATCGGAGCACCAAGTGAAGGGTGGATTCCTTCTGGATGTTGTAGTCTGACAAGGTACGTCCATCTTCGAGTTGTTTTCCAGCGAAGATCAAACGTTGCTGGTCTGGGGGGATACCTTCTTTGTCTTGGATCTTAGCTTTAACATTTTCGATTGTATCGGATGGCTCAACCTCGAGGGTGATGGTTTTACCAGTGAGAGTTTTCACGAAAATTTGCATTGTGGAAGTGTCTGGAATAAAAATGACGTTTATGAGCAACGTTTGTCAATCCACGGCTACCCTACTATTTATACAAGAAAATAATAATGTAATACACTAATTTAGAAGACATTTACAAATATTTAGGGCTAAAATTAGAGAAAAATATGTAAAAAACACTTACTTATTCCACAACGTGCTAACTTCCGAATGAAAAAGACAAGTGAAAAATGAAGTCTAGTTTATTTGATAAGTGACAGTTGATGAACACGTTTCCGTTACAAAAAGCGTGGTAAATTTAAAAGTACAGATATTTAATCATTTGCAAACGTTTATAATAAAAAAAATATGTATAAGGAATTGTAAATACTTAAGAATACGGTCTAAAAGTGTATAAATAAATTATTATATGGAATTATATATCAGCATTCTGAAGATTCTCGTTACAATTAATTTGCCTTTTAGGTATGCCACCCAACATACACATTGATGTATTATGGATTCCATACGAACAACGAAATTTGTTTAATATATATAATTTTAACGCATTTAGGTACTTTATTAGAAGATATTTCAATTTCCGATCTATTTTTCTACACCATTAATATTTTATAATTTTGTATAATTTTTTAACTATTTTCCTACTTAGTTTAACATAAATTTCAATTTGAAATCTATATTTCTCTCTATTTTATAAATCTGTATGTATAGGTACCCTTTAATTTAATTTTCTATTTTAGATTTCCTTATGCAAATTTTTTGTTTAACAATTAACATAACATATTTTAGCGATTACTTTTTTAGTTTAGTAATTGGTTAATTGTTTATTGATATCTTTTAAAGGAAAGAGTATTTACTCATTTCTCCATGATCTACGTACACACAAAAAGCACCAATATACAGGGTGTTTGGCAAAGAATTGGCCATAGCACGCTATAGCTTAACCTTAGATTCCTGAACTTAAAATAGGTCGATTTAAGCTAAGGTCACCAAAGGTCCCGTAAAAACGGGATCATCCCGTTTTTTAAAGATTTGTCCCGGAGTCCCGAAAAAGCCTAAATGTCCCGTATTTGCGTTGGGTTGATTTTATGTGTCTGACTATATTTTTTCTCTTTAATTTTTCTTCAATTTCGGCATTTGTTTTCATTCTTATTTTTCCCTCTCTTGTTACATTCTGGCCCAGGATTGTTCTCATTATTTTCTTTCAAATTTCAGAAGGCTATCTTTCTTTCTTGTTAATCGTCCTTGTTTCCATCCCATATGTAACAACAGGTCTTATCTAGGTTTATATTATTATACTTAGAGTCTTGCTTCTTAATAGCAGATTTCTATTCATTCCATATGTCTTTCATCTGTTCTGTCTTTTCCGGTTTTCTCTATTGTTACTCTTAAGTAGCTAAAATGTATGGTTCTGTGTTATTAGATATTTCTGAGTTGCTGTGTCATCCTTCCCTATCGCCATGTATTTTGTTGTGTGCTGGTTTATCTCTAGTCCTGTTCTCTTCGCTTCCTTATCTAATTTTCCAACTACTTTTATAAGTGTCATCTTCGTCTTCGCTATGATGACTAGATCATCTGTATATGCTATTTTTTCTCTGTCTGTTTCAATATCCTCCAGCGAAACCAGTCATTTTTCTTCTTTTTATTTGTTGAGTTGGCTTTGTTTTTCTCTATTTTGTATTCTTCCCTGTTTTGCTCTGACGGTTTGTTGATCCATGTCATTCTGGCGGAGTTTTTTAGTGTTTTGTCTGTTTCGCAGTCTTGATCGTATGTAAAATACATGCTTTTAAAGGTACCTAAATTGAAAAGGATTGGTAGGTCCCAAATTAGCTAAAAGACCATGTTTCAATCGCCCCTACCAGGGGGGCGGAAATGTAACACTTGTCTTTCATAAACATTACAAAAAAAAAGAATGTGTGTGTACTTTGTACGCACGTAAGAAGTTATACTTCTATTATATGATTTAAACGAAATTAATATACTTTTTATTTATATTTTGTTTAAATATTAAACTAATTTATACTTACTACTTCTCAAACATTTTTATTAGAACAGTGCCAAAAATTAAAATAATAAAAGAATAAAACACACACAAACACATTAAACAAGCCACAAATGATGTCTGAACATTAATTGTCGAAAATTTTTTTAACTAAATACGTATTTTCTGAAAATACAATTATATAATAAATATACTTACAATCATAAAATGTATTAAAAAAAAACAAAAAAGAAAGTTTCTATTGGGACTCGAACCAGCGCTGATAAGAGCGGTTGGTATTGGAATTCATTCGCGTTCTCCGCTTAGCCACGGACACTATGTGTCATTATTTACGAAGATCGACTAACTAAACGGATTAAACTTGTGATATTTTGATATTTTGAAAATTGATCAAATTATTTTAATTTTGAATTGAAATGATTTAGAATTGAAAAAATACAACAAAACATAGAGTAAAAAACAATATATTAGGTGAATATTGATAGAAATTTTGATGGTAATCAAATTATATAAATAAAAGTATTACATACTATGTATTTTGGCAGATCAAATAGGTAGGTTTATACCCATGATACATTAACAATTATTACGTACCTGTTGCTTTTAAAAACTATTTAAAAGTCACTACAATATTATAAACTTTTTTGTTTCTGTCCTCACAACAATAAAACTAATATATTATACATTTGTTTACCTTTACCTTTACCTCCAAACCACAGCTGCCATATCGGATAATTTTTGACATGTCATTTGAACATCCAATCAGAACAAAGTTATAATGCGCATGCGCCGGGCTGATAGGTTTTAACATCCCTCTATCGCCGGTAAAGAAGTATAACTTCAAAAATCCTCCCCCCCCCCCCCAAGAGAAAAATCCTAGATGCGCTACTGCTCCTTGGATGTGTCCCGTTTTTTCAAATTTATGATTTGGTCACCCTAATTTAAGCTAACATACCATTTTTACTTTATTCATACATTTGGTCACCCTAATTTAAGCTAACATACATTTTATTTTATTTATTCTTGAATATTTCCTGGCAGGCATGGGATAACGACACGAAATTTGGTAAGTGGGGGTTTTTTGGGATGAGAAATCTAAATTCGCCACCAAAAATGATGTATTTCCCAGAGGGCGCCACATACATCTTTCAACGCTCATTAAATGATGTATTAAATTTTAATATATTCAATTTTTTTTATCCCCCACTCTACATACTTTTTGAATCAAAATTTTTATTCTCTTAATATTTTTACTTAAGAAAGGTATGTACATTCATCTCGCTTTACTCAACTGTTTTCGAGATAAACGCATTTTAAATCTGCGATACAACATAATTTTACCCGTGTTGAGCTGCCCCCCCCCCCCACTTGCAATAATTAAAAAACAAATTGCCCTGATTTATGAGCTATTTATGAGCTTTCATATTCCGCAAACTAAAAATTTTGAGCTCGTTCCACTGAGCAGGAATTTAATACTTTAGTGGGGGGGGGCTGAGTCAGCCCCCCCCCCACTACTTAAAAATAGGAATATTGAGTCGGTTTTTGCGGCAGAATTACGAGCTATTTATGAGCTCTTGAAATTATATAGTTTCGATTTTTGAGCTCATCCCCTTCACCCCCAAACAACCCTTTAATTGATTTAACTTAAGAGAAAAATGCTGAGAAAACTTAAAATATATCGTATTGCGGATATAATTCCTATAGCTTATATACTCTAAGAATAAACTATTAAATCACGTGCATTTCGATTATTGAGCTACAACCCCTTCGCAAGAAAACCACCCTATCTTCCCGGCTTAAGAGAAAGTTGTACTTAAATGCATTAAATTAATTATTTGGCGACTACATATCATTTAATAATTTATAAGCTCCCAAATTATGCTCATTTAGATCAGTAACTTGCAATTTATTTTGTATAGTGCAGTCACTGAAGCTAAAAATCAACGATTACCTTCAATTTCGGCGAACCTTCATCGATTTTCACGAAAATTGGTCAGTGGTTAGAGGATACCTCAAGAAATAAAGGTGACATGGTACCACCTTGCGCCTTTACCCTGAGGGTGGATACCGCCCCTTCTCGGGGGTGAAAATTATTTTATAAAAAATAAGTGCACAAATCTATAAAAGAACAAATTATAAGCAAAATTTATTATATAAAGTTATTAAAATAAGTCAATACTTATAAGTTATTAAACATCAAAAATTTTAATTATTCGTGAAAAAAATGCATGTTTTGAAGCGGTTTTTCGTAAATCACTGAAAAACTGTAAGTTTTTACAAAAAAGTTAATAGTAGTTTAATTCGTATAGCTTATATTCTAAGAATAAACTCTTAAATCACGCGCCTTTCGATTATTGAGCTACAACCCCTTCGCAAGAAAACCATCCCATATTCCCGGCTTAAGAGAGAGAGTTGTACTTAAAATAATTTAAATTAATTATTTGGCGACTAGATATCGTTTAATAATTTATGAGCTCGCAAAATATACGCATCTCAATTATTGAATTGCCATTTTCTTTCTATAGCGCAGTCACTGAAGGTAAAAATCTACTATGACTTTCGATTTCGGTAAATCTCCATTCATTTTCACGAAAATTGGTGAGCGGATAGAGGATACGTCAAGAAAGAAAATTAACAATAACAACTTAGCCGGGGGTATATGTCACCCCTTCTCGGGGGTGAAAATTAGTTTATTAAAAATAACCCCACAAATCAAGAGAGCGACAAATTCTAAGCAAAATTTGTTATATAATGTTATTAAAATAAATCAATACTTTTTGAGTTATTAAAGATCAAATATTTTAATTTTTGTGAAAGAAAATGCATGCTTTAAAGCGATTTTTCATAATTAACTTAAAAACTGTAAGTTTTTACAAAAAAGTTTTCATCACTAAAATTTAAGCTAATAAAAAATATAATAAATTGCTGTCTTGAAAAACCCTTTAATGTAAATTTAAAGTAAGTTATAGGTAATTAAATGTATAGTTTTTTCTGCGACTATTCAAATCTAAGGATTCAAGCTTAAATAACGGGAAAGAGATGCATTTTATAACACTTACTAAATACTTGTCAAAGTACTTAGAAATACCTATCAAATGAGCTCCAGAAAAAGTTGATAGCATCAAAATTTATACTCCAAAATTTTTTTCAAAAAAATGAATTTTTTTTAATCACTCTGTTAATTTTTATGATATCAGGCACATCCAACTATTTGAAAGGTAATTTCAAGGGCTATAAAACTGTATTACATTTAGGCCCGATACTTTATGTCTCGATTAACAGCCGGTTAGTTCACCGGGGTTTAATCGTGACCTCTTTAGGGTCTCTTGCGTTGTAATAAATGCAATTATAAGTATTATTATTATTCTTATTTATAATCATAATAATACTTGTAATTGCATTTATTACAACGCAAGAGACCCTAAAGAGTTCCCGATTAAACTCCGGTTAACTAACCGGCTGTCAACCGAGATATAAAGTAACGGCTTAATCTTTTAATTACTTTATTTTTTAGGATAATAGGTTAAAGGGCTCCAGTTACATTGTTCTCGTAGTAAAATTTAGGCTTAAACGTTTCTATCTTCGTTATTTTAATTCATACATAAATCAAAAGACAAGTAAAATCTTTGCTAATAAAAAAACTCAAATTTCGTTATCTATCATTTTTTACGTCAATCGTGTATTGTTGGAGTTATTATTTTAAATATGATCTAAAATAACCTATATTTGAAAGATTTTTGATAGGTGTTTCTAAGTACTTTGACAAGTATTTAGTACCTAAGTGTTATAAAATGCATCTCTTTCCCGTTATTTAAGCTTGAATCCTTAGATTTGAACCGTCGCAGAAAAAAAATATACATTTAATTACCAATAACTTACTTTAAATTAACATTTAAGGGTTTTTCAAGTAATCAATTTATTATATTTTTTATTAGGTTCAATTTTAGTGATGAAAACTTTTTTGTAAAAACTTACACTTTTTGAAGTATTTATGAAAAATCGCTTTAAAGCATGCATTTTCTTTCACAAAAATTAAAATATTTGATCTTTAATAACTCAAAAATTATTGATTTATTTTAATAACATTATATAACAAATTTGGCTTAGAATTTGTCCCTCTCTCGATTTGTGGGGTTATTTTTAATAAAGTAATTTTACCCCCGAGAAGGGGTGACATATACCCCAGGCTAAAACCGCAAGTTGTTATTGTCAATTCGTGAAAATGAATGGAGATTTACCGAAATCGAAGGTCATAGTTGATTTTTACCTTCAGTGACTGCACTATAGAAAGAAAATGGCAATTCAATAATTGAGATGCGTATATTTTGCGAGCTCATTAATTATTAAACGATATATAGTCGCCAAATAATTAATTTAAAATATTTTAAGTACAACTCTCTCTTAAGCCGGGAATATGGGATGGTTTTCTTCAGTGGTGTCATGGCAAAATTAGCAGTGCGGGAACGCAGTGCCGGAACGCACTGCTAATTTTTGTTTACAAAACCTAAATTCTCTATTATTTTTTTTTCTTTTCTTAACCAGTGCGGGAACGGCGTTCCCACGCGTTCCCACACCATGACACCACTGGTTTTCTTGCGAAGGGGTTGTAGCTATATAATCGAAAGGTGCGTGATTTAAGAGTTTATTCTTAGAATATAAGCTATACGAATTAAACTACTATTAACTTTTTTGTAAAAACTTACAGTTTTTGAGTGATTTACGAAAAACCGCTTCAAAACATGCATTTTTTTCACGAATAATTAAAATCTTTGATCTTTAATAACTTAAAAAGTATTGACTTATTTTAATAACTTTGTATAATAAATTTTGCTTTTAATTTGTTCTTTTATTGATTTGTGCAGTTATTTTTTATAAAATAATTTTCACCCCCGAGAAGGGGTGGTATCCACCCTCAGGGTAAAGGGGCAAGGTGGTGGTACCATATCACCTTTGTTTCTTGACATATCCTATAACTACTGACCAATTTTCGTGAAAATCGATGAAGGTTCACCGAAATTGAAGGTAATCGTTGATTTTTACCTTCAGTGACTGCACTATACAAAATAAATTGCAATTTACTGATCTAAATGCGCGTAATTTTAAAGCTTATAAATTATTAAATGATATGTAGTCGCCAAATAATTAATTTAATGTATTTTAAGTACAACTTTCTCTTAAGCCGGGAAGATAGGGTGGTTTTCTTGCGAAGGGGTTGTAGCTCAATAATCGAAATGCACGTGATTTAATAGTTTATTCTTAGAGTATATAAGCTATAGGAATTATATCCGCAATACGATATATTTTAAGATTTCTCAGCATTTTTCTCTTAAGTTAAATCAATTAAAGGGTTGTTTGGGGGTGAAGGGGATGAGCTCAAAAATCGAAACTATATAATTTCAAGAGCTCATAAATAGCTCATAATTCTGCCGCAAAAACCGATTCAATATTTCTATTTTTAAGTAGTGGGGGGGCTGACTCAGCCCCCCCACTAAAGTATTAAATTCCTGCTCAGTGGAACGAGCTCAAAATTTTTAGTTTGCGGAATATGAAAGCTCATAAATAGCTCATAAAAATCAGGGCTATTTGTTTTTTGATTTTTGCAAGTAAGGAGGCAGCTCAACACGGGTCATAATTTTTTGCATAATAGGTATCGTTGTAGTTAGACCCGAAAAATAAACTTGAAACCATAATAACTGTGCCAGTTCTCATATTTATGTCATTGCATTGCAAATTCCATTAATGTAGTGTACCTTTGTTAAATAAAAATATTAAGAGAATAAAAGTTTTGATTCAAAAAGTATGTAGAGTGGGTAATACAAAAAATTTAACCTAATAAATGAGCGCTGAAAGGCGTATGTGGCGCCCTCTGGGTAATACATCATTTGTGGTGGCGAATTTAGATTTCTCGTCCTAAAAAATCCCCGCTTACCAAATTTCGTGATAATTATCTCATGCCTGTTAGAAAATATTCAAGAATAAATAAATAAAATAAAAGTTTACTTTGACACCCTGTATTTCGGTTAGTATCAACTTTCGTATCTATTAAGATAAGTTAGCTTAAATCGACATATTTTCTCCTCATGAATCTAAGGTTAAGCTATGGCCCATTCTTAACCAAACACCCTGTATTGATTGTTATAAAGAAAAGAACAACTATGAACTACAACAATCTTGCAGTTGATGCTTTAACAACTGTTGTATAGGTACGTTTATATACTCAAGACAGCCTGGAGTCGAGGCCATTCACCTACATCAGTATTTCTCTCGTGGATTCGAATGAATAGGCAGCATCCACAGCAGCATTTGGCAAATATACCTACTCATAGGTACCTACCTATTAAAGATCTAGCCATAACTGTATAATACATTCAAAAATATAGTGTTTGCGGATTTCAAAGCGGTAATTAATGCAAGTGAAATGAAATCAATTAATTAACATGAAATATTGCTATTTTTGAAATACAATATGCAAATAAGTTGCAAATATTGTTTGTTAGAATAAAAATAATTAACTAAATTATATCAACATATATGTATAGTCACATTATTGCTGTTGATATTATAGAGATCTGCCAAATCGGGACTGTTTGTGGGCTGTATTTGAAAAAAATTGTAAGTCTAACAGGGAGATAAGAACTATTTAACCGAAAACATTACTTTAGATTTAACAGAGATAAAAACATCAACTTTATATTAGGGACACATAGAAATGTTCAAAGAAGTCTAATATCCTTCCAGTATTCTCTTTTTTAATGTTCGCATTATTTCATATTCTTTGTTACTTTGTTCCTTCTTCACAACTTCTTCGTGTGTCATATTATGGTCTACATCCATGGTATACGTACGTACTGTACGATAGCACTAACGCTAGCAATTTATGTAGGTTCGATTTTTTTCAGCGTCCATGTTTCAACGTCATACAATAACGTGAAGAATAGCTTGAATAGCATCGTAATAGACTTGTTCTTAAGGTGAAACAGTAGCGATCAACAGGTAGCCAAAACGCGTTCCAAGATTGCGGCTGTAATTTTGAATATTTTTTCGAGATATTTGGCACACATATTCGTAATATAATAAAGAATGGCGGTACAGAGCCCAATTTGAAAAATATATTAATATGTGGAAATTACTCTGTAATTAAATAAAATATTAAAAAAACGAGCCTGTACCGCCATTAAGAAGAACAAAAAAATACACTTTGTTCAAATAAACTTTTTTATCCGATGCCTAGATTTTATGTCAATTTGGAACTACTAATGAAATAAAAAATTTTAGTAGTTCCAAAATGACACAAAATCTAGGCATCGGATAAAAAAGTTTATTTGAAGAAAGTGTATTTTTTTGTTCTTCTTAATGGCGGTACAGGCTCGTTTTTTTAATATTGTATTTAATTACAGAGTAATTTCCACATATTAATATATTTTTCAAATTGGGCTCTGTACCGCCATTCTTTATTATATTACGAATACGTGTGCCAAATATCTCGAAAAACTATTCAAAATTACAGCCGCAATCTTGGAACGCGTTTTGGCTACCTGTTGCTCGCTACTGTTTCCTCTTAATTATAATGCTATATATCTTGGTTATTAAGTTTTTCACTTTCAAGAAGTCGACTCATCCTATTTATATACAGTTTTTCTTTTAACCATGCGCCAAAGCACTTATAACGTCCTACTTTAAGTATCATATTACTGCATTAAAGATTGCTGAGACTTACCATTGATACTTATTTGTAGCATTTTTAGTGACTTTCATAAATTTGGTTTTGTTTAAATTCATCTTTATTCCACAGATATTGAATGTGATATACATAAATTATATTTGCGAACGCTTTATCGCTCCCTTCAGATGGTATCAGGATAAACAGACGACAAGTAAATAACGTCGCTATGCAGATGACATTGTTTTAGTGACGGATACGGACCATAGTCTCCAGTTACTGTTAAATAGGGTTACTAAGAGTTGTGAAAAAATAAGGATCAAGATTAATACTGCGAAAACCAAACTTTTGAAAATATCAAAAAACCAAAAATTTACTCCTTCCAATATATGTGAACCACCAACAGTTTGAATACATAGAAAAATACAAATATCTTGGCTGTTGGTTCAACAATCAGCTTGATTGTAAACAAGAAGTAAGAGAGAGAATAGAGGTAGCCCGACAAGGTTTATCAAAATGAAAACCTTATTTTGTAACCGTAACATTAATATCGTAGTAACCTTAGATGTCGTTTTCTGCATTGCTACGTATGGTCAATACTATTTTATGGAACAGAGGCCTGGATGCGTAACATAACCATGATTAATAAGATAGAAGTCTTTGGATTCTGGCTTTATAGAAGGATCTTGAAAATAACTTGGACAACCCAAACCGCCAACGAAGATGTCCTAAGGAAAATAGGTACAGATACCAGATTTAATATCAACAAGGTTAGAAAAGTTAGCAACCTCCCAGGCAATCAAACGACGTTTTTATAACGTAGATAACACGTCATAAAAATGACCAATTGACGTGTTTCTATGACGTAGTACTGACGTTGAAAATCACGTGTATTTGTCTCATCGATTTGACGTTATAATTGTGACGATTTTAAAACGTAATCGTATCTACTTTTTTCTGACGTCGAGATCGTGACGATTTTCAAACATGAAATTTGACGATTACATAGGTAACATGAAACCTATAGGCCTACTTCCCATGTGTCGAAGATATACTACCACTTGTTTAAGATCGCTTGTGCGCTAGAAACAACATTGATTCTGGATGATTGTACCAGCCCTCACATTATAGAATTTTCACTAGTTATATATACCTACTTACTGTGTCAAAACTGAAACAACATATATATCAAACTAATAAATAATTTATTAACAAATTATCCAGCATACTTAATATCTTAATTTAACGCTGTCTTAATATCTTCATTTAACGCTTAATTAAAAACAAATAAACATAACCTCAAATAGTTGTCAAGAAGAATTACTGCATTAAACTAACTCACTGAGCAAAAACGCATAAAAATCTCTTAATTAACACGTTTCGTCAACTAAATATCTAAATGAAAAGTCTTATTTTATCACACAAGACACAAACCGCGTAAACAATAAATTATGAGAAATTTCTTATGAACATTTTAGCGTTATACCTAAACGAAATTGTTTGGAGTCAATACAAACAAGCAAGCTCCTCCCAATTCTGTGACGTCAGACTTAGGCTGTCTGAAATTAAAACGTTTCTTAAACGTAATTTTAACGTCATTACTCTTACGTATTTAAAATCGCATGAAATCGAAGACGAGGTCGATGAGGATGCCAGGAACTTCCTGGGAACGCGTTCATGGAAAAGAACAGCGGTAAATCGAAATGATTGGAGAAGCTTATTGAAGGAGGCCAAGGCTCGATTTGGGCTGTAGTGCCATTGGATGGATAAATTTAAAATCGCATACAAAAGACGTCTATATGACGTAATGTTCAAACACGTGTTATATTCAACCAAAAACTGACGTTTCCTCAACGTTATATGACGTCACTTGGTTGCCTGGGCTAGGACACATAATGAGAAGCGAAAAGTACCGCCTCGCGCAACTGATTATCCAGGGGAAGATTAAAGGAAAACGAGGTCATGGCAGGCGCCAGATTTCATGGCTTAAAAATATCAGAGACTGGACCGAACTTGATTCAACATCTTAATTTAGGGCCGGATTGGACAGAGACATATTTGACAGTGTAGTAGGTTGTGATAGTGTATTGGCAGTGTTCATCGACCCCAAAACCCCCCAGTAATCTGCTAACATCAATTTAGTGCCGAAAACGACGTATTCATGTTCAGCAATCCAAAACCTACGAGTAACAAACTCTGGCCCTTAATATACTGCATTTGACATGTTTATGGACTTTTGGATACATTTTATCCATTGTAAAAGCAGTTATAAAAGGTCACAGCACAAAATCCACAAAATATAATACTGAGGTGCTAAAATCTGAAACTGCTAGAGCTAATTACATGAAAATCTTAGACGAAACATTACCAAACATCGGTGAAATTTTAAGTATAGAAGAGCATTGGACTAAATGTAAAGAAGCCATGCACACAGCGGCTGACACTGTATTAAAATCTATCAAGACCAGAAAAAATGAGGATTGGTTCGACGAAGAGTGTAGACATATTAACCAACAAAAAAATGAAGCATATAAGAGACTCCAGCAGTGCAGAACGAGATCAACTCTCAAAGATTATGAAAATCTTAGAAGGGAAGAAAAGAGAATGTTCAGAAGAAAAAAGAAAGAACAATACGAACACGCTCTAAACGAAATTGTTAGCTACCACAATGGAAAAGACATACGAAAATTCTACCAACAGATAAATAGCTGCAGAAAAGACTTCAAACCCAGAATAATAGCCTGTAAAAATAGGGACGACTCTTTAATTAGTAACAAGGAACAGATACTAAACAGATGGGCGCAACATTTTGAAGAACTGCTTAGTGGCAATTATGAAGATGGCGAGATGGAGTATCCCATGCTTCAAATGAATGAAGATGATCGGCAGCCACTCCCCACCGAAGAAGAAATTAGAGAAGCCATCTTAACACTTAAAAATAACAAAGCCCCGGTTCGGATAATTTCCCTGCTGAACTCTTTAAAAACGGCGACAAAAAAGTATATCTACTCAACAAACTATTTTTCAAACTAGTTTGACAATCAGTTTGAATTTTCAACCTTTGACCATTCACCTGTTTGACTTGACTTGAATTATTTGTCAAAAGGATTGACTTGAGTTTGACTTGAAATTAAGTCAAACTCAAGTCAATTTCAAACATTCAAGTCAAACTTGTGCATCTCTAATTCACACACTGTATTTTTGAATTGACCAGTTTGACTCGACTTGAATTATTTGTCAGAAGGATTGACTTGAGTTTGACTTGAAGTTAATTCAAACTCAAGTCAATTTCAAACATTCAAGTCAAACTTGTGCGTCTCTAATTCACACACTGTATTTTTGAATTGACCAGTTTGACTCGACTTGAATTATTTGTCAGAAGGATTGACTTGAGTTTGACTTGAAATTAAGTCAAACTCAAGTCAATTTCAAACATTCAAGTCAAACTTGTGCATATCTAATTCACACACTGTATTTTTGAATAGAGTATACAAGTGTGTGTACGATCGGTATTTATTCTGCACAGGTACGCGTACGCATACAAGTGATGCTTAACAGCTGTGTTGTCTAAAACAAGTTTTTTATCGTCCAAACGGTTACCGGAAGTTTTTCAGATACTTTCAATTTGCATAAGACGTTAGAATCTATTATTAGGACATTTAACTGCAAATTTTACGAAATCTTATATAATGCGGGTACTTATAACTGTATACATGTTTGTTTTTTGAGTGTCATCAAAATAAGACACAAAATTAAGATTTTTAATGCTTAAAGAAAATATTTCTCCTGCGATGTTTGCCTTATACGAGGTATTTCATAATTTGCCTAATGCTACAATGCTATCTTCATTTAAAACAGTAGCCAAGATATATTGGACCTTACTTGAGACCCATATCTACTTAGAATATATCATGCCAGCCATGTCATTTCTGATAGAAGAAGACAAGTCAGAGATTTACCGCCGTAGTTAGCTTAGTATACAAGCTCTTAAGGAGGACTGATCCTGAAAGTCTGCAAGTTGCGAAAGGCTTCATTGTTTGGAAGAAAATTAATTATCAGCGTTACATACAGTGAATAAAGTAGCTTTAGAAGTCTTTATTGACAGCCTTCATTGTAAGGCATATATATTCCTCCTCTTACCTTTTATGAGCCTATATCTCATTCGTTTTTGCAACTTAACTTTGTCGTTTCTTTAACCTTTCTGGAACCGTGCTATAAAAACTTACGCTGCAGGCCGTGCGGGGCAACTATGTTACCCCACTAAAATACTTAAATAATTCATTTAAATTTTACATTATTGTTTGGAAAGTTATATAATAAGGCACTAGTAACTGAAATAATTTGTTTTTATTATTAAAAATATTTACATTTTTTTTATTTTTACCTGTAATTACAATTTGATTTTATTCCTGATTTTTACAGTCAGGGCATAAAAATGTTTTACTTTCTTCTCGATGTATGGTACAAATTGGTTGCATGTACTACATGATATTTGAGTCTTTTTATCACTTGCCCTGGCACAAAAGCTGCATCTTCGACTTGTATATTGTAGAATGTCTCTGGCAGGGGTTTCTGGCACTGTGTGCCCTGAGGAGTTAATTTCAATTTTAGTATAAAATTTAAATTATATTTGATAATTTTTATAAAAAAACGATTTAGTAATATATTTTCTAAGATTACCTGGAGGGATAAAAAAAATTAAAAATATTTTAAAAAATTATAAAGACAAAACCGCATCTGGGGTAACCAAGTTGCCCCGCACGGCCACGGAAAGGTTAAACAGTATTCGGTTTTACCATTGGTAGGTTGCTAACTTTGCCAATCATCCTCCACATTCCATCCCGGCTTGGGACCGGCTGTGGTAGGCGTAGAGGTAACTGATCCACCCCGCAATTACCCCAGGCAGTCTTCAATAATCAAAATAATTAATACGTTCGAAAGTATCTATCTGATGATGATAAACTTCTGCACGAATAACGAACTTCGAATAAACAACACCTTTTTTGACCACAAAGACCAACACAAACATACATTTAATAATACCCGTGGACAAAGATCTATGATAGATTATGTTGTAACTAACAGAGATATACATCCATCAAAAATAATTGACGTAAGATGCCTCAACTCAGCAGATGTAGGTAGTGACCACAGCCTAGTATTATGTAAAATTAGAATCACCATGAAATGCTTCAAACCTAAGAGAGTGGCACCAACACAAACAAAAATCAAAGTCGAAGGACTATGTACGGAATCCACGGAGTACTTATATAGAAAAAGAATATCGGAGAAGATTGCTGATAATGAAATACTAGAAAACGATAACGTCGAGGAAAGCTGGGAAAAACTCAAAAGTAACATAATTAACGCAGCAACAGAATCACTTGGAGAGAGGAAAGTAACGAATACCAATATATCAAAAAAGAAAACCCCATGGTTTCGAGAGGAAGTGAAGATAAAATGTGAAGAAAAGAAGAAAGCCTTTTTACAATACAGAACACAACAAACACAACAGGCATACAACCACTATAAAACAATTAGAAACGAAACAAACACTCTAGTCAGACAAATAAAAAGAGAACACTGGGAGAGTTTCTTAAAACAGATGGAACACGACTTCTACGGAACACAAAAGGAAATATGGAGAATGATCACAGGACAAAGAAAAGAGATGAACGAACTAATGAAAACGAAACACATTCATAAGGAAACTTGGGCAGACTATTTTCGATCTCTGTTTGCTAAAGATAACGATAACGAACCACCAACACCTGAAGTGACAACAAACGAAGAAACAAATATTGAAAAAGCAGAGGCAACGGAAGCATTAAAGAAATTAAAAAATAGAAAATCGCCAGGAGAGGACAGAATATCGAATGAACTCCTAAAGTATGGAGGACAAGACCTGACCAAACAATTATTAAAACTAATCCAAAAAATAATAGAACAAAACAGAATACCACAAGAATGGAGATCAAGCATCCTAATACCTCTCTTCAAAAAGGGAGAAAAATCGGACCCGGAGAATTACAGAGGAATTAATTTATTAAACACAACACTAAAATTAATGACCAAAGTGATAACAAACAAACTGAATAAAATTATAACATTTGCAGAAGAACAACAAGGTTTTAGGTAGGGAAGATCATGCACCGACGCTATATTTATAATGAGGAAGATTCAAGAAAAATCGTTAGAATACAACAAACCGGCATACTTATGTTTTGTGGACCTTAAGAAGGCATTCGACAGGGTCAAATTAAAGGACGTTATCCATTTATTGTACGCAAGAGAGGTACCTCTAAGAATAATTAAAACGATCGAAAATATCTACCAGAACAACACAATAAAAGTAAAAGTAGATGAAAAACTAACTGACCTAATTGAAGCTGGCAATGGGATAAGACAGGGAGATTCCCGGAGTCCTCTGTTGTTCAACCTGATCATGGACGAAATAATAAAAAAAAGTAAGAACAAAAAAAGGATACCAAATGGGAGAAAAACAACTTAAAATAATCTGCTATGCAGACGACGCAATACTAATCTCTCAAAGTGAAGATGACTAACAACGCTGCACCAATTTAATATAACCGCTAGAAAATTTAACATGTTAATTTCCCCAAAATAGACTAAATGCATGGTTATAACAGCAGATCTAATAAGGTGTAAATTAGAGCTGGAGGGTCAAATATTGCCTGAATGAAACAATATGGAAAAGTAAAAACATCGGAAAAGAAGTGAAAGGCAGAATTTACAAAACAGTCATCAGACCAATAATGACATACGCGGCAGAAACACGACCTGATACAGAAAGGACAAAAAGAATGCTAGAAACAGCAGAGATGAAAACATTGCGAAAAATCGATGGTAAGACGATGTGCGATAGAGCTAGAAGTGCAGATATACGAAGGAGATGCAAGGTGGACATTAATAACTGGGTAAAAAGCAGAAGAGTAGAATGGAACGACCACATAAGCCGAATGACAACAAATAGAGTAGTAATGACGGCGAGAGACGGTTCCCTAATATGAAGACGATCAGTAGGAAGACCACGAAAAAGATGGAATGACAACTTACTGGAGGCACATTGAAAAACAGACATTTTTTATTTATTATTTTTTTATTTATTTATTGTTTATACATATGACCTGGCCTCTAGTGACTAATCCAGGTCGTTTTTTGCTGATGGGATTACAGATATTTTTTTATATTTTTAAATTTTTTACTAAACTACTTAATCTATTTTTACAATATACTAATTAATTTGCCATAATCTATTAATTACATTTAACAAATACATTTAACTTATTAAACAATATACATTTGTTAAAATATTTTTGGTACTATCAACTCCCTTCTAAGTTATAAAGACAGTCCCTCTATTTTCAGAAGAGAGTTGGTAGTTTTTTTTTAATTATTATTATAATTGTAAATATCTATTTTTAAATTTATATTTTATTTTATTTATTTTATCTTTATCTTACTCAACTTCATCAGGGTTGGACTATTTGTTGTCTTCTTCTATTATTATAGATTTCTTGTTGTTTTTTAGATATTATTTGTGTTAGATTGTTTAATATTCTGTGTAATATATCTTTTATTTCAATTCTTTCTAATCTTCTTCTCATTTCTCTATGTTCTTCATTTTCTATAGTATTTTCACAATGTAACACTATATTATGTTCTGGTGTACCTAGTTCTCCACATTCACAATATGCATAATCTTTTAAGTTAAATCTTTCCAAATATGTTGGGTACAGTCCATGTCCTGTTAAAAAGTGTACTAATGTTAATTGAAAAACAGACAGAGTAATGTCTATATAAAAAGAAGAAGAAGAAGAAGAAGAAAGTATCTATCTAACAACAACACAATAAAACAATTGGATATGGTAATTGAGTCAATACTCGCAATCTATAGTTTGTATTTTTTATTAGTTGTTATGTAATCGCATACTATTTTACCAGGGCTCCATCGACCCTTGACTAGTTAAGGATTGATGGTAGCATATATATCAAATTATATACCAAGCACTTTTCATCAGATTGGTCGCTCCCAATGATATAATGTCTCATTTTACATGATATGGACTGTTGAGTTCAATACTAAACAGTTGCTTGGCTTTATTGTATGTGATTGAAACCAAGACAAAGTTGTTTTTCATGTTATATATATATGTGTACATGTCTCTCGTTTTGTGTTTTTTAGCTTGTAGTTTGTATAGAGAAGACTTTTTGTACTGGGCCTGATGATGAGTCATATATTGTAAGACTCGAAACCGGTTGCCCCATGATTACATAACAACTAATAAAAAATACAAACTATAGATTGCGAGTATTGACTCAATTACCATATCCAATTGTATAATGGACTCGCATTGGCAACCCTTTCATCATTTAACACAATAAAAGTAAAATTAGAAGAAGCCAGTTAAATCTGGCAATGGGATTCACTTACATCCAAAGATAAGGTGAGATTCCCTGAGCCCTCTATTGTTCTACCTGATAATGGATGAACTAATAAAAAAGTTAGAATTAAAAAATGATACCAAATGGGAGAAAAGCAACTTAAAAAAATCTGTTATGCAGACGACGCAATACTAATTTCTCAAAGTGAAGATGATTATTTACAACGTATTGTCACGGTCCCAGGCCGACCCTGTCAATTCCGGAAGCCTCTGAAGTGGAAGAACTGAATAGGACAAACAGAGCAGCAGGATGCCCGAATGAAACAATATAAAATTTACAAAACAGTCATCAGACCAATAATGACATACGCGGCGGAAACAGACCTAACAGAGAGACAACAAAAAGAGTACTAGAAACAGCGAAGAAGAAGACCCTTAGAAAAATCGATGGTAAGACACTATGGGGCAGAGCTAGAAAGAAGTACAGATATACGAAGGAGATGCAAAGTGGAGAACGTCAAGTATTGGGTAAGAAAAAGAAGAGTAGAATGGAACGATCATATAAGCTGAATGACAACAGAGTAGTAAAGATGACGAGAGATGGTTCCCTAATAGAAAGACAATCAGAGGGAGGTCAACTTACGAAAACTTACTAGAGGCACACTAAAAAACAAATGACATGAAAGGAGCCTCCCTGGGGGACATGAAAGGAGCCTCCAAGTAGATTGTGATCACTTGTGAATACAATCGGGCGTCCCCTGGAAACGAGTAATGTCGGCTAATCCTTTCAACACCGGTGCACCAACAACACAGATGCAATCAGAATCAAAACGGTCTTTATCAATGCCATTTTTGATGACGACCTCAATTAATATTAAAGGATTATCAGCAGATAAAGAAGACCTATTGTCACAGGGGTACTGCAAGCCGCAGACCAAGGATTCGGGGTATAAAGCTTATACTGGAGAGACCACACGACCAATATGGTAGCGCAGTCTTCGTCAGACCAGATATCGACGTAGCTTCCACATCTCTAACAGATCAAAATGACATCGAGATCCTCACAGTGAAGATAAACTCCTGTACAGTAACGTCAAGCTACAAACCACCAAACGCTGACTTTGCTTTTGAGGAACCGAGTAACTTTCAATCACAGCAAATCAAATTCGTACTGGGTGACTTCAATTGTCACAGTGTCGCATGGGGTTATAACGAAACAGATCCCGATGGCGAAGAACTAGAAAAATGGACTGAAAGCATGAACCTAAAACTTATTCACGATCCAAAGCAGCCTGCATCGTTCAATAGCGGAAGATGGCGCAGAGGTTACAACCCAGGCAATATATTTGTCAGCAACAGAATTGGAGACCAGGTGACAAAAATCGTTGGAAGCGCCCTGCCAAAGACACAGCACAGACCAATAATTTGTCTTTCCAACGCGGCAATCAGATACGAAATTATTCCTTTCAAGAGAAGGTTCAACTTTACTAAAGCAAAATGAGAAAAATTCTCTGAAGCATTGGATCAAGAAGTTTCCCAACTAGAACCTTGCCCTGATTCATACGATAAATTTGTAGAAATCATACAGCAAGTATCACGGAAATTTATCCCTAGAGGTTGTCGAACTGAGTACATAGCGGGGTTCAATGATGAATCTAAACCCCTACTTAAAAGATATGAACAGCTAGATGAAGAAGACCCTTTCTCGGAAGCAACAATACAGAATGAGGAAAAAATGTTACATGCGATATCCGTCAACAGAACGGAAAGGTGGTGCAAGCTGGTCACGAGTCTGGACATGAAACAAAACAGCAGACGTGCCTAGAAGCTGATTCGGAATCTTGGCAACGATCCCGCTGCACCGGCAGTCAACATGACAGAAGTCACACCCGATCAGATAGCCCATCATCTTCTAATGAATGGTAAGACGACATCAAGAAAGAATAAGGTGAGAGCTCAACGGAATATCGACGAAGAAAGAGATGTTCTAGGTACCTCTTTTTGTCTAGAGGAGATGAGAGGCACGATCCACAAAATGAAAGATAATAAAGCGGGTGGCCTGGACGACATACGAACAGAACAAATAAAGAACTTTGGACTAAAAACCGTAGAGTGGCTCGTAAAAATGATGAATTGCTGCATCCGTACACTACAAATCCCCAAAATCTGGAGGAAAGCTAGAGTGGTAGCCCTCTTAAAACCAGGGAAGGATCCTGCGGATACAAAGAGTTTTAAACCTGTCTCTCTTTTGTGCCACCTTTTCAAGGCATTTGAAAGAATGATACTGAACCGGATTACTGAATATGTGTAGACTAAAATTATTCCAGAACAAGCAGGATTCAGACCCGGGAAGTTCTGTTGCAGTCAAATTCTTAATCTCACCCAACATATTGAAGATGGTTTTGAACGGAAAGAAATAAAAGGAGTAGCGTTCATAGACCTAACTGCCGCCGATGACACAGTTAACCATCAACGACTACTCGCAAAATTCTACGAAACTACAAAGGATTTCCGACTAACAAGGTTAGTGAAATGTGTCCTCCAGAATAGACGCTTCTACGTAACGCTCCAGTCCAAGAACAGTCGGTGGAGGGACCAAAAAAGTCGGTGGGCTACCACAGGGAAGTGTCCTCGCGTCGATTCTATACAACATACACCAACGACCAACCCATACACCAACAAACAAGGCAATTTATTTACGCTGATGATACAGCTATGGCAGCTCAGACAAGAACCTTCAATGAAGTCGAAGTGAAACTGACAGATGCCCTGGGAGACTTAGCTCTATACTACGATAAAAACCATCTAAAACCCAATCCCACAAAAACCCAGGTATATGCTTTCCACCTTAGAAACAAGCATGTCCGAAGGCCGCTGGAGGCGGAATGGCGTGGTCAGATGCTGGAACACAACGAGACGCCAAAATACCTTGGCGTCCGTTTGGATAGAACTCTGTCTTACCGATACCACTGTCAAGATGTCAAGAATAAAGTAAGTGCCAGAAAATATAATTAAACACTTCATTAATTTACAAAAAAAATAACCACTTATCCACTTATTATAACCATTTATTATAACATTAAGTTTTTTATTAAATTTAGTGACTTTAATAAGAAAATAAATCCATATCTTTTCCGTTAAAAAATTACTTCTATTAAACAATAATTATGGGTAAATGTTATATATTATGCTTTTTTATTAAATCCCTGTCCTGCCGTTCCTTGAGAAGGTCTAAGGTCCATCGCCCATCCTTAAGACCACCCTGTAACGTCTCTAGTACGCAAGACAACATTCAAACCGTCTGTAGTATAGATTGGACAGGGCGTTTGTTGTACGCTCCAACCGATCTCAGTGGCCTGGGTATCCAAAACATTCGATAAACTTCAGCGAGGTAAATCTCAAATACCATCGCATCGGCTGAAGATCGTCAATTTTTTCGAAATAATTACCGTAAGAACTGTCAAATTTCATAACATTGAATGAGAAAGTGATTGTGGAGTGTTTGTGATTGAGGTTGTTTATTGTTTTGGGTTTTAAGTTTCGTATTTTTGCTGTGATTTGGATTTTCTTGTGGCGGAGGACTGCTTTGAAGGTAAGTTGCCTTTTTCAGTTCTTGCCTTTCTTGATTCATGTGTACTTGAACCTGTATTGATATTTGCGAATATTTCTGATGTAAAACTTGCATTTAAACATGTTCGAGGCATTTTAAAATTATGTGTTAAAGTACTTTGGATTAACCACTGACCTTTTTCTGTTAAAATAAAGATAATATTATTTTCTTCATTATTATCTTATATTATTATTACCTACCTATTCAAAATGATGTGTCGAGTGAAAAAAATTGTGATTCGTTTTGTAAAATTGACAGCAAAATATTATAATTTCCACAAACTTTTTAGTTAAAAAACATAGTTCTGAGTTATTTAGAATAGTATATACCTAGAATATGTAGAATATATCTAACTACAAAAATATTCTTGTTATTTGTACACTTAAAAACAACATACGTAATTTGTTTTGAAATAATAATAGATAAAGTGAAAATTTTTCATGTTTTCATATAAACTAACAGAAATTATTTTGTTTTTATTGTGTTATTTTTTAATGATTTTAACTTCCAATCGTTTAGTAAGATTTTTCATCACGTGTTTAATAATTCTTTCCAATTAGATTATTATTATACCAGCAATATTCTACCTAGATTATTATACTGGGAATATTTTTAGGTAGATTGTTTCTGTTTAATTACAACGAGGAGTTTCCTAGTTTGGTCACATTTAGGAAAATGAACCATAATAATAAACTTTGTTCTGCATTAATGTCAAGTTGTCACGAGGACAACACAAATTGGCAATCTTAAGCGCTCGAGTGTACTTGGGTAAAATTAATTCATGAATAAAATTGTATTAGAAATAATTTTAACTAATATTTTATTATTATCTTCATCTGAATATTTGCTAAACTGCGCTTTTCACTTTGACAAGTTGAAAAATATGTGTTACATTAATTGGGATGAATGTCACTGAATGTTTGTATACAAAGACATGAATTTTGTGTGCAAGTTATTAAAAAATAACCCGTCGAATATCACACGATACCTACTACGAATAAATAAGAAAATGATGCTTCAATTTTTTTCTCAAACTTGTTTCCATTAGGCAATAGTCACTCAAGAAAATAATGCTCCAATTTTTTTCTCAAACTTGTTTCCATTAGGCAATCGGAAGCGATCTCCAGAATACCTGGTGTCCAGGCTATTGCCAGGCAACAAATTTTCGAAAAATTGTCGCATTATTGTCAATCTGTTGTCACTCTCTTGTGATATTAATGTTGAAAATAAAATTCTTCTGTTGTTTAATTTTTTCTGCCTGACTCATGACGATTCAGATTATATGTATTGTTGTAATCCTTTTTTATTTATATGTGATGATATTCTTATATGTAATTTAATTAAATTAATGCATTAATGATAATCTAATTAATCAACCAGATCACATATCAATATGTTTTCAATCTCAGGGCGAATTATAAGGTTACTTACTTACTTTCGTGACTTCTAAGTATTTCTCAGTGGTTCCTAATCGGGATAGGAAAAAAATAAAATAATACACACATATGGATTACAATTATAAATCAATATTTTGTTTATTTTATATAAATGGCAATTACTGCTTAATATTTGTTATATCTTAGATTTATTTAATATAAACATTTAAAAATGGGAATCTTATTTCCTTTTGGTTTCCAATTTAAAACTTTTAATTTAATAATGAAACTATTAGGATTTATTAGCAACAAATTGATTTAAGTTTGATGAAAATCTTCTGATATTAGCGATTATGTTCTTCAATTTTTAATGTGGTATTTAATACAAAAACCCATACATTCATGTCCTGACAAATGAGACTGACCTTTATCTGGTGAACTGCGAATGTCCTCACACTAAACCCGTTTCCTCCTACCCTTGGTTGCGATGAAAAACTCGTCCTGGCCTCCAGTAATGTTCTCCTTTGAAAACTACCTCGTATAGCTCTCGTTCATGCTTTTCTCGTGATGCCGTGTTCTACCTTTTTCGAACCACTTCAATCAGCTACCGGGACACTCTTTGCTCAAGGAGATTCTTTTCTCTCGACTCGGCCTACCTCTCGTTCCCCTTAAGTACTCAACACTCCCGGAACTACCGGCTTTTTCACTCTTCGTACACTACCGTCTACCACTGGACTTCACCTCTCGACCGCTCAAAACATTCTGATCTCTCCACCTCATTCATTTCCCTACTTTCTAAATATCCCTTCCAGATTCAAAAATCAACATTCCACCACAAATTTTAATTCGCCGTATTCCTCAATACCAAATTTTAATCTTTCTAAATATGTTTTAATGGATTTCAAGAAAAAATAATCATTTCCCAATTTAAACTTACTTTCTACTTTTTACAAAACTTAATGACCTATTATCTATTTCACTGAGTCTTATTTAGCGTAGGCTAATGATCGAATCTTCCGCGAAACACTATAATGGTCCGCGTCACTCAACTTGTTTATCTTAGGCGCATTGTTACCGAGTTTCGTACACTTCTTCGAATCACTTTCTTAAAAACTAAATATAATAATTTGTTGTATACAGGTTGTTCTAAATTTACATGCCCGTGGCTGAGAAAATTGAAGATCTTTTATATTAATTTGAATTTTGCTTATAATTATAAATTTTAATTCTCCTATCAAATAGGAATATAACAGTATATGTCAGTATTTGTGAGGTGTGTTTCTGGTACTGCTTTATTGGAGCATAGTTCATTTGACTCCATCGAAACAACTTGTCTGTAGTAGGTACCTATCAAGATATTTTAGAAATCCGTATCTTAATCCTATTACAAAGTCATTTGTATTTGAGCAATATCGTTAAATTTCGAGAGGTGGACATACTGAATAGCAGGTATAATAATTAAAAGTACAATAGATTGAAATTTATTAATTTCTACCTGGGCCGCAAAGTTAACCACACCATTCAAATACAAATGACTTTGTAATAAGCTTAAGATTAAGAAAATCGACAAGGAAATGATATAATTTTTCCTGTAGCTGTATAATATTGAAAAACTGCATACAAAAAATGCATTCTTAAAGTGCATCTCAAACAGACAATAAAAAAATTCAGAACTCGTCAATTATCGGTGGAAATCAGTTCAATTTTGTTACTTGGAGGGTTTTTGGGGTCGCTGAAAACGAATATGACGTCAAAAGTGATCTCCAGAGTACCTGGTGCCCAGGGTACCTACTGTTTACCTGATCTTGAGGAGTTTTCGGCAAATTCATTAAAAATTAGTCAAAAATCATTACTTGGGGTTTTTGGGGCCCCTAACGACGAATATGACATCAGAAGTGATTTCTGGAGTACCTGGTGCCCAGGGTACCTACTGTTTACCTCGTCTTGTGGAGTTTTCGGCAAAAAATTTATTAAAAAATTAGTCAAAAATAATTACGCGGACGTTTTTGGGGTCGCTAACAACGAATATGACATCGGAAGCGATCTCCAGAATACCTGGTGCCCAGGGTAAGTACCTATTTCTTATGGTGTTCTCGGCAAATCCATTAAAAAATTTGCCAAAAATCATTACACGGGGTTTTTTGGGTCACTGACGACGAATATGACATCGGAAGTGATCTACGGAGTATCTGGTACCCAGGGTACCTACTGTTTACCTCGTTTTCTGCAGTTTTCGGCAAATTCATTAAAAAGTTAATCAAAATTTATTACTCAGGGGTTTTTGGGGTCTCTGACGACAAATATGACATCGGAAGTGATCTCCGGAGTACCTGGTGCTCAGGTGTACCCGTGCACCCAGTACCTACTGTTTATCTCGTGACTAATGATTTTTGACTAATTTTTTAATGAATTTGCCAAAAATTCCAGAAACGAGGTAAACAGTGGGTACCCTGGGTATCAGGTACTCCGTAGATCACTTCCGATGTCATATTCGTCGTCAGCGACCCCAAAAACCACCAAGTAATGATTTTTATCTAATTGTTTAATGAATTTTCCGAAAACTCCATAAGAAGTAGTTACCCTGGGCACCAGGTATTCCGGAGATCACTTCATGGTCGTCGTTAGTGACCCCAAAAACCCCCAAGTAATTATTTTTGACTAATTTTTTAATAATTTTTTTATCAAAAACTTCACAAGACGAGGTAAACAGTAGGTACCCTGGGCACCAAGTATGTAATGATTTTTGACTAATTTTTAATGAATTTGCCGAAAACTCCACAAGACGAGGTAAACAGTAAGTACCCTGGGCACCAGGTACTCCGGAGATCACTTTTGACGTCATATTTTCAGCGACCCCAAAAACCTCCGAGTAACAAAATTGAACTCATTTCCACCGATAATTGATGAGTTCTGAATTTTTTTTATTGTCTGTTTGAGATGCACTTTAAGAATGCATTTTTTCATTTTTTTTATGCAGTTTTTCAATATTATATCATGGCTCCGGGTCACAAAGTTTCCTGGTGCATTCACGAATCGAATGCAAAAAGAAATATTAAGATACGTCTTGTTCTTTTTTTTTCGGAGGTAATAAGGCCGATTTTAGTGCTTTATTGTTTCGCATATGAAGGTAAGTTGCCTTTTTAAGTTCTTGCTAGAGTTGCACAAGTTTGACTTGAATGTTTGAACTTGACTTGAGTTTGACTTAATTTCAAGTCAAACTCAAGTCAATCCTTCTGACAAATATTTCAAGTCAAGTCAAACTGGTCAATGGTTACAGGTTGGAAAATTCAAACTGTTTGTCAAACTAGTTTGAAAGAGTAAAATAATTTATTTAGTAGATATACTTTTTTGTCAAGATAGACATGTTATTTGCCAATTAAGATAAGAAAATTAATAATATAATGAGTGCCACATAACAGTCAAAATTTTCAATGTTTTAATTTAAAACTTTTAAATGTAGATATTTATTTTTTTCGAATCCTGAGAAAACTAATAAGTATTTTTGAAAAATTTAAACGCAGAATGAAAGACTGCGTTATTACCGAGGGCCGAAAGTCTCTTAGAATAAATAAAAAGTTTGTTTTGAACGAAATATTTGCAATTAATAACAACACTAAATTTTTCTTTTTATGTTCACCAATGTAACTTATTAAAATAAACATTATAGAAGTTTTCAGGGATGTTCGTCCCTCAGAAATAATGTAATCTTTCATGCTGCGTTTAAATTTTTTTTAAATTCTTATTAGTTTTATCAGGATTTGAAAAAAATTAATACATTTAAAACATATTGAACATTTTGATAAGCGACATGTTACGCCTATGGCCTTAAGGGTTACAATAAAATAAGACTATGTATTTGGTTTTTCAATGGACAGCTCAAAATAAAATTATTTGGAATTTTTACGACTTTATTTTATTAAAAAATGCATTTATTTATCTTAGGGCCTGTTCGAAAAAACATGTGGTACCAAGTTGCTAGTTCACTCGAAAATATGTACCACAATACAAAAGTTAGTATTGCTGTATATTCGTTGGTATTTCTTTAAAATTCAAAACTAACCATAGGGTTATTAGACCTGGATCCCACGTACCAAAAAAAAGTTGACTAATAGCAACCTGAAAATTTGTTAATAGCTTAACGGTGTCTAGTCGGACAAACTTTGATGTACGGGAACACTGGAACAGGGGAAGTTTTAATTGTGGAACAGTTTAAAAATTTGAAACGTCAGATTACGAAAACGTCCCATGTATTTTGTCAGTCAGAACATCCAATTGATTTGTTACCCTTTCATTAAACTCTCATGCAAAAATCAGACTGCTATTACTAACCAGCATGATTCCTGTCATTTGACATGTTCTTCATGTTCCACTCATTAAAATGCCCAGTTGGTGATAAACACCAGTCTGATTTTTGCATGAGAGTTTAATAAAATTTTAACAAATCAATTGGAAGTTCCGTCCGACAAAATATGTACATGGAACGTTTACGTAGTCTGACGTTCCAAATTTTTAACCTTTTCCACAATTAAAACTTGTTCTGTTCCAGTGTTCCCATACATCAAAGTTTGTCTGACTAGACACCGTTAAGCTATTAACGAATTTTCAGCTTGCTATTAATCATTTTTTTTGGTACGCGGATCCAGGTCTATATGGTTTTATATCTACAATTTAAATTTTTTTCGGTTACAGACTACAAATGTTTAAATTAAAAAAAAATGTATAAATATGCATTATAAGCTTTCTTAAAAATTATCCTAACTGGCGCGTTTATTGGGTTTTATTTGTCTGTCTGCGGTTTAAATATCGTATTAGCCAATACATTTCTATGTTTATTGAAATTTGTCAAAATAAATTTTTTGGACCTTGTTGGGAGGGGGGATTTCCCCTACCCCTCCCCCACCCCCTGTTGATCCGCCAGTGAACAAATAAAGGCGTAGGCGGTCTCATTTAAAATTGAAAATAAACACGTTGCGTAATATTCAAACTTTTCAAACTGTTTGAAGATGTTTGAATTCAAGTCAAACCTAAAGATATCGAAATCAAGTCAAGTCAAACTTTTTTATACAAAAAGTTTGATTTTCAAGTCAAGTCAAGTTTGTTGAGTAAAATCAAACTAGTTTGACTTGATGCATCTCTAGTTCTTGCCTTTCTTGATTCGTGTGTTGTGTACTTGAACCTGTATTGATATTTGCGAATATTTCTGATATAAAACTTGCATTTAAACATGTTCGAGGCATTTTAAAATGATGTTAAAGTACTTTTGATTGACCACTGACCTTTTCTGTTGAAATAAAGATAATATACTATTTTCTGAATTATTATCTGATTCTATTATTCAAAATGATGTGTTATGTGAAAAATTTGTGTTTCATTTCGTAAAATTGACAAAAGCCAGCAAATATTATCATTTCCACACACTTTTTAGTTAAAAAATTGTTCTTCGGTTATTTGGAAGATATCTAAGTAGAAATATTTTTATTATTAATTTACAGCTACCTACTTAAAAACATAATACGCAATTTGTTTTCTAATAATATAGTAGATAAAGTGAAAATTTTCATGTTTTCTAAGTGTTTTTATATGCAAAGTTTAAAAGGTTCAATACTTGATCTGTGAATATTTGTACCCAATGTCTATCAATATCTACTTAACTAATAACGAACAAAAATAATAAAATATTATTATTTTTATCCTGTATAAAATTTAAAAGATTATTTTGATTTTTACTTGGAAATTTCTTCTAATAGTTTAATTTTATTTGTCCCACTAAATATGTAAAACCTACATAATATCAAAATACTAAAAATTAAACAGATTAAAATACTTAAGGGGGTAGGCGCAAAATTTTGGTCCAATGCTATTTACATGCATTAATTTTTTTTTTCGAATCCTAAGAAAACTAATAAATATTTTTGAAAAATTTAAACGCAGAATGAAAGATTCCATTATTACCCAGGGCCGAAAGTCCCTTAGAATAAACAAAAAGTTTCTTTTTAATGAAATATTTGAAATTAAAAATCACACTAAATTTTATCTTTTTTTTTCGCCGCTGTTACTTATTAACATATAGATTATAGAAGTTTTCAGGGACTTTCTGCCTTCGGTAATAATGTAATCTTTCATTCTGCGTTTAAATTTTTCAAAAATATCTACATATTAGTTTTCTCAGGATTCGAAAAAAAAAGAATGTGTGTGTACTTTGTACGCACGTAAGAAGTTATACATCTAAATATGATTTCAATGAAATAAATATACTTTCAGACAGTTTATTTGTATTTTATTTAAAGATTAAATTAATTTTTACTTACTACTTTCCAAACATTTTTATTAAAACAATACCAAAAATTAAAAAAGATTAGAAAACACCAGGATTCGAACCGGGGTCCTCTTGATCTCCAGTCCAACGCTCTACTACTGAGCTATACCCTTTTGATTATCAGTGCTACAAGATTTCTCAGACATAGTGACAAACAGACGAAGTGAATTATAAAATACTTTAAAATTTAAAGTGAATTATAAAATTTAATATTACTTATTATCTTATTCCCGAGGTAGACAAGTCCAAATACACAAAAATTATAATAATAGTCATTTATGATATAAATGTTAAAAGTACAATTTTAAGGCACGTATATGAAAGTTTCGTGTGAAAGATTCGCTTCGCTCATTCTGCAATTCACATGAGTGCCTTAAAAATGTACTTTTTAACACGAACCTATATCATACAATATTTTTTCTACAAATGTCTTATATATCAACAATTATAATTTATTCATTCTCAATTACAGGACAATACCTACAAAAACTTTTACTTGAACCTGACATTCCATTTTTATATTTTCTTGACATTACATCAAAACTGCCTATACTGTCAATACGTAAATCAGAATAACATCTACTTTTATTTTTGTATATTCTAACAGATTTTAATAGTTTTTTTCTACAAACGTGTTAAAAATGCAATACAGTTTAAATTAAGTTTTAAAACACCTTTTAAACCACCTTTTTCAAATTGCGCAAGTTGTATTATTAATATCTATTAATGTTAATAAATGAAATATATATATCCGACTGCTTTTCCTTTCTTTTATTTTTTTTTTGGAGCGCTTGAGCCACTTCCGCGTTTGTTATTCTGGTAACCATTGCTGTTACTGTCTCCGTTAACTCCACAGGTTGACAGACAGCCTGTAGAGTTAACGGAGACAGTAACAGCAATGGTTACCAGAATAACAAACGAGGAAGTGGCTCAAGCGCTTCAAAAAATAAAGAAAGGAAAAGCAGTCGGACCAGATGATATTCCTGGGGAAGTATTGAGAGCATTGGGAGAGACAGGAATAAGTTGGCTAGCAGGTCTATTTAATAGAATTATGGAAGTTGGACAAATGCCAGACGAATGGAGAAGCAGTATATTAGTACCTGTCTACAAAAACAAGGGAGACATACAACAATGCACAAACTACAGGGCTATAAAACTACTTAGCCACACCATGAAAATATGGGAGAGAGTAATCGATAGACGGATACGTGAAGAAACCGAAATATCCGATAATCAATTTGGCTTTATGCAGGGCACATCAACAACAGATGCAATTTTCATTGTAAGGCAACTGATGGAAAAATACAGGAATAAAGAGACGAACGCTCATATGGTATTCATTGATCTTGAGAAAGCATATGATAGAGTTCCTCGAGAGATTCTGTGGTGGGCACTCAATAAGAAAGGAGTCCCTGGCGAATATGTAAAGATTGTGAGAGATATGTATGATGGAGTAACGACTAGTGTTAGGACAGGTGTGGGAGAGACTGATAAATTTCAGGTGAAAGTAGGATTGCACCAAGGATCGGTGCTTAGTCCTTATAAACTACAGGGTAGTATTCCATGGTGCCTAATGCATGCTGATGATGTAGTGTTGATAGGAAATAGTGAAAGAGACTTAGAACAAAAACTGGAACAGTGGAGACAAGCTCTGGAGGAAAAAGGTTTAAAACTTAGTAGGACAAAAACAGAGTATTTGGAATGTTCATTTAAAGATGGAGTTACTACAAATAAAATGGTATCTTTGGACGGTGAAATGGTTGTGAAAAGCAATAGTTTTAAGTACCTAGGATCGGTATTACAGAGTAATGGAGAAATAGATGGAGATGCATGCAGTAAAATTAGGGCTGGATGGATGAAGTGGAAAGAAGCGAGTGGTGTGTTGTGTGACAGAAAAATTCCAATGAAACTGAAGGGAAAATTCTATAAAACAGCCATAAGACCGGCTATGATGCACGGAACTGAATGTTGTGCAGTGAAAAAGAAAGAGGAACAACGAATGTATGTGGCGGAAATGAGAATGCTTAGATGGATGAGTGGAGTGACAAAGAAGGATAAAATTAGAAATGAGTATATTAGGGGAAGTCCAGGTGTGGCACCAATTGATGCCAAAATGAGAGAGGATAGGTTAAGATGGTTTGGTCATGTTCAACGTCGAGACGTTAATCACCCAAAATACGAAGAATAGCTGAAGTGCAGATTCCTGGAAGGAGTAGGAGAGGAAGACCAAAGAAGACCTGGGGGGAGACGATAAGGTAGGACATGTTGGTAAAGGGGATTAACATTAATATGACCCAAGATAGAATTGTGTGGAGAAATGCAATTAGGGAAGCCGACCCCGCATAGGGAAAAGGCAAAGAGAATGATGATGATGTTAATAAATGAAATATAAATATTTTGACGTTTCACAATTTGACAATTCACTTTTAACTGCAGTGCCTTAAAATTTTTAAAGCACCGGTGCTTTAAAGTAGCATTTTTAACGCTCCTATGGAGTGCTATAAATTGCATTTTTAACACGTTTGTAGAAAAATATATTTAAAAACACTAATATATTCTTTGCACACCTTTTCTGGACTGATAAATACATAAATTAAAACATTTAGTAACGAACTCCATACTGCCTGTATGCGCATGCGCGCAGATTAATAAAATTTCACCCTCAATGGAATCGCGCCTAAAGAAGTATAACTTAAAAAATGATTGCAATTAAATAGCATTTAAATAGCATTGGACCTATTTCGAGCCTACCCCTTTAAAACGTAAACAAAATAATACCAAGGATTATGTTGTCAGAAAATTTAAAGAAATTTATACGACAGACATACAAGTTAATCCAATTGCCCGGTAGCCAACAAGATATGAACTTAAACCACAGACAGACAAATTAGGTAAACCTAATAATTCTATGGCCGTCAGAATTAAGAGAATTTAAAACCACAGAGAGATAATTTAAACCCAATAACCCTGTGGCTAGTACGAGCAAGTAAACTTAACCCACATACAATAATCATGTGACCAGCGATATCCACTTTAGGAAGAAAAATTAAATAACCATCTAAATCTCAACTCTCTTTCTTAAAAAGTAAATCATTTTGTTATGTCTTTATTTGATAAAAAAAAAGAGTTGACCAAACTATGTACTTACTTAACTGATATTCTTAGAAATAAGAGTTAGTAGCTAATCAAATATGGAACCGAGAAATTAAGAAGAATGATATGCCGAATCATGGAAAGAGCAATAAATGAAGAGGACAATCTTAAACAATGACAGGAAGCCTACATAACATTGATATTATCATTCAACTTCTTCTCTTGTCCACTGCAGGACATAAGCCTCCTCAGCACGTCTCCAGGAAGTTTGATTTTGTGCTAATTGCATCCATCTACCATCTATTCTTTTTATGTCGTCTCTTGTCGCTGGTCTGCCTCTGCTTCTCTTGTCCATGCGAGATCTCCATTCTAACAGTCTTTTTATTTGTCTACCTGTCATCAGGGGCGTAACAGAGGCTCCTGCAGCGTGAAGATTGCGGGGGGCCCCAATCGCTTAGGGGCCCCATATTGTCATCTGATATTATGTAAAAATGTCTGGAAATGTATAAATTGACTAATTATCAGCAACTTTTGTTCTTCTATAGAGTATCTTAATCTATGCTAATACTTTTCAAGTCATTTGCGAGGGAAAATGTTTATTTAAAAAAAAAACAACGTTTTCAGACGGGTTTTTCGAAAATAACTCAAGTATTTATCGAATTAAATATTAGATATCGAAAAAATATTGGAGCAAAAATGTAGCTTATAAGATACAGAAAATGGTGTAATTATTCGTGAAGCCTATCGACACAGTTGAAGCTCATGAAAAATTATTCTCTTCAGCTCATCCGATTCAAATCGAATATTTCAACCTGAAATAACCAAAAAATTAAGCGCAATTTTCGGGAAAAACTCTTAAAACTTTTTTAAATGTTAAAAAAAAGCTTTATTTTTTTTTATAAAAGTTTCTAGCATCGAAACTATACGAGTTACGCTCAAAATAAAGTTCGTCCCTTTTTTGGTAAAAAAATTGTGAAAATCTGCCCCTATTTCGCACCCCAAATAAAATTTATCATTAGCGCTTTACCATTTACTTTAAATATTTATTGTTTATATGATCTGTAAGTTTGACCGGTTCGAAGTTATTATTTTTGAAAAAATTTAAAAGTTTTTTTATTTTGGAAAAATGCCTTTTTTTCAAAATAACTTAAAAAGTATTAGCGATACGAAAAATCTCAAAGAGTAAAGAAATGTAGGTAGGTCTTGCTTTTATAAATATTTTGGCTTTATTTTGTTTTTCTGTAAGACAAAAATTGGTTAAGACATGCTTGTTTAAAATTTGCATGTACTCTTGATTAGTGACTCGTTCAAGCCCTTCACCTAGAACCCTTTTAAAAATAAGCACTGTGAACGGGTGAAACTTACAGGTCGTATAAAAAAGTTATAAGGCGATAACGATTAGTTTCATTTGGGGTGTTATTTTTGGGATTTTCACAATTTTTTACCAAAAAAATGGGGTATCTGTATTTTAAGCGTAACTGGCTTAGTTTTGATGGTAGATACTTTTGTAAAAAATAAAGCTTCTTTTAAACACGTTAAAAAATTCTAATGAGTTTCCCCGAACAGTATTTCATTTTTTGGTTATTTCACATTGAAATATTCGATTTGGAATTTGACGAATAAGAAAAACTTTTCATGGGCTACAGGTTTTCTTTTACTGAGTCGATAGACTTCATTTTTGTTTCATAAGCTAGATACATTTTTGCTAACAATATTCCTTTCGATCGAATACATACTCTTTGAACTATTTGCGAAAAGTCGCCTAAAAACATGATTTTTTTGTTGAACAATAAACATTTTTACTCATAAATAACTTGGAAAGTCTTGAGTTGACCACTTCGGTGGTGACACTGAAAATTACACTGTATCGCCATATTTTACGTTGATTTACTGGGCTGTAACACATATAGGTATTTGTTACACATGTCGCATTAATAATTTTTTTAAATAATTTTTTAAAAGGGGCCCCATTTCCAATTCTGCGGGGGGCTCCGACGGGGTTTGTTACGCCACTGCCTGTCGGAGAATCTCCATTATAATCTGGTAATTTTCTCTATATCTTGCACAGCCGTTCTTTGCCTTATATTATTATCTAACTTTCTCACTCGATCCGCAAGTCTTATTCCTTAGTATGGATCTTTCCATTTTCTGCTGTGCTATCCTAAGCTTTGACACCCTTGCTTAGGTTAATGTTAGTGTTTCAGCTCCGTACGTAATGACTGGAAGTTCTTTCTTCTTAAGGTGCCTATCTATTCCGGATGTTGGCAATCAGCATGGCTATCCTAATTTTGCTTGCTGCTATTCTGAATAGTCCGGTTGTCGATGTATTAAACCACTTTCTCAGGTTTTAAAGCCAAGATATTCTTCTTCTCCATGGTCCTCTCTTTACAAATACCTTGCCTTGAAGAATGAGTTGCAACAAGCCATATCTCTGTTCATTCTCATTCCTCATAACATGGCCAAAATATTCTAGTTTGCGCTCTTTGATTGTGTTAATAATCTCTAATTCCTTGCCTATTCTACGTAGAACCTCAACATTAGTCACACGACCCACCCACGAAATTCTTAAAATGCGCCTGTAACACCACATCTCGAATGCCTCGAGTTTTCTTAAAAAAGCCTCGGAAAGTGTCCAGGCCTCTACTCCATATAATAACGTAGAAAATACATAGCATCTGATGATAGAGATTTTGGTAGCAAGTGGTAAATCGTGGCTTCTAAAAAGAGACTTCATGATTATGAACGCTGATCTCGCTTTTCCTATGCGTTGTTTTATTTCACTTGAGTGGTCCCACTGGCTGTTTATGTTGGTACCAAGGTATGTGTAGCTGTTGACCCTGTCAATTAGTTGTTGGTTAACGTACTTTGTTTTTTTCGTATTGAGATCAAGTCCGTATTCTCTACTTATATCTGATATGCGCGACATTATTCTTTGCAAACCATCTAGACTGTCTGCAAAAACTACAGCGTCGTCGGTATATCTAATGTTGTTCAGACGCACTCCATTGACTAATACGCCTTCCTGTAGTTCTCCCAGTGCTTGCTCGAAGATACATTCAGAGTATACATATATTAAACAACACCGGGGACAGGATGCATCACTCCTCACCGCATCTTGCCTCACTCCTCTATCTATGGAGACTGCCTGTGTAAATTGGTCATCCACTTTAATATTGGCAGTTTGGTTGTAATACAAATTATATATGATTCTTAAGTCTCTATCATCTACTCCCGTTTCTTTCAAGATGTTTATGAGTTTATCATGTTTGACTCTATCAAATGCCTTTTTGTAGTCGATAAAACAAATATACACGTCACAGTTAACATCCCTGCATCTTTGCATAAGCACTTGGACAGCGAATAGAGCCTCTAGGGTACCTAAGGCATCGCGGAATCCAAACTGCGTCCATGATACTTGTTCTTCGCATTTTTTATATATTCTGTCGTGTATCACTTTCAGTAAGTGGCTCAATAGGCTAATTATTCTGCGGTCTTCACATGTTTTGGCATTTACTTTTTTGGGTAAAGTTACGAAGGTCGACTTTAACCAGCTTTGGGGTATTTTTCCAGTTACGTATATTTTGTTGAATACAGTTGATATCCATTTTATTCCTTGTTCATCCATAAATTTTAGGAATTCTACATAAAACTGGTCAGGCCCTACAGCTTTACCATCTTTAGTTGTTTTAATAGCTGACATGACTTCTTCAATGGTAATCGGGGGCCCTGTTTGGCATTCAGTGTGTTCAATGGTATTCTGCCTTTCATCTGCAAAAGTTACTTCCACATATATATTCCACGTGTCTAGTTTTCTTCCACACTTAACAGTGGTTTGCCTTGGTTATCTGCCAAACACCCAATCAGTGGGTTATGGTCTGACTTGATATCAGCTCCTGGGTATGTCTTCCAGAATGGAAGATATATATGTAAAACAGGAAATAGAAAATAATGCGAGAACTACAGGAGAATAAGGGTCATCCCTACAATGGGAAGACTGTATGGCAGGATGCGCAGGAACAAAATAGAGAAAGGTATACAAGGTAAAATCGGTGAAGAGCAAGCTGGATTCACAGTGTATGTCCACATCATATCCATACAACATAACAGACAGTAGATAAGAAAAGAGCTAAGACAGATATGTACATATGGCGTTTGTAGACCTTAGGAAGACATACGATACCGTGCTAAGGAAAGAACTGTACAAAGCAATGACTAAAATAGGGATACCACCTAACCTAACACAAGCAATCAAGGACACATCCAGGGGAAATGAAGTACATATAAATATCGGAAACAAGATAGTTGCCAACTTCAAAACAACAAAAGGACTACTACAGTGATGCCCAACGCCACCAACTCTATTTACAATATTTGTAAAACATGCACCAACTGCTTGGAAGTTAAAATGTAGGTATATGGTATATATATGGGAATACCAATAAAGGATGACTATCTCTACACATTGTGTTTAGCAGACTACCAGGGGGCTCAAGATGAGGAAGATATCAGTTACATGATAAGAAAACTAAAAGAGGAATACAGAAAGGTGGGCCTGAAAATGAATATGAAGAAAACGGAATACTTAGAAGTACAATACAGAAGAAGGACAAAAGAAGACACCACGTAGAAATAAAAGGAACGAAGGATTTTAAGTATATGGGTTTTATAATGTCGAGAAACAAAAGAAGAAGAGATTAAAAATAGAGATTGGGACAAACACAATCTTGTAAAAGACAACTCCATAGTGTAATCTGGAATAATAACATCACAGAAAAAAGAAGATATGCTAAACAATAGTACGAAGTATTATGAAATATGCAGCAGAAATTGATTTGGATCATAAAAAACCAAAGGAACATTCTGGCGACCGAAATGGAATACTGGAGAAGATGCTGTGGTCTGCCAGAAGAGACAGAATATGAAATGGAGCGGTAAAAAGAAGAATGAAAGTAGAAAAAGATGCCCTGCAACCCTACCCCTAGATGAGACAAGACTAAAATGATGTGGCCACGTACGTAGAGCAGAAAATACATGTATAAACAAGGTTGCAGAATGGAGCCCAAGAGAAACAAGAAAGAGAGGACGATTAAGAATATCATGGAAGAATGAAGTCGACGAAGCCATGTCAAAGAGAGAATTGGAAGACGGAGACTGGGAAGATCGTAAAAAATGGAAGTCCTGGCTGACGGAAGGGAAACGGTATTAACTGTAGACAACTCTTTTATATATAGAAGGGTTGATACACTAACTCTCCTCTTTGTTCCGTTTTTGTCTTTTTCGTTTGCTTCTTCACTACATTTTTACCTTATTTTCATAATTTTTTTGACTTTTTCCAATGCACTCATTGAAATGTTTCTGCGATATCAAATAAAACTTCGATAGAAGAATAATACCTTAAACACCCTATATAAACTTGACCGGATGCCAGTGAACTTCAAACTAGATAAATTATTTATACAACAGCCAATTAATTGAAAGAGGAATAACTTTACTTAAATGGTCTAGTTCTTGCGATAACCGTTACTGAATTATGTAAAACTGAATGACCGGACGTGAATGAAATTGGAAGAAAATGGGAATAGAAGAACGGCACAAATTGTAGCATAAATTCTATATTTTCTGTTTTGGTTTATAGGCAAAAATTAAACCCAGGCTGTATAATCTTACAATATTATATGACTCCTTTTTATTGACAATTTGAACATTTCATTAGAGAATAGCTGACCCTACAAACGTTATCCTGTCTTAGATCTTCTATGGATCAGAAAATTATTAGAACCTGGCCTGTTTTAGGAAAAAAAATTTACGAAGTCAATTTGGCTTGTGTAATATAAAATATGTATTATATTTGTGTATACAGTGTGTCAATTTTAAAACTTACAATGGCTATATCTCACGAACAAAAGCTGAAAACGAAAAATGCTTGGAACCGTTTTTAGGATAGTAAGGGGGAACTAAAATGGCATGAAAGAGAACGCACCCCCATCAACCCCCTAGGCCCCACCCACCACAACCAAAAAAGTTTAAATTGCAAACCCCTACTTGTGATACATCATTGAAAAGGCTATAAAAAATGCTATCCAATGGTATAAACAATAATTATACAGGGTGAAGCAATAATTGTGAAACTTTGGCTTAAATGAGGTTTTGTTGAATTGCAAATTTGATAAAAATGTCAATTAAGTAAATGTGCAAAGTGGGTTCCGTTGTTTTGTAAACAATAATACAGTCTATTTTCAAATTCTGCACGAAATTTGGCAAATGTTTTTCTAGTAATAGGGCGACATGCTTGAGTAGTTATTTCTCGCAATTTCCCAAGTGACAAAAGTTAAGTTTTATAAACAACTGATTTAAGGCAAAAATAGCAAATTAAGTTTTAATTCAACAAAAAAAAGTTCGAGCGGACATTTACCATTTAAAATAATAGTCCGGGAGATAGCATTACAAATACAAAAGTCATAGTAAGCCAGCTGATATTAACACCCTGTATAATTATTATTTATACCATTGGATGGTACTGTTTATAGTAGGATAGTATATTACTTTTTTCTATGGGGTTATCTTAAATCAGTTGTTTATAAAACTCAACTTGCATCACTTGGGGGATTGCGAGAAAGAATTACTCAAGCATGTCGCCCTATTACTAGAACATTTGCCAAATTTCGTGCAGAATTTGAAAATAGGCTGTATTATTGTTTACCGAACAACGGAATTCACATTAAATATTTACTTCATTGACATTTTTAATCAATTTGTAATTCAACAAAACCTTAGTAAATTTTTCATTTAAGCAAAAGTTTCACCATTATTGCTTCACCCTGTATAATTATTATTTATACCATTGGATAGCATTTTTTATAGCCTTTTCAATGATGCATCACAAGTAGGGGTTTGCAATTTAAACTTTTTTGGTTGTGATGGGTGGGGCCTAGGGGGTTGATGGGGGTGAGTTCTCTTTCATGTCATTTTAGTTCCCCCTTAGTATCCTAGAAACGGTTTCAAGCATTTTTTGATATCAGCTTTTGTTCGTGAGATATAGCCATTGTAAGTTTTTAAATTGACACACTGTATATTTATCGTACTGTAAGAATCCATACGTAAAAATAAAATACATAAATACATTTGACGGGCTTGGATCCAATGGCTTGCAAATATTTATGTGTCTCTGTTTCTTTTATAAGCTGCTGTAATACTATTTTCTATTCCTGGTAATTTGTTTATGGCTAGTTTTTAACTGCTTCTTTAACTTGAAGAATCGTTGGTGGTTCATCTTCTCTCTCGTCTGTTCCGTTTACTTCTTCTCTTTCATCTTCCAGGTTTTCTTCTTCTTCTTCTTCCTCCATATTAAGTACCCAGTAAAAGTATTCCACCCATAGAGTCAGTACATCTTTCTTTGTTGTTAATATTTCAGTCTGCATTGGTTTGTATTTGCCTTGAATTCTTTTCTGTTGATGTTAACTTTCTTTCGAATGCTGTGAATTCGTTCTCTCTGTTAAAGTTTTCTATATATTTCAGTTCCTTATTCAAGTGGTTTTGTTTCTTTCTTTTGTACATCCTACTTTTTTCTTTTCTCTTTGTCTGATAATTCTCTACAGCTGTTTCAGCTGCTATTTCATATTTTGCTGCTGCTTCAATATCTTCTTTTATTATGGTCCAGTAGGAGTCTATATCCTACATTCTGGCTTAAGAACTTACGGGAATGGTTCGATTGCAGTAGTGCAGAGATATTTAGAGCGGCAGTCAACAGGGTCCGCATTGCCATGATGATTTCCAACCTTCGATAGAAGATGGAACTTAAAGAAGAAGAAGGAGTCTATATGGTCTTTTTCATTTTCCTTTTGATTCCTTAGCTGGTTTTGATGATGATGTTTCCGAGTACCGTTCTGAAACTGTTTAATTTCTCAGCTTTTGCATATTCCATTTCTTTCTAGCCATTTTATTTTCTTTACGGATGTTTGAAATTCTAGCTCTCAATGTTGAGATCACTAGGCAATGATCTGAGTCTATGCCTACACCTCTATAACTTGTGTAGTTCACTACGTCTGGCTCGTATCCCAGTGGCGGCTCGTGGCTTTAGGGACAGGGTCGGCAAGGTTTTGTCTCCTCAGATAGGTATGCCATCTAATTAAAAGGCTTCAATTTCATACGAGATTTTTGGTTTTTGTTTTTTTTATTTTTTTTATTTTTTTTTATTTTTTTTTGGATTTTCCTGTAAATTTAGTATTTAAACCTGTTTATAAATTAAGTCTATTTAGTCTATGTTGTTTCGAAGTAGCAAAATGGGTTATAACGTCATTGTAAAATTTATTATTGCTTTTGAGAGATTTTAAAAGTTTTTTTCTATTAAAATTTGAAATTTGACAGAAATTTGACATTCTCTCTTGTTTCATGGTGTTTCGACAAGACATTTTGAGTCTTTTGAGACAAGAGAAATCCCGTTCATTTGAGGCAGAATTTGCCCACATTTGAGCACAATAATTTATTAATTTCGGGAACAGTTTGTTGTAGGTACCTAATGGATTGCAGTATATAAAATTATACATATTTTGTAACTTATCCCACCTTCCGAAAATATTTGGATCAGCATATAAACCTGTTAATCCATTTTCTTATTTTATTTGATTAAATAATGATGGATACTTTTTAATGAACTTGTCTAATAAATATTTTGAAAATTCTTTGGCGTAACTTTTAAATTTTGAATAAGAGTGACAGTGAGTAAATAATAGTTTTGCCTGGTGCAATAGTTTTAACTTTTGCCTGGAGACCATACAATTCACCGGACATCAAGGCAGCGCCGTCATAAATGTGTTTTACCAATTTATTTTTAAAATCAAAAAATTTTAATATGTCCTTTAAAACACAAAAATATACATTCTGTGCTGTTTTAGGTACGCCGCTAAATGTCTTCAAGACAAAGTAAATTAGAAAATTTGTTAAACAATTGTATTTGTTCTCTATAATTAACTTGATGTATCGAATCCTCCGATTATCCGGTCACCTAAATGATAATTCTTAACAACTTAAAAAAATTACAATATCAATCATTAAACGACATAAAACTGCCTACTTACCTATTTCATAATTTTATCACGGGCGCGCTAGCAAGGTACGTGGCTAGGTACGTGCCTTGCTACCGTTTGCAGATCACCGCTCGGCAGATTGGTTTCTGCCGTACTTGCCATTCAAATAAATACGGGGAATGTATAATTGGTTGCCTATCGGCTAATATTCCATAGCTTCTTACTACAAACAAATCTTCAATCTGGGGACGGCTTGCCGAAAACACACAATCGCAATCGGGTGCATGGTGCATGGCTATAGGATCATTTTTGAAAAGTCTCTTACGCACAGCGCACAGGGATCACTTAACGTATGGGATCGATCGAATTCTTTTAAAAACAATGAATAAAATTTAGTCTGTATTATCTCACAGATATTTTTTTTATTTCACAGAAACGAATATGATTAACTCTGACTCGTTGTTTTTTCATCAGGGGAGGTCCAAGTTTTTTGACTTCAATCCTGAAACATTGCGAATTCTACGAATTTCCTTTTATAGAAATTTTTTATTCAGCAAATTTTGAAACCCCTATTGACAGGCTTGAAAGCAATCACATACGATACGAAAAATTGAGTATAAAAATGAGATAGAAGCTAAAAAAGTTTTTAGGAAAATTGAATTATTAAATTATGTCCACAAATATGCACAAAGATGTAAACATTTATTGTAATGTGTGGAGGACTGTACATAGACGTTGACAACTCTGAAATTTACTATAAGTGGCGCCATTTCCTTAATAAAATCTAGAAACCACACAGAAATGGATACTTAAAGGACATTACATGATTACATCATAACTGGCTGAAGGATTACGTTAAAAAATGTTCACAAACACAAATATCCGAGTAATGATTCCTAATGGTTCCCACAATTCGCTTTCTTTGTTTCTAAATTGCTCAAATTAAATATAACATCCGAGTATAATTAACATGCTTTTTTAATCAGACAAAAGATCCATTTCCCACTGAAGACGAAAGTGAAACAAAAACATTACAAACAGGTTGACATTGTTGTAATTTTTGCAAAAACATACTATGAAGGTATTACGAGAACAGATAGCTAAAAACAAATATTTAGTGTCAAAAACTCTTGCAAAAAATTGCAAACTGATTTTTGCTCTCTAGCGGTGCCACCATTGTGGTGAAAAATAAGCTTTTGAGGTTGGATAAAATTACTTACCAAAAGCGTTTGAAAGCAATAAGTAGGTAAGGTAGTATATTTATTGCCAAAGTTTTATGTATAGGGCAGTCGATGAGGGTATTTGGCTCCGAATTCCATTCTACTACATCGATTAACTTGATATTTTCACAGTAAGTAGGGAATAGCTCAAGAAACAAAGTCTACCCTATGCCGATGTGTGCTTTTATCTTGGGTGTGGTTCCCACCCCTTTTCGGGGTGGAAAATTTTTTGGTTAAAAAAACTAGGGTTGTGGCTAGAGAACCTAATTCTAAGCAAAAACTGTTCTATATTTTTTTTTTTTGAAAACTCAATACTTTTGAGTTATTCGTGGTAGAAAATTGGTCATTTTCATTGAAAAATGACTCCTTTTCTGGCGGTTTTTTGCGAATATCTTAAAAACTATGCACCTAACGAAAAGAACTATATAAAATATTTTTGTAGATTATAAAAAAACAAAGAGATTCGTTCCTTCATAAATCTTCTAGTTATAATACAAAAAGCGATATGGCAGGTGAGATGAGTTTGTTTTTTTGTACATCCTCAAATCGGTGTATTCAACTTGAAATAACAGAGAAACGGTCGATTTTAGGTGTTTAATGCTACCAATACCTTTTGTATTGCTTGAAAGGACCTTTAAAATGAGCAATATTAAATGTCGATTAGCTTCTAACTAAGCGAGATATGCTGCAAAAAAATGATCAATAATGCATTTTAAGAAAAAAATGAGAAGTATATTTAACTCCTCATCCTCCAATTATTGTAAGACATGGACAAATTTTGGATTTACGGATATTAGCCGGAAACCAAACAGGAGTAGACTGTATGGCTATTTCAAAATAAACCAAATCAACAGATGATATGTGTACCCGAATGACTTACAAACAAATTGCTGCTTGTTTGAGAAAGCAATAGATTTTTATATCAAAATTACCACTGAAAAGCACCGTTCAAACACTGCTATCAATACGTTACTCCTCTCTGAATTAATTGTGTAGGTACAACCACCTGTTTCCTCAAAGTCTTCCATCAAATAAAGAAAATAAGTTTGTGGATTATTCTTCATCAAGACAATATCAGCTGCCAGACAGCTCATCTGTCACAGATAATTTTAGCATTAAAAAAAGATGAATTAATGTATCCGCAATATAGCCTGATTTGACACCAAGAGACTTTTTTGTTCTCCAAAATCAAGAATAAATTGTGTAGAGAATGATTTTTGTCGCAAGAACACTAGTCCAGGGCGCATCTGTTTTGAGATGAACGTTGAGAGGTGACTCATATTTTTTGCAGTAATTGCTTGAAAATAACTCAAATAATAATATTTGAGTTATCCTTCCACTCAAAAAGGTCCGGAACATTGTTTAAATAATCAAAATGTCAAAAAATGAAGGAAAAATTAGATTTTTTTCTTCGTTTTTTTTATTATAACTTTCAAAATATTCACTTCCGAGAAAAGTTATGCTGATATAAAAATTGTCACCTTTGTTGCAAAATAGCAATAATTGCGAAAAAAACCATAAAAAAACAAGTATTTGCATTTTACGTTTTCAACCATTTATGCTAAACTTAGGACCTTCATAATGTACCCAGAAAAATATTATGATATAACAAAACAATGCTGTACATTTCATTAAGATCGGTTGAATAGATTTTGCAAAATAAATTTTGCATTCCAGGTTTTGTAAAAAAATTCTTTTTGTCAAAATGTTACAGGACTGAAAATCAAGCAGATAGCAAGTTGAAATTTTTTTACGTATAGAAGAATATTGTACCTTTCATTTGCAATTTTTAAAATTAAAATCCATTAACTACGACGGCGTTAGGATTTTTTTTAAATAAACATTAATTTTTGGTGCTACGCGCAGGACAGCGGTGTTCGATTCACACAAGTTGATTTCCACCAAAATTTCTTCCAATCTTTATCTAATATATTATTTTGTTACTCTATATTTTGTTGTATTTTAATATTTTAATTCCACAAAAAATCAAACTAATTTGATTATTGTTTGTAATATACTGTTTAAACAATTGCATATGTTTAAAAATAATAAACTTTCATTCTCTAACTTAAAATATATGAACAAAGAAAGTTTTGCCAAAAAGTGTTATTTAAAAGGACAGAGTATGTGTTTTTATTTTGCAATAAACAAATTTATTTATTTATATCGAAATGTACTAAAAATTAAAATTTATCAATCATTATCAAAGATCATTGTAATGCCCAATCAGAGGAAACTATCCGCTGTCCTGCGCGTAGCACCAAATAATAATGTTTATTTAAAAAAATTCCTGACGCTGTAGTGGTTAACCGATTTTAATTTTGAAAATTGCAAATGAAAGGTACAGTATTCTTCTATACATATGTAAAAAAAATTCAACTTGCTGTCTGCTTTATTTTCAGTCCTGTAATATTTTGAAAAAATGAATTTTTTTTGCGAAAGTTGGATTGCAAAATTTGTTTTGCAAAATCTATTGAACCGATCTTAATGAAATTTACAGTATTGTTTTATTAATCATAATGTTTTTCTGTGTACATTATGAAGGCCCTAAGTTTAGCAGAAATGGTTGAAAAACGTAAAATGCAAATACTTGTTTTTTTATGGTTTTTTCGCAATTATTGCTATTTTGCAACAAGGATGAAAATTTTTAAAATTTTCAACGAATTCTATATTGTAGGAAATTTAATTACGCAACTTTTATGTCAGTACAACTTTTTCGGAAATGAATAGTTTTAAAGTTAAATTCAAAAAACGAAGAAAAAACTCGAAATGTACTAATATTTTTACAGATGCGCCCTGGTCTACACTGCCGTTAATGTATTGAGAAACAATGTTTTTGGAGATGTGTTAAGCGGAATGAAGAAGATACTTTGATGACAAGTGGTTTAATAGCATGTTAAAGTGTATTTTTACATTATAAATGAGTAGAGAGCGGAATATATGCAACACAACATTACCAAAATATGCGCATATATTTATATGCATTACTTTTACTACAAATATGCAGGTATTTTTTCTAAATTTGTCTAAATATGCAAATGCATATTAAAAATACTCAAAAATAAAACAATATATCAAGTGGTAAGATCTTCAGAAAAGTTGCCTTCAAAAATACGTACAACTTTCCTCAAACAATCGAAGCCCTCATTTTTTTCTAAAACATTTTTGATTTTATTTCTAATTGTAATCCCTGTATTTCCGGGAATTTTTTGACAATGAGCAGAAAAAGTGTTAACAAGATTAACCGAATCACTTAATTGTAAATTCCTTTGTTCTAATGACTTTATTAGATCTGGTAAAAAACTAAAATGAACTTTTATGAACATAAGTTCTTTAGCAAGTTGTACGTTACTTAAAGAACAAAGTACGTTACTTAAGCTGAAGAACAAAAGCGGAATTGTCTACAATTTGATGGATTTTTGTATTTTGATGCTTCTCTCTATGTCCGTCTTTATAGAAGTAAAAGCGAATTTGTCGAATAAAAACACTCTTTCCAGAAAAATTTCTTTTGTGGGACATGATGCTTTTGTTTGTCAGTTCCTCATTTAAAAAATGAAATGTGAAAATGAATGTAACTTACGATTTTGGAACAGGCCTTGCAAAATACTTTGTCTCCACGTAGCTTTAACTCGGAAAAACACTTTATCCAAGCACTTTTTTGAATGGTAGACATATTTAAATTTAATATATACCAATCACTTCAAAAACACTAAATAAGATACAACGTTTACTTTAAACAAATGTTGGCCGGAAACTGACAAAATAATTATTAGACCCTTAAAAGCAGGTAGGTACCTACGACTTGCTACGCTAATAAAATAATATTTTTCTGGGAACACCCATAATTGTTAAATTCAGGTAGTAATGGGAAAGTCCAGATGAGCGATAGATAGATAAATAACGAGCTCGTTCATATCGAAGTTATAAAATTCCAACTAAGAGAGGAAAATTTTAAACTTTTATATAATTTATTTTTAAAATATGCAAAATAAATCGTGTTTAGCTTAAATATGCAATGTTGTGTTTGTTGTCTGAAAATATGCAATATATGCATCTATATGCACTTTGCATATATTCCGCTCTCTATAAATGAGAATATTTTGAAAATCAATAAAGTCGTTTTCTATAACAACCTCCTTTTTATCACACTTCAATTTTTTTCCTCCCATTCCACAGCTACTACATAAAAGTGCATGGTACCATTCCCGCCCAACCAAGCCATGAGTACGTCGATTCAATAATAACATCGGATGCATACAACCGGTACGATTTGAAATTACTATTTTCAACCATTTTCTCCGAGACCAAGAGTCAACGGGCGAAGAAGCTGACCTTCGCTCCATCCGCTTCTTGTAGTAGTAGTACCACGGTACCACAAATATTTTGTCTTTTGAACCGCGGATAACTCGGTCGGCCAGCGAAGTACTGTCCGCGAGCCGTTATTCCGTGATTAATGCGTTATTTTTTGTTTTTTTTTTCGGTGCCAAACTGGTTTTTAATTTTGAACTTCAACGGATTTTGTGATAAAATTTCTTGGAATATTAAGTGTCATAAATAAATATGAATGATCACGATTCTGGAGATGTAGTCAGGGATGTAGGATGCGATATTGCAATAATTTCATGACCAGCAAAAGTAAATTTCAATTCGTTGTATTGTAACTACTAATTATTACTAATGTGCGTGTTAGTGTGAGAGAAGATGGCTTGAAAGCAGGTCCGTTAGCCACAGATTTTTATTTGTTTTCTACCGGGATCTATTCGTTTTGTTATGTACATAGAGATGTGTCAAGTCAAACTAGTTTGATTTTACTCAACAAACTTGACTTGACTTGAAAATCAAACTTTTTGTATAAAAAAGTTTGACTTGACTTGATTTCGATATCTTTAGGTTTGACTTGAATTCAAACATCTTCAAACAGTTTGAAAAGTTTGAATATTACGCAACGTGTTTATTTTCAATTTTAAATGAGACTTCCTACGCCTTTATTTGTTCAGTGGCAGATCAACGGGGGGAGGGGGAAAGGTAGGGAAAATTCCCTCACTCTCCCAACAAGGTCAAAAAAATTTTTTTTGAGAAATTTCAATAAACATAGAAATGTATTGGCTGATATGATATTTAAACCGCAGACAGACAAATAAAACCCAATAAACGCGCCAGTTGGGATAATTATTAAGAAAGCTTAATGCATATTTATACATTAATTTTTTTAAAATTTAAACCCAACATTTGTACCTGTATCCGAAAAAAAAATTTTCTATGAGCGTGTAAAAATGTCTACTTTCGCGCACGCATTTTAGTTTAGAAAGTTTTACTTTTCCGCACGCGTGTTACTTTTCCGCACGCGTTTTACTTTTCCGCACGCGTTTTACTTTTCCGCACGCGTGTTAATTTGGATATGTTAATATGGCCTTAAAGTAATTATAATACATGCAATAAACTAATATTTAGATATTATTTACTAATTTATTTCAAATATCTTATTGTGTTCATGTTTTAATGAAATTAACACGATAATTCAATTAAATAAAATCATTTTGACATAATATTCGAAAGTCAAATCAGTAGACAATAACAGTGGTTTTGAATCTTCGTCATGGAAACCAAGATCGTCGTCATGCTAACCAATTATGCTGAAACTTTGGTTTTGACAACCTTGTCAAAGAATTAATTTGTGTATGTATTTTCAGTAGTAATTGCACAAGAGCTCTGAAATTATTGAATTTTTCCCGAGTGACACTTTGACAGTTTTAATTTGACACAAAAGTGAAATTATGTGAAATTAAGTGTCACGAGAGCAAAAATTCTATATTAATTTCAGAGGTCGAGTGCAATTTGTTGCGATTATTTCATGAATAAAACTGTTCAAAACCAATATTTTATTGTAATTTATTTATGTAAGTACCATTAAACACACAGTTTTTATAAATATTTGACGATTGAAAGTCATCACTTTTATAATTTTTAAAACATTAATTGTCATTAATGTCACTAAATGTATTTTTTCGTAGCAACGAAGGGCATCTGACGTAATATACTTAACGACGGGAGATTATCAAAAATTATCGATTTAATTCAGATTTCTGTAGTTTTATATTGGTCAGAATCTCCTATGAATGAAATAATCATATTAATTAAATTAATTGATTAAGATTTGGTCATTTTTTAAAGACTCATAGAAAAAATTTTGTTCCTAACGCTTGCAGAAAGTCTCTTTTCCGCACTCGACTGCTTGCCGAACTCCCGCTTCGCGTCGTTCGGCAAACTGCAGTCGCGTGCGGAAAAGTATGACTTTCTGCACTTGTTAGGAAAATAACTATAAATTGTAGATATAAAACCATATAGACATGGATCCCGCGTACCAAAAAGTTGATTAATAGCAAGCTGAAAATTTGTTAAAAGCTTAACGGTGTCTAGTCAGACAAACTTTGATGTATGGGAACACTGGAATAGAAGAAGTTTTAATTGTGGAAACGGTTCAAAATTTGGAACGTTAGACTACGTAAACGTTCCATGTATTTTGTCGGACAGAACTTCCAATTAATTTGTTACCATTTCATTAAACTCTCATGCAAAAATCAGACTGGTGTTTATCACCAACTGGGCAGGAATCATGTTGGTTAGTAATAGCAGTCTGATTTTTGCATGAGATTTTAATGAAAGGGTAACAAATCAATTGGATGTTCTGACCGACAAAATACATGGGACGTTTTCGTAATCTGACGTTCCAAATTTTTAAACTGTTCCACACTTAAAACTTCCCCTGTTCCAGTGTTCCCGTACATCAAAGTTTGTCCGACTAGACACCGTTAAGCTATTAACAAATTTTCAGCTTGCTATTAATAAACTTTTTTTTGGTACGCGGGATCCAGGTCTAATAACCCTATGGTTAGTTTTGAATTTTAAAGAAATACCAACGAATATACAGCAATACTAACTTTTGTATTGTGGTAAATATTTTCGAGTGAACTAGCAGCTTGGTACCACATGTTTTTTCGAACTGGCTTTTAAGATAAATAAATGCCTTTTTTAATAAAAGAAAGTCATAAAAATTCCAAATCATTTTATTTTGAGTTGTCCATTGAAAAACCAAATCGTCTTATTTTATTGTAACCTTTAAGGACATAGGCGTAACATGTCGCTTATCAAAATGTTCAATGTGTTATAAGTGTATTAATTTTTTTCAAATCCTGAGAAAACTAATAAGAATTTAACAAAAAATTAAACTCAGCATGAAAGATTACATTATTTCTGAGGGACGAACATCCCTGAAAACTTTTATAATGTTTATTTTAATAAGTTACAGGGGTGAACATAAAAAGGAAAATTTAGTGTTATTATTAATTGCAAATATTTCATTCAAAAGAAACTTTTTATTTATTCTAAGAGACTTTCGGCCCTCGGTAATAACGCAATCTTTCATTCTGCGTTTAAATTTTTCAAAAATACTTATTAGTTTTCTCAGGATTCGAAAAAAATAAATATCTACATTTAAAAGTTTTAAATTAAAACACATTGAAAATTTTGACTTTTACATATGTGGCACTCATTGTATTATTAATTTTCTTATCTTAATTCGCAAGTAACATGTCTATCTCGACAAAAATGTATGTCTAATACTAAATAAATGATTTTTCAAACTCTTTCAAACTAGTTTGACAAACAGTTTGAATTTTCAAACCTGTACGATTGACCAGTTTGACTTGACTTGAAATATTTGTCAGAAGGATTGACTTGAGTTTGACTTGAAATTAAGTCAAACTCAAGTCAAGTTCAAACATTCAAGTCAAACTTGTGCAACTCTATATGTACATAACAGTTCATTTAAATGACAATATTTGTTTCTTTCAAATAGTCAGTATAGTCAGTCAGTAAGTTAATATTCTCATTTCATGGAAAGTTAATAAATACTCTATGCTAATTGGAAAATAAACTTGTGCTTGTTGTGAACTGTAATATAATTGGTCTATATATCTCTCGTTAATTTTGCATTCCAAGAAAATATTATTCAAATCTATAATACATATACAGTGCGTCCATAAAGTAACGCATAAATTCATTATTTCGTAAACCTGCGATATTAAGTAAAAATCCCGAAACAGGTCGATTTTGATTTTTAAATTCCGATTTTTTGGCATATATATCATACTAGTGACGTCATACATCTGGGAATGATGACGTAATCGATGATTTTTTTTAAATGAGAATAGGGGTCATGAATGTGATAGCTCATTTGAAAGGGTATTCAATTATCTATTCACTAATGTAAACATTAACATATTTATTTATACAAGATGTTCAAAAAAACCTTTTTTTATTTAAAATAATTGAGACAAAAAGAAGAATGTATGTAATTTATTTAATTCAAAATACGTTTTACTGTTGTCAAAAAACAGGAAATAAATGTTTATTTGACAAATAAATATTGTTTTTTGCTTAAATTCAATGTTAAAGCTGCCACCCACCTGTTTCTTGGCAGTTTGAACATTTCGTTTAAACGAAAATCAATGTTTATTTGTCAAATAAATTTTTTTCTGTTTACTGACAGTAGTAAAATGTATTTTGAATTAAATAAATTACATATATCTTCTTTTTGTCTGACTTATTTTAATAAAAAAAATGTTTTTTGAATACCCTGTATAAATAATTATGTTAATGTTTATATTATTGAATAGATAATTGAATACCCTTTCAAATGAGCTGTCACATGCCCCTTATTCCCATTTAAAAAAATCATCGATTACGTCATCACGCCCAGATGGATGACGTCACTAGTATGATATATATGCCAAAAAAATCGTAATTTAAAAATAAAAATCGACCTATGTCGGGATTTTTCCTTAAAGATGCCGGTTTACGAAATAACGAATTTATGCGTTACTTTATGGACGCACCGGCACCGTATAGAAACATTATCACAAAAGTAAACTGTTGAATTCACTATTCCTAATTTATGACAATGTGCTTAAATTTTCCGTGTCGAGTTTTTAATCTCAAAATGGTAGAAATATGGTACTTTGGTAGGTTATATTCTATTATGTTCATATGGCGAAGGAAGTTGTTGATTTGAAGAAAACTGTAAGTTTTTTGACATGCTTAATATACTGTTCCATTGTTTTTCCCATATTTTATATATTCTAGCTTTAAGAGGAAACAGTAGCGATCAACAGGTAGCGAAAACTCGTTCCAAGATTGCGGCTGTAATTTTGAATATTTTTTCGACATATTTGGCACACGTATTCGTAATATAATAAAGAATGGCGGTACAGAGCCCAATTTGAAAAATATATTAATATGTGGAAATTACTCTGTAATTAAATACAATATTAAAAAAACGAGCCTGTACCCCCCATTAAGAAGAACAAAAAAATACACTTTCTTCAAATAAACTTTTTTATCCAATGCCTAGATTTTGTGTCATTTTGGAACTACTAAAATTTTTTATTTCATTACTAGTTCCAAAATGACACAAAAACTAGGCATCGGATAAAAAAGTTTATTTGAAGAAAGTGTATTTTTTTGTTCTTCTTAATGGCGGTAAAGGCTCGTTTTTTTAATATTGTATTTAATTACAGAGTAATTTCCACATATTAATATATTTTTCAAATTGGGCTCTGTACCGCCATTCTTTATTATATTACGAATACGTGTGCCAAATATCTCGAGAAAATATTCAAAATTACAGCCGCAATCTTGGAACGCATTTTGGCTACCTGTTGATCGCTACTGTATCACCTTAACGACATTTATTGCATGACCTGATAAAATTTGAGTTAGGATCTCCCCCTTTTTTATTCCATCTTTGGCCAGCCACTTTGTCCACTTTCTCATATACCACTTCCAGTTTAGACAAATTATTTTTTATCATCATTGTCTCTACAACCCATGATGGGCTTGGCCTGTCCAGAATCAGCCTCCATTCCTTTCTGTCCTTCGCCTTGGTTTTCCATAATTATTTTTTATATTACATAAAATTGTAGATTTGTATGAACTGAAATCTGTGTTTTCAATTGCATATATTGCTGATCTGCAGTCTGATATTATCACACCTTTTTAATATTTTTCTCTTGAATCAATTCTAGAGCTTTTTTGATAGCTATAGTTCAGCGAAAAAGATGCTATTAACATTAGAAAATTTGTAATTAGCGTATTGGTGTTTCTAGAACTGTCTGTGTCAATTACTATGCATCGTGATCGTTCTGCATCATTTCTGCTTGATTTCTACCAGTACCTATATCATCAATTTGGTTACACGTTTTGCCATCACGGACGATATGTCTTTGAGAATTGATTTTTTGTCAATGTAATGCAAAGATATACCTATGTAGGCTAGAGAAAAAATCGAGCAAGTTAGGCAGTTAAAATACTTAGGTTGTCTGCTAAACAATAGTTAGGACCTTGACGCTGAAATAAAGAGCAGAATAGAACAAGTCACAAATGCACGGCACCTTAAGAAGAAGAAGGAGATTTTTACCTTCCATGGTTTTAAGTCTTCATTCCCCCTATCTATATTTACTGTTTACTTTTGCAATTACATATTATTAAGATCACTCTGTAAGAGACACTTCCTCTTTTGAATACATATATATTACAATGAGGCTACCATTTCACATTAAAAAAAAAAAGAATGTGTGTGTGTACTTTGTACGCACGTAAGAAGTTATACTTCTATTATAATATAATCTAACTTCATATTATGATTTCAACTAAATCAATATACCTATCTACTTGAAACAGTTTTTTTTGTATTGTATTTAAATATTAAACTAATTTTATAAAGTAAAGGATATGACTTTGTTAGGATTTGAACAGGGGACCTCTTGATTCTTAGGAGAATGCTCTACCGATCAGCTACCACCGCTTTTGTATTCAGTCGATCATTTCTCGGAGATAATAATTACAATCACGGTGACAGATACATTAATTGAAAATAAACATTTTCAATAACACTTATTAGCAGGAAGACAAATCCACAGACATAAAAATTATAATAAATATATTTACTAAAAACACTAATAATACCTATATTCTTTTCACGCACACCTTATTTGCGCTACATAACTTAAAATATGTAGCGACTAATACCATACTGTCGGTGTGCGCATGCGCCAGGGAATGTAAAAATTCTCCCTCGTGCCTAAAGAAGTATAACTTCAATAAGGTAGAAAGTGTTTTTTTATACACCAGTGTAAAATAGTTTCCTTGAAAGCGAATATAATTTATCTATCAATGTGAAATATTTCTCGTATTTTCTTTCCCCTTTTTCAAGCTTCCATATCGGAGGCTTCAGATAAATATTATGTCCTATGTCATCACATCCTAGCCGGTCACCAGAGGTCATCATTCCAAGATTCCCTGCGAATGATCGGTCATGATTTCTCGAAATTTATCAATTCCAGCTAACAATTTGTTACAGAATAAGCAAAAGCATCAGTCGTTCTTAAATTCCTCAGAATCGTTGATTCGCCGTACGGAATGGATTATACACAGAAAACTAGTTCCATAAAGTCGACCAGTTCAGTCTTACAAGTGTCAACCTGTTCCAGAAATACGTTACAACCAGAGTTGTTCAAGTGGTTTTTAAATTCATTCAGTCAATAAGAGAAGTAATGGTTTAAAAATCAAGAAGCAGGGTCTCATTAAAATATGAAAATAAACATATTAAGGTGAAACAGTAGCGATCAACAGGTAGCGAAAACGCGTTCCAAGATTGCGGCTGTAATTATGAATATTTTTTCGAGATATTTGGCACACGTATTCGTAATATAATAAAGAATGGCGGTACAGAGCCCAATTTGAAAAATATATTAATATGTGGAAATTATTCTGTAATTAAATACAATATTAAAAAAACGAGCCTGTACCGCCATTAAGAAGAACAAAAAAATACACTTTCTTCAAATAAACTTTTTTATCCGATGCCTAGATTTTGTGTCATTTTGGAACTACTAATGAAATAAAAAACTTTAGTAGTTCCAAAATGACACAAAATCTAGGAATCGGATAAAAAAGTTTATTTGAAGAAAGTGTATTTTTTTGTTTTTCTTAATGGCGGTACAGGCTCGTTTTTTTAATATTGTATTTAATTACAGAGTAATTTCCACATATTATTATATTTTTCAAACTGGGCTCTGTACCGCCATTCTTTATTATATTACGAATACGTGTGCCAAATGTCTCGAAAAAATATTCAAAATTACAGCCGCAATCTTGGAACGCGTTTTTGCTACCTGTTGATCGCTACTGTTTCCTCTTAACTTATTTTTTGTGTCAGTGATGTATAGCAATTAAAGGAGACATACCTAGATCTTTTACATAAAAAAAATGTCTTTTTTTTCATTTTTAGTTCTCCCTCTCTTTATTTAGATCCTAGACAGGGGCTAATTTGCCAGCACCTTCTTTCTCATTTATTTTCTGGGTCATCATTCCCTTTATTGTGTGTTTTCGTTCTCTAGTTATACTTATTTTCCTATAATATGAGATATGTAACGTGTTTTACAGGTTACGTATTTTATTTAAGGCCATCGGTACATAATTCGCAAATATTTTACGGCTTCCCTACTCTTTCTGTCTTTACACGGCAAATTACAAGCAGTAAAATTCACACTGGTATGGATATGTAAACATTACTAGAATGTCATTCTACTTGACAATGTCATAACTAGCTTAAAGAGATGGCTTTTGAATGTTCTTGGATAACTGTTATTTTTTGTATAATTGCAAATTATTAATTCAGTTAATAAATGTGATAATTTTTTCACTAACTATATATTCAGTGATTGTAATAATTTATATGTACAACAAAAACTAATACTCAATCGAGAAAAGAGGAAAGTGTTAAAAGTGATTTTTTAATAATATATTGTTACTGTGAAACGCTTACAATTTTGAAGATCTTTAACAAAAAAATACTTGGATGACAGAATATATCCTGATGTATTCTCTGCTTGGATCTTCCATAAATAATAAACAATAAATAACTTTTTATTAAGTTCACGTCTTAAATCAATTATTTATCAAATACACTCTCAATATTATTTAATCAACAACTCAAAATATTCCCGACGCCATGTCAAATATTTAAAACTGTCACGGTGTCTTGTCATCATATTTTATTTGACTCAGTGCGTTGTATGACAAAGATAGCGAATGTTCGATTTGGAAAATATCACCACGGACCATGGTGTCCATTTTTTTTTGAATCCTGAAAAAACTAATAAATATTTTAAAAAATTTAAACGCAGAATGAAAGACTAAATTATTATCGAGGGCCGAAAGTCCCTTAGAATAAATAAAAAGTTTCATTTGAATGAGATATTTGAAATTAAAGATCACACTACATTTTCTCTTAGTTTTTCAACCCTGCGTTTAAATTTTTCAAAAATACTTATTAGTTTTCTCAGGATTCGAAAAAAAAATATTTCCCATTTGAATAGCATTGCAGCCGAAAATACGTACCCATCCCCTTAATGTGTTGAATGCACGTTGTCCTTTTTTTATCCTGATCCGGCATACTCTTGTGTACTTTTGTTTGTTGTGCATATGAAAATTTGTCCGTTTCTTCAATTTTCTTACAGTATAAAAATAGCAAAATAGCAAAATGTTGCTAGTTCTTTTAACAGTTCCTGGTTGTGTCTTCGACTCCATTCTCGTATTACGAGCATCTCGTCTCTACAAGGACCAAAGATTGTCCGAACGATTTCTCGGTCTAATACTAAAAATTTTGTTGTATCACGTTGGTTCAGTTTTTGTCTCACTTCAAGACATTATTATAGGGGCAATTCTAGTTTCATATACCTCTGTTTTAGACAGTTTTAGTTATCTTTGAGAGCAATTTTGATTTAAGTATGGTCGAGAGGGACTGACACGCTCCATTTTCTGACATGGTTCAAACTGTTAAATCTTTTTCATAACTGTTTTCGGCTGTTATCACTGGTCCCAAGTATTTGAATTCTTTGAAAACTTCCTAACTTTCTACCAAATTCCCCAGAGTTTTAAAACCAATACGGAACACAAAAGAAATCGTTAATCCCTTACATGTTGTATATCAAAACCGTTGAGAAGAGGTAAACGGTTTTACCCATATTTGTTAAACACTATTTTTATACACTCTCAAAGTGAAGATGATTTACAACGTATGCCGCACCAATTTAACATAACCGCCAGAAAATTTAACATGTTAATTTCCCCAAAAAAGACAAAATAAATGATTCTAAAAGCAAATCCAATAAGATGTAAATTGGAGCTGGAAAGTCAGATAATAGAGCAAGTGATGGAGTTTAAATACCTAGGCATCACACTATCTGTCAACTGACATTCTTTGGTTGCTTCCTGGAGTGCCAGAGGGGAGCTACGAGTAAGGTCGACGGGTCAGATATGCTCGCTAAGAGCGGTTCCAGATCCGTCGGCTGGAGAAAGAGGGGGTGGATTTAGTCGGTAGGCGGTCCAACAAGATCCTGAATCCGACACACCTAGGACACCTTCCCAGACGGTCTTAAGAAGATTCCCACCTCGCAAAAAAAAGGCACACCACTTTTCCCTATGGAAGGCTCGAGAGAGAAGTGGAATATCGAGTGAATAGAGCAAACAGAGTTGCCTGAATGACACAATATGGAGAAATAAAAATACATAACTTTGTATCTAGGGCTTTTCGTCTTCGTCGTATTACGAGAGATGTCGCTGTTTTTGCGTCTCAAAGGTGGAATCATTGCATCGAGATGTTTTCCCTTAAATAGTCAGGGTGTTGATATTTGGTTTAGAGTTGTGACTGCATAGCTCCACGGAAGACGCATAGATGCAGAAATATCTACCTGGAGATAGTGATTCAACTCTGAATCAAATAAAAACAAAAACTGCCTTTACATTTTTTTTAGAAATAAAAATATCGGAAAAGAAATGAAAGGCAGAATTTACAAAACAGCCATCAGACCAATAATGACTCACGCGGCAGAAACACGACCCGACATAGAGAGGACAAAAAGATTGCTCGAAACAGCGGAGATGAAAACCCTTCGAAAAATCGATGGTAAGACTCTATGGGACAGAGCTAGAATTACTGATATACGACGGATATGCAAGGTGGATAACATTAATAACTGGGTAAGAAACAGAAGAGTAGAATGGAATGACCACATAAGTCCAATGACAACAAATAGGATAGTCAGGACAGCGAGAGACGGTTCCCCAATAGGAAGACGATCAGTGGGAAGACCACGAAAACGATGGAACGACAACTTACTAGAGGCACATTGAAAAAACAGACAGAGTCATGTTTATACAAAAAGAAGAAGAAAAAGATGACTATTTTTTATACATTCCTTATGTACATAACATAATAAATCCATATGTACATAACGTACATCTAGAAATAACAAATTGTTATAATTTTTGGTTACTCTTCCTTTTCTCTGTCAAAACTTTCATTTTTTATATTTACATATCGATGTAAAATTTAAATTTATTTACACATTAAACAGAACTGTAAAGATGACATCTAACAAGGTGCACCACACCCTGTATAATACATAAATTCTTCCACGGTAGAAAATTTGACTAGAAATAAAAACAAACAAACCGTGGGAACAGCAGAAGAAATTGTTGTGTGAGTTACTCGTTTCGGTTAGGTTCTTTTGACGAGGAAGAAAATAATCCTTTCTCAGTAAAGTAGACTTGAGCATTTAACTTAAAAATAGAGTGAAACGAAATAAGAAGTCAATATTCATCAAATATTGAATTAGTCAGGCCGATACCGAACAATCGATAGATAACTGCATAACATTTGGAATAAGATATGGATTCGCAAAGAATTTCCAAGTAGAAAGAGGAATTGATAATACAAATACCAAAAAAGAGGGCTGAGAAACTACAAAAAATTAATTAGGTAATTAAGTGCAACTATTTAGGTTTCTTTGAAAAAAAAAGTCAACAATTTAAAACGTTATTGTAATTGTTTATTTATTAGCTCAGAACTTCCATTTGAAATATTTAAATATTTCAGTATTATGTTTATATGGCACTGAGCCATAATTGTGGGTGTAACCAAAATTACATTTCTTAATTCTTAATTAACCCTTAATTACAGACATCCCAATATTAGCACGTAATTACAGATCCCCGGTATTTTTTACCGGTCATTATAAAATAGAGTCAAAATATAAAGTTAATAATAAAAAACAAAAAAAATTGTATTATGAGTTTTTCTGGAGTCTCTATATATGGGAAAAAATGGTAAAATGAGTGATTTTAATAATATAATACAAGATTTTTGAAGAATAATCTATTAAACCAGAATTTTGGTAACATTTTTGGTCTATTGAAACAAACGGCCATAAATGCTATGAACAAAAATTTAGACTTTTTTTTTAACAAATAAACGTAACATAGAATCACAAAGGAAACATAAAATAGTATTTACAAAATTTTTTACATCCATGAGAAAAATTTGCAAGGGGTAAAATTATCACAGAATTAAATGGCAATTCCATTTTTGCAAAGTGGCCTCAAAATTTTTATCGTCAAATTTAACCTTCATTTAAGGTCCTGGATGACTTCCGCAGCCCATTTCTTTACTTTTTTCCTAAAAACATAAAAAAATAATATAAACATTTCAGATTTACAAATATAGTACTCATATAAAAATACTTACTTAACACAGACATCCGGTAATTTTTACCGGTTAAGATTTTTGATGTGTGCTAGAAAAGAAAATATTGACAATACACACTACACGCTTTGACTAGCATTGTTATACAAACTACCCGAGAGGTACAGAGACACATGAACTTGTAAGTCGTGAGGTTACCATGAAATCCACATTGTGGGAGTGCCCGCCGGTAAAAAATACCGGATGTCTGTAGTTAAGGGTTAACCTTACAGTGACACACTGTATATTGAAAATACATATTCGTAGTCTCAATTACTTATTCTCAAACAAAAGTATCAGTCGTAGCAGAAATAAATGAATTAGAAAAAGTATTAGGATATTCGCTAAAATATTGACAAGCTCGTTAAGGAAAGCTCGGCTCGTTTCCAATTCAGCTCGGCTCGAAAAATATTTGATTCGGCTCGAAGCTCGGCTCGCAAGAAACAAACCGGCTTGAGCTCGAAGCTCGACCTTATGACCATCCCTACTTAAACCTGTTACTTTTCACAATCATTTCAAGTTATCATTTTACTTGCGTTGTTTTCTTATATTGAAACATAAATCTCACAATAAAACACTGAAAAACGTTTGTTTTTCTATACTTCCACAAAATTTATTACAACTATGTTATTACTACAGCTGTTTCGGCAAAGTGCCTTTCTCAAGTGATATATTTTACAATGTGTTTGCCTTTTTAAGTCTTTAACTGAAGAGGTTGAGGAGTGGGGAGCTGTTTGTCTCGAGTTGGTCATTCAGAATTATATCTGTATTTTTCAATTTATTAATTTCCATTGATTCTAAAAGTGATAGGAAATTAATAAATTAATTAATAAATTGAAAAATACAGATATAATTCTGAATGACCAACTCGAGACAAACAGCTCCCCACTCCTCAACCTCTTCAGTTAAAGACTTAAAAAGGCAAACACATTGTAAAATATATCACTTGAGAAAGGCACTTTGCCGAAACAGCTGTAGTAATAACATAGTTGTAATAAATTTTGTGGAAGTATAGAAAAACAAACGTTTTTCAGTGTTTTATTGTGAGATAAAATGAACTTCCATCAAGTAACGGTCGAATCCATCAATTATTGAAACATAAATGTTAAAAATTATAGGAGAGAGTCCATAACCTTCTTACATTCCTATATATAATGGATTTCTACGGCTGTCGCCGCCTCTCCATACCCAGTTTCCAATTTTTTCTATCGTAACACATATCTTCATCTAATTGCCTCAAATCCATTGCCTCCTGAATATTGTCCCTCCAGTTTCTCCGTGGTCGTCATCTTTTTCTTCTCTCCGGTGGGACCCACTCTAATATTTTTCTCGGCCAGCGAGTCTCATTCATTCTTTTAACGTGACCGAACCATGTCAGCTGTCTCTTTTCAATATCGTCTATTATAGTTTTTTCAACCTTCATATATTCTCTAATTGTTTCATTTCTTACATGTTCTAATCTCGAAACCTGACAACTTCTCCTCAAAAAGTCCATTTCTGTACTAAGTAACTTCTTTTTATTTCTTGCACTTATGTCCCAAACTTCTGCACCTTAGATTGTAGCGCTCTTCATTATACTTTCATATATTCTTCTCTTTGTTTCCTTCCTGATATCTTTGTCCCATAAAATTGAATTGAGGGATCTAATGATGCTTCTACCTTTATTGATCCTATGTTGTATTTCGTCTTCACTATTTCCTCGTTTGTTAAATATAGCTCCCAAATATTTGCATTGTTTGACACCAACAATATGTCCTTGTTCCAATGGTAGGTTTTCAATGTCTTCGTTTCCCACTATGAAGTATTCTGACTTGTCCATATTTATTACTAATGCTGCCTGTTGGTAATGTTCATTTAGCTTCCGTATCATATAGCTTAAGTCATCTTGATCTTGGGCTATAACAACTTGGTCGTCCGCAAAGTATAATGTAAATAGGGAGCCGTCTCCCACTTTCAGTCCCATCGGTTGCTGCTTTTGTCCATCTCTGTAAGAATTGGTCAAGGTATATTTTAAAGAGAGTGGGAGATAGACAACATCCTTGTCGGAGACCTTTTGAAGTATTAAAAGCCTCAGTGAAATTTTTGTCGTTTTTTATTCTGGTGTTAGTGGTCTCATATAACATTTTAGTTGCTTGTATGAGTTTTCCATCGATACCGATGTCTTTCATTGACTTCCATAGTTCTATTATGGGGACACTATCATAGGCTTTTTCTAGGTCGATAATAGCGAAGTGGGTTTCCTGATTTCTCTCTATTCTTTTTTCTAATGCTATTTTTAAAGTGAAGAGATTGTCTACCGTTGAACGTCCCGCACGAAAACCAGCTTGTTACATTCCTGCTAGATTAAAAATAATCGAACACTAATTCATATCGTGGTTTTATTACGAATGGTATGAGTTGAATAACGAATATTTTTATCTACTATCTAAACATTTCTATCCAAATCAAAACCGTTCACCCTATAAAACCGTCCTCTAGCCAAATCACACCATAAAAAAGTTTGTGTAAGTTGCAACAAATGGCCCAACATTGTCTGCGCGCTGAAACTAACAGAGCAATTAAGATTATCGATTGATAACTAAATTCTGGTCATAATATTCAAACAGATAACCACTGAGATTGCAGCATCCGTCGAGATATATGTATCTGGCGTGTGTCCAGCATGCAAATTCGCCCTCCATCTATTTACCGCCCCAATTGACCGTTATAAATATTCCGACAGCAACAATTCAGACATTCAAAGACAATAAACAGTGGAGTTCAGTCGTTTATGGACATTTTCGTATTACTGATAGTTTCGGGGAAGACATAAATTTCAACTTCTTAGAAATATGATTCAGGGGTAGATTGTGGTAAAACGTAATATAAGAGCAATAAACGATAGAGTTTAGTTGCAGCTTCAATACACTATTTCGTGCTTCCATATATTATATTCTAACGTTATATAAATATCAGATAGCTAATAAATTACAGTAGAACGAGGAGTACTGCAGGGATATATTTGATCCCCCTTACCATTGTATATAGTTGATTTGATTAGAGTTGGAGTTGATTTAGTTTCTTTGTTAATAGTGGACGCACTATAACAAATTCTTTTTGCATAAAGTTTGTTTTTGTTGATTTTGCTTTTGTGCGAATTCGACAATTATTTGTTGGATTTTTATAGTTAATTTTTGTATTGTTTCTTGTTGGTCACCCGCCTTTGTTGAGCTGAAAGCACCTCTTTTTCGTTTTAAGAAACTTCAGCACTGGTCTGTTCCACCTTTTTGATTTGGTTAGAGCCATGTTTATAGAAATCTGCCATTGGTCGTTGTTCTTATGAGCCAGCGAACCGTACCTGGTGTCTACTCTTCAGGTCTAATATCCAGAGTAGTTTTGTGTTACAAGACTGCAACGAAACAATCCTCTTCTTCATGTTTTTTATATGTTCCAATTTTCTTGCAATAGTTCCTATTCCGATTCAAGCTGTGGTTTACACCAAGTTAAAATCGTGGAGGAGGCTGTGTAATGATTCAAAAATCCTACAAGTTTTAATTCACGTAAATAAAATCCCATTCTGTGTATAAGGTTTTAACGCGCCTTACATATATTCGAACGAAAGTTGTTTTTATTAACATCTTGAATTTCGGCAGAAAACACATAATGTCTTCGATTAAAACAAATCAAATTAAAAATGTGTTACATAACACGGGCTACATAAGGGTTAATGGAGTAACGGTGACTAGTAGAAAAATCTCTAATTTAATATTTGCTGATGACACTACACTTATGCCTGGTTGTACCAATAGATCTTAATCAGCTCAGCTTATAGATAGGGCTGCCTTAAGTATCTCTTACGTTGCACCATAATTTTCGATTCTTACCTTATTATCAATTATATCTATTAGTATATTATAATATTCTTATGATATTATATTATAATTATATTATATCAATTCTTATCTTATTATCGTCTTAACCTTAAAAGCTGTTGGCACAACTAGGCATTAAAGTAGCAAATAAACAAGAAATGCTAGATCTCCTCTGAAGAGTTGAGTTGGAAAGCAATCAAGGAGGCCAGTACAATTAGAAGATCAGCGTAATATAGAGAAAAATTCCAATTGATGGTCGCTAACCTCTGATAACGAGAGGCGACATGAAGAAGATAGAAATAATAAAATTGAAAACTTAAAGAAAATGTTTTTTAGTTCCTTTACTTCAATTTTAATAAATTACTTTAACCATAATAATTAGTTTCAATGATTCGATATCATTGTATGTATTTAATATATTTCATGACATGTTGTCACTAGCGACATCTCAACAGTACCAACAATACAATTCACAATTGTTTAAATTTCAGCATCCTCCCACATTATCAACTTTTATCTACACTCCAACAATAAACAAAGCTTCCCAGGTCACACCTGCATCCAAGTGCCCTTTTTTAACCAACTGCTAATTGTGCATTTGCATTGTTTTTGATAATCAGCTTTATGCGGTTCGAAATAATTATGTGGGCATGTTTTGTGTGAGTTGTTTGCGGTAAAAAGGTTTCGAATAGAATTGTGTTCGTGTAATATATATATATATATATATATATATATATATATATATATATATATATATATATATATATATATATATATATATAAATTAGCTATGAAAACATCGTGCAGTCGATAGAAATTTGAAAAGAATGGTATAATAAAGAATATACTCAGGAAAAAATTACGTTCCAGGCTACATCGTTTAGACATTAATCTAGTATGAATATCATAAAAGTTGTAAAACCAAATTGAAATCGAGTAGCCGAAAATTCTAAAAAATGGTTCGTAGTTTAGAGAATAGGAATGGCAATATCTTCTTTTTGTGTAGACATGACTGTATGCTTTTCAATGTGTCTCCAAGTCTCCAGTAAGATGTCGTTCCTTCGTTTTCGTGGTCTCTCCACTGATCGTCTTCCTATTGGGGAACCGTCTCTCGCCGTTTTTAGTACCGTATTTGTTATCATTCGGCTTATATGGTCGTTTCATTCCACTCTTCTATTTTTTATCCAGTTTTTGATGTTCTCCACCTTCCATATCCGTCGTATATTCTATACTTTTAGATCTGCCCCGTAGTGTTTTCATCTCTGCTGTTTCTATCATTCTTTTTGTTCTCTCTGTGTCGGGTCGTTTCTGTCGCGTACGTCAATATTGGTTTGATAACTGTTTTGTAAATTCTGCTTTTCATTTCTTTTCCGATACTTTTATTTCTCCATATTGTTTAATTCAGGCAACCTGCGGCTCCGTTTGCTCTATTCACTTGATCTTCGACTTCTGTTTCCAGCTTTCCATAGTGTGATGCCTAGATATTTAAATTGCATGATGCCTTGAGCTCAACTTTACAGTAGATTTGCTGTTATAACCATACATTTTGTATTTCTTGGGGAAATTAACATGTTAAATTTTCTGATGGTTATATTTAATTGGTGCTTAAAATAAATCATCTTCACTTGGAGAGATAAGTATTGCGTCGTCTCCATAGCAAATTGTTTGTTATTTTTAGAAGTTTTTTTCTTGAATTTTTATTCTTTTTAAACGCTTTTATTTAGTTCAATATTTTGCGTCAAATCTTTAGACGTTAATTTGACTACCTTTTCTCCAATGCAAGTGAATGAAAATTTGCAGACATATGCATTCGCGGGAACAATACACGAATAATCATTAAAAAAATGCTTTTTAATTGTTTAAATAAAAAAAACGATTTTAATGGAAAATGCTTAAATTCTCCTGATTTTAACAATGTAAAAACTTAAAAGTTTTGCGGATTGTAGCTAATGATATAAACTATACATAATTTCACTTTTTACGTTAATTGTTTACGTTATGCTTCATAAATAAACAATAAAGTTTCAAATTTTTTGCCGGCTTTGACTACTTTTCACGTTAGTGCATCATATGCTTTATACATATTTTAATAAACATGACGATATATTTTAATGTTTGAAAAGTGTAAGATTAAAAAGTAAAAAATAAAAAAATATGAAAAAAAAATTTTAAGAAACGCTTTTGTTTAGTTACGAGTGACTAAAATTAAAAATAGTATAAAAAATCAACTAAAAGGCAAAAAATAAAAAAAGCGTGGGGCGAAAACCGTTCATTCGATGAAGAGGCGCCACGCTTTTCTTTGACGAATGTGTTGATTTTTTCAATTTTTTTTTATTTTTTGCCTTTTAGTTGATTTTTTATAATATTTTTAATTTTAGTTACTCGTAACTAAAGAAAAGCGTTTCTTAAAAATTTTTTTTCATATTTTTTTATTCGTTTTTACTTTGTTGTATTATTTTATTCATGATCAGGTTTAACAGTAGAGGATTTAGAGATGTCTTTATTGTGTTGATCTGGTAAATATTTTCGAACGTGTTGATTATTCCTAGAAGTATCCCTTTTATGCACAATAAGTAGATAACGTCCTGTAATTTGACCATGTCAAATGCCTTCTTAAGGTTCACGAAATATAAATGTGCCAGTTTGTTTTATTGTTTGTTATATAGTGATTTCTCTTGCACTTTGTCCTATTTTGTTTTGTTGTATTTTTTTGTATTAGTTTTAATAATTTTTTAAGTAGATCTGACCCTCCGTATTTTAGTTCGATCGATATTCTGTCCTTTTCTTTGATTTTCTGCTTCCTTTACCTCTCTCTCCTCAATGTTTATTTCTTCGTTTTGTCGTCGCTTCTGGTGTTGTTGTACCGTCGTATTCAATATAATTATTAGTAATATTGTTTTTTAAAATCTTTTTATATACTTGGCTTGGTTGGTGTCACGGACTCCGCAAATTTTGTAATCCATTTTAAAAATAGTTCTAGGCTACCTAGACACCTGAAATTTTCAGGATAGCTTAGAACTAGCTAACAATGCAATATTTGACTGCTATTATACAGGGTGATTAATTATATAGTGGGGTGAAGCTCCGTAGATCCGTTATAGTAATGTATAGCGATAAAACTTAATAACAAAAATTGTAGCGAACTTTGAGCTTCATATTACAAAATTAGTTAGAATGTTACAGGGTGTTCGATAACATAGTGGCAGACCAAACTTATGTTTTTTTTTAAATAGAATACCCTGTATTTTATTTTATATTCGAAATCTTCGTAACTTTTCGATTAGAAAATATAAAAGTTTGGTATGTTATACGGGGTATTTACAAAGTTATAACCAATTTTATATGAAAATCGTAACAAGTTTAACTACCTGTTTAAATAAAAGCAAGCACAAGGTCAATGATTTATTGACGTCATATTTTTTATTTATTGTCAAAATTTTCGTAAATGTTTGTTTTGCTAATTTTCTTTATATTGAATACAGGGTGAGTCAAAACGCAAGTACATTATTTTCTCAGTAATTTTAAATAGAAGACCCTGCATTTTATATCATTATCGAAAAGTACCATTACCATACTATAATTTTTATAAACATTCCCTATGTGTAAATTTATTAGTTTTCGAGATATTTTCATTTTTCAGGGCAAAATTATTAATAATAATTACGGGTCTAAATCTTTCCAAATTTTAAGTAAGCCATGGCTGAATAATCATTGTCTAAATCAAATGTCTGTAATCAAAGTTGGCTACAATTTTTGTTGTGAACTTGTATTACTATCTATTACTTACAACGGATCTACAAAGCTTTACTCCACTGACCAATCACACTCTATGGATAAATCGATTTTTTTTTAATTTCAATCTATTTTAAAAATGTGACTAATGCAATGATATTTTACAGTACGTTAATAAATCGATATCTACAAATTGATGGTGCCTCAGTGGCATTAGACTGCAGATCGAGCGGTCCCCAGTTGGAACCCGGCTGTTGCGTATCTTTTTTAATAATTAAAAGTTTATATACTTAAAATTATATATACCATTTTAAACAACCGTGGTATTATAAAAAATACTATTTTATACTAGTGTAATTTTTGGAATCATAATTATAAATAACAGTTAATACACCTACTTAGTGCGTGAAGAGTTTAAAGTGTGCGTGAAGTAACAATGTATTTTAAATGGGATTTACTTTTTCGCACACTTTCAATGGGTTTTTTGGCACACTTTCATATAATCAAATATCCTTAACTTTCGCGTTGTCATGGTGTGATAATATGAGCAATGACTTACAACAACATTTTTGACAGTTTTGTGGTTTTGAAAGTATGATAGTTAGGATTTTTAAATGTCAAAGTTCTAAAAATTGTAGAATAGAAATGAATTCCAGTGACGAAGAGTTACAGTTGTTTTATTTGTTTATCGTAGATAAAATATTGTATGCTCGCTCCGTTGTCGCTCGTGCTCTAAAAATCGCGTGCGTTCGCATAAAAAGCATACTTCACGAACTGTTTCATAAATAACTATTTTTATTAGAGTGTAATTTTTGGAATTTTAAGCATTTTATCGTTAAATCGTTTATCGTTAAATTATTTTATATTCTTTCCTATAAATAATAAAAAGGTTTTATTATAAAAAAGTTACTTTTTATAAAAGTGTAATTATTATATGGAAATATTCATTAAATTGTTTTATATCTTTTAATTTTGAACGGTTCTATAAATGGGAAATTGAAACTTAGGATTATCATAATTGCAAATATCTATGAATGAGTTAAAAAGAGTTATGGCTATGAATGGCAATTAACATTTTTATTTGCATTTAATAAAAATAAGTTTATGTTATAGGATATTGTATATAGTATATTAAGTATGGAGAACGGTAAGGGTTTTATACCGATCGAAGACAATTGTTTGGAGGAGGAGCGGAGCGACGACTCCAATTATTGTCTGAGATCGGTTACCCTTAACGTTCGACATGCTTATAACGTTTTTTGCACGATTGATACCATTATAAATTATAAAATTAAACATTTTCGTCATATTGACTAGTTTCATTCATTTTATCAAGATAGATACTTTGGTTATTAGGTAGTAACTAGGGTGCATAACAACAATGGAGAATTGAGTTTTTATTTAGTTGTCAATAATTTTAAGTACAATTTTGATTATTATAAATTAAAATATGAGCGAAAGTGAATTTGAAGAAATTGAACGGACTTGGGAAGAAGGGTGTTCCGCAATTATTCTAATACTAGTAATACTACTAATGTATGCGATTCTGCAGGAGTTTCTGTTAGAAGTGAAACCACAGCCCAAACAAGTGGGATTTCATTAAATAATTTAACAAATTGTACCATAAGTTTCAATATTAATAAATAATTCGTTAGTTTTCTTTATTCTTTCAAAAATTAAATTAAAATTAAGAGATTTTTTAACTCGACGGTAAGTGAATTACTTACCGTCGAGTTGGAGTACTTACCGTCGAGTTGGATTACTTACCGTCGAGTTGCTAGTAAATGTCACCTACTGACGTAAAATCTGTCACGGTAAACAGTCAAAAATGATCAATCGTGCAAAAAAACAATTTTTACAGAATGCTACAGTACATTTTCCGGAATTCGTTAGTAGTGATTTTTCTTTCCAATTTTCTTCTGTAAGGACATCGTCTAAAATATCTATGAAATTTTTTTCTTTAAAGGGCACCCCCCCGTTAAGATAAGCATAATTTCCTCACTTCCAGAATATATTTTTTTTTTCATTTGTTTACGTTCTATGTAATCAAATAAACAAAAACGTAATTTTTTGGTTTTTATTTTTGTTTCGGTGGCTTGCTGTCAACTTAAAAATTTCAAAAAATTCACATACATTGTTCAGGCTTTTACAAAACTTCTATTTTTTATAAACCCTTAGGTTAAGTCTACATATCCTAAAAAAATATATTTCCGATTTTTCCTTACGGCGAGCCACCTTCAAAAATCCGAAAAACTGGTTTTTCTCCATCGGGTTTTGGTGGATTTTCTCCAGCTTATAGACTTTAAAACAGATCAAATCAAGGTTTTTTATAGGTTTTATATAATTTGAAGTGAATGAGTCCTCTAGGACATTCAAAATTTGGTCAATACATTTTTTCAAAACTCACAAAAACAGTCTTTAAAGCAGTCTTTAAAATTTTGTATTCACGTCATTTTGATATCCGTCAAGTGCTTCTCCTATTTTTTTTTGCTTTATATTCTACATGGTACGTTTTCCCCATATTAAATAACCCAATTTAAGCTTGTCTCTCTTTTCTCTTCTATACAATTGACTCATGAAATAGACAATAAAACGTAGACATTAAGACGTTAACGTCAAAACCTTTGCAAGGAACTGCACATAAGTAATTCAGAATCCGCATTTTATATCAGAATAACTCCCCCGACGTTGACGTAACATTTGCATTGAATAAATAAAGAAACTTTGTGCAAGGAAATCAATAATATGTAGTTTTACTTGGAGAACGATTTGGAATGTGCTATGCAATAAGAGAGAGAGAGAGAGAGACAGACCATGGCGGATGGCTGAGCGTACACAATTTTTCTAGAATGCGGTTTCAGTGAAACACGCGAGGTTAAAAAGTTACCCAATTCTCGTGCGAAGATGTTTGTTATGGTATTTTTCAATTTTTAAGGAAATTTCAGCATATATAATCACACAGCCAAGCATATATGATGAAGAAATTATGTACGTTAGGAATACTATAATATATTCCACAAGGCGAATATAATGTAGAAAACTAATAGGCCAGGGTAATAAGACAAAAATATACCCTGTTCGTGACACTTCAGCAGCCAGGGTACTGAATCGTTTTTTCGACAGGTAATACCTATAGAAACAAATTATAACTATTTCCTGCGTAGGATCTGGCGGCCATTTTTATTTATAAACAATTAACTGTCAAGAAATGGCATTTTCCCCTTTTTTTTTCAAATCAACGGAAAACAGTGAAACTTATGATTTTTTAGTACCAATATCTTCGAGATTATGGAAAAAGCTTTAAAATGACGTATTACAAAGTTTGATATACTCATTTATTGTTAATATAATTGCGAAAAAAAGTCGGAATTGCAAAAAAAAAATTTTTTTCTCAATAACTGTTGTAAAAATTAATGTACAGCTTTGAAATGTTTATGAAATGAGGGTTCTTTGGTGCTTAATATGTGATAAAAATTTCAAAGCGATTCATTCAATTGTTTAAATTTTATTCAAATTGTTTATCCCAGACAGCATTTTGTTGCAATAATATAAGTCAGAAAAAAATGACCTTAGAACCATTCCACAGGTGTCAAATGAAAGAGCATGAGCTATATTTTCAAAAGGATTTAAACAAGTGAATAAAAAATGCATTTATTAGTAATAAATAATTATGCAAAAGTATCGTCAATTTTTCTTTATAAACTTTTTGAATAACTTTTTCCAAAAAAATTCACTTTTTTACCCTGTTTTAAGTGCACAACTACCAAGTAATGTTATCTATTATATCATAATTGATTGTAATAAATATGTATAATTTCTTATATAACAAAATAAAAAGTTTATAAGGAAAGATTTACGATACTTTTGCATAATTATTTATTACTAATGCATTTTTTATTCACTTTTTTTAAACCAAGTTGAAAATATAGATCATGTTCTTTCATTTGACACCTGTGGAATTATTCTAACGTAATTTTCTTCTGACTTACGTTATTGCAAAAAAAATGCTCTCTGGAATAAACAATTTGAATAAAATTTAAACAATTAAATGAATCGCTTTGAAATTTTTATCACATATTAAACATCAAAGAACCCTTATTTGACAAAAATTTCAAAGCTGTACACTAATTTTTACAACAGTTATTGCAAAAATTTTTTTTTTGCAATTCCGACCTTTTTTCTCAATTATATTAACAACAAATGAGTATATCAAACTTGGTAATACGTCATTTTAAAGCTTTTTCCATAATCTCGAAGATATTTGTACTAAAAAAACCATAAGTTTCCCTGTTTTCCATTAATTTGAAAAAAAAAAGGGAAAAATGCCATTTTTGACACTTAATTGTTTATAAATAATAATGGCCGGCAGATCCTACGCAGGAAATAGTTACAATTTGCTCTTATACGCTCTGAGCTTCGCTGGTGGCGCTCCTAGCGGATTACTAATTCAACTTTCACCGGTAATTTTTAAATTTATTATTTAATTGTTATCGCTTAATATTTACAACGCAAAAAAGTAATTAAATTGTAATCAATTTTTTTAAGATTTTGTTAATCATTTTGACGTTCTATTGATAAAATATGAATTTCTTACTTCGGATACTTTCACAATTATGGTGTAGATGGCGCTAAGAATATTAGATTAATTTATAATTACATATTACGGAACAGTAAAAAAACTTAAATTCAGTATTTAAAACGTAAGTATATTTAAGGTAAAAATATATACCACAGCTTTGACCAACTAATATTGTTTATAATTAATGTTTTTAATTTTAATTTTAAATTAATCACTTTGACATTTATGTCAAATTTCCGGTAAAGGTTTGCAGACTTGTCACTACTGGCGCTCGCGAATTTGAAAATATCCCCTCTACGTACGAGCTCACAGCGTATAGGTATTACCTGTCGAAAAAACGCTTCAGTACCCTGGCCGCTCGAGTGTCATGGGAAAAACCTTATTACCTTGGACTATAAGTCTGGCAGTTTTAATGATTATTTCATTCATAGGAGATTCTGACCAATAGAAAGCTACAAAAATCTGAATTAAATCGATAATTTTTGATAATCTCCTGTCGTTAAGTATATTACGTCAGATGCCCTTCGTTGCTACGAAAAAATACATTCAGTGACATTAATGACAATTAGTGTTTTAAAAATTATAAAAGTGATGACTTTCAATCGTCAAATATTTATAAAAACTGTGTGTTTAATTGTATTTACATAAATAAATTACAATAAAATTTTGGTTTTGAACAGTTTTATTCATGAAATAATCGCAACAAATTGCACTCGACCTCTGAAATTAATATAGAATTTTTGCTCTCGTGACACTTTGACATAATTTGACATAAAACTGTCAAAGTGTCACTCGGGAAAAATTCAATAATTTCAGAGCTCTTGTGCAATTACTACTGATTATTTCATTCATAGGAGATTCTGACCAATAGAAAGCTACAGAAATGCAAATTAAGGTGATCATTTTTGATAATATCCCGTCGTTAAGTATATTACGTCAGATGCCCTTCGTTGCTACGAAAAAATACATTCAGTGACATTAATGACAATTAATGTTTTAAAAATTATAAAAGTGATTACTTTCAATCGTCAAATATTTATAAAAACTTTGTGTTTAATTGTACTAATTTGTACTTACATAAATAAATTACAATACAATTTTGGTTTTGAACAGTTTTATTCATAAAATAATCGCAACAAATTGCACTCGAACTCTAAAATTAATATAGAATTTTTGCCCTCGTGACATAATTTCACTCGCCTCTTGTGCAATTACTACTGAAAATCTATGCACAAATATGCAAACTTTTTGAGCTAAACGTTTACCTGAAACTAAATAGTTTGTGTGAAACGAGTATGCAATTGGCCTATCCCAGCTAAATGAAACAATATCCGAAAATATTACCTCAATCATCCAAGATAGCCATCGTTACACCCTTAGTTTAGCTCAGTCACTCAGGTGTGTGTTCGTCTTGTCCTAACCTTAGATATGAACTCTGAAAATTTAGAATGGAAGCAAACAAAACAGTATTTTTAACCAATCATGTTTATTGTTCAATAAAGATATAATAAAAATATGACTTAGTAAATTGCATTAACAAATATATTCAAATTCTTGCCAAAAACTAACAATTCTGGATCATACTTATGGCTTTTGGTAGCTGATGGTAACTTCTTGATGTCGTATGGTACAGCTGTTGACTTCTCTTGACCTGGGTTAGATGGACGGCCTCAGGTCAGTGCAGCTCTAGTTTGCTGGTGGTGTTTGTCGCTGCAGTCTAGTTGCGATGCATCCTGTCGTCTTTGCCTGAAGAGTAGCATCACCGGTGATGAAGGCAGGTGGCTCCCGAAGGGAGAAAGGTGATTTTATCCAAAAACTATAAAATAGAGACACATATCAATCATCAAGAAGAAAAACCAACGTGTGCCAGCCTGCCATTCTTTAATCCAAAGAGTAGCAGATGACAAGAATAAATTAAATGGAATTTAGATGAGGAGAATAGTTAAAATTTTGATTACTAAACCTGCATATATGTAAATTAAAAAGATAATATATTTAAAACTAAAATATCAGAACACATATGGTCTGACATTGAAGGTTAGGTTAGATATAAAAAAACATTAGAAAAACTGTAAGATGTAGAAATGTAACTAAAAAAAAAATAATGAATTTTCTTACCCCAAGAGAAGAAGATTTGATTTGGAATAAAAATGATTTAATTTTCGAATTACATGCCTTTTTAAGAAATAATAATTCTTCCCTTCCAGTTTATGTCAGGGAGTAGGGATGAAGTGACACTGTCATTGAAAACGACATTTGAAATGACGACCAAGTACTATGAAGTATCAGGCATGTTCCGTATTGAAAGACAGATATTTAGAGAGCAAAGGTCTACGGGGTACGTTCAGTATGTTCAGTTGATGATTTAAATGAAAAGAGATATATCAAAATATAAGATAATAAAAGAGAATAATCAAAGAGGGCGCCAACGAGTTTTTAACGAAGAAAACTGGTAAAACAAATAGAAGAAAATTATTGTTAATGAAATATTAAAGAAAATAAAGTAGAATAATTATTTAAAAATAAAATATCAAAGATGTGACGTTTGTAACGTTACATGTGTAATGCTACAGTAGGCGAGGCAATGAAGTCGTAAATAAGACCGAAACCTACCAACTTTTTGCAGTTGGATGGATGGATCTCAATGAAATTTGTTGCATTCGATTGATAGAAAATTTTGTAAATTAAAGGGATGATGTCGAAATGAAAATTTCATTATTGAGCAAGGAAAATTCATTTTCCATAGCGCATTTCGAAGTGGTGAAAAATAAAAGAAATTTGTAAATCGGAAATACGTAATTGACGGATTTATCATTACTACTCCGGGATTTGATCCGGTCCTGGTAAAGAGACAGTGAGGTCGATTTAAATCCGCTCCGCAAAAAAACTTCAAATACGGAAGATTTGCGAGCAGAAAAATCACCAAATTATTTGCAAAGTGTAAATAAGTGAGTTAAGAAATTTACAGTGTAAATTTAAAAAGAATATTGAAAGTAAGATCCATACATTATTAATCTAACCTAGTTTTAATAAAATTATATTTTAACTACTAACAGTAAAATAATTACAGTCATAGTCAAGTTTTTTGGCACTGATAAGAAGTCAAGGTCCTATGGGTGGACTAGCCGAAGCTGCTTTCAGCAGTGGTAATTACTAATAAATTGATTTAATTATAATTAAGGTACTTCGGTATCTATCTATCGAAAAATACAGAGTCGGCTTTCTGAACGAAAACAAGAAGATATTGAAGAATAAGAAGATATTGAAGAATAAGAAGATATCGAAGAATAAGAAGATATTGAAGATAAGAGGAAGACATTGTTGATAAATCTAATTTATTCAAGTGAACATTAATTGTTGATATAAATAAATAAATAAGATATTAAATGGTATTTAAATAGTTTTATAATTAAAGTAAAAAATTGAATAATATATAAATATTTTGTAATTAAAGTAAAAAATTTAATTAATTTGATTTAATCAAGTAGGTTTTAATTTGATTTAATATTTGTATTTATAAACACATACCTACTTTAATAATTTGAATAGGAAGAAAGATGGCGGATGGTAATGATAGCATTAATGAGGACGGTAAAAGAAAAAGCAAAGAGGAGCCAGATATATTTAGCAGGAGTAGAAAAGTGAACCGAACACCAGACAGGTCGAAACCATCAACGAATGAAACCAGCAGCCAGAACGAAATGATGGAACTAATGAGACAATTAGCAAGCGATAACAAAAAGAAAAACAAGGACCTGGAAGATATAAAAAATACAATGGGTAATATGATTGAGGAACTAAAAGAAATTAGGAAGGAAAATAATGAATACAAATTGCAAATGAAAGAAATAATAAGAGAAAATGAAAATCTAAAGAAAGAAATGGCTACGATGAAACAAAAAATAGATAAAATAGAAATAACCTTGGAAGCATGTCAGAAAGAAAAGAAGAAAAATAACCTAATAATGAGAGGCTTACCACTAGACACAATAGGAACAGAGCAAATAGAGAATTTCATAGAAGCAAAAATGGGAGTAAAATCAGAAATAAATAGGGTACAAAAGATAAATGAAACAATGTGTGTTATAGAATGTAAAAAATTCGAAGATAAAATGAAAATACTGAAAGCCAAGGGTAAACTAATGAGCTATAAACAACATAGAGTATATATAGAATGTGACCTAACATTAAAAGAGATAGAAATACAAAGAAACCTTAAGAAGATAGCAGCAGAGGAAAAGACTAATGGGAAAAGGACAAAAATTGGATATGGATTCATAATTATTGAAGGCATTAAGTGGAAATGGAACCAAAAAACAAGCCGGATAGAAAAAGTAACATACAATACAGAACCAACTTGTTCAAAAAACTAGCTGTAGAAAACACAATGATGGACCGAGAAACAAAACAGGCAAAGAACAGGGACATGACCAGATTTAAAGATAATAACACAAACGTAAGGAAAAACAAATTGAAGTACAACTTAAACATAGAAAAGAACAGAACAATTTTGAAAATGGCATCATGGAATGTAAGAGGTATAAATGGGAAAGAAATAGAACTGGGGGAAGAAATTAGAGATAAGAACATTGAAATAGTAGCTATAACAGAGACAAAGAAAAAAGGAAGAGGATCAATAATATTAGAAAACGGAATGTTACTAATATACAGTGGAGTGGAAGAAACGAAGAGAGCTTAGGCAGGAGTAGCGTGCCTGATTAAGAAGGATAGTATCAGCAAAGTAAAAAATTGGATATATTACAACGAACGTATACTAAGAGTAGACATATATATGGATACAGAGGAAACCAATACAAACCTAATCATATGCTATGGACCAGATGAAGACGCAACAAAAAACGAAAAGAATGAGTTCTGGGACAAATTACAAGAAGTGATAAATGATTGTACAGAGAAAATGGTGATCACAGGAGACATGAACAGTAGAGTGGGGAAAGAAGCAGAAAAATGGAACAATGTCATCGGACCGTATGGGGAGGAAAAAATAAACAAAAATGGAAAATTACTACTTGAATTCTGTCTAGACAATAACCTGGTGATTATGAACACACACTTCCAACATAAAAGGATACACAAGATCACAAGAGAAGTCAAATCAAGAGACGAACAATCAATTATAGACTATACTATAGTGCAAAAAACAGAGAAGAACTGGATAAGAGACGTAAGGGTGAAAAGGAGTTATGAAATTGGTAGTGACCACTATCTACTAGAAACCACATTCAAAAGCAAAAGAAAAGAAATAAAAAGAAATGAGAACATAAACAGAGAACACAAAGAAATAATAAAAATTTATAAACTAAGGGAAGAAACAACGAAAATAAGATACACAGAAGGGCTAGAGAAAGAAATAGACAATGAACATATAATATCAGAAACAATAGAAGAAGAATGGGGAAAATTTAAAAATGCGATGATAAAAACAGCTAAATCAATATGTGGAACCACAAGAAATAACAACAGAGGGAAACGAACGTCTTGGTGGAACGATGAAGTGAAAAGAGAAATAAAAGAAAAGAAGAAATTATGGAAAGAATACATACAAGACAAAACACAACAAAAATATGAAAATTATAAGAGAAAAAGAACAAAAGTTAAAGAGATAGTTAGGAAAGAGAAAAAGAAAAGTTGGGAAAAATTCGGAGAAAAAATGGAAGAAAACAGCACAGAAAACGTAAAATTATTTTATAGAACACTGAAAAACCTAAGAAGCAACAAAGAAACGAAACTGAAACAAATAATGAACAAGGAAGGAATAATAATAAATGACGATAAAACAATAATGGAAAGATGGAGGGAACATTTCCAGCTGTTACTGAATGGAAATCAAGTGAACACAATGGAGAAGGAAAGCCACATAAAGAGAGTATCCATAAGAAACACGGAAAATCCAGAAACTATAGAAAAAGAAGAACTAGAAGAAGCAATAAGAAAGATAAAGATTGGAAAAGCACCAGGAAGCGATGAAGTAGCACCAGAAATGATGAAATATATAGGAATAAAAGCAAAAGAAAAATTGTTATACATATATAACCTAATATGGAAGAGAAAAGTAATACCCAGAGAATGGACAAATGCAGTAATTATACCTATATACAAAAAAGGAAACACAAGAGACTGTAAGAACTATAGAGGTATATCACTACTATGTGTAGCAGCAAAAGTATACGAAACCATAATAGAAAGGAAAATCAGAAAAGAAATAGAACATAAATTAGAGGACGTACAAAGTGGATTCAGGAAAGGACACAACACACAAGACCATATATTTACCATGCAACAAGTAATAGAAAAAGCATTAAAGAAAAATAGAGAAATATACCTGAGCTTTATAGACATGGAAAAAGCCTTCGACTCAGTCAAAAGAAAAGATATATGGGAAAGCCTAAAGAAGAAGGAAGTAAGCGAAGAACTGATAGAAGCAACAAAGAGTATATACATGAAAACAACAAATACAGTAAGAATGTTAAATATACAGTCAGAACCATTTGAAACAACTCAAGGAGTTAGACAAGGGGGAAGTCTCAGCCCAGTGCTATTCATAAATGTAATAGATGAGATAGTGAAAGAATGTAAGAAAACTTTCAAGAAATACTGCATCGGTTGGAACAGAATGCAAATGATAAACGCTGAGATGTGTATATTTGCAGACGACATAGTATTAATTGCGGAAACAGCAGAAAAACTGAAATACAACTTAGAGAAATGGAACCTAGAAGCAAGCAAATACAACCTAAACGTAAACAAAGAGAAGACTCAGATAATGAAAATATCAAGGAAACAAGGGACGGATGATCAAATAGAAATAATGATAGACCAACATCAATTAATACAGACAAATTCATACAAATACTTAGGAACAGTAATCAACAACAAAGGAGACATAGAGGACGATCTTAACAACAGAATGGAAAACACAGGAAAACTATTCCAAGCACTAAATAGAGGATTCCTTAATAACAAAGAAATATCAACAAAGACCAAGATGACAATATACAAAACAATATATAGACCTACGGTGACATATGGAGCAGAAAATTGGATATTAAACAAAAGACACCAGAGCAGAATACAGGCAGCAGAGATGAAATACCTCAGAAGAACGATAGGAGTAAAAAGAACAGATAGAATCAGAAATGAAGAAATAAGAGAAAGACTCAAAATCAAGCCGATACTCGACTCAATCAAGAAGAAAAAATTGGCATGGTTCGGACATCTAACCCGGATGGACAATGATAGACAAGTGAAAAGAGTGTGGGAAGCCAAACCAATAGGTAAGAATAGAAGAGGAAGGCCCATCAAAGAATGGAACAGTGACATTTCGCAGATACTGCAGAGTAAGGGTAAGACTTGGCAGGAAGCAACACAGATGGCATCCAATAGAAAGGAATGGAGAAAGTTCGTAAAGAGCTAGGACAATCCAGAAGATTGTAAAATATTGTAATTTATTGAATTGTAATTTAATGAATTGTATTATAAATGGCCCTACACCGAAAGGTACAAATGGGTCTACTGATTAAGTAAGTAAGTAAGTAAGTAAGTACTCCGGGATTTTTGTGCAACCTTGCATTGTCCTGATGGAAAATAACTTTTTTTTGAAATTTGAATTCGACCCAGTAAGTTGGTATAATATTCGCCATTGATTGTTTTCCCTATATTAACGTATATTGTGATATATTAACATTAATTAATATATTAACATTAAGTAGTAAATGTGAATTATACTGCGTGCATCCCTAAAACTGTCGCCATGACATTATTGGTTGACAAATCCACCTTTGCCTTCTTTTGCGCCGATTTACCCTGAGAAACCCACATTTAGAATTGTAGACTAACCACTTGAGAAGAATTTTTTCCCCATTAGCTTTTATTTTATAAAAAAATCGCACTTTACAAATGTCTGGTTTTATTATTATCCAGTTGTGTAGTACATTCACTAATTTTATGAATATATTGATTACAAATGTCTGGTTTTATTATTATCCAGTTGTGTAGTACATTCACCAATTTTATGAATATATTGATTCGGTCGATAATTTATAAAATATTGCTGAAATTCCAGTTACAAATGTTTTGACCAATCCCCTATATCGCTAGGAAAAGAGTTGTCGTTTTCTATAGGAGATGACGGACATGTACTTGTGACACCCGCTTAAAAATCAACAGTGGAGTCATCATTTATCATTTCCTGTTCGCAAGATGAAAGAATTTTGGACTATGGTCCATTTGACCTACCTGAAGGGTACTTAGTGCCAGAAGGGCGACGTTTGTGCTTCGATTATCCTGTGGTTATCTCAATTTTTCATTCTTAAGGGTTTCGTCTATATCCAGCTAACTGCTGTCTAGGCCGTCTATGTACCGTTCTTTGGTTTTCGTCATAGTAAGTCAATTCTCTTAATAATCTGCTGGGATGGTTCCTGATATTGTCGAATATTTCGTGTGCCCTTTCGTCTATCATTCTCAGAACTTTCTTTTGTTGCGTATGTCCAAATACGTATCTTAATGGGACATATCTAGGTATATTCAGAGCTTCCCTGATTATGTGGTTTTGGATGGTTTGTATTTTTTTCTTGTTGGTTTTACACGTGTGCCCTCATGCGGCTGAGGCGTATGTCAGTGTTGGGAAAATTATACAATTTGCCATCCTAATCTTTAAATCTCAATTTACTCTTTCGACCTATTAGAGATGAGAGTTGACTCCTAAGGGCTTTAGCTTTGTTGATTGTTTGTTTTACGTGTTCTGTAAAGGTTAGTCTTTTGTCCAACATTACGCCTAGGTATTTGGCTTGATTTGACCATTCAATTTGGGTATCAAATATGGATAGTACCTCATTTGGTCTACCTCTTCTTTTTTGTTACATGACGGCCTGTGTTTTGTCAGGATTGACAGCTATTTTCCACTGCACACACCATTCTTGTAGTTCGTCAAGAGCTCTTTGTAGGTGCCTTGTTGCAAAATCTGGATGGGTATTGCTAAGCTTTGTCCCTTCAATACACATGGTTTCAGTCTTCTTAATGTTGACTCCAAGACCCCATTCGTTATATTCTTCTATTAGCTTCCGCATCATGTAATTCAAGACATCATGATCCTGAGCAATCAGAATTTGGTCATCAGCGAAACATAAAGTGTATAGTGTTGTCTCGTTATTGAGAGGGATTCCCATCAACGGTTTCATCATCAACCTGCTCTCAACGGCTGCCAAACACAAACTAAATGATACAGCTTGTTCAAATTTAGACTGGAGTCAAGTGAGAATTGCCTGTTGACAGGAGTAGTGTTGCCATTTCAATTAAGATGCGGGAAATTCAAAAAGTCATGGACTTATTGACCCGCCCTCGTAGTTTCCATTAAAGCAATTTCCAAACGGTTCAATATTATCGGGCATTGACAACAAACAAAAAGTAACATTATTTTCATTTGTCTCGGAATCACTATTTAATATAAGTGGATGTTGATGGAAGAAGCATCACCCCCTTTTCCGCTTTTGTTTTATTATTATGATTGAAAGCGAGGAAGCGGAAGCGAGTTGGTAATTTGATTAGAAATACTGGCAAAGAAACGTTCCATAAGGTCCGTTAGATGGAGCTCCGAATGGCTGAGTGCGAAAACATAATAAACATGCCTTCCTTTATTCTCGCGTCTTTATACTGTATGGTTTGTTTGGACAACAGTCGGATGAGAAAATATTCGGGAGAAAATCTTTAAGGGAAACACGCTGGAATGTGTAAGATAAATATACAGAACAAAGCTTAGTCGCCGTTGTTATTAATCGTTTGTTAGGAGAAGAAAAGTTTTTTTTCGATACACAGTGTGTTCAGGGATTGCCTGTGCAAACAAAGTAAATCTTCTTATAGTATAGTCAATTCCATCAATTTGCGATTGTTTTACTTTAGGTATAAGAGTCTCCACTTCAATTGGATGGCCTGTTTCGATGTTCCTTCCATCGATCGCTATCATTGTGTCTAGATATCTAAATTCTTTTTTTATGTCTTTAATTAAGCCGTGTGAAGTTGGCACCTCTAAATACGGTTTTTTCAAAAAAATTTATTTTTTAATTGTCCATCAAAAGACCACTCTTGTCCAGCAAAAATTTTTTTTTGTCCACCTTTTGTTTACGAGATACTAAAAAAACGTGAAATAAGGCCCAACACCCCGAAGTCAAAAAGACGTCGTAAAAACTGATACGTTTGATTGTCCAACTGTTGTCCACGCTTGTCCAGGCATTTTTTTAATTGTCCACTTTGTATTTATTTAAATTAGCAATAATTATCGTTTATTAGTAAAAATTCCAAAAAACGAGAATTTTTGGAAATTTTTTTTCACGTTTGATTGTCCGTCGAATGTCTACCATTGTCCAGCAAAAAATTTTTTGTCCACCTTTTGTTTACGAGATACTAAAAAAACGTGAAATAAGGCCAAACACCCCGAAGTCAAAAAGACGTCGTAAAAACTGATACGTTTGATTGTCCAACTGTTGTCCACACTTGTCCAGGCATTTTTTTTAATTGTCCACCTTTTATTTATTTAAATTAGCAATAATTATCGTTTGTTAGTAAAAATGACAAAAATGAGAATTTTTGGAAATTTTTTTTCACGTTTGATTGTCCATCGAATGTCCACCCTTGTCCAGCAATAATTTTTTGTCCACCTTTTGTTTACGAGATACTAAAAAAACGTGAAATAAGGCCCAACACCCCGAAGTCAAAAAAACGTCGTAAAAACTGATACGTTTGATTGTCCAACTGTTGTCCACGCTTGTCCAGGCATTTTTTTAATTGTCCACTTTTTATTTATTTAAATTAGCAATAATTATCGTTTATTAGTAAAAATTCCAAAAAAATGAGAATTTTTGGAAATTTTTTTTCACGTTTGATTGTCCGTCAAATGTCCACCATTGTCCAGCAAAAATTTTTTTGTCCACCTTTTGTTTACGAGATACTAAAAAAACGTGAAATAAGGCCCAACACCCCGAAGTCAAAAAGACGTAAAAACTGATACGTTTGATTGTCCAACTGTTGTCCACACTTGTCCAGGCATTTTTTTTAATTGTCCACCTTTTGTTTATTTAAATTAGCAATAATTATTGTTTGTTAGTAAAAATGACAAAAATGAGAATTTTTGGAAATTTTTTTTCACGTTTGATTGTCCATCGAATGTCCACCCTTGTCCAGCAATAATTTTTTTTGTCCACCTTTTGTTTACGAGATACTAAAAAAACGTGAAATAAGGCCCAACACCCCGAAGTCAAAAAAACGTAAAAACTGATACGTTTGATTGTCCAACTGTTGTCCACACTTGTCCAGGCATTTTTTTTAATTGTCCACCTTTTGTTTATTTAAATTAGCAATAATTATTGTTTGTTAGTAAAATGCCGGTTGTTTGTCTGACAAACAGCCGGTATCGCAGATGTTGTAGAACGTATCACCAGGCTCAAATGGAACTGGGCAGGACACGTCGCCAGGCTGAAAGATTCAAGATGGGCACGAAGGCTGATGGAGTGGAGACCAAGAGAAGATAAACGAAGTAGAGGAAGGCCGCCTACACGATGGACAGATGATATCAGGCGGATTAGTAAAAACTGGCAAAAATCAGCACATAACCGTGAAGTGTGGAAACAATTGGTGGAGACCTATGTCCAGCAGTGGACGTAAATTGGTTGGATGATGATGATGATGAGTAAAATGCCAAAAATGAGAAATTTTGGAAATTTTTTTTCACGTTTGATTGTCCGTCGAATGTCCACCCTTGTCCAACAAAAAGTTTTTTTTGTCCACCTTTTTTGAAAAAAATAGTTGAAAAAAATTTTTTGGACAGGGAAGAAGTACAAGTTTCCGAATTCGAGAAAAAGTTGTCAGGACTAACAGCTTTAGATTGTGCAATAGTTGTCCATTCGTGTTCAGACATTTTCATTACTTGTGAAACATTGGTTTTTTCTCAGCAATATTTTTTAGTTTGGTAGCAACAATGGATCATGAATGCGAATTCCAAAAAATGATATTTTTATTCAACGCCGTGTAGGAAAGGTTACTTTTCCACACGCTCGAGCGATGCAATATTCGCATTTTCACACATTGTTGAATAAAATATCGTTCTTAACTAGTGTGGAACATTTTTTTTAACTCATCTGATTCGTTTAAAAAAACTTTTCCACACTAGTGAAGAAATATATTATTGTTTGTTTGATGTTTTTAACTTTTACTATTGCTTAGCAAGACAATTTTCGTTGTCCATTTTTAGCGTAAGAGATAATTAGAAAATGATACATATGTTTGACCCATAATAAGGCCAAGCACCTGGACTTTGAAAAAAGGTCGTAAAAACTAATAGATTTGACTGTCCAACTGATGTCTAGACATATTTTGGCATTTTTTTTATTTGTACACTTTCTATTTTTCTTTTTTTCTTTTTGTTGATCGCAGTTGCGATCATAGCGTAAAAGCTATGAACAGGCAACTTGCTTATCAGTTATAATTATTTGAAAAAGTGTTAAATTCATTTTCTAAAATATACAGGGTGAGTCATGAGAAACTGTACATACTCCTACCTCGTATAGAGGCCCCTATAGGTAATAACAAATGACCATTAAAAAGTGTCTGCTCCCATTGTTTAATAATGTACAGGGCGAGTTTCGCATTTTGACAGAAATTTATATTCGTCATAATTTTTGAACGGTCAGATCGATGTGTCTAATCGTTACACTATTACCACCTAATCAACTGATTTATTCAAACTAGAAAAAAATCAGGTCCGGCTTTAAAAAATTAGTTCGTTTGGGACTTAGAAAAAATTTCACCCTGTATACACTTTTTGAAAACACTAATATGAATTTTACAAATTAGACAAATAGGCAATTAAAATGGCATATTAATTTTTTTCCCCACACGATTACTTAATTTTTTATAAAAAAATAAAATTTGACTATGAATAATTAAGAGTTTGGTAAAGTGAACCATAGATTTAAAAAAATTAACTTTTATTACAAAAATTATTTTTTTTTAAACAAATATTTAATTTATGTTACCACTCAATCAACTGATTTATTCAAACTAGAAAAAAATCAGGAAATCTAGAAAAAAAAAATATTTGCTGGAAAAGGGTGGACATTCGACGGACAATCAAACGTGAAAAAAAAATTCCAAAAATTCTCATTTTTTGGCATTTTTAGTAACAAACAATAATTATTGCTAATTTAAATAAACAAAAGGTGGACAATTAAAAAAAATGCCTGGACAAGTGTGGACAACAGTTGGACAATCAAACGTATCAGTTTTTACGACGTTTTTTTGACTTCGGGGTGTTGGGCCTTATTTCACGTTTTTTTAGTATCTCGTAAACAAAACGTGGACAAAAAAAAATTTTGCTGGACAAGGGTGGACATTCGATGGACAATCAAACGTGAAAAAAAATTTCCAAAAATTCTCATTTTTTTGGCATTTTTACTAACAAACGATAATTATTGCTAATTTAAATAAATAAAAGGTGGACAATTAAAAAAAATGCCTGGACAAGTGTGGACAACAGTTGGACAATCAAACGTATCAGTTTTTACGACGTTTCTTTGACTTCGGGGTGTTGGGCCTTATTTCACGTTTTTTGAGTATCTCGTAAACAAAAGGTGGACAAAAAAATTTTTGCTGGACAAGAGTGGACATTTGATGGACAATTAAAAAATAAAATTTTTTTTGAAAAAATCGTATTTAGAGGTGCCAACTTCACACGGCTCTTTAGTTAAGAGTTGTAGGTTACTTTCTTCATCCTTTATTCTAAGATATTCCGGTTTGTTTATGTTGATGGTGAGTCCCCAATTTTCGTATTCTTCGGCTAACTCTCAAATCATATAATCCGTGTCTTCCTCATCGTTCGCCATAATCATTTGATCATCCGCGAAGGAAAGATTTGTTATGTATTTGTTTTATTCTATTCGAATTCCTGTGCATTTTTTCCTCGAGTTGTTTAATGCTCCCTGAATGTAGATTTTGAATAGAGTTAGGTGCAAATAAAATCCTTTTCTGGCATGCCTTTTGTGACAGGAAATTCGTCTGAAATTGTATTCTCCATTTTAGGCGAGCGGCACACTTTTAATTTGAGGCTTAGAAATCGAAAAAGCGACCATGATGGGTGAATGCCAAATTTTGATGATTCTTTATTTTTTCAAGGTCGCTGAATCCGAATATGAAGTTTATTTTTTTCTAGAGTTGGTGTAACATGTACAAAAATCACATTTTATGCAAAAATGCGAAAAATCATTTTGATGATTTTTTATATTTACCTCGCTATTTGGCCGCTGTAATAAATATTTCCTTTTGAAAATTTTACTGTATCATCTTTAAATAATTTAGATAACAATGAGATTTGTCCGAGATGTTTAAATAAGTTAAAAGAGAAGTTCTTAATTTTTAAACAATTTGTCGTCATATTTCGTTAGTTTCATGTTTACTTAAAAAAGTTGTGTGACAAACTTTTTAGTTTATAATTTAATTCAACACAGCATAAGTCATGAAGAAGTTTTTTGGAAAATTTCAGGTCAAAATATGCAACAGGGAAAAAGTTATGTGACTTCATAGACGAGTGGCACTCCCCTAAAAAACGCTTATTTCTCGAGATCTGGTGTGATGAATGGCTAATTTTGATCATACTTTATGTTTTTGATGATGCTGAAAACGAAAATGAGGTTTATTTTTAAATTCAGATGGGGAACATTGTCAAAATCCCAATTTTACACTAAAAATAAAAAAATAATGAAATCACGTTTTTCTTAAAATTAAAATTTGCACCATTTTATTCCTATAAAACATTTTGTTCTTTGTGCTCTATGTTTTAACATAAACTTGATTAAAAAGCTAAATTTAAAATTTTGCCACTCAACTTTTGCGATTAAACTTTGCAAATTAGGAATCTGAACCTTTAACTTTAAACAATTCATAACTTTTATTATAATAAAAAAGAAAGATTTAAACAGGTCCCATTGTCTTCGGAAAGGTAAAAGATATATACTATAAAAATTTCAGAAAAAATATTAAAATGGAACAGAGTTGTAGCGAGTTAAACGCAAAAAAGGTTTTTAGGGTAAAATTGCGATTTTGATAATGTACCCCCGCGTAAAATTCAAAATAAACCTAATTTTTGTGTGGCCTATTGGGTTGTGATTATTAGATCCTAAAATCAAAAAAAGTTAAGTAAAATTTTCCATTTTAGTGGGCACTTTCCATTCTTTAATTTAATTTTCCATTTCCAACAATCGTTTTTCCGAATATAGTGCAATCTATCCATAATTCGAAAAAATGTCTCGAATAAAAGTTGTTTATTTTTACGTAAAGAATCCAAATCTGCAATAAAAATTTGGGGGTCCCATTTAAGATTTTAGAGTAACTCCCCACCCCCACCTCCATGGGGAGTCGTGTTTAGTACCATTCGATAGATTTTTCAAAAAACATTTTGAAAGTGTATTTTGCAGTTTTTCGATCTGACGTTCATTTCGCGAAATATTCGTTTTTTTTGTGAAACATCTTGACTCACTCATTTCCTTACGCCCCGCTCAAATCGTCAGATTTTTGAAATATACACTCTTTTGCATGTACTTAACTTACCTTATTTTAATCTGACAATTTCGAGTATTTTTAAGGATAGATTTTTTTCGGGCCCCCCTTAACGAACTTCCCTGTGTTAAGAGCCAATATATGGTAGAGGTACATCTGTAGGGTACCAGGTTTCTCCCCATATGATAATCTGACGCGCTCGAGTAACTACCAAAATCCCCGCTTGGGCTCCCCTACCATAAAGTATGGTCATATCTATGTTCCAAATGTTACTTTAATTATTTTTTTTATATCTTTTGGGACAAATGAGTAATTTGACTTCCTCGCACAAATGTTGTACCTTGTACCTATATATCTAATATAAACTAATATTTTAATTGAAATTATAAAAGAACAAATATATTAATATAACAGAAAGATTTGAAAGGATTTGGAGCATACAATAAGGACGTTGACACAGCAATAAAAACAGTGGAAAAGGGAACACACCAATATGCAAATGTACTCGTAAAAGTGAAAATGCGAAACTGATTCGATATTAACAACTATATTTTCAAATAAACACAATTTCGCTGTGCTTTAAACTAACATAATAATCCACTGAAAATAAACCACATTGAAATAGTTAAACAGCCAAACAAAAAGCCATAGAACGACTTCAGAATCTAATTACGAGAACATTTCATTTAAAATTATCGCTGCAAATATAGCCATGTTTTCCATTTAAAATATAATTACTTTTCTCTAAAATAATGACACAATGCACCAGGGACGCGGCTATGAACTCACAAAACATTAATTATACAGCTGGAATTCATTCTTTAAGCGTTTTCAGCCAGAATACCAAATTAACTTGATAAAATTAAGAAGAAAAAGCGTAATTGTGAAAATGGATGTCCTCAAGGTCGAAGAGACTTCGGTTTTTCAATTACACGATTTTTCCTGGACCTATTAACGCTCCAGAAAAGTATTAGATCCGAGTAGCGTAAGGGAAGGATATAACTTCACAATTACATATAATATATGTAATTGTGAAGTTATATCCTTATATGTCAAAGGAGCTGAAAATGTTACAGCAGATGCCTTATCACGGATTGAAATCATATCCAAGGAACTAAAACGAATAAACAAAGACACCGAAAGAAGCATATTGGTATCAAGAAGAGCACAAACTAAGAGATGGGAGGAGTTACAGAGTTCGAACGACGAAAGGACTGATCAACCGGACGTTGTCGAATTGGTGAAAGTCCGGAAAAATGCTGTAGAATTGAGATTAATAAACAGAATAAATGAATACGGAGAAATGAATTTAGAATCTGATAATGTATGTACATACAGTAAACAATATAAGTACTTTTATAATAAAGAGGATGATACTATTTATTTAATTCGAGATTCTTGATCAACATCAGCATTGCAAGTGCCGTTGAGAGACTTGAGATATCAAGAGCCTCTTTCAGTGCACGTTCAGCGTCTGCATTGCAAGCGACGCTAGTCGACCAATGTGAGAGCAGAAGAATATACAGAAAATAGTAACAATGAACGATAATAAGAATCGGCGAATTCTTAAATTTTTAAAGAAAAAAGTATAAAAATTTGTATAGTAGATACAAGACAAACATGTTACCTACAGGCGGACATGCAGGAATAGAGAACCCATAACTATTTGACACGATATTTATAGTCCCGTTTCCCGTTGTACAGGGTGTAACAAAAATACAGTTCATACATTTAATCACATATTCTGGGACCAAAAATAGTTCGATTGAACTAACTTACCTTAGTACAAATGTGCACATAAAAAACGTTACAGCCCTTTGAAGTTACAAAATGAAAATCGATTTTTTCCAATATATCGAAAACTATTAGAGATTTTTTATTGAAAATGGACATGTGGCATTCGTATGGCAGTAGTATCTTAAGAAAAATTATAGTGAAATTTTGATTAAAAATTTTTTGGGGGTTTTGTTCCTTTAAACCCCCCCAAACTTTTATGTACGTTCCAATTTAATTATTATTGTAGTACCATTAGTCAAACACAATGTTTTAAAAACTTTTTTGCCTCTTAGTATTTTTTCGAAAAGTTTTTATCGAGATATTTTGAATATTTGTCACATCCACCACATATTTGTATATGGTTGTACGATTATGGAGGCTTGGTAATAATAAGAAAATTTATTAATAATTTACATTTTTAGGTATATTTTGAACCATATTAAAAAAGAAGCCACATCTCGATAAAATGTGCCTTATCGAAAAAATATAAAGAGGCAAAAAAGTTTTAAAAACACTGTGTTTAACTAATGGTACCGCAGTAATAGTTTAATTGGAACGAACACAAACATTTGGGGGGTTTAAGGGCGCAAAACCCCCATAATTTTTTTATGTAAACATATTAAAAAAGAAGCCGCATCTCGATAAAAACTGCCTTATCGAAAAAATAATAAGAAGCAAAAAAGTTTTGAAAATATTGTATTTAACTAATGGTACCACAATAATAATTTAATTGGCACGTACACAAAAGTTTGGGGGAATTTAAGGGAACAAAACCCCATAAAATTTTTAGGGAGTGCACAAATTTCACTATAATTTTTCTTTAAGATGTCTCTACCATAAGAATGCCACATGTCCATTTTCAATAAAAAATCTGTAATAGTTTTCGATATATTCGAAATAATCGAATTTCATTTTGTAACTTCAAAGGGCTGTAACTTATTTTATGTGCATATTTGTACTAAGGTAAGTTAGGTTCATTCGAACTATTTTTGGTCCCAGAATATGCACTTGAATTTATGACCTGTATTTTTTTTACACCCTTTATATTATTTTGACATTACAATGCGAATTAAGCAAATACACAGAAGGATAGGCAATACAAAACAAAGAAGTCAAAACAGTAGCCAAATCGTTGGTGGAAAATTTCATTTTGAGGTATGGAGTATTCAGATAAATAGTCACAGACCAAGGCACAGAGTTTGTGGCAAGAATATTTAAGGAAAATGCGCCTTACTGCCAATAAAGTAACTAAAGTCCACAGCGTATCTCCACGAGAGAATTGAAACTTTAAAAAATTTAGAATTTTAAAAAGGAGCAATAAAATACACAAACTAAATTATACATATAAAAAGATCAGAAAATTAAATAACAAATAGAAAACAAAAGAAAAATTAGACACACATTAACTTTTGCATAGAAAATAATTTTTTTTTAAATATTATTTAAGTGAATACTTCTTATTATAGTTAAATAAAAAATGTCTGGCTAATTGGTTTTACCAAAGCTCTCTAAGTAAGTAAAGAAAAATCACTGCGAGACCCAACTTTTTAAGCAATATCAAGGATTTAAGTTCATTTTTACAATATTTTTAAAGTTTTCTAGTCAACATGTTAGTAAAGCAACATCCATATAATATCGTCATGTTAAAGGTTTAATCGTGTTTTACCAAATAATTACCTCAAATTCCTTTGAAAATGCTTTACTTTTTATTCATAGACGAAAGTTCTTAAAATGATGCATTGTTGGCCCTAAATTGTTATTAATTTAAAAAGTCCACCGAATCCACCGCAAGGAATAAAGTTATAAAAATAAATAAGAATAAAGAATAAAGGGTTGGGTTATCGAGGTCCATAAAGCTAAAAAGCTTGTCAGATACCCTGCCCTACTTTTTTTAGACAAAGCTTGTATCTGACAAAGCTTGTCAGATACCCTGCCATTTCTCTGGACTATTAGTGGTCAGTACCGTTGGAAAATTCTATGTAAATATCAGGATCGAATTGTTTTCTAATGCCCCTTTGTCCGATTCTTCTCGATCGACGATGGTAAATAAATGTTTGAAGTGTGGAGTAAAAATATGGTTTTATTGACAGGTACTGAGTATTACACTATAGATGTTGGTCAGGTAACTTTCTATAATAGACTGACCTTAATGACAGCTACTGATAATTACACTCTAGTGACGTAACTTCAAACAATGACTTGCGCACTTGTTAACGAGGTAACTATTCTAAATAGACTGCGACTCAAAATAGTCCCTTTGGCTAATTTATAATCTCATCAAAATATACAAAGCATCAATAACTTGCGTGGGAACAAGAACAATGAACTTGCAAGCTACAGAACAATGAACATCAAGCTACATATTGCAAAACTTAGGAAGTTCGAATGGAAATACCACGATTTGGCAATTTATTTAGGTTGCAAAAGGTTCACTGGACTCTAATAGTTAAAATATTACTCGATATGTTTTCCCAATGTTTTAATTATACACGGTGCAATCAGAGTGAAACTATAAAAGTTTAGGAAGTTAAGAATAATGTGAGATTAGAAATTAAGAGATTAATTTGAGATTGAACAACTGTTAACTTTGGACAAAATTGGCAAGATATTATGCATATTATGCCATCCTCATTAGACCTTTCTTATCTAAACCTGTCTTTTTTGGTTATCGCCATTTATTCCTTCCAGGAACGTAAAAATCTTAAAAAAAAGTTTTATAATATTATTATATAACCTTGTTTATAACCGCATAAAAACTTTTATACATTAAAAACTGAATACCTAATAGTACGTACTTGTTAGGGACCACAATGTAATAATTAGAGCCTGTGTAGTTCGCGAACGAACTAGTTCAAAAGATCGACTCTCATAACTGAACTAAAAGATTCAATCACAAATATTAAAAAGATCGAATCATATCGAACTAAACGTACTGACTGCAACTGCAACACACAAACATAACGCAACGGACAGAGCGAGAGAGGCAACGATGGAACGATGTCGATATTTTCGATTGTCGATCTCGATCTTTCAACAATTTCAATCCATCTCGCCAACCGCAAGCAAACGTTTGTCGAGGTCAGTGGCGTGCTGGAACTTGTCAAGCGGCCCGGTGATTTTATATAAAAGCGGCCTCCCATCCTCATTTTACCTTCTATTATAAGGATGTTTTACTCGTTATTTATAAAATCAAATAAACAAAAATATAAATGATTTTGAAATCAAACATAAAACTTTGAATTCAATGATTTTTTTTTACTTTGCTATATTTTTTTATTTAAGAATAAGCAATCTTACAAATAGTAAATGACATGTATGACAATATTGTATGTAGTAAGGCAGAAATCATAATTTCCTGAAAAAATATAATATGAATTTGACGTAATTAAGATAAAAGTAAAATAAAATTTTGAGAATTTTTCAGTTATGTGTTAAGTTGGAGTTTAGTAAATCAATTATACAAGAGAGTACAAATACAAGTACAGTGTAAATACTTTCATGTAACAATATTTAAAATGTTAATACAACACAATAATCTAAACATTATTTTATAATTTCCGCATTAAAGTAAATTTTTGAGCAAATTCGTAGATTTGAACAAATCCGTGAGATTGAACAACTGTTAACTTTGGACAAAATTGGCAAGATATTATGCATATTATGCCATCCTCATTAGACCTTTCTTATCTAAACCTGTCTTTTTTGGTTATCGCCATTTATTCCTTCCAGGAACGTAAAAATCTTAAAAAAAAGTTTTATAATATTATTATATAACCTTGTTTATAACCGCATAAAAACTTTTATACATTAAAAACTGAATACCTAATAGTACGTACTTGTTAGGGACCACAATGTAATAATTAGAGCCTGTGTAGTTCGCGAACGAACTAGTTCAAAAGATCGACTCTCATAACTGAACTAAAAGATTCAATCACAAATATTAAAAAGATCGAATCATATCGAACTAAACGTACTGACTGCAACTGCAACACACAAACATAACGCAACGGACAGAGCGAGAGAGGCAACGATGGAACGATGTCGATATTTTCGATTGTCGATCTCGATCTTTCAACAATTTCAATCCATCTCGCCAACCGCAAGCAAACGTTTGTCGAGGTCAGTGGCGTGCTGGAACTTGTCAAGCGGCCCGGTGATTTTATATAAAAGCGGCCTCCCATCCTCATTTTACCTTCTATTATAAGGATGTTTTACTCGTTATTTATAAAATCAAATAAACAAAAATATAAATGATTTTGAAATCAAACATAAAACTTTGAATTCAATGATTTTTTTTTACTTTGCTATATTTTTTTATTTAAGAATAAGCAATCTTACAAATAGTAAATGACATGTATGACAATATTGTATGTAGTAAGGCAGAAATCATAATTTCCTGAAAAAATATAATATGAATTTGACGTAATTAAGATAAAAGTAAAATAAAATTTTGAGAATTTTTCAGTTATGTGTTAAGTTGGAGTTTAGTAAATCAATTATACAAGAGAGTACAAATACAAGTACAGTGTAAATACTTTCATGTAACAATATTTAAAATGTTAATACAACACAATAATCTAAACATTATTTTATAATTTCCGCATTAAAGTAAATTTTTGAGCAAATTCGTAGATTATTTCATCATTTTTAAGCTCATTCAAAGCTTCTTTTTTCTATAGCCATTAGCATACATGTTTCCAAGCGATCTTGTGTTAAAGTACTTCTTAACCGATTTTTTTATGTATTTAATAATAATAATAATAACGTTTATTTACTTGAAAAATATACACATATAAAATTTGAACGTTGAAAAGCTTCTTTCGCAAGATACTTATGTCACTGAAAAAGTTAATAAATGCTTATAATATACTATTTAAATTTGGATAAGCACACTGAAGCAAAACAGCGTAACAGTAAGCTATACAATCTTTACACTTTTTAGTACCACATGGAGGTGAAGTTTTCGCGATATTAACAACATTGTCATTTGTTACTTCATGTTCATTATCACTTAGATTAATAATCCTTTATATTTTCTGTAGACTGGACATATTCATCATTAACTCGATCTTCTATAATTTCAGTATTTTGCAAAATCCTATTTTTTAATACAATCGATTTATCAGCAAAATCCACGAATTCTTCTATAATTGCAGTCCCAAGTCCCAGATATGGTAGGATAACAATTTCTGAATTTTTCAGTAAATGATTTAAATGCCGTTAAAGGTATACCATTTTTTATTGTATCAAAATTTCTAGGATGTAGAGTGATTATATCATCATAAAACGATTTGTCTTGATCAAATCGTTTTTTGATACTTCCAATAATTCGGTCAAAATTGTGCAAAACGTTTTTCCTTTTTTTATTCTGCACAGTAGGTACATACATCATACATGTTTGAAGAAAATTGAACAACCATAAATATACTTGTAGGCATGAAAATAAATATTATCTGTAGCAATCTATTTATGTATATAGTCTTATTCAATTATCTACTTGTATTTACAATTAAAAAAAATTTTAATTTTTTTGAAATGTTTTTTAATAGATACTATTAACCAAATTAGCATTCGATTAGAGATTTAAAAAATATTTTTTTAGTTATATCTAAAATTTTTTGTGAACCTCTCTGACCGGCCTCAAGAGGCCGCGGCCTCTCGGTGATTGCACCGATTCATTTATATGACCAGCACGCCACTGGTCGAGGTCGAGCTGGATCGAAGCAAATTAATATTTAAACATTATTTAAAGAAAGAGCGTCATAATTTAACCCCACGAGGAAGAGTGAGATGCAGATGCAGATTCGGTTTACTGTTACTGAGTTTGATTATTTGATTTGATATTTGATGGATTTAGTTACGACCTACTGGCGAAATAGAATTAAAGGTTGAGTAAGGGTTCTTTTTATGAAAATGAGATGCATGGAGATGCGATGGAGGGTTAAAGAAAGATATGCTGAATAATGTATTGTCCATTAAATTTTTTAATAACCGTTATTTTATAAAACGGTTATATTGATAGATTTATTTCGAGGAAAAACTGAAAACGTGAAAACCCAAACTTTTAGTAAACAGTAACAAATCCAATACCATTTTATAGGTTACTTTTTATTTTTTATATTTACAAAAATATTTAATGTCATTTGTCAAAATAAACGATTCCTAATTCCTGATTGATCTACTTTGAACTAATTTATATTTGATTCTCCCATCTCAAAGTATGTCGTATGAATCAGTGAACTAAATGAACTAAACGAACTACTCTTTTGTACTATTCATTTTAATGACCGAGATCGAAAGATCGAAATCCACGTAGTGAACTAAACTTCCCAGCTCTAAGTAATAAACAATAGTATAAACTTATGCTTTTTGAGGATAGATGTTTTTAGTCTTGAGGAATTCTCCAAATTCCTTTATAAAACATCCACTCAGGTAGAAGTTTGTGGTTGTGAAAAAGGTATGCCGATAATTTCTCTAATCATACTTTTGTACCACCATAAATCTTTTTTCGAAAATGCGGAAGCACATTCTTGTCATATTTAAAACATTCATAAGGTGTTGGTTGTGGCGAATTATTTCTTACATAAATTTACGATTTTAAAAAAAGAGTAGCAAAAAGTCATTGACTTTTGAGTCATAGTTCGGTATGTCCGGAGTCCATTCTACTTGAAAATGAGACATTTATAAATGATAAGCTTGTGTTACGGTGCCTTTATTAAACATACATTTCAAGAAAAGGGATAGGATAGCGTAGACGTAGATTCACACTATCATTCTAATATTGCCACTCCACTAAAATATTCTTATATGAGAAACGAAGGCCCTTAATGTTCACATTAAGAATATCACAAGGAAAAAATTCCTGTAACTGGAATTATATTATCATAAGAAGATATTCCACGGAAAGTGCTGTTGTTATTGTTTACTGTAATTGTCGTAAACACCGAACATATTATTTAATATATTGTCCTTTTCATGAGCATTTTTCAGTGCGTAACAAATGATAGGAAAAAGGGTAAGTCCGTGATAATACACATTTATGACATTTATTCTAACATGACATTTTAGTTAAATCTGACAGTTGTCATATTTTATTTTCAATTTGGAATAAAAACAAATCAAATGTGTTTCTTGCATTTATAAAATGGTATTTTCTTTGATTTGTATAGTCTTATAACTTATACAGATTATATTTCTGGACCTCGGAGGTAAACTACACTATGTCATTTCGAGCAACTGTGTTTAGCGTGTGTTTGCAACACAGTTTAGAGCACTTAGAATGTTAATAAAAATCTGGTATTAGCCATAATGGTTTGATAGACAATACGTCTATATTTTAATGATAATATATAATCAATTTCTATAATCCAAATAATAAAATAAGTGGATTGAAAAAACTTGTTCAAAAAAACACCATGTCGACATAGTGTAGTTTACCACCGAGGTCCAGATTTGTAATATTATTATCTAATTAAAAAAAATTATTTTTTTTATTATGGCGCCATCTATCGACAACTAGAATAACTAGAATAAATGATGTAAATGTCTGTAATCACGGACGTACCTTTTTTTCTGTCACATACAATTTAATGCGTTAGAAAGAAATCGAAAAACTGTGACGCACTGAAAGATGATCATGAGAAAAAGAATACCTACAGTGTTTGTTAACATTCATTCTATTCATTATTGTTTCGCTATTCATTGTATACTACTCATTAGTTATTGTAAGAAGTAGTATTCCATCTATAAAGTGTACAAATAATTCATACGAATTACGTATATATGTTTTGTAGAACAGTGTATAGGTACGTAAATCCACATTTTATGTAGAAATAAAGTTTTTTAAAAACAAGTTCTACGAAAGTGTAAACTTATTTCTGGCTGTATACCATAAATCACAAAAAATAAATATCTTATAAAAGGTATATTTAAAATCCCTAAAAAGGGGTTATATCACAACAGAACGTTTTCGGAATCAATATTCCATCATCATTGTTATCATGTTAACAGGTTTACATGTTTTAAGCCACCAAAATCTAAGAGTAAGTTGTTTAAAAATTGTGAAGATTACATATTATAAAATTTTAAGGGATGTTGGTATCTGTCTGTAGTCTTTTGGTATCTTGTCTGCTGGTTGATTTGAGACTTGGACTTGGATGTTGTGGCCTCAGGTCCCTGCAGTTGTAGCTGGTGGTTGTTGTTCAAATATTAGTACATGGTGGTCATCGCCGACGATATTGGAGGCTCCAGGCTCAGGAAGTCCTCCCGGTAAAGAGGTTGCTCAGTTACTAATTTGATTATTCCCAAAAATCCCCAGGAAGCGATGATATCCCAGCAGAGTTTGTAAAATTTGTTCTGAGGAATAACTGTCCTAAATACAGCATACAAGATATTATCAAACATCTGGCATGAAAAGGACCTCGCAACACTCCTTATGGAAAAGTGGTCCCGGTCAAATTTAACGAAAGTTTTGTCAATGATACTTCTCGATGTGTAGAATAAAAAAGTCCATGTGACCTGGCTCTGAATAACTACTATTCTCGAGCTACAGCCTTCTGAAGTTATTGGATTCGAGTGCTCGGTTTACGTTAAGTGCACTAATTCACGGTCAAGTGAACGAAAATATTTATTTTTGGAAGAAAAGAGACTCGTTTTCTTCATGCATACTTGCGTCTTGTATATGAATTCGTTCGTTTAGTCTTAAGGAAACCTTCGAAAAGTCCTCAGAAAGCTAAAGAAGTGCGATATAAAATGTGCTACTAGAGCGATATAAGAATTATCATCATGTTTTCATGAAGGCTTCACAGTTATTCAATACCAGCAAAGCTGCAGTTCCGCCTTATCTTTAGAATACTACTAACCAGTACCGGGGAACTAGGGGGAATGGGGTAATTCCACCCGTAACGTGCTCCAAAATTAGAGAAAAAAGTGTTCTTCATTTAACGAGAATGAACGAAATGGAGCCGTCAAAACACATTTATAACCAAAGACAGGATGGTGTGAGCAAAAGACCTAGGCCCAGAGTACGATTTAAGGACCAACTGGGAGACGATTTACGGGTGTTAAGAGTACGAAATTGGATACCCAAGGTAAAGGATAGGAAGGGATGGAAGCTGATTCCTGAACAGGCCGAAGTCCATCATGGGTTCTAGAGCCAGTGAGGATGAACTTTTTAATACAAAATATTGTACAATGGAAGGTGCTACAACTGAAGATGTTTAACAATTATTACAGAGGTTATTCATTCCCAATGTTGTACAAGCTAGAGTTGATACTCATAATCTGGTTAGAAGAGATGGTCAATGGAGAAGGTTTCATAATCATGATTTTGCCAACTTTCCTGTTTTCGGCTTAACAATACCTAAAAGAGCTTACGATTGAGATATATCTATTAAATTAATTTGGCACCGTCTTACATACAAGATAAATTAATAAGAGACAATAAGACTGGGGGGGCAGAAGATATTTTCCAATTTCGAAAAAATTTTACCAAAATACTTAACAGTTGATTGGGCAACTTTTGTGAGGTATTACTTTTCCATCGCAAAAAAAAATTTTTTTTGCCTCTTTCGATGCACCCTATTGCGGGGTCCTTTAAGCCTTACCTATATAGAAGCGTTCCTAGGAGAATCAGGCGTAGACGTTCAACTATTATTTTTTAATATTTTACAAATGATGTTTTATATCAAGCAGTGTATATTTTTAAAAATTTTAATGATCAGATACATGAGCGTAGATATGAACTCAGGAGATGTCGAATCGACAACAAAGGCATCAATAGACCCTCAAACGTCTTTAACCTCTCACGAATAGCCGCCACTGTTGTAAGCGAATACTTCTATCAAAAGGGGTGTATTGTTAAGTTGCTTCAAGGGCTAGTGAAAATCAATCAATTGCATGTTACTGTGGGGCATATCGATCGAGAACATACTAAAATATGTATCTAAAACTGAAACGAAATCATTGTGTTACCAGGAGATCGTACGAATGTGATTTTATCGTATCGACAGAAAAAGTTCAGAGGTCTCTTTGGTGGGTTTGTTCACTCTGAAATAGGATACACGAGAAAGTTGTATAGGCTTCTACCTTTTCTAAAGAAGTTAACGGGTCAACGCGTACAATATTATAATTTATAAAATTCAAATAGTATTAATAGTAGGATGCTAAATTTGCAGTTACTAAAGCGTCATAGAGACCTAGGGGGTTGTGAAGATTAGGTCATAAAAGTTAAGTTAAGTTTCCCATTTTAGTGGGCATTTTCCATTTTCTTAATTTAATTTTCTATTTCTAAACATCGTTTTTCCGATTAAAGCGCCATCTATCCATAATTCGAAAAAATGTCTCTATGGCCCCCTTTAAAAAAATCATCGATTACGTCATCACGCCCAGATGGATGACGTCACTAGTATGATTTATATATACCAAAAAATTAGAATTTTAAAATAAAAATCGACCTGTTTCGGGATTTATCTCCCATTCTCGAGAAAATGAATTTATTCCAACTCAAACGTCCTCACTGTATTTGTTTATAAGCCAAAAAATTGTTTATAACTTTAAAACAGTGCTGAGGCCGCTTAAATAATCCGATTTTAATTCTGTAAAGTGCATTAGATAGGTAGAGATAGACCAGGGCGCGTCTGTATAAATATTAGTACATTTGGACGTTGAGAGGTGACTCAAATTTTCTTGCAGAAATTGCTTGAAAATAACTCATATAATAATATTTGAGTTATCCTCTCCCTCTCAAAAAGGTCCGGAACATTGTTTAAATAATCAAAATGTCAAAAAATGAAGGAAAAATTCGATTTTTTTCTTCGTTTTTTGATTATAACTTTAAAAGTATTCATTTCCGAGAAAAGTTGTACTGACATAAAAGTTGTGTAATTAAATTTCCTACAACAAAGATTTAGTTAAAAATTTAAAAAATAGTCACCCTTGTTGCAAAATAGCAATAATTGCGAAAAAACCATACAAAAACAAGTATTCGCATTTTACGTTTTTCAACCATTTGTGCTACACGTAGAACCTTTATATTTTACCCAGAAAAACTTTATGATACAGTTAAACAGTACTTTATGATATAATAAAACAATGCTGTACATTTCATTAAGATCGGTTCAATAGATTTTGCAAAATAAATTTTGCAATCTAGCTTTCGCAAAAAAATATCATTTTTTCAAAATGTTACAGGACTGAAAATAAAGCAGATAGCAAGTTTAATTTTTTTTTGGGTATAGAAGTGTACTGTACCTTTCATCTGCACTTTGCAAAATTAAAATCCATTAACTACCACGGCGTCAGGATTTTTTTAAAATAAACATTAATTATTGGTTCTACGCGCAGGACAGCGGGTAGTTTGCTCTGATTGGGCATTCCAATGACCTTTGATAATGATTGGTACATTTTAATTTTTATTACATTTCGATATAAATAAATAAATTTGTTTATTGCAAAATAAAAACACATACTCTATCTTTTGAAATAACACTTTTTTAGCAAAAACCTTCTTTCTTCATATATTTTAACTTAGAAAATAAAAGTTTATTATTTTTAAACATATGCAATTGTTTAAACAATATTTCACAGACAATAATAAAATTAGTTTGATTTTTGTGGAATTCAAATATTAAAATGCAACAAAATATAGAGTAAGAAAATAATATATTAGATAAACATTGGAAGAAATTTTGGTGGAAATCAACTTGTGTGAATCGAACACCGCTGTCCTGCGCGTAGCACCAAAAATTAATGTTTATTTAAAAAATTTCCTGACGCCGTTGTAATTAATCGATTTTAATTTTGCAAATTACAAATGAAAGGTACAGTACACTGTTATAAGAAAAAAAAATCAACTTGCTATCTGCTTTATTTTTAGTCCTGCAACATTAAAAAAATCCTGGATTGCAAAATTTTATTTGCAAAATCTATTAAACCGATCTTAATGAAATTTACAGTGTTGTTTTACTATATCATAAAGTTTTTCTGGGTAAAATATAAAGGTTCTACGTGTAGCATAAATGGTTGAAAAACGTAAAATGCGAATACTTGTTTTTGTATGGTTTTTTTGCAATTATTGCTATTTTGCAACAAGGGTGACTATTTTTTAAATTCTTAACCAATTTTATATTGTAGGAAATTTAATTACACAACTTTTATGTTAGTTCAACTTTTCTCGAAATTGAATACTTTTAAAGTTATATTCAAAAAACGAAGAAAAAAATCGAATTTTCCCTTCATTTTTTGACATTTTGATTATTTAAACAATGTTCCGACCTTTTTGAGAGGGAGGATAACTCAAATATTATTATTTGAGTTATTTTCTGCAATTTCTGCAAAAAAATTTGAGTCACCTCTCAACGTCCATCTCAAAACAGATGCGCCCTGGACTAAGAGTAGTGTTGCCCAAATGCAAGACCAAGACGAGACTTGGAAAGTCTTGGTCTTGCACCAATACACCTGGTCTTGGTCTTGGTCTTGGTATTGCACTCCCAGTCTTAGTGTTGGTCTTGGTCTTGCAGCAAGAGTCTTGCAAGTCTCGCAATTGCAATTACCCACTAGCATATTGCTATTTATTAAATATTACTTTAGATCTTAGAACAACGTAAACGTATTGGTACATTTTCAGCTTGACTTAACATAGACATAGTAAAAACCATCCAAATTAATAAATGTCTAAACAACTCACATTGGGTGGGTTTGAACTCACGATCTAAACTATCCCTGCCTATAGTCTAACGTCTAACTAACTGAGCTATCTACCATGTCCCACGGGAGTCAGTCTGTTTCTTAATAGAATTTTGCATTTTGTGTTTGGTGTCCTTCGATAGATTTTTCAAAAATATTGAACGTACTTTTTATTTTTCGATCTGACATTAATTTCGCGAAATATTCGCTTTTTTGTGAAACTTTGTGACTCACCAATTTCCTTACGCCCCGCTCAAATCGTCAGATTTTTTAAGTATACACTGTTTTGCATGTACATACTAAACTTACCTTATATTAATCTGACGATTTCGAGTTTTTCTAAGGATATATATTTTTTTCGGGCCTCCGTTAACGAATTCCCCTGTATTAAAAGCCAATATATGGTAGAGGTACATTTACAGGGTACAAGGTTTCTCCCCATGTGATAATCTGACGCGCTCCAGTAACTGCAAAAATCCCCGCTTGGGTTCCCCTACCATTAAATGCATAATTTTATTTCAATTTTTTCTAAGATATATTTTTGCTTAGAATATTTTTTTCGATAAAATACTTACTTTTTGAGTCATTTGCGCAAAAACCGTCGAAAAACGTGTGTTTTTTTTTGTTGAAAAATTAACATATTCAGTCGCAAATAGCTCGAAAAGTATTGACTTGGTTTATTTGTAGATGAATAAAATAGAACAAAAATTGCTTAGAATTAGTCAGTTTATTCAACCTTGACTTATTTTGAACCTTTGTTTTTTGGACCCCCAAGAAGGGGTGAAAGGTGAAACTCATCCCCAGGGCAAAATCACACATGCATCGGCCAGTATCTCTTTTTTGGCGTGTTATCTATGTGTACGCAAACATGTCAATCCAAAATCCAAGCGGTTCTTTAAAATTTCAAGGTTTTGTAACATTTTACCGTGAGTGAATGGACTATACAGGGTAGCCGAGCATTATCTTATCTAGTGCTTTTTCAGCAAAAAATTTTGTTTGGCCTATTGATTTAATATCTAATTGCACACTCTGCAAAAAGTTTATAAGTAGGACGTTTAGTCTTTACGATATGGTATTATTCCCACTAACTGATAAGGAAAAACAATTGACTGGGTGTCGGTAACAGTGGATATGCTATTCGTATTGTATTTTTATCAACAAAGGTGACATTATATCTTTAAAAGTTTCAATGCGAAATGCGATATTATTATACTGTCGGCGCGGCGTCACACAAGAAGATTATTTTATGAAAGGTATTCTCAAAATCTAGTACAATTACTTTCGGAGCGAAGGCGTTGTCTGATATTAGAAGAGAATTAAAATAAATATTTTATATTTACATTGTAATAATAAACCTCTGAGTGTTCTTATATGGATATTTTAATTCGCTATACCTACACATATATGTTTATCGTATTGTTCATAATGCGCATAAATCCAATTTTCCAAATTTTTGTTAGATATTTTTTTACGTCTCATTGTCTCTAAGCATATTAGGTCCGGATCCCGCGTATGAAAAAAAAGTTGATTAATAGCAAGCCGAAAATTTGTTAATAGCTTAAGGGTGTCTAGTCGGACAAACTTTGATATATGGGAACACTGGAACAGGGGAAGTTTTAATTGTGGAACAGATTAAAAATTTGGAACGTCAGACCACGAAAACGTCACATGTATTTTGTCCGACAGAACTTCCAATTGATTTGCCAAAGTAAGTGGAACACGTAGAACATGCCAAATGGCGGGAATTATGACACGTGATAAATAGCAGTCTGATTTTTGCATGAGCGTTTAATGAAAGGGTAACAAATCAATTGAAAGTTCTGTCGGACAAAATACATGTGACGTTTTCGTGGTCTGACGTTCCAAATTTTTAACCTGTTCCACAATTAAATCCAGTGTTCCCATACATCAAAGTTTGTCCGAGTAGACAACCTTAAGCTATTAACAAATTTTCAGCTTGCTATTAATCAACTTTTTTTTCATACACGGGATCCAGACCTATATTCCCGAACTAATATATTCCATAAAACGACACTCAATCCTAACTGCAAGACCCAAGAGTCTCGCAGGCTTAGTCTTGTTCTTGCTCAAGTCTTGCACGGTCAGTCTTGGTCTTGCTAAAATAAGGCAGTCTTGGTCTTGCTAAAACGCAAGAACAAGACCAAGACTGCAAGACCAAGACCGATTTTGGGCAACACTAGTAGAGAGCCTCTTTATATGTAAAAAAATTAGGAAACTTCTAAATGGTCTACTTTTTCTTCAGAAAGTTTTTAAAAAATTTGAACTTTTTTAAAAAAATTTAGATTGCATAATTATTATGCAAAATCTATCAGTTCGATTTTAATGAAATTTGGTGAACGATTTATAGTATACCTATTATTCAACGAGCATTTAATGATGGTCATTATGAAGCGAGTATGAGGCTTACGAAACTCGCCGTATGCGAGTTTCTGATGCTGAGTGCGAGAGAGATGCCACTTCGGCAGTAGTCCAAATTGTACATCTTACTTGCACTCACATTTACGGCCGCCTACCACGTGCATGCCGCTCAATATTATTACTTAAAAATAACAGCTTAGTAATAAAATAATGACAAAAATTTCTTCGGGATCTTGTAGGGGGGCATTAAACTTTGATTTAGTCACTTTCCGACTTTCATAATAATAACTTTTAACTGAGTTATTAAGCCTTGAAAATCGCCATTTTTCGTTGTTTTTTCAATTTTAAATTGCTTATAACTCGAAAACGATCAACTTTAGAGAAAAATTATAAGAGACCTTTTTCATCCAGAACGGTCCAAAAAACCTACAAAAAAATTGTCCGGGCCAAAAATATTGATTTTTGCAATTTGATTAAAAAAAATTGTTAAAAAAATTTGGCCCACTTTTCACGTGAGCAACTTCTTGAACCTTATTCTGGGATGTCTCACGAATTATGCAAAAAAATCTCATGGAAATATTTTTCCCAACAAACACGGTTGGGTTTCCCCGTTTTCGCCTTGTCTATTACCAAAAACATAAGAACATCCACAAAAAAAAACACCAACACTGTCCTGATATTCATTCTTTCTATCAATTTGTATCGTTAAATCCTGAAAGTAAGTAAAGATCACATAGAGTCCGTTTTCCGTGACATCCCTTTTTGTGCTATATCATTATTTCAGATAGATTAAACAATTATTATTCAATTAGGCCTAGACCTATCATTTGGAGCATTTACAGCGTATCCTTTCATGCCTATTTTTCAGATGGGAGTGTCTCTAGATTCGGTAGGCACAGGGACGGACTAAGAAGGTTCTAGAAAGGCCAAAGTTTAAACACATGGACGAAACAGCCCAATACTGATTCCAGTGATTCCTGATATAGAAATATAATAGTTATGGGGTACTCAAGAAAATTTATATATTCTATATCCAGAATCCACAGATATTATAATATGTAAATCTATGACATATCTAACATTGTCAGTGTGACAGTGTAACAACATACAGTGTGATGAAAATCTATGGAGTATTTCATCAGTGATGGCAGCAAAACACATTAAATATAAACCCTTCACTTGTAACACATAGGAATTGAACTTCTTAGAATATGGCTTAGTTTGCCAAATGCTGCCCTTGTCACAGGTATGGGCAAAAATATAATACCACTTACAAAATCCGGTGTATTAAATGGCAAGACGTATACATTGGGCAAACAAGCCAACAGCTAGAACCAAGACTTAAATCACACAAATACGACAAAAAAGCAGTCAATCTTGACCTACCATGAATGACGACAAAATTATTAATTGTTATCTTTATATGGGATGAAGCCACATTTAATGTTTTTTCAACATTCATAGTTGACTTACTTGGTTTCAATCCTGTATGCAAGAACCTGCTTTTGGTTGAGAAAATCTGAAGATGGTGTTTTTTACTCTTGGATATCAAATTTTGACTGTTTTGTGTTTGTTTTGAAGGGAGGGGAAAACCAAACAACGAAGGAAAAAATTGCAATGTAGACGTCATTGTTCCTCATGCTCATATACAGAACAAAAGTATCCTACTGACTGCGCCACTTTTGTTCTGTATAAAATAATGTGTGTTCGTTGGAGAATTAAGTAACGAAACTACTGAAGAAAATGCAGAAGTTTATTGAGTTGTTACAGGCTTAGAAAATGAATATACAAACTATTTCTTAAAATCTTTCATAGTCCTGGCACATATCATTGACACCTCGAAATTATCAGCATATGTGTTTCTCATCTCCGATGTAGTCTAGATATTGGAATAAAAACGCACACAGTGGCGTGCTCGCTATAACATAATATATAGATACGAAGTTATAGTAATATGAAGAGTTGCAATATTTGAGTTGCTCTAAGTAATACTGGTATCATCAACAAAAAGAAAAACTTTTCCATCGATCTTTAAACTAGTGATGTGATTAGTAAAGATAAGGAAAAGTAGAGGATCCAATACTGAACCCTGTGGTACCCCACATACAATGTTTTTGAGACTAGAGTGTAAATTTCGCGAAATATTCTACCGTCCTGCTTTTTTGTTACACCCGGTATTGTAGCTGTTAGGAACCAAGTTGAAATTAATTCAGTCATTTTTAAATTGTGTTATACCTGAGATTAGAACACTGATGGTGATAACCAGAATTGAGGTCACCGTCAAAAGGCCCGTCCCTGTACATTCCTCACAATAGACACGCTTGAATAGTACGATACGAGGAGCGTGGGTAGAAGGTAGAAGGCAAGAATCAAGAATATCAATTTTCCAGTGAAACCCCAGCGTGTCAGGTGTACAGTAAAATCATAAAAAATCAACTTCCTGACCAAACATCAAATCAATTTACAACTTGGTGTATGAAACTTTTCACAAAAGCTCAAAAAGGGACTATAAATAACTAAGAATAGGCCGCCAGATTTGCTTTCAATGCATGAGAGAAGGTGCTGCCAATAGAAAGATTATGGGAATATCAATTGGGTCATAAAATAAAAAAAAAAGATAAAGCAAAAGAACTGTATTAAAGAAATTAGGGCTTTATATTATGTTATGTACTTGCAGATTATAATATAACTTCACTCAATAAATCTAGTACCGAAAGAATAATAACATCTTTTAGATATGTATAATTGGACCTAATTATGTATTTCACCTTATTATATTATAGTTATAAAATAGCCAAACAGAGAGCAAAGAAAGCAAAAGAGTTTAATCAGATTAGATGTATCCGAGATGAAAATAATAAAATACTATTTCACGAAAAGCAGTGGCGTAGCTGACAGGCACGCAGGGCCCGCAAGGCGGGGGGAGGCCCCGACCTTAGGAGGGGCCCCTTAAAGACTTCAAGCTTAATACTTCTACTTTCTTTAAATTGGGGACCAAAACATATTATTCTAAAAGCATCAAAATAATAACTAGAAGTCGCAACTCCACATCACTGCCGGCACCGTGTCTTTATCACGGGGAATCCCCGGTGGTAACGGGAACAACCGTCTGATTGAATTCGGCAAAACGCAGTATTTACCTTATAGGCCTGGATCCGCGTACCAAAAAAAGGTTGATTAATAGCAAGCTGAAAATTTGATAATAGCTTAACGGTGTCTCGTTGGACAAACTTTGATGTATGGGATCACTGGAACAGGGGAAGTTTTAATTGTGGAACAGTTTAAAAATTTGGAACGTCAGACTACGAAAACGTCCCAAAGTAGGCGGACAGAACTTCCAATGGATTTGTTACCCTTTCATTAAACTCTCATGCAAAAATCAGACTGGTATTTATCACCAACTGGGCATTTTAGAACATATCAAATGACAGGAATTATGACAGGTAATAAATAGCAGTCTGATTTTTTCATGAGATTTTAATGAAAGGGTAATAAATCAATTAGAAGTTCTGTCTGACAAAATACATGGGACGTTTTCGTAGTCTGACGTTCCAAATTTTTAACCTGTTCCACAATTAAAACTTACCCCTGTTCCAGTGTTTCCGTACATCAAAGTTTGTCCGACTAGACACCGTTAAGCTATTAATAAATTTTCAGCTTGCTATTAATCACCTTTTTTTTGATACTCGGGATCCAGACCTATTATGCATTTCGGTTTCGCCTTATGTTGAAACCGTGACGTAAGTTTAATAGGTTTTTTTTGTATGAATTAATGAATTTCACTGAGTTCCTAAACAAATCCAGAACTAAATAGGTACCTACCTAGGTATGTCACAAAATATAAAATGTGAATTAAATGAACAAATTATTTGGTGAGTTTCTAACCATGTTTTTTTCACGTATTTTATCTGTGGTTATTTTGTATGTGACGCATACACGCATATTAGCATGTCGGTATCTCCATTTCTTGTGAAATGTTTGACTTTTTTTGAAATTTGCTTAGTTTTTGAATATATCCTATATCCTACATCTAGATTAACCTGCATAGCACAATATCTATAACAGAATAATTTCGCAAGGCAATATAAAAATACACTGCAATCTTTTTTATCGCGCGTCACAGAAATGTATATGCTAAAATGTTGAATAGGTATGTATAAACTTTTTTTGTTCACACACACAGAATGTGACACCCTAATTAGTTATTAAGGGTGTAGGCTGCAAAATTTCGGCACCAATACTTTTTAAATGCATTAATTTTTTTCGAATTCTGAGAAAACTAATAAATATTTTTGAAAAATTTGGACGCAGTATGAAAGATTACATTATTACCGATGGCCTAAAGTCTCTTAGAATAAACAAAAAGTTTCTTTTGAATAAGATATTTGAAATTAAAAATCACACTAAATTTTATCTTTTTTTCGCCCCTGGAACTTATTAAAATAAACATTATAGAAGCCTTTAGGGACTTTCGGCCCTCGGTAATAACGTAATATTTCGTTATGAGTTTAAAATTTTCAAAAATACTTATTAGTTCTCTCAGGATTCAACAAAAAAAATGAATGCATTTAACAAGCATTGGAGCCAAAATTTTGCGCCTATTCCCTTAAGTGTAATAATGTATTGCAAGTTTTTAGAAAAGTAAGTAGGTGTACCCACACAATAGTTTTTATTTACACATATTTTAGTAATTATGTATACTGTTATTAGTTGTCGTTATGTTTATGATACGGGGGCCCACAAAAAATTTCGCGGGGGGCCCCCGAATCTTCAGCTACGCCACTGACGAAAAGGATGTCAAAAAGAGATGGAAAAAGTATTTTGACAGTTTATTAAATGAAGAATTTGGCAGACAGCCTGTGGAGTTAACGGAGACAGTAACAGCAATGGTTACCAGAATAACAAAAGAGGAAGTTGCTCAAGCGCTTCAAAAAATAAAGAAAGGAAAAGCAGTCGGACCAGATGATATTCCTGGGGAAGTATTGAGAGCATTAGGAGAGACAGGAATAAGTTGGCTAGCCGGTATATTTAATATAATTATGGAAGTTGGACAAATGCCAGACGAATGGAGAAGCAGTATATTAGTACCTATCTACAAAAACAAGGGAGACATACAACAATGTACAAACTACAGGGCTATACAACTACTTAGCCACACCATGAAAATATGGGAGAGAGTAGTTAATAGACGGATACGTGTAGAAACCGAAATATCCGATAATCAATTTGGCTTTATGCAGGGCAGATCAACAACAGATGCAATTTTCATTGTAGGCAACTGATGGAAAAATACAGGAATAAAGAAACCAACGCTCATATTGGTATTCATTGATATTGAGAAAGCATACGATAGAGTTCCTCGAGAGATTCTGTGGTGGGCACTCAAAGAAAAAGGAGTCCCTGGTGAATATGTAAAGATTGTGAGGGATGTGTATGAGAGAGTAACGACTAGTGTTAGAACAGGTGTGGGAGAGACTGATAAATTTCATGTGAAAGTAGAATTGCACCAGGGCTCGGTGCTTAGTCCGTATTTATTCTCATTAGATTTGGAGCAGATAACAGCGAAACTACAGGGTAGAATTCCATGGTGCCTAATGTATGCTGCTGATGTAGTGTTAATAGGAAATAGTGAAAGAGACTTTGAACAAAAACTGGAACAGTTTAGACAAGCTTTGAAGGAAAAAGGTTTAAAACTTAGTAGGACAAAAACAGGGTATTTGGAATGTTCATTTAAAGATGGAGTTACTACAAATAAAATGGTATCTTTGGATGGTGTAATGATTGTGAAAAGCAATAGTTTTAAGTACCTAGGATCGGTATTACAGAGTAATGGAGAAATAAATGGAGATTCATGCAGTAGAATTAGGTCTGGATGGATGAAGTGGAAAGAAGCGAGTGGTGTGTTTTGTGACAGAAAAATTCCAATGAAGCTGAAGGGAAAATTCTATAAAACAGCCATAAGACCGGCTATGATGTACGGAACTGAATGTTGGGCAGTGAAAAAGAAAGAGGAACAACGAATGCATGTGGCGGAAATGAGAATGCTTAGATGAATGAGTGGAGTGACAAAGAAGGATAAAATTAGAAATGAGTATATTAGGGGAAGTCTAGGTGTGGCACCAATTGATGCCAAAATGAGAGAGCATAGGTTAAGATGGTTTGGTCATGTTCAACGTCGAGACGTTAATCACCCAATACGAAGAATAGCTGAAGTGCAGATTCCTGGAAGGAGTAGGAGAGGAAGACCAAAGAAGACCTAGGGAGACCATAAGGCAGGGCATGTTGGTAAAGGAGATTAACATTGATAAGACCCAAGATAGAATTGTGTGGAGAAATGCAGTTAGGGAAGCCGACCCCGCATAGGGATAAGGCAAACAGAATGATGATGATGATGATATGTATTTCACCTTATTATTAAAATCATTGTTTCAATATGATTTTTCCTAGATATTTAAATTCTTCGCAATATTTACTTTTTATGATGAACAAATCAGTGTTGCTGTCCGTTTCCAATTTTATTTCAAAATTTTGTTTTGCATAACATTATTCCCCATTTTTCAAATTTATCTCTTACTTTTCTTGTAGTGTAATCATCATCGTTGTTTGCTATTACTTGCATTTGCGAAGATGTTTATTAATCATTTGTTCCTATCCAGAAGTTCTAAATGTGTCTACTTTCTGCGTAAATTCGTTGAGTATCGGTTACTTGTTATTAAGTTGTTTGTTGAGTATTGTTACTAAGTGATGGGGAATGTCCTTGGTGTAAATCTTTTGTGATAGGAAGCCAAATCTACGAAAACACCAATAAGTCTAACAGCAATAATGGTATATGCGATAGAAACGAAAGCAGAGTTAGCAGAAAGAAAAATACTACTTTTTTTATTTTATAATTGTTTTGGCTTAGCCAATTAGCCAGACTATCTGTTTTTTTGTATGGTATTACATTAATAATTTTTAATTTAATATCTAAGCCTACTTATAATCTAAATTTACAGGGTGTTATAATATATTAATGGATACATTTTTCAATTTTGTGTGATGTGTTTACAATTTTTAATTTTATTATCTAAGCCTATTTAAAATTTAAATTTACAGGACGTTACATATTCGTAAAGACATTTTAACGTCTGCTTATTTTTTGGAAAAATAATTTCATTTAAATTGACAGGCAAAGGACAATTTAGATCAATTGATTTTTCATACATTACTTTAATATTTTGTCTGTACTGTCCACACTCCAATATGAGGTGCTGTAGATCTCCAATTCTACCACAGGCGCAATATGGGTTATCACTGATATAGTCCGTCCGCCATAACTTTTCCCATGCGGTACGATTCATTTTAAATCAAATTAAGTCAAAACAGAAAGTGAAACGTACGCCGATGTGTGTAGTATATAGTATACAGTATACAAAATGTATATACACATCGACGTTCGTTTCAATTTATGTTTTGACTTAATTTGATTGAAAATGAATCGTACCGCATGGGAAAAGTTATAGCGGACGGACTATACCTATGCTGTGTTTGTATGCTGGGGTTAGTGCGTGATTTGATCTCATTATGTTTATTGTTTTTATAAATAACCTATTCGATTCATATTTAAACCATCTCTCATTGGGAATCAGTGGTTGGCCATTTTTAAAATTTATTCCCGTTGTACTTTGGTTATATACATGTTGCCAATTTTGTTTGCAATGGTTTTTACTGATATTAACTATATCGGTTACTGGTAGAAGTATGTTGTTTAAGTTTCGATTGGTTAAAGCTGCAGATTTAGCTAATTTGTCGACTTCTTCATTTCCTAATATTCCAGAATGTCCTCTAACCCAACAAATAATAATTGAACTGCCTGAGGAAGTAATATCATAATATAGACTCTTAATTTCTATTTCAATGTGGTTTAGATTTTTTGTCGATTGGATAGAAGTGAGTTTGTCCACAATGCTTCTACAATCGGTGAAAATAATATAACTGTCCATACCAACAGAGGCTATATATTTTAACGCAAGTATTAAAGCTGATAATTTGGCAGTATATTGTTATGATCTGCTTTCTATTACTTTTATATTAATTATTATTTATTTGATCAATTATTTAATTAACGCAAATCATACATAAAAATATTAAGAAAAAATCTCAGGGTGCCTTTTGCCAAAAAAAAAAAAAATAATTAAATTCTCTTAGGTTATACTTATCCTTTCTCGTGGTTTCAGTATCTCTTAGTTGATCCTTATCGGGATAAAATAGGAAAAGGAAATAAATAGAAAAATCATAAATAAACACATACAAATACCTTTATTATCGAAAGCAATGCTCTGTAAATTTATTAATTAAATCCTGTGGGCATAACTGTCCAAAAGAAACTTTTACCATATAAATTAATCTAATTCAAACAAATATTTATCGATAATTGATGGATTCGACAGTTACTTGATGGAAGTTCATTTTATCTAATAATAAAACACTGAAAACGTTTGTTTTCTATACTTCCACAGAATTTATTATAACTAAGTGACTACAGCTGTTTCGGCAGAGTGCCTTTCTCAAGTGATATAGTTTACAATGTGTTTGCCTTTTTAAGTCTTCAACTGAAGAGGTTGAGGAGTGGGGAGCTGTTTGTCTCGAGTTGGTCATTCAGAATTATATCTGTATTTTTCAGTTTATTAATTTTCATAGATTCTAAAAAAGATAGCTTAAGGCCTTTATTTTGAATATGCAGAATTTGAAACTCTTCATTGAAAGAATGATTATGATCTAGAAGGTGAAGTGCGTATGTAGAAGTGTCTGTTTTTCTATTGTTGAATACCCTTTTGTGTTCTGCTATCCGTTTGTCAAAAGTTCTGCCAGTTTGACCGATGTACGTTTTCGGACAGTCACCACACGTTAGTTTGTACACACCACTCTGTAGTTGCTTTCTCTTTCGGCTTTTATTGTTCTTAATATATTTGCTTAAGTTGTTGTTAGTTCTGAAAGCTGGTGTTATTCCTTTCTTTTTTATGTATCTGGCTATTTTTGTTGTTATCTTGCCAGTATATGTGAGAGAGCAGAAGGTACTGGGTTCTTTCTGTGGTGGTGGATACACTAATTTCAGGGCTTTCTTATGGAGTTTTTGGTTTAAAATTTTGTTAACTGTTTGTTCGTTATAGCCGTTGTTTACTGCTATTTGTTTAATGATGTTTAGTTCTATCTCGAAGTTATTTTTTGTCATGGGAATTTCTGTCAGTCTATGTATCATGCTATGGTAGGCTGCTAATTTGTGTTGTGTAGGATGGGATGACGAATTGTGTATAGTTGTGTCAGTATGGGTAGGTTTATGATATACGGAGAACTCATGTTTGTTGTGTAGTCTGGAAATCGTTACATCTAGAAAGTTTATGGAGTTATTCTGTTCTGTTTCTATTGTAAACTCAATATTATTATGAAGTGAATTAATATATGATAAACATTGGTCAAGTTGTCTGTTAGTTTTTAGAATCTATGGAAATTAATAAACTGAAAAATACAGATATAATTCTGAATGACCCACTCGAGACAAACAGCTCTCCACTCCTCAACCTCTTCAGTTGAAGACTTAAAAAGGCAAACACATTGTAAACTATATCACTTGAGAAACGCACTCTGCTGAAACAGCTGTAGTCACTTAGTTATAATAAATTCTGTGGAAGTATAGAAAACAAACGTTTTCAGTGTTTTATTATTAAATATTTATCGCTTTGTTCTTAATACTATTAATAAAACAAGTTAAACAAATTTGGTATTCGCAAATTACTTATGCTTCCTATTAAATTTTTGAAATGTTGGAATCTTAAATGCATATTCTTTTACGTAAAAAAATTTAACTTCTGATTATAAAACAAAATCTATCACATAGGTTATTGACTGACCTTTTTGATTCACACACAATGATGTCTCCTCTTGACCCAAACAGTTCCTCCTTGTTGATTATGTTAGGCTACCAATCAAAGCCCTCTCCGTTCTCAGTAAACAATCCAGCAGGATACCAGCAACTATTTCTCCAAAACACAAGCCAGGCCTCTTTTTTGCCAGTACTCGTTCAATAAACTCCAAAACTCTTTCCTCTCTTTCTCTCAACAATAATCTCCTGAGACCCAAGTATCTTTTTTACTTGGTGTCACAAATAATTTTTATAATGTTAATTCTTGTAACTTACTCTCTTGGACTGTACAGAATCAAAGAGATATTTCTTCTCGATTTGATTTGTCTCTCGTACCACTTTTCGGCTACTCCCACTATCAAAACAAAACACTAGTACTTGCTGCTGAACTACTCACGAAAACTTTTGACTGACCCTTTTGGATGCCGGTAACACAATCAATTCCTCTTTCCAAAACTATCTCAACATTCAAACAAAACTTTCCCCATTCCAAATTGCCAAACCAATCAGAAACATTTCTCTCTCCACCTTCCTCTGTTTCAATCGAAAAACCCAGTCATTCCTTCAAACAATACTTCTACTCAAAACTAATGACTTTTCGGAAATTATCTAAATATTCCTGTCATTAAACAAACATATTTAAAATTCCAATTCTCTTTACCTCTATTTTTCTAAAAACTAATAATTACATCTACCTGTAGATTTCCCTTTTCCGTAATAAACAATCGGTTTAAAATTATAATCCTAAATAACTTTCACTCCACTTTTATTTACAAAAATGTTTTTAATTCTTCATGGAAAATTTCATTAAGGAGAAACCACTTTGCGTTGAAAGCTAACTTCTAATAAATATTTACAAATCAATATACAGGGTGTATCAAATTTATGTGCCCGCGTTATATTAAAAAATAAAATTTTTATTCTATCTTTGATTGATAAATTGATACACAATAATATATTGAAGCTTCATTAGGCAATCATCGGCATGATTCTTTATATTCAGAATTCCAGTAATATATTGCACATCCGGTTTTATTTTGAATTTTGGAGCCGTCAATAAAAATATATTGAAACATAGGCCACCTGTCTTTAATTATTTTGTTGATAATACTGCCTGGAAGGTTTGATCGATGTAATATGTTTTTATTACCTTGGAAAAGAGAGTTTCAGGAGGTTTAGTGTAAATTGGAGGTATTTTATTTTTGTACATTTGGTCTTCATACATTGTCAATTTCCTGTAGCTTTCAACGTATATGGGGGATTTTTTAGTTCACCAATATTTGTGGCTTAAATCTAATATATTCAAGTTACGAATAGTTCTTAAGTAGCTGACGGTTTTTGAGATAGCTCTAGCTACAAACTTATCTGTACAAAACTGTCTACGTTAGAGTAAGTGGTGGTTCCTTAGCTTCAATTTCAATAATAGTAATAGGAGTAGATTTTAAGTAACCAAGACAGAGTCTCAAACATTTATTCCTTTGAATTTCAACTTTATTAAGATATCCTGTTGACGCAGACCCATATAAATGACAACTATAGTCGAAAATTGGTCGAATCATTGAGCGATAGCAATGCAATATTCGGGTCAGCTCCCCAACTGGTTCTACAAAAAGCTCTAAGGATATTAATAGAATTTTCTGATTTCTTTATTATAAAATGAATTTAATCCTTCCATAATAATTTACGATCCAAATACGTCCCAAGATATTTAACACTAAAAATACTACTTAGAACGTCAGAAATAAGATCATTGAAATCAATTTCTAGGATAACATTAAGACTCAGAATACCAAATAATCAAATAGATTATCTACGGAGATTTCGATGCAAAAGATGGAAAAGAATGGAAAATAAGAACAATACCAGCCTACTATTGATAAACACAGCACAGCAATACCAACGTACTATTGGTAAACAAAGGATCCATGAAGCATCCAACGACAATGGCAATAAGTTGATAAACTTCGTTTCACATGATCATTGTCGCTTCATGTTTTCAGCGCAAAAATATAAACAAAGGAACATGGAGATCTCCAGATAGCACCACAGTTAATATGATATACCACGTTCTTGAGACTTTAGCCACAATCAGGCATAATAAACGTGCGTACTAGTAGAGGAGTCAATTTAGACTCGCACTAGTACCAACCTAGTACCTTGTGGAAAGTAGAATAGTGTGTGTCCCAAAAGTAGCGGAACGGTCGAATATTTCGCGAAATAAACATCGGATCGAAAAACTGAAAAATACGTATTCAATAATTTTCAAAAATCTATCTAATGACACCAAACACCAACCCCCACTACACCCCCTGGAGGTGGGGTGGGGGGTAACTTTAAAATCTTAAATGGAAACGTTTTTCTTGCAGATTTAGATTCGTTACGTAAAAGTAAGCACCTTTTATTCAAGACATTTTTTCGAACTGTGGATAGATGGCGCTATAATTGGGAAAAACGATTTTTCCTGATACCATAGGTAAATTATAGAAACGGTCTAATATCTTTAGAAATACACTTCCAAATGAGAAACCAAAAAACAGGTTTTTAATATTTTTCGAAAGCCTATCGATAAACACCAAACATGACCCTCCAACCCACCCCCTGGAGGTGAGGTGAGGGGTAACTTTAAAATCTTAAACAACCCCCACTTTTTATTGCAAATTCGAATTCGTTATGAAAAATTAAGCAACATTTATTCGAAACATTTTTTAAAATTGCTGACAGATGGCGCTAATAAATCGGATTTTGCCCATTAAAGCTACCATTTATCAGTGACTGATAAAAACGAACGAAATGAAAAGTATGCGATAAAAGAATCTATAAGGCCGATGTCAGATTATGCGTTTTGACCGGATGCGTTTCCGCCGCATCATCCGGTGAAAACGCATAGTGTGACAGATCGGTCCGGTTGCGTTGGAAACGGATGCGTTTTGAGTCATCGGTACGCGCTTACAAACTGCACCAGACTAAACGCATAGTGTGACAGGTCGGTCTGGTTGCGTTGGAAACGGATGCGTTTTCACCGCATCCGGTCAAAACGCATAATGTGGCATCGGCCTAAGAGAATTCTTTTTAATTTTAACAAAGGTATATTTATTCGTAAACGTTTTGTTTTATTTTAAATTTCATTTCAAAAACTATACGTTTTTAGATGAATATCTGATACTTTAATGCTGGTAAAAGCTAGTAAAACATATTTATAGAGACAATCGCGACAAATTTAAATATACCAATATATTAAACGACGTCGAATTTGCACTCGTACCCCCCTCGCCCTGTCGTATTCCGTCGCAATAAGCAAGTCCCCCCTCCCTCTTCTCAAAGACGTAGTTTATGGATGTTCCCTATCATAGAGTTGTAGAGCCAAATGATGATGATGATGATGCATGCTTTATTTTGCAGTTTATCAGATTTAGCATGTTTCCAGAAAAATAATTCTACCTGTAAAATACAGATCGATTAAAAAAGGAACAAATTTTTATAGACGGAAAACTTAATTTAGTTATTTATGAAATTCTCTTCGACAACACTACACGTAGGTACGTGATTTATTTGTTTCTCCATAAGGAAGTAAGTAAGTCTTCTGTACGTCAATCTTCATTTTTACCATTTCATTACACTGACATGCCCCAGATATTCGGAACTGTTAAATCAATCAACATGAAAACTGACGTATTACAATTTGGCTTTTGTTTTATGGCAGGGAAGAAAAACGTGTATTTTACTAATGACTTTTTGTCGAAAACTCAAGCCACGCACGGTTCTAAATTAATTGTATTTATAGATTATACAACGCGATGGAAATAATAAAAAATCGATCAAGTTCCTTATTAAATCAACAACCCCTATTTTCGTGAAGGGTACCAAGAAAGGAGAGACGTGTACCGTCAAAGAAAGAAAAACTACGTCTGACACATATTATGTCCGCTGCGTTTTTTTTTAATTATTAGTTTGTACAGTTGTACATGCTTATGTTTGTACAGTTGTACATTACAGTTAAGCACGGTGGAGAGCAGATCACCAAGATGCGAGAAATTGTTTGTAAAATTTGGTCTGAGGAGCAAATGCCTGAAGAATGGAGTTTAGGCTTAATATGCCCGTTACACAACAAGGGAAACCAACTGGAATGCAATAATTACCGCGGAATAACTCTCCTAAATACAGCATACAAGATATTGTCAAACATTTTAAACGAAAGATTGAAGCCTTATACCGAAACGTTTCTATTAGGAGAATATCAGGCAGGATTCAGGCGTGGACGTTCAACCATTAACCAGATCTTTACAGTACGACAGATCCTCGAAAAAGCGCAAGAGTTTAATATAGATATGTACCATATCTTTGTCGATTTTAAAGCGGCATATGACAGTGTCTTAAGACCAAGTCTTTACAACGCTATGAACGAGTTAGGAATTCCAAAAAAACTCATATGTTTGATAAAAGTGACAATGGCGAAGATGCTATCAGCAGTAAAAATTTAAAACGACTCGGCAACCCCATTTGAAATACATAGGGGTTAAGGCAGGGAGATGCGCTGGCGTGTCAGTTTTTTAATGTTGCCTTAGAAAAAGTTGTACTAGACGCTAATTTAGATAGCAGGGAAACAATATTATAATAGATCAGTCCAAATTCTAGCATATGCAGACGACGTGGACATTATAACAAGAACCAGGGCGAGAACCTGTCTGTCTAAAAAAACTCTAATAAGGCTGCATAGAACATTGATAGTCCCCGTTCTCACATATGGATCCGAGGCATGGACGCTAACTAAAGCAGATGAATCCGTTCTATCGATTTTTGAAAGAAAAGTGCTACGCAAGATATTCGGAGCGGTCTGTGAGAACGGAATATGGAGGCATAGATATAATTTTGAACTGCAGAATATTTACAAGCATACGTTTGGTGGAAAAGATATTATCACACCACGAATGATGAAAATGGGGAGGCACTAGTAGAATGGTCCGAAGAGCAAAACACATATCTAGTTTTTGATGCCAAAGACAGAGGAACATTTAAATCAGCTGCATGGAGAAAAGAATATAACCCAGACCTATGTTTTGTCTCAAAAGATACCAATGACAGACCACTAACAACTGCGAGAAGTTTCCTTGCAGACTTCCCACATACTCAACATCGTCCGGTGCTTATCACCATCGGAATATCAATTCCAATAATTAGATCATATCCTCGACCCAGGTGGAATCTTAGAAAAGCAAACTGGAAGAAGTTCTCTGAACAACTAGACCGGACCTTGAGCTGGGTCCCTTCAACCAGCAAACATTATGAGAGGTTTGTGGGCGCAGTAATAAGCACTGCCAAGAAAACCATCCCTAGGGGGTATCGCAAAGAATATGTGCCTGGATGGACTGAAACATGTGAAGACTTATACACGAAGTTTCTCGAAAGTGGTGACCGAGAAATAGCCGATGAGCTTTTACACAACATCGATACAGCTAGACACCAAAAATGGATAAAGACTGTCGAAAACCTTGACTTCAAAAATCAAGCCGGCAGGCATGGTCCTTGTTGCGGAAAATTGGAGGAGCTAACCAGCTGGAATCCAGAGAGTCTAAAATGTCTCCTAACAAGGTTGCCTCCCATATAGTATCTCTATCCAGAGCTCCACGAGATCGAACACATACTACCAACGTGAAAAGAGACTTAAGGGCATTAAAACAAATGAACAGAACGAACTCCGAATATTCAGCAAGAATACTTATTTCTGAAATCACACATGCGCTGAAAGAAATGAAATCAGGTAAAGCACCTGGCTTTGATGGTATCCATCCAGAGTTCTTGATACACAGTGGTGCATACACGAAACAGTGGCTTGCAATGTTCTTTAATGATATACTTCAGTCAGGTAACATTCCTTTCTCACTTAAGCGAACAAAGATAATTGCAATTTCGAAACCGGGCAAATCAAACGATAAGCCAGAAAACTACCGCCCCATAGCTCTACTCAGCATGGTATATAAACTATTAGAAAAGCTTCTCCTCAACAGAATTAGTCACAGGATACTAGAAAATGTCCCCATTGAACAAGCTGGCTTTCGCCCTCATCGAAGCTGTACGGACCAAGTGCTGTCATTAACAACTTTTATAGAAGCTAGTTTTCAAAAGAAACAAAAGACAGCAACAGTATTTATAGATCTAACAGCAGCATATGATACTGTTTGGAGACAGGGATTAATATATAAACTGGCCCGCATTATCCCCTGCAGAAAGATAATTAACCTCATTGACAACATGCTGACCAACAGAGCCTTCCAGGTTATAATGGGAAAGGAGACGAGTAGACAGATGAAACTTAACAATGGTCTTCCACAGGGTTCTGTCCTTGCCCCTTTACTTTTCAGCCTCTATATTGCTGACATGCCTGAAACCGAATCTCGGAAGTTTGGATATGCTGACGACTGGACCCTTGCAACAAGCCACCAATCTTTAGAAACTACAGAAATCACTCTCACGAATGACTTATCCATCCTCAGCGAATACCTTAAGAAATGGAGACTACAGACAAGTACTACAAAAACTGAAGTATCAGCTTTTTATCTAAACAACAAGTTGGCAAACAGAGAATTGCGAGTGTATTTTAATAACAAGCTGTTAAAACACAATAAATACCCGAAATACCTTGGGGTTACTCTAGACAGAACGCTCACATTCAGAGAACACCTGACGAAAACAGCAGCAAAATTGAAAACACGCAACAATATAATACAGAAACTCTGCGGCACTACATGGGGGTCCACAGCATCAACATTAAGATCCTCTGCTCTTGGCCTGATATATCCGGTGGCAGAATACTGTGCTCCAGTGTGGCTAAATAGCAGGCATACCCACCTGGTCGACACCCAACTAAACTGTACTATGCGTATGATAACAGGCACAATTAAGCCCACCCCTACAATGTGGCTACCTACCCTTAGTAATATAGCACCACCCAACCTACGCCGCGAACATGCATTGGTTAAAGAATATAACAAAATAATGGACAGTCGCCAGCTTCTAGTCCACAACGACATCCCCGATATTCTTGGAAACCGTCTTCGATCCAGGTTACCCCCTCTACAATCTGCTCAAGCGCTGCAGCAATCCAACTTTGACTTAAATACCCGATGGAGAGAAGATTGGGAAAGTAGGACAGATCCGCATTACCATAGTCTACCGGACATCATAGGGAAACCTGGCGAATTTGAACGTCCCCGTAAGATTTGGGCAGCCCTTAATCGAATCCGAACAAACTGTGGAAGATGCGCCGACTCCCTCCACAGATGGGGTAAACTCCCCTCGTCTTCTTGTGACTGCGGCGCTGCAAGACAGACGATCAGTCACATTGTTCAGGACTGCCCACGCAGAGCATACACAGGCGACCCTATAGACTTTGTAATGGCAACCGAAGGGTCAATCGAATATATAAAAAAATTGGATATCTGTTTGTGATGCATTGTATAATGCATAAATCTAAATATATTCTGTGATATACTTAAGCCATACGCTAAATAAAATTATCACTGTAATTAAGCGAAACCGCCTGCAGTGGGCAGGATATGTAGCCCGGGCCCCTGAATCGAACACGATAAAAAATATAACAGCTCAACCCGTAGGAATGAGAAGACGGGGTAGACCAAACTTGAGGTGGATGGACGGGGTAACACAAGATGCCGAGAAGATCGAAGTCGGCAACTGGAAAATGCAAGCAAGGGACAGAACAGAATGGCGTAGAAAGCTTGAGAAGGTCGAGGCCCTCTAAGAGCTGTAGCACCAAGATGATGATGATGATGAAGTTGTACATAATTGTATACATAGTAATGTTATGAAATCTTCTTAAAGAGCCCTCTCCTCAATAGAGATTGGCTACTATATTTGCAAACTCTTGTCTGTCTTTAGCTGTTCTTATTAGCTGTTCAAAATTTAGCCCCGTCCATTGTCGGATATTTCTTTGCCACGATAGTCTTTTCCTTCCTAGTACTCTCTTTCCCTCGATCTTTTTTCTCACTATTAGTTGAGCTTATGGTAGGGGAGCCCAAGCGGGGATTTTTGCAGTAACTCGAGCACGTCAGATTATCATATGAAGAGAACCCTGGTACCCTGTAGATGTACCTCTACCATATATTGGCTCTAAACACAGGGGAGTTCATCAGGGGGGGGGGCCGAAAAAAATATATATCCTTAGAAAAACTTGAAATCGTCAGATTAAGCTAAGGTAAGTTAAGTACATGCTTAACAGTGTATATTTCAAAAATCTGACGATTTGGGCGGGGCGTAAGGAAATGGGTGAGTCACAAAGTTTCACAAGAAAAAAGCGAATATTTCACGAAATGAACGATAGATCTAAAAACTAAAAAATACGTGCTCAAAATTTGTCAAAAATCTATCGAATGATACCAAACACGACTGTCCACGGAGAGGGGTGGGGGGTAAATGAACATCAGATCTAAAAACTGATCATCAGATCGATACACTTATTTAATATGTTTGAAAAATGTATCGAATGGCATCAAACACGACCCCCCACGGATGTGGGGTGAGGGGATAGTATAACATTTTAAATATGGCCCTCATTTTTATTGCAGATTCGGATTCCTTACGTAAAAATAAGTAACTTTTATTCGAGACATTTTTTCGAATTATGGATAGATGGCGCTTTAATCTAAAAAAGCGATTGTTGGAAATGGAAAATTAAATTAAAAATGGACAAGTCCCACTAAAATGGAAAACTTTCCTTACCTTTTTTTTGGTTTTAGGACCTACTCTTCACAACCCAATAGGTCCCCAAAGCGCTCGAGTGACTGCACATTTAGCATACTTTCCTCCCCTACTATTATTGGTACTTATTATGTCTCAGTATGTAGCCTAGGTATATTTTTCTAACTTTCACTGTGTTGAAAAATTCTCGTTCTTTGCCTATCCCATGCAGTACTTCTTCGTTGGATATATGCGATGTCCATGAAATTTTGAGGGTCTCCGGAACATTCACATTTCAAAAGCGTCCAATCAAATGTGGAAAATGCGAAGACAGCATTAATTTAAAATCCATTTCATGAATTTTTGCCATTGAAATCGCTTCGCGAAAAAACTTTTTTTCTTCCTTGGACTAGTCTGATCCAAAAGATCTATCACTGAAGCTGTATTTGCTGCCCATTGTTGTTTCCTACACCTAGCCTAGAATAATATCGCATAATACATATTTTACAGTTTCTATAGTTCCTTATCTCAGAGTCTGCAGGTAAGGTATCCATTGTAAAAGCCTATTTTATTCAGGAATTCTCTTACTAGCGCAATTCCGGCCAACAGTCCTGTTTGTTGCTACCCATATGGAGCAGTCCTCCTGCCCTTTTTGTATATGGTTCATCAATGAAGATTGCCCCCTGTATTTGTTTTGGGATTATCTCCCATGACTGTAGAGGACTCGGATACAGTCTTCTACGGTCCTTTTATCTGCTTTTCGTTGTCTTCGATACCCTGATGTCCTTGTACCCAGACAAGCTCAACCTTGTTCCGGTCTCCCAGTTCCGGTTTCCCAGTCCTAAACCAGCCTGGACATCACCTCCTGATACGCCAATGTGGTACTGCTTGACTGAGTTTGTATTAAAAATGTCATTTTTTTCTTGATTTTATATACAGGGTGTCCCGAAAAGATTGGTCATAAATTATACCACACATTCTGGGGTTAAAAATAGTTCGGTTGAACCTAACTTAGCTTTGTACAAATTTGCTCATAAAACAGTTACAGCCGTTTGAAGTTACAAAATGAAAATCGATTTTTTTCAATATATTGAAAACTATTAGAGATTTTGTATTGAAAATGAACATGTATCATTCTTATGGCAGAAGCATCTTAAAACAAAATTATAGTAAAATTTTTCCACCCCATAAAATTTTATGGGGGTTTTGTTCCCTTAAACCCCCCCCCCAACGTTTGTGTACCTTCCAATTAATTCATTATTGAGGTACCATTAGTTAAACACAACGTTTTTAAAACTTTTCGCCTCTTAATAGTTTTTCGATAAGCCAGTTTTTATCGAGATGCGGCTTCTTTTTTAATATATTTACATAAAAATTTTATGGGGGTTTTGTTCGTTTAAACCCCCCAATTGTTTGTGTACGTTCCAATTAAACTATTATTGTGGTACCATTAGTTAAACACAGTGTTTTTAAAACTTTTTTGCCTCTTAGTCTTTTTTTGATAAGTCTCCTTTTATCGAGATGTGGCTTCTTTTTCAAAATATACCTAAAAATGTAAGTTAGAAATAAATTTTCAGATTATTAACAGGTAATATAATAATCTTACTTAACCTTATACAAATATGTGGTTGATTCGACAAATATTCAAAATATCTCGATAAACACTGACTTCTCAAAAAAGTACTAAGAGGCAAAAAAAGTTTTAAAAACATTGTGTTTAACTAATGGTGTCACAATAATAATTTAATTGAAATGTACACAAAAGTTTGGGGGGTTTAAAGGAACAAAACTCCCATAAAATCTTTATGTAAACATATTAGAAAAGAAGCCGCAACTCGATGAAAAATGCCTTGTCAAAAAGGTCGTATGTTACATATCTAGTAAGAATAACAAAACAAAATATTTAAACAAATACTAAATACGTTTCCATACACTATCTATTTCCATCGCTGTCACTTTAGATAAAGAGAAATTTAGGTGCGACAGGGAATCATGGAAGATACATATTACATTGTTTTTCTTCCATATAATATCTTGTTTTCTATTATAAAGCACGAGTTTATCATGTCTGTCGTTACTAGGCTGCTCCATCAGGTTCCAAAAGGAATCTCAGTTGATTGATAAACCTAATCGATTATACTGTGATTATGTGGAAAATTATTATTTTAGAGTCGTAAAAGTATAAATATCGTAAAGCTTTTATTCTATACTCAACTGGCAATACCATAATCGTCGTCGACTTTAATAATATAATTTCTTTCCGTAGTCTTGGCGTCGCTCCAATCACTGCAAAAAGGCGTTTCTGTTTCGGATTTTACTCTAGTGCACTTCCAGCCCAGCATAAAAATCACGGTATTTGTTTTGTCCTGTAAACGTCAAGGAAAAGCATAGCGGACGAAGCAGGAAATTACTACAGGAATATTTGAATATGACATGCGACAACTATTTTTTTGTTTTAGTACGGTGGTATCGGAGTGCACATACAGAAAATAATGTCAATCTGATGATGATGGATGGGGGTAGGTAGAGTACATAGGTTATGAGTTAACAACGGATCGTTAATGTCCTAGGATGTTTTAAAGACCTAGTTCTTTAAAACATCCATTTAGACCAGGACTAATCTGTAAAAAAACGTGTATTTTTGGATGTGAGAGGTGGCATTCGGATTTTTGCAGATAAAGTGAGGTGACACCTTCAGTAATAATAATTGGTTTATGCTCCTTCTCAAATATGCCCGGAACATTAATAAAAAAATTAAAATATTTAAAAATTTCGAAAAACATCGATTTTTTCTGCTTTCTTTGCTTATAACTTTAAAACGGTTCGTTTTGGAACAAAGTCGTAGAGCAATAAAATAAAGATAATTGAATTTTGTATGATATAAGACTGGTCAAAAATGTCGTAAGGTATTACCTTTTCTGCAATATAGCAATAAATACAAAATAAGGGGGCAAAATACGCCTGTTGTTATTCAATGTTTCTTAACCACTTTGGTGGCACTTAGAACCTTAGTAATTCGCTTAGAAAATTCTTTCGTCTACCAAATTTCATTAATATCGACCTAATAGATTTTGCATAATAAATTTGCAATGTAAATGCTTTTAAAAAAGTTCAAATTTTTTAAAATCTTTCTGAACAAAAAGTAGATCATTTAGAAGTTGGCTAATTTTTTTACATATAAAGAGGTGCTCTACCTATTTAATACACTCTACAGAATTAAAATCGGATTATTTAAGGGGCCTCAGCAATGTTTTAAAATTATAAACAATTTTTTGGCTTATAAACAAATAGCTTTGTTTAATAATAAAAAAATTAATTTTTAGCAATGCAAATAATTAAAACCAGTATAATTTGACTTAAACTTTCAAATGCTGTCAGCAGAATTGCTATTTTATTTTTTAATCAAAAGTTATTCTCGTTCAAAAATTGCAATTTTTCGATTTTTTGAATGTTCCACCGCGTTTATCTCGAAAACTATGCATCCTACGAAAAACTTGTAAGAACATTTTTTGCTTAGAATTACCCAAGAAATACAAAAACATGTTTTATTTTGCGAAAAATCGATGTTATGTAATTCCTCAAGTTCTTTGTTTATAACAATCTTATCGACATCCGGATCAACTGTTACCCAAAAAATTCGTGTTCTACGGGTCAAAATACATAAAAAAACTTGGGTAAGTCCATCTAAATAAAGGAGCCCGTAGCACCCCTCCTGGACACAGCACTAATTTAATAAACGAAGTTAAGAAATGTAAGTTTGATCTAGTAGCTTTACAAGAGACAAAACAATTGGGGCAGGGTAGCCAGGAAATAGACGACTATATATTTTTCAATAGCGGAGGCACCAACAGACTGCTGGGTACAGGTTTTATAATAAGTAAAAAATTGAAAGAATTTGTTTCAGACTTTAAAGCAATTTCGGACAGGATGTGCACTCTCAGATTAAAAGGTAAATACCAAAAAATAACATTTGTTAATATACATGCACCCTCGGAGGAAAAAGGAATGGATCTGAAAGAGCAATTTTATAGCAAATTAGATGAAGTATATGAGGCTATACCCAGGTATGATATGAAAATCATTCTAGGATACGCTAATGCCAAAATAGGCAGAGAAGAAATATTAATGCCCACTATAGGCAAGCACAGTTTACATCCAGAGACTAACGAAAATGGATATTTCCTGGTCTATTTTGCCAAAGAAAAGGGACTTATAATAAAAAGTACGTACCACCAACGAAAGGACATTTATAAGGGAACATGGAAATCTTCAGACGGCCGTACAGTCAACCAGATCGACCATGTTTTAATTGAGAAAAACGAAAAACACTGCATAACAAAGGTGAGAACATATAGAGGACCTGATATGGACTCAGACCACTATTTGGTCGGAATATGGATGAAACAATTAGTACCAACTCTTCGAAACAAAAAGAGATTAAAATACGAAAGAAACAAACCAATTAGATTACAGACAGAATGTGAGCAAACGTTGTATGGACAAATTATTAACAACAAATTAGAGAGCATAGTGGATGAAAGGAATGTAGGATGGATGTGGGGAGCATTAAAAGATGTAATTAAAGAAGCAGCAAATATTTCCAGCACCAATGACAACACAAAGAAAAAACAAAAAGAATGGTTTGATGAAGAATGTGAACAATCATTGGAAGAACGGGCCAAGCTACGATTAAAAATGATAACTCAAGGAACAAGAGAAGCGCAGGAAAATTACACTAAACAAAGAAATAGAACAAAAAAAATACTACGAGAAAAAAAAGGAAACATTATGAAGCTAAACTGAAAAATATACAGGAAAGCTACAAAAATAATCAAATAAGTAACCTGTACCAAGGGATAAAAAAATGAGAAACGAGGGCACCAACCGAAAACTGTACATTATAAAGACAAAAATGGAGAAATGATTATGGGTGAACCAGAGATATTAGAACGCTGGAAGCAGTACTTTGATGAGCTTCTAAATGGACCTGAAAAGACAGACGATAATAACGAGGAAACAGAGGATCTAGTAAATGAAATACAAAATCAACAGGGTGAAGAGCAGGCTCCAACTATAAGCGAAATTCAGAATATCATCGATAAATTAAAAATGAACAAAAGCCCAGGAAGCGACGGCATAACGGCTGAAATGATTAAATTTGGAGGAAATCAGTTAGTAGAGAAAATCCATAAACTAATTAATAATATATGGGAACAAGAAATACTACCTGAGGAATGGACAGAAGCAATACTGTGTCCTATTCACAAAAAAGGAAATATGGCTGATTGTCAGAATTATCGAGGCATAGCGCTGCTAAACATAACGTATAAAATATTGGCTATGCATATTAAAAACAGATTAACAACGAAGGTTGATAAAAGCATAGGAGAATATCAAAGTGGGTTCAGAAAAGGCAGAAGTACTGTCGATCAGGTCTTCACACTACGAGAAATACAGGCTGAAAGTTACGAATATAATAAAGACACCATGGTTCTTTTCATTGACCTTAAACAGGCTTTCGATCGAGTGAAAAGAAGCGAGTTATTCACAGCATTGCAAGACATGGACGTTTCTCCAAAGCTTATTAGAATTATAAAATTAACTCTCCAAAGAACAATGAATAAAGTCAAGATAAACAATACTATAACAGAAAGCTGAGGTCAAACAAGGAGTGCGGCAGGGTGATCCATTATCGTCTATAATGTTTAGCATATTACTAGAAAAGGTTATACAGGAAGCAAACATTAATAGAACAGGTCTGATCTACCACAAAAAACATCAGTGCTTGGCATTCGCAGACGATTTGGTAATCTTGGCTAGGAGCAAAATAGAACTTATCGAAACAGTCATGAAACTCGAGGAGAGGGCAGCAACCAAAGGATTGTATATAAATGAAGCAAAAATAAAGTATATGGAATGGACAAATAAGCAATTCGTTCGGGGGCAATACATAACAATGACAACAGCGAAGGGAACACAGTATAAATTCGAAGAAGTTGAGAGATTTGAGTACTTAGGAACTGTCTTCACAAGAGATCCTAACTGTGAAGAAGAAATACAAAAGAGAATTATGTCGGGCAACCGCGCTATATTTGCTCTTAATGGGTTGTTAAGAAGTAAAAATATATCACGAAGAGCAAAACTAAGAACTTACAAGACCGTAATAAGGCCGATAGTAATGTATGCTTCTGAAACATGGGTCACAACAAAAAAACATCAAGAGTTGTTATTAGTTTGGGAGAGGAAAATACTGCGCAAAATCTTCGGTGGGAAAAACTTAAATGGACAATGGGTAAGAAGAACAAATAAGGAACTAACTGAGCTCTATCAAGATCCTAACATACTAGCAGTAATTAAGGCGCAAAGACTTAGATGGTTGGGCTATGTGCAGAGGATGATTCCATCTAGAATTCCCAGAATGGTACTATCTAGTGCAGCGGTTCTCAACCTTTTTGAGTGATGTACCATCTACAGTTATTTTTATTATTTTTGGTACCACCTATATTTTTAAATTGTATTATCAATACTGACTAAGTAGTACTATTTTAATTTTCTCTGTGTTTTGTGTACCACCGCCAATAATGATATGTACCACCAGTGGTACATGTACCACAGATTGAGAACCTCTGATCTAGTGCATTGGCAGGGAAAAGACGAAGAGGAAGACCGAGGTCACGATGGAGTAATGGAGTTAGAGAAGATATGAGAAGAATTAACGTAAGGAACTGGGAAAGAAAAGCGACTGACAAAAGGGAGTGGAAAAGAATAGTACATCAAGCCATGGGCCTACTAAGCTCGTAGTGCTTACATATTATTATTATTATTATTATTATTTGACTTAAACTTTCAAATGCTGTCAGCAGAATTGCTATTTTATTTTTTAATCAAAAGTTATTCTCGTTCAAAAATTGCAATTTTTCGATTTTTTGAATGTTCCACCGCGTTTATCTCGAAAACTATGCATCCTACGAAAAACTTGTAAGAACATTTTTTGCTTAGAATTACCCAAGAAATACAAAAACATGTTTTATTTTGCGAAAAATCGATGTTATGTAACTCTTCAAGTTCTTTGTTTATAACAATCTTATCGACATCCGGATCAACTGTTACCCAAAAAATTCGTGTTCTACGGGTCAAAATACATAAAAAAACTTGGGTAAGTCCATCTAAATAAAGGAGCCCGTAGCACCCCTCCTGGACACAGCACTAATTTGTTTATAAGCCAAAAAATTGTTTATAACTTTAAAACATTGCTGAGGCTGCTTAAATAATCCGATTTCATTTCTGTAAAGTGCATTAGATAGGTGGAGTGCTTCTTTATATGTAAAAAAATTGACAAATCTTTGTATGTTCTAGTTTTTGTTGTGTAAGATTTTAAAAAATTTTAATTTTTTAAAAAAAGTTTAGATTGCAAAATTATTATGCAAAATCTAATAAGTCAATTTTAATGAAATTTGGTGGACGGTTTTAGCACATTACAAAAATTTTTTCTAAGCGAATTAGGAAGGTTCCAAGTGTAACCTAAGTGATGGAAAAACATTGAATAAGGACAGGCTTGTTTTGCCCCCTTATTTTATATTTATTGCTATTTTGCAACAAGGGTGTTAAATTAAAATATTTTTAACCAATCGTACCTGATAGAAAATTTAATTACTTTTGTTTTATTCCTATACGACTTTGTTCCAAAATGAATCGTTTTAAAGTTATAAGCAAAGAAAGTAGAAAAAAACGAAATTTTTTGAAATTTTTAAATATTTTATTTTTTTTTTATTAATGTTTCGGGCATATTTGAGAAGGAGCATAAGTCAATTATTATTAACAAAGTTATCACCTAACTTTATCCGCAAAAATCCGAATGCCACCTCTCACGTCCACCTAAAAACAGATACTTCCTGGTCTAATTTGAAAGTTAATATTTTTATTTTTGATTAAAATAAAAACAGTATACAGTAGGCTTATGTTACTAGTAGACACACGGTACCTAATTGCTAGGTGTGGGCTAATCCGACTTGTTCTCACCTGTGACTTTCATGTCTGTCGTGTCATGTTACTGTCATGAAACTATTTAAAACAATTGTTTTTCAAAAAAATTCATTCAAACACCAACAATACTTTTTAACTTTTACAACTTTTAACACAATGACAACTATAAACGTCAAATACAACTGTTCCTATAAACTGTCAACCTTCTATTATATTGGTTCTGACGAATATACATTTTCTGACGTTCTTGACGTCACTAGACATAAAAAAGTAAACAGTTCAACAAGTGAAGGGTCCAGGACTGTAATAGCCAATGAAGGAAAATCTATTCATGATACATTTACAGCACGAAGAAAAATCTGCCCCCCCCCCCAACCCCCAATTATGAAGATAATTCAATAATTATCTTCATCAAACGAGGTAAAATATCTTGGTATTCATTTGGTAAAATATTCAGCTCATTTTTATTGTCTACTGAAGCAGGAGAAGAAAATTAAAAAAACTTTTTAATTAAAAAAACTTTTTAATTAAAAAAACTGCTATTTTATTTGTTTCACTATACTGTAGTTTTAATAGAAGAAGCACTTTTAATAGTAGAATTATGAACTGCCTCGCCTTCAGTCCTATAAACAGGTAGAAAAAGAAACCATATTAGGTTTCTCAACAATAAAGAACACAAAATAACTTATAGATCTGGATCCCGCGTATGAAAAAAAAGTTGATTAATAGCAAGCTGAAAATTTGTTAATAACTTAAGGGTGTCTAGTCGGACAAACTTTTATATATGGGAACACGGAAACAGGGGAAGTTTTAATTGTGGAACAGGTTAAAAATTTGGAACGGTCAGACCACGAAAACGGCACATGTATTTTGTCCGACAAGACAGACTTAAACTCTCCGAACAGAGATTAAACTCTCATGCGAAAATCAGACTGCTATTTATCATTAAATGGGCGTTTTAATGAGTGGAACATGTAGAATATGTCAAATGACAGGAATTGTGACAGGTGATAAATAGCAGTCTGCTTTTTGTATGAGAGTTTAATCTCTGTTCGGAGAGTTTAAGTCTGTTTTGTCGGACAAAATACATGTGCCGTTTTCGTGGTCTGACCGTTCCAAATTTTTAACCTGTTCCACAATTAAAACTTCCCCTGTTCCAGTGTTCCCATATATAAAAGTTTGTCCGACTAGACACCCTTAAGTTATTAACAAATTTTCAGCTTGCTATTAATCAACTTTTTTTTCATACGCGGGATCCAGACCTATTATACTTTCAGAAATTTTTACTTGTTTTAATGGAATAAACTGGAAATTGATGAAACCTAAGAGGTAATAAATAATATTTTTCAGAGATTTTTGTTTTCTCAGCGAGTTTTGCTTATCGAACCATTTAATTGGACCAATAAAAAAAGATTATCAGACACAATTATAATCAGAATATTACAGAATTAAAAAAATTAAAAGTTTTTTGGATCGCTACAAATAGAATGTCCTTGAATGCGTGCTATATAGTCATTGGGTCCACCATTAAAAAAATTATTATCTCCTTTTCGGGAAGGGGTCGTTTCGTAAATATAGAAGTTTCTAAACATTGGCACGTCCGACAACTGGAATACCCTCAAAATTTGTCGAACAATATTACCAGTAAATTGTAAGTATTTTTACCAAACAATCGTACAAAGAAAAAATTATCATTTATGACTCCATAGTGTGCCTCCCATAGGGGGAGTGCACGCATCATTGTCATAAAATATATACCCTCACTGCTGATTTTTGCCGAATGGTTTGATAAAATATTTACAATTAACTGGTAATATTGTCCTACAAATTTTTAAGGGTACTCCGGTTGTCCTCTATATTTACCTCTATATTTACGAAATGTCCTCTCCCGAAAATTTTCCAAAACAGAAAAGTTGTCTGACTCGACTTGAATTCATAACTGAATAAAAAAATGTCTCATGAGGGAGATAATATATTTTTTTAAATGATGCGCTCAAGACCTAATATCACAATTGTAATTTTATAGATTTTATCTCTTACCACCATTTATGTATTTTCAGGTTTTTTTCTGGTTCTTATTTTTTCGTCCCCATAATAATGTATTTTGATATTTTAATGTTGATTTCTAATCCGCACTTTCTTGTCTTACCCTATGTATAGTTTTTTAAAAACTCTAATTAACTTTTCTTTTACATTTTTTCTAATTAGTTGTTTCTTATTATTATATTTTATTTATTACAACTAAATTATAAATAAAAGGGGGAGAAGTGTACTTTTGAAGTGTGTAAAATTAATAATTCTTAGCTGAGCGCTTTCGGCTTATCCGCTGTGAGCTCGTACGTAGAGGGGATATTTATAAATTCGTGAGCGCCAGTAGTGACAAGTCTGTAAACGTTTACCGGAAATTTGACATAAATGTCAAAGTGATTAATTTAAAATTAAAAGTAAAAACATTAATTATAAAAAATATTAGTTGATCAAAGCTGTGTTATATATTTTTACCTTAAATATACTTACGTTTTAAATACTGAATTTGCGTTTTTTAATGTTCTGTAATATGTACTTATAAATTAATCTTGGCGCCATCTACATGATAATTGTGAAAGTATCCGAAGTAAGAAATTAATATTTCATTAATAGAACGTCAAAATGATTAGCAAAATCTTAAAAAAATCTATTACAATTTAATTACTTTTTAGCGTTGTAAATATTAAACGATAACAATTAAATAATAACTTTAAAAATTACCGGTGAAAGTTGAATTAGTAACCGCTAGGAGCGACACCAGCGAAGCTCATAGCGTATAAAGCCCTCTTCGGAGCTATGCTACAATAAAAGATCTCTAATGAATAATTGATCTTAGAATTCAAAGTTTAACTTACGTCAAAAAGGTCAAAATACCACTATGAAGAGAGATGGGTTCCATTTATGATATGAAATACTTCTGTTTCTTATGTAGTTTTTTATTGGTTGGAAAAAACCTTGTCTGTCTGTTTAAAAAATTGTTCAATTTGCTGTTGGTTATTTTTGTATCCAGAAAAGTTAAACATCAAGAACGAGCACAAAGGACTTTCACACGAAAATTACATTATATATAAAACGAATATTTGATCATGGTAAGGTCAAAAAGACCTTACCATTTGAATACTGCGGTGTCAGATAGCAGAGTGGTCGCCTCGCAAGTAGGATTTTTAATGACAGTCGATGTAGACAGGGTGTGCTCGTTAAGGTGTCTTCACATTTTCTCATATAAAGTGACAGTTGACATATGACATTTTTAGCAATTGGATTGAACAACTTTTCAACGAAGTCTGTAGTTACATAAATCTGGTTTTTAAAAAAATAATGAAATACATATTGAAAAGAGACTTAAGGTCTAGGATAAACCAATTGACAAGTTATCCTCCACAAACCAAACTCGAATCGGTTTTGAAAATTAATACATGATGTAAAGAAACTTGATGGTGAAGTTTTTTAGGAAGATGGGAAATAAATTAACAATGAATTTTGTGAAATGTGATTTTTAAAGAATAAGCTGCCAAATGATTTATTACAAATATTGTTTTAAATGATGCTTTAGTAAAGAATTAAAAAATTTAAAAATTATTTTTTGATTGCATGAGGTCAAACTTCTTCCTCCAGAGTCTCCCACAAGAGTCTGAACAAAGGTTTATAGTTGTAATTAAGATTGATTTGTGTATTCAAGCAAAATTAGCTTAATTACAACTATAAACCTTTGTTCAGACTCTTGTGGGAGACTCTGGAGGAAGAAGTTTGACCTCATGCAATCAAAAAATAATTTTTAAATTTTTTAATTCTTTACTAAAGCATTATTTAAAACAATGTTTGTAATAAATCATTTGGCAGCTTATTCTTTAAAAATCACATTTCACAAAATTCATTGTTAATTTATTTCCCATCTTCCTAAAAAACTTCACCATCAAGTTTCTTTACATCATGTATTAATTTTCAAAACCGATTCGAGTTTGGTTTGTGGAGGATAACTTGTCAATTGGTTTATCCTAGACCTTAAGTCTCTTTTCAATATGTATTTCATTATTTTTTTAAAAACCAGATTTATGTAACTACAGACTTTGTTGAAAAGTTGTTCAATCCAATTGCTAAAAATGTCATATGTCAACTGTCACTTTATATGAGAAAATGTGAAGACACCTTAACGAGCACACCCTGTCTACATCGACTGTCATTAAAAATCCTCCATGCGAGGCGACCATTCTGCTATCTGACACCGCAGTATTCAAATGGTAAGGTCTTTTTGACCTTACCATGATCAAATATTCGTTTTATATATAATGTAATTTTCGTGTGAAAGTCCTTTGTACTCGTTCTTGATGTTTAACTTTTCTGGATACAAAAATAACCAACAGCAAATTGAACAATTTTTTAAACAGACAGACAAGGTTTTTCCAACCAATAAAAAACTACATAAGAAACAGAAGTAATTCATATCATAAATGGAACCCATCTCTCTTCATAGTGGTATTTTGACCTTTTTGACGTAAGCTAAACTTTGAATTCTAAGATCAATTATTCATTAGAGATCTTTTATTGTAGCATAGCTCCGAAGATGGCTTTATAAGCCGAAAGCGCTCAGCTAAGAATTATTAATTTTACACACTTCAAAAGTACACTTCTCCCCCTTTTACTTGTTGTCATAAGTGTGTACGAAACTATTTCAGTCTTTACATTTTTAAATTATAAATGTAAGTGGTGGGATTAAAATAACCGCATTTACTTAATGTCTAGGTCAATACATTTCGTTATTTCACTTAAAACATTAATTATTCATCATTTCGGAAGGCGAGATAGTATTTTCCATTTTTTCCGTAAAACAACGGCTCCAATAAAGTCCAATCAGCGAAGGTTGAACTTTATTTACATAAATTATTCCCACGTAGTCTATTTTTATGGTTTTTGCATCATCCACCAACGCCAACGCTGACCTACTCAACGCCGAAGGACTCACTATTTTCAAATGCTCCAGAGATGCATAATTTAATTTGGGATGACAAGTTCTTCAAGTAATATCAAAGCGAACAAAATTAAACAATGGAGGATAGGAAGATAGTGCCAGAAAATATGACCACATTATACATGGAGTGCATTTACGATCAAATATGACTGTTTATGTTTTTCCTACGTGGAGTCGCCATTCGCCATTATACTTAACGTAAATAAACATAGTTTTAAAAGTAATGTAGGTATCATTTTTCTTTGCCTTCTAACCATCTAAAAACCGTCTATTTTTTTATTCTAAGGATATTATCAGGAATATTCAAAAAACAAAATGTTCACAAAACATAAGACTATAATACGATTTTGATGCATACTCACACTTGTACATTGTCCTCCATACAGGGTGTCTCAAACTTAACATAAAAAAAACCATTTCTTTTCTTCCATCCGGTATAAGTACAAAAAAGAAGTTTGAGTAAAGCTTTGCCCAACTTTGTAAATACCAAAGAAAAATCTAAAATAATGAAAAAATAGCGGAATCCGTTAATCTGTTCATGAAAACATCAACTATTAGACGGAGAGGCAGCGCTGAAAAATTTCTTTGAATTTACTAAAGCTAGATTTTTCACAGTTGATTACTGTGAGTGTGTAGAGAACATACTGCGGTCGGTCAAGCGAAACGTAGAACAGGGGTTACTGAGAGGGTATCAAAGTTGCTTTCCTACGTGGGTAATTAAATCCATTTACTAAGGCTGAAAATCAGTAAACACATTCTAAATTAAATATAAATAAAAGTTATTATAGTCGGTCAGCTGTATGACGGACAGAGCCGGTCGGTCGGCCCTAATAGTCGATTGAGGAAATGAAGCATTTTGGCTCGCAATTTTTTCGTCCGGCATGGATTTACTTGAAATTTTCACAGAGGGTAGGGAATAGTCCAAGGATCATTTTGTATATCATGCCGCTATCATTCGCTAAAACCTTGGGGGTGGTTGCCACCCCATCTCGGGGGTGGGAATCTTTTATTACATTTTAACCATGTAATTCGATGGAAAAAGTGATTCTAAGAAAAAATATTTTCTACATTTTCTTCGTAAAACTAATATTTTTCGAGTTATTCGCGCTTGAAAATGACAGTTTGTGGACGAAAAAATCGACTTTTTTAGAGGGTTTTTTGAGAATACCTCGAAAAATATGCATTTAATCAAAAAAACTATAGATATCAAAATTGTATCTTTTAGTAACACACATCAAATTCTTTTCCAATAATATCTTTAAGACAAATATAAACCGAGATACGGCATGTTAAATCTTAGCTTTTTTCGTCAAATGCGTATTTTGAAATATTCAAAGCCAAATAATGGGAAAAATTTGCATCTTTCGAGGAAAACTTAAATAATCTTTTTTCAAGTATACAATTAGACCTTTCAAAAAAAAGCTCTGTCCTGTCATACAGCTGACCGACTATAATAACTTTTATTTATATTTAATATAGAATGTGTGTACTAATTTTCAGCCTTAGTAAATGGATTTAATTACCTTCGTAGGAAAGCAACTTTGATACCCTCTCAGTAATGAGACCCCTCAAAAATGATTTTGTAGGATTTTTAAAGAGCTATAAGACTGTGTCAATTAAATTCCGTAAGATCCCTTAGTTTTTAATTGGGGCGGGTTTAAAGGGCTCAAATAAGGGGGTGTTTGCTGGTTAAATAGAGGTTTTAAACAGCTATATCTGGCTAACTAGTCACTGTAATGAAATCTATGCACAGGGTAACTTTAATCATTAAAAAAGCTACAATTTAGTAGTTAATAATTTTTTTCGTATCTTCAGGATTTTCGGAGATATTTTGAAGTAAAAGGTGAAAAATACCAAATTGCAAAAAATCAGTTTTTCTTTAAACTTCAATTTATCCAAAATTAGGCAATTTAAATAGGTCAATCTCCTTAAGTGTATTGATAATATAAATATAAAAGGAACTACAGAAAGGTGAAGACCAATTTTGAATTAGGAAGGTAGTTAGGGGGTTGTGTTCACTGATTTTTTCGTAGAGAAAAGCAGGTACCGACATTTTTTTGATTATAAGTCGCTTAATTTCCATGCTAGAAACTTTTTATTATTTTTTTTAAAGGTCTAATTGTATACTTGAAAAAAGATTATTTAAGTTTTCCTCGAAAAATGCAAATTTTTCCCATTATTTGGCTTTGAATATTTCAAATTACGCATTTGACGAAAAAAGCTTAGCTTTAACATGCCGTATCTCGGTTTGTATTTGTCTTGAAGATATTTTTGGAAAAGAATTTGGTGTGTGTTACTAAAAGATACAATTTTGATATCTACAGTTTTTTTGATTAAATGCATATTTTTCGAGGTATTCTCAAAAAACCCTCTAAAAAAGTCGATTTTTTCGTCCAAAAACTGTTATTTTCAAGCGCGAATAACTCGAAAACTATTAGTTTTACGAAGAAAATGTAAAAAACATTTTTTTCTTAGAATCACCTTTTCCATCGAACTACATGGTTAAAATGTAATAAAAAATTCCCACCCCGAGATGGGGTGGCAACCACCCCCAAGGTTTTAGCGTATGACAGCGGCATGATATAGAAAATGATCCTTGGACTATTCCCTACCTTCTTTAAAAATTTTAAGTAAATCCATGCTGGACGAAAAAATTGCGAGCCAAAATGCTTCATTTCCTCTATCGACTATTGGGGCCGACCGTCCGGCTTTGTCCCGTCATACAGCTGACCGACTATAATAACTTTTATTTATATTTAATTTATAATGTGTGTACTGATTTTCAGCCTTAGTAAATGGATTTAATTACCTTCGTAGGAAAGCAACTTTGATACCCTTTCAGTAACCCCTGTTCTACGTTTCGCTTGACCGACCGCAGTATGTTTCTCTACACACTCAGAGTAATTAACTGTGAAAAATCTAGCTTTAGTAAATTCAAAGAGATTTTTCAGCGCTGCCTCTTGGTCTATATGAAAATGAGCATAATTTTAGATGATGCATAATTTTTGAAACTATGTGTATAACAAAGTTAATAAGGTTCTTGTGGCATGTCTAATATTTATTATATTCGAATAATTCCATTAAAAAAATTATTTTTTTAATTAACTTTCTTTCTTTCTCTCCTTTCTTTTACCCTATGAGATTGCCGTATTTTGAGCTAGCTATTTTAATTTCCATTCTCCCATCTCTTCCATTCGTTTCTATTTTCTGCCATTATTTTCAGTTCTTCAAGTGATTTTTGTTTAACTTCACCCGCCTCCACTACTTGCTGTATCCATTTTTTTTTTGGTTTGCCTCTTTTTCTTTTTACGATGTTCTATGTTTCGTTGACTTTTCTTGTAATTCTGTTGGGTTGCATCCTCATTAAATGCTCATACCAGTTCATTTGTCTTTTTGCTATTTTATTCATTATTGGTTCTTGGTTGGCCATTCTCCTAATAATCTCGTTGCTTAATCCATCCCATTTTGTCTTTCCAACTATCCTTCTTAGGTGTCTCATCTCCATTGCTTTTATCCTGTTCTTATGTTTTTCTGGAATTGTGTAGTTTTCACTTGCATTGAGCACAGTCGGTATCACTAATATTGTGTTATATATTTTTAACCTTGTCTCTCTTGTAAGTTATCTTTTTCCCAGAATTGGGGCTAACGCATAGCATAACTTGTTTGATTTCTTTGCACTATTTGTTATTTTCCAGTCTATTTTTCCATCGTTAGTAATTGTACTTCCCAGTTATTCTCTTTCTATTAGCCACAGTTTTACATAGGGCTGTAGAAAGAGTAAGTTACGCATAGTGTGGATAAAATGTTGTTTTTTACGCATGAGATTGCCGTACTAGCTTAGCGGTTTGTGCTGTCAACTTTGCAATATTGGAAAAAATACCTTTGTATCATCATTCTCTTTGCCTTATCCCTATGCGGGGTCGGCTTCCCTAATTGCATTTCTCCATACAATTCTATCTTGGGTCATATCAATATTAATCCCCTTTACCAACATGTCCTGATTAATCATCACCCCCCACGTCTTCTTTGGTCTTACTCTCCTACTCCTTCCAGGAATCTGCACTTCAGCAATTCTTCGTATTGGGTAATTAGCGTCTCGACGTTGAACTTGACCAAACCATCTCAACCTATGCTCTCTCATTTTGGCATCCATTGGTGCCACACCTAGACTTCTCCTAATATACTCGTTTTTAATTTTATCATTTTTTGTCACTCCACTCATCCATTTAAGCATTCTCATTTCCGCCACATGCATTCGTTGTTCCTCTTTCTTTTTCACTGCCCAACATTCAGTTCCGTACATCATAGCTGGTCTTATGGCTGTTTTATAAAATTTTCCCTTCAACTTCATTGGAATTTTCCTGTCACACAGCACAAAACTCGCTTCTTTCCACTTCATCCATCCAGCCCTAATTCTACTGCATGCATCTCCATCTATTTCTCCATTATTCTGTAATACCGATCCCAGGTACTTAAAACTATTGCTTTTTTACAATCAGTTCACCATCCAAAGATACCATTTTATTTGTAGTAACTCCATCTTTAATGAACATTCCAAATACTCTGTTTTTGTCCTACTAAGTTTTAAACCTTTTTCATCCAGAGCTTGTCTCCACTGTTCCAGTTTTTGTTCTAAGTCTCTTTCACTATTTCCTACTAACACGACATCATCAGCATACATTAAGCACCATGTAATGTTACCCTATAGTTTCGCTGTTATCTGGTCCAAAACTAATGAGAATAAATACGGACTAAGCACCGAGCCTTGGTGCAATCCTACTTTCACATGAAATTTATCAGTCTCTCCCACACCTGTCCTAACACTAGTCGTTACTCCATAATACATATCCCTTACAATCTTTACATATTCACCAGGGACTCCTTTCTTATTGAGTGCCCACCACAGAATCTCTCGAGGAACTCTATCATATGCTTTCTCAAGATCAATGAATACCATATGAGCGTTTGTTTCGTTACTCCTGTATTTTTCCATTAACTGCCTTATAATGAAATTGCATCTGTTGTTGATCTGCCCTGCATAAAGCCAAATTGATTCTCGGATATTTCGGTCTCTTCACGTATCCGTCTATCAATTACTCTTTCCCATATTTTCATGGTGTGGCTAAGCAGTTTTATAGCCCTGTAGTTTGTACATTGTTGCATATCTCCCTTGTTTTTGTAGACAGGTACTAGTATACTGCTTCTCCATTCGTCTGGCATTTGTCCAACTTCCATAATTTTATTAAATAAACCTGCTAGCCACCTTGTTCCTGTCTCTCCCAATGCTCTCCATACTTCCCCAGGAATATCATCTGGTCCTACCGCTTTTCTTTTCTTTATTTTTTGAAGCGCTTGAGCCTCTTCGCCGTTTGTTATTTTGGTGACCATTGCTGCTACTGTCTCCGTTGACTACAGGCTGTCTGTCAAATTCTTCATTTAATAAGCTGTCAAAGTACTTTCTCCATCTCTTTTTGACATCCTTTTCGTGAACTAGTATTTTATTATTTTCATCTCGGATATACATCTAATCTGATTAAAATCTTTTGCTTTCTTTGCTCTTTGTTTGGCTATTTTATATATCTTCGTTTCGCCTTCCCTGGTATCAAGTTTATCGTATAGGTTTGAATACGCTTCTGCCTTGGCTTTTGCTACTGCTACTTTCGCTTCCTTTTTCGCGACAATATAGTTTTGAAGATCTGTGTCGGATCTGGTTTCTTGTCACTTTTTATATAATTTTCCCTTCTCTTTTATTTTTCCTTGTACTTCGTTTGACCACCACCAAGTCTATTTATCCTCAAACTTTTTTCCTGACGTTTTCCTAAGTATTTCAATAGCAGTCTCTTTAATACTACTGGCCATTTTTCTCCCAATTGTATTAGGGCTTCCTTTCATGTTCCAACATATTTTGTCTACTATTCTTTCCCTAAATAGGCCTTCCTTCTCGTCTTTTAGCATTCACCACTTGATTTTTTGTGGCCCTCTCCGATTTTGACAATACCCTTGTATACAATTTTCATATAAATAACTAGTTAATGCATATATTCAGCCCTATATAGACACTCATACATAAACACAAACGTTGAAATACTTGAGAAATGTTATCACTACGAGAACCGTAGAGAAATAAATTTTGTGAAATGTGGAAAACGGTAACTTCAACGTTTTCTCTCCATATTTCTCCGATGGAAAAATATGACTCCTATAATTTCATCTTTTATTAAAATAAACCTTTTAATCAATTTCCTGAATTGATACTCAAATTCACTGACTTTTTAAGTTTTATAAGAAATCGTACAAAACTCAGAAACCATCAACTCAATTAAAAGTGGAACTCTTACCGTAATTTCATTTGGAAGTTTGAAATCTGGCTGGAGCCATAGCAATACCTGCTTTCTATCTAAGTTGTTCTTTTTTATTTTCCAATTTCCGAGATGCTGTTTGCATTTCCCTACCGATAAAAAGATGATAGCTTTTTTTAATTCAACTTTTGATTACTCATTGATTTTTATTATAAGATTGTTTATTGAAGTTTTAGTGGTAGATTAGAGATTTTTGTGTCCCACAAACAGAAACTTTCTCGACACAAGTTTGAGACAAAGTTAGATAGACAATGCCCGTTGTTAATCGGTCAATGTTGAAATTTTGACTAAAAGATAGGTTATGTGTAGGTTTACTTCATGTGTGTGTATTGTGTATTGTTTTCGTGCTGAAATTACTCGAAAATTTATTTAATAAGTGTTATCATGGATTTCAACGATGTGCGCACTCGTTTTAATAATAATTATATAAACTTAATAGTCAAGTCAAAACGTGATGACAATAAATCATTTTTAAACTGTGCCGAATACAATAGCCGAATAAGTGAAATTAAAGAAGCGAAAAATATTTTGAAAACACCGGATGCTAAAAAAACAACAAAGCACTATAGAATGAAATTCAATTATCAAGCCAGCTCCCGCCAGCCACCTGACTTTTGGAAGTTTAAACATTAATTTAAGCGAAAATCCATTGTTTATTCTTCTTTTTTTTGTTAAATAATTCAATTAAAAAATTTTTTTTTGGACACCCTTTATAATTAATTATGTAAGTGTTTATGTTACTGAATAGAGAATTGAATAATTTTTCAAATGAGGTAGCACACGACCCCTATTGTCAGTTAAAAAAATCATCAATTACGTCATCACACCCAGATGGATGACGTCACTAGTATGCCATATATGCCAAAATATCATAATTTAAAAATAAAAATCGACCTGTTTCGAGATTTTTCCTTAAAGTCGCCGGTTTACGAAATAACGAATTTATTCCTTTCATTTGCACCATACTGTATATAAAAATATTATTATTTCCTTGTTTGTATTTATGAATATGTTACCCATATTATGATAAATAAAGACGTTTTATTTGTTTTTAATAAATATTCTTATATTTGTGCAACTACTTTCAGAAACATCTTAGTATCTCATTTTAAACACTTACTGACGTACACCTATTGGCTTCTGAGGCATCGATTTATCAACATTGGCCATTTGCTTCTGGCCAGTGTCGTTATTGACCGGTTATTGATGAAAAATCTAATTTTACGTTAAGTTTTTACAACATTGGCCAATATTTAAGGTTATTGTCGTTAATGGCCGGGCATTGTCGTTAATAACTAAGGAAAATGGACATTCACGACAATGCCCGGCCATTAACGTCAATGTCCAATTTACATCATTGACCGTAACATATACAACTTAAAGTTGTAACGTCTGAGCAACAAACCTTGTTCTTTTATCCCTCCATATATTCTTCTTATAGGGGAGTCAAGATAGAACGAAAACATGCATTATTGTTTATGTTTAATTATGTTTTAATTTTGTTTTTGAGTATGCTGAATCCGAATATGGCATTACAATTCGAAAATTCTTATACAGTAGCTCTTATACAGTATGTCTGTGTATCTAGGAATCACATGGGAAACTTTTTTATTATCAATTCTTCGAAAAACGTTATTCTCCATAAAGTGCTCAGGATAGCCTAAAATCTAAAACTCAACCATAAGATATCAATTTTTATCAATTTTATACAGGGTATGTCAAAAATATGAATTTCGTTAAGGAGTAAAGTACCTTTATACAGGGTGTCCCGAAAAGAATGGTCATAAATTATACCACACATTCTGGGGTCAAAAATAGTTCGATTGAACCTAACTTACCTTAGTACAAATGTGCTCACAAAAAAACTTACAGCCCTTTGAAATTACAAAATGAAAATCGATTTTTTTCAATATATCGAAAACTATTAGAGATTTTTTATTTAAAATGGACATGTATAATTCTTATGTCAGGAACATCTTAAAACAAAATTATAGTGAAATTTGTCCACCCCATAAAAAATTTATGGGGATTTTGTTCCCTTAAGCCCCCCCAAACTTTTGTGTAAGTTCCAATTAATTCATTATTGTGACACCATTAGTTAAACACAACGTTTTTAAAACTTTTTTGCCTTTTAGTATTTTTTCGATAAGCCAGTTTTTATTGAGATGCGGCTTCTTTTTCAATATATTTACGTAAAAATTTTATGGGGGTTTTGTTCCTTTAAACCCCCCTAATGTTTGTGTACGTTCCAATTAAACTATTATTGTGGTACCATTAGTTAAACACAGTGTTTTTAAAACTGTTGTCTCTTAGTCTTTTGTTCATAAGTCACCTTTTATCGAGATGTAGCTTCTTTTTCAAAATATACCTAAAAATGTAAATTATAAATAAATTTTCAGATTATTAACAGGTCTCTATAACCGTACTTAACCATATACAAATATGTGGTGGATTCGACAAATATTCAAAATAGCTCGATAAACACTGGCTTATCGAAAAAGTACTAAGAGGCAAAAAAGTTTTAAAAATAATGTGTTTAACTAATAGTGCCACAATAATAATTTAATTGGAACGTACACAAAAGTTTGGGGGGGTTTAAGGGAACAAAACCCCCATAAAATTTGTATGGGGTGCACAAATTTTACTTAATTTTTTTTTAAGATATTGCTATCGTAAAAATGCCACATGTCAATTTTCAATAAAAAATCTCTGAGAGTTTTCGATATATGAAAAAAAATCGATTTTCATTTTGTAACTTCAAAGGGCTGTAACTTTTTTTGTGTGCACTATTGTATATAGGTAAGTGAGGTTCAATCAACCTATTTTTGACCCCAGAATCTGTGGTATAATTTATGACCAATCTTTTCGGGACACCCTGTATTCCAGAATAATAAAAATTGTTATTATGAAAAGTTATTTGGAACTAAAAACTCTGTTTTAATATACAATTATATCCTTCTAATTAAGAAAAAAAATTTCAATTTTTTCTTTAATTACGCGATACATATTATCATTTTATTACATTTATGATAACTATTTTATTATCAATTTTACGAAAAAAAATTATTCCGCATAAAATGCTCTACCTGATCTAAAATCTAAGATACAACCATCATATTATCAAACTTGTTCAATTTTATACGAGGTATGTAAAAAATATTCGCTTAACAGTTAAGTGCCCTTATAGTGCATAATATTTCAATTAGAAGGACGTAATTGAACGTTGGAACTTAGTTTTTAATTCCAAACAACTTTTCTTAACAAAAATTTTCAGTATTGTGAAATTTAAGGGTGCTTTACTCTTGAGTGAAATTCATATTTTTGACATATCTCGTATAAAATTAATAAAATTTGATATCTCATGTTTGCCTTTCAGATTATATATGATATAGATAGAGTATTTTATAAAGGTTTCAATTTACGCCGACATACTGTATAAGAGCACAAAAAAAATTTTTGTTGAACATTTATTATTGTTGAAACTTAATATTAAATGTATTTTAGGTAAGTTTTACAGAAAAAAGTTTTGATCACTTTGTATAAACATTTTTTTGGCAGGAGATTTTCGGTTTTTTTATTACATTACATATTTTATCTTTCTTAATTTTCTCAAAAACAAATTGCTTATTTCATTTCTAAAGTAAAATAATTTAGTGCATTTTAAATTGCATCCTAAGGTTTAAAAAAACACATATACAATTATTGTAATAAATCTGTTCAAACTTAAGTAATATCGTCTTAAAATGGTTGTAATTCTGTAAAACTACAAAGTTTTCAAAAATTATATTTTTTGAGATGTCGTATCATTTGAGTTAAATTTTTGAGATTTTTTCTGAATAAAACATCGTTTACCAAGATGTTTGAGCGGTAAGTTGTGCGAATTGGAGAGTTTTATAAGTAAAATTGTATAAGTTTCACATTTTTAAATGATTTTTAAACAAAATTCATGAAAGTCCCACTTTTCGCCCACTTCGTACTGATGCCCATACATTTTATTTCTTTTTATTATAACCATAAGATAGCTTAATTGTTCTTCTTTCATGTCCAATTTGTAAAATTTTATTTGATCCATTAGTTAAAGAATTACATTGACCTAACTCAACCATGCACTTCGCCGAACGCTAGTTTACAGTGCGACAATGTTTGTGAGAAGGGTGACTTTAGCGTTATAAATAAAAAGTTATAGAAGATACAGATTTATTTTAGAAAATTCGTTATATAAGGTTTTTTTTGTAAAATTGTCCGAATTTTTCAATGGACAAGTCAGTTTTTTTTTAAATTTATATTTTCGGAGTTATTTAAAAAAACATCTAATTTCGTAGTTCATTTGTTTAATAAAAAATGAAGCACCCACTTCTCGAGTAGAACTTTTTGATATGTTGTTTATTAAACATTTCTTAATAAAATTACAAAAAGTTCTATCTTGTTTGATTTTTCCGAAGTGAAAATCTATATGCACTCCCCTATTAGGGTTTTTCGCTCGAAACGTTTGAGCAGTTCTTGGCCATTCAGTGTACGTGATTAAGTTTCTGAAACATATGTAAGTACTGGTCTTATTAGTGTTTTATAGACAGTCAATTTTATTTAGGATCCGCATTCTTCTTCTTCCACGGCACTACAGCCCAAATTGAGCATTGGCCTCCTTTATTTTTTGCCTCCACCCTTGTTTGTGTGTGGCTGCTCTTCTCCATACACGGACTCCAGAAAGGGCTTGTGCGTCTCTGTTTACTGTGTCTTCCCAGCACTTGCTTGGCTTTCCAACCAGTCTCTTTCCATGTATTCTAGCATTCACTGCTCTTTTTGGTAGCCTATCTTCTCCCATTCTTATCACATGTCCGGCCCATTGCAATCTTTGTATTCTAATGCAGTCTGACAGGGGCGTTTCCTTATAAAGTTGATAGAGCTCGTTGTTGTATCGACTTTTGAAGATTCCCTTTTCCCTCACAGGTCCTAGTATTCTCCTCAGTACTTTCCTTTCGAATGTGTCGAGTTTGTTTTTGGATGTTTCTTTCAGCACTCATGCTTCACTACCGTTATTGGTCGAATTAAGGTTTTATAGATTCTTATCTTTGTATTTCGGTGGACACTTTTAGACCGAAATATATGGGAGAGGACAAAATAAGCTCTATTTGCCTGCGTTATTCTCTTTCGTATTTCTCCATCTTCTGATCCGTCGGCATATATGTATTTCTACTCCCAGGTATGTAAACTTTCCAACCTTTTCAATGTCATCTTCATGTATATTGTTTTGTGGGACTATTTCTTCTTGTCTGTGTCATTATTTTTGTTTTTTCTGTGTTAATTTCCAGACATAGCCTTTTTGTTTGCGTTTTTAACTCTGCGTATGTTTCCTATGCTCCTGTTGATGTTCTACTCATAATATTAATTAGGGTCCGCATAGCCATGATGATTTCCAAGTTTCGATAAAAGATGGAACTTGAATAAGAAGACCTTTATTCTAACACTAGTTTTTATTCCACCATCCGTATCTATGTACAATAAGACAAACAAATATAATATTAGTATCCATATACATACTCATCGAAAACTGTTGTCTTATCCAGTACCTCTGGAATATTATTACCTAATACTATTATATACAGAGTTGGGATAAAGTATGGAACCAAGCAAATATCTTTGAAACGAAACGAACAATATTTATGAAACTTTGCACGCAAGTACAGTGACTAAAAAGGCATCTGATGCCATATTTTTGAAGATATTCTTCTTTAGCGGCGAATCGATTGAGGGTAAAATTTGATTGATCCGCGCGCATGCGCACACCGACAGTATGGTATTAATCGTTATACGGGCTCTGATTGGGTGTTGAAATTTTGAAATGATCTGTCAATAATTGTTCAATATGGAGGTTATCGGTAAACAAAAATATTGTATAATATTAGTTTTTATTGATGTGTGGACAGAAATAAAATCAAATTTTTAATTATAGTGACTTTTTAAATAGTTTTGAAAAGCTGTAGGTACGTAATTCTAAATGTTTCAGTTGGAAATACCTAATAGTTTCAATACCTATCTATTTGGAAAATGTAAACAAAATAATGTAGTTACCTATTAGTAGGCAATGCTTTAATTTACATAATCCGATTACGAACAAACTTTCTACAAATCTTCATCTCATATATCGTTTTCTTACTCTATATTTTGTTGTATTTTATTTCGACAAAAATCAAACTAATAATTTTATTAAATTCATATAAATTTATGGTGTAAACGTTTAGTTTATGTATATTCCCACATGACGTATACGGGAATGTGGTGCAGTTTGAAATACCGTCAACTTTCTTACGGCGCGGTAGACGTGAAGTGGGTTCAAGCCCCAAGCAAGTTATTATTTTTTTATTTTTTTTTATAGATTTTATGATTTTAAGTATATTATTATATAATTTTTGAAGATATTCTTCTTTTTTGAAAGTGGTAGATAAGAAAGTTAGTTTGATTTTTAAATAAAATAAGTACAAATAACTTTTTAAGTATATTTACTTCGTTTAAATTACCTATTATATAATAGAAGAATATCTTCTTACGTGCGTACGAAGTACACACACATTCTTTTTTTGTTACTACTCCACTTCCTGTTTCACTGAAAGTACCCTTAACTTATTTACTTTAAATGGGACACCCTGTATATTTTTGCAGATTTTAAAACAACTTGTTATTTTTAATTCATACAGACCAAGTTTGGAAGAAAAAACTATTAAAACAAGAAATAAATCCCTTTAGAGTTAAAAAATAGGTTAATTTATTTTCGTTAGACCAATGATAGTAAAAATAAAAAAAAATAATTTTAAATGTTGAAAATGCTTGCCGTTTGCCTCCTGACAACGTGCAAGCCTATAAATAAATTCGTAAGTCACTCTTTGCAAGACTTCTCCACGTATTAGTTCACATTCATCAATTATTCCTTGTCTCAAATCCTGCAAGCATGTTGGTCGCCTAACGTAAGCACGTGATTTTAGATAACCACAAAGAAAAAAATCTAACCAGTTGAGGTCTGGAGAACGAGCGGGTCACTCTATGCATCCTCTACGTCCAATCAATCGATTTGGAAAACTCACCTCCAAAAAATAAAAATTACCACCATAACCGATTTATTATTAATATTTCAATACGATATTTTTCACTTAAATGAACTATTTTTAATACAACTTATTTCCGTCAATTAGTTCAGTAACAGTTTTACCTACTATACTAAATTCAAATAAGTCATGCAGTGCATGTAAACAACATTAGTGTACAGTCTACACTTACACTCTACAGTATAGATAATACTCGTTTATTTCCTACTACGTTGTATTAATAAAAAAAAATTATCTACAGAAACTTTTTAACAAATTTTTTCTTGCAAATATGGTATGTATGAATTAAAAATAACAAGTTCTTTTAAAATCTGCAAAACTATACAGGGTGTCCCATTTAAATTAAATAAGTTAAGGGCATTTCCGGTGAAACTGGAAGTGGAGTAGTAACAAAATATATGGCATCAGATGCCTTTTGCGTCACTGTACTTGCATGCAAAGCAGTGTTGCCAATCGCATTTCTCTAGATTATCCGATGATCGCTCGAAAAATATCCGATTTGTCACGAAAAGGTACGCTAGGTCCAAAATTATTCTGCTATTAAAATCAATGTTGCCAATGTTATTCTTTTAGTCCCCTTAACAACCATCAAATAACAAAATCCGTTGTTCGTACGCCAATCAGTTGATTGTAATCAATTATCATTATGATAATTAACATAATTGATTAATTAATTATTAATTATCAATTAACGTAAAAATTATTACCATAATTGATTAATTAATCAATTAATCTCATAATTGTAATCAATTAATCTCATAATTGTAATCAATTATGTTTTCAGCAACCCAATCAAAGTTGACATTGACAGTAATTAAATATTTGATAATGATCAGTTGATTCCATTTCTGATTAGCGTTCGAACAACCGGCCCTTTAATCTGCTGGATTCTCTGTTTCAGTCGTATCCTAGCTGATTACCTAATTCATGTATGTAAATACTATTTACTTACTATTATTATATTATTCGTATTTTGTATTATCGTAAGTGTTAAATTCTAAATAAATAAATAAATCTAAATATTTCATTATTTGGATCGTTATATTTATTATAATTATTTAAGTAAAAAAAAAAACACTTTTAAATATTATTTTATTAAAACGTAATAACTGCCTAAAACTAGGTACTAGAAAAATAAATAATAAATAAATCAATACAAAAAAAACTACAGCTACATTAATAGCATAGGCGCAAAATTTCTGGTCAATGCTTTTAAAATGCATTATTTTTTTTCGAGTCCTGAGAAAGCTAATAAGTAGTATTTAAAAATTTAAAAGCAGAATGAAATATTACATTATTACCGAGGGCCGAAAATCCCTGAAGATAATTTTTATTATAATAAGTTACAGGGGTGAAAGAAAAAGAGAATATTGAGTGTGATTTTTAATTTCAAATATCTCATATAACATTTTGTTTATTCTAAGGGACTTTCGGCCCTCGGTAATAATGTAATCTTTCATTCTGCGTTCAAATGTTTCAAAAATATTTATTAGTTTTCTCAGGATTCGAAAAAAATGAATACGTTTAAAGATTATTTCAAACAGACGTTTACTTAAGCACTGCACTACATAAAATGAAAATAAAACTAAATCGTGCGGGAATTAGTTTCATAAGTTTAAAGACTAATAACTAAAAACTCATAAATAACATCGGAGGGCAGACGGTTTCTGAAATTTGAATTGGATTAGTATGCCTTAAGTGGAGGCACTTGTGCATTTAAATTCTAAACAAAAGAATTGGCACATATCCCTTTTGTCAAAAGATGAAAAGTATCGGATGTCGGATGTCACTAAAATTCATCCGGTATTAAAATTTGGGTGGAACCAAAGAAAATTAATGTGTTGTTGGTGTTGGCAATATATGGATGAGAAAGATTTAGTATATGGTAGATACACTGAAAAATATACGCAAATATCCGATTTATTTAAAGGTACGAAGAAGATACGACAACTCTCAAAAAGGTACGCAAATCGGATAATTATCCGCCGATTGGCAACACTGTGCAAAGTTTCATAAATATTGTTCTTTTCGTTTCAAAGATATTTGCTTGGTTCCATTTTTTATCCCAACCCAGTATAACATAATAAGCTTTTTCAATATCAATGAAACCATAACATAAACGTTTGGCACTTTATTCCCATATTTTAAATGTATTATTTCAGTTTCTGTCAACATATTTTTGTAACATTTGGAATAGCGTGGGAACTAATTTGCATCGCCAAAACATTAAAATATAATCGGACATATTTCGGAAGTGTCAATAAAAACCGAAAAAGTAACTATTTCCTCATTCAATCACAAGATTACCAATTCATAAGGTTAAATTATGAAACAATAATGCAATGTAAACTACCAAATGATCTACAATTCAAATGAAGAACATTTTATTACCGACATTGATATTTGTACAAATACCGACCGTTTAGGTCTGTATTTGGATTAGTGTCATGGAAAAATCAGCATTTTTTTGAAACCTCTACTTTTTAATTAATATTCAAATAAAAACCAAACAGTGTTCTGCGTGTAATTAACTACTATAATAGTCCATGTTGTGAGGCCGTTTTCGTATGAAAAAATTTCATTTTTGAGCATAAATTCGTTTTTTATATAAGCATGTATTAACAATCATATTTAAACATTATATAACATTTAAATCCAAGCACAACTTATAAAAACTATAATATTGTACATTAAAGGCTTATTTAGGCTATGCCGGGACGTGAACGATTCCTGCCATAGAACAATAGAAAGTGCACGTGGCAGCACATCCCCGGAGTCGCCCTGTTCCGTTGTATGATAAACTACCAATGCTGATAAATATCAATTCAATAATCCTAAAAAAACAGAAAAACCGAGAACTGTCAAACAAACAAAAATTTTGGCCCGTCCAAAAAATAATTGAAAACCCACTTATCCTAGGGGAGGTAAGACTACCCCCAAATTTATGGATCCGCCGGATCCTCTTCAGTTGCAAATATTGCTGTGTTATCAGTTCATCTTATGGTGGTTCGTGGAAATGACCCAAAAAACTTAAATAGTTATTTTCCTAACAAGTGCAGAAAGTCATTCTTTTCCGCACGCGACTGCAGTTTGCCGAACGACGCGAAGCGGGAGTTCGGCAAGCAGTCGAGTGCGGAAAAGAGACTTTCTGCAAGAGTTAGGAACAATATTTTTTTAAGAGTCTTTAAAAAATTACCAAATCTTAATCAATTAATTTAATTAATATGAAAATACATACACAAATTAATTCTTTGACAAGGTTGTCAAAACCAAACTTTCAATATAATTAGTTAGCATGACGACGATCTTGGTTTCCGTGAGGATGATTCAAAACGACTGTTATTGTCTACCGATTTGACTTTGAATATTATGTCAAAATAATTTTATTTCATCGAATTGTCGCGTTAATTTCATTAAAACAGGAACACAATAAGATATATTTGAAATAAATTAGTAAATAATATCTAAATATTAGTTTATTGCATGTATTATAATTACTTTAAAGCCATATTAACATATCTAATTTAACACGCGTGCGGAAAAGTAAAAACCGCGTGCGGAAAAGTAACACGCATGCGGAAAAGTAACACGCTCGTAGCAATTTTTTGCACGCTCGTAGAAAATAGTTATTTTCCTAACAAGTGCAGAAAGTCATACTTTTCCGCACGCGATTGCAGTTTGCCGAACGAAGCGAAGCGGAGTTCGGCAAGCAGTCGAGTGCGGAAAAGAGACTTTCTGCAAGAGTTAGGAACAATATTTTTTCTACGAGCATTTAAAAATGACCAAATTAATTGAATTAATATAAAAATACATACACAAATTAAATCTTTGACAAGGTTGTCAAAACCAAACTTTCTATATAATTGGTTAGCATGACGACGATCTAATAACACCGAATTAAATTCAATGCGGTGCCTAAATACCTGTTATGTACAGGTTTTAATATTTTAAAGGCATAGCAACTATGTCAAACAAAGCAATTATTGTCAAGAAGCACGTCACACACTTTAAAATGTATCTTAATTTGTTACCGGAAAAATCAGCAAACAGGTACAAGAAAGAATACAATATTTTTATGAGTTGGTGTAAAGAAAAAAGTGTAAATAGCTTAAAAGAAGAAGTGTTTTTGGCTTATTTTATTAGTCTATCCAAAATCTGCAAACCAAATACTTTGTGGTCCCGCTATTCCATGCTCAAGTCAGTATTAAAAATTGAAAAAAATGTCAGTATAGGCGATTATTTTAAGTTAACAGCATATTTGAAGAAAAAAGCGTAGGATTCAGTTGTACGTTCAATATAAACATTGTAAATAATAAATAGATATTATTAAAATTACATATTTTGTATTTGATAATAATATAATTGTTAAAAAGTTGACTTAATTCTTTGACAATGTTGTCAAAACCAAACTTTCAATATAATTAGTTAGCATGACGACGATCTTGGTTTCCATGACGGTGGATACGCGTGCGGAAAAGTAAAAACCGCGTGCGGAAAAGTAAACCGCGTGCGGAAAAGTAACACGCGTGCGGAAAAGTAAAACTTTCTAAACTAAAATGCGTGCGCGGAAGTAGACATTTTTTCACGCTCGTAGAAAAAAATATTTTCCGGATCAAAAAAGGTGATATTTTGAATTTGTTTAAAAAAATTGTTTAAACAATCTCTGCTCAAAAATTTCTCCCGACACCCGTCTGATTTGTTTAAAGGTTGATTTATGTTTGTAAGGGCGTGCACGACACGGGCTGTGGAACAAACATATTTGCACGTTTTTTTTATATATTTTATTTGCGAGCGTCTTGAGTGAGTTTAAAAAATGAATATACAAACATCGAGTTGCTCGCGATTACTGTAGCTTTCATTGAAGATGAAAGAAGGAGAAGGTGATGGGCAGTCCAGCCAGAATCAACGAAAAAGGTACGTAATATCAATAAAAATGTTAATTCACACAACAAACGCAATACTTAAAATTTGTCCAATTCTTGGTTTTATTGGGACAACAAAACGATGTTCATCAATTCATTATTTTCGTTCGTTGAGCCAATGTATTACGTTTATTGAATGGATGAACATTCATTATGTATACCATAATATCACTTTATTGGTATTACGAACTCTGTTCACTGAGTCAACGAACACTATTTATTGAAAAAACAACGTCGTTAATTGACCGACGAAGACTATTCGTTGTGTCAATAATGGTGTTATTTCTTCTAATGTATTTCGTTTATTTCTACAATTATTTCCGTTTTTTGTTACAATTAATTCCGTTCATTCCCACAATAAATAAGGTTTTTCTTACAAGCAATTCTATTCATTCTTACAATCAGTTTCGTTCATTCCTACTATGAACGTATTTTATATTAATAATTACTGAATGCAATACCCCAATGTATGATATTAATTGATTAATAATAATTCTTTAAATCCGCCTTTTTTGTCCTTAACCTAAAGGACTTTACACTGTGTGATTTTTCATATAATTTCACTTATACAGTGTACTGGAATAAGTGTTACACTCCCCCCACCCCCTTATTAACTTATTTATTTTTAGCACATAAGCAAAACGCTCGGACAGGTCGATTTTTAAAATAATCAAAGTATATTATAACATCAATGTTTCGAACTTTACACGATCCCTCTTCAGGTGACAGGCAGTAACTTTGATTTTTTTTTAATGGGAAAGTACGTCATGTGACAGCTTATTTAAAAGCGTTTGAAATAGTGATTCCAAAAATGTATAACACTTTAATCCTTTTTGAGAGCGCAGGTGCAAAATTTCGATCGAATTCTTTTTAAACGCATTCATTTTTTTTTGGAATTCTGAGAAAACTAATAAGTATTTTTGAAAAATTTAAACGCAGGATAAAATATTACATTATTACCGAGGGCAGAAAGTCCCTTAGAATAAACAAAAAGTTTCTGTTGAATGGTATGCCTATTTGAAATTAAAAATCATACTAAATTTTCTCTTTTTCACCCCTGTGACTTCTTAAAATAATCATTATAGAGGTTCTCAGGGACTTCAGACCGTCGATAATACTGTAATATTTTATTTTGCATTTAAATTTTCAAAAATAATAATTAGTTTTCTCAGAATTTGAAAAAAATTAATACATTTAAAAATAATTCGACCGAAATTTCACGATAATAGACACACAAAAACTTCCTTCTACTACGGACTACACTTGAAAACGAAATGCAATTATTATTCGGCACTTCGGTAACACAGATAAGCTAGGGGTATCACGATAAGGAAAAGCCGTTAACTTTCAAATGGTCAAGCAAAACATTTATTGTCTCAACAACTACGATTATTGTGACAATGAACGCATTGATTGTGGGTATTAAATGCAGTAGTAGATTGATTAATGCATTCGTTGTCACAACAATCAATTTACATCTATTCAATAATCATATGTTATTCTATATTAACTATTAAATTACTATTAAATAGGTATGGTAAATATGTACGTATTTACTAAAAAGTATGTTTTAGTTAGTTTATAAAAAAAGTTAATTATATTAAATAATGATTAAATAGAGTAAAAATATTTGATTTTTCTTTTGTGTTCTCTTAAAAAAAATTAATTTATGTTCTTAAATTTGACCCTCGTAGGATAAATACTACAGTGTTCGAGTGAAAGGAGCAGATCATTATCTGTTAACAACTATAAACCGTTTATCCCTTTTCGTAAAATCCGTGAATTGAAGGTCCCCGACCATTTGTGGCACCTTTAAGAAGCTCTTTTTCTTTAACATTTTATTAAAATACAGGGGCAATAAACAATAATCCAGACTCAAGACGTGGTGTGAAGGCAGGCGGCAGGTGTCGACAGCATGCAAAACACAACGTGACACAACCGAAGGCCGGCAATTGCAACAAGGGTTGTAAATGCAGGTTTTTCCTACTGATAAACATTACCATTATAAAAATATACTCTAATCTCTTTATATAGAGAGAAATAATTAGGTCATTAGGTGAATGTATAATGTTAAAATTGGTATCCGTTTGAAACTACATTCTACATTCTGTTAAAATTTTAAAGCAAAAAATATAGTTTCATTCTTCACATCTTTATTTATTTCAATGTACATTTTATTCGAAATTGTTTGGTTCAAATTATTACTACCAAAAAAGCAAGACCAGCAAGACTCTTGCAGCAAGACCAAGAACAAGATCGGCTAGTGCAAGACCAAGACCAAGACCAAGACTGCCTTTTAGCTGCAAGACCAAGACCAGGACCAAGCTTGCAAGAACAAGACCAAGACCAAGACTAGCCTGGTCTTGGTCTTGTTCTTGTTTTGCTCATCACTGCATCCCACCAGATTGAAAACAATGGAAACCTTCTCTGGTTACACCTCCGAGGATTCTAAAGCCTAGAAGGCAGTTGCCGCTAGGGCATCCCTGCCTTTTCGTTCGCTGCAATCCGTAACTGCACGTCGGAGTTTGTTCTGGTTGGGTCAGAGAAAGCAGCATATGTGCCTCCTAATGAGAGACTAATAAGTTTCGAAACCGGTAGAGGTGCTTGCTGCAGTCTCTGATTGAACTAGATTATAATGCGGCTGTAGTTTCGTGTTGCAACGAAATTGAAAGTGGTTATTCATTTTTTTATAATATAAAAATATATACACCGACAAGTCGGTCTGGCAAAAACAATTTAAATACAATAGTTCCCCGTGGTTAGCACGTTGCTACCGTGCCCATTACGAGCGTGGTGGACACGGGCGGATACGGGAAAATAATCATCACCCACGGGGCGAGCACGGCCGGTAGGCGGCGTCCGGCCCCGTTGTCTTTCCGTTCCGTGGTACAATAAATTACCCAATGTCTTTCATATCATACGATTCTTAACACACGTGTCCCGCAAGACAGCCGTTGGGGACATTTTTGGACGGGATAAATTTTGGGGATAAATCAGCCTCAAAGGGGACATTTATGAACAGAGATCCGCAAAGAAACCGAATCGGAAATTTTTTCATACTGAAGCGGTCTCACAACATGGACTAATTAATATTCAAATAAAAACCAAACAGTGTTCGGTGTGTGCAACTATCTGCTGCTTTCATTACCTTCCCTGTTAATTACCTTTTTCTACAGACCAACTATGCCGGTTAAATAATTCAGGCAGTTCTCGAATGGATGCCGAATTAACTTTGGAAAACCAGATAAAATAGTTCATAGTTCGCTCCAGATAGTCCTGTCGCCAGGGGGGGTACAACGGCCTCGTTAATTCAGATGGACTTACTCAAGTTTTTTTTATGTATTTTGACCCGTAGAACACGAATTTTTTGGGTAACAGTTGATCCGGATGTCGATAAGATTGTTATAGACCAAGAACTTGAGGAATCAAATAACAGCGATTTTTGGCAAAACAAAACAATATTTTGTATTTTTTGGGCCATTTTAAGTAAAAAATATTTCTACAAGTTTTTTCGTAGGATGCACAGTTTTCGAGATAAACGCGGTTGAACTTTAAAAAAATCGAAAAATTGCAATTTTTGAACCCGAATAACTTTTGATTAAAAAATAAAATAGCAAGTCTGCTTACCGCATTTGAAAGTTTAAGTCAAATTATATCGGTTTTGATTATTTGCATTGGTAAAAATTTATTTTTTTATTGTTTAACAAAGCTATAAACACGTAGGGTTTCCCGTGCTTTTACATGCGTTTTAACGCATGTAACGTAGAAATAGTCTTGATTGCACTAGTACCTATTCTACCTACTCGTTCGATTTTAAATGAGAAATCATAGAAACATCACTCACGCACTAGTTGTTTGTAGCTTTGTTTAGCAATAACACAATAAATTTTTAGCAATGCAAATAATCAAAACCGACATAATTTGACTTGAACTTTCAAAGGCGCTAAGCAGAATTGCTATTTTATTTTTTAATCAAAAGTTATTCGGGTTTAAAAATTGCAGTTTTTCGATTTTTTGAAAGTTCAACCGCGTTTATCTCGAAAACTGTGCATCCTACTAAAAAACTTGTAGAAATATTTTTTGCTTAAAATGACCCAAAAAATACAAAATATTGTTTTGTTTTGCCAAAAATCGCTGTTATTTGATTCCTCAAGTTCTTGGTCTATAACAATCTTATCGACATCCGGATCAACTGTTACCCAAAAAATTCGTGTTCTACGGGTCAAAATACATAAAAAAAATTTGGGTAAGTCCATCTGAATTAACGAGGCCGTTGTACCCCCCCTGGCGACAGGACTAAGACTCCAGAATGTGGTTTATTCGAGTTAACTACATAAATAAACTGATAATATAGTCCAGGAAGGGAAATAGTTTGCATAGGTTATAAATAGACTTATTAAAACATTATGTTATGCGTGAAAATGCTCCCACTTTGGTATGCCGGAAGGTAGAATTAAAAAATTACCGCCGATTATAAAAAATTATATAAAAGTGGAAATTAAATAACGGGCTAAGTGCAAAAAACGGATTTTTACCCATAACCCCATAAAAAATAATCTAGAGGTGTCAAATCCGGGGATCTTGCTGGCCATTCGATAGCTCCTCTTTTCCCGATCCAAACATTTGGAAATGTCTTGTAGAGAAACTCACTAACGCCTCGAAGATAATGTAGAGGTGTTCCATCTTGCTAAAACCAAATTGATATTTTCATGAGATGAGGATTTATATCATCAGGAAAAAGTTAGGCTAATTCTGGAATTAATTTTAATTCTAAATATGCCCAGTATTCTTCGCCTATTATGGTTCTATCCCAAAAATAAGGTATTGTTCCTTTATTATAGAATCACCCCTCCATGTTTTTATAAATATGTCACTTACAGTTAACATTTATTACAAATTAAACAGTTATTACAACGAGGTGTTAGGCAGGGTTGTGTGCTATCACCGATAATGTTTAACGTCTACTCTGAGGTAATATTTGCGAACGCTTTATCGCACTCTTCAGGAAGGAATCAGGATAAACGATCAAAGAGTAAATAACATCCGCTATGCAGGTGACACTGTTTTAATGACTGATTCGGACCATAGTCTCCAGACACTGTTAAATAGGGTTACTCAGAGTTGTGAAAAAATGGGGATGAAGATCAAAGTTATGAAAATATCAAGGAACAAAAATTTACCCCTTCCAATCAACAGCTTGAAAATGTAAACCAATACAAATATCTTGGCTGCTGGTTCAACAATCAACTTGATTATAAACAAGAAGTAAGAGCGAGAATAGAGGTAGCCTGACAAGGTTTTATTAAAACGAAATCTTATTTTGTAACAGTAGCATTAATATCAAATATCGTTTTCTGCAATGCTATGTATGGTCAATACTTTTATATGGACACTCACCATACTGCTGATGTATAAGTTAAAAGACTTTGAACTCTGGCTTTATAAAAGAATCTTGAAAATACCTAGGACAATCGACACTACCAACGAAAATGTCCTGAGGAGAATAGGTACCGATAGGGAGCTGGGACACATAATTAGTGGAGTCACTGAAGGTTTTCACCTCCGATTTCGTTGAACCTTCATCGATTTTCATGAAAATTGGTAAGTAGTTAGAAGATACTTCAAGGAACAAAGGTGACATGATGTTAACTTGCGCTTTTACCCTGGGGGTGGTTGCCACCCCTTCTTGGGGGTGAAATTTTTTTATTAAAAATAATACCAGAAATCGATAGAGGGGCAACTTCTAAGCAAAATTTGTTATATAAAGTTTTTAACATAAATCAATATTTTTTGAGTTATTAAATATTAAAGATTTTATTTTTTCTTAAAAAAATGCATGTTTTAAAGCTGTTTTTCACGTATTACTCAAAAACTATAAGCTTTTGTAAAAAAGCTATTATTACCAAAATTAAAGATAATAAAAAATTTAATACACTCCCTACTTAAAGAACTAAACTAATGTTATTTTAAAGTAAGTTATGGGTAATTGAATGTATATTATTTTCGACGAGTACTCAAATCTAAGTATTCAAGCTTACATAACGGGAAAACGATGCATTTTATAGAATATACTTGTTAAGCACTTGTCCAAGTACTTCGGAGTACCTATCAAATGAGCTTCAGTAGAAGTTAATAGCATCAAAATTAAGCAAGTTATGATGAAAATAAGAGAACCCTTTCGATTTTTTTAGGAAAAAGTTAAAAACTAAACATACGCCATTTCCGCAAAAATTAAAATTTGTAGTAATCCTCACAAGAATTTCTTTATGTTATCATAGTTAATTATTTCAACAAATTTGACCGGTTTAGAATGCATATTTTTGAAAAAAAGGTATAATTTAAAAAAATCAGAATTTTTAGAATTATCGTACTTTTCATTTTCTTTTGATAATAACTCCAAAAATACTCAATATACGTAAAAAATGATAAATAACTAAATGTTAGTTTTTTCTGTAACAAATACTTTACCCATTTTATTATTTTCGTAGATTAAAAAATAACCGAGATAGAAACGTTTAAAATTTCAATTTTGCTGCGAGAATCATGTAACCGGGGCCATTTAACCTTTTATTTTTAAAAAAGTAAGAGGTATGAATGACTATTTTGACGTTTTTTAAAAGCTCTTGGAATAAAATTTTAACCAGTTATTAGGTGAACTTGCTACTTTAAAATTTAACGGAGTTATTTACAAAAAAACTATAACATTTTTTAGAAAATTTTTTAAAAGATACATTTTGAAACATTTTTGGTGCATAAACTTTAATGCTATCAACTTGTTCGAGCACTTATTTGATAGATATTTCAATGAGCTTTGACAAATGTTTAATAAGTTTATGTTATAAATTTTCCCGGTATTTAAGCTTGAGTACTTAGATTTGGGTAGTCGACGAAAGAAATATACATTCAATTACCTATAACTCACTTTCAGTTAACATTGAAAGGTTTTTCTAGTAAGGAATTTATTTGATTTTTTATTAGCCTCAATTTTGACAATAATAACTTTTTCGTAAAAACTTATAGTTTTTGAGATATTTATGAAAAATCGGTTAAAAACATGCATTTTTCTCACGAAAAATTAAAATCTTTGATCTTTAATAACTCAAAAAGTTTTGATTTATTTTAATAACTTTATATAACAAATTTTGCTTATAATTTGTCGCTCTATCGAATTGTGGGGTTATTTTTTATAAAATAATTTTCACCCCCGAGGAGGGGTGGCATCCACCCCCAGGGTAAAAGCGCAAGTTGGCACCATGTCACCTTTGTTCCTTGATGTATCCTCTAACTACTCACCAATTTTCGTGCAAATCGATGGAGGTTCAACGAAATCGGAGGTAATAGCTCATATTCACCTTCAGTGACTGCACTATAATGAGAAACGAAAGGTACCGCCTCGGGCAACTGATCATTCAGGGTAATATTTAAGGCAGCGTTTCTCAACGTTTTACCATTTGCGCCCCAATTTCCATAATTATTTTCACCGCGCCCCCCCTCGTTCAATAACAATATATCTATGCAATAATAATATACCTTGAGCAGCATGAAACCTAATAAACTAAAAAGACATTGGGAAACGCTTCGTAGTGAGTACATTAACAAACCCCGAGAATTCTTCGAGTTAAAATTAAAACGGCGTGAAAAGCAAAAATTAGTTTTAATAAATACTTTGACGGCGAATGAAATAGCTTTACTTGCCTCTTATAAAGTCTGATATTAAATAGCCAGATCTAAAAAGCCTAACACTATTGGTGAAGATCTTATATTACCAACTACAATCAAAATTGTAGAGACTGTGTTTGGAGATAATTTTGCTAAAAAATTGGAGTTTATACCTCTATCAAATGATACTGTTGCCCGCCGAATTGGTGATATAGCTGAATATGTACAGGACCAGCTAATCAGGAAGTTGCGTGAAAAGCCGTTTTCGATTCAGCTTGATGAGGCAACAGTAGCAATAAATATGCTCATTTTATTGCCTACGTTCGATTTTGTGATGGCAGATCAGTAGCAGAACTACTTTTCTGCAAACCAATAGAATTGATAGCAAAGTCGCTTGCATTATTTGCTATGTTAACTGATTATATAAATGAAGCAAAAATAGAGACACTGTATGATCAATAGAGAAGCTCTGGCTTGAATATTGTGCTAACTACGTTTGTAACAATAGTTAATTATCTACATAAAAATGAGACCTTTGAAAACTAGAATCTTTTCTGTAGGTACTTTGCAAAGACATGGATGCGGTACATTCAGCATTATTATTTTATTGTGAGGCAAGCTGTTTATTAGGTGGGACATTTTTACAACGTGTTTTGAATTAAGACATGGAATCGCCATTTTTCTAGAAGAAGAAAAGAGGCCGCAAGCCAAGATGTTTCACGATGGTTTATTTTTGATGAAATTGAGTTACTTGGTTGATATATTCGAGAAACTAAATATTTTGAACTTACAACTTCAAGGGGCCAATACACATATATTTGATACGAATGATAAAATTAACGCTTTCTGTAGAAAGTTGAAATTGTGGAGCAGAAATTTAAAGCAAAAAACCTAGAAATATTTATGTGGATGAATGTTTTAAAACTTACCAGGTTGAAGAACAACACGTGAAAGTTGTTTTTGTAACCATTGAAAATCATTTAGCAATGCTGACAAAAAAATTTAAAAGATACTTTTTGCCGACGACCAATTAATACTTACCTAATAGTTATGAGTGGGTCGGGAATCCGTTTTAAATTACACCCTAAGCCCGACCGCACATCAAAGAAACATGAAACGTAAATTACGTTTCATGGAAATAAACCACTGGTAAACAAATATACGTCCGGCCATTTATGAAACTCTCAGAAAATAAAAATGTGTCATGAGCATGAATCACACTCGTTTCATTGGTAGGCGGACTTTGAGATTTGTTTAGCAGTGTTTTAGTTTCATGAAACATGTTTTTCGTTTCATGTTTCATGTTTTTCGTTTCATGTTTCTTTGGTGTGCGGCTTGGCTAAGAGCTCTCTACTGCAGAAGAAGAAACCTTCATAGACTTCACAGCAAATGCCGAAATCATGAAACAGTTTAATATTAGATCCCTCTTTGAATTTTGGGCAGGGGTAAATGATGAGTTTTCTGCACTGAAAACCAGAGCGTTTCGTATACTATTACCGTTTTCACCATCCTACCTTTGCGAAACAGGATTTTCCGCGATGGCTGCTTTAAAGACCAAATATAGATCGCAGCTAAATATAGAGAAAGAACTGAGAGCGTCTATTTCTAATATTACAACCTGTTTTGATAAGCTTTGCTCTGAAAAACAGGCCCAAGGAAGTCACTAATTTACATTAAATTAGTTGATTTAGTATTGAGTGCTCATAACTATGTATAGCTCCTTGTTCATGGGTATTTTATTTTTTTGTTTGGCAGAATTTTGTTTCGCTTTGATTTTAGTAAATTAGTCAATTTTTTAGGTGTTTTTTTTTTGATATTTTCACGCCCCCTCATTGCTAAAAGCGCGCCCCCCTAGGGGGGCGCGCCCCACAGGTTGAGAATCACTGATTTAAGGAAAACGGGGTCTCGGCAGGCGCCAGGGCCTAGATTCCGTGCACTGTAGATATCTACATGTCGCTTTCTATCGATATTTGAATATCAAAATATTTGAATTTTTAGCTTTAATTGAATTATTTTGTAGTTTTGCTAGGTTTTACTCTAATTGATAAACTAGAGGAAAACTAGAAAATAATTCAATTAAAGCTAAAAATTCATATATTTTGATATTCAAATATGGATAGAAAGCGACATGTAGATATCTACAGTGCACGGAATCTAGGCCCAGATTTCATGGCTTATAAATATCATAGACTGGACCGGCCTTCATTCAACATCTCTGTTTAGAGCCGCATTGGACAGAGACTGCTAGTGTAGTGTAGTCGCTAACCTCCACTATAGGAGACAACACCACAAGAAGAAGTTAAAAGTTGTCAAAATCTAATTATAGAAATGGTCTAATTATTTCATCGAAAGATGTAATAGTAGACATACACAATATTTTGAGTGCATGGAAAAACGCCCTGCACTTAACATAAATAGTTAAAAGTAATAGGTCTGGATCCTGCGTATGAAAAAAAGTTGATTAATAGCAAGCTGAAAATTTGTTAATAGCTTAAGGTATATGGGAACACTGGAACAGGGGCAGTTTTAATTGTGGAACAGGTTAAAAATTTGGAACGGTCAGACCACGAAAACGGCACATGTATTTTGTCCGACAGAACAGACTTAAACTCTTCGAACAGAGATTAAACTCTCATGCAAAAATCAGACTGCTATTTATCACCAAATGGGCGTTTTAATGAGTTTTAGATGTACAATATGTCAAATGACAGGAATTATGACAGGTGATAAATAGCAGTCTGATTTTTGCATGAGAGTTTATAGTCTAAGAGCTAGTGAACCCTTCGACTAACGGTCGTCCTGTAAGGCTAGAAATTTTTCTAGTGATAATTCATAGCACACCAAGGCTAAAAACCATGACCTGGCAGGCCTCAGCGGTGCACGTGTATCTACCAGGTGAATCGAAAAGTGCAAATTTAGGGGGTAAAATAAACTTTCTCCTGTAAGGTTTAAATTTAAGTATGTTTGAGTAAGTCATTTAAAAGAAATGTGTACAATGACAGGCGATTCTGAAGAGCATAAGACCTTGCCAGGCGAGGGGAAAGATTAGGGGTTTTTCCTAAATTTATTTTTTTTGCATCGAACAAATTTTTTTTAAGTTTTTTGAATCATTCCAAACAGAAAAGGTCTTTAGTGATTTTTCTCTTAAGTTAATAGTTTTTGTTATATAAGCGATTGAAAATTTTGAAAATTGCGAAATCGACCATTTTTTACCCTAAATCGGACATTTATCTAAAAATTTCAAAGTTGCCAAGGTAGGTAGATATTCTTTAAACATTGATTGATGAAATCCCAAAGAGTTTTTGCAATACAATATCGGAAACCCATTTTTTTCTTAATTGCTAATCAAGCGGACGCGACAATGTAGTATAAGTGAGGACGTTTGAGTTGGCATACATTCATTATCTCAAGAATGGGTAAATTTCAAGAGCAATCCTCAGACAGGTCGATTTTTATTTTTAAATTAGGACTTTTTGGCATATATATAATACTAGTGACGTCATCCATCTGAGCGTGATGACGTAATCGATGATTTTTTTAAATGAGAGTAGGGGTTGTGTGAAGTTTGCTCATTTGAAAGGTTATATAATTCTCTATTCACTAATATAAACATTAACATAATTATTTATACAGGGTGTACAAAAATTTTTTTTTTATTAAATCAACTTTGATTAAATTTGACAAATTGAAGAAAAAATTTTTTGTACACCCTGTATAAATAATTATGTTAGTGTTTATATTACTGAATAGAAAATTAAATAACCTTTCAAATGAGCTATCACACAACCCCTACTCTTATTTAAAAAAAGCATCGATTACGTCATCACGCCCAGATGGATGACGTCACTAGTATTATATATATACCAAAAAGTCCTAATTCAAAAATAAAAATCGACCTGTCTGAGGATTTCTCTTGAAATTTGGCCATTCTCGAGAATGAATTTATGCAAACTCAAACGTCCTCACTTATACTACAGTGTAGCGTTCGCTTGATTAGCAATTAAAAAAATAAAGGGGTTTTCGATATTTTATTGCAAAAAACTCTTCGGGATTTCATCAATCAATGTTTAAAGAATATCTATGTATCTTGGTAACATTGAAATTTTTAGATAAATGTCCGATTTAGGGTTAAAAATGGCCGATTTCGCAATTTTCAAAATTTTCAATCGCTTATATAATAAAAACTATTAACTTAAGAGAAAAATCACTATAGACCTTTTCTGTTTGGAATGATTCAAAAAACCTAAAAAAAATTTGTTCGGTGCAAAAAGAACAATTTTAGGAAAAACCCCTAATCTTTCCCCTCGCCTGGCAAGGTTTTATGCTCTTCAGAATCGCCTGTCATTGCACACATTTCTTCTAAATGACTTACTCAAACACATACTTAAATTTAAACCTTACAGGAGAAAGTTTATTTTACCCCCTAAATTTGCACTTTTCGATTCACCTGGTAGATACACGTGCACCGCTGAGGCCTGCCAGGTCATGATTTTTAGCCTTGGTGTGCTGTGAATTATCACTAGACAAATTTCTAGCCTTACAGGACGACCGTTAGTCGGAGGGTTCACTAGCTCTTAGACTATTAATCTCTGTTCGGAGAGTTTAAGTCTGTTCTGTCGGACAAAATAAATATGCCGTTTTCGTGGTCTGACCGTTCCAAATTTTTAACCTGTTCCCCAATTAAAGCTTCCCCTGTTCCAGTGTTCCCATCTATTAAAGTTTGTCCGACTAGACACCCTTAAGCTATTAACAAATTTTCAGCTTGCTATTAATCAACTTTTTTTTCATACGTGGGATACAGACCTATAAACAAAGTGTTAATCAATGACACACACCATATTAAATTTTGTTCTATTTATTTAAAAAAATGGCATATACATATATTTGTTTTCTACCACTTCGTTTAATGCGTTTAAAAGGTGGTGAAGCAGTGAAGTAAAACTTTGAAGAACCATGAAAACTACAGCTTTTGTCATTTGTCATCGAATCACCGTAATGAAATTACTCAACTTTCCAGTGTTCCCAGTGTAACTCTCGTACCTGCCTTCGGAGGCAAATATTTGAAAATTTCAGAAACTCATAAATATTTTAGTGGTCTTTAAAAATTCCTAATTACCGGGCAAGTTTTCTGTTGGTGTCGAGAACACTGAATAAATTATGAGAACAAAAAAGTGCTTCTCGACGTTGTATCTTTCCAGCAAAATCATACTTAATATAGATTTTCAACACGCCATTAAAATTACTTTTTTTTGTTCCAGGTAAGAAGATTTTTATGTCTTGAGGAGTGTGAGTTAAGGGTTGGTCGCAAGGGTATGGTAAGATGAGGTAAGTACAGTATAAAACAAAATAAACCGTACTGAAATGAATATTGAAATGTTTATGATTATTTTAATATTTAGTGTACATGATTTAGCCTTGCAAACATTATTCACGATGGCGTTCCCGATAAAACAGATCTTAAAGATACCCTCTGGAACGAAAAAAAACTTTAACTCTAGTCCACAACTCCGGAATGTCAAATGATGGATAGGTCTGTCCCCTTTGGCATTCCCATATGTACGCATCAGATGGCGATAGGTCTGGTGAGTGGCGATCTCCCAAAATGATCGCGCAGTATTCTAAGAGCCTCCCTGGCCGTGTGGCAGGTTGCCCCTTCTTGCTGAAACCATTGTTGGTTTTAAGCTTGTATCGTTTTCGCGATCTGTTCCGTATGACATAAAATAACACTCCAAGATAAAAAAATTTTCTGCAAAGCTGAGAGGCAAACGCATTTCAGTATGTACTGTTTATTTTGCTGCATATCGTATTAAAAGAATTTGAATTATACTTCTGTCAGTAACTGTAATGATATCTATTTTTAATAATATTTTTGACTATGTTTTATAATTTAAGTAAGTCTGGTGTAATTATAGTGTCTGGCAATTATAAATTAGAAGATCTTAAGACAAAATATACATATTTATTAGATCCACAGTATTTGAACTTTGAAAGTTTTTGTTTTTCAACAATTACTTACTCAAAATTTCCACCTATGAATTGCGCCAATAACTGAGTGTTTGTAGGACTCCAGATTCGTCTAACGGTGTATACCTCATTTGGGAAAATTCGAATTTCCTATGTATTTCCACTAAAGTATGCTCATGAAAGTATAATTATTGAAAGTGTACCTCAGGCGCTTGCTACGCAAGCGCCTTCGGGTACACACTCTATCCTCCCTCCAACCATTATACCTTTGGTCGAACTTATACGAAATTCAACCCTTAAGAATCTAAATTACTAATATCCGGCCATAGCGATGACGGTCGCGATGGCAATGCTTTCTCCCCATCCAAAAAGAAGTGCTATTACGCGTTGCGTGCGTTCTATACGATTTATATATACATACACGTAGTATATAGGTATATACGTACATAATTTATTTCGGCGAAGGGATGAGGGTCGCGAATTTAATGCTTTTTCCCCATCCAAAAAGTGCAAAACGTCGCTAAAGAACTTTACACATAAAAAGAATGTGTGTGTACTTTGTACGCACGTAAGAAGTTATACTTCTATTATATGATTATATGATTATAAACGAAATTAATATACTTTTTATTTATATTTTATTTAAATATTAAATTAATTTATACTTACTACTTCTCAAACATTTTTATTAAAACAGTGCCAAAAATTAAAATAATAAAAAAATAAAACACACACAAACACATTAAAAATGCCACAAATGATTTCTGAACATTAATTGTCGGAAAAATTTTTAACTAAATACGTATTTTCTGAAAATAAAATTATATAATAAATATACTTACAATCATAAAATGTATAAAAAAAAATAAAAAAATAAAAGTTTCTATTGGGATTCGAACCAACTTACCACTCGGCTGGTATTTGCGTTGTATTGGGATTCACTCGCATTAAAACTTCGCCACAGAGACAGCTTGTCATTATGTGCGAAGATCGTCTAACTAAACAGCTTAACCTTTTGACATTTTTAACTTATGTAAATCAAATTATTTTGATTTTGAATTGAAATGATTTAGAATTGAAAAAATACAACAAAACATAAAGTAAGAAAACAATATATTAGGTGAATATTGATAGACATTTTGATGGTAATCAAATTATGTAAATAAAAGTATTACATACTACTTATAGTACTTATGTATTTTGGTAGGTTCAAGGTAGGTATCGGAGCCCGTATAACGACTAATAAATTTCGCAATCACTTGCGTCGTGCAAAGTGGCTATGTTCAAATATCATAGCAAAATTTGATCAACTATTTATAAAACACTTACCAGTGAAAGATTCTTTAGCTTTGAATAAGCGAGATCTGCGGCAGGCATACTAGTCACAGTTTGATGAGCTTTCACATTGGCATGCAACAATCATCTCTTCTATGAAAATAAGTCCAAAAATATAATATGAAAACTATTTAAAAAGGCAGTATAACCATTAACGAACTTTTTGTTTGTTGTTTTTCTTCCTACAAATTTTAAAACGCAACAAGCATACATTATAACCAAACCACAGTCCCACAGCTGCCATATTGGATAATTTTTGTCATGTCATTTGAACATCCAATCAGAACACAGTTATAATGCGCATGCGCCCGGTCGCTAGGTTTTACCATATAAAATTTCACCGTCATTACGCCCGTAAAGAAGTATAACTTCAAAAACGGTTTTTAAAGCTTATGAAATCCTCCAATATCTTTAGATATTATATTTTACCTCGGCTGCATCAGACACTACCTGTCTTCTTCTTCTTAAGGTGCCTATCCATTCCGGATGTTGGCGAACAGCATGGCTATCCTAACTTTGCTTGCTGCTATTCTGACTACCTGTCACTACCTTTCAAATGTGTGTTTTGTGATAAAAATTGGTTATTCCATTTAGAGGTTATCGAGCTCCGAAATTTACTCAAATAAAACCTTTTTGATCTAGATCTAGATTTTGTAGATGATACTATATGCTTTCTGTCCAAGAACAGGCAACATATGCAGGAAAAGATAGAAGCGTTAGAAACAGAAGCGAGCAAAATCGGATTAAAAATAAATAAAGGAAAGACCAAATCGATGAGCTTGAATACGACACAAAATATACAACCAAAAATAAGGGAAGGAATTATAGAAGAAATAGACGAGTTTAACTATCTAGGAAGAATTATGTCGAAAAAGAATGGAGTAGTCAGAGACCTCGACCTGACAACCCATACAACAATAAAAGTCTTTAAATCAATGGTTAAATCAGTTTTACTCTATGGCGCAGAATCCTGGACGATTACTAAAACAATAGAAAATAAACTCCAGGTTGTTATAAATAGATGTCTAAGAAGAATATTTAAAATATGGTGGCCCGAAATTATAAGCAACCGAGAGCTATGGGCCCGAATAGATGAAGAGGAAATTGGACAAATATACAAACGGAAGTTTGGATGACTGGGACATACTTTAAAAAATGCGAGAACGAAATTCCAGAGAAAGTCTTACATTGGAACCCACAAGGAAGAAGAAAACAAAGATGACCAAAGGAAACTTGGATTAGAAGTTCCTACCCAAACAGAAGCCAATATGACCTTTAGACAGATGAGTTACATTGCGAAAAACAGGCAGAAATGGAAAAAAATTTCGATTTCCCTATGCCCACAGGAGGGATAATGGGTTACATACATACATAATATGTGGCCACTTCTCGTTTGTTGTACTGTACATACTTATTAACACATTTAGCGCCATGTGCCCACCGGTGGGCATTTTCATTATTTCCATTAAGACCGAGTGCCCAACGGTGAGCATTTGATGTCGGTTGCTTCAAGTCACCATGGCCACCCGTGGACACGATTTATATTAGTTTGACGTATGTTGACGTATTCAGTGGTCCCAGGAAACAACAGAATTTTACATGGACCGAGCAGAATGAATGTATCAGTTGTGATTTTGAGCAGTGGAAAAAACTGATACAATTTTGTATTTTTAGATAGTATATTACAAAAATAAATGGAATTTTATCCTAATATTAATACAAATAAACGAACAAAGTGAGCAAAATATTAAAAAACCAGCAATATTAACGTAATACCAACAAAAATAATAAAAATTAAACTTCTGGAAATGAGATAGTTGCCAGATGTTTTTGAAAACATTCGAGGCACATTGGCAGGTTACATGTATCGCAATATGTATTTATTTTTTTCGCATTTTTACGAGCATAAGCTGGATTTTGTCGCTGAGACATAGTCTTGTAGCATGCACTGCACCTTTTTCTGGTAACCCTCTTTTGTCCCTCGTATTCTTTCAGGAAGTGTTTTATCTTGGAAGTGGAAGGCCTTGATAGAATAGGATTTAAATCTTGATAAACCAGAGCCTCGATGACATTTTCTTTGAATTCCATTATGCACATTTTGTTATTATTAATTTTGTTATATAGATGCAGAGCATTGACCATAGCTGTTGCAGTAACAATGGCGTATAAGATGCCATCTGGTCAGACTGGTCGACAAAAGCTTTTCCTTTGTTGTAATCTACAACTATCGCTGGTTTATTAACTTCTTGTCCTCCTCTGCGAGTTACTGTCACCATAGAGTCGTCATGTTTGGGACTGAGCATAAGAACATCTCTTTTATCTTTCCATTTGCAGACAACTATTTTATTTTCGTTTTGTTGGGCCACGACTTCACCCTTTCTCAGTTTAGTTTTTACCACAACTGGGGGATTATATTTTCTGTTTGTCAGCGAAACACTAGTGTACCAGTTACCGGTATATGAAGTTCTACCTGTATCAAAAAGTTCCTCCATCAGTGTCGTGACAATTTTTTCGGCAACTGATACATCGTCTGCTCTTTCTTTGCCTGTGTAGACTTTAAACGACCATGTATAGCCTCCAGAAACACAGAGTTTGAAAACCTTTATCCCATGCTTATGCCTTTCATTAGGAATGTACTGTCGGAAATAAATACGTCCTCGAAATGGTACGTTGCTTTCGTAAATACAAACTTCTTCTTCGGGATTATACGATTCTTTGAATTTCTTTTCTAGTAAGTTCAAAAAATTTGAGATTTTGTGAAGCCTGTCTTCTGGATTAATTGGCTGCTCATTATTTGATAGATGAAACATCGAAAGCAACATCTCAAATCTATTGCGGCTCATTATTTTTGGAATTCCATTTTCATAAATTCTTTTTGTGCTCCAGTAATCCCTCAATTTTGGCAAATGCATAAGTCCCATCCATACAACGATACCCAAAAACTTGCGCATCTCTATAGGATCAGTGTCAACCCATTTATTAAGTCTTGGAGTTCGGCTTCCTGCTGGGGCAGCATCATTCGCAGTATTTCTTTGCGCAGCAAATCTATTGGTTTCTTCCACTAACAATGAGATAATCTCATCGTCTATGAAGTGTTCAAAATAAGTTATAGGAGATGCATCACGAAGTTTCTGGATTATATTTTCGTGTACCGGTGTGGGCAGCAAGAAAATTAAATTTCAATCTGTGTCCTGCCACAGGCTCCCACTTGGTCTCGGGTATAATATCGGCCAGAGAAACAACTTCAGCAGCTTCGTCCTCGACATCAGATATAGCTAATTCATCCTCACTTGAATAGGAGCTTCCTTCATATGAGTAATTCCGATCTGCAGTGGAGTCGTCGTCGGAATAGTCTTCTGCTTCAACATCAGACAAATTTTCCAACTCCCGAAGCAATTCTTCTTCTGTAAGACCTCTTCTTGCCATTATTGTTTAAAATCTGCAACAAAAGAAACAATAAAATGCATGACCACTGGTGGACATTTGGTCCCACACTGTAAAATTACATCCTGGGACCACGTGACCACCGGTGGGCATTAAAAAAATCACAAAAAACAAAGTTGGAAAAAGAAAGTATGGTTTAAAATATAATAATTATCATTTACAAAATAGATTTATAGAAAAAAAGGCATTTCATAATAATATGTTTGGTCCCAGGGAGTGAATAACCAATTACAGCGTGGAGCTAAATGTGTTAAAAACGTTGAAATATACCGTAATAACCTCTCTTATTTTACAAAACTTATGTTAAATTATACAAGTGTCTACAGCACAGATATATCACAAAACAACTGAATCATCGGAAAATTTAAACTTTTATGCAAATGTTACCAACATAAAGATACAATACTTGTGATTCTCATACACCCGGTACATCAGTAACGACACCAAAACAGATAAAACTAAATATTTATTTTATATTCTTCTCAATGATTGGAATTCTTCGAGAATTCATTATTATAGCGGGATTGGAAATACCTTACGATTAGTTATAGTTGAAGAGGACTTACTTCTCTAACAAGATTTAAAACTAATACTCCGAAGAATTGTATAGCAACGACGTCCTAGGGCCAAACGCATCCGAGTGGAACTAACGAAGTGTTCCGGCTGGCTTGTGGAAACAAATTTTTAAGGAAATAGACTTGCTAGGAAAATACTTCTTTTTGAATAATGTTATTAAAGCTTCCATTGTGCTTGTAAATTACTCGTTTAATACGTATTGATCGGTTTTTGAATGGTAAGACATATAGTCCATTCTTTCACGGTTTTTGCTCTAAATTTTAAAGAACCGCTTGGATTGACATGAAATTTGGCATGAGTATAGCTTACATGTCAAAGAAAAAAAGTGATATTGTGCCGATGTGTGCTTTTGCTCTGGGGGTGACTTTCACCCCCTCTTGGGGGTGACTTTCACCCCCTCTTGGGGGTGAAAAAATATATGTCCAAAATAAGTCCGGTAATGGGTAAACTAACTACTTAATTTTCAGTAACTTTTGTTCTATAGAGCTTTTTCGCCAAGTCAACACTTTTCGCAGGATTCCGAAAAAATTACGGAACAAATGACCATCTACAAAGTATAAAAACCCTGATAGAGAAAGTAGTGGAATACAATAAACCCCTAGTTCTAGTTTTTATCGATTTTCATAAAGCCTTTGACACAGTTGAACTTAGCAAAATATTACAGGCGCTTAAAGAATGCAGGCTAGATTATAGGTATACAAAATTATTACACAAAATATACTTACAGGCAACAACCACTGTCAAATTACATACTAACAGTAATCGCATAAAAATAGAACGGGGGGTTAGACAAGGAGACCCAATGTCACCTAAACTTTTTAATACCGTCTTAGAACATGCTTTCAAGAGTTTGGATTGGATGACAAAGGGAATAAAAATAGATGGAGAATACCTAAACAACTTACGTTTCGCCGATGATATAGTCATAGTAGCTGAGGATCTAGGTATGGCAAGAGAGATGGTACAAGAACTTATTGTAGCTACAGAAAATGTAGGTTTAAATATAAACATCTCAAAAACAAAAATAATGACAAATTTGGTACCCAACCAGAACATTAGTATTGGTGGGAAGGAAATAGAACTCGTAGATAGATATAAATACCTGGGACATGAAATTACGATTGGCAGGGATAACCAGACTCATGAGCTGAAGAGAAGAATCGGTCTTGGGTGGGCAGCATTTGGAAAACTGAGAGAAACTTTTAAAAGTGAGTTACCCACATGTCTAAAGAGAAAGGTATTCGATCAGTGCGTCCTCCCAGTCTTGACGTACGGATCAGAAACACTTACCTTAACTAAAGCCTCGGCTACCAAACTAAGAGTCACGCAGAGAAGAATGGAACGGTCATTGTTAGGAATAACTCTGCGAGACAAAATCAGAAACGAAGAAATCAGGAGAAGAACAAAGGTGACTGACGTCATCGAGAGGATAGCCAGGTTGAAGTGGAGATGGGCAGGACACGTAGCCAGAATGACAGATGGGCGATGGACGAAGAGGTTATTGGAATGGAGGCCAAGAGAAGACAAGAGAAGCGTCGGTCGACCGCCTACAAGATGGACTGACGACTTAAGAAAGGTAAATAAAAACTGGATGAGGGCGGCGCAGGATAGATGGGGTTGGAAACGAGGGGAGGAGGCCTATGTTCAGCAGTGGACTTTTGAGGCTGGATGATGAACACTTTTCGAGTTATTTGTGAGTGAATATGTTCATTTTTCAACAAAATAACCACATTTTTAGACGGTTTTTCGCAAATAACTCAAAAAGTAAGTATTTTGTCGAAAAAAACGTTCTTAGCAAAAATATAGCCTATAAAAAAGTTAAAAAAATGGTGTACGCGTTAGTTCTCTGGATCTCGTAGAACTAAAGTTATAGCCAATGAAAAATAGATTCATATTCACCAAATTTCAAATAGAATATTTCGACGTGAAATATCGAAAAAATTAAGCACTTTTTGGGGAAAACTCATTTTAACTTTTTTAAAGTGTTTAAAATAAGCTTTATTTTTGTTTTTACAAAAAGTTTCTAGCATTAAATTTAAGCAAGTTACGCTCAAAATAAAGTTGGTCCCTTTTGTTTTTGCAAAAAAAATCGGGAGGACCAACCTATTAGCAACTTAAATGAAATTAATCGTTACCGCTCCACAAATTATTTTACTTATGTTGTGTTTATATGATCTGTAAGTTTCATCGATTTAAAGTGCTTATTTTTGAAAAAATTTGGTTTCAAAATAAAATTTTTAAAAATTTAAATTTTGAAAAATATGCTTTTTTTTTAAATAACTTAAAAATTGTTAGAGATACCAAAAATCTCGAAAAACAAAAAAAGTCAGATTTGCTTTTCTGAATATCACGTATTTTTTTGTTTTTCTGTTAGACAAAAATTCATTAAGATTTGGTGTTTCTAAATTTGCATACATTCGTGATCAGTGACTCGTTCAACCCCTTTTAACTACAGCCCTTTCAATAGTAAGGACTTTGAACCGATGAAATTTACAGATCATATAAACAATATATACACGAGTCAAGAAACTTGTGAAGTCGTGACGATTAAGTTAATTTAAGATACTAATTAGGGGGTGATTTTCTCGATTTTTTTACCAAAACCAAAAGGGGCTAACTTTATTTTGAGCGTAACTTGTTTAATTTTGATGCTAGAATTTTTTTTATAAAACAAAAATGAAGCTTTTTTTAAACACTTTAAATAAGTTGTAATGAGTTTTCCCCGAAATGTGCTTCATTTTTGGTTATTGCACGTTAAAGTATTCCATTTGGAATTTGACGAATATGAACCTATTTTTCATTATCTATAACTCTGCTTTTACTAGGTGTAGAGACGTGATGTATACATCATTTTTTTAAAAATTTTTACAGGCTATATTTTTGCTAAGAATGTTTTTTCGACAAAATACTTACTATTTGAGTTATTTGCGAAAAACCGTCTAATAGCGTGGTTATTTTGTTGAAAAAATGAACATATTCACTGCCAAATAACTCGAAAAGTACTGACTTAGTGAAAAAACTCTATAGAACAAAAATTACTTAGAATTAGCCAGTTTATCCATTTCCTGACTTTCTTTGGACGAATATTTTTTCACCTCCAAGAGGGGGTGAAAACCACCCCCAGGGCAAAAGCACATATCGGCACAATATCACTTTTTTTCTTTGACTTGTTATCTATGTGTATGCCAAATTTCATGTCAATCCAAGCGGTTCTTTAAAATTTAGAGGTTTTGCAATATTTTAGCGTTAAAGAACGGACTAATAAATATGGAATTCAGACATACAAAACGATATAAACAGTCGATATAGTGAGAGAATTGTTCAAATGTTTTTTAGTCCAGTGTCATCATAAATAAGCCAATAGCGCCCACTGCTGAATGTAGGCCTCCCTCAGTTCTTTCCAGTGTTTTTTACACTGGGCCGCTTGTAGCCAGTTTCTTCCTACTCTTCTTACGTCGTCGGTCCATTTAGTAATCTAGTCACTGGTCATCCTCGGTTTCTTTTGTAGTTTCTGGGCCTCCATTCCATGATTCGTTTTGTCCACCGTCCATCTTGTGTTCTCGCCAAGTGCCCTATCTAGTTCCACTTAAGGGTCGTAATTCTTTCGATGACGTCTTGAACTCCCGATCTTTGCCTATCTGTTGGTTTTTCATGTTGTCTCGAACGCTCACGTCCAGCATTACACTGATTACACCAGTGTTGCCAATCGCATTTCTTTAGATTATCCGATGATCGCTCGAAAAATATCCGATTTGTCACGAAAAGGTACGCTAGATCAAAAATTATTCTGTTATTAAAATCAATGTTGCCAATGTTATTCTTTTAGTCCCCTTAACAACCATCAAATAACAAAATCCGTTGTTCGTACGCCAATCAGTTGATTGTAATCAATTATCATTATGACAATTAACATAATTAATTGATTAATTAATTATTAATTATCAATTAACGTAACAATTATTAACATAATTGATCAATTAATCAATTAATCTCATAATTGTAATAAATTATATTTTCAGCAACCCAATCAAAGTTGACATTGACAGTAATTAAATATTTGATAATGATCAGTTGATTCCATTTCTGATTAGCGTTCGAACAACCGGCCCTTTAATCTACTGGATTCTCTGTTTCATAGTTTACAAATTTTAGTTTATAGATGAAAATCTCGTATCCTAGCTGATCACCTAATTCATGTATGTAAATACTATTTACTTACTATTAATATATTATTTATATTTTGTATTATCGTAAGTGTTATATTCTAAATAAATAAATAAATAAATCTAAATATTTCATTATTTGGATCGTAATATTTATTATAATAATTATTTAAGTTTAAAAAAACACTTTTAAATATTATTTTATTAACACGTAATAACTACCTGAAACTAGGTACTAGAAAAATAAATACTAAATATGTAAATCAATACAAAAAAAACTACAGCTACATTAATAGTATAGACGCAAAATTTCTGGTCAATGCTTTTAAAATGTATTATTTTTTTAGATTCCTGAGAAAGCTAATAAGTATTATTTAAAAAATTAAACGCAGAATGAAATATTACATTATTACCGAGGGCCGAAAGTCCCTGCAGATTTCTATAATTTTTATTCTAATATTCTATAATTCTAAGTTACAGGGGTGAAAGGAAAAGAGAATATTGAGTGTGATTTTTAATTTCAAATATCTCATTCAAAAGAAACATTTTGTTTATTCTAAGGGACTTTCGGCCCTCGGTAATAATGTAATCTTTCATTCTGCGTTCAAATTTTTCAAAAATATTTATTAGTTTTCTCAGGATTCGAAAAAAATGAATAGAGTTTAAAGATTATTGGTACGAAATTTTGCGCCTACGCTCTTTTAACAACCAAAGATTTATTACAACTAAAACCCAGTCTAAAAATAAGATAAAACTAAAAATAAAAATACAGTCTTGTAGTTATTAAGATATCAAGGTTATTATCCATAATACCCGTGGTGCGTTCAACGTTTAATGCCCGACTAAATAATTTTTATAGGTAAAAAATTTGAAGAATTTTTGAGTTAATTAGTAGATATCTAGATATTACTAGTTTCGAATAAGTAGATTTTTCTACAACCACTATTCCAAATGCATTTTTCTGCACAATTTTATGTTAACAAACATAAAATTTTCTCACAGAATAACTGACAGTAGTGTGCAGAAAAGTGACGTTTCTGTGCCGGAAAGTTCTTTTCTGCATAGTACCATTAAATTTCTCAAAAAAATCATAAATATAATTAGGTATAACATGTTTTGATGAAATGGTTTTGTTTAAGATATTAGATTTGACAGAACTTTACAAAAAAGAACCGATTTAACTACATCTGATGTCCGAGAAATCTGGAAAATTCGCTATTTTAACACATTATTTTTGAACTTTACATTTGGTATTCTACAAATGACTACCTTATTCTGAGTAACGTTATATTTATATTCTGTATTATTCTTAATTATCGAATAGAAATTAAATTATTTATTATTTATTAAATCATTAACTGACAATAAAACACTGAAAAACGTTTGTTTTCTATACTTCCACAAAATTTATTACAACCATGTTATTACTACAGCTGTTTCGGCAAAGTGCCTTTCTCAAGTGATATATTTTACAATGTGTTTGCCTTTGTAAGTCTTTAACTGAAGAGGTTGAGGAGTGGGGAGCTGTTTGTCTCGAGTTGGTCATTCAGAATTATATCTGTATTTTTCAATTTATTAATTTCCATTGATTCTAAAAGTGATAGCTTAAGGCCTTTATTTTGAATATGTAGAATTTGAAACTCTTCATTGAAAGAATGATTATGATCTAGAAGGTGAAGTGCGTATGTAGAAGTGTCTGTTTTTCTATTGTTGAAAGCTCTTTTGTGTTCTGCTATCCGTTTGTCAAAAGTTCTGCCAGTTTGACCGATGTAAGTTTTTCGGACAGTCACCACAAGTTAGTTTGTACACACCACTCTGTAGTTGCTTTCTCTTTCGGCTTTTATTGTTTTAATATGTTTGCTTAAGTTGTTGTTAGTTCTGAAAGCTGGTGTTATTCCTTTCTTTTTTATGTATCTGGCTATTTTTGTTGTTATTTTGCCAGTATATGTGAGAGAGCAGAAGGTACTGGGTTCTTTCTGTGGTGGTGGATACACTAATTTCAAGGCTTTCTTATGGAGTTTTTGGTTTAAAATGTTGTTAACTGTTTGTTCGTTATAGCCATTGTTTACTGCTATTTGTCTAATGATATTTAGTTCTGTCTCGAAGTTATTTTTTGTCATAGGAATTTCTGTCAGTATATGTATCATGCTATGGTAGGCTGCTAATTTGTGTTGTGTAGGATGGGATGATGAATTGTGTATAGTTGTGTCAGTGATGGGTAGGTTTATGATATACGGAGAACTCATGTTTGTTGTGTAGTCTGGTAATCGTTACATCTAGAAAGTTTATGGAATTATTCTGTTCTGTTTCTATTGTGAACTCAATATTACTATGAACTAATAATATGAAGTATTAATTCACTATGGCAGCATATAGAATATGGCGTACTTTGCCATATGCTGCCCATGTCAGGCCTGCTTATTTTGATCTCCTGTCCCAGATATTTGTAAGTGTCTGTTTGTTGTATGGTATTATGGTCTATAATTATATTATAGTCACAAGTTTATTTTTTGTCAAAGTTAATTTTTAATCCTGCTCTCTCAGAGTTTCAAGCGAATGTATCATAGGAACTGTATTTTGTAAGTTGCTTAATCGTTCAGCATTGATTCAGCAGATGATTTAATTTTTTCCATCTATATTGATGTCCATATCTTGAGCATAAGTATTCTTAAATATTGACTCTAGAGCTGCCGTGAATAATTTTGGTGAAATATTTTCTCCTTGTCTTACTCCTCAACCTAAGCTGAATTTTTCTATGTTTTCGTGTAGTCGTATACTTGATGTTGTGCTACATTAAGTTATCCAGTGTACAACTGTAAAAATATGGTATAACCTCCGCTTTCTATCAACACACATCGATTTTGATCAAATTTTGGAAATAGCCTCTATTCGTAGCTTCAAAATCTACTCTATGCCGAAATGTACTTTTACCTTGGAAGTAGAATCTATCCCAACTGGGGAGTTGGAACATTTATGTTAAAAATAACTTCACGACTCGATAGAAAAATATATGCTAAGAAAAAAATGTTCCCTATAATTTTTTTTTGAAAAATCACTACTTTTAGACTCATTCGTGATTAAAAAATTTTTTAACTGCATTTATCGAGATTGGAAAACGCAAGTAATACAAAATTATCAATAGTAGAGCTACTTAATTAAAATAAAGGAGTATGTTGATTTATTTCGTATATTGTGATGACGTACACGCCAAGTACATTGAAATACATTCACTATACATATCTGTTCTAGATCAATTTCCCATAATATACAAACATTTTCATCTTAGGCACAATTCCAACGAAGAGGTTGAAGCGCGTGTTAAAGCGCGCTTTACGGGTTTACCAATTGAAACGTCGGCAAAGAGAGATAGAAAATATATAAAAGTGAAAAGAAAAGAGAGCACAGTTTTACAGTACTGTAAAATTAATAAAAAATTACTTTTATGATAAAATCAGTGGAACCATCATGTCCCCAAAAATATCAAGGTACACCGCCAGTATGGACGGTAGCAATTTTATTAAGTTGGATAATTCATGCAATGGTAAACATATTAACAAAACCTAGTTACACCACTACATAGTAAAATTACTACGTTTCTGATCGTATCAGCTCATCAGTTGGGTCAAAAGTAAAAAAGAGGGACGCTTTAGTACCTGTATGGTATGTTAAGTTTCTTTGAATCGTGTCATTTTATCGACAATTCGCGGGAAAAAGCGCGACCGCTCTACAGGATAATAAAAATAGAGTACAGAAGCCATAAATTAGAGTTCGGCATTAGCTTAAGGATCATAAACAACAAATTTTGACAGAAATTTCGCCATTTCACGTTGCGCTGAATCTATTTTACGTTGCGTTGAATCCCGTCTTCAGTTTTTATATTTTTCTGTTATATTTTTCTATTTCACCCAGCCTGCCGCACCGCGTTCCGTCGGATTTCTTTCTTAAAGGGTAAGATTGATTTAAAATGTTTTCTGTTCTGCACAACGATCCACTATCGTTTAATTTATTTGTAAAGAATTTCTGCTCTCTGTATTTTCCATAAATCGGGAGAACACAAGTATCAAAATATGATCGGCTCGTACAAAAGAAGATATTTGGTATTTCTTCCACGTAAGCGGTTCAGTGAAGTAATAGGTCTTTGCGACTGGCATCATAAGAAGGCAAACATACTGTACATAGAAAATATGCATGGCTTTGCGTATACTAGCTCAACTTGACCGTTCAACTGCTATAGTAGCATGATGAAGTGGACTAATAGAGTTCCTATAGATGATCCGGAACTTGTGACTTATTGAACTGATTCGACATAATATATTTACATAAGTAAAAAGGATATTGTAGCTTCTGAACTAAACATGCTGTTATATCTCTGAAATAAAAGCCAATTTTACCTCAAGAAATATACAAATATAGATTGCTAATATCACAAACTATCAAAGGTTTTAAGACCCTCTAGCAGAGGAGCGGATATTCTAGTCTCATTCAAATGTATGTAGATGTAGGCTGGCATACCTCGGTTTTATTCGGGAATGGAGCGCCTTCTGTCCTCTGTCGAAACTAATCGAGCTTACGTCTAAGCTTCGGTTTGTCTTGGTTAAAGTTCGGCTCTGTGGTAATGACAGTGGTTCCATCTGCAAATTAATTGAATAAATGTGTTTATTAGTTTTATTATTAATAATATCGCAAGGAAAAATTCCTGTAACTGGCTGTATACCATAAATCACAAAAAAAAAAGAATGTGTGTGTACTTTGTACGCACGTAAGAAGATATTCTTCTATTATATAGGTAATTTAAACGAAGTAAATATGCTTAACAGGTTATTTGTATTTTATTTAAAAATTAAATGAACTTTCTTATCTACCACTTTCAAAAAATTTTTATTAAAATAACGAAAAATAAAAAAAAGCATGAATCGTCTAGGATTAGAACCCGCGACCTTCCGTGTGCCTCCGTTCTCTGTCACACCGCTCTGCCAACTACGCCATCGAGCCACTTGAATTGACACGTAAGTTTCGGATATAATTACACAACACGGCGACAAACTGTAAACATGTTATGCCTACATATTTTATTATTTTACTACAGGGAAACACAAATCCAAAAACACAAGAATTATAATAAATAATACATTTCCTAAAACCACTAATATATTCTTTTAATGACTTATTTGCACGGTTACAGATACATACATACCTAAAATACCTATCTTGAAAGATTAGCAATGAACTACATACTGTCAGTGTGCGCAGGCGCGTGGTTCATGTACAATTTTACCCTCAATCGATTCGCCGCTAAAGAAGAATATCTTCAATAAAAACCTTATCTTGTAAAATGTATATTTAAAATCCCTAAAAAGTGTTATATCACAACAAAACGTTTTCGGAATCAATATTTCATCATCATTGTTATCACCTATTATGTTATCACCTAAGTTATACTTATTTTAGGTGATAACCTCAAAAAAGCGATTTTGCGCAAGACCAAACATTTTTTTGTATTTTTTTTGGGTCATTCTAAGCAAAAAATGTCGTTACAAGTTTTTTCGCAGGATGTACGCTAGGATGTAGCTTTTTGAGATAAACGCGGTTGAACTTTCAAAAAATCGAAAAATTGCAATTTTTGAACGCGAATAACTTTTGATTAAAAAATAAAATAGCAATTCTGATTTCATCATTTGAAAGTTCAAATCAAATTATACCGGTTTTGATTATTGACATTGCTAAAAATTAATTTTTTATTGTTAAAAAGAAGCTATAAACACATAGTGCTTGTGTGACGTTTTCAATGCATCTCTCATTTAAAATCGAAGTAAGCACAAGTGCAAGCGCCTGCAAACAGGCTTGGGCAAGCGTCAACACGCTCAATCACTATTTGTTTATAGCTTTGTTTAACAATAAAAAAAAATTATTTTTAGCAATGCAAATAATCAAAACCGGTAGAATTTGACTTGAACTTTTAAATGCTGTAAGCAGAATTGCTATTTTTATCTCGAAAACTATGCATCCTACGAAAAAACTTGTAAAGACATTTTTTGCTTAGAATGACCAAAAAAATACAAAAAAAAATGTTTTGTTTTGCGCAAAATTGTTTTTTTTTATAATTATGCAAGTTTTTTGTTTATAACAATCTTATCGACATCCGGACCAACTGTTAGCAAAAAAATTCGTATTATACTGGTCAAAATACATAAGAAAAACTCGTGTAAGTCCATCTAAATAAAGGAGGCCGTTGTACCCCCTGGCGACAGTACTAAAAATAAAAACAGTGTTTTTTATTAAATTCAAATCTTTCATACATTTTGGGACACCCTTTATATGTTCCAAAAGCGCCGTTCCTCTGTTAATTTTCCACCTCTAACCCCATTGCATTCTTGTCAGGAGTAGTGTATAATGCTACCAACTAACGTAACGGTATTGGAAGTTCTCGTGCGGATAATGAATGCCGAGATTATCCCAACGATACATATTGTGTCTTGCGCTATTGTCTAATCTGAGTGGAAGATCGTTTATTTTACCCGATTGAGATTTTACTCTAGATAAGCACAAGAATGTGCAATTTGTTATAATAGGTTTATGTTTTAAAGAAAAAATAAAACAATTTACATCCGTAGTATTGAAGAAGAGCTTGTTATATTATGAAATGTGATCAGAAGTCAGATAAAAGTAGTTGACTTTTACTAGAAATGGTAAATATAACAAGTGAAACAATATCTGTTAAAAAAAAAACAGAAAAGGCGAACGAGACAAAAGACGAACCAATTGAGAATTTTATGGATAGTTATGGATTACCGTCAAAGGCCGATATGATCAACCAAAAAAGAAGTGTATTTGGTGATATTTCTAGTGACTTTCTTGGGTGTGTGATCTGTCTTTTTAGTTTACTCCTCGTGGTTTAAAAACAAAGGTTAGTAGGATAGTTTCAACTACTAAACAGAATGTCACTGATGATGATCTGATAAGATAGAAAACGTTCGGATATTTTTATAATCCATTTGGATGACTTGTTAAAGTTTGTAATAAAACATTATACCATTTTACAAACGAAGTTTTTACTTCTCTGTAAATTTTTTATAACTATGGTATACAGCCAACTACTGGGACTTTCCCTTTAGACAAGGCGAAAACGGCGGGTTCGTTGGAAAAAATATGACATTTTTTTGCATAATCAAATTCGTGAGACACCCCGGAATAAGGTTCAAGAAGTCGCCCACGCGAAAAGTGGTCCAATTTTTTTTTAACAATTTTTTCAATATTTTCGGTCCGGGCAAATTTTTTTTAGGTTTTTTGGACCATTCTGGACAAAAATGTCTCTTGTAATTTTTCTTTTTTCGTAGTTTAAAGGCCCCCCTTCCCTCCCCCTACATGATACTGAAGAAAGTTGTGTCATTAATTTATTACTAAGCTGTTATTTTTAATTATTAACAATGAACGGTAAGATCGTATTGACGCGGCTGTAAATGTGAGTGCGAGTAAGATGCAACATTGGACTGCCGGAATGGCATCCCTCTCGCACTCACCATTGACGGCCGCCTAATACGTGCATGGCGCTCATTATTATTACTTAAAAATAACAGCTTAGTAATAACATAAAAATTTCTTTAGGATCTTGTAGGGGGGGGGGATTTAAACTTTGATTTAGTCACTTTCTCACTTTCATAATGATAACTTTTAACCGAGTTATTAAGCCTTAAAAATCTCAATTTTTCGTTTTTTTTCAATTTTAAATTGTTTTTAACTCGAAAACGATCAACTTTGGAGAAAAATTATAAGAGACCTTTTTTGTCAAGAATGGTCAAAAATCCTAAAAAATTTGAATTGGAAAATACTGTGTACACACTTGTAAGTAGATCAAAACGGCAAACAAGTGTATGTTCTCAAAAAAATTGATAGTGTGTAAAAAATATTTTATTATCAGCTAAGTACTTTCAACACATAACGTGCCATTATCAGAGCTTCCTAAAAGGACATTTAAGAAAAGATTTTTTATAAAAATAAAGATTGAAAAACTTATGTCCTCTTATAAAACCTTCATAGAAGAGCAATTGCTAAATGACACAATAAAAAACGTAGATTCTGTGCAAACGCCACAAATATCGGGTATAACAACCCCTTAAAATGAATAAATCCACATCTAATTTCTTTTTTATTTTAAAAAGACTGAGTCAAACCATTTTGAGCCCACGTGAACAGCTGAGGAGGACTGTCATTCATTAAAATGGTAAAGAAGGAACCACAATCTTATGCGACCTCTGTACTCATAAATAATAATTAAAAATTAATTAAAATTGAAAATGACTAAAAAGCCATGTATAGGTTAAATGAGTTTTAAGTTAAGATACTAAATTTTAAAGTTAAATTTTCAAAAAATTACTGTTATTAATATTGAAGTGAAATGTTAACGCGTATATAAGTTATCAAAATTCTTTTAAAAACAAAACTGTTATAGTTTGACCAAGTATGGAAGAAGTTAGATGAAATCAAACCTAGGAGAAATCTCATTTGATAAGTTCAGAGTTCGAAATCTGTTATTTTATAAATTAACAACCTTATTAATTAATTTAGACAAATCTCAAATATTTTACTTGTTTACAAATATGTAATCAATGAAAGAAAACTCAAGAATACCTAAAAAGTAATGTTCAAAAAACTTTCATAAATTGTTGGGAATACTGTATACTAAACCAAAATTATTAAAGAAATTTCTTAAAGATAGGATCAAATTTACAATTTATTTAAATCTGGGTGTTAACACAGTTTTGAGGGTTTCTTTTCATTTCTTTGCGTATTTCTAGATCTTCTAGTAGGTTCATTTTGGTATAGTTATTATTAGGTATGCTATGTAGGATCCTACTATCTCTTTGGGGACTAAAGCTATGTTTCGATGCAATGTTTTCTCATACTAAAGACAAAATTAAAAAAACTTCAAAAAGTGGCATTTATAAATTGTCATGTGGTGATCTCGTGTGGTGATTGCCCTGTGACCTACGTGGGTAGAACGATGCGACCTTTGGATACACGTATCAAAGAACATCGGGCAAAGACCGATAGATCTAGCTTCGATCATCATTTGCATGCATGCAAAATTTTTATTGTGTCGTTTAGCAATTGCTCTTCTATGAAGGTTTTATAAGAGGACGTAAGTTTTTCGGTCTTTCTTTTTATAAAAAATCTTATCTTAACCTTTTCGGAAGCTCGGATCATGGCACGTTATGTGTTGAAAGTACTTAGCTGATAATAAAATATTTTTTACACACTCTCAATTTTTTTGAGAACATACACTTGTTTGCCGTTTTGATCTAAAGAAATTTGTCCGGCCCAAAAATATTGATTTTTGCAATTTGATTAAAAAATATTTGGACCACTTTTCACGTGGGCAACTTCTTGAACCTTTTTCTGCGATGTCTCATGAATGTGATTATGCAAAAAAAACTCATGGGAATAGTTTTCCAACGAACCCGCCGTTTTTGCCTTGTCTACTTTTAATTTGAATATATTCATAGACCAGGGTAATAAGCTAGAAATAGACCATGTTCGGGACACTCAGATCCAGGTAGCTGACTACTTTTTAGTTATTGCATACCTATAGGATGAAAACCTACCTGTTTCCTGCCTAGAGTTCACGTCTGCTTTTTAATTATTAACAATTTAGTGCAAAAATCGCGATTTTTTCGATTTTTTGCACCCCATTCAAAAGCTAAATAGTTGACATAAAATTACAAAATTTACTTTTTTAGAACATTAAAAAACCTTTAAAATGCCGATTTTTGAAAGTTAAAAAGTTAATTTGTTGCTACGCAAACTGCAAAATAAGTGAAAATCGTTATTTGTTAATAACTTTTACTAAAACTACCTTAGAACTTTAGTGTTTCACCCAAAGTTGGGTATTGTGGTACTTAACAAACCCTCAAAATTTGAGACCGATCCATTAATTAGTTTAAGAGTTACTGTTTATCCCAGACACCTTTATTTTGCAATAACATAAGACAGAAAATAATAAAGATAGGGCAATTCTGAGTATGCCAAATGAAAGTAGAAAACTAATACTTTAAAAATGTACTAAAAAACGATAAAAATATTATCTAATATAGTAAAAAATCCTAACGCCAAATTTGTGAAATTTTGTACTTTAAAAACATTTAAAATAACCTTAAAAATATTGTCTGTAGAAAAAGTTATTTTACATATTAGAAAAGCTGGTATTTTACACGAATTTTTAAAAACGCAGTTTAATTAGTGACTAGTCGTAGTAAGTTAAGGGGGAGCTGGGAGCCGACAAATGCATGAGTTCAAAAACTATAAAAAGCAACTTAAAACTACTATCATTTTCTATATCTCGGGATCTACTGAATGTATTTTGATCGTTCTTTTTTAATTTGTATGTAATTTTTCTGTACATTACAAATATGCAATTTGTCTAGACATCTATTAATTAATAAACAGTCTAATTTGTTTAAACAATTTTTGAAAAAATAATTTTTTCCCAAAAATCCATGATATTAATCATACTATCCCTATTAATCATAGAAAAAGTTAAGTTATACTTTAATAAATAAATTATTTTCAATAAATAATTATCTATTAAAAATCATTTATTTATTAAAGTGTACTTTAACTTTTTCTGTGATCATTAATGATACTATGATTAAAAAAATAGATTTTTGTAAAAAAAATATTTTTTCAAGAATTGTTTAAACAAATTAGACTGTTTATTAATTCATAAATGTATAAACAAATTGCATATTTGTAATGTACGTAAAAATTACATACCAATTAAAAAAAGATAGATCAAAATCCGTTGAGTTGATCCGGAGATACAGCAAATTATATTCGTTTGAATTTGAAATTGCTTTTTCGGTATTTTAAATCGGTGGATTTGTAGATTCCCCCTAGTAATCGTTTGCACTACATTTTAGAAAAATCGTAGAGGGTGCTGTGAAGGTGAAGGTATAATGTTTGAGCAAATTTTTTAAGAAAAAATACAAATCCCATTCTTTAAAATGGCATTAATGAGATTCCTTAATTATTATAAACAAATTAGCTGTGAATTAAAAAAAAAACATATGGCTAACTTAGTCCCAAATGAGCCCAGACTAGATATTTTTATTTGAAAATTCGTGTTAAAATACTATCTTTTCGAATATATAAAAATATTGTTTCTACGGACAACATTTTTAAAGCTATTCTAAATGTTTATAAACTACAAAATTTTAAAAATTTGGCATTAGGATTTTTGACTATGTTAATTATTTTTTTATTTTTTTTAATACATTTTGATACTATCACTTTTCTACTTTCATTTGGCATACTCATAATTGCACTATCTTCATTATCTTATCTTATTGCAAAATAAAGGTCTCTGGGATAAACAAATAGAATAACTCTTAAACTAATAAATGGATCGGTCTCAAATTTTGAGGGTTTGTTAAGTACCCCAATGTCCAACTTTGGGTGAAACACTAACAAATAACGGTTTTCACTTATTTTGCAGTTTGCGTAGCAACAAATTAACTATTTAACTTTCAAAAATCGGCATTTTGAATGTTTTTCAATGTTCTAAAAAACTGAATTTTGTAATTTTATGTCAACTATTTAGTATTAGAATGGAGTGCAAAAAATCGAAAAAATCGCGATTTTTGCACTAAATTGTTAATAATTAAAAAACGGACGCGAACTCTAGGCAGGAAACAGGTAGGTTTTCTTCCTATAGGTCTACAATAACTAAAAAAGTAGTCAGCTACCTGGATCTTTGAGTGTCCCGAGAAAATCCTTATTACCCTGAACTACCATGTTTTATTCGATAAGACACTATACTATAGGTCAAACAAGTAATGCTCACTGATCTAATATATTTTTTCTTAATTCGAAGAGACTTAATATTATTCTTAGTCATTGCTGGTTTGTTTTACTTGAATACCTCTTCAGCAGATACCAAAATGGTTGCATCACACTTCCGTTCTTCGTCTTTACTCTCGATTTTATTCAGGTGAAATTATATGGTTGTAGTGAGCAGCTATACGCTCGACTAACCGTAACCGAAGCGGTTCCCATGCATTATCAATTTTTTCAGCAGGTGTTTTAAATATTAAAGTCTGTTAATGAATTATAGTACTGGAGTTTCAGTTGGACGGATGCAATAATACAAATGGGGAAGTAATTGTTAATGTATTAAGAAAAAGGTAATGCATATTCTCCTGGAAGGGACAAATAACACACGAAATCAACTGATAATATTTCGACACCCCCATCGAACAAGTGTAACGGTCACGTTACGAAATTAGCTCTTTAATTATTATTATAATTATTTTCCCTCGGTCTCTCATTTAAATTCTCTAATTTCTCGTAAAAGACTTCTGATGTGACGTCACACTTCGGTGATGGAACGTACTATGTACGCCACCTATCGAGCAATAGTATTTCGTGTTCTGAGGCCGTCCTTGTGACAGTCGGAAAGAAACTCAGCTGAGCTTTCACTTTTAGTTGGGAATTGTTCAGAGTGGCATGGGACTAAATTTAGATCAAGTACCGGTTAATGTCTAGTTTAAAAAAAGAAAAAATGTGAATTCCATTCCAACCCATTGAGGATTATTTGGGAGAAATAATTATTCTTCCAATGGGGTTTTCTATACAACACCATCGAGTCTCATGGTAAGTACAATTTTCATATTAAATTTTTTATAACAATCTGTTGTCACCCTTTCATGGTGAAATATATACTTTTTCCGATTAAATCTTATGTGTAAATTTATTCACTAAAATTAGTAGTTATCTTTAATTATTCCAAAATCTTTCAGAGAAAATCCTAACCCTAATTTTTAGCTATGTATCTGTATCTTTTAGCTTTGAATTATTCCATTATTAAGCAATATCCTCTAATTATGTTAAAGAAATCATATTTATTCTGTATTTAAATCCCAAATCCACGTGGCTGTAATTAGAAATTCTCACATAAAGTTTGTCAAGGTTAAGTATTCAGTAATTTCTTGTGCCTAACACTAATGAGTTTTTATTACTATCTATACAAAAAAACACTTTCTTGGTTTTTCTTCTATCTTTCCTTGGATCCTTTTTTTTCACACACTAAGCAACTGAAGTAAACGGAAATTTTGTCTTTTTAGCCACTCCCTTGAAAACTTAGACCTCCCAGTACCATCGGAGAGGTAGGACAATTTCCAACCACAAGTCATCATGGGTAGTAATTTTTGGGAACAAGCTATTTGGGGGCATTCCGGCTCCTTTTCATTCTACACCTGGACCTACAGGAGGTACCAGTTCGTACCGTCCAGGTGCTCATCTTGGGATGCAGTAGCGAACTTTTAGGAGTCATTTGGGATTTGTTTGGGAACATTTAAGTTTGTGTGGATTTGAGTAACTATAGTGTTTATATTTCAGACATTTGGTTAATGTAATATTTCTTTTCAATTTAGCTTAACTTTGGTTTTTATTATAACATATTTCAATATTAGTGTATTAGGTTCCCAAACCTATTTACGATCTATGGTAAGTTACTTGTGCACAAGTTAATAAGCCTAGAAAATTAGGTTTTTAATACTTTATTATTGCTTTGATATTGGTTTATGTAATTCGGGTAAATTTATTTTGTAATATTACTTGCTTGTTTCCCAAATATCTTATTGTTATTTGCTTTATTCCATTTGTTCGGTTAATTTATGTCATCGTCGGTATTTATCTCAACTTCATTTCTATTTCATTCCTTGTATATTTAACTTGCGTACTTCATTATTGTATTTTCCCTTAGTGAGGCTTGGGCCTATTTATTTGTAGTATTTTCATCTTTGTCAGTTTCCTTTAGTTGTACGTAGCAGGCGTACTATAACCATTTGGTAGAAGACTTATGTAATTTTGTACCCTATATGTTAGTGAGAGGTACTTATACCTGTAATTTTGTAACAGATAACATTATTGTTGTTATCTTAGAGATAACTTTTTGTATAACTTATGTCATTTTAGAGTCACATGATATACACTTTGTGTAACTCAGAGATTGTCAAAAATCTAGTAGTTATTTTTAATAAATATGTATTTATTTTGTATATCAATTATTTTATTATTCCTTTATGTTCATTATTACAGGTTTAATATATTTAATATTTGAAAGCAGTGTAAGATACCTGGGAAAATGATCGAAGATCATTTTCATGGCGCCCATGATTTGTTAGATTTATTTATTTTGTTCGTCTTTAGCAATTATCCATCTTCATTCAGTTTCAGTACATTATTCTTATTTTATTATTTCATCTTTTAGTCATCATTACTATCTATAGAGAGCTACTGTTCTTCGACAGGCATGCAAACGAGCCGTATCCATCCTTGAGTGTCAAGTGGTTTTCTTGCATCTCTTGCTAGCCAACTCTATTCAGTTTGCCTCTGTCTCTTCCCACTTCTATTTCTATCCCTTCTAATCCCCCTTTCTTCAGTATTACTGCACTAAAGTAGTATTTTTTATTTTTTCCTACTGCGGCTTCTCAACGAAGAAGCAACTTCCCCCTTTTCTTTACACACCCCACTATATCTTTTTCTCTCTCTTTTTTTTTCCTTACTTCTGTTGGAGTACCTATATCTTTCTTTTTACTTTCACTCCAACAGAAGTTTTCTCATTTTTGTTACACAAGGTTGTAACTCAAGTTACATCTATTTTCAGATTTCAACACAGGCGAATTCAGCAAAAAATTGCGCACACGTCAATATTAACGACATAGTTTAATTCTCAATAGTTTGGCTAATACTCCATTGAAAAAAGTTGTATTTTAACTTACGTGTGCCATTTTAGCGTGAAAAAGGCAGTAACACTGGATACTCCCTATGTTAAATATTTACTTTCTTTATACTTGACGATTAACAAGGTTGTTAAATGAGTTACAACTTTGTTGCACGTATGTTTAATTTATTAAGTATTTAAACATATGGTGTATCTCACAAGTCAATTTATCGAAATGAAAATAAAAAAAAAGGATTTAAAGACTTTTTTCCATTTTGATAGTTGCGGTTTGCGGTGGACAAAATAAATATATTGTAGAATAGTTTTTGCTACATACTTCTATATAGTGAAACAGTGTAATATTAACATTACACATGTATTTTTCGAAATAGCCCATTCACAAAACGAGGGTGATTCAATGCATTCTCTTATAGAAAAACGGAAAAAAAACATTAAGTCGTATATGCTCCAGACCAATGGATAACCATGATACGATATGCCAAAGCATCAGGCAAGCCTAAATCCGTAACTCAATTAAATCAGAATCAAATTCTAAATTTTAACCTATTTAAGGACACACATGTTAATTTTGAAGTAGATATTAATAGTCAAAGACTAAAGTAATTAAGTAAAATGGTCTAGAATTAAATATTTACAGATACGCAATAAGAATGCAAAAAATTTGAAATATTTTATACCATGATTTTTTCATAGTGATAGAATATTATTGTTATGTAAAATTTATAATTTCCAATTAAAGTTGTGAAAACTGTTAGTTGAAATTTTGTTTAAATATCCCTTAAATACTCATTTTCTCCTAGCTATACTGCAAATAACTCAAAACATACAACCTTTTAATAGTTAAACGGGAAAAATAATTAACACAGAGAGTGTAAAATGGTTGTTATGCGACTTACAACCTATTTCTACGAATACTCATGTTTAATCTCAAGGTTGTATCTCAATCAAACTCAAGATTTTCAATAGTTATTAAAATTACAAAACATACATCTCACAGTAATCCCTTATTATGATATAAATATCATATCACATTTGTGTAAAAGAGTCTAATCATTTCGAAACAAATTTTTAAAAAGTCATGTTTTCGTTTTTTGCCTGTAAAATCGCTAAAACTGAGTTACAACCTTGTTCGATGGGGGTATAGATTTATCTAACAATCATCATTCTCTTTGCCTTATCCCTATGCGGGGTCGGCTTCCCTAATTGCATTTCTCCACACAATTCTATCTTGGGTCATATCAATGTTAATCCCCTTTACCAACATGTCCTGCCTTATCGTCTCCCCCCAGGTCTTCTTTGGTCTTCCTCTCCTACTCCTTCCAGGAATCTGCACTTCAGCTATTCTTCGTATTGGGTGATTAACGTCTCGACGTTGAACATGACCAAACCATCTTAACCTATTCTCTCTCATTTTGGCATCAATTGGTGCCACACCTAGACTTCCCCTAATATACTCATTTCTAATTTTATCCTTCTTTGTCACTCCAGTCATCCATCTAAGCATTCTCATTTCCGCCACATGCATTCGTTGTTCCTCTTTCTTTTTCACTGCCCAACATTCAGTTCCGTGCATCATAGCCGGTCTTATGGCTGTTTTATAGAATTTTCCCTTCAGCTCCATTGGAATTTTTCTGTCACACAACACACCACTCGCTTATTTCCACTTCATCCATCCAGCCCTAATTCTACTGCATGCATCTCCATCTATTTCTCCATTACACTGTAATACCGATCCTAGGTACTTAAAACTATTGCTTTTTACAATCATTTCACCATCCAAAGATACCATTTTATTTGTAGTAACTCCATCTTTAAATGAACATTCCAAATACTCTGTTTTTGTCCTACTAAGTTTTAAAACTTTTTCCTCCAGAGCTTGTCTCCACTGTTCCAGTTTTTGTTCTAAGTCTCTTTCACTATTTCCTATTAACTACATCATCAGCATACATTAGGCACCATGGAATACTACCCTGTAGTTTCGCTGTTATCTGGTCCAAAACTAATGAAAATAAATAAGGAGTAAGCACCGAGCCTTGGTGCAATTCTACTTTCACCTGAAATTTATCAGTCTCTCCCACACCTGTTCTACTAGTTCACTAGTCGTTACTCCCTCATACATATATCTCACAATCTTTACATATTCGCCAGGGACTCCTTTCTTATTGAGTGCCTCTCGAGGAACTCTAATATGCATTCTCAAGATCAATGAATATCATTTGAGCGTTGGTCTCTTTATTCCTGTATTTTTCCATCAGTTGCCATACAATGAAAATTGCATCTGTTGTTGATCTGCCCTGCATAAAGCCAAATTGATTATCGGATATTTCGGCTTCTTCACGTATCCGTCTATCAATTACTCTCTCCCATATTTTCACGGTGTGGCTAAGTAGTTTTATAGCCCTGTAGTTTGTGCATTGTTGTATGTCTCCCGTGTTTTTGTAGACAGGTACTAATATACTGCTTCTCCATTCGTCTGGCATTTGTCCAACTTCCATAATTCTATTAAATAGACCTGCTAGCCAAGTTATTCCTGTCTCTCCTAATGCTCTCCATACTTCCCCAGGAATATCATCTGGTCCGACTGCTTTTCCTTTCTTTATTTTTTGAAGCGCTTGAGCCACTTCCTCGTTTGGTTATTCTGGTAACCATTGCTGTTACTGTCTCCGTTAACTCCACAGGCTGTCTGTCAAATTCTTCATTTAATAAACTGTCAAAATACTTTCTCCATCTCTTTTTGACATCGTTTTCGTGAATTAGTATTTTATTATTTACATCTCGGATACATCTAATCTGATTAAAATCTCTTGCTTTCTTTGCTCTCTGTTTGGCTATTTTATATATCTTTGCTTCGCCTTCCCTGGTATCAAGTTGATCGTATAGGTTTGAATACGCTTCTGCTTTAGCTTTTGCTACTGCTACTTTCGCTTCCTTTTTGGCGACCATATAGTTTTCAAGATCTATGTCCGATCTGGTTTCTTGCCACCTTTTATATAATTTTCCCTTCTCTTTTATTTTTCCTTGTACTTAATTTGACCACCACCAAGTCTCTTTATCCTCAAACTTCTTTCCTGACGTTTTCCCAAGTATTTCAATAGCCGTCTCTCTAATAATATTGGCCATTTTTCTCCAAATTGTGTTCGGGCTTCCTTTCATGTTCCAACATATTTTTTCTACTATTCTTTCCTTGAATAGACCTTCCTTCTCATCTTTTAGCATCCACCACTTGATTTTTTGTGGTCCCCTCCGATATTTTTGTTAGATAATATTTATCTAACAATAAAACACTGAAATCTTTTGTTTTCGATACTTCCACAAAATTTATTATAAAACTATGTGACTACAGCTGTTTCGGCAGAGTGTCTTTCTCAAGTGATTTATTTTACTGCTTGAGGAGTGGGGAGCTGTTTGGCTCATGTTGGTCATTCAGAATTATATCTGTATTTTTCAATTTATTATCAAGAATCAAGAAGATTTAAATATTATAAATTTAAAATTTTACTATTAATTTTATTTTGATGCATTAATATAAATTTGCCATACATACTCTATATTATTATATAGTATACGCTCTGAGCTTCGCTGGTGTCGCTCCTGGCGGATTACTAATTCAACTTTTACCGGTAATTTTTAAATTTATTATTTAATTGTTATCGCTTAATATTTACAACGCTAAAAAGTAATTAAATTGTAATAGATTTTTTTAAGATTTTGCTAATCATTTTGACGTTCTATTGATGAAATATTAATTTCTTACTTCGGATACTTTCACAATTATCGTGTAGATGGCGCTAAGATTAATAGATTAATTTAACTTTACATATTAAGGAACATTAAAAAAACGTAAATTCAGTATTTAAAACGTAAGTATATTTAAGGTAAAAATATATACCACAGCTTTGACCAACTAATATTTTTTATAGTTAATGTTTTTAATTTTAATTTTAAATTAATCACTTTGACATTTATGTCAAATTTCCGGTAAACGTTTACAGACTTGCCACTACTGGCGCTCGCGAATTTATAAATATCCCCTCTACGTACGAGCTCACAGCGTATATGGTAGAAAATATCTGATATAATATACATAAATATAGTTAGTTCAGAGAAATAAGGAAAAAAATATCCTGTTGGTGACACAACCCCCTCCAGGCCGAAACCAAACCAAATTTTTTGAGTAGTATAGACATCTATATTAATAACCTATGTTTCCTGCAGCCGATTTTGGTGATATACATAGTTATAAACAAATGAAGATCAAAAAACGGTAAATTTTCGCTTTTTTGGTCTATAACCAAAAAGTTAAGTATTTTAAACAAATTTGAGAGTGAGAAACTCATAAATCGTATAAAAAACTTCAATATGGCGTTCGCTGAATATGTCTATCCTTATTGGTTGCTTAGAAAATTGCAAAATAAATAATAAAATTTGAGTTTTTATAAATATTCATATCTTATGTAAAAATTAACTTAGAACGTTCTTATTACACGAAATGCTGAGACTTCTGGTGCTTAATTCATACCCTAAATTTCAAACTAATTGGTCAAATAGTTTAAAAGGTATTTAATTTGTTTATCCCAAATTAATTTTTTTTGCAACGCTATAAGTCAGAAAATGATGAAGTTATACTAATACTTTGGATAGTTTATCAAAGAAGAAGATTTATACTATTAATTTAATTAAAAAAAAGTGACAAAAAAATAATTCTAAATACTGCAAAATTAATTTGGAAAAACATGTGAATTAAAAAATGGGGGGCTAGCTTCGTCCCTAATTGTCCTAAGACAATTGTTTTTCTTTCTAAATGTGTATAAAAATTCAGTCTTTCCAAATATGAAAAAATAATTTTTCTACGGGTAACTGTTAAATAGTTATTCTAATTGTTTATAAGTAAGCAAAAAATCGACGTGTTTTTGCAAAATTATTTTACACTGTTTAAAATTACTTTGTGTCATTTTTTTTTTAATTAAGACAATAGTATAAAAATGCTCTTCTTCCATAAACTGTCAGAGGTCTTATCGTAACCTCATAATTTTTTGACTTATAGTGTTGCAAAAAAAATGAATTTGGGATAAAGAAATTAAATAACTTTTAAACTATTTGACCAATTGCTTTGAAATTTAAAATATAATTTAATCACCCGAAGTCTCGTATGAACTCGTGTAATAAGAAGGTTCTAAGTTAATTTTTACATAAGTTATGAATACTTATAAAAACTCAAAATTTATGATTTATTTTGCAATTTTCTAAGCAACCAATAAGGATCGAAATATTCAGTGAACGCCATATTGAAATTTTTCAGACGGTTTATGAGTTTCTTACTCTCAAATTTGTTTAGAATGCTTCACGTTTTAGTAATAGACGAAAAAAGCGAAAATTTATCGTTTTTTGATCTTCATTTGTTTATAACTATGTATATCATCAAAATCGGCTGCAGTAAACATAAAGGTTATTAATATAGATGGCCATACTACTCAAAAATTTTGGTTTTGGCCTGGAGGGGGACGTGTCACGAGAAAAATCTTATTTCTCTGGACTAAGTTTAAATATAGAAAAATACGAAGAGATTTTAAGGCTGACAGCCGAAATGTGACGTCAAGACTGTCATACTGTATGATCACGTGTATGGTTACAAATGTAAAATACAAATAACCTGTTAAGTATATTAATTTCGTTAAAATCATAATAATAGAAGTATAACTTCTTACATGCGTACAAAGTACACACACGTTCTTTTTTTTTATATTATACATAAAGGAACTGGGTAGATTTAACAAACCACTCTATTGCAAACGTTCTTTTTTTTATTTTATTTTTTTTTTAAATTTTGTTCACTTGTTAAGTCAGATCAAATAATTTATGTACAATATTACGATCAAGGTTCAATACATACTTTTACCATATATCTTGTATTTATGTTGGACAAGTGATACTTTCGGAGCAAGATACATGGCAGATCTCTGTCCTATTGATTTTTTAATAATTCCCAGTTGCACGTGTTGGTTGGTTTTAGTACGAGTCTCATAGTGATGAGGTATTACACCATGTATAGCCTAAAACCCTGGGAGGCCACTCTTTAAATATCAAACAGCAATAATCCTATTGGCATACGAATTGTAAACCGCGATTGAATTTAAACATGATGTTAATTAAATATTCAACAGAATCAAGTAAATACTGTATATAATTTCAGTCAAAACATCGCGAAACATATTATTGGCTAATTATAAACGAACTGTAATATTCAGCTATGTTCATTAGGTCTAATTTGGTAAATATGCTGGTACTACTGTTGTGTGCGGTAATTACATACGTATTTTTCCAAAATATCGCTATAATTTGAATTACACAGGATGATGTTTGATTTAATATTAAATGCAAAATGATCATTATCAAATATTTAGATATTATCAACTATTTTCATTGGGAAATAAGCCACAATTTTACCAAAAAAAAATGATTTTATTAACGTTTCGACGCCCAAGTCGGGTGTCGAAAAAATTTTTCTAATAATTTATTTAATCTGACTCATTTATATCGGCAATTCAGACATGTATTTATTATACATTTTAAAGTAGGAGACTTTAAAATGATATTGCCAATATTGATGAGTTGCGTTCCTAGGACGACTTTACTAAAAGATAGTTCATTCGATTAAATGAAATGCAAGGTGGATAACATTAATTACTGGGTAAGAAACAGAAGAATAGAATGGAATGACCACATAAGCCGAATGACAACAAATAGGGTAGTCAGGACAGCGAGAGACGGTTACGACAGCGAGAGACGACAACTTACTAGAGGCACATTGAAAAAACAGACAGAGTCATATCTATACAAAAAGAAGAAGAACAAGAAGAAGAAGATTACATGAAATCAACCCCAACTCAAGAATATCCGCCACAAAAAATCATAGCATGTGATCTGTCTTTAAAAAGACAACCAAATGCAACGGTGGCAGTAAAATTCTCGCGTTAGAGATTCCATAGTAAATCACGAGGGGAAACCAGGAAAAAACCTCGTGATACTATCCCGACATCGTAAGTATTTGGGCTTACATTTAGTTTACTTTCAAAACTAATACCAAATTCTGACTTTAATATATAAATATATGCTATTTTAAATTATAAATAATATTAATAATATTGTTCGTCCGCTATAACTTTTCCCATGCGTCACGAGTCATTTTCCAACAAATTAAGTCAAAACATAAAGTGAAACGTACGCCGATGTGTGTAGTATATAGTATACAATATACAAAATGTATATACACATCGACGTTCGTTTCACTGTATGTTTTGACTTAATTTGTTTGAAAATGATTCGTGACGCATGGGAAAAGTTATAGCGGACGGACTATACATAGATATTACATAAATAATACTAAAATATAAAATATATACGAACTCGATATGTTACTGGCTTACTAATCGTGGTATTTTCTTTCTATTAACTTCCTCTTTTAATATGGGTAACCACATCCTACTGCATTCTACCGAGGAATTGTGGCTTATTTCCCATTGAAAATAGTTGATTATAAAAATGCTATAAGGAAATAGCTTCAGAACAAAATTTAGATATTAGTCCAGGCGGAATCTGTCGAAAAGCAGACCATAATGGACATTTATCATAGGAGCCTACTACCCAGTTCATCCCTACCTAGTTTCATCCTTACCCAATACGAACAATCTCTGTTGACCCGCAAAGCCAACAGAAGTAAATATTATAACTCTCTTGTGTTACCCACCGGAGGGTAAAGATTCTCTTGTGTTAGTTTTCGTTGATAACACATCTCTTTAAGTATTCGAGCCTTCCCCTGGGTTCAACTATTAACGCGAACCTTTTTCTGGGTTCCATTATCGCTAAACAAACGCATTTTCTCTCTCTGCAATAATAATATAAGTCGATAAACCGATATAGTACAAAATACGATATATAACAAAACTGGTACGAGAAGTAACCGCCTGTGAAACTGGTATATGTGACGTGGGGATCCCGGACAAAAAATCCCCACAAATTATCCCTGGACAAAAAATCACCGGACAAAAAGTCCCCGGACAAATAACCCCCGGCAAATAATCCCCGGACAAAAAATCTCCACAAAAAATCCCGGACAAATAATCCCCACAAAAAATCCCGGACAAAAAATCCCCAAGAATTTGCTGCCGAATAGTTTTTTAAAAGTTTTCCCGAAATTTTACCAAATTTTGAATTCCAATTCCATGCTGAAAACTTCAAATTTTACATGACAAACTGAGTGTGAGTTTTTTAAAAAAATCGTGGAAGATATGGGGAATGAGCTAAGACTCCGTTCTGATGACCTAAAACGCGCGTTAGCATGTGAACGGTCTTCAGTTGTCTTCAGTCTTTGATAACGCGCGATTACAACTAGATACATACTTTGGGGCTTTAGCTCATTCTCCATATCTTCCACGATTTTTGAAAAAACTCACACTCTTTTGTCATGGAAAATTTGAAGTTTTCAGTATGGAATAAAAATTCAAAATTTTATAAAATTTCGGAAAAACTTTTAGAGGGGGATTTTTTGTCCGGGGATTATTTGTCCGGGGATTTTTTGTCCAGGGATAATTTGTGGGGATTTTTTGTCCGAGGATTATTTGTCCTAGCTTCGTGACATGCTATAATCACGAATGGTGAAACAGTGACTTTGGTAATATTTTTATAAGTAATCATCATCATTCTCTTTGCCTTATCCCTATGCGGGGTCGGCTTCCCTAATTGCATTTCTCCACACAATTCTATCTTGAGCCATATCAATGTTAATCCCCTTTACCAACATGTCCTGCCTTATCGTCTCCCCCCAGGTCTTCTTTGGTCTTCCTCTCCTACTCCTTCCAGGAATCTGCACTTCAGCTATTCTTCGTATTGGGTGGTTAACGTCTCGACGTTGAACATGACCAAACCATCTTAACCTATGCTCTCTCATTTTGGCATCAATTGGTGCCACACCTAGACTTCCCCTAATATACTCATTTCTAATTTTATCCTTCTTTGTCACTCCACTCATCCATCTAAGCATTCTCATTTCCGCCACATGCATTCGCTGTTCCTCTTTCTTTTTCACTGCCCAACATTCAGTTCCGTGCGTCATAGCTGGTCTTATGGCTGTTTTATAGAATTTTCCCTTCAGCTTCATTGGGATTTTTCTGTCACACAACACACCACTCGCTTCTTTCCACTTCATCCATCCAGCCCTAATTCTACTGCATGCATCTCCATCTATTTCTCCATTACTCTGTAATACCGATCCTAGGTACTTAAAACTATTGCTTTTTACACTTTTACATTTACTATTATTATAAGTAATATTGTTTGTATATAATATAATAATACCTCTCTAAATTACACTTATAACCAACAACCTAAAAAAATACAGTCCACACAACCGACATTATATATTATTAATACTTTCATACATGTACAAGCCTTATAGACCAGGGCAGATCTGTGAAAAAAGGTCTATTTTTGGATGTGCGAGGTGGCATTCGGATTATTGCAGATAAAGTTAGGTGACAACTTCAATAATAATAATAATTGACTTATGCTCATTCTCAAATATGCCCGGAACATTAATAAAAAAATTAAAGTATTTAAAAATTTCGAAAAACATCGATTTTTTTCTACTTTCTTTAATTTTAAACTTTAAAACGATTCATTTTGGAACAAAGTCGTAGGGAAATAAAATAAAGATAATTGAATTTTGTATGATAAACGACTGGTTAAAAATGTCTCAAAATATTACCCTTTCTGCAAAATAGCAATAATAATAAATAAGGGGGCAAAATAAGCCTGTTTTTAGTCAATGTTTTTCAACCACTTTGGTTGCACTTAGAACTTTCGTAATTCGCTTAGAAAATTCTTATAACATACTTAAATTGTTCACCAAATTTCATTAAAATCGATCTGATAGATTTTGCAGAATAATTTTGCAATCTAATTTTTTTTAAAAATTCCAATTTTTTAAAAACTTTCTGAAGAAAAAGTAGACCATTTAGAAGTTTGCTAATTTTTTTACATATAAATAAGTTATCTATTTATCTAATACACTTTACAGAGTTAAAATCGGATTATGTAAGCGGCCTTAGTACTGTTTTAAAGTTATAAACAATTTTTTGGCTTATAAACAAATACAGTGAGAACGTTTGAGTTGGCATAAATTCATTTTCTCGAGAATAGGCGTCTCTGGAGATAAATCCCGAAACAGGTCGTTTTTATTTTTAAATTCTAATTTTTGGTATATATATCATACTAGTGACGTCATCCATCTGGGCGTGATGACGTAATCGATGATTTTTTTTTAAATGAGAATAGGTGCCGTGTGATAGGTCAATCGAAAGGCTGTTCAATTTTGTATTCGCTAATATAAACATTAACATAACTATTTATACAGGGTTTGAATTTAAAAAAAATTGAATTAAATTAGTTCTAATATTTAGATTACGTCATCACACCAAGATGGATGACGTCACTAGTATGATATTTATGCCAAAAAATTATAATTTAAAAATAAAAATCGATCTGTTTCGGGTTTTATCTCCAGAGTCTCCCATTCTCAAGAAAATTAATTTATTCCAACTCAAACGTCTTCACTGTATTTGATTACAAGTCAAAATATTGTTTATAACTTTAAAACAGTGCTGAGGCCGCTCAAATAATCTGATTTTAATTCTGTAAAGTGTATTAGATAGGTAGAGAACCTCTTTATATGAAAAAAAAAAATTAGCAAACTTCTAAATGGTCTACTTTTTGTTCAGAAAGTTTTTAAAAAATTTTAACTTTCTTAAAAAAATTTAGATTGCAAACTTATTCATTCTGCAAAATCTATTACGTCGATTTTAATGAAATTTGGTGGACGGTTTAAGTATGCTGTAAGAATTTTCTAAGTAAATTATGAAGGTTCTAAGTGCAACCAAAATGGTTGAAAAACAGTGAATAAAAAGAGTCTTTTTTGCCCCCTTATTTTCTATTTATTGCTATTTTGCAGAAAGGGTAATGATTTAAGACATTTTAAACCAGTCGTATATTATACAAAATTCAATTATCTTTATTTTCTTTCCTTACGACTTTGTTCCAAAATGAATCGTTTTAAAGTTATATGCAATGAAAGTAGAAAAAATCGATATTTTTCGAAATTTTTAAATATTTAAATTTTTTTTATTAATATTCTGGGCATATTTGAAAAGTAGTCCAGAGAAATAAGATTTTTCTCGTGACACATCCCCCTCCAGGCCGAAACTAAATTTTTTGAGTAGTATGGACATCTATATTAATAACCTATATGTTTCCTGCAGCCGATTTTGATGATATACATAGTTATAAACAAATAAAGATCAAAAAACGCTAAATTTTCGCTTTTTTCGTCTATTACTAAAAAGTGAAGCATTTTAAACAAATTTGAGAGTAAGAAACTAATAAATCATATAAAATACTTCAATATGGCATTCACTGCATATGTATATCCTTATTTGTTGCTTAGAAAATTGCAAAATAAGTCATAAATTTTGAGATTTTATAAATGTTCATAACTTATGTAAAAATTAAGTTAGAACTTTCTTATTTCACAAAATGCTGAGACTTCTGGTGCTTAAATTATATTCTATATTTCAAAGCAATTCGTCAAATAGTTTAAAAGTTATTTAATTTGTTTATCCCAAATTAATGTTTTTTGCGACACTATAAGTCAGCAAACGATAAAGTTATAGTAATACTTCGAACACTTTATTAAGGAAGAAGATTTATGCTATTAACTTAATTAAAAAAAATGACAAAAAATAATTTTAAATAGTGTAAAATTATTTTGCAAGAACATGTCGATTTTTTGCTTATAAACAATTAGAATAACTTTTTAACCGTTACCTGTAGAAATATTTTTTTTCCATATTTAGTAAGACTGAATTTTTATACACATTTACTAAGAAAAACAATATTCCTAGGACAATTATGGACGAAGTTAGCACCCTTCTTTTTTTAATTCACAGCAGCTTTGTTTATAACAATTAAGAAATAAAATTTGCTGCATTTGAAAGATCATACTTCAAAGTTTTAACTTACCAAGTATGCAAAAGATTTCCTTTCAACGAAATCGTCCACAAAGTTTAAAATGTGGCCCTTAAAATCGGCCGGCGTTGAAACTTGTGACAGCGATGAGAGGGGGGAAGGAGCTGTTAACTGTATCTCTGGTTCTCGATTATTTATTTCGTTGTTTCTTTTTTAATTTATATGTAATTTTTACGTACATTACGAATAGGCGTTATTTAAATAAAATAATTGTTATATACACCATCAAATTTGTTTAAACATTTTTTTTTCAATTTTTTAAATAATATTTGATGTAACTTTTATTGTAAAACGTACATATTAGTTATACAGGGCGTAACAAAAATACAGGCCATAAATTAAATCACATATCCTGGGACCAGAAATAGATCGATTGGACCTAACTTACCTTTATACAAATATGCACATAAAAAAGTTATAGCCCTTTGAAGTTACAAAATGAAAATCGATTTTTTTCAATATATCGAAAACTATTAGAGATTTTTTATTGAAAATGGACATGTATCATTCTTATGACAGGAACATCTTAAAGAAAAACTATACTGAAATTTGTGCATCCCATAACAATTTTATGGGGGTTCTGTTCCCTTAAACCCCCCAAACTTTTGTGTACGTTCAAATTAAATTATTATTGTGGTACCATTAGTTAAACCCACTGTTTTAAAACTTTTTTTCTCATTAGTATTTTTTCGATAATGCAGTTTTTATCGAGTTGCGGCTTCTTTTTTAATATGTTTACATAAAAATTTTATGGGGGTTCTGTTCCTTTAAACCCCCCAAATGTCTGTGTACGTTATAATTAACTATTACTGCGGTACCATTAGTTAAACACAATGTTTCTAAACCTTTTTTGTCTCCTAGTATTTTTTCGATAAGGCACCTTTTATCAAGATGTGGCTTCTTTTTTAATATGGTTCAAAATATGCCTAAAAATGTAAATTATAAATAAATTTTCATACGATTACCAAGTCTCCATAATCGTACTTAACAATATCTACAAATATGTGGTTGGATTTGACTAATATTCAAAATATCTCAGTAAACACTGACTTTTCGAAAAAGTACTGAGAGGCAAAAAAGTTTTAAAAACATTGTGTTTAACTAATGGTACCACAACAATAATTTAATTGGAACGTACACAAAAGTTTGGGGAGATTTAAAAGAACAAAACCCCCATAAAATTTTTATGGGGTGTCAAAATTTTACTATAATTTTTTGTAAGATGCTCCTGCCATAGAAATACCACATGTCTATTTTAAATAAAAAATCTCTCGGAATTTTCGATATATTGGACAAAATCGATTTTCATTTTGTAACTTCAAAGGGCTGTAACTTTTTTTATGTGCATATTTATACTAAGATAAATTAGGTTCAATCGAACTATTTTTGGTCCCAGAATATGCGATTAAATTTATGACCTATATTTTTGTTACACCCTGTAATTATTAAATACTAATCCTATTCAATTATTCCTAAATGTAACATTGGCTTATATTATTGAATTGAAAATAAAAAATCTAAAATAAACTAGGTTTTATTTCTTGACAAACATGCTATTAGAAAACGAAAAATGAAATGTAACAAAATTAGGGAGAGGATAAAAAGAACAAAATTATTTTCAGAAATTTTCTACAATATTGTAATAATTGTATCTTACAAGATTGAAAGTTATAATTTTAAGATTGCAAAAAAAACAAAAATTAAGATATTTCATATATTTTGGTATTATAACAAGACTATTAAAATAAAATTAAAGGAGATTTATTTAGGAATACTTGTATTTTTATGAAAAACGTAACAATTATCAGTTACTTATTTATTATAAGTTATTGTAAAGTCAAGTGCATATGATCCAATCCTATGATTGCTAACAAAGTCATCCTAAAAATATCGTAAAAGAATTTCCAAAAATTGTTTTCACAATTTACATAGTTATTTCAATAAACACTTTATTAACAAAAAACATATTCGTAACGTACGCAAAGAGTACATACAGATTAAAAAAAGAAACTCCAAAATAGATAATAGAGAAAGATGGAGGTTTTGGTTATCGAAGTCCATAAACTATTAATATCTCTGTACTAACAAGTACTCCGTGCAACTAGTTTTGCAAGAGCAGCTAGTTTATTTTAATAAAATATCTGGTATAAAGATATGCCATAGGCAGGGGGGGCGTGCCCCCCCATCTTTTCGGGTGCTGTTAACTATATATGGTTATCCAAAGTATACAAAATATAATGTGCAACATCTTCACGTCTGCTCCCCTGAAAATTTTTATATGGGCGCCCGTGTATAAAGAAGATCTGTTGATCGGATTGGTACTAACGGTTCTTAGCTTAATTTCCAACCCCAATCAATTACGTTTATCTCTTGTTTGGTGGTTCTGTATCTTCAGTTTTTCATTCATCTAATAGCATGTTTACCAAAAAAATAAAACCTAGTTCATTTGAGATTTTCTGAGTTCCATAGACCAATACTATTTTTAGAAACAATTGAATGGGATAATTTGTTATTTCGTACTTTAAATTATTACTAAGTTTAATAAAAAACTATGTATTATTATATTACTCATAAATATTTATGTTTTGTGATTAAAATTACTTTAAATATTATTAAAAAAAATTGAAAAAAAAATTGTTTAAACAAATTTGATGGTGTATATAACAATTAATTTATTTAAATAATGCATACTCGTACTGTACGCAAAAAGTACATACAAATTAAAAAAAGAAATGTCGAAATCCATAGGCGAGAACAAGAGATAAAGCTAACAGTTCCTTCTCCCTTCTTATCGATTTCCCAAGTTTCAAAACCGGCCGATTTTAAGGCTCACATTTTGAAGCTCTGTGGACGATTTGTTTGAAAGTATATATTTTTTATATTTGGTACATTAAAGCTCTGAAGTATGTTCTTTCAAATGTGACTGATTTGATTTCGTAATTGTTATAAAGAAAGCTGCTGTGACTTAAAAAAAAAAAGGGGAGGAGGCAACTTCATCCCTTATTGTACTAGGACAATTTTTTCTTTTTTAAATTTGTATAAAAATTCTGTCATTCTAAATATGAAAAAATTATTTTTCTACGGGTAATGGTTAAAAAGTTATTCTAATTGTTTATAAGCAAAAATTCGACATGTTCTTGCAAAATAATTTTGCGATACTTAGAATTATTTTTTGTCATTTTTTTTAAATTAAATTATTAGCATAAATCTTCTTCTCTCATAAACTATCCAAAGTATTACTGTAGTTTCATCATTTTCTGACTTATAGTGTTGCAAAAAAAATTAATTTGGGAAAAACAAATTAAATAACTTTTAAACTACTTGACCAATTGTTATGAAATTTAGTGTATAATTTAAGCACCAGAAGTCCCAGCATTCCGTGTGATAAGAAGGTTCTAAGTTAATTTTTACATAACTTATAAATATTTATAAAAACTTAAAATTTATGAATTATTGGCAATTTTCTAAGCAATCAATAAGGATAGACATATTCAGCGGACGCCATATTGAAGTTTTTTATACGATTTATGAGGTTCTCACTCTCAAATTTGTTTAAAATGCTTCACTTTTTAGTAATAGACAAAAAAAGCGAAAATTTAGCGTTTTTTGATCTTCATTTGTTTATAACTATGTATATCATCAAAATCGGCTGCAGGAAACATATAGGTTATTAATATAGATGTCCATACTACTCAAAAAATTTGGTTTCGGCCTGGAGGGGGTTGTGTCACCAACATGATATTTTTTTCCTTATTTCTCTGAACTAAAGGAGCATAAGTCAATTATAATTATTGAAGTTGTCACCTAACTTAATCTGCAAAAATCCGAATGCCACCTCTCACATCCACCTCAAAACAGATCCATCCTGGTCTATTAAGAGGCAACAGCGCGCGAAAAACGCGTTCCAAGATTCTTGCTTTAATTTTAAATATTTTGTCGAGATATTTGGCACACATATTCGTAATATAGTAAAGAATGGTGGTACAGAGTCCAATTTGAGAAATATGTTAGTATGTGGAAATTGCTCTATAATTAAATAAAATATTGCAAAAACGAGCCTGTACGGCCATTAAGAAAAACAAAAAAATACACTTTCTTCAGTTAAACTTTTTTATCCCATGCCTAGATTTTGTGTCACATTGGAACTACTAAAAATCGATTATCTATAACAAGAAATCGAATTTGACTGACTTGGCAACATTTAGCGCGCCTATGGGTATAATAATTATTGTTTTTGATAGTATAATATCACGGTAACTGTAGTACTGCCGACGCACCGTTGCCGCACTGTTAAAAGTTCGCAGAACTTTCGAAAAACAAAAATATTGATGACGCGCTATGTTGCCTCTTAATTGTACAAAAGGATTTTCGTATAATAAAACTTTTATTATCAAACCGTTCGTTGTAGTTAGATTTAAATCATGTAACTTAATTAAAAAGCCACTTGTTACGTTTATTATCGGCCGAAACACTTTCCTATTTTAGTGAACCGAACGAATTAAGGAACCGATCGATGTGGCGCGGTATCTTTTCACACGAAACACCGTTCCACGTTTTTATTTCTTCTTTCTCTAAGCCATTACTTTAACTATGTGAATTTCTAGTTTTCCAGATGGTTCGATTTAATAGAGTTTTTTGTCCCGGCCTTAGAAAATACCCCACGTATCGTTTGTGGGAGGTCTGAAAGGATTGGATTATGGAATCTATAATCAAATGTAGCCCTTCGAATTATAATTATAAGTTTGAATAAAGGGATTTAAAAAAAGTAAAGGTATTTTTATCCCACGATTCAATAATTGTAAAGTTCGTTATAATAATTATATTGCTCTTCTTAATATTCCTCCTTCTCTTAGGAAGTTAGAGATGGATATAGCAATGTTGATTTTATTTGATGATAGTTCGTTTATTGTAGGCCTAAATAAACGTATTATCTTTTCCATACAACATTCCACAATTCTGCTACTTTCTGTTTTTTATCTTCATTATGTTCTGTAGTTAGGGAACTAACCGAAAGTTTTAGGATCATTAAAGGCCTGATGGGAGCCTTCTTTAAAAGCCACAGCCTCTCTCTTGGTATAAAAGTAAGAATGCTGCGATGCTACGTATTCTCTGTCCTTTTTTATGGTGTAGAATCGTGGACCTTGAACGAAGATATGTGCAGAAAATTGCAAGCATTTGAGATGTGGCTATATTGGTGAATACCTATTTAAAATCCCGTGTACTGACCGAATAACAAATGAGGAGGTCCTCAGAAGAATGAAGAAGAACCGAGAGGTACTGACCACCATCAAGTATCGAAAGTTACAATAATTCAGACACATTAGGTGAAATGAATCCAGATATGCCCTCCTACAAGCCATCCTGCAAGGCAAGATATTTAGAAAGCGGCACAATATTTAGGAAGAAGAAGAACATTCTGGTTGAAGAACCTCAGAACCCGGTTCAACATTACATCTGTGCAGCATTTCTCACGGATAGGTACCTACAGATCACAAAGAAGAAGGGCCTGAGCCAAGGCTACATACTAAGCTTAATTCTATTCAACAAATATGTTGAATGTATAATGCGTAAAGCTACTGAGGACTGGAACGGTGGCGTCACTATCGGCGGGAAGAAGATTTGCAGCTTGAGATATGCAGATGGTAAAACCATCCTCGCTAGCACCGAGGTTGAGCTGATTCACCTGCTACAATGGATTGAAGAAGTAAGCTTAACGATGGGTCTTAAAATAAACAGAGACAAAACGAGAATCATAATAATTGACAGAGCTAACAACAATCAAAATCATCTAACGATGATAAACAATGGCGCTGTTGTAGATAAATTTCTGTTGTTCTGAAGCTATTTTCTTGTGGCATTTTTATAACCAAGTATATTCAAATGGGAAATAAGCCACAATTTTATCTAAAAATGATTTTATTAACGTTTCGACGCCCAAGTCGGGTGTCGTTGTCAAAATACAAAATAATACTAAATAAACAAATATGTTGTTGCTTAGTAAAAAATTCTTCTAATAATTTATTTAATCTGACTCATTTATATCGGCAATTCAGACACGTATTTTACATTTTAAAGTAGACGACTTTAAAATGATATTGCCAATATTGATGAGTTGCGTTCCTGGGACGACTTTACTAAAAGATAGTTCATTCGATTATATGAAATCAATCCCAACTCAAGAATATCCTCCACAAAAAATCATAGCATGTGATCTGTCTTTAAAAAGACAACCAAATGCAACGGTGGCACTGAAATTCTCTCGTTAGAGATTCCATAGTAAATTTTGAGAGTAAACTAAATGTAAACCCAAATACTTACGATGTCGGGATAGTATCACGAGGTTTTTCCTGGTTTTCCCTCGTGATTTACTATGGAATCTCTAACGCGAGAATTTCAGTGCCACCGTTGCATTTGGTTGTCTTTTTAAAGACAGATCACATGCTATGATTTTTTGTGGCGGATATTCTTGAGTTGGGATTGATTTCATATAATCGAATGAACTATCTTTTAGTAAAGTCGTCCCAGGAACGCAACTCATCTATATTGGCAATATCATTTTAAAGTCGTCTACTTTAAAATGTATAATACGTGTCTGAATTGCCGATATAAATGAGTCAGATTAAATAAATTATTAGAAGAATTTTTTACTAAGCAACAACATTTTTGTTTATTTAGTATTATTTTGTATTTTGACAACGACACCCGACTTGGGCGTCGAAACGTTAATAAAATCATTTTTAGATAAAATTGTGGCTTATTTCCCATTTGAATATACTTGGTTATAAATTTCTGTATTTAGGCTTTTTAATAACTAACAAGGGAACTGAAAGCCATGAAATAATTAGGTATCGATACAAAAATAAGACTGGTAGTGCAGAATAGATTGCAGATCACTGGTAGGTGGTCTAGATTGCAGAATATAGAGAGGAATAGAGGAACATTGGAAAATCAGCTAATAACCTCATGATATCATGATACAGCTAATGTAAAAGAATATTCCGGTCATTGACAAATCTCGTTGTCATTTGCTTAAGGTGTGTCTAAATATTATTAATAACCGTGTTTACAGAATGTGGGAACTTGATTTTAGCAAGGCATAGTTGGGATTCAGAAAAGGACTAGGCACTAGAGAAGTTCTGCTTGCAGCTACTTTCTACATTATCGGCTATGTCAGGAGATAAAATGGTTCCTCTGTTAAGCTTATCCTCTTATTTATTTCCTGACCCAGGAACCATTTTATCTCCTGACATAGCCGATAATGTAGCCCCTGAATAATTATTTTAATTGTTTGTCCTTTAATTAGGGTATGCTATTTGTATTATTGTTTAGACCAGTGATGGGCAAAGTACGTCCCGCGGATCAACTCCGACCCGCGAAAGTATTTAATCCGGCACGTCGAGGGTCTATCGACATGAATAGATAACATTATAGCTTTAACAAAAAATGCATTTTTCTTGAAATGCTTTCTCCTATAGCATTTCTTGAACTTTGTGGCCCTCGATTAAAAAAGTTTGCCTACCACTGGTTTAGACACTAATTTTGAAAAACTGTGAAAACGTTGAATTATCCACGTCGGTCTGTCCGTCCGTCCATCGATAAACACAACTTATCTTCCGGTTTTAGAAAAGTAACCGGAAGTACTGTTTTATAGTCATCGGAATAATACAAGCGATATATTATTCGATGCGTCTTAGCAAGACAAGAACAAATATATACTTCCGGTTTCATGACTGTCTGTCTGTCCGTCCGCGAATATAACTCCTCCGTTGGTAATTCAGAGAGAATGATAAATGAGGTGTCGAATGAATGCTTATATCCCAAGGATGGTATTAAACATGAGAAATTTGCAATAATTTAGAAATGCAACCGGAAGTACCGTTTAAAGTCACCGATATAGTATAAGGGATATATTATGCGACGAGCTTTATCAAGATGGGAACAAAAATGTATACTTTTGGTTTTTACATCATTTCCGATTAAAAAGTTCTAACCGGAAGTGCCATATTATATTCGGAGAAATAGTACATGTGATATATCAATCGAGGCGTATGGAAAAGTCGACCTTGAATCTTTATTTCCGGTTTTGAAGTAATTTTTGTTTAAACAATTATTATGGCTGAAAATTTAGTAAAAATGACCCAAAATTAGTGAAATCGTATATCAATCGACGCAAAGTTACACGAATAGGTCAAATATGGACTTCCGGTTCTACATTCGATCACTTTGAGTGAAAACCTAGGACTTACGAAGTCAAATTACTTGTTTTTTTAAGTAAATGTCTATGACTTTCCTGGATGTGCTAAATAGCTTTTTAGTCCATGTGGTGAGACCGCTCCCGTCTGAAATAAATTTCTGATTCGGTTTCTTTGTGGATTCCTATTCAAAAATGTCCCCTTTTAATAAATCTGAAGGGTGCCGGGCGGAATTTTTGGGCAGAAATTGTTTAAACAATTTCTTTAAACAAATACAAAAGATTACGTTTTTTTGCTCTGGAGCATATATTTTTAGGTTTTTTGGGTCATTTTAAACAAGAAAGGTATCTTGTAATTTTTCTTAAAAATTGATAGTTTTCGAGTTACACGCGATTTAAAATCTGAAAAATGCGAAAATACGCATTTTCGAGGCCTAAAAACTCATATTTAAATTAGTACTTTTGAGGTTACCAGATACTTAAATTGAAGATTAAACATTCAGCTTCAAGATTCTGAAGAGTGGTTGCGTCTAACCTTAACTTATACCGTTGTTTTTTAATTGTTAAATATGCGTGTCTATCCGATTTTTTTGCCGGTGCGGCGAGCTCTATTTCAAAAATCTCCTATTTTCTCCCGAAAAATATTTTTTCTAGATTCTTTGGAATATTCTAAATAAAATAAGTTTCTTGCCATTTTTCTCAACAATTAATAGTTTTAAAGTTATAAGCGATTTAAAATCCGAAAAATGCCAAAAAACGCATTTTTGGATTTTAAATCGCTTATAACTTTAAAACTGTTAACTTTTAAGAAAAATGTCAAGAAACTTATTTTATTTAGAATATTCCAAAGAAACTAGAAAAAAATATTTTTCGGAGGAAAATAGGAGATTTTTGAAATAGAGCTCGCCGCACCGGTAAAGAAATCGGATAAACACGCATATTTAACAATTAAAAAACAACGGTATAAATTAAGGCTAGACGCAATCACTCTTCAGAATCTTGAAGCTGAATGTCTAAACTTCAATTTAAGTATCTGGCAACCTCAAAAAACTAATTTAAATATGAGTTTTTAGGCCTCGAAAATGTGCATTTTCGCATTTTCAGATTTTGAATCGCCTGTAACTCGAAAACTACCAATTTTTGAGAAAATTTACAAGATACCTTTCTTGTTTAGAATTACTCACAAAACTTAAAAATATACGTTACGGAGCAAAAAACGTGATCTTTTGTATTTGTTTAAAAAAAATGTTGAAACAATTTCTGCCCAAAAATTCCGCCCGGCACCCTTCAGATTTGTTTCAAGGGGACATTTTTGAATAGGAATCCAGAAAGAAACCGAATCAGAAATTTTTCCAGACGGGAGCGGTCTCACCACATGGACTATTTTTGTTTTTGACGAAATGTCCCTGATTATGCTCTGAAAGCGAAATTACTTGAGCAAGATTTAATAAATAACTCCTCGATATGTGCCTTTTATTTGTAAAAAAAAATAATTAAATAATCATTTATTCTATCAAATCAGCTAGGTGAGATGTTAGTATGATTAGTTAGTACGGCATGCCCGATTTTCACGGTCTAATAAGTACATTTCTTAATGACACACGGCATTCAACGTGTTAAAACAGCTCTCTAATTAAATGACATAATCCATTCAGTGCAAAATGTTCCTCACTCACATTAATTCTAATTACGAGCCTCGCATGCGACACAAGTTTATATCACTGACGAAATTGATGTGTTTATCAACAAGACCAGGTTTTACTTTTATCCATTCAATACTTATCGCCCATTAAGCCGCTGAAAACGTGGAACTGTCTCTGTGTTTTGATTGGCCTGCCCTTGACCTGAATGGCCGTGTTTGGTGATATACATCACATACATTTTCTCTATTATGCAAGTACGAGGAACAAACAGGTTTTTCAATTTAAAAAGTGACGTTTTGATGGTGCTTATTGATGTTATTTTGTTGGAAATGATGGCTGTTTGTGGTATCGTTAACCAACGACCTTTTTCAGCGACCACTATATCTGGTTTTGATTAGAGAACGGTGTTTAACAACCAGGAAGAGTCCTTTTTATTATGTGCTTATTTAGGTGTGATGGTTGGTTTCTATATCCTATTAAATAATCGCAATTATCTATTTTTGTACTATTTCTATTTTAAAATCATTTTGTTCATCTGAAATTGTTGTTGATGATTTTTTATGTAGTCGTTGCCAAATACGGTGAAATTAATTAATATTAAATATTTATGGCATCATGTAGATTCTTAGGAGTATTTACAAATGTCAGTAGTTTTCTTGTAGAAACAACTAACTCTTAAATTTTAGTTAAAAATTCACCTGCTAAGCGTATCCTCTGATTTATTCATTCCTGCAAATTGTTAGTTGTAAGTTTCAAGATGCCATTTGTAACGTTAGAACTACCACAGATAGTTGGGGTGTTATTGTAAAATAATACCCCAATTAACTGTGGGAGCCTACGGTTATCACTTCGTGTAGCTCAGTCTCTCAGGTGTAAGTTCATCTTGTCTTAATCGAAGATGTGAACAATGGAAATTTAGATTGGGACAAGATGAATTTAAACCTGAGAGACTGGGCTAGGCGAAGTGGTTAATCTTAGGCTCCCATAGTTAGATGGAATATTATTCTACAGTATGAAGATTATTCTACCCCAACTTTCTGTGGTAGTTCTAACGGTACACATTGGCGCCCAACGTGGGGAGCTAACGTATAACAATTGGCGTCTTACAACCTGTAATAACCTGTTGGGTGCTAATGTGTAACGATAGAACTACCACAGATACCTAGGGTGTTACTGTAGAATAATGTTCCAACTAACTATGGGAGCCTACGGTTATAGCTTCGCCTAGCTCAGTCTCTCAGGTGTAAGTTCGTCTTGTCTTAATCAAAGAGATGAACAATGGAAATTCAGATTGGGACAAATAAAGCAAAAAGTGAACTAATCATATTTAATTTGTCATAAAACAAAGTTATGTAATGATATTTTATGTGTGCAAGCAAACTCTGCCTATTGCTTTACAAATATGGTAAACGTGGACTGTCTCTGTATTTTGATTGGCCTGCCCTTGACCTGAATGACCGTGTTTGGTGATATACATCACATTCATTTTCTCTATTATGCAAGTACGAGGAACAAACAGGTTTTTCAATTTAAAAAGTGGCGTTTCGATGGTGCTTATTGATGTTATTTTGTTGGAAATGATGGCTGTTTGTGATATCGTTAAACAACGACCTTTTTCAGCGACCACTATATCTGGTTTTGATAAGAGAACGGTGTTTAACAACCAGGAAGAGTCCTTTTTATTATGTGCTTATTTAGGTGTGATGGTTGGTTTCTATATCCTATTAAGGGCCAATTTCTCATATCGAGTTCAACTCCAGTTTAACCTGAACTTCTAGTAAACGTCAGTTTAAAGTCAAAATCGTCTTTCTCAATTCACGTTCAACCGATGGCAGTCTAAACTTGAACGATGCTTGAACGGTGGAATTCGGCCGTTCAAAGATTTCAGGACTCGGTTCAGATGATTTCATGGACTACACATGCGTTGTATTAACACGAAACGCTGTCATATATAAATATATCCTATTTTATTATATTAAGCCTAACGATAAACGATAACATTATTTTTGTTTTTATAATATTTATTTATAATTATTAAAATGACTATTTGACTATAAATACTTAAATTTAACTTTATTCAAAAACAGCATAAAAAAGGTAGTTCAAAATAGCGACAGATTTTTACCTTTTGCCATCTATTGGCATTTCTCGAAAGCTGTAGAACGAGCGCTGACATGAACGTGCAATGAGAAATGCATTCCCAACAAAACCGTAGATCACCGGTGAACATGGTTCAACTGAACCATAGATTACCGCAGGTATCTGAAATCGACCCTAAATAATCGCAATTATCTATTTTTGTACTATTTCTATTTTAACATCATTTTGTTTATCTGAAATTGTGGTTGATGATTTTTTATGTAGTCGTTGTTAAATACGGTGAAATTAATTAATATTAAATCTCTTTTACGGATACTTTTACGGATTGTAGCTAATGGTATGAACTATACATAATTTCACTTTTTACGTTAACTGTTTACGTTATGCTTCATAATATTCATAAATAAACAATAAAGTTTCAAATTTTGAACGCTCATTATTGGTTTATATAAAAATCGGCGCTTATTCTGTCAAATTTCTATACGATACGAAACAAAACTTCAACCAAAACTCTAATTCAAAAAATTCGTGTTTTTATCGGACCAAGAGCCGGTTGTTCGAACGCTAATCAACAATGATCATTATCAAATAATTAATTACTGTCAATGTCAATTGTTAAAACATAATTAATTACAATTCTGAGACTATAATCAATTAATATAACAATAATTATTAACATAATTAATAATAAATCTCATATGTAATTAATTATGTTTTCAGCAACTCAAACAAAGTTGACATTGACAATTTTGGTGACAGTAATTAAATATTTAATAATGATCATTGTTGATTAGCGTTCGAACAACCGGCCCTTAGGGCCAGTTGTTCGAACGCTAATCAACAATGATCATTATTAAATATTTAATTACTGTCCCCAAAACTGTCAATGTCAACTTTGTTTGGGTTGCTGAAAACATAATTAATTACAATTATGAGATTTATAATTAATTATGTTAATAATTATTGTTATATTAATTGATTATAGTCTCAGAATTCTAATTAATTATGTTTTAACAATTGACATTGACAGTAATTAATTATTTGATAATGATCATTGTTGATTAGCGTTCGAACAACCGGCCCTTAGTCTTAGAAAAACTACCGGTGGAGACGTTTTGTGCTACAATTAACATTAGAATTCGTTTTGGCGTATTAATTAATTAAACGCTTTTCTTAGTTCAATCGTTTGAGGGTCAAATCTCTGGGCGTTAATTTGACTGCCTTTTCTTCAATGCAAATGACTAAAATTTGCAGACATATGCATTCGCGGGAACAATACACAAATAGTCAATAAAATTTTTTTTATCTTTATTAATAATTGTTTAAATAAAAAAACGATTTTAACGGAAAATGCTTAAATTCTCTTGTTTTTTACAATGAAGAAACTTGAAACTTTTACAGATGGTAGCTAATTATATGAACTATACATAATTTCACTTTTTACGTTAATTGTTTACGTTATGCTTCATAAATAAACAATAGAGTTTCAAATTTTTTGCCGATTCCTACTACTTTTCATGTTTTTACATCATATGTTTTATACATATTTTAATAAACATGACGATATATTTTAATGTTTGAAAAGTGTAAGACTAAAAAGTAAAAAATAAAAAAAATATCAAAAATAGTGTATTATTTAACGAGCATGTAATGATGGCTATTATTCACGATGATGAAGTTTGCGACACGAGCCGTAAGCGAGTGTCGTAATTCATCAGAGTGAGTAATAGCCATTACATGCAAGTAGAATACTATACTTTTTTTACGACCTTTTTTATTTTGATTAATAGAAAAATATAATTATCAACTACTAACATTATTTAAAATCGAAAGATCTTATTTTTCATAAGAAAACATATTTTATATAACTATGGCAACACTGTTAGAATTACCCTTCTTGAGCTTATCTTATGAAACAATCACAAACAGTTGTCATTAATAGTGTCATGGAATGGCGGATGTCGGTGGATTTTAAAAATAAGACATATTTTAAGGCAATTACATGAAAAAGAACGTGTGCTCTCAATAAAAATCTATTGTACAATCAACAGTAATAAAACAGAATTCATTGATATAAATTTTATATCCGTAAGTCCTTTTACGGAATTAATACCGATTGCTTATTTACCTTTTAATAACGTCAATCTTAAAATGTTAAATGTTGAAATTTAAACGTAAAAAATATGCTGATCCATTGTTACAGTTAAAAATACTTTTCAACATTTTTCGAATTTAATTGTTGATATAAATTACAATGATTATTTTATTAAATAAACAAGTTTGAGTAATTTTATTTGCTAATAGGTATATTAAAAGTGCCATGCACCACTTGCATTTAACTTCAACCCGTGAGTAATGACCCCTGAATAACTTCAGCCCGTGAGTAATGAACTATTACTCACGGGTAAAGTAATGGGCGTTATTATCTATTCAAAAATAGCGAATAATGAGCATATTATTAAACGGTCGTAGAAAAATTTTTTTAAGAAACTCTTTTCCTTAGTTACGAGTGACTAAAATTAAAAAAAATATTATAAAAAATAAACTAAAAAGCAAAAAAATAAAAAAAAAATGAAAAAATCTAACACATTCGTTAAAGAAAAGCGTGGGGCGAAAACCGTTTATTCGATGAATAAACCACGACGCCACGCTTTTCTTTGATGAACGTGTTAGATTTTTCAATTTTTTTTTATTTTTTGCTTTTTAGTTGATTTTTTATAGCATTTTTAATTTTAGTCACTCGTAACTAAAGAAAAGCGTGTCTTAAAAAATTTTTTTTTCATATTTTTTCATCTCCAATTTCTTTGAGATATTATTTTTACTATATATTTGCAAACAAAAAACCACCGACAACTTTAGCCAAAACAGCGGAATGGGTAGTTCTAACGAGGAATTATATCTACCACCTAAGTGGTAGATTCATAAAGAGGTTCATTATGGTTATTACAGTAACTACTGATGCACAAATGCACAATTCTAAGTCAAAAGTGAGAAACTATTTACAGAAACTAAAATCATGATGAACTATTTAGATGGGAAATAAGCCACAATTAAATTGAAAAAATATTTTTATTAACGTTTCGAAGCCCAAATCGGGTTTCGTTGTCAAAATACAAAATACTACTAAATTAAACAAAAATGTTGTTGCTAAGTAAAAAAAATTCTTCTAATAATTTATTTAATCTGACTCATTTATATTGGCAATTCAGGCGTGTATTATACATTATAAAGTAGAAGACTTTAAAATGATATCGCCAATATTTATGAGTTGCATTCCTGGGACGACTTTAATAAAAGATACAAGTAGCTGTAGTTGTAAGTTCATTCGATTACATGAAATCAATCCCAACTCAAGAATATCCGTAAATAACAAGGAAATAGCTTCAGAACAACATTAACTAAAATCATATACTGAGTGTGTTTTAAAAAGTTTAATAAGATAAACGAGGGTTAGAGAAAATATAACAACTGTCATTTTGACACGATTAAACTTATACACTATATTAAACTTTAAAATTTCTTTTTCTCTATATTTGATGAGTACAATATTGCAGCGTCCAGAATTTTGGCGGTTATACGATATATTTTATCCCAGTCTCTCGTATACAGAATTCCCTAACTGCATATATTGAATGTCATAATAACGTTTCTGGACCAATTCTCATTTGACTTCGTTCTCGAAGAAGTGCGTATTCCATACTGTTTTAAATGCTCTAATCTTTGATTGAATTAGCTCGTTTTGTTTCAAAAAATTTTGGTATCAAATATCTTTCATAAATGTAGAGTCTGTGATCAAAAAATGTTACAAAGATAAATTAATAGATCAAAAGAACTTAAACAATAAAATAAAGAAGACTAACTATTCGCTGAGCCATAGAACTGCATCATTTGAACTGCATTTCCGGTTGGATTACTTTTCCGTGACTCTCGGCTTAACAATGAAAAATATAAAAATAAATTTTAATTTTCTTGATATTATATCCTCCACCTAAAACAAAAAGTGACCTTCTAGCTTCCACATCGTGTTAGACAGCTTAGATACAACTGTTAAAAACCCTCAACGAGATTGTTAATTGTCATGGCATAACAAAAACTGAGACAATTTTAAGTGTTTTTCGTTGTTTCCACTTAAATTAATTTCTGAGAAATGTTTAACTGCGTTCTTTTCATTATGCTCTGCTTTCGTCGGATGCAGAGTGTCATTCAGAGACGAAAATAGAAAAAAGCTTTCATGCTCCAAGGAAAATCTCTTTCACTACTTTAGTGGAGACAATAAGGACGGCAGTTATGTAAATGAAGTCTTCGATTATTACATCAAATATTATGGCTTTTTTAATAATTCTTTAAAACAGTTTTTAGTCCAGGTGGAATCTTACGAAAAGTAGACCATAATGGACGTTTTTCATAGGAGTCTACTTTTTTGCTGGGATCACTTCAGGACATAGGCGAGCGGCAGCCATCCCTAATATTACGTTATACCGACCACGAAAATCAACTTTAAGATTAATGACCAATTTTTACCATTCTTTATGTTTTTGAGGCCGCTGAATCTGAATATGAAGTTTATTTTTATCTAGAATTGGTGGAACATGTTCAAAAATCAAATTTTATGCAAAAATGAGAAAAATTAATTTTGATGATTTTTCAACTTTACCTCGCTGTATCTTTGGTCGCTGTAAATATTTCCTCTTTAAAATTTTACTGTGTCATCTTTGAAGTATGTATTTAGACAACAACGAGCTTTATACAAAATATTTATACAAATTAAAAGAGTTGTTAATTTTTAAAAATTTTACCGTCAGATTTCGTTAGTTTCATGTTTACTTAAAAAAGTTAAGTGACAAACTTTTTAGCTTATAATTTTAACCAAGACAGTTATAAAACATAATTCATGAGGAAGTTTTCTGGAAAATTTTAAGTCAAAATATGCAATAGAACAAAAGAGATGTGACTTTATAGACGAACGGCACACCACAAAAAACGCTTATTTCTCGAGATACTGTGTAGTGTGGTGACCACGGTGTGGTGAATGGCTAATTTTGGTCATACTTTATGTTTTTAATGGTGCTGAAAACGAAAATTAGATTTGTTTTGAATTCTACATGGTGGAACATTGGCAAAATCGCAATTTTACCCTAAAAATAAAAAAAAACTGTTCCATTTTAATATTTTTTTCTAACATTTTTATAGTACCTATATATTTCCTACCTTTCTGAAGACAATGGTACCTGTCTCAATCTTTCTGTATCATTATAATCAAAGTTATGAATTGTTTAAACTGGGAGGTACAGATTCCTGAATTTCAAAGTTTAATCGCAGAAGTTGAGTGACAAAATTTGATATTAGGCTTTTTAATAAAGTTTATGTTAAAATATAGGGTACAAATAATAAAATGATTTACTTATAGTAAAAAAATTATGCAACTTTTAATTTTAAGAAAAACGTGATTTCATTTTTTTTATTTTTAGGACAAAATTTAAAATAAACCTTATTTTAGTTTTCAGCACCATTAAAAACATAAAGTGAGACCAAAATTAACCATTCACCACACCGTGGTCAGTATCCCGAGAAATAAGCGTTTTTTTGGAAGAGTGTCACTCGTCTATAAAGTCACATAACTTTTTTCTTATTATATATTTTGACTTGAAATTTTCCAGAAAACTTCTTCATGTATGAAATTTTATTGCCGTGTTGGTTAAAATTATAGACTAAAAAGTTTGTCACTCAAGTTTTTTGGCTTATAAACAAATAGAATATCTTGGGAAATATTAAATTAAATCATGAAAACGGTATTGAAGAAAAGCGGCAGGGCGCTTCTTTTAAAAGAAAAAACGTTTAATTGTGGTGAGTGGTTCCTGAGATACAATCGGTCAAAGTTGACCGGCAATTACGGCAAAGATATAAATAATAGGATCTTAATTTTTGAACCATCACCTTTTTATTTTTGTCCTCTTTCTGAGCACCAATTTTCATATCTTTAAAATACACATAACATATATTATTATAATAAAAACTATCGATATTACGAGTGAAAATTGCCAAAAATAGCAAAATTCCAATCAAAAATTAGGTTGAAGAAAATGTAACCTCAAAGTTCAAAATCGGTATACGTTAAAAAAATGCATTTTCTCGGCTTCCCATTGAGCAATTTTCTTCATTATTTTTTTGTTCCCAAGTAACTCGAGTAGAGCCATCTAACTAACGCATTATTAAATGTCAAAGCCGCTTTTGTTTTGTTATAAAAAAATTAATTTATTGATTATAACAAAAAATTTCAATTTGTTTAAATCAAGATTGTTTAAATAATTATACGCCTTTCAAATGAGAATATTTGTGTTTTTAACGGTAAAAGGTACACTTGTAGTAAGTTTACCTAAAAAAAGTCTACAATTGGAAAAAGTATGTAGTTTTCTTTTCTTATAATTAAATTAATCTATTATAACAAAATAAAAGCAAGTTTGACATTTAATAATGCCTTAGATGGCTTTACTCGAGTTACTTGGGAACAAAAAAAGAATGAAGAAAATTGCTCCATGGGAAGCCGAGAAAATGCATTTTTTTAACGTATACCGATTTTGAACTTTGAGATTACATTTTCTCCAACCTAATTTTTGATTGAAATTTTGCTATTTTTGGCAATTTTTACCCGTAATATCGATAGTTTTTATTATAATAATATATGTTATGAGCATTTTAAAGATATAAAAATTGGTGTGGAGAAAGAGGACAAAACTAAAAAGGTGATGGTTCGAAAATTATGATCCTATTGTTTATATATTTGCCGTAAATGCCAGTCAACTTTGACCGGTTGTATCTCAGGAACCAGTCATCACAATTATACGTTTTTTCTTTTAAAAGTAGCGCCACGCGCCGTGCCGCTTTTTTTCCAATATCGTTTTCATGATTTAATTTAATTGAATATTTCCCGAAGTATTCTAATTGTTTATAAGCAAAAAATTTGTTTATAGTTTTAAAATATTCCTGAGGCCGCTTAAATAGTCCAATTTCAATTTTGTAAAGTACATTACATAGGTACATTGTCTTTTTATACAAAAATGATAGTTATTCTTATGTATTTTAATTATTGTGGTTATTATAGCGACCGTAAATTTTTAATTAACAATTCAATTGTTGCTAAACTATTAATTCAATTTCCATGGGCTTCTGACGAAAAGAGCTTTATTATTACCAAGTTATTTAATTATTGATAAACAATTACTTATCTAAAATTTTAGTTGAAAATTAAAGATTTTGTTGGAAAAACCCGCATTTTCCGGGGAAAATTTTCGTCAAAGTAAATCAATAAAAACACGTCTCTATGCAGAATTTAATTACGGTGAAATTTTATTTGGGTGTTTTTGGTGTAAAGTTAAAATCTTTGGAGTTATAGAGCAAAAATTGAAAAAAACACGATATTCGGGTGCCATTTTGTTTATAAAAAAAATAGCACACAAGATTCGATTCCAGCAATGAAATTGCTGGTAAATAACTTTTCCTCGTATTTTGCTAATTAGCCCAGAGTATATTTTGTTTTTAATGCTAGAATCATGAGAAATGTAGGTAAATTTTAGAGCTTTAGAGTAGTTCTCAGTAATAGATGTAGCGTCATCAATAATATCAACAATGAACAATAAGTAATCATACCTAGAAGTGCAGGCTTTTCAAGTTGGCAGGCGTATTGTTTTCAAGATTTATATGTCCGACAGCCCTATTACTGTTGTCTCTTGTATTTTCCGGCACTCTAATGAAAGGTATTTGATACCAAAATATTTTAAAGCAAAACGAGCTTTTCACTTGATCAAAGAGTAGAGGATTTAAAACGATATGAAACACGCACTTCTTCGTAAAGCAAGTCAAATGAGAATTTGACGAGAAAGGTTATACAGTGGAACCCCGATAAGTCGGCCCCGATAACCCGGAATTCCGGCTAACCCGGACCGATTTTCATCAGACAAACAGTTCAACAATAAAGATGTACCTACAGTCGGAAAAATGAAAGAATACCCATGAACGATCACATCAATCACATATTTTGTATTTGCTGTTTTTTCCATAAATAACAAACGAGAGATATAGATTATTAATCTGAATAATATGTGATTGATGTGATTGTTCATGGGTATTCTTTAATTTTTCCGACTGTATGTAATATAATATTTGAGAGATAATGTGTATTTGTGTAATTTGAACTATACGATAGTAAAAATGACTCATAGCACACGGCGGCAGAGCAACGTTCATTGTCTCGGATTATCGGAACCAACTGGCACCTGTATTCCTTTATTTGTTTTAAAACTGTCTTAGCATTGTTCAAAAAATACTAAAAGACTATTTAAAAAATTCTTTTATAAACAATGGTCTTAGTCTCCACTGTTCTTAAAAACTCAACATTGTTCCGATTGTGACCGTATTGTATGTAGTACAGTCGTATTTTTCGCTTCCGTTCTGTAATCGTGCTTCAGATAGGTTTGTGTTTGCGTGTTTTTTGTCTACGCATGAGTTTTTTACCATATGGACAATACTCTATACAACTATACGTAATTTAGATGTGTACTGTGTATATATATTTCATGTTATTTCAATCATAACGGAGTTTATCTGTAAGTATACCGTATTTTATTAACTTTTACGCTGTCCCGATTAATCCGAGTAATCTGAGAGCCTACGGCCAGACGAGCGACAATTATCGATTACACTTTAAGCTTTAGAAATGGTCGCCTTTGTCGCATTATCTTCCAAATGATCTAGTGTCCATCGAGAATGTACACTAGATTTTTTTCTATTCGAAATAGATTGAAAAAAATATTAGGATGGTCGGTAAATATACTCGGATTGCCCGATGCCATATCAAATTTAGCGCCGTAACCACTACAACTACATAAACCATTTCGGGAATAATCGTTAATTGGGTTAAACTTTTGTAGCTTAATAAATTCTAAACGGATTAACCGATTTTGACCACTAAACATGAGTTTGAAACGTATTGACAAGTAGTATCTGATGCATCTAAGGTCAACTATGATAACTAAAGCTATTACAGGAAATATTGAGCTTGAAAAACCGTTTTTCCGTATAACCGATTTTCAAAATTAGACATGCGTTGGAAAGGTAATGATCAGTACTATTAGAAGCCGCAAAGGTTGGACCTAAATTTTCGAAGTTTTTGGGAGTTTGGGGGACGAGAACGAAAAACAGACTCTAAATAGGAAGGGCCGTAAAATCCACACCCTTGGATCAAAATGGATGGTTGACATATGAATAGGTGAGTCTTTTCCTGAAGTTTAAGATGGGAGTTGGCCCAATTTTCAATTCAGTCAGATTTACAAAATCGAAAATTTCGTGTAGGTATATACCTATAGTGTCGCGTGTAGGAGTGTGTGTGTGTGCGCCACTGACGAGAACTGCCGTTCTCTGGTAATATCGATTCAATTTAATTTAATTTTGTAATTAAATTTAATTTTTTTAATTTAATTTTTATACATTTTTTTAAATTAAATGTCCTCTCTGTGGCTCAGTGCTAAGAGACCTTTGGATTCAGTGGGCGTGAGTGTGAATGTCATTAGGGGTAGGAAATTTTTCATTTATTAAAAATTAACAAAAAATACTATGTTTATTGTAAAAGGTATATTTTATAACACCCTAAATAAGGGTCACAATGAGACAAAACGTTTTCGGATTAAGAAATCCATCATCAGTGTTCTAAAAGCCCTAAAATTAAGTAACACCTGATTAATTGAGAAAAAAATTAAAAAATTAACAGAGATTTTAAAAAACAACAGGCCATACTTACAAAAATTGCATGCCTGTCTAAAAATTAATAAGTGAAAATAGTTGCTATCCTTGTGGGATCGGTACTCACCAGAGGGACCGCAGACGTTCTGATACAATTAGCGTCTCTTTGTAAAGACAATGAAGTCGATTTTTTAAAGTAACAAGACAGTTACTCAACACACACACTACACATTACACTAGGTATCTGATTGCACCATCAACTGTTCTTTGCATTAAGCTTGATAAAAAATTCACAATTCGAAAAAAAATTACATGTATTAATATAAATCATTAAATTTTGATGGTCTAATTACACACTTTTCTGACTTTTCAGTTACATTTCTCAAATGCTTGCTCGGTAAATTGTTTGAAACTGCTGATGACAGAGTTTCAGTGTTTGAAACTGCTGATGACAGAGTTTTAGAAACTGAGTATGCATGTGTAGTCAACAATGGCAACCGAGAGTTAAATTAATCGAAACATAAAATTTTTTGACAGTATTGTTTATGGAATCTCGCAGTGCACTTAAGTTCTAAACAAAATCAGTAAAATAATTCTATTGACCACCAATCACGGTGATTTTTCTCCATTTTTTTTACGGCCCACTACAGGTAGTTTGAAGAAGGGTTAAACATTTGTTTATTTCTTGATCTTTCAAGTTATTGTTTCTTTTTCTATCGTTGGCTGTACGAAATAGATTTAGGAAATCTACAGTTCTTTTATGGATTGTCTCTAAAATTTGTCGTAATATCGATATAACCATAAAATAACTTGTTTATATATTTTTTCTTTAAAATAAGATTCACCCCTTAAACCGCGCCACAATTCAACTTCTTTAACAATGCGATCCCCGCTGTTTGCTGTCTCTAATGTCAGCTCATTGCTCGCTATAAACAACCCATTAATAACTTATGTCGAACAGAATGACCTCTAAGGTCGGACAACAATACACGTTTACCTGATCCCTTGTACTTCATACCCTCAAGGAAACAGCAAAGGGACAATGTCATTGAAACTTACACACTTGACGTCAATAGAAAGCATGTACCTACAACGTCCCGTTGTGCTGAGAGGAGCACAAAAGTTGGAGTATGCACCTTTAACTCGACCCCTACTAGTCTGATAATTGTTGTGTCAGAATAATAACAGAAATGTTGAATGTTTGTATTGTAGTTTTTGAAGGTATTTTTTGTGGTATTATACATGAAATTAATATGTGCCAGCAATTAACCATGATTTATTAACCTTTTTACTTACAGGTCGGAAATTGGACACAGTCTGTTTATTTACCACACATTTATTTTATTCGACACATTGCTAATGAATATAAGCGACGAAGAATTATTGGTATTAATAAGAATGAAAATAACACCAAAACATTTTCTACAGGAAGTCACCGAGGAAAAATTCAATAAAGAATCACTGTGGAACGACTCTACACGAAAAATGTACCAAAGGAGACTAGCACAGAAGATACAACTGAAACAAATAGACGACATTGAAGATATATAATGTTCCGTTGGTGTTTGTTGACGGAAACAATTATTTGAAATAATAAAAATAAGTGTGACAAATGAACAGTAAAATATTTATTTATTTTGGTAACAAAAAAAGGTGTTTGCTTAGATCTCGGAAGAGGGTCGATTGTTAGCGAGCCGAGGGTTTGTCTGCAGTGTTCGCATGCTGTGAAGAGACGGGCTAAAACCACAACACTATTATATCGATGTATGCCTTTCTACAATATGGCCCGAAGAGGGCAATAAATTATTTAGATCTGGCGTTTAAAAACAGAAACACTTCTGCAGTTTTAAGAAACGTTTCGAATGCGTGTCCTTTGTAAGTTGTTGACACATATGGTCTGATATGGTATTTATGTATGGGGAATGCATTGTGTTAAACTGAACACACCAAAAACCATATGGTTAGGGATGCATTTCGTTTTGTAAAACCGTGTCTTTCTTAGCATCTGGTTTGTATATTAACTGTGACTTTTATATGACCCATATTATTTCGTTTTGAGAAAAATTATTAATATTAAAATTAACAAAAATAGTAATTAAAGCGTATCGCTATAGATATAAACGCGAGCTGGGAGAAAATAAAAACAACATTGAAGAGGCAGCAACCGAAGCTCTAGGAAAACGAAAAGTCATACTGAGCAAAAGAAACAACAACAATACACCATGGTTGAGAAAAGAAATAAAAGAGAAATGTAAAGAGAAACGAGAGGCCTACTCCAAGTATAAAACATCAAATACTCCAGATTCCAGAGACACCTATAGAACAATACAAAATGAAACAACACAGTTGGTAAGAAGAACAAAAAACTGAACACTGGGAACAGCCGAACAGTTTACAAAAAGGATGGAAAGGATGGAAGGATATCTACGATACACAAAAACAAATAGAAATAGTCATAAGACACCAACGGAAAGAAATGTCAGAATTGAAGGAATACAATAACATACCAGAAAATGAATGGGAAAGATACTTGACGGAACTGTTTAAAGAAAAGGAAAATAATAATCAACACAATAACGTACCTGAAAAGACACGAAATAGAAATCAGTTTTCAGAAAGTAGAGATAGCCATAAATTCACTCAAAAATAGAAAGTCACCAGGACCAGGTGGTATAACCAACGAGTTTCTAAAACACGGAGGAGAAAGTGTAACCCTAGAGATGAAAAAACTTACACAAAATGTAATATTGCACTGCAAGATACCAGACGCATGGAGAAACAGCATAATGATACCATTGTTCAAGAAAGGAGACAAAGAAGACCCCAACAATTATAGAGATATAAATCTACTGAATACCGCATTTACGCTTACCACAAAAGTCCTAACCAACAAAATCAATAAATCAACAACTTTATCAGATGAACAACAAGGATTCAGATCCGGAAGATCCTGCGTAGACGCCGTATTTGTACTAAGACAAATCACAGAAAAGGTCATCGAGTACAATAAACCAGCAGATCTCTGTTTTATATACCTGACAATGGCTTTCGATCGCATCCAAGTATACTTCTAGCCTAGAAAACATCTACTTCCATAATCGAATACAGGCAAAGATAAATGGAAAACTAACACAGTTTATACCAGTCTACGTACGTGGTTCAACACAACCACTACAAATCTTTTCAGAGCAGCAGTGTGCAAAGTACAGATTGCCATGCTGGTCGCCAATATCCGAAACGGATAGGCACTACAAGAAGAAGAAGATCAACAACAGATGCAATTTTCATTATAAGGCAGTTGATGGAAAAATACAGGAGTAAAGAAACAAACGCTCATATGGTATTCATTGACCTTGAGAAAGCATATGATAGAGTTCCTCGAGAGATTCTGTGGTGTGGAAAGAGTAATTGATAGACGGATACGTGAAGAGACCGAAATATCCGAGAATCAATTTGGCTTTATGCAGGGCAGATCAACAACAGATGCAATTTTCATTATAAGGCAGTTGATGGAAAAATACAGGAGTAAAGAAACAAACCCTCATATTTGGTATTCATTGATCTTAAGAAAGCATATGATAGAGTTCCTCGAGAGATTCTGTGGTGGGCACTCAATAAGAAAGGAGTCCCTGGTGAATATGTAAAGATTGTGAGGGATATGTATGAGGGAGTAACAACAAGTGTTAGGACAGGTGTGGGAGATACTGATAAATTTCATGTGAAAGTAGGATTGCACCAAGGCTCTGTGCTTAGTCCGTATTTATTCTCATTAGTTTTGGACCAGATAACAGCGAAACTACAGGGTAACATTCCATGGTGCTTAATGTACGCTGATGATATCGTGTTAGTAGGAAATAGTGAAAGAAACTTAGAACAAAAACTGGAACAGTGGAGGCAAGCTCTGGAGGAAAAAGGTTTAAAACTTAGTGGGACAAAAACGGAGTATTTGGAATGTTCATTTAAAGATAGAGTTACTGCAAATAAAATGGTATCTTTGGATGGTGAACTGATTGTAAAAAGCAATAGTTTTAAGTATCTGGGATCGGTATTACAGAGTAATGGAGAAATAGATGGAGATGCATGCAGTAGAATTTAGGGCTGGATGGATGAAGTGGAAAGAAGCGAGTGGTGTGTTGTGTGACAGAAAAATTCCAATGAAGCTGAAGGGAAAATTCTATAAAAGAGCCATAAGACCGGCTATGATGTACGGAACCGAATGTTGGGCAGTGAAGAAGAAAGAGGAACAACGAATGCATATGGCGGAAATGAGAATGCTTAGATGGATGAGTAGAGTGACAAAGAAGGATAAAATTAGAAATGAGTATATTAGGGAAAGTCTAGATGTGGCACCAATTGATGCCAAAATGAGAGAGCATAGGTTAAGATGGTTTGGTCATGTTCAACGTCGAGACGTTAATCACCCAATACGAAGAATAGCTGAAATGCAGATTCCTGGAAAGAGTAGGAGAGGAAGACCAAAAAGGACCTGGGGGGAGACGATAAGGCAGGGCATGTTGGTAAAGGGGATTAACATTGATATGACCCAAGATAGAATTGTGTGAAGAAATGCAATTAGGGAAGCCGACCCCGCATAGGGATAAGGCAAAGAGAATAATAATGACAGAAGACGATCTCCAAGGATTAATCCACACGGATGACATACAGGGCGAAGACAAGACGTGACACATCTAAATAGATGTGTCAGGTCTTGTCTCTCTATGCATAAGGAGAAAAGCGAAAACATAAGAAGAGCATGCAATGTAGAAGACATAAATGGATGGGTGAAAAAACGGAAACAGGAGTGGAACAAACACATTAGTAGAATCGTAGAGGATAGGATATTATGAATAGCACGAGATCAGTCGCCAAATGGACGAAGAAGTATAGGCGGACCAAGAAAAAGATGTTGCGATAATTTAAACAATTTAGGAGGCTAATATTGAAGAAGAAACAGGCTTTAAAGCAAACATACAAGAAAGAAGAAGAAGATGAGAAGACTTTGATATGCGGTATGTCATACCGTTGCCTATTCTCCTTTGTTTTCAATATGAATTTGTCTTATATTGTCGGTTCGCTAAACTCAGACACAACTGGCTATTGATTTTAGTAGATATTTTTTTTTACTAACTATTTAGTAATTATTAACTATTTAGTAATTATTTTTTTTTGCCAATTTTGCCAAATTGGCAAAATTACTTACTAAAATCACTAGAAAGTTGTGTCTGAGTTTAGCGAACTGACTATATCACTGTATTTGTTTTTTACATCAATTACGGAAGGAATGATGAAAAATAAAATAAACTTCATTTTTTCAAGAAAATTATGAACACATGCATGATATTAAAAAATGGTGGAGGTTCTTACAAAAAACTTTATAAAATGAATTACAAAAAAATTTGATTATTGTTAACTAAAAGATAGTAAAATAATGCTGAAAGTAGTTGATAGTAGATCAACTGGATGAACTTGCTTCCATACTACATAATAGGGAAATATTACACTGGACTGCTTTTCACTGCATATATAAACGTAAACACTGACATGCGATGTTTTTTCTTCACATTTACACATTTTTCTTCATTTAGTAGGATAAGCGGTGCTTCTTTGATTTTACTCTATTAATATTACGTTACTATTTGTACTTTTAAATATAGATGATTACTGATTTAAAACGTTTTTTTATTTTGCCCGAAGAACTCGTTATTTAATGTAAATAAGATCACCTCTTCCTTTAACCCTTTTGTAATAATTTCCAAAAGGTTTAAACTAAGATCCGTAATGCATTACTTAAAAGTGAAGGTTGAAACTTAAAACAAGATTAACCAAATTGATCAAAAAAGTTTTTCAATTACATGTAATCTCACAGTAAAAGACGTTGGTATAACAGTATTCATATTTGAAATGCAAAAAGAAATACATCCGGAAACAAGGGATCAATTTGATTTTAATTTAATCCATTTTTTCTCGCAATAAAATTACTATAAGCCCTTCTAATAAAATTACTATAAGCTCTTTAAGGTATTTATAATTTAATACACCGTTATTAAAAATTATTTACCACTTAACATATTCTTAATATTTCTCGAAGGCCGCATACAGCTGTATGGAAAGACGATATTAAAAACAGCTCGTCGTGCAGTTCGTCAAATTCGAGTTTTCAATAAAGCTATATTGAGTGCAGTTGAGCTGCATATTCCACTTATTAAATCTTTTGAGATGTGCTCCGAGGAATTCTGCTAAGATGATTTTATTAATATTGCTGCATCAAGGATGCTCTCAATAATATGTATCCGGGAAAGATGTTTTTCACAGAGATGTTATTTATGTTTATTAGGTTTTGGAGATGGAGTGTTGTTGTTTGTGGATATGTTAATATAGGTTAGAAATATTGGATAATAAATATGAGGTAATAAGTAGATGAAGCACATATAGTTCGGAGAAATAAGGAAAAAAATATACTGTTGGTGACGCAACCACCCCTAGTCCGAAACCAAATTTTTTGAGTAGTATGGACATCTATAATAATAACCTATATGTTTCCTGCAGCCGATTTTGATGATATACATAGTTATAAACAAATGAAAATCAAAAAACAGTAAATTTTCGCTTTCTTCGTCACTTCGTCTATTACCAAAAAGTTAAGCATTTTAAACAAATTTGAGAGTAAGAAACTCATAAATCGTACAAAAAACTTCAATATGGCGTTCGCTGAATATGTCTATCCTTATTGGTTGCTTAGAAAATTGCAAAATACATCATGAATTTTGAGTTTTTATAAATATTCGTAACTTATGTAAAAATTAACTTGAACCTTCTTATTGCACGGAATGCTGAGACTTCTGGTGCTTAAATCATACCCTAAATTTCAAAGCAACTGGTCAAATAGTTTAAAATTTATTTAATTTGTTTATCCCAAATTAATTTTTTTGCAACTATAAGTCAGAAAATGATGAAGTTACAGTAATACTTTGGATAGTTTATGAAAGAAGAAGATTTACACTATTAATTTAATTTAAAAAAAAATGACAAAAAAATAAATCTAAATATTGTAAAATTATTTTGCAAGAACATGTGAATTAAAAAAACTTGGGGGGGGGGGGCAACTTCGTCCCTAATTGTCCTAGGACAATTGTTTTTCTTTCTAAATGTGTATAAAAGTTCAGTCTTTCTAAATATGAAAAAATAATTTTTCTACGGGTAACGGTTAAAATGTTATTCTAATTGTTTATAAGTAAGCCAAAAATCGACAGGCTTTTGCAAAATAATTTTACACTGTTTAAAATTACTTTTTGTCATTTTTTTAATTAAGTTAATAGTATGAATGTTCTTTCATAAACTGTCCGAATATTACTGTTACCTCATAATTTTCTGGCTTATAGTGTTGCAAAAAAATGAATTTGGGATAAACAAATTAAATAACTTTTAAACTATTTGACCAATTGACCAACATTTAGAAAATCTCAAAATTTATGACTTATTTTGCAATTTCTAAGCAACAAATAAGGATAGACATATTCAGCGAACGCCATATTGAAGTTTTTTGTACGATTTATGAGTTTCTTACTCTCAAATTTGTTTAAAGTGCTTAACTTTTTGGTAATAGACGAAAAAAGCGAAAATTTACCGTTTTTTGATCTTTATTTGTTTATAACTATGTATATCATCAAAATCGGTTGTAGGAAACATATAGGTTATTAATATAGATGTCCACATTACTCAAAAAAATTGGTTTCGGCCTGGAGGGGATGTGTCACGAGAAAAATCTTATTTCTCTGGACTAAAATAACAATAGCCTCAGTCGTGTTCTCCAGACAAGGTGACTAGAAGCGTTTTCCACAAAGGGAGCGTTCAAGTATTAAGTAACGCAGTTTGGGGGGAGGGGGGGTCTTGTAAAACGTTACGGCGCGTTACATGGGGGGGAGGGGGGTTCGAACAGCGCGTTACGTAACATTCGTTTTGAAAAAATTAGTAAATCCTTTATAAAAGGTATATATTTTAAGGTAAATATATACCTTTTATAAAGGATTTACTATTTTTTGTTTACATGGTATATAGCCAACTACAGGAAAACTTTTTCCTTGTGGATTCTTTTTTAACTTAAATGAAAAGAAACTACGGAATTTCATTTATGTTTTAAATAGACCCGTGAATTGTTTTATGTTGCACTCTCACGCTCCGTTCATGTTCCGACAAGAGGACAATACATAATAGTACGTTTTCAAGTGAAAAAATCTTAAAATTTGTAACACAGATGAAGCACAGTAACATTTGTTTCCAATAATTAGATGGACCTGTCTCCACAACAAAAGATTAAAAGATACAGATGTTATTTAAGAGGTTGCAGAAGGGAACTACATATTCATAAATCTTGTATGTTTTCTGAAATCGTTTTCTGCAGTAGGTATTCATAAATGTTTTAAATACCCAAATTTTCAAATTATTTAAAAATGTCTTTAAATAAAAAGCATTAAATACAAAACCCACTATATTAATGCTTAGTTTAGAAAATTGATAGATATTTAAAAAAAATAGTACCCTTATTTAAAGTGTGATTTCAAAATTTCAAAAATTTCAAGTGAATTTCAAAATTTCACCTTGCATTATTCATAATAGACCCTACATAATACACATTTTTGAAATGAGGTTGTTAAGCAACTTCTAAAAACAAAAATATACAGGGTGTTTAATTAAAATTAAAGATAATGGACTATGCTAGACTTGAGTGAATCAACCTGTATATTCAAATTTATGTTTAAATAGTCCATAGTTGAATTTAAAAGTTGAGGTATCCTAGCGTTTTTATAATTTTCTAAAATAATGACACATGACAAAAACAATTTTATTCCATAAGTGGTTTCCATACATTATAATTTTAAATGATCAGCCTGTATTATTCATAAAGACCATAAATTCAGATTGTTAAGCAGCTTGTAAACATATAAAAATATACAGGGTGTTAAAAAATAAAGCTTAAAGACTACGGTAATCTTGCATAAATCACCCTGTACATTTAAATTTATATAATATTTAATTTATTATTAATATTTAAAATGTAGAACCTACTGGCAATTTAATTTATATGTTTGTCCCTTGTTCAGTGTGTAGTTAGTTGTTAATTTAAGTTTGCCACCAAAATGATCTATAATAATTAAATGACATTCGAGGATACCTTCTTTTTATTGACGAAATGCCCCTGAGGATGCTCTTCTGAGCGAAAGTATACTTGGGCAAGATTTAATTAAATTCAGTGCTCGATATCTGCCTTTTGACTTTAAAATTCATTTAAATTTATGTTTAAAAAGCACACATTTTTATATATTAAAATCTACGGGTCTCAGCGTTTTTTAAAATTGATTAAAACATGAACAGAAATAATTTTATTCCATAAGTGCCTTCTTACATATACAGAGTGTTTCAGAAAAAGGTAACACGATCTCTAAGATAGGTGAAAAACTGAAAAATAATTGGGGTTTGCTTAGTATAAAATTTTTGTAACGGCATGCGTTTTCACGATATAGGGCGTTGAAGAACAAAAATTTTACACATTTTTTTCACTATTTTTCCGAAACTACTGGCAACATCGTATATTATTTGTTATACAAAAATTTTTACTAAGCAAAATAAAATATTGAAATAATAAATATGTTATTTTATTTTAAGTTTTTATTAAAGAAGATCAAATAGAAGAATGGGTGAGAAGAACAATAAAGGATCAAGCCAAAAATGTATGTAAGGATGGGGCCAAGCAGGGATAATGTAAATGTAAATGTAAAATTAGTAATAAAAGATTATTATTCTAAGTTTTGGACATATTTCATGTCATGGGACATGAAATTACGATTGGCAGGGATAACCAGACACATGAACTAAAAAGAAGAATCGTTCTTGGGTGGGCAGCATTTGGAAAACTGAGAGAAACTTTTAAGAGTGAGTTGCTCATATGCCTAAAGAGAAAGGTATTTGATCAGTGCGTCCTTCCAGTCTTGACGTACGGATCAGAAACACTTACCTTACCTAAAGCCTCGGCTACCAAACTAAGAGTAACGCAGAGAAGAATGGAGCGGTCAATGTTAGGAATAACTCTGCGAGACAAAATCAGAAACGAAGAAATCAGGAGAAGACAAAGGTGACTGACGTCATCAAAAGGATAGCTAACTTGAAGTGGAGATGGGCAGGACACATAGCGATAATGACACATGGGCGATGGACAAAAAGGTTATTGGAATGGAGGCCAAGAGAAGACAAGAGAAGCGCCGGTTGACCGCCTACAAGATGGACAGACGACGTAAGAAAGCTAAATAAAAGCTGGATGAGAGCGGCGCAGGATAGACGTGGTTGGAAATGAGGGGAGGAGGCCTATGTTCAGCAGTGGACTTTTGAGGCTGAATGATGATTGTAAGTTTTTATTATTACCTCAAATGCGATTAAAATAATAATTCCGGTACTTTTCGCAACCTAGTTTTCCATTTAGGTTCAAATGGTGACTTGGGTGCTACGTAACGTTTAGGTAGGGGGAGGGGGGTTCATAAAAACGTTACGGTGCGTTACCTGGGGGGAGGGGGGGGTCAAAAATCTTCAAAAATTGCGTTACGTAATACTTGAACGCTCCCAAAACAAAGTCTGAACAGTATATTTTTTCCTTTCTTTAGTTGTGATTATGATTAAATTCCAATTTTTAAACCTCATTTTCTTTCTAATCCCTACTCGATCCCTTCCCTCCATGAAAAACAGCCCACACACCTCTGGTTCATACTCACATACCGAAAACGAAACTGCTTCCTTCGTTAAATTTAATAAAACTCTGCGGTGGATACATCATACAAGTGAAATAAAACATCCCCTCGGTTTCTCGTTTCACTTTCACTTTGAAGGCATCAAAAAATCTGCGAAATAACAAGAATAATATCGAATAACTGCCGCTTTGTAGTTACCGTGTATGGGGGTGAGCTTGTGGATATTTAACGGAACTGGTAAAGACTAAGGACGCATCCGAACATAAAAAATATGGTGGTAACGAGGACGTCAAGGATCATATAAGGGAGTGTCATAAATTTAAATTGAGAATCAGTGTACGCAAAAGATTTTTTACTTTATTACAACAGAGTGGTAGAGCTACATCAACCATGTCACACATATTGAATTCATACATGCAAATGGGATAAAATTATATTCCCAATAAGGAAGAAGCAAAAGATAAAAATAAATGGAAACAAAAGGTATATAAAAGATCTTACCCTTGACAGGGATCTCGAAACACAAGTAGAACGTGCATTATATTGGTGAAGTCCTTTTTCTTTGTTTATTTCTCTTTCTGTTACTGATTATACATGAGAAAAATACTTCGCTTATCCATAAATATGAAAACTTGTAACCAGCCCTATTGTTTTGATCTGTTATCAAAAACACACTATCAACTTTAAGCACAGTTTTCTTATTTGCGCAAAATGCATTACCCTTTCTTATTTTTAACTTCAAGTATTCTAAAAGTCAATATGATCAATTGCCACGATGTTTTCAACAATATAATAGAAATAAAACCAAAAAGAATAGAAATGGCAACTTGTTAACTTAATATAATGGATATACGTCTTCTACTTGATCTTGCTAGTCTTGTTCTTTAACTTTTTTCGCTAGTTTTACTCAAAAAATACATAATTTTTTTGGCTCGGACTTTCTCTCAGTCCGTTTCTGCAGATATTAATCGTAGCTCAATCACTTCGACATTACAATTCGCGTTCAAACCTCTTCATTCCTCACCAATTAACTTAAATATCGACAGCGAACGCTCAAATCAGAACTGAACTTGGCCGCCTAAGAAGAGCTAGAGAATTAATTTAAATTGTGATAGAATCAATTCTAACTTCGAGATGATGATTGAAGTATAGTTAAAGAGCTCTCTACAAGATTTTAATTTAGACTGCTAGATGAATAGACTTTGGAGACCAGGATTTTGGAATTGGTTATTTCAATTAAGGAGTTTCTAATACTGGTCTTTTTAATCTAAAATATAGATTTTCTGTGTTAATCTACAACGATATTTAGAAGTTTTTTCTTTAAAGCGACCGACCAAACATACAACTTAAGATTAAAAAATTACACATACAAAAGATAAAATGTCTTCAATAGCTGTAAAATATCGGGATAAAGATATTTTCTTCTTCTTATTATTATGGCGATTCATTTCAAAGGTTGACAAAGCAAATGACAATTGTAGTTTTGAAACTGTCACACGAAATATTTCTGCAGATGACCGGTTAAACCACCTTCTCAGGTCCTGTCACAACGAATTCTGACATCTTCTTAGAGGTAATTGATTTTGACAAGAGCTATGAGTCATGCCAATGCAGTACACAAGCTTACGAGTTATTTACAAAGTCATAACTCTTGTCAAAATCCTCTACTGATCTGTATTAAACCCTCCATTATGAGTAGAGGTAGCTCGTATTTTTCACCTCTTAGTACATGACGAAACTATTGCATATTGCTTTCTTTGGTGGTGTTAAATAGTTCTTGTATTTTACTTATGCGCTGAAAAAATTTGCCGTTGGTGATATATTTTATCCATGAAATTTGCAGTATCCTTCTGTATTCATCCATTTCCCTATGCATATCAAAGTTAGAAACAACGATTTCAAAAGATCCCGTATTAAAAACAGTAGTTCTTATATTGGTGGAGATACGTGGACGATATACTAGTATGCCTTTTACAGGAACTAACAGGCAACTTGACTAAGTTTTATCATACATTAATTATTCACTCCATAGTAATATTGAGTTTAAAATAAAAACAAAACAGAATCAGTCCATAAACTTTGTAGATGTAACAATTACCAGACTGCAAAACAAATATGAGTTCTCCGTATTTCATAAACCTACCCATACTGACACAACTATACACAATTCATCATCCCATTCTACACAACATAAATTAGCAGCCTACCACAGCCTGATACACAGATTGAGAGAAATTCCTATGTCAAAAAATAACTTTGAGATTGAACTGAACATCATTAAGCAAATAGCAGTAAACAATGGCTACAACGAACAAACAATTAACAAAATTTTAAACCAAAAACTCTATAAGAAAGCCCTGAAATTAGTCTACCCAAAACCACAGAAAAAACCCAGTCTCTTTTTCTTTATCACATCATATGTCAACACGCATGGGATAATGAACATAGAATTCAGTGGAGAGATTCAAGTATAGTCCTGAAAGAATCAAATAGTAAAAGCAGAAGAATCAAAGAAGCGGCTCTAATTATTCTAAATGAAACCAATTGTGTCGCAAATTCCTTGGTAGAATGCAGTAGGATGTGGTTACCCATACTGAAAGAGGAAGTCAATTGAAAGAAAATACCACGATTAGTAAGTCAATACCATATCGAGTTAGTACATATTTTATATTTTAGTATTACTTATTGTATATATTATTGTGGATCAATCTATTAATCAAAGATAGAATAAAGATTTTATTTTTTAATATAACGCGGGCACATAAATTTGATACACCCTGTATATTGATTTGTAGATATTTATTAGAAGTTAGTTGTCACGCAAGGTGGTTTCTCCTTAATGAAGTTTTCCATGAAGAATTAAAACATTTTTGTAAATAAAAAGTGAAGTGAAAGTTGTTTAGGATTATAATTTTAAACCGATTGTTTATTACGGAAAAGGGAAATCCACAGGTAGATGTAATTATTAGTTTTTAGAAAAATAGAGGTAAAGAGAATTGGAATTTTAAATGTGTTTGTTTAATGACAGGAATATTTAGATAATTTCCGAAAAGTCATTAGTTTTGAGTAGAAATATTGTTTGAAAGAATGACTGGGTTTTTCGATTGAAACAGAGGGAGGTGGAGAGAGAAATGTTTCTGATCGGTTTGGCAATTTGGAATGGGGAAAGTTTTGTTTGAATGTTGATATATTTTTGGAAAGAGGAATTCATTGTGTTACCGGCATCCAAAAGGGGCAGTCAAAAGTTTTGGTGAGTAGTTCAGCAGCAAGTACTAGTGTTTTGTTTTGATAGTGGGAGTAGCCGAAAAGTGGTACGAGAGACAAATCAAATCGAGAAGAAATATCTCTTTGATTATGTACAGTCCAAGAGAGTAAGTTACAAGAATTATCATTATAAAAATTATTTGTGACACCAAGTAAAAAAGATACTTGGGTCTCAGGAGATTATTGTTGAGAGAAAGAGAGGAAAGAGTTTTGGAGTTTATTGAACGAGTACTGGCAAAAAATAGTTGCTGGTATCCTGCTGGATTGTTTGCTGAGAACGGAGAGGGCTTTGATTGGTAGCCTAACATAATCAACAAGGAGGAACTGTTTGGGTTAAGAGGAGACATCATTGTGTGTGAATCAAAAAGGTCAGTCAATAACCTATGTGATAGATTTTGTTTTATAATCAGAAGTTAAATTGTTTTACGTAAAAGCATATGCATTTAAGATTCCAACATTTCAAAAATTTAATAGGAAGTATAAGTAATTTGCGAATACCAAATTTGTTTGTTTAGCTTGTTTTTTATTAAGGGTATCAAGAACAAAGCGATAAATATTTGTTTGAATTAGATTAATTTATATGGTAAGTTTCTTTTGGAGAGTTATGCCCACAGGATTTAATTAATAAATTTACAGAGCATTGCTTTTGATAATAAAGGTATTTGTATGTGTTTATTTATGATTTTTCTAATAATTTCCTTTTCCTATTTTATCCCGATAAGGATCAACTAAGAGATACTGAAGCCACGAGAAAAGATAAGTATAACCTAAGAGAATTTAATTAATTTTTTTTTGACAAAAGGCACCCTGAGATATTTTCTTAATATTTTTATGTATGATTTGCGTTAATTAAATAATTGATCAAATAAATAATAATTAATATAAAAGTAATAGAAAGCAGATCATAACAATATGTATTACAGTGGAACCCCGATAAGTCGGCCCCCGATAACCCGGAAGTCCGGCTAACCCGGACCGATTTTCATCAGACAAAAATTTAACAAATAAACAATTTAACAATTTTATCAAATAAAAATGTATGTAGGTCAAATAATATTTGAGAGATAATGTGTATTTGTGTAATTTGAACACATATAAGTATGTACAACAGTAAAAATGATTCATGCACACGGCGGCAGGCAGAGCGACCGTCTCAGCTTATCGGAAAGAACAGGCACCTGTCTGTATTCCTTTTCCGTTATTTATGTCAAACTGTCTTAGCATTGTTTAAAATAGACGTGACTATTTAAAAATTCTTTTTTAAAACAATGGCCTTAGTCTGTTCTTAAATAACAACATTGTTTTAATCACTTCCGTTCTGTAATCGTGCTTCAGATTGTGTTTGCCTGATTTTTGTCTACGTAATGGTAACAAAACTGTAATGTTAACAAAACGTAAAAATGTTGTGACAATGGAAAAGAAACTAGAAACATTAGGTCGGATTGATAAAGGCGAATCTTTAAAATAAATTTATTGCAGCATCATAATATGATATTATGATACCATAGGTCTGGATCCCGCGTATGAAAAAAAAGTTGATTAATAGCAAGCTAAAAATTTGTTAATAGCTTAAGGGTGTCTAGTCGGATAAACTTTGATATATGAGAACACTGGAACAGGGGCAGTTTTAATTGTGGAACAGGTAAAAAATCTGGAACGGTCAGAACACGAAAATGGCACATTTGTTTTGTCCGACAGAACAGACATAAACTCTCCGAACAGAGATTAAACTCTCATGCAAAAATCAGACTGCTATTTATCACCTGTCATAATTCCTGTCATTTGACATATTCTACATGTTCCACTCATTAAAACGCCAATTTGGTGATAAATAGCAGTCTGATTTTTGCATGAGAGTTTAATCTCTGTTCGGAGAGTTTAAGTCTGTTCTGTCGGACAAAATACATGTGCCGTTTTCGTGGTCTGACCGTTCCAAATTTTTAGCCTGTTCCACAGTTAAAACTTCCCCTGTTCCAGTGTTCCCATATATTAATGTTTGTCCGACTAGACACCCTTAAGCTAATAACAAATTTTCAGCTTGCTATTTATCAACTTTTTTTTCGTACGCGGGATCCAGACCTACCATATTATGGTGTCGGTACATCTCTACAGTATGACTGAGTTTTTTACCAAGAAATGAACAAAACTCTACACTCTATACAACTATACGTAATTTAGATGTGTACTGTGCATATGTGTTTCATGTTTTTGTAATTATAATGGAGGTTATTTATTAATTTTTACTATATTCTCCGGCTAACCCGGATTTTCGATAACCCGGATCGGCCGCGGTCCCGATTAATCCGGGTTATCGAGGTTCCACTGTATTTATAATTTAAACATATTAAAGTCATAATTTGGTATTAGTTTTTGAAAGTAAATTAAATGTAAGACCAAATACTTACAATGTCGGGATAGTATCACACAGGTATTTTCTTGGTTTTCCCTCGTGATTTACTATGGAATCTCTAACGCGAGAATTTTACAGTCATCGTTGCATTTGGTTGTCTTTTTAAAGACAGATCACATGCTATGATTTTTTTCTGACGGATATTCTTGGGTTGGGATTGATTTCATGTAATCGAATGAACTATCTTTTAGCAAAGTCGTCCCAGGAACGCAACTCATAAATATTGGCGATATCATTTTAAAGTCTTCTACTTTAAAATGTATAATATACATCTGAATTGATAATATAAATGAGTCAGATTAAATAAATTGTTAGAAGAATTTTTTTACTTAGCAACAACATTTTTGTTTAATTTAGTAGTATTTTGTATTTTGACAACGACACCCAATTTGGGCGTCGAAACGTTAATAAAATTATTTTTTGGATTTAATTGTGGCTTACTTCCCATCTAAATAGTTAATCATAAAAATGCCACAAGGAAATAACTTCAGAACAACATCACTTATACACGCAATATATCAACAAAAGTAGCCAAATATATAAAAAAGAAAGGAATAACACCAGCTTTCAGAACTAGAAACAACTTAAGCAAATACAATACGAACAATAAGAGCTGAATGAGAAAGCAATTACAGAGTGGTGTTTACCTACATGTGGTGACTCTCCAAAAACTTACATCAGTCAAACTGGCAGAACCTTTGAGAAACAGAGAGCAGAACACAAAAGGGATTTCAACAAAGAGAAACATATTCTACATACGCACTTCACCTTCTAGATCATAATCATTCTTTTAAAGAACGGTTTCAAAATCTTCATATTCAAAATAAAGGACTTAAGCTATCTTTAGTAGAATCTATAAAAAATAATAAATTGAAAAATACAGATATAAGTTTGAATGGCCAACTTAAGACAAACAGCTCCCCACTCCTCAACCTATTCAGTTAGAGACTTTAAAATGCAGACACCTAGTAAAATAAATCACTCGAGAAAGGCACTCTGCCGAAACACCTGTAGTGACATAGTTATAATAAATTTTGGGGAAATAGTGGAAATTGTGGAAACACCAGGTTCTCCTGGTGTTCATTTGATATGGACTTCATTTAATGATACATATGTTTTGGTTAAGTTTGACTATCTTTTGTGTTAGTTGCTCCAACTTGGTGGTTCGCTCGAATTTATGTCTGTACAAATTGGTCTTTAGCATCCCCTAAAAATAAAAATCTAGGGAAGTTAAGTCTGGGGACCGAGGGGGCCGTTTTATTGTATCTTGTACACTAATCACACGTTCAATATAAATTAAATCTCAAGAGTTTCTGTCATCCTGTGCTTTGAAAATTCGTGAAATTTGATTTGAAGATGGTGCAGTGCAGGAATAATTTCATTTCGTAGTTTAGGTCGGCAGTAATATCCGATACAGCCAAGGTCAGACCGAAACTTTGGTTTCGGTCTGATAGACAGAAGGATTCCACAAAATTGAAGGATCGATGTTTTGAAATAAAAGAGAGACCTACTAGTAATCATTTATTGTATTTCGTAGACTGTAGAACTGTAGACTAATGATGCTGTGCAAATTGTAGACAGCGAAACCGGTCGTTGGAGTACTACAATAAATTATTGCAAGTACGTCTCTCTTTTATTTCATTCACAATGAACTCGCATATGTAACCCGATCGATGTTTTATTTCGATACATAAAAAACGTCCAACAAACTCTATATCGAAGGAATTTACACTAAAGACTGAATCCACAGGGTGTCTTCTTCTTCGGCTAGCCATTCACGTCCACATCTGAACATAAGCCTCTTCAAGTCTTCCTTTCCATTGTTTTTTATTGTACGCTACTTGTAGCCAATTTTTCCCGGCAGTTCGTTTCAGATCATCTGTCCATGTCACAGGAGGTCTGCCTCTGGGTCTTTTGAGTTGGTATGATCTCCAGGTTAGAATTGTTCTGTGCCATTTGTTTAGATCGCACCTAGCTACATATCCAGCGTATAGGGCTTTTCATTCACAGTCAATTGTTTCGAGCTTCTGTCGTATGTCGTATAATCCGTGTATATTAATATTATACACAGATTATACAACATCTGACAGAAGCTCGAAACAAATGACAATCGATGAAAAGCCCTATTCTCATTTCAATTTTAATGATTTTTGTACCACATCGGTGACTTTGGTTTTCTGTCTTATCCATGTGTTTGTTTTCCTGTCCTTAAGTGACATACCAAGCATTGCTCTTTCCATCGTGTGTTGAGTGACTCTGAGTATGTTCATATTCTTTTTTGTGATTGTCCATGTTTGTGCCCCATATGTTAATATCGGAATAATGCATGCATCAAAAACTTGTGATCTAAGATGTAGTTGAATTTGCTGATTTCTGAATATATAGTTCAGTTTGCCGAATGCTGCCCATGCTAACTTTCTTCTTCTTTTTATTTCTTCCGTTTGAATTTCCCTATTTAGTATTATTTTTTGTCCTAAGTATATATTATATTCTTCAACTTTTACTATAACTTTGTCGTTTATTATTGTCACGGTTTCTTCAGAGTGCATGACTTTTGTTTTGTTTAAATTCATTTTCAGTCCTATTTTAGAAGATTCTGTGTGTAGTTATTTCGTAGTCTACAAATGCTATAAAAACTGGAAACTTGTATTCGTTACATTTTTCTATTAGTATTTTTGTAGTTAAAATAATAGGTGATCGGAAGTTGAATAGCCTTTTCTAAAGCCTGCCTGTTCATATGGTTGGTATTCATCTAATTTCCTTGTTAGTCGGGTAGTTATGACTTTGGTGAGTATTTTAAACAGGTGTGACAGTAGACTGATGGGCCTGTAGTTTTCCAACTTTCTAATATAACCTTTCTTGTGTAATAAGATTACTTTAGAGTTGTTCCAGGTCTTAGGGACTTTGCCCTGGTGTAAACAATTGTCTATAAGCTTAGTTACAATTGCAATGAGTTCATTACCTCCTTCTAATATCATATCTGTGGTAATCCTATCTTCTCCTTCAGCTTTATTTCTCTTCATATTTTACAATGCTGTAGTTACCTCTGAAATTGTTACTTTTGGCATTATTTCCGATCCAACATTTTTTATTAATTTCTGTGCTGGTCTCATTTCATCTCTTGTTGATGTGTTCTGTAGAGTTCCGTGTAAAATTCTTCTATTCGTTTCAGTATGTTTTCTCTAGTTGTGATTTCATTTTCGTCTTTTCCCATTAATGATATTATTTGACCTCGTCCTAGTGTCGGTCTGAGGCATTTCATACTCTTATCTTTTCAATAGTTGTTGATATTAAAGGCAGGGTGTATTTTACTATAACTCTTTTTTATTAAAAAACACAACAGAACAGATTCAGCATGAACGGATGGAGGCGAAGACAATGCTGTATATAACTAGAGCTAATGCAACATTCAAATGGATCATATTAGTACAAAGTCGCATGAATGCGGATCTGTATGTATTTCATTTAATGGTTGCAGCGTCCGACACAATCCAAACTAATGAATGTCTGGTTTTCAGGTGTTTGTTCTATTTCATCAATAGCTTAACCCCAATGAATCAGCATATAACTTTTCAAATTAACATCCAACATGTCGCATTCTACAGTTTTGGAATTGGTATAAATTAGTCAATGAGCGTTGTGGCGAGCTAGTCAGTTGGATTAGAATTGATTTGGTATAACTAGAGGTAATGTAAATTGCCCCGTATGTGGTGAAATTTATATCTCTTGTTATCGTAGTTACATTGAATAACTTCGTAAACGTAATCAAGAGGGAGTGTATCTACATAACGTAACCGTAGTTATAATTCTGTGGTTCATTTGAGAAATTACCCCAGAAAACGAAGCATTGGAAAATTACTGGCCTCTATTTTTCAACTGGAATATCTGGAAGAAGTCAATAGAAAAGGCGAACCATCTCGTCGGTATCGAATTTTTTACTGCGTCAGGGTTTTTTATTAACATTTAAGCATAAAAAGCAACTTTTTTCGTTTATTTCAATATTGTGAAAAAACTACGCATCGTTGGTAAAAATCGTGAATGGTGAAAACATTAATGAATTCCACATCCCCGATAAACTGATAATTTGGTTAACGCTACAATGCGTAAAGTTGTTTGCAAAGTCAAAATACAGGGCGAACAATCACAGGCGTTTGAAACGCATGTTGGGCTGCGACAGGAAGATGCGCTGGCGTGTCTCATTTTCAACAGCTCTGGAAAAGGCGGTCAGAGATGCGCGAATAGACAACAGAGGAAATATTTTTAATCAATCATCCCAAATTTTTGGATATGCAGGTGATGTGGACCTAGTTGCCAGCACAACACCAAGCTAGAAAAAATGTATACCACCTTCGCAAATGTCTCAAAAAATATGGGTCTGTAAGTAAATGAGGAGAAAACTAAGATGATGGGCATCGACTCCCAATAATAGAACCAGAAACATCGGTCACCAATTAACTCTACCTTTGAAGTGGTGGACAAATTCACATACTTATGCTCCCTGGTCACCAAGGAGAACGTCATGGTGGAAGAAATCAAGCAAAGGATAATCCCAGCATGCTATTTTGTTCTGAGTAGACAGAAGCAGAAAAGCCAAAAAACAAAAATAACTATATACAAAACCGTTATAAAAGCAGTGTTGGCATATGGATCGGAGACATGGACCATCTCCAAAGTAGATGAAAACTTCTGCTTATATTTGAATGAAGGATCCTGAGAGGAATATTCGGTGACATCTGTGAAAATGTTATTTGGAGGAGGAGGTACAACTACGAGGTATGGTATACCACAGATATAAACAGTTGGTGGTAAAGACGTAGTATCTCTTATAAATATAGGATGTCTAAAAAGGGCAGAACATCTAGCAAGATGACGGCAGAACAACCCGCCTAGAAGAATCCTTATGTCACAATCTGTGGGAAGTAAAAATAGGGGTAGGCCAAACCTGAGATGGAAGGATGGTGTAGATGAGGATGGCAGAAAAATAGACGCAGCAAACTGGTAACAGTTGGCAATGGATATAACTGACCGGGGTAATAGACTTGGGAAGGTCGAGGCTCTTTTATAGGGCTTTAGCACCATTGATGATGATAATGATGATGTCGCATTCTACAGTTTTGGAATTGGTATAAATTAGTCAATGAGTGTTGTGGCGAGCTAGTCAGTTGGATTAGAATTTTTTTGGTATAACTAGAGGTAATGTAAATTGCCCCGTATGTGGTGAAATTTATATCTCTTGTTATCATAGTTACATTGAATAACTTCGTAAACGTAATCAAGAGGGAGTATATCGAAAATAACATAACCGTAGGCTATAATTCCGTCGTCCATTTAAGTAATATGCCTTTTGATGATATGTGCAATTAAGAATTTTTATTCATTATGTTACTCTAATTCAAATCTTTGTTTTAATTTTACTGTAACTGTTTTATAAACATTAATTATTTTATTTTATAAATTATTTTATCTACTCTATGTCATATTATATATAGGTCTTTAGTTTGTGAAAACTGTCATTGCAGATAGCAGTGCGTGAAGTAACAATGTATTTTAAATGGGATTTACTTTGTCGCACTGTTTTAACCTTCGCGTTGTCATGGTGTGGTGACAATCCTTAACTTTCGCGTTGTCATGGTGATGACAATATGAGCAATGAATTACAACAAAAGTTTTGACAGTTTTGTGGTTTGAAAGTAGTTAGAATTTTTAAATGTCAAAGTTCTAAAAATTGTAGAATAGAAATGAATTCCAGTGACGAAGAGTTACAGCTTTTTTTATTTGTTTATCGTAGATAAAATATTGTATGAAACTGCTCGTGAAGTACGTTTTACGAACTTACGCGATTTATAGCACTAGCTTCGTTGTCGCTCGTGCTCAAAAAATCGCGTGCGTTCGCAAAAAGCATACTTCACGAACTGTTTCATAAATAACTATTATCTACTCTATCTCATATTATGCATAAGTTTTTAGTTTGTGAAAACTGTCATTATAGATAGCAGTGCTTGAAGGATTTAAAGTGTGCGTGAAGTAACAATGTATTTTAAATGGGGTTTACTTTTCCGCACACTTTCAACACGAGCGATCCACAATTATTGGGATCAAAGCTAGCCTAGCCGTGCAAAAAATTACGTATGTCTTGTTTTAATCTGAATTTATATCATTGGCTTATCAATTAATTTTGATTAACATTATAAAACATAAAAAATCAGTCAAAACCTTAAACTCAGAACTTTAATCAAAAACAAAAAGAATTAACAAAATTATAAGTAACAATAATAAATACAATCAAACAATGTGCTGTATATGTCCACACCAACATATCTACATAACCTAACTTTTCTTCTTAAGTTGACGTACACTGCAAAGGTAAGGTAAACTCGTAGATTATATTATCTTAATTAAGAATAGACATGCACTGTATAGCTATTTCTGTCGTTATAATCAAATATCCTTAACTCGCGATGTCATGGTGATGACATTTGAGCAATCAATTACAACAAAAGTTTTGACAGTTTTGTGGTTTGAAAGAAGTTAGAATTTTTAAATGTCAAAGTCTAAAAATTGTAGAATATAAATTAATTCCAGTGACGAAGAGTTACAGTATTTTTATTTGTTTCTCGTAGATAAAATATTGTGTGAAAGTGTGCGTGAAGTACTTTTTGCGAACTTACGCGATGTATAGCACTCGCTTCGCTGTCGCTCGTTCTCTAAATATCGCGTGCGTTTGCAAAAAGCATACTTCACGAACTGTTTCATAAATAACTATTATGACAGTGTGCCCGTCAGCAAACTATGGTCAACCCTACAGCAAACCAACAGCAAATATGGTCTTATCAAAGCAGTCCAAAGAACGACTGCAAAAATTAAAACTGGATCAGGGATTTCTGAGGGATTTAGGGCCGGTTGTTCAAACGCTAATCAACAATGATCACTATCAAATATTTAACTACTGTCACAACTGTCAATGTCAACTTTGGTTGGGTTGCTGAAAACATAATTGATTATAATTATGAGATTAGTTAATCAATTAACATAACAATTATTAACTAATTTCATAATTGTAATCAATAATTATGTTTTCAGCAACCCAATCAAAGTTGACATTGACAGTTGTGAGAGTAATTAAATATTTGACAATGATCATTTTTGATTAGCGTTCGAACAACCGGCCATAAAGGTCACAAAAGAATTGACATAAAAACAAAACAACTAATATGGTACGGCCATGTACAGAGAATGCCAGATCACAGGATCCCCAAACAGATTTTGGCGTGGACATCACAAGGAAGAAGGAAAAGAGGAAGGCCGAGAAGAAACTGGAGGGAGGGAATTGAAAAAGAACTAGAGGAAAGAGAAATCCCTCCAAGTCTATGGTTAAATAGAGAAGAATGGCGGTTAGGGGTCGGAAGGCGCCGGAGAATGCTGTAAACCGAGAGTAGTAGTATTTTGTAAACTACTGATTTATGTAACCACTTTCTACAACATTAGGTTTTTCATTCCACTAAGTTATGATCTTCCAGGGCAAAATCGAAGGAAAACGCTGGGTCGAAAGTAAACAACTGTCTTAGACAGGTCGAACAGTCGAGGAATTGTTTCATCTAGCTGCCAAGAAATATTTCATGAGCTTGTTAATACGTGATAGCCAATGCTTGAAAACCAGCTCATCACACAAAGAAGTAGATGCTATAGTAACTTTTGCAGTGTCATGGTTAAGTTTGCAATTTTTTTTAATAGTTGTTGTTGATCCCTATAGTCTATGAAAAATTACACAAAAAAATATACAATATTTCCGTGTTAAGTTATATCCATATGGAAAACTTTTTTATTATTAATTTTACGAAAAAAAGTTATTCTTCACAAAAAGCTATGCATAGTCCAAAACCTAAGATTTTACCATCAAATATCAAATTTTTCGAATATTATACGAGGTATGTCAAAAATTTTGAATTTCACTCAAGAGTAAAGTAGCTTTATTTTTCACAATATTGAAAATTGCTATTATGAAAAGTTGTTTGGAATTAAAAACTATATTCTAATATCTATGCAAATACATCCTTCTAATTGAATTGTTTTTTGAAAAATTATGGATAACAAACATTATTTTCAGTTATTTCAGTTCAGATAACTCTTTTATTATTAATTTTACGAAAAAGAAGTGATTCTTAATAAAAAGTTCTGCATAGTCTAAAACCTAAAATACAACCATCTTATGTCAAATTTTATCAATTTTATACGAGGTATGTCAAAAAATATGAATTTCTCTCAAGAATAAAACACGTTTATTATTGACAATATCGAAAATTGTTATTATGAAAAGTTATTATTAAAATTAAAATTTATGTTGCAGTATGTAATTACATCCTTCTAATTGAAATATTCTAAACTATAAAGGTTCTTTACTTTATCTAGTAAAGTAAATCTAAATTTAACTTTTTTTACATACCTCGTATAAAATTAATAAAATTTGATATAAGATGGTTGTATTTTAGGTTTTAGACCATCCAGAACTTTTTATCACTTTTTTTCGTAAAATTAATAAGAGTATCAGAATTGATATACAGTCGGACCCGCTTATTAGAATAGCTTTCGTACAAAGAAAAAGTATTCCTATAACCGGGATATTTTAATAACCGATCATTGGAGGCTAGCAAAACGTTTCGGGTCCTCAAATTTCTATTCCTTAAACCGGGATATTCCTATAACAGGTATTCTAATAAGCGGATTCGACTGTTATGTTAGTGATCCATAATTTAAAAAAAAAAATTTAATTAGAAGGATGTAATTGCATATTAGAATATAGTTTTTAATTCCAAACAACTTTTCATAATAGCAATTTTCAATATTGTGAAAAATAAAGCTACTTTATTACTCTTGAGTGAAATTCAAACTTTTTGACATGCCTCTTATAACATTCATAAAATTTTATATCCGATGGTTGAAACTTGGGTTTTGGACCATGCAGAACTTTTTATAGAGAATAACTTTTTTTGTAGAATTAATAATAAAAAAGTTTTCCATATGGATACAACTTACAAGCACATACTGTATATTATGTGATTGTACTGATGTGATTGTGTAGATGTAACACTCTAATTTGTCTAAAAACCAACATTCCATTTTCTGGTAGGTGTAAGAACAGGAAAATTAGTGATCAGTAAGCAATAAAATTGTTGGTGTTTTAGCTACTAAAATTACTAATTAATTCATATTCTAAAAAGGCTATAATTATGACATGTAATAACCATCCATAATAGGTAGTGATTTATTTAAAAAATCTTGTCTGGAACTATTCGTTTGAAAAATGTTCTGCATCAGCTGTAAATAAGCCGAAGAAGCATAAACGCAACGTGTAAAATTGCGAGAAAAGGACTGGAAGGCCCAAACCGCACCCGCACCCGCTACACCGGGCCATTATCGATCGCGCCGGCCGAAACATCACCACACCACACCAGCCAGAGAGAATGAAATTGTCAATACCGAGACGTTATTTTTATGAAATGGTTTTTCAACAAATCGGTCATGTCATGATTTTAGATTAAGGGGGAATATACCTGTCAAAATGGATGATATTGCACTGGACGTTTGGACGGGGGTTGGAGATTGGAGCAAATAAAGGGCAGATTGGAAAGAAGAGATTCAAAATGTATTCAAAGGGTTATTTAAAATTAAGAAAAAAGGACAGATACCATTTTTTATTCATATAACAAATAATTAGACCGAAAGGAGACCAAAGAAAAGACATACAATACAAACTACTTAGGTACAACTCAAATATCATGGATTATTTCATTCATAGAGATTCTGACCAATAGAAATCTACAAGAATAAAAATTACAGCGATTATTTCATTCATAGGAGATTCTGACCAACAGAAAGCTACAGAAATACAAATTAGACTGATAATTTTTGATAATTGCCCGTCGTCAAGTATATTACGTGAGATGCCCTTCGTTGCTATGAAAAAATACATTCAGTGACATTAATGACAATAAATGTTTTAAAAATTACAATAAAATTTTGGTTTTGAACAGTTTTATTCATGAAATAATCGCAACAAATTGCACTCGATCTCTAAAAGTAATATAGAATTTTTGCCCTCGTGATACTTTGACATAATTTCACTCGCCTTCGGCTCGTGAAATTAAAACTGTCAAAGTGTCACTCGGGAAAAATTCAATAATTTTAGAGCTCTTGTGCAATTACTACTGATTATTTTTTAATGATTTTAACTTCCAATCGTATAGTAAGATTTTTGATCACGTGTTTAATTCTGTCCAATCAGATTATTATTTCATCGGCATATGTATTTACAAAGTACATCAATGGCGAAAATGTACCCAGTGACTGGAAAATAGCTTATATATCATCGATTCATAAAAAGGGCAATAAACTAAAATGTAGCAATTATCGCGGAATATCAGTAACAAATACAATAAGCAGAGTATTGGGACCGTGCAAGTTCGGCAAAGCGACGTCTATTTCTACGCTCTGTACTTTTATTCGCACTTTTAATTATATTGGCCAATTATATTAGTCCTGGTTGCTGGATAATTGTCAAGGCCATAGTCCAAAAAAATATTAAGATGAAAACATAAGATGCAGGTTATATGACGTAAACAAGTGTATGTAGTAAATAAAATTAGTTATTAAAACGCAGTACTGCAAGCAAAATACAATTAATTAAATTTACCTTTATATAATAATTGCATATCACATCAATATTGTGGAGCAATATATAATTTTTCTGTTTCAATGACAGAAGGTATGAAATATACGTCAATTTGACAATTTCAATTGACAATATGAATTATTTAAAATAGTTGCAATATTTCTCCGCGACTCGCGCACGGTCGTTTCTCGTTTCCCTTCCAAGTACTAATCCTTTTTGTGAATGCGGTCGTCTCGAGGATCTAAACCACATCTTTTTTGAATGCCCGATTAATGTGATTCCTAATTTTGATATATACACAAAATTTATTTCCATGAACTTCAAAACACCGCTCTCTATATACAATATTCTAAGTTCCTTAACGGAAGAATCAGTCAATGTAATTATGCGTTTTCTTGCAATTAACCAAATAAGCTTATAAACTGCAATGCGTTTTCTAGCAATTAACAAAATAAGCTTACAAATTGCAAGGCTCAACTGTTTATATGTATCCGTGTTATATTATGTTGCTATTTGTCATTTAATTTATGTTTTAATTTTTAATCATACTTAACCTAACCCAATTAATCTCATTTAATTATAATCATCAGACCTCATCAAAAGCTTCCTTACAAGAACATAGTCAGCGATTTTGGTATGGCTTAGAGCCAGACTACGTCAAGATCGCTTATAAATCGTGCTGGTAATCGCCTTGCAGCGAAACCAAAACCAAAAAAGAAGAAGAAGAAGAAGTACTTGCACACCGCGAATATACAAAAATTTTAAGAGAACTGATTGAACAAGAATACTCAGAATACGAAGAAGAAGAACAATGCGGGTTTAGAGCTGGAAGGTCCTGTACGGATAATGTATTTTCGTTAAAACACATCATCGAAAAAAAATTAGAACGGAATAGGCCAATACACCTAGTTTTTATAGATTTACAAAAAGCGTATGACAATATACCGATACCGAAACTATGGGAAGTACTGCAAAACTCCAACATTAACTTTACTCTCATAAAAGCTGTCCAAAATTTATACAGTGACATGAAATCTGCAGTAAAATTAGGAAACAAAATAACAGATTTGTTTAACAAAATAACAGATTTGTTTACAGTCAACAAAGGTCTACGACAAGGATGTTGCATATCACCGAGTCTGTTTAAGATTTATATCGCCAAAGCCCTTGCAATATGGAAAAGAAAATGCAGTGGAATGGGCATCCAAATCGACGACAACACCTGCCTGTACACCCTTCAGTTTGCAGACGATCAGATAATATGTGCAAACGATAAAGAAGATTTGGAATATATGACTCGCAAATTGAAGGAAGAATACGAAAAATGGGGATTGCAGATGAATGTAGAAAAAACACAATATTTATGCCTAGGTGAGGATTCAACTGACATGATATTGGACAATAATCAGAAAATAACTAGCTGTGATAAATATAAGTATTTGGGCATTAATTTCAACAAGGAAGGTACTGACGATTCAAAAATTAAGAGCAGAATAAATAAAGCACGAACGATAATTAAATCATTGAACGGAGTTTTATGGAGTACCGAGATAGGGAAACAAAGAAAAATGCGAATATACAACACCATGATTAAGAGCACATTGGTATACGGATCCGAAACATGGAGAATAAAGGAACACCTAAAACGAAAATTAGAAGCTACTGAGATGGACGCCCTAAGAAGAGCAAGTAGAACATCGAGATTGGACCGGGTTAGAAATGAGGAAGTAAAGCGAAGAATGAATTTACAAGAAACGGTTGTAGAATGCATTGAGAAGAAACAATTAACGTGGTACGGACATGTTCAGAGAATGGGGGAGGAAAGACTGCCAAAGAAAATTATGAAATGGATACCCACAGAAAACAGAAAAAGAGGAAGGCCAAGAACGACATGGATACAAGGAGTAAGACGATCAATGAGTGTACGAGGATTAGAAGATGAAAACTGCAATGATAGAAGATATTGGCAACAAGGCATCGGACAACGTCGGAGGACGTTTTGAACCCGAATTTATATATATAATTTTCTACTGTAGAAAATTACAGTGAGAATTTTTTTAACTAATAGATGCTGTTGAATGCCGGGCGGAAGGATATCGTTACAAATGAAAACCAAAGATGTTCTAATTGCGAAAGGATACGACACTTTCAAAATAATTGAAGAAGCAAATCCCACACAAGCCAAGAAGAACCAATGAATGAGGTCAGAAGGCTGCCTAGATCGACACTCAAAAGGCCGTCCCATTAGAAATAATAGTAGATATAGATCTTTAAGAACTCTTTTTCTCACAACTGACCACAGAAAGAAAAAATATATTCTGTAATCTGAAGCTGTTCATTTGAAGGATCAACTAGTGATTAGTAAAAATAAAATAGAAAATTTTAGAGAACATATCGCACACCTAGATCTAAAGAGAGTTAAGTCAAAAAAGCACTTTTTTCAGAAAACACGAAAAACTGTTTTCTGTGTCCATGTGCACTGCGGGAGTGTTTTGTTTTTATGGTTTGCTTTATTTATACACCAGAATAAGTACTTTGTTGTTTAATACACGTTTTAAGACTGTAGCAGATGGATTTCTACTACAATATTTTATAAAAAATATCCATTAATTTTAATCCTATCCCAAGAAAAATATCAATTTTTCTAATTTATTTTGTCAGTTTAAATATCTTTAAAATTTCCTAAGCCGCTCCTGTTCGAAATATTTCAGAATATTTTCGCAACAAAGTAAAATCATAGGAAAGTTCCTATTTATTTGAGTAGCATTTACCAACTACGTAGATAGTTATTGTGAAATCATTCATTATTCGAGAATGAATCCTCTAAAAGGTTTGGTGTTTTTCCTTTAAGTTTTGAGCGATAAAAATCCCATGTTATTATTGGTCTGCATTTTGAAAGATCCTTGAGTTGTAGTTGACGATTGGTCAATAGTTTTGGCCGAACGATCGAGAAGAAATGCATCGTTGGGACGCGAGAGAGACGTGACGATGTAAAGCCAGTTCTAAAAGTACATCACTTCAGTAAACATCTTTTTGTTAGAACTCAACCAACAGACTCGTAGAAAGTCGCACTTTGCCGGCAAAATGGTTTTATTTTTATGGTAAAAGAAGTGCGTGGTTCCTGGTTCCTGTCCTTTATGTAGCTGTTGCTATTTTTATGATGTTTTGGATTTGTTCATGTTCCAGTAAGAAATGCCCGGATGATATTATTTGGTATCGATTTTATCCAGTTTTGTAATGATTTGGATTTGAATGTCTTCCCTCCCTCCAATCCTGAATGGAAAATTTTGAAGTTCCAAGTGTTGTGACATGGATTTTTGTTTTAAGGTATGATAATGTTTATTTTAAATAAATTCACAAGTGGATATTAATGGTAAAGGTTTTACATAATTAAATATGTTGTTTTCAACATGGATTCTCTAAAAATTTTATTGTAAAGTAAATAATAAATGACAGTGACTTTTGACAGCCATGTCAAATTTTTGTTTTGGTACACTGCTAAAAATAAGGTTAAAAATTGTAAAATCATGTATTTTGTTATTATTATTCATTTCTGGTTTGAGAATGTGTTTATTCTCAAAATAAAAATAAAAAGGTATAAGGGTTTAAATAAACATTATGAAATGTACACAATTTTTTTTTTTGTAACCTCTTTAATTAAAAAAAAAATTATTAACAGATAACTAATACAAGCGAAATAAGTTTTAGAACAGAAGAAAATGATATGGCATAGAAGCCATATGATGATAAATAAGTAGCCCAGTTTAACCCCAACGAGGAATCTATGATGAATGTCCCCCAGTTGGTTTCCAGTAAGTACTCGATATGAGAATTTGAGGATTTTTCAAACGGCGTCCCAATTTTTTTAAATAGTAGGAAAGTCCTCAAGTCTGTGTAAGTATCCTTTGCTTATTTGGTTATGTAGTTAGTCTTCTTTAAACCCTCCTACCCCTCCCAACGAATCTACGACCTGCCACCGCACAAAAAATGAGCTGCCGTTCGCATGAAGGTTTGCGTGTCTGTTCCTTCTGCTAGCCCCATTTCGACTCCCCAGTATCTCTATAGATAGTCTTTCCTTGATCCCATTAGAGCAGACAGGTAAAACGTTTCAAGACTAAAAATCGATATTTTTGAATTATTTCCCTTTTGCTTATTACTATATTTATATTTGTTATATTAACTTGAGTTGAGCCTGTGTTGGTGAATTAAGTTTGTAGTTGCCTTCCTTTTGAAGAGGCAATATTCATTTAGAAGAAAATGACTTTTTGGTTGGATGATGATTATTGTTTTCTTCTTAAATCGGCTTGAATAATACCTAATTCTGTTTTCTTCGAAGGTGCTGGTTTTATCGCTTTATTGCTCAAATCAAGAGTGGATTTGAAAAATGCCTTGCATATTTGTATTTTGGATCCATTAATCTCAAAGTAAAAGGGATTGTTGAGAGCTCTAAAATTGTGTGTACTTAAGTACCGATATTTAGACTTTATTTGTTGCGAGTGGCGTACTAAGAATTCTCTTTGCTTTTCAAGATCACCGAGTGCCCAATAATCATAAAAGTCCTGTTGTCTTGACTTCTTGACCACTTTATCTTTGCATTTTAGGCAACATTTGTCTCCACAGGGTGGTCCAACCATTCTTGCTAGAATTAGTTTTTTAGATTTGGACAGGGTAGTAGTTTATCTATCTCAATCACAGTACCAGATTCAGGAACCATAACACCTTCTGGTATCTGATACACTGGAGCTGCTGCTGCTGGATCAAGTTACCGATGATGATGAAGGTACGAACTTAGGTGAATGCGCATTTTTGTTTAACGATTGAAAATTTGGATCTTTATCTTAGTCGTCATTATCACTTTCATCGCTCCAAATAGGTGAAATATAACAGTCCGGGGCTGTTGTTTAGACGTGCTAGGGATAAATGTATTAACCGGTATTAAAACAGCATGAGTTTCTATGGATGGAACTTTATCACTTGATGCCATCTTCAAGTTATCTTCCACGGTTGCATGTTGACTAGAAGTTATAGGAGTGATATTTTATTTATACTGTTCTTCTACCATACTTACTAACAATCGGCCGCGATTTATTTTTTTCCTGAAATATACAATCTTTATTTTACTAACTTACAGTGTTATGTGCCACAAATCAATTTAGAAAGCCCACAAAAAACATTTTTATTCTTTTTAGCTATGTTGTAAAGATAAATTTGTCAGAAACCATCTAAACGGATCCAACTTGAAAAATTGGCAGTAAAAGAGGAACCAATATTGTTAATGGTAAGATAAACATTAAACTGTACTACGACCTACAAACTCGAATCGTCAATACCGGAATAAGTTTAAGTTTGATAAGATTTTACAGAAAAAATGAAGTATAAAATATGACTCAGCCAAACAGACACAACTACAATATCGAAAATGTTTTTAAGAGTAGGGTAACAACTGAAAATAAAAATAAAAAGTTTACTTACCTTGCCAACGATACAGGTTTAACTCAAATTGTTGTGTCCTTGTAATTAGCACTAACCATTTAAAAGGTGACAACTCAAAATAGTACTGCTTCAAATTTCAACTAAACAGGTACAACTCAAAATAACTCCAAACTTTTAAAGGAGGACACTTGCACTCCGCTTTTAATTCTGATTGCATCTAGCGTTGTTCCCGTTTATGCGCGGGGAGATCTGGCTCGCTCGTTCAACAAAAGAGACTCTAGGTGCCATCTAGCGTTGAATTTTGCACATATTTTTAAATCTCTTTTATTGATCGATAGGTATCCGTACAGGGAATTAAATGGTGAGCTTAACTCAATTTCACATATTTTTGACTTAACTCTCTTTAGGTCTAGGTGTGCGATATGTCATGTAAATTTTGTAAGAGGAGTGTAAAGTAACTCGAAATAATGCATAAGCTACACAGTCCGATCTGGAATACAAATGCGAGAAACTGTCAAAGGAGAGGAATGTGGTAAATGAACAATTATGAGAATTCCAAGATGCCTTGAACTAATTACAGGTTAAAAGTCAGTGTGAACTTGAAATAAAAGAGAGTGTAACCGAATAAGTAAGTCTATATAGATGACCACAGTTAAATAGAAAGAAGATAATGATCAGACTTCCATGTGAAGCACGACAAATTAGATAAACATAATGATATACATAGACTTGACAAAGTTCGTGCTACATAATTTATTAATGCTCCGGTAGCTCTAGTCTCAGAGAATTTAGGAGTGAGTTCTTACAATAATATTTAAGCTAAAGAAAAGAAATTATTAATTTTTGGGCGCCATCAATAGATCAGAATTTATTGCTATATATTGATGTGATCTTTATTATTGATATGAGATAATATTATTATATGTCATTTAATTTAATCAATGTATTAATAATAATCTAATTAATTTACCAGATCACATATCAATATGTTTTCAATCTCAGGGCGAATTATAAAATTAATTACTTACTCTCGTGGCTTCTAAGTATTTCTCAATGGTTCCTAATCGGGATAGGAAAGAAAAGAGTAAAATAATACACACATATGGGTTACAATTATAATCAAAATATTGTTTATTTTATTTAAATGGCAATAACTGCTTAATATTTGCTATATCTTATTATTCTTAAACATAACATTTACACATGGGAATCTTATTTCCTTTTGGTTTCCAATTGAAAGTTTTTATTAACATTTAACTATTATGATTTATTAGCAACAATTCTATTTAAGTTTGATGAAGCTTTTCTGATATTATTGATTATGTTCTTCAATTTATAATGTGGTATTTAATACGAAAAACCCATACATTCATGTCCAAACAAATGAGACTGACCTGTTTCTGGTGAACTGAGAATGTCTTCACACAAGACCCGTTTCCTGCTATCCTTGGCTGCGATCAAAACCTCGTCCTGGCTTTCAGTAATGTTCTCCTTTGAAGATTAGCTCGTATAGCTCTCGTACCTGCTTCTGTCGTGATGCTGTATTCTACCTTTTTCGAAACTGCAATCAGCTACCGGGACACTCTTGGCTCAAGGAGGTTCTTTTACTCTCAACCTGGCCTACCTCTCGTTCCACGATAGATACTCCACACTCACGGAACTACACCGGCTTTCTCACTCTCCGTACACTACCGTCTACTACTGGACTTCACTTCTCGACAGCTCAAAACATTCTGATCTATCTTTTCCATTCATTCCCCTACTTTCTAAATATCCCTTCCAGATTCATAAATCAACCTTCCACCACCAACTCTCATTCGCAGTATTCCTCAAAACCAATTTTTAATCTTTCTAAATATTCTTAATGGATTTCCAAAAAAAAAATAGTTAATTCCCATTCTAAAATTACTTTCTACTATTTACAAAATTTAATGACCTATTCTCTATTTCCACTAAGTCTTATTTAGCATCGGCTAATGATCGAACCTTCCGCGAACAACGATAATGACCTATTATCGATTTCACTTGTTAAAATTAAATATAACAATTTGTTGTATACAGGTTGTTCTAAATTTATATGCCCGTGGTTGAGAAAATTGAAAATATTTTATATTAAATTGAATTTTGTTTATAATTATCAAATTTTAATTTTCATATCAAATAGAAATATAACAAATACCCGCCTTGTATTCGATAAAATTTATCTGCATTTTTAAATAAATTTTCTCGAGGCAAAACCAACTCCCTGTATATTTCCTTACTTTAATCTACGTCTTATACCCTTTCTTCTTGTATTACTCTAATTAGTCCCACCTGTAGAGTAATTGTTTCCTTATTTTCAGTGTCCTCATCCTGTGTTAGAGTGTCGGCTATTATGTTGTCTTTCCCTTTTTCCCATATCAATCTTCTGTCTTTTTCCTCAGATTTTTCACATACTTTTACCGTGTATTCTGCATCCTCGTTTTCATATGCCTCCTCTTCAAATGCCACTGTTTCGATCATATCTTTTTCGCTTTCATTTGTTAGCTTTATTTCTTCTTCTCCTGAGCTCATCTCTTCTTTTGAGGAATCCCAGTTTTCTTTTGCTTTTGATACTCTCAATTTTTCTTCTTCTGGGCTCAACTCTTCTTTTGAGGAGCCACAGGTTTCATTTTCTTTTGTCTTTTTCTGACTTTTTCTCCCTTTTCTTCTTTGTCCTTGCTTCGTTGCCAAATTCATTTCCACTGTTTGTTCTTTACCTGATTCGTCCGTATTTTGTTTCTCCTGTTCCTTGTCCTGTTCTTCTTCTTTTTCTTCTGTTAGATTCATCGTATTATTTTTAAAATCTATTACTACATGTTTTTCTGCCAATTCGTCAACTCCTACTATCATGTCATGTGACATGTTTGGCATTATTACACATTGTATTGCATACGTCTTCTTACCCAGTCGTACCATTACTCGTATGCCTTCATTTATAGTTGCCAATGTCCGTTTGTTTGCGCCCACTAAATTTACCCTAGGTATTTTGTAAATTAAATTTGTTAAGTTAATTTCTTCTATTAGTTTTCTGTTGACCAATGTTATTTCAGATCCAGTGTCTATCATAATTTTAATTGGTTTCTCGTTGATAAATCCATCCACAAATTTTAAATTAACTCCATTTTTCTTTTCGTTGTTTCTTGCCAATTTAATAAACTCCTTGGGGTTACAAAAGATTCCTGTTTGATTTTTGGTTTTTAGTGAGCGCCGTCGTGAAAAGACGCCGGTTGCTCATCGTTGTTTATATTTTCGTCATAATGTCTCTCTCCGTCATATTCATCTGTCTGGGTATTATTTACTTCTCTTCTATTTTCTCTTGGTCTGTCGGATCTGTTTCGGTTTTCTCGATATCCCTGTTCATTTTGTCTACCATTATTTCTGTTTTCTTGATTTGAGCGTGTGGTGTTTCTATTCTGGTATTCTCGATTTCTGTCCTCATTCCATTGCCTATTTCTTTGTTCATAATTTCCTCTTCCGTTGTCTCTATTTTCGTTTTCCCTTCTGGGATTAAAATCTCGTCTTGTATAGTCCCTCCTATTTTGATTTCTATCTCTGTAATCCTGTGTTTCTCGGGGCCTGTAATCTTCTCGCGACCTTCTTGATTTTCTTTCTCTTAGACGTGATTCTCTTATTTGTAGGAATTGGCATAAACTATCTATGTCTTTGTAGTTTTGCAATGTGATATGGTCTTTCAGCGTTTCCTCGAAATGTCTTGCAATCAGTTCGACTAATTGTTCCGATGAGTAATTATATTGTAAATGCTTTGCATTATTGTAAATTTGTAAAGCATATGTCCTTTCTGATACCCCCATCCTATCATTGTATTTCCCATTTTGCAATTCCTTGTTAATTTCCAATTGTTGGACTTTTCCCCAGAAATAATTCAAAAATTTTTGTTCAAATTGTTGCCAACTGTCAAACTCTTCTTCTTTGCAATCGAACCATAGGCTTGCTTCATATTTTAGATGGTTTCTGATAGTTTCTTTTGCTGTTTCGAAATTTCCGATGTGCTGTATTTTCTTTTTCAGGCTATTTATGAACGGCACTGGGTGTAATCTTCTTACATCCCCGCCAAACATTATCTTCACGTCATCTGTGCTATGTATAACCATTTCTCTTCTTTCTCCTACATTTTGTTGCGTCCGGTTTTCGGTGACTTGTTGTTCTATTTCTGTGATTCTTTTTTCCACTTCTTCTCTGTCTACTTGAATAGCATTTTCTAACTTATTTTCCAAATTTTCTAGTTCCTTTTTCTGGCCATTCGTTAACTCCTCCATTTTGTTTTGAATTATCATTTCTTGTTCTTTCATGTGGTCCTTCATTCTAATTTCTTGTTCTTGCATGTGATCTTTAATTTTCATTTCTTGCTGTTCTATCTCGTTTTTCATTGTTGTCAAACATCCTTTTATTTCCTTTTCATACTTTTCTATGCGTTCCTCTATTTTCTTATTGTTCTCTTCTATTGCTTGTTTTGTTTCCTTTTGAATGTCATCCATTTTTTGCTGTGTTTCATCCATTTTTTGATCCACTTTATCCATTTTCTTTGATGTTTCTTCCTGATTTTTATCCATTGCTTGTTTTGTTTCCTCCTGATTTTTATCCATTGTCCTTTTTGCTTCATCCATTGCTTGTTTTTTTTTCTCTTTGATTGTCATCCAGTTTTTGTGACTGGAGTTGCATCAGTTGTAATAGTTTATCTATTCCTGATAATTCTTGCTGTTCTGATGCCATGATTGTCGTGTCTAAAATATCTTCTTGGTCTGAATGTTCTTTTTGTTTTTTGTTGTCTTTGCTTTGGCTTCTTGTCACAGACATTTGTTTTCAAGAAGTACTGTCCCCGCCAAATATGAAATTTTACTAGTATGTTACCAAGACGACTTTTTCTCACCCAAATATTATAAATTGTCAATAAATATATCAAATGTAAATATCGTAAAATAAAATATTAAATCAGTTATGTAAAATTTGTACCTAAAGAGATCTAAAATTTTATGTTATCAAATGTAAGTATCTCACTTTTTACCACAGGCATATAAATTTTCAAATACCGGCTTTACTCTTTCTATCCTTCAAATTTGCCACTAGAAATACTTTTCAATGCCCTCCACGTTGGACGACAGTTGATGTGATCTTTATTATTGATATGAGATAATATTATTATATGTCATTTAATTTAATCAATGTATTAATAATAATCTAATTAATTTACCAGATCACATATCAATATGTTTTCAATCTCAGGGCGAATTATAAAATTAATTACTTACTCTCGTGGCTTCTAAGTATTTCTCAATGGTTCCTAATCGGGATAGGAAAGAAAAGAGTAAAATAATACACACATATGGGTTACAATTATAATCAAAATATTGTTTATTTTATTTAAATGGCAATAACTGCTTAATATTTGCTATATCTTATTATTCTTAAACATAACATTTACACATGGGAATCTTATTTCCTTTTGGTTTCCAATTGAAAGTTTTTATTAACATTTAACTATTATGATTTATTAGCAACAATTCTATTTAAGTTTGATGAAGCTTTTCTGATATTATTGATTATGTTCTTCAATTTATAATGTGGTATTTAATACGAAAAACCCATACATTCATGTCCAAACAAATGAGACTGACCTGTTTCTGGTGAACTGAGAATGTCTTCACACAAGACCCGTTTCCTGCTATCCTTGGCTGCGATCAAAACCTCGTCCTGGCTTTCAGTAATGTTCTCCTTTGAAGATTAGCTCGTATAGCTCTCGTACCTGCTTCTGTCGTGATGCTGTATTCTACCTTTTTCGAAACTGCAATCAGCTACCGGGACACTCTTGGCTCAAGGAGGTTCTTTTACTCTCAACCTGGCCTACCTCTCGTTCCACGATAGATACTCCACACTCACGGAACTACACCGGCTTTCTCACTCTCCGTACACTACCGTCTACTACTGGACTTCACTTCTCGACAGCTCAAAACATTCTGATCTATCTTTTCCATTCATTCCCCTACTTTCTAAATATCCCTTCCAGATTCATAAATCAACCTTCCACCACCAACTCTCATTCGCAGTATTCCTCAAAACCAATTTTTAATCTTTCTAAATATTCTTAATGGATTTCCAAAAAAAAAATAGTTAATTCCCATTCTAAAATTACTTTCTACTATTTACAAAATTTAATGACCTATTCTCTATTTCCACTAAGTCTTATTTAGCATCGGCTAATGATCGAACCTTCCGCGAACAACGATAATGACCTATTATCGATTTCACTTGTTAAAATTAAATATAACAATTTGTTGTATACAGGTTGTTCTAAATTTATATGCCCGTGGTTGAGAAAATTGAAAATATTTTATATTAAATTGAATTTTGTTTATAATTATCAAATTTTAATTTTCATATCAAATAGAAATATAACAATATCTATATAAGAATTACAAAAATGTTACGTAAAATGGTATCCCTTTGAATAGTAACGGTACTTACCCTTGGTGTCTGTGGTAGTCTGCATTTCCTAATACTATAAGGATCATAGATGGATTGTGCGAATAGAAAAAGACGACATAAGTTTAAAACATAGTTATCATTTATTCAGATAGAAAATTGTTAAAAAAACTGAGTTGGTTAGAAAAGTAAAAAGAATACGTCTTTCGCGTTTCATTTTAAAAGTTCGAAAAAAGAAAAAAGGAACGAAACAGTTTATTGGAAATACCTGGTGATGATCTGTTGTTGCTGAGCTGCTGGAATCTGGTTAGCTCGCAAGAGCTCTGGTGGATGCGGCGAACTCACTTTCACTTTACAATTTTAGATTTAAAGTACTGTTACATAATTGTTATATATTATACGAAAAATAAAAATTCCATAGTTTTTTCTTTTATGAAAAGAAAATAACTGCGTTCTTGATTATTAGTGATACATCTCACTGACTTGATAATAAAACATACTTTATTTAGACCATTGTCTTTAATAAAAAAAACGGGAACCACGTTCCGCGAAGATTGAATTAAGTTCTGTCTGCACGAGACATATTAAACGGGAACTACGTCCGCGAAGGTTGAATTAAGTTCTGTCTGCACGAGACATATTAAACGGGAACTACGTCCGCGAAGGTTGAATTAAGTTCTGTTTGTACAAGACATACTACACGCCTTACTAGGAAAAACTATTCCTTTATTGTACCGGACACAACACAAAGAATATACCGGTATGGTATTTAAGACACCATATCGCACTTGCGACTTTCACGACAGAATCTTTAAGATCCCATTCTGCCTAACTCGGCACAGACAAAAAAAAATGCACGTCTTCACTGCATGGCCTCTAGAACTTAATTAAAATTCTTCTTGTCCTAATCTCGGACAAGATTTCTTTCTCGCCTAAATTTACCTCCCTTTCTGACAGCTATAACCCACTTTGACCAATAGTCATCATTCCGAACATTTCCCTACCAATCGGATAGTTGGAAAGTAATACTTAGGCCATCCTATTATGGTCATACGTTTCTTTTTCGGCCAATCACCATCGCTGTCCTTTTTGTAACCATTTAAGGATTTCCACGAAATTTACTGCGTTGCAATTTCTGTGGGGTTCCTAGATTTCTATGATTCAAACACTTAGCAATATCTCCTATTATTATTTTATGAGACACATCCTGTTGCAAAGTAAACAACTCCTAGGAAATGAGGCACATCCTGTTGCAAAGTAAACAACTCCTAGGAAATGTGTCTCCGAAGCCCTAAAATCTCTTTGTATCTCTACTTTCTGCAATAGCCAAATGACCCACTTAGGCATCTAGCGTTTCGTAGAATATTAGTCTTTTCGCTTTTGCGGGTGGTCTATGAGAAACGCCTTGGGTGTTACATTACGTCGAATTTCTATCCATAACGACAGGGTCGGACTTTGCGATATTTAGGCTGTGATTTTTGAGCCTGTTTCACATGAAAAACCTTAAAAAGAGTCAGTAGAATGATATTAAGTTCAAAATCATACTAGAAAAGGCTTAAAACAGGGTAAGAGTATTTAGCAAGAAATAGTCCAATATAGTGGAACTATAAACTATCACTATAAACTAATACTGAAAGGAAAGATGGAGGGACAGAGAGGACTAGTAAGGAAATGACTACCGTGGTTAAGAAACATCCGACAATGGACAGGACTAAATTTTGAACAGCTTATAAAAACAGCTGAAAACAGACAAGAATTTGCAATTGTAGTGGCCAACCTCCATTGAGGAGAGGGCACTTTAAGAAGAAGAATCTAATAAAGTTCTGACTAGCGTGCGTTGTGGTCGGCTTAACTACCACTAGATTGCTTTACAACGAAGTGAGGGCTGACAGTCTATTTAACTACCGAACTGACTCTTTTAATAATTTATTCCTCTAGCTAAAAATGGCTGTTTCATATTATAAGAATTTTGAACGTGCAAGGGTTTTCTCGTGCGGTAGTTTTGACGCACATATCCTTTTCACACAATAAGAATTGAGTCGCACGAAGATATTTTGCTGTGTTGTTTGGTACATTATTTTTATTTACACTTTGTAGCTGAGGTAGGTACATAATACGATGTCTGATATGTATCATTACGATGTATCAATACAAATGGGTATATTTTGTCCATACTTTTGTCCTAATGTACTGTAATGCGTATTTAATTCATTTGCAATTTCTATTTTGTCAGTTATTATTTCTTATGTTTTTAATTAAGTCTTAATTTGTTCCTACAATCGTTGTTCTACTAAGTTGTTTGTGGGATCTTGGATTAGCTCATACAATTTATGTAATAAACTATTTTAAATGGAAAATAAGCCACAATTGAACTAAAAAATGATTTTATTAACGTTTCGACATCCGATTTGGGCGTCGAAACATTAATAGAATCGTATTTTTAGTTAAATTGTGGTTTATTTCCCATTTAGAAAAGTTTATTACAAAGATGCCACAAGGAAATAGCTTCAGAACAACATTACAATCTATGTTTTTCATGTACAGAATTTAAAATACCCTCTGTCATCCACTTTGTTTTAAATGTTGTTCCCCTCGTTTTAAATGTTGTTTTTAGATAATTTCACACAAGACGTGACCACCGCCCTACTCCAGTCTTCACAGAGTCGTTTACCCTATAAAACTGAATATAAGTTCGTACAATAAATGGTATAGTTATATTATATGGAGCGAAATCAAATTATAGGGTTGTGGTTACTTTATCGTCGAAGAAAGAGAAATAAGAGGAACCGAATTCATTGGGTTCATTCTGTTAACGCAAAAAGATACGATTTCAAGTCAATACATACAAGATACGATTTCAAGACATACAAGTCAATTCTTCCGACAAATAGTTCAAGTCAAGTCAAACTGGTTAATCGTACAGGTTTGAAAATTCAAACTGTTTGTCAAACTAGTTTGAAAAAGTTTGAAAAATAATTTATTTCGTAGAGATATATTTTTTTGTTAAGGTAGACATGTTAGTTGCCAATTAAGATAAGAAATTTAATAATACAATGAGTTACATATAAAAGTAACTTGATATAGGTAGCGATTATAGTCAAAACAGGGTAATAAATTTCTTAAAAATGATTGCTGTATGCTTAGAATTGCTTGCAAGTTTCGTTTTATCGATATCACTGTTTTATATTTTTATTTGAGTGTTATTACTAGATTGAAACAAAGAATTCGTTGAATGGTTTTTTTATCATAACAAGTGTAATTTATTCTACTTTAACAAAAATTTATGAAGGAACAACAAAATATAATATTTTTAATAGAGTAGGTTTAATGCATTTTTTTCGCCTTCAATTCAATTTTGTTTTAAAGAATTAGTTCACTATTTGTCATTTGATAACGCTGTTCTTTATTTTTACATATTATGCACTTTGCAATTTTCATTGTTTTGAAATCACCTGCCGCAACATTAAATAAATCAGTATATTTATTTTTCTTAATTATTAATACTGTTTCGACTACAGATTGTTTCTCTTAATTTTTGCAGTGGGAATACTTTCAAAATCAGACTAAATTTGTTCTGGTACTTATTCTGAGCCGAGAAATATCCAGGTTCAGATATTATCTCACAAAGCACACACTTCAAAACGAACGTAATAAACAAGTCAAGCATAGACGTTTATTTAAATATAAACTACAACCTAATTTGCGGAGTAGGCGGATATCTACGGATAGGGAAATCCTCCCCCAAAAGGTCCAATTTTTTTTTGACAAATTTCAATAAACATAGAAATGTATTAGCTGATATGATATTTAAACCACAGACAGACAAATACAACCCAATAAACCTATGGTCAGTTTTGAATTTTTAGAAATACTTTTGTAATGTCGTGTTTTCCAGGGAACTGCAGGTTGGTACCAGATGTTGTTTTCGATGAAATGAATGCCTCTGTTAATAAAAGAAAGTCATAAAAACTCCAAATGATTATTTTGAATTTTCCATTGATAAACCAAATAGTATTTTTTGCAACCATTAAGGACATAGGCGTAACATGCCCCCTGTAAAAATATTCAATGTGTTTTAAATGTATTTATTTTTTTAGAATCCTGAGAAAACTAATAAATATTTTTGAAAAATTTAAACGCAGCATGAAAGATTACATTATTTCTGAGGGCCGAAAATCACTGAAAACTTCTATAATGTTTATTTTAATGAGTTACAGAGTGAAAATAAAAGGGAAAATTATTGAAATAATTAATTTAACAGAAACTTAGATATTATTTATTCTAAGGGACTTTCGGCCCTTGGTAATAACGTAATCTTTCATTCTGCGTTTAAATTTTTCAAAAATACAGGATTCGAAACAAATGAATATCTACATTTAAAATAAATTGAACATTTTGACAGGCAACATTTTGCACCTTTTCCTTTAACGGGAACTCCGAGTAACACAGTGCTTTATTCCTGTTCGAAAGTCAAACTATCCGTGTAGATTCATTTCTTCATATCACAAGTTGTTATACTCCCGTTTAGTAATTCCTAAGTTCTTTATATCGTGAATGTACTAATCTGGTTACTTAATTGAAACTTTTTATTAAATATAATATATTAGATTATAAACCTGGTACATTTCAGATTTGTCTGAAACTTAGTGTATAGCTTCTGCTTAACTCTTCTTTTATTCTCTCTCAAAATACCATTTTAAGCGATTTTACAGTGATTTGGTATTTATTTAAACAAATTTGCATTTTTTTATCGTAAATTATCAATAGAAAAAATAATGTTTTAATAGTAGGGACTCAAAAATTCATTATAACGCATTATAACAAGTTATTTTAATTAAAAACAAGTTTTTGATCCAATTTGTGACGGCACAAAAAAATTATAATAAAAGAAATTATAGTTCGCCTTTAAAATCAAGATGGCGCCTAACGTAACGGCGGAATTCATTCGCGATTTTAAATTTACACAACTATAGACCCCTAAAGATTAGAAAAATAGAATCTTGCTTGGGTAGCTCGGCATGCAAGATCAAATGCTTACCCGACTGGACTATATATAATTTCGACTCTGATATTATTGCATGTAACTTTTCTAGTATTGTAAAACTATATAAATTCTTTGAACCACTTAAAGTCCTGTGTTTTGGCTATGTGTGGGCAAATTTTCAGCCAAATCGAAGAACTTATATTTTGGGAATGGAGGAGCATGTAAAAAACAGTATTTTAACGTTTTCTACACTAAAATTTGATCAAAAACTTGTTTTAAATAAAAAGACTTGTTATAATGCCTAATATCCACATTTTGAGTCCCTTCTATTAAAACATTGTTTTTCCATTGATATGTTACGTTAAAAAATGCAAATTTGTTTAAATAAACACCAAATCACTGAAAAATCGCTTAAGATGATAGTTTGAGAAATAAAAGAAGAAGAAGAAGAAGATAACGGTTCGACCATCAATGTCTTATTTTTACCCCACCAAGGCAAATTTCTACATCAGCCATTGGCGGAGTAGCAGGGAGAATTGGAAATAAACACGTTGCCCAATATGATATTCAAACTTCAAACTGTTTGAAGAAGTTTGATTTCAAGTCAAACCTAAAGATATCGAAATCAAGTCAAGTCAAACTTTTTTACAAAAAAGTTTGGTTTTCAAGTCAAGTCAAGTTTGCTGAATAAAATCAAACTAGTTTGACTTGATGCATCTCTAATTTCACTATCAATCTGAGACATCATAATATAAAATATATATGCACCTACTTCGAACAGCCACAAAGTGTTAATGAAAATAATGTACCAAACAACCAAGGAAACTACCTTCGTGCGACTGAACGACAGTATCATATGAAAGGATGCATTAAGTCCCCTATGCTACTGGGTGCGTAAAGACTGTCTATCTGTTGTTGTAAGCGAGGAACGGCATAAACACGGCGACTTCACCGAACGTTTCAACCACCGTCTAGTGAGAAAGGCTCCATATGATTACATGCGCCACCATTGGAATGTCGTCGTGCGTTCTAACCCTCTCACGTTTAAATTCTTATAATGTGAAACAACGCTAATTGGCCAGGTATACAAAGTAAACGATTATCATCTTTTTCCTTTCTCTCATTCGTCTATGTCATTACATACTCTAATTCTTGTTTCCGAAGAGACACAACTTGACACTCTTTGTTTTACACCATTAGCAACGAGTAAAACGCATTACGTTAGTGTTAAATGCACCTGCAAGTTGAATCGGCGAATCCGTACAGCAGCAAATCCCACGACCTAAAAACAGGCTCCACAAACCTGTAGTCTTCATCCCCGATGTGGCGCTATGGTGTGTAGGCCTCAGCTGCCGATTTCCCAAGCTCATCATTTTCAAATAACATTGTATCGCGCTATTTACGAGTCCCTACCCTGAGATATTCCACATGTACCAAGACTGGATTTCATTGAATTCTTGGAAAACACAAAGATCTCGATCGAAACCGACTATATAGACGGGGATATGTGTTTGAAATTCACAATAACCTGCTGGAAACAAAGTATTTGTGGTAGAAATCAACAATTTGAAAACAACAATTCAAGCACATTTTTGTGATTTTTTTGAAACTATGCTAGAATTATTTTATTTTTAAATTAACCGCTGTTCAAGAACAATTACATCAACCACCAGAGAAGCTTTGATTATTTAGTTTACAGCTAGCCAACGAGAACAAAATTGGCGGTAGAACAATTTCCGTACTATTTATTTTAGAATTTACAAAATAATCAGCTATTAATTGCCACTCGCTCTTCAAAATTAATGCAAGAATTTCAGGCTCCGGCTTTGGCATTAAATGCTTAATTAAACATTGTATAATAAAAACGACGGCGACGGAGAATATCTATTACGTCCAGGAAGCTGTTCTAGTTGAATAATAGCGTTATACAGTTTATGGAATTATTATTTATTGCCGAGGTAAAATAATAATTTGATTTTTTGCTATCAATTGCACAAAGCATATTACAGCTAGTCCAGTAATACCGTATTTACAGTAATACAGTAATATTTTATTATGAAATCATAACAAGTGAATAGATACCTAGTTATAGAGTCTTCTAGCGCTTCTTAAATAACAACGTGTCATCACACTCATCACCGAGCAAATCCACCATAGTTGTCTGGTATTGCCTTGTTGCACATATCTTGAGAACAGTTCATATCGTCAAAAGAAGTAGCATAGGTAATATGAGTCCATAGATATAGAGAGGGCATGTGAGTAATACCTCATTAGATTCTGTTAATGTTTAACAACAGGAAAGCTATACTGGTTTCTATCAGCAAATAGATGTAATCCATACTATTGGGAATATTTCTTTGTCTATTCTAAATCCTACAGTGTTTATGAAATCTGAAACGTCTTCGTCACCATCAATAGTGTTACAACCATGTATTAACCTCGACATTGCTAAGTATATTTCGACAGCCATCTGCACCTATTTTTCCAGCATTTTCCTCTACACCATCCATCTGAGTTTTAGGCTACCTCTTCGTCTACTTCACCCAGGCTATGATATAAGGATTATTTAAAAAAAGTTGTTCTACCAGTACGTTGTTCTACCAGTAGTTGTTCTACCAGAAAAAGTTGTTTCTACGGGAAGGTAAAAGGGAAAATTTCCTGCCCTAACAAGGTCCAAAATTAAAGAAAAAAGTTGTTGAAACATAAAAATATATTAGCTGAAATGAAAATTACAACACAGACAGACAAATTTAACCCAATAAACACGCTAGTTACGAAAATTAAGCGAACTTAATACATATAAGTTATTATTTGTACCTTTTATGTAGTTTGGGATTATTTATTTATAGTAAATACAAATGACCTGGCCTCTTGCCTCTTGTGACTAATCCAGGTCATTTCCTGATGGGATTACAGTAGTTAATTTTACATAATTTTTATTTTAACAATTTTCTAATTTAATTTAACTAATTAACAATGGCCCTAATCTATTACTAATTCTGAAAATTATAAATTGGAAATAATTTATAATTTGTAGTTTGGGATTATCCTTTTTATGTTTTTTGGTTGGTTTTTCATTGGAAGTTCCCTCCTAAGTCAAATTTCCCCTCACAGTGTAAAGGTCTGGATCCGCCACTGTGTTCTACTGTGATCTTGCTAGATGTTCTGCCCATTTTCTTCTTTTTGTAGTGTCTAGTTGGCAACCGCGTGTTCGCGGCGTATCATTACACTATCATGGCAATCTGTACTTTGCTGTACACACAGCTGCTCGTAAAAGATTTGTGGTTGTTGTTTTGAACTGCGTCCGTAAATTTTTCAGCCAGGAAATCCTTCGCCTTCCTGGTCCACGTTTTTCTTCTACTTTTTCCTGTAAGATTAGTTGCTGCAGTCATGCCTCCTTTTGTTTGTGGGAGTAAAGGGCCCCTTTTACAAAAACCGGCTAAAAAGAAGAGCGACCGTAAATTCACTGGCTGCAAAGCACATGGTTTCAGTGGAGGAAATAGAAATGAAATACATAATTTAAAAACATTGTTTTACTACAAATTATTACTAAACAGACAGCCATTCCGTCCAAACCGCTAAACGAGATGTCTCTATACTAGTCTTGATCATGTCTATGTCTCAAGTTTAGACCGTCTCTAGACCGCCTAAGGCCTAAAGTAAATCGCGCAACTTAAATGTTTTGGTTTTAACAAGTTTTATTAGGTAACTATATCTGTACTATAAATACGGCACATACTCTATTTGAAACTTTCACGCTTCCATTATATTAAGGATTGAAATTCAAGTGGTTATGATTTTAGAAACAAAAATATGATACTCCGATCCCTGAACTACTATTAATCTGTACCAACAACGTTGGGCGTAGCTTCGAACTGTTTAATATAGACTATTTATGTTAAATACCTCTTCCACTAGTCGAGATTCCACACATTTTGTAAAGTCATCCGTTTTCTATTGTAGTAGTTCGGTTTGCAAATTCATACCTCTGCGTGCATTGTTGAGTGGGCTTCGGATTAGAGGTGGCCTACAGTTACAACTGATTTTATTCAACCATATTGATTTTGGATTAAAAATAAATCTAGAAAAAACTAAATATAACCAACGCATCTCTAGTTATATCTTAGAATATAAATCTGGACAATAACAACATAGATAAGGATAAGGTTGAGTCATATATACGGGGTATCCAGAAACTCTTCTGACAAACGAAGACCGGTGATTCCTTAGATAATTTTAAAACAATTTAACCTGATTTACCTGTTCCGAAAATGCGTACTAAGAGAGCTAGAGCTCTTTGAAGATGGCGTCTTATAATTACCTTTTTTAATATCCCCAGAACGCTTCCGCTGCTGTAGAAAAACGAAAATTAGTGCTCCTATTTATCTTCCAGATTTAAATCGATTCCATTAATTGCGAATTTCTAGTACCGCTCATAGGCATCCGTTTTGGAGTTTTTGGTTACTAGCATGTATTTTGCCTTCTCTTCATTTATTCGAAGACCCAAACTACCTTCCTCGATTTGTGAAAACACTTCTTTCACGGCCCTTGTAGAATGAACGACTGCATCTAGATCATCAGCAAATGCCAACAATAGATAAGGCACATTCACAAAAATCCCCCTGTCAACTCAGATGGTATTTTACTTATTGCATATTCTAAGGTCCAAATTAAAAAAAAAGCAACGGTGATAAGGGGTCTCCTTGTCTAAATCCTGATGTTATACTAAATGGCATCGATAGTGTTTTCTATTTTTACCTGTGCATACGAGTCTGTCACGCACATTTAAGTTCGCTCACTAATACTCTTGGTATTCCCATTTCTAGCATTATTAGCAGAGTTTGTTTATAGTCTGCTTCTTTTTATAGACTCACATGCTTGCTGGAAATCTACGAAAATTTGGTGTACATCGCGGTGGAATTCCCAGTTGAAATCCGCATTGGTACTGGCTCAGAATATCTTCCGATTGCGGAGTGAGCCTCTTTTGCAAGATAATTGATAGAACTTTATAGCCTGTGCTAATAGCCGATATGCCTCTATAATTTCCAAATTGTTTTTTATCTCCTATCTTATGTATAATTACTATAACGCTTCCATTCCCTAGGCATTCTCTGTTGTTGCCATACTCTCAGAGTACTGTCATACAATTTTTGATGTAAAATGTTTCCTCCATCTTTTATATAAATTTTCCATTTATACCATCATTTCCTGGTGCTTTGTGATGTTTAAGAAATGTTATCGTATTCTCTACTTCTTGAAGTGTTGGTGCTGGTATTTCCACATCTGCAAAATGGAATGTAATATCTGCTTCCTCTATCTCACTTCCAATAAACGAATTGAATTGATTCAATACCACGGATCCGAGTCACTACAAGGAACGATCTCGCCCGTTTCTACAGCTCGGACTATTAGTTCAATTATCTTGCACCAGGATTAGAATTAAACATAATTTCAGCTATTTTACTGAAGCAGCACAGAAACTTCGGTGTTCGTTTACTCGAATTAACGAACATTTTATCTCCGAAATAGTATGCGCGTGTGGAACGTAACAAGCCCATAAATATGTATACCGTTACGGGACCATTAGGAGCATAAAACAGGAATGTGTGGATATTTTGCGTGTGCCTGGACCCAGTAGCGGCTCGGAGATGTAAAAAATTTACTGAATTTTCAAAAGATAAAAAAATGACGTGTGATAGATGGAAAATTAAGACAATTAGTAAGATCGAGATCTTCCACTACATATTTGTTTAATCAACAATAATCAATTACTTAAATCCACAACTTCTTTTTATATATCTTCTTTGATTATTACACCAGCATCTAATACACACATTTCTAATATGGACCTAGGTTTGATGTTAATAAAGACCTTTCTATCGTAGCAGCATCGCACGTTCATTTGGATTGCCATCATACCAGGGTACGATGGCAATTCAAATGAACAAGTAGCATTGACTGATCCCATTAAATGCCAACCAGTAAACCCCCAAGAATATCATATTATATACCCGTCAGATATCGTACCCACGAAAGATTATAATCTAAGAGACGTCGATTCTTTCCTTAGAAAAGATCGTCTAAATACAGAAGAATTTCACCTGAAACGACTGTGCAAGAAGTTTGCACAAATATTTATTATCCAGACGATCCGTTAACATCTATTAACCAAATAAAGTATCACATACGAACCAGAGACGAAGTTCCAGTTTACATCAAGTCATATCGGTATCCATACGTCCATAAGAAAGAAGTGAGCAGATAACTTCGATGCTCGATCAAGAAATCATCAGACCGATTCAATCTCCCTTGTCATCTCCAATCTGGGTCGTACCAAAGGAATCAGATACCTTAGGAAAAATTAACTGGCGAATAGTTGTCGACTACAGGAAGGTAAACCGGGAGAAAACCATAGTTGACCGATATCCCATTCCAAACATAACAGACATTCTGGACAAACGAAGATGCTGCTAATATTTTCCACCCTCGATATAGTCAGCGGATTCTATCAAATTAAAAAGGCCGAAGAAGATATCGTGAAGACGATAATAAATTTCATATTTGGACCAGGAAGTGTAAAATCTCCTTAAAGAAGGTAAATTGATACATGTGTAAATATAACTCAATATAACATAATATATAACAAAATATAAATCAAAGTGTAAATATATCGCATCGGAATCGCATCGGAAAGGCAAACAGTGCATTTTTGACTATGAGCTCTGTGTTCAAGAGCCATGACCTCACACTAGAAACAAAAATAAGGCTCCTTAAATGTTACGTGTACTCAGTGCTTCTATACGGAATAGAAACGTGGACATTGAAGGCGGAAACTCTATCGAAACTTCAGGCTTTTGAGATAAGGTTGTATAGAAGGATCCTGAAGATACCATGGACAAGCAAAGTCACAAACGAAGAAGTACTACGGAGGATGAACACGACCGCAGATTTGGTCAACATCGTGAAGGACCTTAAGCTGCAGTACTTGGGACATATAATGATAAATCAAGGCAGATACGAGCTACTCCAATGCATTCTGCAAGATAAAATTAAAGGAAAAAGGACCTCAAGACGAAGAAGAATATCCTGGCTTGCTAACCTGAGAGCCTGGTATAGCTCAACACAACTATTTCGTAGGTATAGCAACCAACAAAATCATCATAGCCAGAATGATCGCCAACGTTCGGAACGGATAGGTACCCTAAGAAGTGTAAATATAAACGGACATAAAATTTCATATATGTACCTTCTAATACAGCCAGATATCTTCGTCTAATTCTAGATGCAAAGCTGAACTAGAAAGTAGATCTTATTCTACAAACGGATTCTAAAACCTAACTGGACGTATAGCATCCAACTGTGGGGTTGTACCAAAAAACTAATGTTATAATAATTCATACTTTCCAAAATTAAGTATCGAGGTGCATTTTTATAGCGACTTGGTATATCCGCAACCAAGACATCCACAAAGACCTAGGGGTAGGGTAGGTTGATGAAGAAATAGAAAAACTCGCCTGCAGACACGAAGAAAGGCTTTCTCAGCACCAAAACGTCATTACTTAGTCAGAGTAAAAGTCAAATGCAGAATATCTAGCCACATATACAACAAAACAACAATGAACCCACAATGGAATATGGACGAAATGCAGAACACAGAAACATCAAAAATATATAGAACAACTTGAACAAACCTTGAACTCTGAAACAGTTTACAATGATATAGAAGAGCTGTGGGAAACGACTGCCGAAATAATAACCAAGACAGCTGACAAGATCTTTGGAAGGAGTAGGCAGAAGAGGAAAAAACATGGTCTGACGATGAATGTCGGAAACATCTGGAAAAAAGACAAACAGTAAGGAAGACATGGATACAACTACAAACAGACAAAAGTAAAAAGGAATACGACGACTGCCGAAAAGAAACAAGAAAAATGATAAGCACAAAGAAAAGAAACTATAAACAACAAAAATATGAAGCTATGGAGAGAGACCGACCCAAACCAGGCTCCAGAGAATTCTATAAAGCAATCTACACAGAGAAAAGAGGACATAGAACCAATTCTATCCATACACTGAGAGACAATCAAGGCCATATGATAATCGACGATAAAGAACTAATAGAAGAATGGAAAGGGTATTTCAGGGACCTTCTAAGCATCATACAGGAAGAACAGCACAAAGAAGAGATCTATATAACAGCAGACATGCCCGTCGAAAATCCCTCTTTTGAAGAAACTCGAAAAGCCTTAAATAAGCTGAAAAATCACAAAGCGCTGGGTACGGACGAGATACCAGCAGAATTTCTGAAATATGGTGGAGAAACACTATATCGCCAAATCCACCAATTAATAACACAGATATGGTTAGAAGAAAGGATACCAGCAAGATGGAAGGAAAACATCATAGTGCCCATCCACAAAAAAGGGAACAAAATGCGCGAATTACAGAGGAATTTCACTCTTAAACACGGCATATAAAATCCCCTCAAACATCATTCTTAGTAGACTAACCCCTTATGCTGAAAATGTCCTAGGAGAATATCAAGCCGGTTGCCAAGAGCAAACAGATCCACAATAGATCAACTATTCACGCTGAGACAGCTTCTAGAAAAGAGATGGGAGTATAACAGACCCATGCACAATCTTTTTATAGACTTTAGACAGGCATATGACAGCGTAGAAAGAAGCCAAGTATGGAATGCCATGGCGGAGTTCTCAATACCAAAGAAACTCATTCGGATGACTAAAGTCTGTATGGAGGGTGGAATATCAAAAGTACGTGTAAATAATAAACTGTCTGACAGCTTCGAAATCAACAGTGGACTCAAATAGGGTGATGCGTTATCTCCACTACTTTTTAACCTTGTATTAGAGAAAGCCATGAGGTCGGCCGAAATAAAAACAGAACTGCTATCGGTTCAAGGTCCCAAGTTATTACTAGCATACGCAGATGGCAATTATCTAGTTGGAGACTCCATCCTATCCACAAAAGCCATTTTCAACAAGGTGGAAGGAGCAACAAGCGAAGTAGGGCTGAGGATTAATGAAGAGAAGACGAAATATATGTGTATAAATAGAACGACACGAAGAGACAGGATAGGACAAAATGTGACGGTCAACACCTTTAATTTCGAAAGAGTACAACGTTTTAAGTATCTGTTGGCCGTAATTACAGCTGACAACGATGTTACTGAAGAAATAAAAGACAGAATCCAATCAGCAAACCGCTGTCTATTCGCACTGGATAAGCTTATAAAATCAAAAAATCTTACAAGAAGTTCCAAGACCAAAATCTATAAATCTATCGTCAGACCTGTACTAACATATGGTTACGTGGACCATGACCAAATCAAACGAAGAAAAGCTCAGACGTTTTGAACGAAAAATACATAGAAAAGTTTTCGAACCTCACCACGACATTAACACAAACCAGTATAGGATCAGAACCAACTTCGAATTAAAAGAACTCTACAATGACACCGATATTGTCCAAGAAATTAAATCACAGCGACTAAGATGGGCAGGCCACGTGCACAGACTTCATAACGAGAGACTTGTAAGACTGGTATGGGAGGAGATTCCTACAGGAAAAAGACCACTCGGACGTCCCAGAATGCGATGGAGAGATAACATCCAAGCAGATCTCCGAAAAATGAACATCCCATTTGTCCCTAGGTTGATGGAAGACCGAACAAATTGGAAGAAAGTTGTAGAGTCAGCCAGGACCCACCCAGGGTTGTAGCGCTACGTGATGATGATGATGACGAAAACGTCGAGGACATTCAGCTTCTGGATAACTCTAGCCAAAAAAGAAGAGCCAAGAGGATCACGCCATATGAGTTAGTGTAGTACATAGTGCAAGTTAAATGAAAAATCTATTGTGATTGGCGCTCAAGAAAAAGGTGCTTTAAAAATTAGAACAAACTAAGAATACACCACTGGGCGATTCTTAAATTAAATTAGATAATAAGTTAGGATCTATAAAGAAGTTAAAAATCTTACATACACTTAACTTTTTGAAACCAGATTACAGCCCTGTTGCCTCATGCATACATATACTCGTACGTATAAATGTGCAATCATTTGCTCTAGTAGCATTTCCTATCTAAGTCAGCTTTTATCGTTACACCTTTATAAAATAACGTAATCGCTCATTTTCATGTGTGTTCTAAAACGAAACGGCGCAAGAAATAAGCGGTTTTAAATCCGTGTATTGCATTCTGTTGGATATGAAAGATTACGGCACAGGCGAAACATGCAAACCATTATTTTTGCCTTCGTGCCCTCTTTGAGACTGAGAAAATACTTTCGTGGTTCGAGCTCTAATATATCAACCGCACATGACAAGTGCAGAGAGAGTACAAAGGATTTTTCCAAAGAGTGTATTTTAAGCTTCATGGTGAGTGGCTTGCTATGGGATTTCCCGGGAAACATGCTTCTTTAACGTTTTGTTATGCAAAAACTTTAGCTACATAGTAATTTAAAATAAAAACGTAACAGTAAAAATCAAATGCACGATAAAATGTATTAGACTTGACAAAACGTTTATTTGTTTTTTACGTTCCTGCAAAAGCACAACTTCATTGAATATTCATAGTGAAAAATCTAGTTTTTTATTCCACTATTTAGATAGCGGCTGATAAACGCAGCCTTGATTCTCTCTCAACTCATCTACCGGAGAGAAATCATCTTCTAACCCAATTCCTATGCAATACCTTCCAATTTTCGAAACCGACTGACCAACACACCTAGTAAGCGTGGTGTTTAAATGTCAAAACCCCCTCAGCATGAACAGACATTCTCTGGAAGACCCCTCAGTCCCCAGCACTTCGCTTGTACCCAACCAAGGTAGCCGTTGGATTCAAGGACAGTGGAAAGAGGGAGCGAAAAATCCCCTTTCTATAGTAGGTTATCAACTAAGACGAACGCTGCACGTAATTACATCATGTAAGAATCTTCTCGACATATAAGAAAATGACGGAACTGAAGAAGAACTCAAAGATATCAAATGGGATAGGTATTATAGGAATTAAAAAAGTCAAAAGAAGAGGTGAAAATCATGTGAAACTAAAATCAGACAACGTATTTCCACTATAAAGGAGAAATAGGTGTATTGATACCTAGAAAAATGTGATTTTATTTTTCTTTATTTTTTGGGCAAAACTGCGATTTTGAGAATGTTCCCCCACATAAAATTCAAAATAAACCTCATTTTTGTTTTCAGCACCATCAAAAACATAAAGTACGACCAATATTAGCCATTCTCCACACTGTGGTCAGTATCTCGAGAAATAAGCGTTTGTGGCGACACGCTTCAATTACTATTTTGCTAATTTTAATTTTTAATAACTTTTGCAAAATGAAATAATACGTCCCATTTTAAAATTCACAAACCATATGCATAAAGAGCCTGTTAAATTTTAAGAAACGAAATATATCAGTATTCAGATAAAATGCCTTCTCAGCTTTTAAAACACCAGATGTTGATGGCCTGTTTAGTTTATGTATGGGAAACGCAGATTCCATAATGGATTACGGGACGATAAAGGGTCAGCCTCCTTATGTCAATAAATATCAGTCTTCAACTATCAGAAACTATTGTCAAGACCGATATGCCAGCTTAAGTTGTCCAATGGATAAAAAGACGAGACATATAACTAAAGGTTGTCCACAAGGTTCAGTGTGTGGACCTATTTTTTGGGACATAATGTTAGAAGAACTGCTGGAACGGTTAGCTGTGGATCCTGAAGTTCTAGGGAGCATAGCGTATGCGGATGATTTGCTGCTTATCATAGATGCTAATTCAAGAAGAGAACTAGAAATAAAATCAAATGGAGTACTTGAAAATATAAATGAATGGATGAAAAAAGTAACTAACTATATCAGAAACAAAAACAACATATAGCCTTATAAAAGGAAGACTTGAAAGAAATCCAAGTATACAAATAAGGGGGAAGGCAATAAAAAGAACAAAAATAACTAGATATCTTGGTATCATAATCGATGAACCAAGACTCTTTACAAACCATATAAATAGCGTCTGTGAGAAGGCAGCGAAAGTCATGCATTGCATTGCAAGCCTAGCACAAAGGGAATATAGAATTCCGTTCCAGCATATGCGCGTATACCCGAGTACGATACTTGCCTCAATTGTAGGGTACGGTGCAAGTGTATGGGCACACAGACTAACAAATAATACAAATATTGAAAAACTGAATAAAGCACAAAGAGGTTTCCTTGTTAGAATGACAGGAGCCTTCAGTACTACAGCAACATCAGCTTTAACAGTCTTGACTGGTGTAATGCCCATGCACTTGGAAGCACAAAAACGTGCATGTAGATATTGACAGAGAAAAGAAAATTATGAAAAAATAATACAATTAATGGGAATAGAAATCAGAACCAAAAGAGAATTAGAAGAAATATTAAATAGAAAATGGCAAAACGAATGGGATAATTCCCCTAAAGCAAGACGTCTCTATAATTTCATTCCAAATTTAAATAATATACCAAATTATTTTAACCCAAAAAAAGGATTAATACATTTTCTTACAGGGCACGGTCCGTACCCTACATATCTACATAGATTTAACTTAAAAGACAATGAATATTGTGAATGTGGAGAAATAGGCAAACCAGAACACATAGTATTTAATTGCGAAAGACAAACAAATACACAAGAACTACAAAGAATGAGAAGAGACCTTGTTGGCATAAATATAGAAAATATAATACAAAATGAAGAATTATTTAATACACTAAACTTAAACAATTTAGCGGACATAATATCAAAGAAACAATTAGAATTATATAATATTAGACGAAGAAGAAATCAAGTAAATAATATCCAACCTTTATGAATTTGAATATGAAATTATACAGAAAAAAAAAAGATTAAAATTACATATAAAAATATAAAATAAAATATTGGAATAATTAAATAAATATTTATATAATAAAAAATTAAAAAATTAATATCAAATATAAAATAAAATAAAATAAATCAAAAATAAAAAAATTTTTAATCAAACAAAAAAAAATTAAACTAAAAACCTGAAATTTTAAAACTCAATGGTCTGAGGCTCACCAAAATACCATTAAGAATATCATAAAGTCGATTAGACCTGCACTTAAAATTATTCGTGACTATTTTTAGATGAATAGTGCTGGCATTTCTCATCTGAGAATGAGAAATGGGAGCACTTTTATAAAAATTATATGTTTAAAAAAAAATTAATAATTTATCTTTTGTTTATTAGTTTTTGTTTGTTTGTTATTATTTGTTCATTAGAATTGTTTACAATTTGTAGTTTTCATAATTAGTAGTAGATTAGGGCTATTGTTAATTAGTCAAATATAGAAAATTCTTAAAGTAATAATAATGTAAAGATAAACTACTGTAATCCCATCAGGAAACGACCTGGATTAGTCACAAGAGGCCAGGTCAATTGTATAGTACTATAAATAAATAAATAATAAATAAATAAAAGTCTTCAACTTCTATAAAGTTGTAAAATATTAGTAAAACTAATGTTTTTAGTCCATCCACAGGCAGTATGACACAAACCCTCGTCCTGCAAAGAATAGCAAACACTCTTACGAGATATAAGCACGCCTTTTTAACAAAAAATAAATAAATATATTATTGATTGTTGTCTTACACTTATTTTAATTTCATTTAATTGTTTCCGTAAACCACAACGGAACAGCGTTTTTTTGGGGGTGTGCCGCTCGTCTAATATTCATTCTACACATTTACAGTCATGTCTTAAATCCCTAGTATGTATTTCCCTGTTTTCCCAACACACAAAAAAAGATTAACTCCGAAATTATCGCTGCTATCTGTCAAGTACGATTTCCTTAAACATCGCGCGGGAATAACCACACGACAAACACGTGTTGACATCACTAATCCCGTTTCTTTTTTTCAGGTGTTACACGAGGAACAAATCTGCTTCAGATGTGCACGGTAAGTTGATTAATGACGATAGGGATATGTATTGGGTTGACAATTTAATTACGGGAACATGGGACGCTGGAACTGGAGAGGTGTTGGGAGTGGTTAGTGTAAATGTCGAGATATTGAATGTGATTGATATCCTTTTGTTGTAGTCTTAAAGGGTGAAAAAATGGTTACAAGTAAATTCAGTCGACTTGACTGTTACATTTATTAATTGCAGAGACTAGTTTTGTTTTATACATCCACGTAACAAAGGAAATATGTATTTTGTAGTTGTTTCAGGACTAGGGAGTGAGAGGTTTGTACTGACAGGAGTAAGTATGTGCAGTGACACGGTTTTCTCAGTGGGATTATAAGTCTCTACTTACTTGGTTTTTGACAAATTTACCATTATACGTCTTAGGGCCGGTTGTTGGAACTCTAATCAAAAATGGAATCAACTGATCATTATCAAATATTTAATTACTGTCACCAACTGTCAGTGTCAACTTTGATTGGGTCGCTGAAAACATAATTGATTACAATTATTATGAGATTAATTGATTAGTTAATCAATTATGTTAATAATCGTTATGTTAATTAATACTTAATTAATCAATCAATTATGTTAATTATCATAATGATAATTAACATAATTTATTACAATCAACTGATTGGCGTACGAGCAACTAATTTTGTTATTTGATGGTTGTTAAGGGGACTTGATTATAATCAATTTGTTGATTAGCGTTCCAACAACCGGCCCTAAATTTATTATTCTCATTGTTTCTTAGTTTTCGTAAAATAAAAATCTTCTGCGTAGAGGTTAGTCCAGGAACCGAAGCTTTTCACCTCGCAATTTTTACAGAATGGATCGATTTGCTTGAAAATTTCAGAATAAGTAGTGGATAGTCCAAGGATCAAAATCTATATAATGCCGGAAGGCGCTTTTACCATGGGGGTGGTTGCCACCCCATCTCGGGGGTGGAAATTTATTATTATAATTTTGACTGCAAAAGTTGATAAAAACATTCATTTTAAGAAAAAAATGCTATATACATTTTTTTGATAAAATTAATAGTGTTCGATTTATTCGCTATCGAAAGTGTTAGTTTTATATCGAAAAAATCAATGTTTTTCGGTATTGTACTCATTTACTATTCACTCAATTTTTGCCGTAGAAAAAAGTTTTGTAATCCAATTTCTTGGGAATTAAATAAGCTACAATTTTATATTTAAATATTTTTTCGTATCTCTGATGCTACTCTTTCTATTCTGAAGCAAAAGGCATTTTTTATCAAACTACAAAAATTCGTTATTCGCTTTTAACTTCATTTTTTTCAATGGAATCAAACTTCTGGAATCTATTAATAATACATAAATAAAGAAGAATGAATAAGGCCGATGACTAAGAACACCGCTAACTTACATTATTATGCTTCCAATTGGATATCTCCTTTTTTTTCAAAAAAATATATTGATTTTTTAACCGTAACTTTTTTATTTTTTATCCTAGAAAGTTTGTTAAAAAATAATTGTGTAGGTTTTTACAGGACCTATATTAATATTATATCATTTTAAAATCCTCATTCGCAAAAAGAGGTGACTTTGAAAGGGTTAGTAAAGGTGGTTTTTGCATGTTATTACAAGTTTTAATTTTCAATAGCTCATTCCATTTTTGCCGTAGAAAAAATTTTTGCAAACCAAGTTATTGGGAATTAAATAAGCTACAATTTTATATTGAAATATTTTTTTACGTATCTCTGATGCTAATCTTTCTATTCTGAAGAAATGGACATTTTTTACCTAACTACCAAAATTCGTTATTCACAATACATAAATTAAGAAGACCAAATAAGGTTAATGACCAATTTTAATTAGGGTGGAGAGTAGGGGGAAGTTTACGATCACTTTTTCGCTGAAAAAAATAGGGACTGACATTCTTTTTACTATAAGTCACTTAATTTTTGAGCTAGGGACTATTTTTTTTTTATTTCTGGAGATAGATATTTTTAAATACTTTAAATTAGCTTGAACAAGTTATCCTCGAAAAATGCATAGTTTTCCCGTCTTTTGACTTTGAAACTACAATATTTAGCATTTTACGAAGAAGAGCTAACATATAATAAAGTATAGCTCGACTACTATTGGTCTTAAAGAAAATTCAAAAAAACTGTTTTGTTTATTTTTTCAAAAGGTACATTTTTGTTAAGCAAAGTTGTTTTGATAAAACGAAAACTTTTTGAGTTATTAGCAGAAAACTGATTACAAACATTAATTTTTTCGATATAAAACTAACACTTTCGATAGCGAATAAATCGAAAACTATTACTTTTATCAAAAAAATGTATATAACGTTTTTTGCTTAGAATGAATGTGTTTACCAACTATTGCTGTCAAAATAAAATAAAAAATTTCCACCTCCGAGATGGGGTGGCAACCACCCCCATGGTAAAAGCGCCTTTCGGCCTCATATAGATTTTGATCCTTGGACTATCCACTACTTATTCTCAAATTTTCAAGCAAATCGATCCATTCTGTAAAAATTGCGAGGTTTTGTCCTATTTTAAGCTTCATTACTTGGACTAGGTGTAATAATGCTTGTATCCGTCAAAAACGTATCTGTACAAAAATGTTTATCCATTTTGGCCCACATGAAAGATCCATCATGTAAGCGTTTAAAATCGAATACTCCAAAAATTGTACAGTTTTGCTAAAATATGTAAACTTTTGCACATTCGTATAGCGGTCCTCCTCCTCCTAAGTGCCTTTTCTACTGAGGTTGGCGCTCAATATGGCAAATTTCTCTCTGTTCTGGGCTTGATGAATTAAGTCAATTCCTGTTGTGTGGGTCCAATCTCCGAAGTTTCGGATCCAGGTTTTTGAAGGTATACTTCTTTACGATCGAGAGTGAAATTTTATAATTCTGGGCGCATGCGCACACAGACAGTATGTATTTCGTTGCTAATCTTTTAAGATATGTATGTATCAGCGCTGTCAGCGCAAATAAGTCATATTATATCATATAAAAGGATATATTAGTGTTCTTAGTAAATGTATTATTTATTATAATTTTTGTGTCTTTGGATTTGTCTCCCTCGGGAATAAGATATTTTATAATAATAGTAAATATATTTGAAGTATTTTTGTATACTTCACTTGGTATATTAAATTTGTCAGTATGTATGAGAAACCTTGTAACCTATCAAAGCAAAAGTAATATAGCTCAGTGGTAGAGCGTGTGACCGGAGATCAAGAGGTCCCGGGTTCAAATCCCGGACGATTTATATTCTTTTTTTTATATTTTTGGTATCGTTTTAATAAAAAAAATTTAAAAGTGGTAGGTAAAAAAAGTTAGTTTAATATTTAAATAAAATACAAATAACCTGTTAAGTATATTAATTTCGTTGAAATCATAATAATAAAAGTATAACTTGTTACGTGCGTACAAAGTACACACACATTCTTTGTTTTTTCTTTCTTCCTATATCCCTTTTTCCTTCGATTTTGCCTTCTAATATTACCTGGAGCTGCTTAAACTCCCTATGGCGCATTGTGTCCTAGATATGACGTCTTTCTAATTTTGATTATATTGACCAGATGAGGACGTGTGTTCATTATTTCCAGTACTTCTTCATTCGTAGTTCTGCTGATTCAGCTTATTCTTAGCACTCAGCGGTACATCGACATTTCGAATGAATTCAGTTTGTTGACGTCATACTGTTTTAATGTCCAGGTCTTACAGCCATATAGTAACACATAACACTTTAGTGCTCTCAATCTTATTGTGACTGATAGCTTGGGGTTACACAGCATTTTACGCATGTTCGTGAAACCAGACCTTGCTATTTCAATGCGTATTCTAATTTCTTTTGAGTGGTCTAGCGACTATTTAGCTCTGTGCTCAGGTATATGAGGCTTTGGGAACGTGGAATACCACGATTTTGGGTTTTGAATGGTTAATGTTCAAGCCCAGTCTGTGAGTTTCTTCTGATAGTATGTTCATCAATATTTTTAGTTGATCTTTTGTTTTCGCTAATACTACGGTGTCATAGCGCTAAGGATAGAAAACGATATTATCAACTCGCTTTCGTTTATAGCTATCAAAGAAGATGGTACCTTTGTACGCTCATCACTTGAAGTGGAAAATATGAAGGAGACATGCGTAAGCCGTTCTGTGTTTAAATTTGTATTAGCGTGAGTGTCTGACGAAGCATGGATGCTGAAAAGTCGTCATAACACTCTGTTGATACCGATTGACCTAAGGATTATCAGGAACTTGTATTGAAATCAGTCAAATCGCACAGAAGTCAGAAAGAAAGGCAACATCGGCTATACAAATTTTGAAGGGAGTCGGACAGGGGTATATACTGTAACCAATCCTGTTCAATTTATATTCTGAATCCATTTTCCAATAGGATTTAGAAGACATAGTAATAGGAATATAGGAATGAATGGAAAACTCCATAAAAAATATTGATTTGCATTGACTAAAGCGAAGAAAAATAGCTTATTTTGGCCATATATTTAGAAACGATAAGTATAGTTTTCTGCAGTTGGTCAATGAAGTAACATTCGAAAGAAGGCGAAAGAAGTTCTTTTAGCTTTAAAACTTACGTCAATGGCTCGACATCAGTGAGGCCAACACAATTATACGATAAGCATAAGTTAGAGGAGAACTCCAGTTGACGGTTGCCAATCTCCGATGAGGAGAGTACACAAGAAGAAGAAGCTGAGGTGGTTGCCTAGAAATCCTTTTTGCTAAGTTCCGAGTTTCTCTGCATATTATTTTGTTTTCCTCTCTCTTATTTTCTATTTTTCACGTACTTCTGATAATTTCCGTTTCTTTTTTGCATTTTTCATTTATTGATACTATTGCATTAGTCCTTTTCTGCTTTTTCTTTTCCTTTTTGTTTTATTGCCTAGAGAACCTATTTCGTAAAGATGTTCTTATTTTCTTCTTGCAGCAAATATTCTTTAGATTCCTCTTCTTGTCCGAGTAATATGCATTTATTTGCCCTCTTCTATTGATTCCTTGTTCAAATTGTTCCAACTACTAGATAGTGGCCGGAATATTGGTTACTTTCGTGTATCTTTAGGGCCTAATTATTTAATCCCTGTGTTCCACCTCGTTTTACCCAGACTAGAATTTTGCACTAAAACTATACCTAAGATCCATATCTTTTTCACACTGAACCAGTTGCTCTCGAGTCGAGACAAATACTATCTCTTAACTCACTTCAGACTTCAGTTGCAAGTACAACATTACGTAGAGTATTAACTGCAGGAGATGTCAACATTACAAAGAGCCACTTTTGGGATTAGATCTTATTGAATTACACTTTTTCTATGTGGTACACTCAGATCGGTGAATTCCATTGTTTGAGAGGATTGAGATGTCAGTATCAGATAGAAACGGTGTTAACACTTCTTTGTTTTTATATGATCGGTATTAGACCAGGAAATAGCGACATTTAATGGTTGTTGATGAAAATATTTTAGAAATTTAAACATTTGTATTAACTTCTTTTGGTTAAATATTATTGCAATTCATATCTGTAAGAAAGAATCAGGAGAATAATAGTTTCATGTTTTCTAAAGATGTGATACATTTTCTACCTACTCCTTCTATTTCTCTTTAATACATGAATAAATCTTGAATAAACAAAAGAGGCTAGTACTTGAAGCGTACTAATAGTAATACTAATTATAATAATAAGATAGGAAGTCCTTAGAAAACATGAAAACCTGTAGAGTCTGTATGGTCTAAGAGCTAGCAACGTTTTCGAGAAACTATTTTAAGACAGCTGATTCTTTCATATAGTTCCCTATGCTTCTTCGAACACCGTACCGCCCATCTGGCTGCTGATACAGGTGGCGTTCATTACTGCGCAGCACACCTGTACAGGTAAATACAAAATCAGGGTGATTGATTAGTGTGATAAAGCTTATTAGATCCGCTATAGTAATAGATAGCAATAAAAGTTAATAACAAAACTGGTAGGTAACTTTGAGCTTCACATTACAAAATTAGTTAGAATGTTACAGGGTGTTCGATAACATAGTGGCAGACCCAACTTATGATTTTTTAAATGGAACACCCTATATTTTATTTTATATTCGAAATTATATCAACTTCTTCATCACAAAAATATAAAGGTTTGTTATGTTATACAGGGTATTTACAAAGTTATAACCAATGTTCTACGAAAATCGTAATAAGTTCAGCTTCCAGTATACATAAAAATAAGCACAACAGCAATGGTTTATTGGTGCCATATTTTTTTGTTGATTGTCAAAATTTATAAAAATTGTTCATATTGCTAATTTTCTTTATATCGAATACAGGATGAGTCAAAACGTTAGTACATTATTTTCTCAATAATTTTAAATAGAACACCTTAATTAACACCTTAATTAATAACTTGCTCTGAAAAATGAAAATATCTCGAAAACTAACAAATTTAGGCATAGGGAATATTATACAAAAATTAAAGTACGGTAATGATACTTTTCGATGGTGATATAAAATACAGGGCGTTCCATTTAAAATTTCTGAGAAAAGAATGTACTTGCGTTTTGACTCACCCTATATTCGATATAAGGAAAATTAGCAATATCAACCATTTTTATAAAGTTTGACAATCAACAAAAAAATATAGCACTAATAAACATACATTATACAGGGAGCTGAACTTGTTACGTTTTGCATAAAAAATTGGTTATAACTTTGTAAAAGCCCTATACAGGGTGTCCCGAAAAGATTGGTCATAAATTATACCACAGATTCTGGGGTCAAAAATAGGTTGATTGAACCTCACTTACCTATATACAATAGTGCACACAAAAAAAGTTACAGCCCTTTGAAGTTACAAAATGAAAATCGATTTTTTTTCATATATCGAAAACTCTCAGAGATTTTTTATTGAAAATTGACATGTGGCATTTTTACGACAGCAATATCTTACAAAAAAAATTAAGTAAAATTTGTGCACCCCATACAAATTTTATGGGGGTTTTGTTCCCTTAAACCCCCCCAAACTTTTGTGTACGTTCCAATTAAATTATTATTATGGCACTATTAGTTAAACACATTATTTTTAAAACTTTTTTGCCTCTTAGTACTTTTTCGATAAGCCAGTGTTTATCGAGATATTTTGAATATTTGTCGAATCCACCACATATTTGTATATGGTTAAGTACGGTTATAGAGACCTGTTAATAATCTGAAAATTTATTTATAATTTACATTTTTAGGTATATTTTGAAAAAGAAGCTACATCTCGATAAAAGGTGACTTATGAACAAAAGACTAAGAGACAAAAGTTTTAAAAACACTGTGTTTAACTAATGGTACCACAATAATAGTTTAATTGGAACGTACACAAACATTAGGGGGGTTTAAAGGAACAAAACCCCCATAAAATTTTTACGTAAATATATTGAAAAAGAAGCCGCATCTCAATAAAAACTGGCTTATCGAAAAAATACTAAGAGGCGAAAAAGTTTTAAAAACGTTGTGTTTAACTAATGGTACCACAATAATGAATTAATTGGAACGTACACAAAAGTTTGGGGGGGTTTAAGGGAACAAAATCCCCATAAATTTTTTATGGGGTGGACAAATTTCACTATAATTTTGTTTTAAGATGTTCCTGATATAAAAATTATACATATCCATTTTCAATAAAAAATCTCTAATAGTTTTCGATATATTGAAAAAAATCGATTTTCATTTTGTAACTTCAAAGGGCTGTAACTTTTTTTGTGAGCATATTTGTACTAAGGTAAGTTAGGTTCAATCGAACTATTTTTAACCCCAGAATGTGTGGTATAATTTATGACCATTCTTTTCGGGACACCCTGTATAACATAACAAACCTTTATATTTTTGTGATGGGAAAGTTAAGAGAATTTCGAATATAAAATAAAATATAGGGTGTTCCATTTAAAAAAACATAAGTTTGGTTTGCCACTATGTTATCGAGCACTCTGTAACATTTTAACTAATTTCGTAATGTAAAGCTGAAAGTTGGCTACAATTTTTATTGCTATCCAAGCTGTCTATGACTCGACAAAATGATAAGAGCACCGACCGAGCTCAATCCTTTTTATACTGTAGGTATCTGGGATTTTGGTAAATTTTCCCCTTGGAGGAGAAATGCAATACTACACTTTTTGAACATTGAATTCCACTGTACAAAGAGCCAATAAATCGTAACAGAGCGTAGAAAAAAGTCGAGAGTTTTGGGGAAATCGATTATCAACACCAGCTACTTTTAACCCCCAACCATTTTTTTGAGGGGATAGGCGCAAAATCTTGGTCCAATGCTATATAAATGCATTTATTTTCTTCGAATTCTGTGAAATTATAAGTATATTTGAAAAATTGACTCAGAATGAAAGATTACTGTTTATTTTAATAAGTTACAGGGGTGAAAAAAAAAATGACAAAAATTGAATGTGATTTTTTTTCCAAATATCTCATTCAAACGAAACTTTTTTTATTCTCTACGAGAATAAGAGACTCTACGAGAATTTTCAAAAATATTTATTAGTTTTTCCAGGAATTGAAAAAAATTAATGCATTTAAAAAGAATTGGCCCGTAATTTTGCGCCTACGTTCTTAAAATTTAACTACACGGGTAACCTAAGAATTGCTTCACTTATTATTAATTTGACAGTTAGTGGCGTTTAAATTAACGACAGACATAAACTTAAATGTTCGACCGGGCAATAATATGCGAACGGCATTGACAGGGCCCTACACGCGAAATGTCAAGAGGATCAACAAATGGTTTTTAGACAAGTCAAAGAAGAAAACGGCTTATCTCTGGACGTAAAAACATAGTTTATGGCATAAAAACCTCGCAACCCTAAGAGACGTTAGCAATCCTTCTATTATAGACCAACTAAATATTCCGTAATAAAGTAAAAAATAGTAACGATTACAAATAAAAGCAAATTAGTACATCGAAAATATTACAAGAATAAGCCAGGCAATAAAGCTTTCAGATTGAAAATATACAATAATACACAGTATAGTCCTAGCTGCATGCTCGCCCCCGTCAGGTAAATTATTCCGATTCGTTTTTTTTGCAAAAACTTACTCAACAATAGATCCTTATAACAAATCTACAGGATGCCAGGAGGTACCGCGGTCGGAAAATTGTTTAAACAATTTTTTAAAACAAATTCTAAATATCAATTTTCTCACTTAAAAAAGGCCTCCTATGATTTTTCTCTAAAATTGATTATTGTCGAGTTCTAGGCTATTCAAATTTTTAATTTAAAAACGCTAAAATAGCCATTTTAAGGCTTAATAACTCGGTTAAAAATTATTTAGAAAGTGACCAAATCAAAGTTTAAAGCCCTCCTCCCCTACAAGATCCTGAATTTTTGTCATTATTTTATTACTAAGTTGTTGGTGAGTATTTTACCAGTGGTGAGTGCGGGTGAGAATGGTGCATCTTTCTTTCAATTTATCTTTAGCGTTATTTTGCTGCTTAGTAGATAGTTTTTAAGCCCCTTATTTCAGCAACGTTAAACGTTATACGTTATTTTGCTCTTGCGCATTAACTGAAAAATAACGTATGGTATGTTAAACAGTAAATGGTTAAGTTCAATTAGTTACCACTATAAACAGCCCGGATTAACCGATAATAGTATAAAAGGCCCGGTTTCAGGTAAAATTTATTTTAGGCTTTATTATGGGAGTACCGTCTAGTCAGTGTTAATTGCAAAAGACCAACTCTGTCTACCTCGGTGGCTTATCGCTCCGGGTGGGTCTTAACAATGGGCCAGGTCAGATAAATTTAATAATACTTACGACCGCACTAATTGAATTCAAACCATTTACTGTTGAACACACCATACCTATTACTTTATTAGCGGATAAGGTATCCCCTTATTAGAGAGATTTTAGACCCTCTACTTCTTGACGTACGTTAAACGTAAAACGTTATACTTGTCATGCGCAATGAGTGATAAATAAGGGATAACGTATTTGCTTAAAATAGATTTTGAAACCCTTCAGAAAATACACACACAGATTAACGATAATTGACATTTGGCAAATGTGTAACCTATAAAACGGCAGTTGTGTGCTATAACTTATTTTATTGAATTATTTGCCATAATGGAAGAAAATGTATTAAGACGTTCACCAAAGACAATTTACTACCTTAGGAACACAAAACATCCATCCTAAGTTTAACAAGACAATTCAATCAAGTGTCAGATTTCTCAAGAAATGGTGTAATTTAGAATTATTCTACCAGGGTTGCCAAGCAGATTATACTCAATTATATTATAATATGTTTATTACCTGATAGTTTTTTTAAACAAATTTTGATTACAATTTTATACATCGTTACTATATTTTTAATTCTAGTTGTCTTTGGTTCAGCTCATATGACTTTTTTTTCGTTTTTTATGATTTAGATATATGACATTTGGCAATCTTACAAATACGTAATCCCTTAATAACGTGAACCTTATTTCTACCTAAATAAGGGGACACCTTATGAGCTAATAAGCTAATACGTTATTTTTCAGTTAATGCGCATGAGCAGAATAGCGTATAACGTTTAACGTTGCTGAAATAAGGGGCTTAAAAACTCTCTATTTAGGTAGAAATAAGGTTCACGTTATTAAGGGATTGCGTATTTGTAAGATTGCCAAATGTCATATATAAAAATCATAAAAAACGGAAAAAAAGTCATATGAGCTGAACCAAAGACAACTAGAATAAAAAATATAGTAACGATGTATAAAATTGTAATCAAAATTTGTTTTTCTTAAAAACTATCAGGTAATAAACATATTTATTATATAATTGAATATAATCTGCTTGGCAACCCTGGTAGAATAATTGTAAATCTGACACTTGACTGAATTGACCATTCCAAATCACGTGATATAATATGGCCGGCAGTGGGCAAAAATTTAATACTATATATATAGGGTTTACGTTTACATCAGTTTTTGTAAAGAATATCCTGTTTGGTTTTGTTTTTTATTGTTAATTGTGCACCGAAATTGTGATAGCAAATAAATATAAACTAGTTTATCGCCTACAGAATTGAATTATCCCATAGTAGTTATTGACACAAACTGGTAACTAATATGGGATAATTCAGTTCTGTAGGCGATAAACCACTTCATATTTAATTTGTTATCATAATTTCGCAGATTTCTCTACACAATTAACATAAAAAAACAACCAAACAGGATTTTCTTTACAAATTAATGTCGATGTAAGGTTAGATTTTGCCCACACCCGGCCATGTTTGACGTTTCATTGGAATGCCTAATTGTCTTGTTAAACTTAAGATGGATGCTTTGTGTTCCTAAAGTAGTAAATAGGTGAACGTCAAATGTCATAATACATTTTCTTCCATTATGGCAAATAATTCAATAAAATAAGTTATAGCACACAACACAACTGCCGTTTATAGGTTACGTTTGCCAAATGTCAATTAGCGTTAATCTGTGTGCGTATTTTCTGAAAGGATTCAAAAACTATTTTAAGTAAACACGTTATCCCTTATTTATTACTCAATGCGCATGACAAGTATAACGTTTTACGTTTAACGTACGTCAAAAAGTAGAAGATCTAAAAACTCTCTATTAGCGCGCTCATCACTTATAGAATCGAATAAGAAAGGTTTGGTCCGATAGGAATGCAAAAAAAAATTTAGTCAATGTATTTAGTTTTTCAGCGTCTATTTAGGGGTAATAAACCGCTCACCTACAGTACTGGCCTATGAATCGGAAACAGGGACTATCTCCAAGAGAGATGAAAACCTCTTGCTCATATTTAAATGAATAATCCTGACAAGAATATTCGGTGGCATCTGTGAAAACGTATTTGGAGGGACAGGTATAACTATGAGATATATACCACAAATGCAAACAGATCACAGCAGAATAATGGACAGTCTAATGAGTATATGGGTTTTGCGACACCTGCTCAAATTTATTGTACAATAATAATAATAATAGGCCGCCCAGACGAATCCTATATCACAGCCAGTGGGAAGTAGACGAAGAGGTAGGCCAAAACTTAGATGGAAAGATGGTGTAGTTGATGATGCTAGAAAAGAGGTGCTGGTAAACTGGCAACGGTTGGCAATGGATATTGGTAAAATAAACTTGGAAAGTTCGAGGCTCTACTATAGGGCTGTAGCACCAATGAAAATGATGCAACTGGATAGATAGTCCAAGTAATGAAGCTTTTCAACTCGCAATTTTTACAGAATGGATCGATTTGCTTGAAAATTTGAGAATAAGTAGTGGATTGCCCAATGATCAAAATATATATGATGCCGAAAGGCGCTTTTACCATGGGGTGGTTGCCGCCTCATCTCGGGGGTGGAAATTTTTTATTATATTTTGACCGTAAAAGTTGATAAAAACGTTCATTCTAAGCAAAAAATGCTCTATACATTTTTTTGATAAAATTAATAGTTTTCGATTTATTCGCTATCGAAAATGTTAGTTTTATATCGAAAAAAATCAATATTTTTCGATATAGGTACTCATTTACGATTCACTCAAATTTAGCCGTAGAAAAAATTTTTTCAAACCAAATTCTTGGGAATTAAATAACCTACAATTTCATATTGAAACATTTCTATTCTGAAGAAAATGGCATTTTTATTAAACTACAAAAATTCCTTATTCGCTTTTAATTCCAGTTTTTTTAGAACTAATCATTCTAAGCCAGTCAAACTTCTAGAATCTATTACTAATACATAAATAAAGAAGAATGAAGAAGGCCAGTGACTAAAAACACCGCTAACTTACATTATGCTTTCAACTGGATTTCTCCTTTTTTTTTTTCAAAAGAATATATTGATTTTTAAATCGTAACTTTTTTATTTTTTATGTTAAAAAGTTTGGTAAAAAATAATTTTGTAGGTTTTTATAGGATATATAAGCCTATTAATATTAAATCTTTTTAAAATCCTCAGTCGCAAAAAGAGGTGACTTTGAAAAAGTTGGTAAAGGTAGTTTTTGCATGTTAATACAAGATTTAATTCTCAATAGCTCACTCAATTTTTGCCGTAGAAAAAATTTTTGCAAATCAGGTTCTTGGAAATTAAATAAGCTACAATTTCATATTTAAACATTTTTTCGTATCGCTGACGCTAATCTTTTTATTCTGAAGAACTTGCCAAACTACAAAAATTCGTTATTCGCTTGTAACTCCATTTTTTTTTAAACTAATCACTCTAAGCCGGTCAAACTTCTAGAACCTATTAATATTACATAAATAAAGAAGACCAAATAAGGTCAATGACTAATTTTAATTAGGATGGTGATTAGGGGGTTGCTTTCGATCACTTTTTCGCTGAAAAAAATAGGGACTGACATTCTTTTCATTATAAGTCACTTAATTTTTGAGCTAGATACTTTTTTTATTTCTTGAGATAGATGTTTTTATATAATTTAAATTAGTTTGAACAAGTTATCCTCGAAAAATGCATAGTTTTCTCGTCTTTTGACTTTGAATCTACAAAATGTAGCATTTGACGAAGAAGCGCTGAAATATAATAAAGTATAGCTCGATTACTATTGGTCTTAAAGAAAATTAAAAAAAAAAAACGGTTTTGCATATTTTTTCAAAAGGTACATTTTTGTTAAGCAAAGTTGTTGTGATAAAACGAAAACTTTTGGAGTTATTAGCAGAAAACTTGTTAAAAACATTGATTTTTTCGATAAAAAGCACACTTTTGCTAGCGAATAAATCGAAAACTATTAATTTTATCAAAAAAATGTATAGAACGATTTTTGCTTAGAATGAATGTTTTTACCAACTTTTGTGGTCAAAATATAATAAAAAATTTCCACCCCCGAGATGGGGTGGCAACCACCCCCCTGGTAAAAGCGCCTTTCGGCATCATATAGATTTTGATCCTTGGACTAGGCACTACTTATTCTCAAATTTTCAAGCAAATCGATCCAACCTGTAAAAATTGCGAGGTTTTGTACTATTTTAAGCTTCATCACTTGGACTAAGACTTTATAGTCTAGTAAAATAAAATTACACTACATGTAAATCAAAATGTAAATTCGTACAGGTTGAAACAAATTTTATATCAAAGTTTAGGTGGGTACAAAAGATATTTTCAAGAAAGTATCCAAATCATATAAGGGGATCATTATTTAAATAATTAAAAAGGGGTCATTTTTGCAAAAAAATTACTTTTTTAACTGCTGAGGTTATTCAGTTACCAATGAAGGTCTATAGGATTGTTTTCTGCAAAGCTGAAGGGTAAATCTTTCACATAAGATTTACTAAATTAAATTTGATCCCCTATTTATTTAAATAATTATACATAAAACTTTAAAAACAAATTTCCAAAAAATTATTTTTAGCGTTTTAAATAAGCACTATAAAATATATTATTTTACAAGAAAATTTGCTCTATGTTATCAGTATTAAATAAAAAAAAATTGGTCGAAAAGTATTTAATATTTTTTGAGATATTGAATTTGTTTATTAAATGTTACTCTATTTTCAAATGCAAAAACGCGGTTGTTGCCAAAGAAATATTCACCCGTATTAAATCTTATTATTTTTATTTTTATGTATATTTTCTATAAATGTATTGATAAATTCAAATTTTAATTAAACTTCCCCCTAAAATGGCATTTGAAAATTATTCTAATTTGTTTATAATTTGTTTTTTTAATAACGTCGCAAGGCATAAATATTTTGACATGCCGTTTCGATAACTCGATTGCTGGGAATTTTTCAATAATTATCAAAATTTTTTCTTCTTTTTTTTTTCTTGGAGTTATATTACTACGGGCCCTTTTAGGGTTAAGTTTCATTAAGAATGTCGAATCTCTAAGTTTTAGATTCTAGACCTAAAAATATTAAGATTGGTCTAAAATCACTTAAATAAAATGTGGCTACTTACTGAGTTACAGGGTGTTTTATTTAAAAATTTAACAAATATTCTTACCAAGTACTTTCAAACTATTTGACGTATCCTTATCATACTTGGCAGAAAGTGTGGGTACTATACGGTCTACTAAATTGTGATAAATAAAAGTTTCCAGCTACTGCCAGAGGCGTACGACAGGGAATAGTTAATGATTGACCCTTCCCAAATTCTACGCCACTGAGGGGATTACCATTTTAGCAAAAATTTTCGATTCTCTAATACTTTCTATGTAAATAATATACTCTTTACTGGTAACGATTAGGTCATTAGTTTTCGAGATATTGGACGTTAAAAATAAAACAGCATAGTTATTTTGATTCATTCATTCATTCATTTTAAACTTCCAATATCTCTCAACCTGATGACTTTATCGATACCAATAAAGCTATTTACATACAAAGTATCGGAGAATCGAAAAATTACGCTAAAATAGTAATTCACTCAGTGGCGTAGAATTTGGGAAGGGTCAATAATTCACTATCCCCTGTCGTACGCCTCTGGCACTAGCTAGAAACGTTTATTAATCACAATTTAGTAGGGAGTGTAATAGCCACACTTTCTGCCAAGTATGATAAGGATACGTCAAATAGTTTTAAAGTAGTTGGTAAAAATAATTTTTAAATTTTTAAATAAAACACTCTGTAACTCAGTAAGTAGTCACATTATATTTAAGAGATTTTAGTTAAATCTTAATATTTTTAGGTCTAGAATCTACAACTCAGAGATTCGACATTCTTAATAAAATTTTACATTAAAAGGGCCCTTAGTAATATAACTCTAAGAAAAAAAGAAGAAGAAAAAACGACAAAAAAATTTTGTTAATTAGTAAAAAATTCTCAGGAACCCAATTATCCAAACGGCATTTCAAAATACTCAATCCCCGCGACGTTATTAAAAAAACAAATTATAAACAAATTTGAATAGTTTTCAAATGCCATTTTAGGGGGCCCTAGGCCTACAAGGCCTGTTGCGCTTAATAAAAAAAAAAAAAAATTTTAGGGGGCAGTTTAATTGAAATTTGAATTTATCAATACATTTATCGAAAATATACATAAAAATAAAAATAATGGGATCTTAATCAGGTGAATATTTCTTTGGCAACAACCACGTTTTTGCAATTGAAAATATAGTAACATTTAATAAACAAATTCAATATCTCAAAAAATATTAAATATTTTTCGACCAATTTATTTTTAATTAATACTGGTAACATAGCGCAACTTACACCGTAAAATAAGATATTTTATAGTGCTTATTTAAAACGCTAAAAATATTTTTTTGCAAATTTGTTTTTAAAGTTTTATATACAATTTTTTAAATAAATAGGGGGTCGAATTTAATTTAGTAAGTCTTATGTAAAAGATTTACCCTTCGACTTTGCAGAAAAAAATCTCATAGACCTTCATTAATAAGTGAATTACCTCAGCAATTAAAAAAGTATATTCTTTGCAAAAATGACCCCTTTTTAATTATTTAAACAATGATCCCCTTGTATGATTTGGATACTTTCTTGAAAATATCTTTTGTACCCACCTAAAATTTGATATAAAATTTGTTTTAAGCTGTACGAATTTACATTTTGACTTTTTTTTATTTTATTAGGCTATTAGGAGATATAAATTCCTGACTGGTTTTCGAATGTTGACAAAATTGCATGTCAGTATTTTTTTAAATTCACATACCTACTGGCTACGCCTGTTACTTGTTTAATCTTATACATAAAAAAACTGACAGAGATAATGTAGATTATGTATTTTATATTTAAGAGGCTGATTATTTTATAACCTAATTCCTCCATTCCACGTTTTTATTTTCGTAGTATTTTCACGCACCATTTTTCCAATAGATATTTTCTCTTCGTGAGTTACGAGAACATAAAGCCCCTAAACTATTTTTATTCCGAAAGTTGGAAACCATCACGCTCTCTGTTATTCACCACCAACTAGGGGAAACTGATTTCGGCACTTTCCGGAACTTCTTCATTTTTTCGCCATTGGAATACGTCATTTCTAATCCGTATATCTCCGGCGGCGCGGCGCACCTTAAACACAAACTTTCCATATCTGTCGACTGGCAACCAACAATAGAAATGTTTTCGGGCAATTTTATCCATACCTGCTCCTGCTTGTTCCCCAATAAAAAATTTCCAGAATAACTTTTTCGATATTAGTCTAGAGTCTAGAGACTGTGATGGGTAGTTCTTTCAGGACAACAGACTCAGTAAAACACAGATTAAAATAAATAAATATATTAAGAATATGTGTATACACTTTAAAATTAAAAGAATAAAATAAAATATTATTCTATCTTTCTTCCGTTCCTGAAAAAAGCTCCCTTGTATTTACTATTATCAAAAACGTAATAACAACATCAGTAAACTACAGGAAACAATCACGCTATACGGAATCAATATATCTACATAATTACACACAGACTTGCAGCCCATTACATTTCAATCCAGTGTAATCACAAGCATAGACACACAGCTACCCATACACCAACTTCGGATCGGAGAATGGCAGCTACCGCTCATTGCGGCTACGGTTCCGGCAAAGCATTTCTTCAACCCAGAGTACCTTTGCCACGGCAGAGTTCCGACTCACTCCATAGCATAACTGCCGCTGGTCGGTCGCCTGCTGGCGACATGCTGGTTGAGTTCCGTTTTAGTTCATTACGCTAAGTGTAACTGTCTTTACGATCCTTCGCTTTCTTCTTAAATACACTTTCGGCTGCCCTCCTTGGATGCCTCGGAGTAGCAGTGAAAATGAAGTGGGGTTGCGCTGGTGTCGAAGCGCGTACGGTTCTCTACTGTTGATCTGCTGAACGCCGGGCTGAAGGCATATCGTTACAACGCAAAGGGGGTTTTGTGGCCGATTGAGGTGAGGTCCGTGAGATTGTACCACTGACTTTTATGTATTTTGACACGATGAATCCCAATCTTCAACATGATAATCCGAATTTTTGAGCAGGAATTTGTTATTAACAAGATAAAGGCAGTTTTTGTTTTCATTTGATTCAGAGTGGGACCACCATCTCCATATAGCTGTTTCAGCATCTATGCATCCTCAGTGGAGCTATGCAGTCACAACTCTAAATCAAAATCAAAAAACAATTAATGTTATTAACAATTTAATTATTTAAATGCTTATAATGGTAGGCAAGCCCAAGTGGGTATTTTGTGTGATACTCGAGCGTGTCAGAAAATCACATGGTGAGAAACCTCGTACCCTGAAAATCAGTGGTGCTCAAAAAGTCGATCGCGATCGACCGGTCGATCGCCAAAGTTTTTGAAGTCGATCGCGATTCTCGGAAAAATACAAATGGAAAAGATATGTCTGCTATCAAAGAAGTCCTGTTGTAACGTCCAACGGTTACTATCATGCGGCTATCTCCGCAATGTTCAATACTTAACGTGAAACGCTCTATAGACGTATCTAAATCATGAAAAAGATTTGGAAAGCAAAGTTAAAAGTGATACTATGAAGTGTATAATATACTTTTCTTTGCGATTTGACGACTCAACTGATATTAATGATACCGCCCAGTTGTTATTTTTATTCGGATGGTATTTTCTGATATGTTGGCTAAAGAAGAATTGTTAACAATGCATCCCAAAGAAAAAATTTGCGGAGAAGATATATACAACGTTTTGTTTTTTAATTTTGTAAAATAATAGGAGCTACCGATTTACAAACTAGTGTGTGTTACAACAGATGGTGCACCATCCATGACTGGCATTAACACTGGATGTGTTGCACTGTGTCGAGCTAACGATGACTTTCCATCGTTCACCACCAATTTTTGTGTTCCAAAATTTTAAATATGAAAGACGTTATGAAGATGACAACAAAAATTTTGAATTCAATCAGGGCGCGAAGCTTGCAACGACGTCTTTTTAAAGCGCAATTGAAAGCTAGCGACTCTGCTGAACACACTGATTTATTCTGCTTACAGATGTGAGGTGGTTGAGACGTGGAAAATTTTTAGATAGGTTCCAGGAGTTACTTTTCGAAATAATTTGTTTTCTAGAAGAACGAGGGAACGACGCTCATCTACTTCAAAATCAAAAAATGGCTCAGTGATCTGGCTTTCGTATCAGATTTAGCAAATTATTTGAACCTCTTTAATTTGGAACTGCAGGATAAAAATAAAATAATTATTATCGATGTGATGAGCACAGTACCTACATTCTTTTATCGACAAATTGAAATTATTGATTAATCAAATGAACAGACAGGATTTAAACAACTTTCTATCGTTGAAAAAAGGGTAACCCTAATTTGAATTATATTATTATTGAATTATATTTATTAATTGAGACTCAGCTGCAAGCAGTTCGTAGTGAGTTTGATAGACGCTTCGCTGATTTTAAAAAACACAGATATTGTAATATTTATGTCTAATCAATTTTCTTGTGAAGAGATGAAAAAAATTGCCACTGAAATCTCCATTACTTTCAATTAGATTCAATCAGCTAATTTCCGTCCAAAATGAGGTACTGAAAATAATGTCGGATATATATCTTCAATCCAGAGCGACCAATACGAAATTCTTTTGCCTTTTATATCGCCAGATAAATATCCGTCTTTGAGGCAAGTAGCTCTGCAATTCACAACATTATTGGATCAACATACTTGTGTCAGTCTGCATTTCCCCAAATTAAGGTAGTAAAATCAAAGTATCGTAATCGGCTAACTGATTTTGGTAATCATTTTCGTAATCATTTTTGGTCCTCGGTAATTACGTACCATCATAATATGAAAAACTTGTGGATGATACGCAGTGCCATGCATCAACATCCAAATAAAATTAAGATGAAAAACATGATTTTAATTACGACTCTCTGTAATTACAATTTTTTATCAAATAAAAATGTGCAATAAAGTATTTAATTTTCAAAATTGTTTTTTTTTACTATCAGTCGACCGTTCGAAGCTTGACGTTTATGTGGTAGATCCCACGCAGTATAAGTCTGAGCACCACTGCTGTAAATGTACGCCTACCGGAGTACTCTTAATACAAGGGCGTGAGTTGAGGGAAATCCGTGAAAAAAATCTATCCTTAGAAAAACTCCTAAGTCAAGGTAAGCTAAGTACATGAGGAAGAGTGTATATTTCAAAACTCTGGCGATTTGAGTGGGCCGTAAGGAAATAGGCGAGTAAGTTCACAAAGTTTCACAAAAAGCGAATATTTCGCGAAATGAACATCAGATCGAAAAACTGAAATTTACGTGTTAAATATTTTTCAAAAATCTATGGAACGATACCAAACACGACCCCATGGAGGTGAGATGGGACGTAACTATAAAATCTTAAATAGGAACCTCCATTTTTTATTGCAATATTGGATTTGGAAGAAGATGGATTGATGATGTGGAAGAAGACCTAAAGATTCTAAGGGTCAGGAGATAGAGGGAAGTTGCCAGGAATCGACAGGAGTGGCGACTTCTTTGTGAGCAGGTCAAGATCCACAACGGATTGTCGAGCCATATCATAAACTTTCCATATCTGTCGACTGGCAACCAACAATAGAAATGTTTTCGGGCAATTTTATCCATACCTGCTCCTTCTTGCTCCCCAATAAAAAATTTCCAGAATAACTTTTTCGATATTAGTCTATAGAGGCAAAGGGGGTTACATGGTCGATTGAGGTCCGTGAGATTTTACAACTGACTTTTATATATTTTGACGATGAATCCGAATCTTCAACATGATAATCCGAATTTTTAAGCAGGAACTTGTCATTAACTATTTAATTATTTAAATACTTATAATGGTAGGAAAGCCCAAGCGGGGATTACCTGTTGAGTGATCACATGGGGAGAAACCTTGTACCTCTACCATATATGTACTCTTAATACAGAGACGTGCGTTGGGGGCAGTCCGTAAAAAAAAATTATCCTTAAAAAAATTCGACAACTTCAGATTAAGACAAAGTAAATTAAGTACATGAAGAACAGTGTATATTTAAAAAATCTGGAGCGTAAGGAAATGACACCAAACACGAGATACACGTTTAAAGTAACCCCCACAAAGATGGAGTGGGGGAGGGGTTACTTTAAAATCTTAACTAGGAATCCCCATTTTTTATTGCAGATGTTGATTCCTTACGTAGAAATAAGTAACGTTTATTCGACATATTTCGTCAAATTATGGATAACGATTTTTGGAAATGGAAAATTAAATTTAAAAGGTGAAAAATCCCCACTAAAATGGAAAACACAACTTAACTTTTATTGGTTTTAGGACCTAGTCTTCTATAATAGCTAACAGTTAGGACTAAAGCTACATAAGTCGTCTATACTTAGATATCGAAGAGGCCGAGCGACTGACAGGTGGTTAATTGAAGCCAAAATTACCACATACACGCAGTTTTTGTAAAGGCGTTGGCACGCTCGATCACAAAACTGCATGTGTGTGCCGTCTCAACTGCAGTTCATTAACTTAACTACTCAAATAACGGCCTTCAGTCCTGGCCTGCATGCCATGGTCTCTTCGATATCCGTAAGTCAGTGGCCAGCATAAGTTGTCTCTAGAAAATAAATTACTGGTCTACAAGCTATTATAAAGCTCATTTGGACCTAAGGTATCCAGCTCTGGGGAACAGCTTCTAATAGCAATAAAATATAATACACAGGTTCCAAAACTGATGCTCCGTACTACGTACCCAACTCAGTGATCGAATGAGACTTAGCAATTCCAATAATGCAAGAAGTAATAAGTGAATATAGTGCAACATATTGCTAAAGAGTGTCTGTACTGTACATCCTAACGAGTTAGCCAAGCGGTTGTTTGAAGACTTGCACGAAGAAAGAAGATTACAAAAATTCAAACCAAGAGACTTAATTAATAGGTTTTAATTTGTATTGTACATATTTGTAAATAGTAAAATGTTGTAAATTGTAAATAGTAAATAGTAGAGGTTACGCTGTTATGGCTATTAGTAGGTGATAGAGACACTCTATCATCCAAACTGTTCACCTTAGTTTTGGAGGACGTTTTTAAAAACCTAAATTGGAAATATAAGGGAATAAACATCAATGGCCGCTACCTCAATAATCTACGATTTGCGGATGACAAAATCCTGATAGCTACTGACTTACAAGAACTGCAAACCATGGTTTTAGAACTACATAGCGAATCTTATAAAATAGGACTGAAAAAGAATTTAAACAAAACAAAAGGCATGCACTCCTAAGAAACCGTGACAGGAATAAACCACAAAGTTATAGAAAAAGTTTAAGAATATATATACTTAGGACAAAAATAATACTTTACTATACAGGGAAATTCAAACGGAAGAAATAAAAACAAGAAGAAAGTTAGCATGGGCAGTATTCAGCAAACTTAACTATATACTCAGAAATAAACAAATTCAGCTACATATAGGCAATATTAACACATAGGCACAAACATTGACAATTACAAAAAAAAATATGAATATACTCAGAGTCACTCAACACGCGATGGAAAGAGCAATGCTAGGCATATCACTTAAGGACAGGAAAACAAACACATGGATAAGACAGAAAACCAAAGTCACCGATGTGATACAAAAATCATTAAAATTGAAATGGGAATACGCGGGACATGTAGCTAGGAGCGATCTAAACAAATGGCACAGAAGAATTCTAACCTGGAGACCATACGAACACAAAAGACCCAGAGGCAGACCTCCTATGAGATGGACAGATGATCTGAAACGAACTTTCGTGAAAAATTGGCTACAAGTAGTGTACAATAAAAAACAATGGAAAGGAAGACAAGAGGCTTATGTTCAGATGTTAACGTTGGCTAGACGAAGAAGAAAAGAAGAAGAGGAATGTTAGCAATAGCTACATTATAGAACAGAGTGCTCAATGAAGCATCCTGTTCAAGTCATAATTATTTGTCAACAAAAACGCTTATTGTCATTATTGATAGATTGCTGAATAAAGGAGTTAAAAAAATCCACAAGAAAGAATTTCCTGTAGCTGGCTGTATACCATTAATTACAAAAATTGAAGAAAAAGATCTTCTGCGTAAAAGGTGTATTTATTTTAAAAATCCCCAAAAAAAGGGCTACAAATACAATACAGAACGTTTTAGCTCTAAAGAGAGCATCATCAGTGTTTGAGCTTGCAAAGGACAGTTTTTGGGTTTTTTTTTATAGATATACCTTTTAGAAGATTTTCTTCAATTTAAAAAAAATGTAGAAGATTCTTATTCAGTGGGTCAAAATACATAAGAATCAGTTGTAAAGTATCATGGACCTCAATCGGCCACGAAACCCCCCTGTGCTCCTAGACTATACCTGGTTGCTCCCCAATAAAAAATTCTGGAATAACTTTTTCGATATCGCGAACGAGGGGTCCCGAGTCCCGACATGATTTTTGCGAAAAGTTAGCGGGTGGCTGAAGCTGAAGACGGAGACGAACGCATCAGTAAAAGTTTATTTTATCGAGGACGTGAGGCGCTTCTGGAATATTCCCTAATCCCTTTATTCTGGCGGGTAAATAAAGTCTCGGGACATTATGATTGTGAAGGGTTTAAGACGGTCTTAAGCAAACTGGCCCGATCGAGATGCCTTAAGTCCTTCCGCTGTAGCGGCATTTTTAGCCCTTCTAACAAATTTTAAATGTGTTTTTGTTTAAGCCAACTTTTATTTATTTTTAAAACAAGGGTACAGAAAGCCCTTATTAAAATACAGAACACTCTTTGAGAATACTGAAATTTACTAGGTCACTTAGTTAAATTTTCTTATTATTTATTATTAATTACGTAAGATAACAACTCCCCCAGGAATGAACAAAAGAATATTTTAAGAATAAAGAATAATTTTAAGAATTTTAAAACATATTTTTAAGAAAAGAGAGAAAGTATTCATAGTGTGTATTTACTCCAGGTAGATGATTTTTATACTATACATATTTTTACATATTATAGACTAATAGCCAGTTGCACCAACAAATAAACGATTGATTTTTTGATTTGGATTGCCCGTTTATTTTAAAATGCGTTGCACCGACCATTACTCGATTAAAACCGACAGTTTTTGATCTGTCAAAATTAACCACCCGATTTTCCAATGAACTGTCAATACGGATAGAATGGCCCTGTCCTATTCAAATAGTGAAGCGAGATTGCCACCAACATACAAGAGAGAGGTTCTAGAGAGAGACAGACAAGGTGCTGGAGAATTTGACAGGCCGTGTAATTTGAGTTGCCTATATAAATGGACCCGATTGAATCAGTATTGACAGTTCGTTGAATGGACAGTTCGTTCAGGGCTGATTGGCAGTACATATTTCAAAATTTAAATACTTTTTTGTATTTACAGAGTAAATAGAGTACAGAGTACCATACTTGGTGTTTAAATAAGTTTAAATACTTTTCAGAATTGTTATTTGTATTTATCAAAACAAATACCTACTTTCCTAAAGTATTTGGGAGTTAAATAATTTTAAAACTATTTAAATACTAAATTAGTGACTGTTTTATATAAAGTGAAGAAGTTCTTGATTATGTTTTTATGTTAACTTTTATATTTAGAATTTTACTTTTATATTTCCCCGATTTAAGTTGATAGAGGCAACTCAAATTACACGGCCTGTCAAAGTTTCCAGCACCTTGTCTGTCTCTCTCTAGGACCTCTCTCTTGTATCGTGGCTGCATTAATTGTCTTCCTGCCTATTCCATCCGTATAGGGCTTTTCATTCACAGTCATTTGTTTCGAGCTTCTGTCATATTTTGTATAATCCGGGTATATTAATATTATACACAGATTATACAACATATGACGGAAGCTCGAAACAAATGACATTCGATGAAAAGCCCTATTGACAGTTCATTGGATTTTCTGCGGTTATTTAAAAGATCGACTGTTTTTTACCTGACGTTTGACGTTTATTCTGTTTATGTTGTTAAAGTGTTCTTATTTTATAATTATTATCTAATAAAGTATCATAGTATCATCATAGATTATAATTTATAAAAATGAATTTATCATCATCGTCGTCGTCGAGTTCATCTTCTGACGATTTGGAAGATATGCATATGCTACCAGATATAAGATCTGTAAGAGATCGCAATGATATGTATAATAAGTATAATGAAGATGAATTTAAAGCAAGGTATAATATTTTTCCATATAACAATAGACTAAGAGCCGCTATAGGTGAAATTTCTTAATCATTTTAGGCACGACGGGACCCTATAACTTAAATAGTAAAACCTAAAAGAAAACGTTTGAGCACTGTGCCGTCGCTTTTCAGTGGCACATGCGTCTACAGTGGCGCATCAAACTTTCCACTTATGGACGGGATACATAAATTAAAAAATACCCTCCCTCATTACCAGAATTTAATTTTTTTCATTTTTTTAAGTTATATGTGATTAAGACATAAGATTCATCGTAATTTTAACCCAATACCCCCTTCTCCCTGCCCCCACCATCAAAAACTTTATTTTTCGATTTTATTTTTTTTTGGTGGGATGCAATCAATTTTAAAATTTCAAAAAATTCACACGCATAATTAAGGCTTTTATAAAACACGTCTATTTTTATAGACCTGTACGTTGAGTGTACATAACCTCAAAAAATTTTTAAAATTTATTTTTTGGAAAAAAGTATATAACTTTTTTTTGGAGATAGCTGTAGATCTAATTTTTTCTTAGTCTTGAGTATTTTATCAAGCACTATATTTCTAATTTTTTTCAGATTTTTCTGTAACGCTGGTCACCTTCAAAAATCCAAAAAACTGTTTTTAAGGGGGTTTTGGGGGTTTGAACGTGTTTTTCTGATTTTTAAATATTCTAAAGGACTCAGTTACTTTAAGTTACATATAACCTCTAAAAACAAAATTGATTTGATATATTATGAAGTCTATAAAATAGGGAAAATCCCCCAAAACCCCCCAAAAAACAGTTTTTTGGATTTTTGAAGGTGGGGAGCCTTACGTAAAAATCTGAAAAAAATTAAAAATATAGTGTTTGATAAAACACACAAGATTGAGAAAAAATTAGACCTGCAGCTATTCTTCAAAAAAAGTTATACGCTTTTTTGAAAAAAAAAATTTCTTTTAATTTTTTGAGGTTATGTACACTCTACCTATGGGTCTATAAAAAATAACCATGTTTTATAAAAGCCTCAGCTATGCGTGTGAATTTTTTGAAATTTTAAAATTGATTGCATCCCACCAAAAAAAAAATAAAAACGAAAAATGGAGTTTTTGATGGTGGGGGCAGGGGGAAGGGGGTGGTGGGTTAAAATTACGCTGAATCCTATGTGTTAATTACATAGAACTTAAAAAAATAAAAAAAATTTAATTCTGTTAGTAAGGGAGGGTAACTTTTAATTTATTTATCCCGTCCATAAGTGAAAAGTTTGATGCGCCACTGTCGACGCATGTGCTACTGAAAAGTGACGGCACAGTGTTCAAACGTTTTCTTTTAGATTCTACTATTTAAGTTATAGGGTCCCGTCGTGCCTAAAATGATTAAGAAATTTCACCTATAGCGGCTCTTAGTCTACAAGCTAATATTTTCCCATGCAATGGCTTTTTGTTTATTTGTCACACCATCTGTTTGTTGATTTTCTATTATAAATTTATATTTAATAGCTAAATCTAAAATTATATCTTTCTTTAAACTAGAGAAGTGGCTTCCTTTATTTTCCATCGTAAGTATGATAAGTATAATACAAAATACAAACAAAATTGCAAGAAAACAATGTAGTTCAATTCAATTGACATAACCTTACAAAACTTTCTTTGGCAGACGACACTCCGGATTCGAATGAATTAATACGATGTTGCCACTTATATACTGTCGGTTTGTAAACCAACAGTTTTTTTGAATGGTGCAACCCGTTTGAAAAATAACCATTGACCATTGATTTAAATCGTCGAATTGACGGTTAGCAAATCAGTTGATTTACAGTCTGTTGGTGTAACTGGGCATAAGGAATTTAGAACAAAAAACCACCGGAATAAATCGATTTTTTAAATACAGCACCTATCGATTTGCAACTTTTTGCTACATTGTGTCCAGGATGCAGCAAAATGATGATAGGAAAAAATTTACAATAGAATAAAAAAAATATGAACAAAATATTTTTAAGAAACGCTTTTCTTTAGTTACGAGTGACTAAAATTAAACATATTATAAAAAATCAACTAAAAAGCAAAAAAAATTGAAAGAATCTAACACATTCGTCAAAGAAAAGCGTGGCGCGTCTTCATCGAATAAACGGTTTTCGCACCACGCTTTTCTTTAACGAATGTGTTAGATTTTTTCAATTTTTTTTATTTTTTGTTTTTTAGTTGATTTTTTTATAATATGTTTAATTTTAGTCACTCGTAACTAAAGAAAAGCGTTTCTTAAAAATATTTTTTTTATATTTTTTTTATTTTTTACTTTTTAGTCTTACACTTTTCAAACATTAAAATATATCGTCATGTTCATTAAAATTTGTATAAACATATAATGTACAAACATGAAAATTAGTCGGAATCGGCAAAAAATTTGAAACTTTATTGTTTATTTATGAAGCATAACGTAAACAATTAACGTAAAAAGTAAAATTATGCATAGTTCATATAATTAGCTACAATCTGTAAAAGTTTCAAGTTTCTTCATTGTAAAAAACAAGAGAATTTAAGCATTTTCCGTTAAAATCGTTTTTATTTAAACAATTAATAAACAAAAAAATTTTTATTGACTATTCGTGTATTGTTTCCGCGAATGCATATGTCTGCAAATTTTTAGTCGTTTGCATTGAAGAAAAGGCAGTCAAATTAACGTCCAAAGATTTGACCCAAACGATTGAACTAAAGAAAAGCGTTTAATTAATTAAGATTGTAATTGTAGGACAACGGTGGTTTTTCTAAGACTACGATAAAAACACGAATTTTTTGAATTCGAGTTTTGGTTGAAGTTTTGTTACGTATCGTATTGAAATTTGACACGAATAAACACCGATTTATATATAAACAAATATATGAGCGTTCAAAATTTGAAACTTTATTTTTGTTTATTTTGTTTATTTATTAAACAACGTAAACAATTAACGTAAAAGTGGAATTATGTTGTTCTGAAGCTATTTCCTTGTGGCATTTTTATAGTTAAGTATTTTCTATGGGAAATAAGCCACAATTTTACTAAAAAATGAATTTATTAACGTTTCGAAGCCCAAATCGGGTTTCGTTGTCAAAATACAAAATACTATTGTAATAAATTATAATAAATAAAATTAATAAATTCATTTTTTAGTAAAATTGTGGCTTATTTCCCATAGAAAATACTTAAGTGAAATTATGTATAGTTCATATCGTTAGCTACAATCCGTAAAAGTTTCAAGTTTCTACATTGTAAATAACAAGAGAATTTAAGCATTTTCCATTAAAATCGTTTTTTTTTATTTAAACAATTAATAAACATAAAAAATTGTTTTATTGACTATTCGTGTATTGTTCCCGCGAATGCATATGTCTGCAAATTTTCATTCATTTGCATGGAAGAAAAGTCAGTCAAATTAACGTCTACAGATTTGATGCAAACTATTGAAGTAAAGAAAAGCGTTTAAAAATGGATATCAAAATCAGTATATTAAGGCTAAGGCCAGATAAGCGATAATTTACTGATTAAGAACAGTAAAATAAAGCGCGAAAATGGGTTCCACGGTGAGTTAAATGGATGGCCAGACTGAGCTGTAAAATATCGCGCAACAACATCGAACTGGCCCATCTTCGGCTTCTTGTCGAAAACGAATGGACCTGGTCCAAATTTGTAGCTGATCTAGCCACCACAACGATCAAAACATTGTAATTACATCTCGCGACACGCCGTAAATTACATCCCCGTCTGGCCTTACGATAAGTGCCAGATAGTATGCTTTTTACAGCGCTTACTGCCGCTTTATTTTACAGGGCTTACTGTTTTACGGCGCCGTAAATGATCGCCTATCTGGTATTACGATAAGTGTCAGATTTTGCTATTCGGAGGTTTTTGGGGTCGTTGAACACGAATATGCCATCATAACCTATCTTCAGAGCACCATATGCTCATGGTCACTGCTAAGGCACGTTATCTGGAGTTTCGAGGGTTTCGGCACTGAATTGATCCAAACAAACTACTGGGAGATTTTTGGGGTCGCTGAACAGAAATATAATATCATCAGAACCGAATCCTGGAGCACATGGTGCCCTGTATCACTGCTAAGGCACGCTATCTCCTGGGGTTTTTGGTACCAAATTGATGCAAACTGAATACTCGGAAGATTTTTGATGTTGCTAAACACGAATACACCATCAAAACCGACCCCCCGACTACCTGGCGCTTGCCCACAACAGTGAATAAAAAGAAACTAAAAGTGAAAGATGATTATTTTAGAATAGGGCTTCCACTATGTGCTTATACATATTTAGATTTTAGAGTACCTCAGAGTACCTCTGTAGTGCTTCTAAGCGACTAGTGGAAGCCCTATTCTGAAATCAAATTTCCTTCATCTTTCACTTTTATTCAAAATTTGTTTAATTTCTTTAATTTTCAATCTTCTAAACTTCAATTCTTACATTAACCTTTAACTACACGCGCTGGCGTATTTTGTACGCCACATATAAGAATTCTACTGCAAATATAGTTTTTAATTTTTGACCTTGTTTATCTATCTAACTTATCACTGGAATGTGCTTTACAATTGTTTATCTATCTAACCTATCACTGGAATGTGCTTACATTCTGGGAAGATCGTAATTTACAGTTTATTATTTGTTGTTTCCGGTGGTGGACAATATACGCCACGATTATAGTAGTATAAGTAGTAATATAAGTACATCTTTCAATTGTTTTTTAGTCATTTTGGCACAAAATATATTTTTCCTTATAAACAATACTTTTTCTCATGTAAAAAATCACATTTCAAAAAATTTTTTATTAGTAATTTTATTTATCATGGAATCAGATTCCAGTTATAAATCCCAATTGGCTTACTGAGAAAGAACTCCAAGTATTCGCTGATGCCAAATAAGGTTTATAACAAACAATTAAGTGTATTTTTTCAAAAAAAAAGTAAACAAATCCGCTGTTTTTAAGTGTATTTTCTTTTGGCGTATAAAGTACGCCACGCGTGTAGTTATGTTATAACTTGATGCGCGTGTAGTTAAAAGTTAGGTTTAAAATAAGGTACTACATTCCACAGAGGCCGAGATATTGTATCGGGCAGTTCTCCCCTCCATTTTTACGTCCAGGTATTTTACGAGTACCATCAGTTTAACGGGTTATAACTTTTTACTCCTTCACTGTATATGCCAACCATAATTTGGATCATAAAATTTTGATCTTCATTTAGAATCCGTTCAATTTTCAGCTCTAAATAAGCAATGGAAATATGATTTTAAGGAAAAAAGGCTATCTTGGTTCCTATTAGTCATAGAAGACTTTGTGTTTTTTTTTGGAAAATGTATTGTTTAAACTGCTTTTCATTGAGTCTACTGATGAGCGTGTGAACATCAAAGTTATTTTAAATGAGGATAAGTTAAGTCAGTTATTTTCAACAGAAATTTCCTCATCTTCAAAACGGCTATTCTTGATCGAATTTCTGATTTCGAATTTAGATCTTCTGTAATCCAGACTCCTAAGTATTTCATTTTGTCCACTTGTTCAATATCTTCATTTTTATCTGGATACTTGTAATGACTTTGTCCTTCTTACTGATAACCATGATTCTTGTTTTCCCTATGTTTATTATTAAACCAAACTGTTCTCCAGTATCACAATTTATGCTTAGTAGAGTCTGCAGGTCTTTCTCACTTTCGGCGATAATGACTGTATCATCAGCATAACGAATGATATTTATATTTTCACCACTATCATAGTCCTTTCGAAGGTCCACAAATATAATGTGCAACTCGGCGTTGAATGCTATTTTTTTATGAGCTGTTTTATTCTCAGTACATGAGCGTTCGGGACGAAAACCACTCTGTTCTTCTGAGATCCTCAGCTCGGCTGTCCCAAGTAGAAACACTGTAAGCGCCAATTCGAAAAATGTTCACCAGAGTAGAAAACGTAAAGGACTTAACTTTTCAAAGGACATCGCACACATCTTATGGAAAATATAATGTCACTCAAATTCAATAAAACTTATACGAATAGAATCGTTTTAAAGTAACGGTCAAATCTTATCATTGCGCCAACTCTTAATTACGTATAATTACGGCGCAAATTGCAATTAAAGTTTATTGAAATCACATTTTTTGAGTCAGTAAAAGTGTCAGTTACCATCACTATTGCTCTGGGTGCTATTCAAAAGAGCTTAAAACCCCCGCTGGGCCTAAGCGGATTAGTGAAACTAATCCGCTGATTTATGGAGTACCGACAATTTGAGTGTTTTAAAATATTTTTTCTCTCTCTAACTTATGCACGCACCCATTTGATTTCAGATTTATTTATATCAATTTCTGCTCTTATTATTGAAAATATAGAGTTGGCGCAATGATAAGATTTGACCGTTAATTTAAAACGAATCTATTCGTATAAATTTTATTGAATTTGAGTGACATTATATTTTCCATAAGATGTGTGCGATGTCCTTTCTGTTTTGTTTGAAATAAAAGTGAACACACATTAATTTAGCAAAAAATACTCTTCTTTTTTAGTAAATATTTTTATGTCTGCATTTTATTTCCTGACTAGGTTTTGAACACATACAGTGCTTTTATTTGGGAAACCTAAAAATATAGCATAAAATATCCCACTTTTTAAAGACATTAAGTACTACAAATGATACTTTATTCAAGTTCCTTTAACAAATATATAACAAATTGCAACAATTTAATGGACAATGTCTGAGTCATGTAATTGCTGCCATCCAGGATTATGAAAAAGCTTGTCCACTAGTATCTCAGAGACTGACCAAGTGACCAAGTACGCCAAAACGACCTTTGACACCGTTTTCAGAGATCAAAGAAATAAGTTTCTCTATTATTTCTGTATACATATACAAATTATATTAAATTCTATACATAAACAAATTATATTATGCATTTTTTAATAAAAAATTTCCGTTTATTGTTATAACTTGGTTATATATAATATGTATAATATATATTAGATTACTGTTTAGATTTACAGCTTGTAGTTTTTTTTATTTATTTGGGCTATTATAAAGTTATCTTACTCAAAATTCAACAGAGTTACAAGTGAAAAATCGACTAAATTCTGTAATTTTGCAAAGTTTTGGCACTCATTTTGTCGCATCTGTGGTCTAGTTATTGGTCAAGGTTTACCAAACATCATTTTGTATGTTTTTTTAAAATAACAAAATGCATTTTGTAAATATGATCTATATTTTTTAGTTTACGAATTATAATAACTTAAACAGTTAAATTGTTTATAATTAATAAATTCTCGTCACTTCTGACGCAAATGCAAGTTTGAAATTCGAATTCAGCAGGTCAAAATATAATATAAGGATACACGTATAAAAAAACATACAGTCGGAAAAATGAAAGAATACCCATGAACGATCACCTCGAATCACTTATTTTGTATTTGCTGTCTTTTTCTATAACAAACGTTTGTTATTTATAGAAAAAGACAGCAAGTACAAAATAAGTGATTGATGTGATCGTTCATGGGTATAGGGCTTTTCATTCACAGTCATTTGTTTCGAGCTTCTGTCATGTATCACATAAAATTAATATATCTACGCCATACGTTATTGGTATCTACAATAATACAAACCAAAGACGTATGACGTAGATATATTAATAGTATGTGACACATGACAGAAGCTCGAAACAATTGACAGTCGATGAAAAGCCCTATTCTTTCATTTTTCCGACTGTATATAATATAAACGTGTAGTTTGATCGGCCACGAAATAGTCACGGTCCTAATAAAGTTCTTTATTATCTGTAATAAATATCTAACCTTTGAGTATGGACGATTCTCACGAGTCATTTTTGTTCTGATTTCACATGTCTATTATTAACTGAATTATTCGATTTTAATTCATATTTTATAATTAATAGGTAACACCCCGTTGAATTTGAAAAATATATTTTAAATAATTAATGCAATAAACTAAAATAATTTATACATGACAAATTTCTACTTAACTGCACTTATCACAATAACCATCAATAACTAAAAACAACCAAAAATTGCTTTAGGGATATCAATGGTCTTGGCGAATGCAAAATGTTAATCCTGTGATTCCCTTGGTAAATCATTGTAAATCACAAAAACCAAATAAAAACACTGTATATCCCGTATTTACAGTGTTTATACTTGGGGATATGGATATAATGTGTTTTAAATTGGTGAAGTAAAGACGGAATGTGATATAATGTGTTTCATAGCAATGTTATTTTTTTCTTCCTTGGTAAATGGTAGATAACAACACCCTATATCCAAGAATGCAATAAAAGCGATTTTGAAAAAATTGGATATACAGTGTTCTTACTTGGGGCAGCCGAGCAACTGTTCCTTCATCCTTTCTTTAATAATTTTACAACTTACCCACAGAAGGTGTGACGTACATTTCTTCATAAAATTATTGATATTTTTATAAATCCCTTTTTATGTATGGGGCTTAAGTAGCCCATTTTCCATTCCTTCGGTATTTTTCCATCAAATAAGCATTCATTATTTGATTGAATCCTGCAGAACTGCTAACACACGTCCCTTCAGTCTTAATACAAGGATGAAAACAAACAAGTATTTACAAAATGCTTAAGTACATAAATTATGTAAATGTGTTTGTTATAGTTATAATAAAGTAAAAAATAATTATACTCTAATGAATGATACTCAACCAAACATAACAATATGGATTTCGTGATCATTTCTCTAGAAAAAATGATATATCCCTTTCTTTTGTTCTAGCCCTTTGGCTGCCATAAGAATAACGGCGTCGTTATCGTCCGGTCATGGGGATATTTAAATATCTCCCGAGAGCTGTTATCATTACTAACCCAGAAAATGCAGAGGTTTGGAATAATTCGCTTGAAGGAAGCTTTCTATATATTACACGATTTCTTCTATGAGAAATCGTATTTTTCAGTTCCGGCAGGGTGGAAGTCGGGAATAGGGACGCGTTGATAAAGATCGTGAGGATTTTGGATGGAATCTCACTTTTAGGATGGGATTTGTTCTATAGTAGCGAGTAAGATGTAAGATATCGATAATAATGTGATTTTTTTCAAATATCTGTTTAGTCTTACACCCTATGTGTCAAAATGGACGAACTCTTAGTCCTTAAAGGACAGAAAAACAAAATTTTGGAGATAAAATTATTTATTACTATAGGGCTTTAGATTTTCTGCATAGTTTCTGCAGATTCTTATCGGTATTATTCTTCTTCTTTTTGTGTAAACATGACTCTGTCGGTTTTTTCAATGTGCCTCCAGTAAGTTGTCGTTCCATCGTTTTCGTGATCTTCCTACTTATCGTCTTCCTATTGGGCTACCGTCTTTCGCCGTCCTTACTACTTTATTTGTTGTCATTAGGCTTATATGATCGTTCAGTAATTGGTGTTGTCCAGTTTCTATTTTACTTGTCCGTTATACAGGGTGTTCCCGAAAATAGTGCGTTCCTTTAAGGTATGGATCTAATACACAATGTAGAACAAACAAGCTGAAAATGCGAGCATTTTCATAACGAAAACTTTGTATATTTACGTATTTTAATTCATAATATGGAAAATTTCTATTATGAAAAGTAGTTTAGAATTAATAATTATGTTTTAATGTGCAATTATATCATTCTAATTTAAATGTTATGAACTATAAAGGTAGTTTACTCTTGATCGAAATTCATATTTTTTATATACCTCGTATAAAATTAATAAAATTTTATACAAGGTGTCCCAAAAGTAGTGGAACGGTCGAATATTTCGCGAACTGAACATCGGATCGAAAAACTGAAAAATACGTGTTCAATCATTTTCAAAAATCTATCCAATGACACCAAACACCAACCTCCACTACACCCGCTGGGGGTGGGGTGGGGGGTAACTTTAAAATCTCAAATGGAAACCCCCTAGATTTTCTTGCAGATTTGGATTCGTTACGTAAAAGTAAGCAACTTTTATTCAAGACATTTTTTCGAACTGTGGATAGATGGCGCTATAATTGGGAAAAACGATTTATCCTGATACCATGGGCAAATTATAGAAACGGTCTACTATCTCGAGAAATACACTTCCAAATGAGAAACCAAACAAATTTTTTTAATACTTTTCGAAAACCTATCGAATAACACTAAACATGACCCTCCATCCCACCCCCCTGGAGTTGGGGTGGGGGTAACTTTAAAATATTAAATAGCAACCCCCACTTTTTATTACAGATTCGGATTTGTCATGAAAAACTAAGCAACATTTATTCGAAACATTTTTTAGAATTGTTGATAGATGGCGCTTTAATTGGAAAAATACGATTTATTAGCGCCATCTATCAGCATTTTTAAAAAATGTTTCGAATAAATAATTTTTCATGACGAATTCGAATCTGCAATAAAAAGTGGGGGTTGCTATTTAAGATTTTAAAGTTACCCCCCACCCCACCTCCAGGGGGTGGGTTGGAGTTTAGTGTTTATCGATAGGTTTTCGAAAAATATTAAAAACCTGTTTTTTGGATTCTTATTTGGAAGTGTATTTCTCGAGATATTAGACCGTTTCTATAATTTACCTATGGTATCAGGATAAATCGTTTTTCCCAATTATAGCGCCATCTATCCACAGTTCGAAAAAATGTCTTGCATAAAAGTCGCTTACTTTTACGTAACGAATGTAACTCTGCAAGACAACTAGGGGTTTCCATTTAAGCTTTTAAAGTTACCCCCCACCCCACCTCCAGGGGGTGTAGTGGGAGTTGGTGTTTGGTGTCATTGGATAGATTTTTGAAAATGATTGAACACGTATTTTTCAGTTTTTCCATCCGATGTTTAGTTCGCGAAATATTCGACCGTTCCCCTACTTTTGGGACACGGTTGCATCATAAATCTTAGAACAAGAAGAGCTTTTTATGAAGAATAACTTTTATTTGTCAAATTAAAAATAAAAGACTTATAAATGAAAATGTTCATGGTATCCATAATTTGAGAAAAATCTTCAAATATTTTTTTCCATTAGAAGTGTGTACACAGACACAATACTGGCTAGTGATTCTAGTCAATAATTTTGCCAATTCGACAAAAAAATTAATTTCTAAATAGTTAATAATTATTACTAAATAATTAGTAATTTTGCCAATTTCGGCAAAACTCTCAAAAAAAAACAAAAAAATTACCTTCTACAATCACTAGCCAGTATTGTCGAGTTTAGGGAACGACTAGGTATACATAATATTTTAATTTTATAGCAAATGGAACAGTTCATTTATCATAAAGGGGAGGCCGTATTTATACTAATAATAATAATAATAATACATTTATATAATATATCCTGTGGGAGTTTTTTGTCAGTTCTTCTATCAGGCGCGGCCCCCTGCGAATGGGGGATGCTTTCTGGGTATTCGTAGCGCCAGTACCCAGAGAGTAGCAGGGATACTTGCCGTGGAACAAAAACTGACACCTGGCAGTAGGTATAAAATGCACACCCATGAGAATGGAGAATAATAATTTATGTTTAGGATCGCTGCCTGGGGATCGCCAGGGCACGTCTGGAGCCGGCGCTGGACGTGACAGCATGCGGGACGTCGGTGGCAGGGTGTTGAGGAGGCGGGCCCCTGTCATACAATCAGCTACAGCCCAACCACAACCACAACCACAAGCGAGCCAAACAACAACAAGAGCTCCACCCGCAGAAGGTGCTGCGCTGGATCATCAGTCGGCGCTCACTCAAGCGGGACGACCGAGGCAGCGCATGAAATGGACTGTGTCCATTAATGAAAACATTTTGCGCTTCTACTACAAGGTGACAAACCTCGGTCAAGAAACAATCGGCTACCGACAACAGCTGTATGCCAAATTTTGCAGGACGTACCCAGATATTCAAGTATCGGAGCAACGAGTATCAGACCAATACCGGGTAATTATAAGAAACAACCTTATCCCAGAGACTAGACGCAATATCATCAGAAGCGAAGTCGAACGGGAGATTCATAACGATATTGTAATTGAAGATCAAGTCCCCAATGAAGTTCATGAGCAGATTCTTGAGCTTGCCATACAAGAAACTCAACCTGACAATACAGAGCAGGAAAACAACGAGCTACATGATAACCTAGTAAGCGAAATGGCACGTGCTGTACAAGAGTTTAATGGAACAAACCCACTTAGCAGACTACCGCTACCACGAATAAACTCTTGTAAGAGACTAGGTGTGCTGTTACAAATTGTGAACACTGAAGTCCTACCCAATTATGTCGTAGAAGCCCACACATTAGAGTATCTGCACATGCTAATCTACTGTGCAGCAACAGCAATTGCTAATGTAATGGGCATTAAGATCAGAACACGACAGGGTACTAATAATGGAAGGACTGGTAGCAGAACTGCACCCTGGGAAAAAAGACTGCTCGGAAAGATTGAATTGCTGCGTAGGGATATTGGTCAAGTCACAGAATATATACGAGGTGTAAGAAGTACAAGAGTCATCAGGAGAGCTGAAGAAATAATACGGAATACTGCAAGACACTCAAGATACGATCCAGAAAACAACACAGCCCAACAGTGCCTGGATACATTAAAACAAAGACTCTCAGTTTATTCAGGACGACTAAGAAGGTACAAAGTGAGTAACAACCGAAAATCCGACAATGCCCTTTTTGAGACTGCTGAAAGGCGTTCTATCGAAAACTCAATTCCACCGTAGAAAATCTCGATAAGTCTTACCCAAGCCAAGAAGAAATTCATGAGTTTTGGGGAAATCAACTCTCCACACCAGCTGCTCTTAACAACAATGCTGGATGGATAGAAGATACGGCACAGAACTGCCAACACTACACTACTACTCTCTACGAACCCTTCACCACTGAAGAAGTCTCAACTATCATCAAAGAGCTTCATAACTGGAAATCTCCTGGACCAGACGGAGTTCAAAACTTTTGGCTCAAGAAGTTTTGGAGTGCTCATGAATGCTTATCAACACTAATTAATCATGTTATTTCTAATCCGCAGGATATACCATCATTCCTAACTCAGGGAACCACTTATTTAATACCGAAGGATCAAAATAACACCCAAGATCCAGCAAAATACCGCCCAATTACTTGTCTTCCAACTTTGTATAAATTGGTCACATCCTGTGTAGCCCGGCGTATCTACCAACACTGTGCTCTGAACAATATCATAGAGCCTCAACAGAAAGGATGCGCTAAGGGTTCCATGGGTTGCAAAGAACAACTTATCATCGACTCAGTCATTTCTAATCAAGCATATTCCAAAAAGAGGAATCTATTTACTGCTTTTATTGATTACAAGAAGGCCTTTGATTCAGTCCCGCATGAATGGCTTATAGATATACTGAGAATATATAAAGTCGATGATAATATTAGTGACCTTTTTACAACATATAATGACAGAGTGGAAAACTAGAATTCATCTTCAAATACCTGGTGAAAGTAACATCGAAACTGAAAATATCGTAATCAGCCGGGGCCTGTTTCAAGGAGATTCGTTGAGTCCTCTGTGGTTCTGTCTAGCTATGAACCCACTATCTCAGCTATTGAACTCCACAGATGCAGGTTTTAGCATCAAAAATAACAACAATGTGGTGGCGAAGCTTAATCATTTATTGTACATGGATGATTTGAAATTAATGGCTTCCACTCGAAACCAACTCGACGAGATGCTAAAAACTGTAGAAACTTTTTGTAATGATATTAGTATGCACTTTGGACTAGATAAGTGCCGTATTCTAAATATAGTCAGAGGAAAAGTACAGCCCGGAGGATTCGATATGCAAAATGACCAGAACATCGAGGCCATGGGTGAAAACGATGTGTATAAATATCTTGGAGTAAAGCAAGCGCGGAAAATTGACCATAAACAAATGAAAACAGAGATAACTACTGAGTTTATACGAAGGGTAAAACAGCTGCTTCGCTCACACCTTAACAGTAGAAATTTGTTTAAGGCACTAAACACCTACGCATGTTCCGCGCTTAGCTACTCATTTGGTATTGTTAAGTGGACAAAAACAGATATAGAAGCTCTTCAGCGAAAAGTACGAACTCACCTCACAAAGGCACAAAAACACCATCCGAAAAGTGCAGTAGAAAGAACAACATTACCACGGAATTTAGGAGGAAGAGGACTTATGGATATAGGTGAGCAATTAGATAAACAAATTGCTAATTTAAGAACTTATTTTCAGATGCAGGCTGAGACATCTACTCTACATCGCGCTATCTGCGCAGTAGATGACACAACACCGATCAAACTGAGGGAACCAGAAATACGCATAAACCACCTTACTAAGGACGAAAAAGTGCGCGCCTGGATGGGTAAACCTCTGCACGGGCGACATCCCAATGAGGTCAGCCAAGATTATGTCGACAATATAGCGTCGAACTACTGGTTGACATCAGATAAGATGTTCCCTGAGACGGAGGGTTCATTACTGGCCATTCAGGATCAGGTTATACCAACAAGAAATTACATGAAATATATCATCAAAGACCCTCAGGTTCAAAACGACAGATGCCGATATGGATGTCAAGCCCAAGAAACCATCCAACATCTTACAGGGGGCTGCCAGGCATTTGCTGCAACTGAATACAAGGAACGGCATGACGCAGTGGGAAAAATCCTTCATCAAGAGATAGCTATCAAGCTGGGACTTCTCCAAACAGACCATCTCCCGTATTATCAATACGTCCCTGAGAGTATGCTTGAGGATGGCAACTACAAGCTATACTGGGACCGCACTGTGCTCACAGACCAAACAGTGGCACATAATAGACCAGATCTCGTACTAGTTAATAAATTAACAAGACAAACAACACTAATTGATGTGGCGATACCTAACAACAATAATCTACGTAGTAAATTTACTGAAAAGATCGCCAAGTACAGAGATCTAGAAATTCAAATACGAAGGCAATGGAGAATGGAAAGTACCCAGACGATACCGATTATTATGTCTACTACTGGAGTCATTCCGAAGACCCTCCTCGAAAGCATAAAAAAGTTGGGTCTGAATGAACATCTTTATAAGACCATGCAGAAAGCTGTACTACTCGCGACGGCTAGATGCGTACGAAAATTTCTGGGAGATACACCTGCATTCCAAGTCACCTAGGGCTCGATAACACGGAAAGAGTCCCACCAGAGCTCAATCCTTTTGATACCGTAGGTATCTGGGATGAGTCAATTTTCCCCTTAGAGGGAGTGTGAGCCGTATGGCTAAATCTGGGATAATACATTTATTATCCACAATAACATAGTACATGCTTACAATAAATTACATACATTGAGTTAGTGGATAAAAGGCTACAACTGGTTCAGTCGTGGACCAGTTACCCAGTCCACTTCTGTTCTTGAACCAGTGCCTACCATATTAAAACACGTATTTAGTGAAACGAGAGCATAGCTAACAATAAATACAATAATTATTAAAACGATAATTAAAAAGATATTAGGAATTGTGGAAAGGTAGAAGGAAGAAAGGAACAAAGAACGAAGGGACAAAGGAAAGGAGAGTAGTTCGTTTAAAACTTTACGCAAAAGTTGTTCATATATTTTGTAAATTTAACAGATGCTTCTTATATCGATTTTTAAATGATGATGCTGAGGTAGTTAATAAACCTGAATCTAATTTAAATAAGTTGTTAATGCAAACTGCGACATTGTAGGAAAAACCTCTCTGAAATAATACCTTGTTATGTCTAGGAACACGAAGAATAGTATTGCGGTATTACTGGTATAAACCTTTTTAAAACTGTTAATAAATTATTGCTTTTAAAATATTTATACTCAAATTGTATTTTTGAACATCTTATTTATTTTATATAATAATTAAATTCACTATCAAATGTCATTGATGTTTTATTAATACTTAATTTAACTGACATTCACGAAGTGTCAAAGTCAAATGTAAATAACCTATGCTTGGCAAATCGAGATTAAAAAAAAAGTAGCCTACTTCCTAATCAACCATTTGAGCTGACGTTTAGTGCGTTTGTAGGAGATAACCGGATTGTGACGTCACATTCTAGACTTTGAGGTCGATTATCTCGAAGACGGTTAGAAATATCGAAATGCCGTTTTCAGATTTGGATTCAGAAGACAAAACTACATAAGAATCCATCGATACACCTGCTCTAAGTATTGCAGGAGCGGCAACGCAATAACACACAGACTTTTGCAAATTTATAAACGAAAAGTTTTCGTTGAAAAGTCCTATAACATGTTTTTCTAAAGTTAACCGTTTCCAAAAAAAATTACATTGTTCTCCATATAAGCGAACTTTTATTTTCATAAAATTAACTAATCTGACATCACTGTACAAGAACTGTTTGTGACTTAGGTTATTGACACCAGCAATGTAGGTGGGACAGTAGACACCTGCAAAATAGTTATACCACCCTATGTGTGAAAATCAAACATGACAAGAATTTGTTTGTTTGTTGAGGAAGACAGGGTTTAATGTAAATACTAAAGGCCCATGGGGCAACTATTTTTGAATTGTGACTGTGTCTATCTTTAGATTTTGTATACATAGTTATCAGATTTCAATTTGCATACCAAAATGTATTTTCGTTTCTTGGCCAAACGGTTGAGTTTATAAAAAAATGTTATAAGACTTTTTTGCTCTACATGGTGCCTTCTACCTGTACCTTTAAGGAACGCACTATTTTCGGGGACACCCTGTATATATGGTTTTCATCTATGCTGTTTCTAGCATTATTCTTTCTGTGTCAGATCGTCTTTCTTTCGCGTATGTCATTATTGGTCTGATGACTTTTGTAAATTCTGCCATTCATTTCTTTACCGATATTTTTATTTCTCCATATTGTTTTATTTAGGCAACGGCTCTGTTTGCTCACTTGATCTTCCACTTCGATTTCGAGCTTTCCACAGCTAGATAGTGTGATGCCTAGATATATACACAATCAATTGTTCTATTATCTGACCCTCCAGCATTAATTAAATATTAGTAAATTTGCTGTTATAACCATGCTTTATTGGTCATAGAAGAGCTTTCTATGACCAATAAGGAGACGTACTGAGTGATATTCCAGCAGAGGAGAAAGTTATAATATCAGGGGATTTCAATGCACATGTGGGCCAAGCCAAGACAGGATATGAAACAATACATGGGGATTAGGCTTTGGAACTAGAAATGAAGCTGGCGATGACATGCTTGAATTAGCAACAGCATTGAATATGGCGATTGTTAACACATTCTTTAAAAATAGAGAAACTCAACTTATTACCTACAAAAGTGAACAACATCAATCCCAAATAAACTACTTCATAAGGAAAGAAGACATACGTGAATGCAAGGACTGCAAGGTAATAGTTAGTGAGACAGTAAGCCAACAACATAAGATGCTTGTTCTGGACATCGAAGTTAAAAAGCGAAACTAAACAAAAATATCTGAGAGGACCACAAAAAATCAAGTGGTGGATGCTGAAAGATGGTGGAAGGACTATTCAGGGAAAGAATAGTAGAAAAAATGTTGGAACATGAAAGGAAGCCCTAACACAATTTAGAGAAAAATGGTCAATATTATTATTGAGAGACGGCTATTGAAATACTTGGGAAAACGTCAGAAAAGAAGTTTGAGGTTAAAGAGACTTGGTGGTGGTCAAATGAAATACAAGGAAAAATAAAAGAGAAGGGAAAATTATATAAAAAGTGGCAAGAAACCAGATCGGACATAGATTTTCAAAACTATATGGTCGTCAAAAAGGAAGCGAAAGTAGCAGTAGCAAAAGTTAAAGCAAAAGCCTATTCAAAGCTATACGGTTAATTTGATACCAGGGAAGACGAAGCAAAGATATTATATAAAATAGCCAAACAGAAAGCAAATAAAGCAAGAGATTTTAATCAGATTAGATGTATCCGAGATGAAAATAATAAAATACTAATTCATGAAAAGGATGTCAAAAAGAGATGGAGAAAGTATTTTGACAGTTTATTAAATGAAGAATTTGACAGACAACCTGTGGAGTTAACGGAGACAAGAACAGCAATGGTTACCAGAATAACAAACGAGGAAGTGGCTCAAGCGCTTCAAAAAATAAAGAAAGGAAAAGCAGTGGGACCAGATGCATTCCTGGGGAAGTATGGAGAGCATTGGAAGAGACAGGAATAAGTTGGCTAGCAGGTCTATTTAATAGAATTATGGAAGCTGGACAAATGCCAGACGAATGGAGAAGCAGTATATTAGTACCTGTCTACAAAAACAAGGAAGACATACAACAATGTACAAACTACAGGGCTATAAAACTACTTAGCCACACCATGAAAATATAGGAGAGAGTAATTGATAGACGGATACGTGAAGAAACCGAAATATCCGATAATCAATTTGGCTTTATGCAGGGCAGATCAACAACAGATGCAATTTTCACTGTAAGGCAACTGATGGAAAAATACAGTAATAAAGAGACCAACGCTCATATGGTATTCATTGATCTTGAGAAAGCATATGATAGAGTTCCTCGAGAGATTCTGTGGTGGTCACTCAATAAGAAAGGAGTCCCTGGCGAATATGTAAAGATTGTGAGAGATATGTATGAGGGAGTAACGACTAGTGTTAGTACAGGTGTGGGAGAGTCTGATAAATTTCAGGTGAAAGGAGGATTGCACCAAGGCTTGGTGCTTAGTCCTTATTTATTCTCATTAGTTTTGGACCAGATAACAGCGAAACTACAGGGTAGCATTCCATGGTACCTAATGTATGCTGATGATGTGGTGTTAATAGGAAATAGTGAAAGAGACTTAGAACAAAAACTGGAACAGTGGAGCTCTCGAGGAAAATGGTTTAAAACTTAGTAGGACAAAGACAGAGTATTTAGGATGCTCATTTAAAGATGGAGTTACTACAAATAAAATGGTATCTTTGGATGGTGAACTGATTGTAAAAAGCAATAGTTTTAAGTACCTGGGATCGGTATTACAAAGTAATGGAGAAATAGATGGAGATGCATGCAGTAGAATTAGGGCTGGATGGATGAAGTGGAAGGAAGCGAGTGGTGTGCTGTGTGACAGGAAAATTCCAATGAAGTTGAAGGGAAAATTCTATAAGACAGCCATAAGGCTGGCTATGATGTACGGAACTGAATGTTGGGCAGTGAAAAAGAAAGAGGAACAACGAATGCATGTGGCGAAAATGAGAATGCTTAGATGGATGAGTGGAGTGACAAAGAAGGATAAAATTAGGAATGAGTATATTAGGGGAAGTCTAGGTGTGGCACCAATTGATGCCAAAATGAGAGAGCATAGGTTAAGATGGTTTGGTCATGTTGAACGTTGAGACGTTAATCACCCAATACGAAGAATAGCTGAAGTGCAGATTCCTGGAAGGAGTAAGAGAGGAAGACCAAAGAAGATCTGGGGGGAGATGATAAGGCAGGACATTTTGGTAAAGGGGATTAACATTGATATGACCCAAGATAAAATTGTGTGGAGAAATGAAATTCGGGAAGCCGACCTCGCATAGGGATAAGGCAAAGAGAATGATGATGATGCTGTTATAACCATGCATTTTGATATTTTTAGGAAAATTAAGATGTTAAATTGTTACATGTTATATTAAATTGGTGCTGCATACGTTGTAAATCATCTTTTCTTTGAGAAATTAGTATTGCATCATCTGCATAGCAGATTATTTTAAGTTGTTTCTCCTATTTGGTATCTCTTTTAGTTCTTACTTTTTTTTATTATTTTATCAATGTTCCAGTTGACAATAGAGGACTCAGTTAGTTCGTCTTCTACTTCTACTTTTACATTTATTGTGTTGTTCTGATAGATATTTTCGATCGTTTTAATTATTCCTAGTATCTCTTTTCTTTTTTATACCTACCAATTTTCTCTATTATACCTAGTATCCTATTATCTCTCTTGAGTACAATAAATGGATAACGACCTTTAATTTACCCTGTCAAATGCCTTCTTTTAAAGTCCACGAAGCATAAATATGCCAGTTTGCTATATTCTTAGGATACGTCCATAACGGATACCATCGCATCGTATCCTCGCCTAGAACATAGCATCGTACTCTTGATATTCGTGAACTCTCGCATTTAAAATAATGCATTTATTTGAGCGAGGGTCGGCGCCTCATTGTGAGCGCCCACGAATGTTTTCTCTTCAACTTGCCTCATTATAAATATAGCATCGCTGCATGATTTTCCTGGCCTAAAACCTTGTTGTTCTTCTGCTAATGTTATAATTTCATTCAGTTTGTTTGTTATCATTTTGGTTGTTAATTTTTATGTTATGTTTAATAAATTAATTTTCTATAATATTCCGAGTCCGATTTGTCTTAATTTTTGAAGAGAGATATTAGGATGCATGATTTCCATTCTGGTGGTACCCTGTCTTGTTCTTTTATTTTTTAGATTAATTTTAATAGTCGTTTAGCTAGATTTTGTAACTGAATATGATTGATGATGCATTTTACTGTTAGTGAAAGCTTATGATTCTAGAGGCCCTTCTGTTTCACCTTATATTTTTTTATCTTGCTTTTAAGGGTTGGCTTTGAGCGGCTGAATGTTGGTCTTGGAACCATTGTCCTTGACTATCAGTTTCCTCGTATCAAGGTTCAGAAGGATTTATCCCTATGTGAGGTTGCCTCATAACGTCATCAGAAACCAAATTGACTACCTTCTCATCTGCAAACGATACCGAAATTCCATAAAATCAGTAAAATCATACCCTGGAGCTGATGTGAGATCAGATCACAACCCAGTTGTAGGAAGGTTTAGAATTAATCTAAAGAAGCCTGTGGTTAAAACTAAAGTAGAGACGATACAAGTATCTCGTTTGAGAGATCCATCAACAAAAGAGCAAGTCACACTAAAAATTAAAGAAGAGCTCACCAAAATAGAAATTATTCCTACTGAAGATGCGAACAGGAAATGGCACATGTTAAAAGATGCTCTTATCCGCACATGTGAGACAACACTTACACCTAAACTAATTAAGAATAAAAACGAATGGATGACCGAGGAGATTCTAGATCTCATGGAAGCAAGGCGATCTTATAAAATCAAAGACAAAAACATGTATAATATTATACACACAGAAATAAGGAGAAAGATCAGAGAGGCAAAGGAAAGATGGTATAGTGACAGATGCGCAGAGATTGAACAGTTGGTAGAGAAACATGATAACTTAAACCTTCATAAGAAAATTAGTGAAATAACAGGCACTAATATTAAGAAAAAATCAAACATACTGCTGGATAAAAACGGAAAAATAATTATAGACGTCGGTGAAAGGCTTAAAAGATGGCAGGAATATATTCAAGAGCTATTTAAAGACGAACGGACTGAAATAGTACTAGAGCAGGAAAAGTTCGACAACGGCCCAGACATAACAGAAGATGAGGTACTAGAGGCGATAAAGCGAACAAAGAACAACAAGGCAACAGGTCCTGACCAAATACCTGTAGACATAATACGGTTAATAGAGGACCAGCAAATTGGAATATTGGTCGACTTATTTAATACAATATACAGTACAGGAATCATTCCCAGAGATTGGCTGCTGTCAACGTTCATAACACTGCCAAAAAAACCAAATGCAAAAGAATGCCAAGACCACCGGATAATAAGTTTAATGAGTCATACACTCAAAATATTTTTAAAAATTATACACCGGAGAATACATAACAAACTTGAGCAGGACATAAGCGACACGCAATTTGGATTTAGAAATGCAATGGGAACGAGGGAAGCCCTGTTCGCTGTAAATGTACTTGTGCAAAGGTGCATGGATGTTAATCAGCCAGTATATATGTGTTTCTTGGATTACAACAAAGCCTTCGATAAGGTCAGACATAACCGCCTTATCGAATTACTTGAAAAGAAAAACTTAGATATGAGGGACATCAGGATCATTAGTGCTATCTATTATAATCAGATCGCTGTGGTAAAAGAGAACAACGCCTTTTCAAATGAAATACGTATTGAGAGGGGCGTCAGACAGGGCTGTGTCCTGTCTCCTACTTTGTTCAATTTGTATTCAGAGGAAATAATCCAGGAAGCACTAGAAGACCTAACCACGGGAATAAAAGTAAATGGTCGACCAATCAATAATATACGGTTTGCCGACGACACTATTTTATTAGCCGAATGTCTTGAGGATTTACAACAAATGGTTGACAGAGTGGTAGAAGTCAGCCAAGAAAACGGACTGTCCCTAAACACAAAAAAGACACAATTTATGGTAATCACAAAAGTTCAACAGCGCCAAGAAAGCATAACAATACATGGAGAACAAATTAAAAAGGTTGAAAAATATAAATATTTGGATACAATAATTAATGAAACTAATGAGTACACAGAAGAGATTAAAGCAAGAATAGGACAGGCAAGAAATGCTTTCAACAAACTAAAAAAAGTACTCTGTAGCAGGGACATTACAATTTCTTTAAAGATAAGACTTCTGAGATGCTACGTGTTCTCCGTATTATTCTATGGGTTGGAGGCTTGGACATTAAAGAAGGATGTTTCGGACAGATTAGAAGCCTTCGAGTTATGGGCCTACAGAAGAATATTAAGAATAAGTTGGGTGGATAGAGTCACGAATATCGAGGTGTTGAGAAGAATGGGAAAAGATAAAGAGGTTTTAAATACAATTAAAGTCAGAAAACTGCAATATCTGGGACATGTTATGAGGGGCGAGCGTTATAACTTGTTACAATTGATAATGCAAGGAAGAATACAGGGTAGAAGGAGTCGCGGAAGAAGACGCATCTCCTGGTTAAACAATTTGAGAGCTTGGTTTCATTGCACTTCTGCTGATCTCTTTAGAGCAGCGGTATCGAAAGTGCGAATTGCCGTGATGGTTGCCAACCTTCTTAGAGGAGATGGCACATGAAGAAGAAGAAGAGGTTGCCTCCATTTTAGACGCGCGGTCTGCTTGACATAACTGGCCAACCTCTCATGCTTGCTCTCCGTCACAGCATAGGTAAGGGTTGATTGGTGAGAGTGGAACCATTACAGCCCCACATTAGCAAAGGCTGGCTAGTCGCCAATAGAGTCCACAAATTCGTCTACAAAGAAAAACCCAATGTAGATGTCCAAAAGGGGACCACGGTAAAGATGGGAAATAAGTAAAAGACAGCGAAGACGCAAAATCTGATCGGCATCAGAACTTGAAGGCGAGACACGCGTGAAATTTCAGGAAACTAAACCAAATTTGGACTGGTGCGCCATTAGAAAAAGAACATGACGAAAGTGACCTAACGAAAGTCTGTTTTTTTTAAATAAACTAAATATGATAATATGAATTGATGATGAATGGCAGTCTTTTTTTAATTAAGCTAAATATGTACAACAAAATTACTTTCAAGAACAATTTATTACTAACCCCTTTCTTTCAATTCCTAAGGACCCCCTCTGTGGCTTAGTGGTAAGAGCGCCTACCTTTGGATCGAAAGGTCTGAATGGTCGTGAGTTGGAATCTCACCTGGGTAGAGAATTTTTCGTTTATTATAAATTAATAAATGAAAATAGTTTCTGTCCTTGTGGGATCGGTACTTACCGGAGGGACCGCAGACGTTCGGATACAATTAGCGTCTCTTTACAAAGACAATGACGTCGACTTTGCAAAGTAACAAGACACTTACTTAACACACACACACACTACACATTACACTAGGTACCTAATTGGAAAAATCCACTGTACCATGCCAATGGCCATTAGTTGTCGAGGCATTAGCTAAATAAAAAAAATCCTAAGGGTCGTGTTTTCCCTTTGCTAATAAAGCCATAAGAAATAAAGTGTTTATCGTTTTAAACTATAGTAAGAACCAACTTTGAGCAACTCGTTAAGAGTAAACTCATGCAAGCCTGTTCCTCCAGCGGTAAACCCCAGAAGTTACGATCTTTCTGGAACTTGTCCCGACACAAAATCCAATTAAGTTCGGGGCCATCTGCAACACTGTTTCTGGCTAAAAGCGAGGCATAACATCAATGCCCTAAGTAACTAATTGATCAGCCAGTCGATTGTAATCTAATGTGATAATTAACCCAGATTGTAGATAAGCAATAATGTAGAGGTTAAGTTTTCGATTGTGTTCCGAGATTCTCTGGAAACAATACCCTGTATGTGCAGTTGGCGCTTGTGTGGATAATCGTTGACACTGTACAGTGGTCGATGGCTCGAAGGGACTTCAAGAAGTGACAGGTGTTGAGAGAAGCTCGATGGAGAGGTCAGGGTTACAACAATAAAAATAATAAGTGTTTTGTAATGTTCAACAAAATTAATTTGTCTTTTTTTGTTTAGTTTATACTAAATAAACTAGCTGTACTATGTATTAATTGCTCAATTGGGGTAGACTCTTATATGAAAGATAATATCATTATGTATTCTTATGGCGATGTGAAATAGAGAGATGAAACACTGTGAAGAAGAAATGAAGAACTCCATCTTCTTCTTGATGTGCTTATCCGTGATGAATGTTGGCGATAATCATGGCAATATTTATCTTATCTGCAGCAGCATGGTTATTAATATCCTCTTGTTAGCTTAGAAACAAAAAAAAATAGAAAAAGTAAGTAAGAATATCAAATAAAAAGAAATAAAATATTGGGCACCACTGGTTTCCTTATGGGAACCAAAAATATACAAAAATAGAAACGTAAAAGAAAAGATAGCTAAATCAAAAATTAAACAAAAACATAGTCAATACAAAATATATAAAATACTTATGGCGTGACTTAACTTATTTATGTCTTTACTAATGCAAATCTTTGTTGTTCTTACGAAACAAGAGAAAGGGAAAAGACAATAATAAAATTGTATTTTGCAAATCAAACATTATTTATTAAAACAAGATAAAATAAAATTAAAAGGAACTGCGATCTCTTGCGGTATTACAAAGAGAGATCATGTTTACCAAAAAGAAAATGTAAAGTTTAAATAAAAAATGATACCTTGTATACTAGTCCTGTATCTTCTCTTGGTTGGTTTTAAGTCCAAGGCACAGTTACACTTCACTAGATGTCACTGTACAAAGGAATACATATATGAATAGTACATCAATGGTTGTTTCCATAGTTCATCGAAAAATTCAGCATTTATTTCTTAAAACAAATCGGCATTACTCGAACAAAATAATTGAAGAACTCATTAGTCCTTTAGTATATTAAACGGGATCAAAAAAAAATACAAAAGCAACTCCATGCTTTAACTATGATGTTAGAAAATACTAACACAAAAAAAAAAGAATGTGTGTGTACTTTGTACGCACGTAAGAAGTTATACTTCTATTATAATATAATTTAACTTCATATTATGATTTCAACGAAATCAATATACCTATCTACTCTAAACAGTTTTTTGTATTGTATTTAAATATTTAACTAATTTTAGAAAGAACTAAAAGAATACCAAAAAAATATGACTGTCCGGATTTGAACGGGGGACCTCTCGATCCGTAGGCGAATGCTCTAATGAGCTACCACCGTTTTGTATACACACGATCATTTCTCGGACATTATTAGAATCACGGTGACAGATAGATTAATTGAAAATAAAGATTTTCAATAATACTTATTAGGAGGAAGACAAATACACAGATACAAAAATTATAATAAATATATTAACTAAAAACACTAATAACATATTATTTTCATGCACACCTTATTTGCGCTACATAACTTAAAAGATGTAGCGACTAATACCATACTGTCGGTGTGCGCATGCGCCCAGAAAAATAAAAATTCACCCTTGTGCCTAAAGAAGTATAACTTCAAAAAGTTCTAACTATCTTCTGAATAATTCCTGGATAAATTATAAATTCTGACTGCATGTAAGAAAAATTATACCTATAGTGGTATGATAATATCGACATCCGCCTAACAGTAGCGAAAATGCCGGAGTCCACGTTGTAAACCGCCGTGTATGCCGGGCTGAGCTAAGCTTCAAGCATTAGCCCGCCGGTCGAAGAACTTAACCTTGGAACTACATTTTAAACGAACTTCACTTGATGAGTTCAGGAATAGAACTCTTCAATTTCCCAAACTTGACCTCTTGACGGCTCCTACTAGACTGCTCTACAGCTCAAACGTGACTGACTTTTTCCCTCGTTCCAATTCAAGACAAGATTCCTTCTCAAACACAGAAATTACCTCCCATTCTGGCAATCACCAGATAGTTATCCAATTAAAAGAAACCAAATATTTCTTGTACCAATAAAATAGCCAGGATATGTTACTAAGTCACAGCCCACTAAACTCTTAAATCTTCTTTCGACGAATCCAAATCATAGAGCCACATCAGCTAAGGCTCTCCTGATTCCCACAAAAGTGTAATCATCGCACATCACCAGCTGCAGTAATCTGATCTTAATGAGTACCTCTTATCAACAAAAACTCAGACTCTAGTCTCGAAAAATCATTAAACCTTTTTGATAATTCGCCGAAGATAAACAAATTCCCTACTTGACTGGGCAAACGAAAAATATATCATATACCTATACAGACTGTGGGATATAAAAAAAGAATTTCGCGGTATTACACATGCGTTTAATTTAATGGTCACTACAGGATCGGACCTGATATATTTACACGACGATAAAAACATATCCATGCAACAACTCAATACAATTTCTGAAACGGATTTATCATACAGGGTGAAACGATAGTATTAGGGATTTGAAAACGTTAGTGATTTTTGCACCCGTTACACCATTCTTCATTTATTATGGTGCCTTAGTAGTTGTAGTGCGTTACTCTTTTTATTGGGATTTGGTTGATGCAGAGTTGACCTTCTGTTTTCTATTTTTTGCTAATTATCATTAATTTTGTCTTCTTTATATTTACCTTGAGCCCATATTGTTGACTGTAATAAGTGATTTTGGTAGGTGTTCTAGGTTGTTTGAAAATACTATGGTGTCATCTGCATAATATGCAGATATTATCTGATGTTGTTTAGCCGGTACCCGTTTAGTAGAATGCCTTTTTCAGTTTCGTTCAAAGCTTCGATAAATAATATTCTTTTCATATTGATATTGATTTCGATACGATATCGATACAAATAAAAAGGATTATACATCTGAGCTGTGTAGGCCCTTTATGCACACTTTTGCATACTTGGCAAATGGACATTATTCTAAAAATATTACGAATATTGCTTATAACTTATATGTATATTCTTATAAAGATTTAATATGGATGAATGCTTCTTTGAAAGTCGACAAATACTTACTAATTCTGTATTGTTTAAAAACTACTTTTGAAAATATAGGGAAATCCCCGGAGATTCGGAATAAATCGCGATTCAGTATTTGATAAAAATTATTTTTGAGTCACTTACTTACTTACATCATCACTTACTTCCATAATATTGCCACAAATGCCACATGATATAAACAGGGTAATCATAACAGACATTTACTCACTCTCAAGAATTTCAAATTCGTGTACTCAAGTGTAAAGTATTATAACATCTGATACTTGGGTTGCAGATCACTTATACTTTTATGTAATAAATAATTATGATCTAAATACCTATTCCACAAAATATAATCAAACAACTGTGGCGATTTTTTTTTCTCGATATCGATATTTTCAATAATATCAAGGCAAGCGTATCGACAATACAAGAGTATTGTATTGATTTCAGATAATGAGTATCGTATCTCCATTAATATTTCTAAGGTATGCATTATATCGGTATCGTATTGGTTTTCGATATGATATCAATACAATATCGATATTTTCATCGAATATCGTGAAACTCTAATTAGGTCTGATAGCTTAATTAACAAATATCTGGAATTTAAAGTAAATAATTTTTAAATATCTTGTGTATGATATAAATGATAATTTAGAGTAAGAATAAAAAAAGTTTCAGCGTACGTCAAGATCGCTGAAGTATACTATAACATTCAAACATCAAACTTCAAAAAACGCCAAAACGTAAAACGTGAGTAAACACATAAGTGAAGTGAACGTTAAAAAAACCAATTTAAAGTGTTTAGTTTAATAAATGAAGTAGGGAATTAATTTTAAGCTTATTTGCTTAGTACTTAACGTTCTGGAAGCCAGAGCCAGGCATGGAAAACTTTGTTCTCGTTGGTGTTATCTAGTCAACGCTTTCGGTCCGTTTCGGAGGAAAAGCGACCGCGAATCAAAACACTTTCAGATAATAAAACAATGAATTTTCCATTAGCGATCTGTAGCTGAGTAGTTGAGCTTTTGGAGTTGCTTGTCTTACATCTAACAGCCATTGATGCCGGCAAAATGCGAATTTGAATATTTCAATATGCAATCAGATGCAAACAAAGTTAAGAAAATAAATATTTACCAGCTAGAAAACAGTCGTTTCCGCCGACAAGTCTACGTTTCTCTGCAACGCGGAAGAGGCTTAGGAAAAAGTCTTGTGTAAATGATCGAGACATTCAAGGATGTAGGTCAGGAAGGTTTGTTGGGTTATGCTAGTCTGTGCATATTTTGGTTATCTCTCAGATTATTTATCTCTCTCCACATCAGTGTTTTGGATCAGCCATTTTTCTTTAAGTTTTCAGTCGTTTTGAAAGTTAAGTGTAATTGATTAGTATAATAAAGCTCAGTAGATTCATTAGAGTAATAGTTGTAACGAGTAACTCTGCTAGACAACTGCTTATTCTATTCTGAATAATTGAATAATAAAGTAAAATTAACTTATAAAATAAAAATGTATACCATTTTTATTCAGTTGCAATGCGAAGGCAAAACTGTCTTATTTTTCACTTAGAACCGAGAGCGCAAACCAGCACTCTAAATCTTCTTCTAAATCCAGCACTCTAAAATGAACTTCTTTGTACAATAAAAATAAAATATCAATCCCGTCCATACGCTACGAACCACTGTACCCTAAGAACAGTACATTATCGTTTATTTTATGAAAATCAAAATTAAGATACGACGCGTTAGTCAGTTGGTCTATTGAATAAAAATAAGTATTTGCTTTTACTTACAAATATTTAAGTATTTACTTAATGGTAATTGAATAAAGTCATTTCTTTAATGCTTTATTTAATTACTATTAAGTAAATACTTAAATACGACGAAGTAAAAGCAAATACTTCTTTTTATTCAATAGACTCATTATACACACACATGCCAATGAGAAAGAGCAAGCAGGACTTGTTTTAGGTTAGAGATGGACGTATCGATCAATAGTCGATCCGATAAGGAACGGGGAAGCGACCAATCAATACTTGGTTGCCGCGGCAGACGGTTTGGTCTTAAATCAACACGTTAGCAGAAGCGCTTGTTCTTCAGGAAATACCCTACGGCCAGTCGAGTTGTTACCAGGTTACCAGATGAAAACTCCGGCAGAACTCTCTTTCTGTTATCGCAAATCTTGTTTTATATCGTTGCCGATGAAAAATAAGAAAATAAATATTCACCAGCTACAAAACAGTGTTGTAATAGCATTCTCTATTTATGTGAGTCCTATTGTTATGTTGTGATATTATTATTATCTGAACAGAAGGTTAACATAAAGTAAAGGTTCTTTATAAATTACTTGGTACATTAAATTAAAGATCAGTTTTTACTTGATACTAAATACTTACTTACTAAAATAAGATACAAAGAGACAAATATTTTCCACTTCTTGATACTTATTTTCCAAAAATATCACTCACTATCCACCAAACCTCACGCCAAAGTGTTTTCTTAATTTCTTTTCATCCCCGTCGCATCGCAAACCCGATTTCCCGACAAACTTTCCGACTTTTATTTAGTTCTTTCACGAACTTCCAATGAAAATTAGTTCTAGTTTAAAAAATGTATTTCTCCAGACTGTCAACAGTGCGAGTGGCCCGTTTCCACCGTGTTTCTAAAAACTTTTCCGTGATTTCCCGCGGGACTATAACTTATCGAACAATCCTGTTAAGTTCTATTGGGGCTAAGTCCGGTGATCGAAGGGGACATATTATTGTATCTTGTGTACCAATCACACATTCAGAAAAAATTAAAGCTACTCTTTAACGCCCCGTGTTTTATGTGAAGCACAACCGTCTTGTTAAAACCAAATTTCGTTTAAGCTAAGTTGAAGATAATGAAGGGCGACTTGCCCTTTTAGGGGGACTGTGTTCTCAGCCAAGATCCATGCAATATCCCGTTGCACAACAAAAATCTCAGTCCATCTCGGAGTGACAACCCGTTGCTCGTAGCGCTAAAAAGTATGAGCAAGCAGCTGGCAAAGATTGTGCCTGTATTTTGCTAAAAGAGCAACCAAGAGTATTAATAGTACCCTTTTTGTGCAAACAAGTGTTCCAGGTTCCAGAAATTTGCATCACCTTTGATAGCACGTTTTTCAATACAACCAGCTTCAGTATTGCCAGATCGCCTCCACAGCCAGGATCGTGGTACCAGTGAATTTGGACAAATAATTTATTATAGTGCACACACATAGACATTGTGAAAGACTCCTTTGAGTTATAAGTACTCTGTAGTTAGTAGTTTGTTTCTCTCCATCACCTAGTGTTTTTTGTTTCATATTTATGTATGTTGCGCTCTGTCACCTAGTTTTGTATTGTTTATTTATATAATACGTTCTGTTCTCTTCATTTGCTAGTTTGTCATGCTCTATTTTGTATTTTCTCTACAATAATTAGTTAGTACTCTTTGTAAAAGCCCTTTTGCGTCATAGTGTTAAATATCCCACTTTTATTACAGGTAATAAATATCCTCAGCTTTTCTTGCAACCAGCATCCTATGGTAATAGCATTCTCTATTTATGTGAGTCCTATTGTTATGTTGGATATTATTATTATCTCAACAGAAGGTTAACATAAAGTAAAGGTTCTTTATGAATTACTTATTACTATTACATTAAATTAAAGATGAGTTTTTACTTACTAAAATAAGATACAAAGAGACAAATATTTTCCACTTCTTCATACTTACTTTCCAAAAATATCATTCAGTATCCACCAAACCTCACGCCAAAGTGTTTTCTTAATTTCTTTTCATCCCCACCGCATCACAAACCCGATTTCTTGACAAACTTTCCGACTTTTATTTAGTTCTTTCGCGAACTTCCAATGAAAATTAGTTCTAGTTTAAAAAATGTATTTCTCCAGACTGTCAACAGTGCGAGTGGCCCGTTTCCACCGTGTCTCTAAAAACTTTTCCGTGATTTCCCACGGGACTATAACTTATCGAACAATCCTGTCGGGTTATCTGCAGAACGTCCAGATTTAAGTCGAGGAAACTTGGGTGTACGTTTTATCACACTTAGACATTACATCGGGAGTTGCAGGATTTCATGTTACGAGGATAGATCGTAATATCAGGGAGGAAGAATACAATTCGAGGAATAGAAATCGATTAACGTTGAAAATGTTCAGAGTATAATATCTCTATTTTCAGATATTGCACAGACCTGATTGCATTCAATAGGTACTGAGACATTGACAGTCCTACCAAAGTACAATACAGAAAGTAATGGTAGGGGAGCAAAATATGTTAAATGTGCAGTCACTCGAGCGTTATGTGGACCTCTTGGTCGATTAACGTTGAAAATGTTCAGAGTATAATATCTCTATTTTCAGATATTGCACAGACCTGATTGCATTCAATAGGTACTGAGACATTGACAGTCCTACCAAAGTACAATACAGAAAGTAATGGTAGGGGAGCAAAATATGTTAAATGTGCAGTCACTCGAGCGTTATGTGGACCTCTTGGTCGATTAACGTTGAAAATGTTCAGAGTATAATATCTCTATTTTCAGATATTGCACAGACCTGATTGCATTCAATAGGTACTGAGACGTTGACAGTCCTACCAAAGTACAATACAGAAAGTAATGGTAGGGGAGCAAAATATGTTAAATGTGCAGTCACTCGAGCGTTATGTGGACCTCTTGGGTTGTGAAGAGTAGGTCCTAAAACCAAAAAGTTTAAGTAAAGTTTTCCATTTTAGTGGAGACTTTCCATTTTTAATTCAATTTTCCATTTCCAACACTCGTTTTTTTTTAGATTATAGCGCCACCTATCCATAATTTGGAAAAATGTCTCGAATAAAAGTTGCTTATTTTACGTAAGGAATCCAAATCTGCAATAAAAATGGAGGCTCCCATTTAAGATTTTAAAGTAAACCCCGACCCCACCTCCGTTTGGTGCCATTAGATAGATTTTTCAAAAATATAGAATACGTGTATTTTTCAGTTTTTCAATCTGATGTTCATTTCGCGAAATATCGCGGGATTCGTATTTAAAATTTTAAATTTACCCCCACCCCTCTCCATGGGCAGTCGTGTTTCGTATCATTCGACAGCTTTTTGAAAAATATTGAGCACGTATTTTTTAGTTTTTCGATCTGTCATTTATTTCGCGAAATATTCGCTTTTTTCTTGTGAAACTTTAAGCCTCACCCATTTCCTTACGCCCCGCTCAAATCGTCAGATTTTTGAAATAAGCACTGTTTTGCATTTACCGGGTGTCCCAATAAGAATGGCTCTCGGCCATATCTCGGTCTCTTTAAAGGGGACCTTAAGTGATATATCGGTTGAAAGATACCTAGAGAGTACCTTTTATTCTTATTATTTATTCTTTTATTGTTATTATTAGTATCATTTATTATTTTAGATTTTAATAAAAAGCCAAACTTCTGTGGATGTTACAACAATGACAATGATAATTTATCGGTTATGAGTGGAAACACCAAAAATCAAGACGAAACAGACAATAATTTTTATTAGTGTATTATTTAACTAGTATTTTGTTTATTTTCGTACTGAGACTTTGGAGTTGTTCTTGTATTTTTTATACAGGATGTTTGATAAAGAATGGACCATAGCTTAACCTTAAATTCCTGAGCTTAAAATAGGTCGATTTAAGTTAACTTACCTTAGTACGAAAGTTAATAATAACCGAAATAAATCTGTCAAAGTTAAACTTTTATTTTATTTATTCTTAAATATTTCTTGACAGGCATGGGATGACAACACGAAATTTGGTAAGCGGATTTGGACGAGAAATCTAAATTCGCCACCAAAAATGATTTATTCCCCAGAGGGCGCCACATCCGTATTTAAGCTCTCATTTAATACGTTCAGTTTTTTTATCCCCACTCTACATACTTTTTGAATCAAAACTTTTATTCTCTTAATATTTTTACTTAAAAAAGATATACTACATTCATCTCGCGCTCATCAACAGTTTTCGAGATAAACGCATTTTAAGTCTGCGATACAACATAATTTTTTGCATAATATCATTGTATTAGTTATAGTCCATTCTTTCACGGTTTTTGCTCTAAATTTTAAAGAACCGCTTGGATTTACATGAAATTTGGCATACGTCTAGCTTACATGTCAAAGAAAAAAAGTGATAGTGTGCCGATGTGTGCTTTTGCCCTGGGGTGACTTTCACCCCCTCTTGGGGGTGAAAAATATATGTCCGAAATAAGTCCGGAAATGGGTAAACTGACTAATTTTAAGTAACTTTTGTTCTATAGAGCTTTTTCGCCAAGTCAACACTTTTCGAGTTATTTGCGAGTGAATATGTTCATTTTTCAACAAAATAACCACATTTTTAGACGGTTTTTCGCAAATAACTAAAAAAGTAAGTATTTTGTCGAAAAAAACGTTCTTAGCAAAAATATAGCTTATAAAAAAGTAAAAAAAAAAAATGGTGTACGCATTAGGTCTCTGGATCTCATAGAACCAGAGTTATAGCCAATGAAAAATAGATTCATATTCACCAAATTTCAAATAGAATATTTGGACCTGAAATATCCAAAACATTTATCACTTTTTGGGGAAACCCCATTATAACTTTTTTGAAGTGTTTAAAAATGCTTTATTTCTGTTTTTACAAACAGTTTCTAGCATTAAATTTAAGCAAGTTACGGTCAAAATTAAGTTGGTCCCTTTTGTTTTTGCAAAAAAAATCGGGAAGACCACCCCCCTAATTAGCAACTTAAATGAAGTTAATCGTTACCGCTCCACAAATTATTTTACTTATGTTGTGTTTATATGATCTGTAAGTTTCATCGATTTAAAGTGCTTATTTTTGAAAAAATTTGGTTTCAAAGTAAAATTTTTAAAAATTTAAATTTTGAAAAATATGCTTTTTTTCAAAATAACTTAAAAATTGTTAGAGATACCAAAAATCTCGAAAAACAAAAAAAAGTCAGATTTGCTTTTCTGAATATCATGTATTTTTTTGTTTTTCTGTTAGACAAAAATTGATTAAGATTTGATGTTTCTAAATTTGCATACATTCGTGATCAGTGACTCGTTCAACCCCTTTTAACTACAGCCCTTTCAATAATAAGGACTTTGAACCGATAAAACTTACAGATCGTATAAACAATATATACACGAGTCAAGAAACTTGTGAAGTCGTAACGATTAAGTTCATTTAAGATACTAATTAGGGGGTATTTTCTCGATTTTTTTACCAAAACCAAAAGGGACTAACTTTATTTTGAGCGTAACTAGTTTAATTTTGATGCTAGAAACTTTTTTTATAAAACAAAAATGAAGCTTTTTTTAAACACTTTAAATAAGTTGTAATGGGTTTTCCCCGAAATGTGCTTCATTTTTGTTTATGTCACGGTAAAGTATTCCATTTGGAATTTGACGAATATGAACCTATTTTTCATTAGCTATTAGGGATGGTGGTTTTTGACAAAACACCGGTTTTCGGTTATACCGGTTTTTTCTGCTTACGGTTTAACCTGGCGGTTATAACCGGAAAAAACGGTTTTTGGAAAAACCGGTTTTCGGTTTTTTAATACAATATATTACAAAGTTACATTTACAATACACTTTAGTTTGCGATACTCCATTCCGAAAGAACATGTATTACTTTTAACACGTTTGTATATTTGTAGAATAGGTACATTTTAACTCATTTAATACTTCCTGTATGAGTGTATCGTTTTGAAAACGTAGCGAAATTCTTGGAGATTCTTATTCGTAATCAGTAATTCGATATTCATAGTCAGAGCATTATTTTTGGTAATCAGAAAAAGTCATTCACCCACTTTCAATGTCAAGAGTTAAGTGTGAAAAATAGATGATGTTTGCGTCTAATTCAACCAGATCACTTCTTATGTAAATATTATGATTACAAATACCTTTTCAAGGAAATATTATAATAAAACTTAATAAATGTTTCTCGCTGATGTGAGATTGCACTTTCAGTTTGCTTCTGTATTTTATAAAAGAAAATAAAATTTGAATTATGGTTTTGTTTGGAATAATTACTTGAGAATAAAAATTATGATTGGGATCCGAAATAATACCTAACCTAATCCTAATCACCGTAAAAACTTAATAACCGGTTTTTACTTTAAAAAGAAAAAACCGGTTATAACCGGGACAAAAAAAACAACCTGTAAAACCGGTTATTGCGAAGTAAAAAAACCGGTTTTAGGTTTAAACCGGTAGGTTTTTCCCATCCCTATTAGCTATAACTCTGCTTCTACTAGGTGTAGAGACGTGATATATACACCATTTTTTAAAATTTTTTACAGGCTTAATTTTTGCTAAGAATTTTTTTCGACAAAATACTTAAAATTTGAGTTATTTGCGAAAAACCGTCTAAAAGCGTGGTTATTTTGTTGAAAAAATGAACATATTCACCGCCAAATAACTCGAAAAGTATTGACTTAGTGAAAAAACTCTATAGAACAAAAGTTACTTAAAATTAGCCAGTTTATCCATTTCCTGACTTTCTTTGGACGAATATTTTTTCACCCCCAAGAGGGGGGTGAAAACCACCCCCAGCGCAAAAGCACATATCGGCACAATATTACTTTTTTTCTTTGACTTGTTATCTATGTGTATGCCAAATTTCATGTCAATCCAAGCAGTTCTTTAAAATTTAGAGATTTTGCAATATTTTACCGTTAAAGAACGGACTATTACACCCTAAAAATAACTTAAAACCATAATAATTGTGGCAGTTCTCATATTTATGTAATTGCATCGCAAATTCCATTTGAAGAAATTTGCAATACATTTTTGGAAATTTTTATGGTTTTAAATTATTTTTCGGGTCTAACTACAATGATAATAGTATTATGCAAAAAATTATGTTGCCTCGCAGATTTAAAATGCGTTTATCTCGAAAACAGTTGAGTTTAGCGAGATAAATGTAGTATACCTTTTTTAAGTACAAATATTAAAAGAATAAAAGTTTTAATTCAAAAAGTATATAGATTGGGTAACAAAAAAATTTAACATATTAAATCAGCGCTGAAAAGCGTAAGTATTATTTTTGGTGGCGAATTTAGATTTCTCGTCCCAAAAAAGCACCGTTTACCAAATTTCGTGTTATTATCCCATGCCTGTTAGGAAATATTCAAGAATAAACAAAATAAAAGTTTAATTTTGACACCCTGTATTTCAGTTATCAACTTTCGTACAAAAGTAAGTTAGCTTAAATCGACCTATTTTAAGCTCAGGAATCTGGGTTTAAGCTATGGCCCGTTCTTTACCAAACACCCTGTATATGTATGTTTATTTTGCTGTATTAATAAGTTTACCACGTGCACCTTGTTAAGAACTGAATTTACTAAGAAAACAAACAGAAATATTGTACAATTTGAGGTGGAAAACAACAGAACAGTGTATGCTAACAAATTTAATATAATATACTGTATATATATTTGAGCATGACATTGCTTAAAAAACCCAATTTTTTAGGACCTGATATTTGACCCAAAACACTCCGGAGCTGCCTCTTGGACCGACGGGCCTTTTTCACGTGTCTGCAAATTTGGTTCAGTAATGACGTCAGGGGCGGGTCAATGACGTCACGGGATATCGATCGGGAACGGCGAGGAGCGAGCAGCAGGCGTTAGGCACAAATGCCTTCTGGGGAGAATTGGAAACTGCGATGTGTTGTATTATTGTGCATAAATTGGTGCTTGCTAAAATAGCAAATGATATTTGAAATATCGAGCTTCTCCTTGGGGTTATAATAAAGTTGGAAGGAACTGGGATCAATCGAAATTTACGAGTTCCTTTCGGATTGATTTTTGGCGAGATTAGGAGTAACTCGACGGGAATTTACACGAAAAGTCTTTTTGAGTTTCTTTATTAATTTTAAATATTAAATAGACGTTATACGATTAAACTTTAGAACTTTAGGGGCTTATCTGAGTGAGTATCATAACTAAAGACTTGATTATATAAGCGTATAATTTTAATGTTTAACTAGTAAATCAAGATAAAAAAATGTAAATAAATCCTAGCAGGATCGCCATGTATAGTCCTTTCGCTAATCTGAGACACAACTGTCTAGTAATTTTACTAATAGTCCGGGAGGTAGTGTCAAATTTGACCGCAGCATTTTAGCATGGCTGTTTTCTTTTTATCTAGTTAGGTGTTCCAAAGCTTATTAACAAATGATGTGTCAGCTGGCCCAAAACTGGAGATTTTAGGACACCAAGAGAAGGTAAACGCAGTAGATGCAGGCCGCCTACACGATGGACATATGATATCAGGCGGATTAGTAAAAACTGGCAACAATCAGCACAAAACCGTGAAGTGTGGAAACAATTGGGGGAGACCTATGTCCAGCAGTGGAGGTAAATTGGTTGGATGATGATCCATTTATCGTCGGTATGCCTTGTACATTGTAGAAAGCTCAGATTCAGGTTGTCACCAGAATTTTCCAACGTAAGAGGTCATTAGGTTTTCTGTTCTTTAGACTTGTTGTTTTAATTGCAAATTCTTTTGTGTTCACAATTTTTTTAAATGCATAGCTGCCTAAATCTAGTAACAAAGAGGGAAAAATTGAATTTTTCTCATTTTTTTCACAAATGATGGAGTTTTTTCACAAAAAAAAAATTAGCCCACCTTTGAAGGGATAGTGAAATGATCATTTCTAAACAATTAAAGCAAAGAAATAGGATCGTATACAATTTATCCAACCCAACACAGATACCACCTGGTCTACTTTATTTAAATATGGACGGGACAGTTGAACGGAAAGAAAAATATACGGATTTAATTCCTCCATATTAATGATACAAATAAGCCCTAAATCTTTCTAAGTCGTTCTAATTTATGATCGGATATTTTTTCCAGCCAATGGTGACTGGAGTGGATGTAGTAATTAATTCATTTTGAAATATAGAGTTATCTATTTAAACACATTCTTCTTGTAGAATTTTTGTTTAATGATATTCAAAATAGATAGGGATTAAGATATTTTGTCAGAGGTTTATTTCGCCTACATCCTAAAATGTTAAAAAAAGATGAAATATATAAAACAGGATCTAAATCATTTTTAACACATTTTTGTTTAAAGTAGAAATACTACAAAGATTTAACAATGCGAATAAAATAATTGTGTTATATTAAAAAGCAAGTATTTTAAAAAAGGGAAAAAAAGAGAAACTTTAGAAAATAGTCTGGAAGTCTTAAAAAACACTTATTAAAGAAGTACGGAAGAAATACTGAAATAAAAAAATGGAATACCTAGGATCCCCATGTAGTATTAAAAAGATTTAGGATTATTTGGTTCGCATGTCATTCAAAATCTGGTACTTAAGAGGGACGGTTTGGGGGAGATATGGTAGTACCTAGCCAAATCTAGTAGAACAGTGGCTTACACACTGGTGCGGTAGGGAAAGATCCTGATAAAACTGGTGAGCTGTAAACCAAACATCGATTAATACGCTGCTACTCCTGTCTGCACTTGGGGCATAAGAGGGACGAATGCGAAGAAAAGAGTTATAGAGATGGAAGAGCATCTATGTCGAGCAATAATATGCCATATTGCAGAAGAAGACCAAAGACTAGGAAAATTACCCTGAGTTTAGAAATCTCGTATTCGAACAGTACCATAGGGAAAGCGGCGCATCTGCGCAGGCAAGAAGAAACGCGCTGTATCCCTAGCGCTTGAACATAGTGAAGAAAGGTCAACAGCTGATCTTATTCTCATTCATTACTTCACGATTCAAAAACCTATTCCGGTGGGCATCACTTTACGATTTGACAGACAAAAAGAAATTAAAAATAAAAGTAGACAATACTTTAAACGCGTTTTCCTCCAAACTGCTTTTTTTAAAGGCTGTAGACATTGTAACTCAAAAACTACTTAACCGACCCACCTGGAATTTTGTATATATTTGCTTTAAACATTCCTTGAGGTAACACTGTCCAGATATTTTTTGTTTTGTGCTTATTATTTATTTATTTATTATTTATTTTTATTTATTAGACAATGGTGTGGCAACCGGTAGAGAGAGGTTTCAAGAACTTGTAAACATGATGACGGTCAACGTCTGAATACGGACACGGCACCTAAAGAAGAAGAATCTTATTTTTGCAAAAAAATTATTGTTTTGACTTCTGAGTGATATCAAAAAGTCAAAAGTCGATAAAACTAAAAAAAACTTAACAGCGTTACCTCGAGAAACTAATAAGCTAATAAAATATTTTTTAATTGTTTGTTTACCATGATCCAATGATTATTTCTGATGTCCACCGCAAAATTCATTGTTTTTTGAGGTGTCTTTAAAAATTTGCCACCGTTGGCTTATTTTTCAATATTTCTCCTTGAGTTTTTTTTTGAATAATTTATGAATTGAACTGAATATGATTATTTGATTTAAAAATAAAATAATTCTAAAATACTTTAAAAAAATGTGCTTGAAATGTTGATTTCAAACCCTACGCCCCCCCCCCCTTATTCGGATAGCTATGACAAGATTTTGATAGGCAACCCATACAAGTAATACTTGTCTATGTGTGAAATTTAATTTAAAAAAAAATGACCTAGATTCGGATCCCATACTACTAGTTTCAACTACAAAATAGAATGTTTCACTGATGATGATCTGATAAGATCGAAAACGTTCTGAAATTTTATCTGAAGTTGTTTATTTTTTTATATATTAATTAATCTTTTACCATACATTTTTACTATTCTAGCATATCTATAAACTTGTAGATATTTGACTAATATATGTTTTATTGGTGAAGATTTACATATAGTTTATAGATTTTATTTGTATTTATCGCCTCGCTAAACATTTATAACTAGTTTATTACCACTATGATTGTTTTTCATTGATTTTTGTGTTGGCTAGCCATTACAGCAAAGTGACTTTTTATTGATATCATAATATTGTACATCATAAATTGGTATATTTACCGGAAGCTCAATAATCTATCACTATCTTCATTATTTCCGTATTTATATTCACATATTTCAATAAAATAGGAAATGGTTAGAAAATTTATTGACTTGAACATTATGGTGATGGATTTGATGGTACATAATAGAAATAAGTTGCTTAGAAGCGTAGTTATGTAAGAAATTCAATCCTATATGTTAAAGTATAATTTTCTTCCGTTAAAAGCATCCTAAAAATTATTAATTTGTCATTTTTTTTCCATTTTAATGCTCCTGAATTCAACTCCAGATATGCATTTTGTTCACGAAAGCTTCTGTACCTCTGAGAAATTTCACTTAACAGAATGTACAGCGTCATATTTACTGATAAGAAGAAGAATTTTTTTTACACAAGGAGATAGTCTCAGCCATTGTTATTCATAATAGTAATGAACGAATTAATAAGAAATAATATAATAGGAACCAACTAACTACAGACAATAATAGGATACCGTAGATTACAAGGTATGCAAACGAGTACTAATAGCAGATTCCGAGAACAAAATGCAAAAACTAATATAGGTATAACAAATATAAGAAAAGTTAAACAAAAATCACTCGAGGAATTGCCAATGATGGCAGGAAATAGAAAAACATGAAAGAGATGGGTCAATGGAATTTAAAAAGGCTAGCTCCAATCAGACACTCTGATAGGGTAAAAGGAATGGGAGAAAGAAAGAAAGACATCTTTTTTTCTATTTTAATACTCCCAAGAACCCTCTGTACCCCTGAGAAGTATATCTTAACAAAATATACAGTGCCATATTTTCTGATAGGAAGAAGAACTTTTCATTCTTCCTCACCCAATCCAACTTGAGAGACATACACTTAATATATTCCGTAATTATTCTTATCAAAGAAAAAGTTCACCGACATTATCATGTCACTTGTTTTTACAACTTTATTTTTCATTTAACTATCAATAATTACAACCATTAACTTTCTGTTGTTGCTACATAACAGCTGCTGATAAAGGACAAAAAGACAATGATTTTTGAAATAAATTTTTAGACAAAAATTGATAAGAATATACACTATGAAAAGTCTAAGAAATCAACATACAACAAATACTTCTTACAAATGTTGAATATCTCACAATAAAACACTGAAAAACGTTTGTTTTTCTATACTTTCACAAAATTTATTACAACTATGTTATTACTACAGCTGTTTCGGCAAAGTGCCTTTCTCAAGTGATAAATTTAACAATGTGTTTGCCTTTTTAAGTCTTTAACTGAAGAGGTTGAGGAGTGGGGAGCTGTTTGTCTCGAGTTGGTCATTCAGAATTATATCTGTATTTTTCAATTTATTAATTTCCATTGATTCTAAAAGTGATAGCTTAAGGCCTTTATTTTGAATATGTAGAATTTGAAACTCTTCATTGAAAGAATGATTATGATCTAGAACAAACGTTTTTCAGTGTTTTATTGTGAGATAAAATGAACTTCCATCAAGTAACGGTCGAATCCATCAAATGTTGAATACTTTATAACATCTACTACAACTTATTTATACGTAGACTAAGCTGTTAGAAAATTAAATATCGAATTTTTTTCGAAACAATATATTTGGACACATATATTTTATTATATTTCAAAGAAGAAATTGCCAGTTAGTCCCAATAATACGACATACAACTATAAAACCACCTTAACAGACTAGCGAAGAACCTTATAGTCTAAGAGCTAGTGAACCCTCCGACTAACGGTCGTCCTGTAAAGCTAGAAATTTTTCTAGTGATAATTCATAGCATACCAAGGCTAAAAGCCATGACCTGGCAGGCCTCAGTGGTGCACGTGTATCTACCAGGTGAATCGAAAAGTGCAAAAGGGGGTAAAATAAACTTTCTCCTGTAAGGTTTAAATTTAAGTATGTGTTTGAGTAAGTCATTTAGAAGAAATGTGTACAATGACAGGCGATTTTGAAGAGCATAAGACCTCGCCAGGCGAGGGGAAAGATTAGGAGTTTTTCCTAAAATTATTCTTTTTGCACCGAACAATTTTTTTTTAGGTTTTTTAAATCATTCCAAACAGATAACGTCTTTAGTGATTTTTCTCTTAAGTTAATAGTTTTTGTTATATAAGCGATGGAAAATTTTGAAAATTGCGAAATCGGCCATTTTTAACCCTAAATCGGACATTTATCTAAAAATTTCAATGTTACCAAGATACGTAGATATTCTTTAAACATTGATTGATGAAATCCCGAAGAGTTTTTTGCAATAAAATATCGAAAACCCCTTTGTTTTTTTAATTGCTAATCAAGCGGGTGCGACACTGTAGTGTGAGGACGTTTGAGTCTGCATAAATTCATTATCTCGAGAATGGACAAATTTCAAGAGAAATCCTCAGACAGGTCGATTTTTATTTTTAAATTAGGACTTTTTGGCATATATAATACTAGTGACGTCATCCATCTGAGCGTGATGACGTAATCGATGATTTTTTTAAAAGAGAGTAGGGGTTGTGTGATAGCTCATTTGAAAGGTTATTTAATTCTCTATTCAGTAATATAAACATTAACATAATTATTTATACAGGGTGTACAAAAAAAATTTTTCTTCTATTTGTCAAATTTAATCAAAGTTAATTTAATAAAAAAATTTTGTTTGTACACCCTGTATAAATAATTATGTTAATGTTTATATTAGTGAATAGAGAATTAAATAACCTTTTAAATGAGCTATCACACAACCCCTACTCTCATTTAAAAAATCATCGATTACGTCATCACGCTCAGATGGATGACGTCACTAGTATTATATATATGCCAAAAAGTGCTAATTTAAAAATAAAAATCGACCTGTCTGAGGATTTCTCTTGAAATTTGTCCATTCTCGAGATAATGAATTTATGCAAACTCAAACGTCCTCACTTACACTACAGTGTCGCACCCGCTTGATTAGCAATTAAAAAAACAAAGGGGTTTTCGATATTTTATTGCAAAAAACTCTTCGGGATTTCATCAATCAATGTTTAAAGAATATCTATATATCTTGGTAACATTGAAATTTTTAGATAAATGTCCGATTTAGGGTTAAAAATGGCCGATTTCGCAATTTTCAAAATTTTCAATCGCTTATATAACAAAAACTATTAACTTAAGAAAAAAATCACTAAAGACGTTTTCTGTTTGGAATGATTAAAAAAATCTAAAAAAAATTTGTTCGATGCAAAAAGAATAATTTTAGGAAAAACCCCTAATCTTTCCCCTCGCCTGGCGAGGTCTAATGCTCTTCAGAATCGCCTGTCATTGTACACATTTCTTCTAAATGACTTACTCAAACATATACTTAAATTTAAACCTTACAGGAGAAAGTTTATTTTACCCCCTAAATTTGCACTTTTCGATTCACCTGGTAGATACACGTGCACCACTGAGGCCTGCCAGGTCATGGTTTTTAGCCTTGGTATGCTATGAATTATCACTAGAAAAATTTCTAGCTTTACAGGACGACCGTTAGTCGGAGGGTTCACTAGCTCTTAGACTATAAGGTTCTTCGCTAGCCTGTTGGGGTGGTTTTATAGTTGTATGTCGTATTATTGGGACTAACTGGCAATTTCTTCTATGAAATATAATAAAATATATGTGTCCAAATATATTGTTTCGAAAAAAATTCGATATTTAATTTTCTAACAGCTTAGTCTACGTATAAATAAGTTGTAGTAGATATTACAAAGTATTCAACATTTGTAAGAAGTATTTGTTGTATGTTGATTTCTTAGACTTTTCATACTGTATATTCTTATCAATTCTTGAAAAGTTCTTCTTCCTATCAGAAAATATGACACTGTATATTTTGTTAAGATATACTTCTCAGGGGTACAGAGGGTTCTTGGGAGCATTAAAATAGAAAAAAAGATGTCTTTCTTTCTTTCTCCCATTCCTTTTACCCTATCAGAGTGTCTGATTGGAGCTAGCCTTTTTAAATTCCATTGACCCATCTCTTTCATGTTTTTCTATTTCCTGCCATCATTGGCAATTCCTCGAGTGATTTTTGTTTAACTTTTCTTATATTTGTTATACCTATATTAGTTTTTGCATTTTGTTCTCGGAATCTGCTATTAGTACTCGTTTGCATACCTTGTAATCTACGGTATCCTATTATTGTCTGTAGTTAGTTGGTTCCTATTATATTATTTTTTATTAATTCGTTCATTACTATTATGAATAACAATGGCTGAGACTATCTCCTTGTGTAAAAAAAATTCTTCTTCTTATCAGTAAATATGACGCTGTACATTCTGTTAAGTGAAATTTCTCAGAGGTACAGAAGCTTTCGTGAACAAAATGCATATCTGGAGTTGAATTCAGGAGCATTAAAATGGAAAAAAATGACAAATTAATAATTTTTAGGATGCTTTTAACGGAAGAAAATTATACTTTAACATATAGGATTGAATTTCTTACATAACTACGCTTCTAAGCAACTTATTTCTATTATGTACCATCAAATCCATCACCATAATGTTTAAGTCAATAAATTTTCTAACCATTTCCTATTTTATTGAAATATGTGAATATAAATACGAAAATAATGATGATAGTGATAGATTATTGAGCTTCCGGTAAATATACCAATTTATGATGTACAATATTATGATATCAATAAAAAGTCACTTTGCTGTAATGGCTAGCCAACACAAAAATCAATGAAAAACAATCATAGTGGTAATAAACTAGTTATAAATGTTTAGCGAGGCGATAAATACAAATAAAATCTATAAACTATATGTAAATCTTCACCAATAAAACATATATTAGTCAAATATCTACAAGTTTATAGATATGCTAGAATAGTAAAAATGTATGGTAAAAGATTAATTAATATATAAAAAAATAAACAACTTCAGATAAAATTTCAGAACTTTTTCGATCTTATCAGATCATCATCAGTGAAACATTCTATTTTGTAGTTGAAACTAGTAGTATGGGATCCGAATCTAGATCAACCTTCACCCATCGCATCGGCTTTCCGGATGAAACATTTTTTTTTATTAAATTTCACACAGACAAGTATTACTTGTATGGGTTGCCTATCAAAATCTTGTCATAGCTATCCGAAAGGGTGGGGGCGTAGAGTTTGAAATCAACATTTCAAGCACATTTTTTTTAAAGTATTTTAGAATTATTTTATTTTTAAATCAAATAATAATATTCAGTACAATTCATAAATTATTCAAAAAAAAACTCAAGAGAAATATTGAAAAATAAGCCAACGGTGGCAAATTTTTAAAGACACCTCAAAAAACAATGAATTTTGCGGTGGACATCAGAACTAATCATTGGATCATGGTAAACAAACAATTAAAAAATATTTTATTAGCTTATGAGTTTCTCGAGGTAACGCTGTTGAGTTTTTTTAGTTTTATCGACTTTTGACTTTTTGATATCACTCAGAAGTAAAACAACGAATTTTTTTGCAAAAATAAGCTTCTGTATCTTCAGCTGCTATGTCCGTATTCAGACGTGGACCGTCATCATGTTTACAAGTTCTTGAAATCTCTCTCTATCGGCTGCTGCGCGAAATAATTCTTCTACCGTGGAATGTCTAAAGAAAATATCTACAAAATTCCAAGTGGGTCGGTTAAGTAGTTTTTGAGTTACAATTTCTACCGCCTTTGAAAAACGCAGTTTGGAGGAAAACGCGTTTAAAGCATTGTCTACTTTTATTTTCAATTTCTTTTTGTCTGTCAAATCGTAAAGTGATGCACACCGGAATAGGTTTTTGAATCGTGAAGAAGCGCTAGGTATACAGCGCGTTTCCTCTTGCCTGCGCTGATGCGCCGCTTTCCCTATGGTACTGTTCGGCTACGATCTTCCTAATCTCAGGGTAATTTTCCTAGTCTGTCACTTTGGTCTTCTCCTGCAATATGGCGTATTGTTGCTCGACCTAGATGCTCTTCCATCCAGCAGTTTGTCCAGGCATTAGTCTCTATAACTATTTTCTTTGCATTCGTCCCTCTTATGCCCGAAGTGCAGACAGGAGTAGCAGCGTATTGCTCGATGTTTGGTTTACAGCTCACCAGTTTTATCAGGATCTTTCCTTACCGCACCAGTGTGTAAGCCACTGTTCTACTACCTTTGGATAGGTACTACCATATCTCCCCCAAATCGTCCCCTTTAAGTACCAGCTTTAATGACATGCTATCCAAATAATACTAAATCGTTTTTAATACTACATGGGGATCCCAGGTATTCCATTTTTTTTATTTCATTTTAGCCTAGCTTACGTCTGCCAAACCGATACAATAGTCCAAGAATTGATCAAGCTGGTACTAGATAAGATAAGACATGCACGTACAAAAAAACGTCCTAAAATCACCGGAAAATGTACGTTTTCCTGAATTTATCCGTTTTTTTTTTCGCTGCGTTTTCCCTGCAATTAACTTCTTGATATAACGTGCAATTAAATTCTCTACCTAAATGTCAGTTAAGTCATCGAGCGTTGACATCATTCCTCTGTCGGGTTCTTGGTTCTCACTCTTACTTTATTATGTAGATTGGACTGTGAATAAAAGTGATCTAAATCGTCTTGAGGCTTTCTAATAATAATATGATGCTATAGAAGAATTTTAAAACTTTTGGAGAAGACTCGAAACTCCACAATACTTAGCAAGATTACTGAGATTATAGAAAGCATCAAGAAGAGAAAGCTGAAGTACAAAATCAATGGTAAAATCCCAGTAGCTGGCTGTATACCATAGTTAAAAAACTAATACAGAAGTAAAAACTTCAGTTTGTATATTGGCATAAAAATTTTTATTAAAACTTTTTAAAAGTGTCGTCAAAATGGATTAAAGCATAATGTTTTTGATTTGATTCAGATTATCCTCAGTGCATTCCGTTACGTACATGAAACTAACACACTAATGAAAGTGGTGACATCAAAATATATGGTTTACATATTAAATTTATAGAAAGTAATCCGACCCTAAGTCGATGGTCTTCTTCTTCTTCTATTTGTATAGACATGACTCTGTCTGTTTTTTAATGTGCCTCTAGTAAGTTGTCGTTCCATCATTTTCGTGGTTTTCCCACTGATCATCTTCCTATTGGGGAACCGTCTTTCGCTGTCCTGACTATCCTATTTGTTGTCATTCGGCTTATGTGGTCATTCCATTCTATTCTTCTGTTTCTTACCCAGTTATTAATGTTATACACCTTGCATCTCCGTCGTATAGAGTCCTGTCCCATAGAGTCTTACCATCGATTTTTCGAAGGGTTTTCATCTCCGCTGTTTCGAGCAATCTTTTTGTCCTCTCTGTATCGGGTCGTGTTTCTGCCGCGTATGTCATTATTGGTCTTATGACTGTTTTGTAAATTGTGCCTTTCATTTCTTTTCCGATATTTTTATTTCTCTATATTGTGTCTTTCAGGCAACCTGCGGCTCTGTTTGCTCTATTCACTTGATCTTCCACTTCTGTTTCAAGCCTTCCGTAGCTAGATAGTGTGATGCTTAGGTATTTAAACTTCATCATTTGTTCTATTATCTGACCTTCCAGCTCCAATTTACATCTTATTGGATCTGCTTTCTTAAGGTCCACGAAACATAAATATGCCAGTTTGTTGTATTCCAAGAATTTCTCTTGAACTTGCCTCATTATAAATATAGCGTCAGTGCATGACCTTCCCGACCTAAAACCTTGTTGTTCTTCTGCTAATGTTATAATTTCATTCAATTTGTTTGTTATCACTTTGGTTGTTAATTTTAATGTTGTGTTCAATAAGTTAATTCCTCTGTAATTCTCCGGGTCCGATTTGTCTCCTTTTTTGAAGAGAGCTATTAGCCCGGCCGCACATCAAAGAAACATGAAACGTAAATTACGTTTCATGGAAATAAACCACTGCTAAACAAATATATATCCGGCCATTTATGAGACTCTCCGAAAATAAAAATGTGTCATGAGCATGAATCACACTCGTTTCATTAGTAGGCGGACTTTGAGATTTTTTTAGCAGTGTTTTCTTTTCATGAAACATGTTTTTCGTTTCATGTTTCATGTTTTTCGTTTCATGTTTCTTTGGTGTGCGGCTTGGCTTAGGATTCTTGATTTCCATTCTTGTGGTACTCTGTCTTGTTCTATTATTTTTTGTATTAGTTTTAATAGTTGTGTAGTTAGATCTTGTCCTCCGTGCTGTAGGAGCCCGTTCGATATTCTGTCCTCTCCTGCAGATTTTCAATTTTTTAATTTTCTTAATGCTTCCTTTACCTCTCCCTCCTCGATGTTTATTTCTTCGTTTTTTGTAACTTCAGGTGTTGGTGGTTCATTATCGTCGCCTTTAGCAAATAGAGATCGGAAGTAGTCTGCCCATGTTTCCTTCTGATGGTAATGGATTCTATTCTAATACTTACAGAGCAACATGGTTCCTTGCTCGACTGGAGAAACACTCGGTTCTTGCCAGTTCAAAAGACAAAGCTGGAGTACTTCGAACATGTAATGAGAGGTCCCAAATATAGGTTGCTACCAAATATTATGCAAGGGAAAGTAGCAGGCAAACTCAGTTCAGGACGAAGAAAGACTTTATGGTTGGAGACCTTGCGAGATTGGTGTGGTAATGACACAAGCATGCTATTTAGGGTGGCAGTAAATAAAATTAATGTAGCTATGATGGAAACCATCATTCTGAAAGGACATGGTTGTGATGGTAACCAACGCTGAAAGGACATGGTACAATAAGAAGAAGTACCAGATAAGACTTGGTCGTACAAAAAAATTATCCTAAAATCACCGGACTAAACTTTGAATAAACCTCCAATACGAATACTTCAATAAACATGTACGTTTTCCTGAACTTATCCGTTTTTTTCGCTGCGTTTTCCCTGCAATTAACTTCTCGATATAACGTGCAATTAAATTCTCTACCTAAATGTCAGTTAAGTCATCGAGCGTTGACATCATTCCTCTGACGGGGCAACGACTCGAAAAGTAACATTTAGAGGAGTAATTAGCGAGCATGAGGAAAACAATATCGGGATTGCTGTTGCTGTTTATCTACTCGTACACGGTACATAAAACGTATTATATTAAATAGCCCTAGGGAAATATGTTTTCCTTGATGACAGTCAATTGATTTTGTAAAGGGGTAATTAAAATTAAAAGTATGTATAGATTAAAGTCCTTTTATTTGATTTTATATACAGTGCTCTTCAGATAAAACTATCGACCTTAAATAACTGTTGAACCACTGATTTTTAGGAAATGCGCAAAAATACGTCAAATAATAATTGAAGGGGGAGACATTATGCCATATTTAAGCTTGCTGGGAAAGGCACCCACTCCACCCATGTACCATCCCTTATTATTTTTTAAATTACTACCACCTTTTTTTATTTGATAATATTTGGATTCTCCTCGATGTACTGTTTTAAAGAATTGAAGTTTTCAATCACAGGCCAAGAATTGACAGCCAAGGCAGAACAGCAGTAAAAACCACCTAATACACATGGCCTCTGATTGAAAACTTCAATTCTTTAAAAAACTGTGTTCGTCCTTTGTGTAGTTTAATGTCCATTTTCTGTGTTTTTAAGGATTATAACTATTCTGAAAACTAACAACCAATTTTAAAAAATTGGAACCAACAAACAAAATAAGACCTCTTTAACTGGCCTGAAGATTGGGCAGATACTGTAAGTCCCGAAACCGGTCGCCATTTTCTAAGATTTAAATAAAGAACATAATAGATTGTGAGTATTGACCTTTCTAATTACCAAATTGTACTTAGTATATAGTTTATTTTTTTAACACTTAAGAATTTCTTTAATACTTCCCAAGAAAAGAACCGTTATTTTTAAACCGCTTAATATGTACCGAATTTTTGATACCACTTACGTCGTTTTGTTTGCAAATATTCAGACTGATCCCTTCAAACACGCAGCAATAATCTCTTTAAAAGTTTTACCGAATTATCGCAAAAATCCCGTTTAGTTAATAGTATGGTATAGTTAGACCCAAACCCAGACATCCAAAGTGAAAGTTATCCTCCAACACCAAATTGTTCTATATGGTCCACATAATGTTCAGAAAGAAGTCACACCATTTTGGGCGTCGGGTTTGGGGGGGAGAGGAGGGAGAAATCTGCAAATTCGTAGTTTTTTACGTCTTTCGTCAATATTTCTAAAACTAAGCGGTTTAGCATGAACAACCCCCTACACAAAATTGTTCTACATTAAATTTGAAATAAAAAAAGGCCCTAAGCATAACCCTTCTAAAATGAACGGTTCCAAAGTTACGGAGGTAGTATAGTATAATTGGTCCAAAAAAAAGGCCTAACGCAGACATCCAAAGTAAAAGTTTTCCTTCAAGACCAAATTGTTCTATATGGTCCACATATTGTTCAGTAAAAAGTTACACCATTTTGAGCGTCCGGTTTGGGGGGAGATGGGGGAGAAGTCGGTAAATTAGTAGTTTTTTTAAGTTTTTCGTCAATATTTCTAAAACTATGCTTTAGCGTAAGAAATGTTCTATAGAAAAATGTTCTACATAAAATTTAAAACAAAAAAGGTTCTATACATAATTGTTATAAAATCAACGGTTCCAGAGTTACGGAGGGTGAAAAGTGGAGGTTTTCGATACTTTTTATATTTACCGATTTCTCCCCCCTCTCCCCCCCAAACCCGACGCTCAAAATGGTGTGACTTTTTTCTGAACATTATGTGGACCATATAGAACAATTTGGTGTTGGAAGATAACTTTCAATTTGGATGTCTGTGTTTTTGGTATAGTTATATCATAAATATTGCCCAAAAAATATAAAAAGTATAGAAAACCTCGACTTTCACCCTCCGTAACTCTGGAACCGTTGATTTTATAACAATTATGTATAGAACATTTTTTGTTTTAAATTTCATGTAGAACATTTTTGTATATAACATTGTTTAAACTAAAGCACAGTTTTAGAAATATTGACGAAAAACGTAAAAAAACTACTAATTTACCGGCTTCTCTCCCATCTCCCTCCCGAACCGGACGCTCAAAATGGTGTAATTTTTTACTGAACAATATGTGGACCATATAGAACATTTTGGTGTTGGAGGAAAACTTTTACTTTGGATGTTTGGGTTAGGCCTTTTTTTGGACCAGTTATACTGTACTACCTCCGTAACTTTGGAACCATTCATTTTAGAAAGATTATGCATAGGGTCTTTTTTATTTCAAATTTAATGTAGAACAATTTTGTATAGAAGGTTGTTCATGCTAAACCGCATAGTTTTAGAAATATTGGCGAAAAACTTAAAAAACTACGAATTTACCGATTTCTCCCCCCTCTCTCCCCCAAACCCGACGCTCAAAATGGTGTGACTTTTTTCTGGACATTGTGTGGACCATGTAGAACAATTTGGTGTTAAAGGATAACTTTCACTTTGGATGTCTGGGTTATGCCATCTTTTGGATCAAATATACTATACTATAAGTAGAGTTCCTATTAATTCGATCACCTAGAAAGCTCCTATTGGTGGACTGAGAAAGGAAGAAATAAGAACAAGCTACATTGAGCTAAGAAGAAAAGTCACGAGTAACAGAGGGAGGCACCGAATGCTGGAAGAGGAGGTAGAATTAAAAAAAACATGAAGAAAGAACTGGTGAGTTAAATAAATGGTGTTACGAATTTTAAAGGGGTAGGAGGATTTTTAAGATTGGGAACAGCTGGGAAAAACGCCTGACCAAAGCTCTATTTTTAAAGGGAAGAAAGAAGGTTTACACTACTTCAGGCGGAGACACCCGTAACTGGATTCAAAAAGGAAGAAGTGATGTAAGCTGGAAAAACGCTCAAAGCAGGAAAAGCGTTTAGACCTGATAGGATAGACGCTAGATAATAAAAATCTTTGAGGAGAAGGTACAAAGAGTAAAGTTTGTTTAGAAGTAAATGGTTGACTACAATTAGTGCGGTCGTAAATATTATTAAATTTATCTGACTTGGCCCATTGTTAAGACCGGTCCGGAGCGATAAGCGAACAAGGTAGACAGAGTTGGTCTTTTGACAATTAACACTGACTAGACACAAAATTTACCATAATTACTAGGACAAAAACAAAAAACGGATGTAAAATATATTGCTTTGCCTTATATACCCGAAATTAATGTTTTCAAAAGAGTTTTAAAATAAATTAAATATATTTTAATTGCTAAGATTATAGAACAACAAACATTCACACATATTTAAATTTTACCTGAAACCGGGCCTTTTATACTATTGAAGTACCAGTACAAGTATTGACCATTGAAGTCAACCATTTACTGCTAAACAAACTTTACAGGATATTGTGAACAACCTGCTAAGAAGGAAAGAGTTCCCAGGAGATCTGAAAACGGCAAATCTCGTACTTATCTCGAAACGGAGGAGTTAGAGGAGTCTGGGCTATGCAGACCTATATACCTGTTAAATACCTTAGCCAAGATTTTTGAGATTCTTGTAAAGGCAAGTCTGGAAAAGGATATAATAGAGAAAGGTGGCATATCCGACTGACTGTATAGGCTCAGGAAAGGAAAATCTAGATAAGATCGCACCCCATAAGCAGGATCAAGTGGGACTGATTATTGTCAAAATACTGGGACGATAACTCCATATCTGCAGAAGAGATACTGTTATAAAAAATAAAATCAAAATGTTTATCTAGAAGAAACCTACATTTTTGTATGGCATCTTTTTTTTGGCATCTCTTATCATTTTCGAGTTACATGGAGAAATAGGAAGATTTTTAAGAAAATTTAAAAATGCGCTCAATAATTTGAGCTTATTTTTTTCAAAAACCATTCATTTTAAACCCGCCAATTTTTTGAACATAAAAAGAACACTATAGTAAAATGTATTGTAGAAGGAAAACGATGCATTTAAATTCTTGTGGATGACGGGTTAAATATACTTCTAATTTTTTTCTTAAAATACGTTAGTCATCAAATTTTTTACGGTTTATCTCGCATAGTTTGAATGTAATCGACATTTAATATTGCTTATTTTAAAGCTCTTTTCAAGCACAACAAAAGTTATTGGTAGCATTATACATCTAAAATCGACCGTTTCTCTGTTATTTCAAGTTAAATAAACTGATTTGAGCATGTACAAAAATGTTTTATATGGTTTTTTAGTTAGTTGCATAGTTTTTAAGGTATTCGCAAAAAAAAACCGTTTGAAAGGGTGTTACGTTTCAATGAAAATGACCAATTTTCAACCAGGAATAACTCAAAAAGTATTGAGTTTTCGAAAAAAAAATATAGAACAGATATTGCTTAGTATTAGGTTCTCTAGCAACTTCCGGAGTTATTTAAGCAAAAAATTTTCCACCCCCGAGAAGAGGTGGGAACCGCCCCCAAGACAAAAGCACACATCGGCATAGGGTAGACTTTGTTTCTTGGGCTATTCCCTACTTACTGTGAAAATATCACGTAAATCGATATAGTAGGATGGAATTCGGAGCCACATACCCTCATTGACTGCCCTAATTTGGAATGTGCAGCTTACGATGCAATTGTTTCCTTTATTTAAATAGAATAGTTCATCCTGACCTCAATTCTGCATTTTTCCCTTGCAAGTAATCGTGATTATCGAAATAATAATCCATTTTTGTAATCTTCAAACGTTTATTCCACTTAAACAGTCTTCAAAAACTCCTTACTTCCCTCGTAGTTTTCTTGACATATTGCTGTATTGTTATCTTTCACCTGAAGGCCCTGCTCGAGCCGAAGGGGCGGCTGAGGAGGTCAGGCCCCCTATTCTGAAATGTATAAATTGACGGGAAATTACCAAATAACTCAACGTAGCATTATTTATGCATGAATCTCTCCCTCCTTACCAAAAGACTTTTATGTAAACATTTATAAATAGACTTTTTAATAAATTTAGCGAAATTCATAAGGTGACAGGAAACGAACAAAATTAGGTTCGAAAATGTTTTGGAGAAAATCTGAATATTAGAGGAGTGTTTGGATAAAATGTGTTATAAAATAAATAAAATCTATAAATATTTTTGGCTTTTTGGATTGAAGCAAAAACAATTTTTTAAGCAATGTTTTTAACTACAATATTGTTTATTTTTGTTTCAGATACATCTGCATTATTTTTAACGTTGATAACTGTTTCTGGGTAAGTAAATACATTTATAACTTCCCCTTTATCTCTTTATTTTTCAATAATCTTTTCTTTTGTTTTATCTTACCATTTTTTGCTTTATTGCTTTAATGCTATCAATAAATTGAAAATTATTGATGGCATTTTTTATGACGGTTCCCCAACGTAATGTCATAAAGTAGTGATGAAGAATTTTTTGACTGACAAGATTATTTACGAAGCTTGTTCAATTCAAAACCATCTTGGGCTTAGCAAAAAGTATTGGCAAATATACCTTCAAATAATTAATATTTACGGCACATATCCCATTGTTTTAGCAACCGATGTTGCTTAAATAATTCTTGTAGGCCTTGCTCGAAGAGTTCTTTTACGGCATCTTGTACTTATTCGTCCAACAGGAAAACGATTACCTTTAGCCCAAGTATGTGAAAATCATATGGAGAGAAATCGGCACTATATTGTGGATGCTCTAATAACCTCCATTTCTTCGTGTCGTGCAGAATAATGACACCAGGGGAGAGCTTTTCTGAACGTTTTCGTATTATTGCTTGATGGAGCTTGTTCAAAGTTTAATTATACAGAAAAATGTATAAACATTTTCAATTTCTTTGCAAGACGAAAATGCAGCAGCTTCATAATACTCTGGTTAAATCGGAGAGTGCAGGAAGAGTCTATACCGGTTTCGGAGGTCTTTTCGCCCTCATCAGTATTTAAAATTCTCTCATCTTAATTTCCTCGGCATCATGTTTGATTTATAAATTTTGAAAATCTCGGGAGGTTGTAACCAAAGAAAGTATTCCACCTGTTGTCAATCTGGTGGTATGGGAAAGATATTTATGGTCGTTTTCTGTGCTACTTCGATTGATAACTTACTTTGTTTCATTATACAGGTTTGCGTTGACCTTATCCGCAGAAACATGTCCGTAACATGACCTCAGAGCCGTGCGGTACATTTTTTCAATATGATGCAAGTCTTTGAAATGCCGCCCCTTAAATATAACTAACTTTTATTTTTATTAAATGCAACTGTACAAAATGACCACAATTTTATTTTAAAATCAAAACATAATTTAAATTAAATGAAATACATATTAACATTAAATAATATTTACAAAAATTACAATTTTACCCTTCTGACTTTAATTTTGGCAAATTCCTCAATCAGATTGGTGTAGTCTAAAGTAGCAGCCAGTGAGGACTCTATTGAAATGAGTGCTAATTTTTTTAGTTTTGTTTGTCTTATGGAGATTCGTAAACAGTTTTTAATAATTTTTAATTTTGAAAAACTTCTTTCCCCAGTCACTACCTTGACATGGAGTGTTAATAAAATCCTTTAGCGATACAACTATTTGGGTGTACAGAAATAGTTCAAAACTTCTAAAGGTTTCATGCACTATGTTATCATTTGGGATATATCACACAATTCTTCTAGAAGACCATTTGTCTAAATATCCGATTCTTTTTCTATTGAAAGTATTGCATGAAGATTCATACAATATTTTTTTAGTGTTTTATCATTTATTTCCCCCAATTTAAAAATATCAAAAATTTATTTGTTTGTGAATTTTTAGAAGGGAAAATCGAACAATCAAAGAATTAATGACAATGTCTAAAATATAGATAAAAAAAATTATTTTAAATTTATCTTCTTCGATTAAGAGCTCATCCATAGATTTTTCGTCATTAAATTGACGCTTTTTTCAAATTCGGAGCTTATATCAAGATTTTCTGCAATTTCATTAGCAGTAATTTTCGTTTGGTCATAGCCAGATTATCTGTAGCTTTTAATGTTTTTTTTATTGTTTCTGACAACCTTTTTGCACAATCTGACAAATTTATAGTTACATGTTGCAACATCTTCAAGACTAAGACCGAATTTATATGAAATAAAATATCATGCCAAAGAGCTATACCGCATATAAATTTATAATTTTTAATATTTTTTGCTAATCCTCGTGCTTTAACTTAGGTTCTGTATTTTTGTTGACGTCTTCTATTATTTCGAATAAGGCATCATATTATTTCACAAAATTTTAAAGGTTTCAATGCATCTATTCGACTTGATCATCTACTAGTATCGCTTAATGGTTTTAAAGTTAGGTGTGAAACATGTTTTTTCGGAGCTTCCCAACGCTTTGTAGAAAAAAAAAGTGTACAGCTCTTGTATAATACAAAAAAAGGTTATTGTTTCTGTAGAAGAAGACGATTTCACTTTTAAAACTAAGTTTACAGAGTGGCATAGTGGCATGCTTTAACTTAAGGTCAGACAAGCCATAATTTACGGCGCCGCAAGAGCAGTAAAATGAAGCGCGAAAATGGGTCCCACGGTGAGAGTAGTGGATGGCCAGACGAGCTGTAAAATATCGCGCAGCAACATAGCAAGATAGGATAGGACCCATTTTTCGCGCTCCATTACGGCGACGTAAATTATCGCTTGTCTGGCCTTAGCCTTAAACTCGAGTGACACACACCATCGGATATTTTTCAAAGGTTCTATTTTGCACACCCTTTCTTATTCCTATGATTATTTTGATGTATTTTCATTTTACTGATTATGCCGCCCCCTTGTGATGCCGCCTGATGCGACTGCCTCACCGCATCATAGCACCGCACGGCCCTGCATGACCTTATCCGCAGAAAGTTAAACTTAAAACATATATCTTTCAAATTAAAATGTAAATAAGTCGAAAAAACTTTTGTGGATATAAAAGGAACTAGTTCCCTAAAGATTGTTATCACGGTGAACGGCAGGTCGTGGATGCAATTATAGATCCCCTTGCCAACTAATCCATCACTCTGTTTTGCCTTATTTTTACATCTTAAAAGACATCAGAGGATAACAATTCGAATTTTAGTTCTTGCCTCTTATGATTAACTGAAAAAATTATATTTGAAAATTATCGAAAATACTTAATCTCTGCAGTAACGAGTTGAATTCGTATTTTGTATCTGTCTATATTCCCAGGATTCTACATTGTGTCTCAAATCCCAAATTATTTTTACTTTTTCTCTACTCCAAAACACATTCATCACGGTCAATTAAGCCTGCAGCTCAACATAAAATATACATTCCGAACATACTTTTCTAGAAATTATGAAAGTGTACAATCCCGCAAAACATTTACTGGCAGAAACGATAAATTCTCCAGGAGACGTCCAGTATTTAAAATTAAATAAAACAGGTGAGCAGTTTTGTAGATTTACGGCGACAGCCAAAAAATCCCGTCAACAATGTTGTTTGGAAGCGCTGCTGCACTTGAAGTGGTTTTGTTGGTTGTTGATTTAGTGGGTTTTAAAATCGACTTTTTGTTTGATTTCTGGAGGTCACGAGTTCTAGTTGTTTTCAAGGGTGTTTACTTTTCTTCTTCTAAATGAACAAACACTATACATCAAACTGTACAAATATATTGTAAGGTAAAATATAAGTGCGAAAAAGTGTAATTTAAAAAAATGATAAAGGAATCACATAGGGAAGCAGCATACTTATTAATAAATAAGATAGTTCGTTAGTAAATAGACACTATCTTTGACCTGAAAATCGTGAACGGATTCTATCCCCGCAAAAATATATACAGTATGTCCCTGTAAGTTTATCCATATGGAAAACTTTTTTATTATTAATTTTACGAAAAAAAGTTATTCTTTATAAAAAGCTCTGCATGGTCCAAAACCTAAGATTTAACCATCAAATATCAAATTTTTTGAATATTATACGAGGTATGTCAAAAAGTTTGAATTTCACTCAAGAGTAAAGTAGTTTTATTTTTCAAAATATTGAAAATTGCTATTATAAAAAGTTGTTTGGAATTAAAAACTGTATTATAGTATGCAATTACATCCTTCTAATTGAAAATTTGTTTTTTGAAAAATTATGGATAACTAAAATTATTTTCAGTTATTTTAATTCAGATAACTCTTTTAGTATTAATTTTACGAAAAAAGTGATTCTTAATAAAAAGTTCTGCATGGTCTAAAATCTAAAATACAACCATCTTATGTCAAATTTTATCAATTTTATACGAGGTATGTCAAAAAACATGAATTTCGCTCAAGAGTAAAATACGTTTATTTTTCACAATATCGAAAATTGTTATTATGAAAAATTATTTAGAATTAAAAACTATGTTCCAGTATGTAATTACATCCTTCTAATTGAAATACTCTGAACTATAAAGGTACTTTACTTTTGATCTAAATTTATCTTTTTTGACATACCTCGTATAAAATTGATAAAATTTGATATAAGATGGTTGTATTTTAAGTTTTAGACCATGCAGAACTTTTTATTAAGAATCATTTTTTTTTTTCGTAAAATTAATAATAAAAGAGTTATCAGAATTGAAATACAGTGGAACCTCGATAAGTCGGATTAATCGGGACCGTGGCCGATCCGGGTTATCGAAAATCCGGGTAAGCCGGAGAATATGGTAAAAATTAATAAAATACGATAGAGATAAACCCCATTATAAATGCCAAAACATGAGATCCATATGCACAGTACATCTAAATTACGTACAGTTGTATAGAGTATTGTTTATTTCTTGGTAAAAAATTCAGTCGAAGTGAAAATTTTTTTGTTTTGTCTGATGAAAATCTGTCCGGGTTAGCCGGACTTCCGGGTTATCGGGGGCCGACTTATCGGGGTTCCACTGTAACTGAAAAAATAATGATAGTTATCAATAATTTTTGAAAAAAAAATTTTTTTTTAATTAGAAGGATGTAATTGCATATTAAAATATAGTTTTAATTCCAAACAACTTTTCATAATAGCAATTTCCAATATTACGAAAAATAAAGCTGCTTTACTCTTGAGTGAAATTCAAACTTTTTGACTCGTATAATATTCAAAAAATTTGATATTTGATGGTTAAATCTTAGTTTTTGGACCATGCCGAGCTTTTTATAAAGAATAACTTTTTTTCGTAAAATTAATAATAAAAAAAGTTTTCAATATGGATATAACTTACAGGGACATACTGTATACATATACTTGGCACCAGGACACAAGACACTTCTTCTTCTTCTTCTTCTTCTTCTTCTTCTTCTTCTTCTTCTTCTTCTTCTTCTTCTTCTTCTTCTTGTATTTCTTTCTCCTATCGGAGGTTGGCTATCAGCACAGTTATACCATTCTCTTAGGTTTCTCAGCAAAGAAATTCTTCGTCGTCGTGTGGATATGTTACCCTTAATCATTTACCTTGAATTATGAGCCTTAATATCTCATATTTCGCACCTCTGGTAATGTGGCTTAAATATTCCAACTTTCTTGTTTTGATGTTCTTTAGGACCTCACAATCCTTTTGTAGACTTCTTAACACTTCTGAATTTGTAACTCGTTGGATTCAATGTATTTTCAAAATCCTTCTATAGCACCACATCTGAAAGGCTTCCAGCTTCTTTATATTACCTACTGTTAGTGTCCAGCTTTGCATTTCATACAACAAAGTCGAGAACACGTAACATCTTAAGGCTCGTATCCTCAACTCCAGAGGAAGGTCTTGATTAACAATTTTTTTTTTCATTTTTATAAATGCTTGGCTTGCAATTTCAATGCTTGTCCTGATTTCTCTACCTTGGTCGTTAATTTCATTTACCCAGGTTCCCAGATATTTGTAGTTGGTACTCACACTTTCTACTTGTTTTCCCTCGATATCTTGCATTTCTACTGTATGTTGCTTAGAAATAATCATAAACTTGGTTTTCTTAACGTTCATTTGTAGTCCATATTTTATACTGACTTGATGTAATCTATTTACTAATCCTTGCAGTGCTTCTAGACTGTCTGAAAAAATAGTTGTATCGTCTACGAATCTTATGTTGTTCAAGATTTTTTCCTTATTTGATATACCCTGTTCTTCCTCTGATATTACTTCCTTAAAAATAGCTTCGCTGTATAGATTGAATAACAACGAGGACAACACGCAACCCTGTCTAACACCTCTTTCGATTTCTATGCAGGAAAATTAATAGATGATAAAATCATGACTTATAATATCATGACTGTTATTGGAGGTACATACTTCCCTGAGGCTTATCTTTCTCTCTCAATGTTGTATGGTTTGCGCAACATAGATGCTGAGACAGGCAGTACTGGAAGTAGGAGAAAGAAATCTGTTGAGAAAAATATTTGGGGGAAAAGTAAAAGGAGAATGGAAAAGAAAACCAAATCAAAAGTTAAGATGAGAATTGTACGACGAACCCAGTGTAACGGCTGCAAAAAGAACGCAAATAATAAGGTGGATAGGATATATTATACAAAACATAACACAATAAATAATACTGCAAGTCATAGTAGAGTAGAAATTGGGGAAAAAGAAGGGAAAGAATGAGAAAGAGATGAAAAACATCAATCAACCATGAACAACTTCTGTCAAAATTAATGACAGACGTTAGTAATACTGGTTTACTTAATGTGATAAGTATAATAATGAAAATAATTTAGTTAAGTATTTTTGTGAACATTTAAAAAAAATGCGTATTTACGATTTGAGCTGGGCGTAAGGAAATGGGTGAGTTACAAAGTTTTACAAAAAAAAAAGAATATTTCGCGAAATGAACGTCAGATCGAAAAACTAAAAAATACCTGTTCAATATTTTTTAAAAATCTATCGAATGATACCAAACACGACCCCCACGGAGAGGGGTGGGGGTAAATTTAAAATTTTAAAGAAGAACCCCGCGATATTTCGCGAAATGAACATCATATCGAAAAACTGCAAAATACACGTATTCAATATTTTTGAAAAATCTATCGAATGGCATCAAATTCGACCCCCCACGGAGGTGGGGTGGGGGGTTACTTTAAAATCTTAAATAGGAGCCCCAATTTCTATTGCAGATTTGAATTCTTTACGTAAACATAAGCAACTTTTATTCGAGACATTTTTTCGAATTATGGATAGATGGCGCTATAATCGGAAAAAACGATTGTTGGAAATGCAAAATTAAATTAAAAAAATGGAAAGTCCCCCACTTTATGGAAAAGTTAACTTAACTTTTTTTGGTTTTAGGAATTTAGGACCTACTCTTCACAACCCAATAGGTCCCCATAACGCTCCAGTAACTGCTTTAGCATACTTTCCTCCTCTACTATTATGTTTATACACGTCACACTGATCAGTTCATATTGTTTTTAATTTTTCACTACTATTTTAAGTATAGTGACTTTAAAATGGCTTTTATTGATAACAATTCGTCCAAATATAATCATTGTGCGGCAATACAAATTTCAACCTTCAAATTCAAACCTGTATGGGGAAACTTTAAACAAGGTTTATCAAGTATTATGACCAAAACGTCCAGAAAAGCTTGTCATTCTTCTGCACGAAAATGCTCGGCCTTATGTCGCTGAAGAAGTGAAAAAATCTACAACTAAATAAATAGAGGATAAAGTATCCACGCTGTAGTTCCGATTTATCGCTGTACAATTTTCACCCACATTTTGCCCACTGAAAATGGCGTTAGAAGGTAATCTCTTTTGCGTAGGCACTTTTCAGTGCGTCACAGTTTTTCGATTTCTTTCTAAGGCATTAAGTTGAAAGTGACAAAAAAATCGTCCTTCCGTGATTACAGTCATTTCTAACATTTATTCTAGCTGTTGATAGATGGCGCTATAATCGAATAAAAAATGATTTACGAATTATGTATTACGACTATAATCTGTACAATTTATAATACTATACAAATCAAAGAAAATACCATTTTATAAATGCAATAAACAAAATTGATTTGTTTTTATACCAAATTACAAATTAAAGGGTTATACTGCAATAGCCTTTTCATATTTGGCTGATTAAGATTCTGACAACTGTCACTGTCAGATTTAACCAAAATGTCATGGTATAAATGTGTAATATCACGGACTTACCTTTTTTTTCTCTCACTTGTGACGCACTGAAAAATTCCTGTGAAAAGGGCCATCATCGTTTTCAGATGAACGAAGGAATAGGGCTTTTCATCGATTGTCATTTGTTTCGAGCTTCTGTCATGCGTCACATAATATTAATATATCTACGTCATACGTCTTTGGTTTGTATCATTGATATATACCAATAACGTATAACGTAGAATATTAATATTATGTGACACATGGCAGAAGCTCGAAACAAATGGCTGTGAATGAAAAGCCCTATACAAAATGCCGTTAAATAAGTCTTCGACCTACAGCCACAAAAATTCTTTAAACAGGGTATGCATCGGTATTTACCGGTAATTTTTTGGATCAAAGTTACGTTTCAGTTGAACAAGCCTAGTAATATTTTAATTAAAATATCTATCCATGGGCTGCCAATGAATTATATCGATTCGTTTTGGCCACATTTCATATAAATCAGAATAATCTCGACATTGATTATGGCCAAAAATTAATTTGATGGTTGATACATATTTCGGATGTACCCATACAAATACAGGTATCTGGTTTCCCGTTTTTTATTATCGCCACTTTTTAAACCTGACTTTTATTTGATATCGAAGCTTTTACCGCAGTGTATGTATACAAAATTCTTTCTACGTGTTTGTGTTATAGTATAACTGACTGGTTTTGATTCTGTAAACAATAATTCATTTATAACGGTTTTTACACATTTGAAAAAACATTAAAAAATGAAGAATCAATATTGGAAATTACCTCACCAGTTTTGATTATAAATGTATTGACAACGCCGTTCAAGAGAAATAAAATTAACAACCAAACCTAAATTTATGCCTAAATATCTAAGGATCACTTACTATACATATTTTATACATTTGACCAACATAGGTAAATACAAGGTGATTCATTATCCAATCTATGAGGTGTAGATTCTAGACTTCAAAATATTAAGATTTAACTCAAATCACTTAAATAAAAGGTGGTTCCTCACTGAGTTACAAAGTGTTTTATTTAAAAATTTAATAACCATTTTTACCCAGTAGGTACTTTAAAACTATTTGACATATCCTTGTCATACTTGGCAGAAAGTGTAGGTACTGTACACCCTACTAAATTATGATAAATAAACGTTTCTCGGTACTATCAGAGGCGTACGACAGGGGACAGTGGATGGTTTACCCTTCCCAAATTCTACACCACTATCGGAATTGCTATTCTAGCACAATATTTCGATTCTCCAATATTTTCTATGTAAATAATAAACTCTTCAATAAAAATGTATACCATTTTTATTCAGTTGCAATGCGAAGACAAAACAATCTTATTTTTCACTTAGAATAGGGAGCGCAGTCCAGCACTCTGAATCGACGATTTTCGACTCTTATTGGAGTCATCATCGGAGAGGCCTAGGCCTGTATAATAAACTCTTCATTCGTAACGATAAAGTCTTTAGTTTTCGAGATATTTGAAGTTGAAAATAAAACGACACAGCTATTTTGATTAATGCATTGCGCGCCTTCATTTTTAACCTCAAATATCTCGAAAACTAATGATTTTATCGGTACGAATAAAGAGTATATTATTTACATAGAAAGTATTGGAGATTAAACAATTACGCTAAAATAGTAATTCCCCCAGTGGCATAGAATATGGGAAGGGTTAATCATTGACTTACCCTGTCATACGCCTCTGGTAGTAGCCAGAAACTTATTTTTAACATAATTTAGTAGGGTGTACTGTACAGCACCTACACTTTCTGACAAGTATGATAAGGATATGTTAAATACTTTTAAAGTACTGGATACCAAAGTACTAAATAAAATGTGGCTTCTTACTGAGTTAATATTCCAGTATCAAAATTGCTTGAAAGTCAAAGACATAAAAGTTATGCGATAAAATAACGGTTGCCCTACCCAAAACGGACCCCTATGACTAGTACTAGAAATTCACAAGTGATAGAATCGATTAATCTCTGGAAGATAAATAGGCGTGTAATTTAGAAGCGTTCTGGAGGTATTTAAAAAAACTAATTACAAGACGCCATCTTCAAGGAGCTCTAGCTCCCTTGGGAAGCATTTTCAGACTAGATGAATTGGGTTAAATTGTCTTAAAATTATCTGAGGAATCTCCAGTCTTCGTTTGTCAGGAGAGTTTCTGAACAGGAATTGCTTAAAAGTGAAACATACAGATACATTTAAAGAACCCTATGACATACTCAACAGAAGGCTAATTAATGATGATTTGTAATTAAATAACTATGATCCTATATAAAGATTCCAACAGACTTTGCAGGTAAACACGAAACTGATGAATTTCCATTCATATTTCCATGTTATCCACTTCGTTAGCGTGTGTAACAAGTATATACGTATAATACACCACACCTCATCAATTTTTCAATCCTGCATTTCAAAAAGATTATTGTATTAGGCCCTTTCAACCCGAATACACGACCAGTGCGCTAACTTTAGTGAAAACACTTCATTAATATACAATCTATATTTTATAAATCCAATTTCCTTCAAAGGCTTAAATCCACACCGGGCAAAAGTAGTCATACACGGTGGAAATGTCGTCTAAAAATACCAGTAGTACACCACCAAACAGTACATGACGGAAAACTCATTGGTCAGTAGAGATGTCGAGACAGAGTGAAGATAACAGTTACCGTAATCACGTTAGAACAAGTCATGGTGAAGTTGGAATATTAAGAAGAATTTCTTTATAAACTCCTCCAAATAATTCAATTTTGATTACATCTCACAAGGAGATGCGCTCTTATCGGTACTATTTATTCTATCATTAGACAAGATAATAAAAAAGTAGTCAAACGCAGGAACTATAAATAAAATGCAGTACAAATAATTGGATATGCGGACGATATAACCATAGTAGCAACATATTTTTATTTAGCGTATGGCTTAAGTATATCACAGAATATATTTAGATTTATGCATTATACAATGCATCACAAACAGATGTCCAATTTTTTTATATATTCGATTGACCCTTCGGTTGCCATTACAAAGTCTATAGGGTCGCCTGTGTATGCTCTGAGTGGGCAGTCCTGAACAATGTGACTGATCGTCTGTCTTGCAGCGCCGCAGTCACAAGAAGGCGAGGGGAGTTTACCCCATCTGTGGAGGGAGTCGGCGCATCTTCCACAGTTTGTTCGAATTCGATTAAGGGCTGCCCAAATCTTACGGGGACGTTCAAATTCGCCAGGTTTCCCTATGATGTCCGGTAGACTATGGTAATGCGGATCTGTCCTACTTTCCCAATCTTCTCTTCATCGGGTATTTAAGTCAAAGTTGGATTGCTGCAGCGCTTGAGCAGATTGTAGAGGGGGTAACCTGGATCGGAGACGGTTTCCAAGAATATCGGGGATGTCGTTGTGGACTAGAAGCTGGCGACTGTCCATTATTTTGTTATATTCTTTAACCAATGCATGTTCGCGGCGTAGGTTGGGTGGTGCTATATTACTAAGGGTAGGTAGCCACATTGTAGGGGTGGGCTTAATTGTGCCTGTTATCATACGCATAGTACGGTTTAGTTGGGTGTCGACCAGGTGGGTATGCCTGCTATTTAGCCACACTGGAGCACAGTATTCTGCCACCGGATATATCAGGCCAAGAGCAGAGGATCTTAATGTTGATGCTGTGGACCCCCATGTAGTGCCGCAGAGTTTCTGTATTATATTGCTGCGTGTTTTCAATTTTGCTGCTGTTTTCGTCAGGTGTACTCTGAATGTGAGCGTTCTGTCTAGAGTAACCCCAAGGTATTTCGGGTATTTATTGTGTTTAAATAGCTTGTTATTAAAATACACTCGCAATTCTCTGTTTGCCAACTTGTTGTTTAGATGAAAAGCTGATACTTCAGTTTTTGTAGTACTTGGCTGTAGTCTCCATTTCTTAAGGTATTCGCTGAGGATGGATAAGTCATTCGTGAGAGTGATTTCTGTAGTTTCTAAAGATTGGTGGCTTGTTGCAAGGGTCCAGTCGTCAGCATATCCAAACTTCCGAGATTCGGTTTCAGGCATGTCAGCAATATAGAGGCTGAAAAGTAAAGGGGCAAGGACAGAACCCTGTGGAAGACCATTGTTAAGTTTCATCTGTCTACTCGTCTCCTTTCCCATTATAACCTGGAAGGCTCTGTTGGTCAGCATGTTGTCAATGAGGTTAATTATCTTTCTGCAGGGGATAATGCGGGCCAGTTTATATATTAATCCCTGTCTCCAAACAGTATCATATGCTGCTGTTAGATCTATAAATACTGTTGCTGTCTTTTGTTTCTTTTGAAAACTAGCTTCTATAAAAGTTGTTAATGACAGCACTTATCCGTACAGCTTCGATGAGAGCGGAAGCCAGCTTGTTCAATGGGGACATTTTCTAGTATCCTGTGACTAATTCTGTTGAGGAGAAGCTTTTCTAATAGTTTATATACCATGCTGAGTAGAGCTATGGGGCGGTAGTTTTCTGGCTTATCGTTTGATTTGCCCGGTTTCGGAATTGCAATTATCTTTGTTCGCTTAAGTGAGAAAGGAATGTTACCTGACTGAAGTATATCATTAAAGAACATTGCAAGCCACTGTTTCGTGTATGCACCACTGTGTATCAAGAACTCTGGATGGATACCATCAAAGCCAGGTGCTTTACCTGATATCATTTCTTTCAGCGCATGTGTGATTTCAGAAATAAGTATTCTTGCTGAATATTCGGAGTTCGTTCTGTTCATTTGTTTTAATGCCCTTAAGTCTCTTTTCACGTTGGTAGTATGTGTTCGATCTCGTGGAGCTCTGGATAGAGATACTATATGGGAGGCAACCTTGTTAGGAGACATTTTAGACTCTCTGGATTCCAGCTGGTTAGCTCCTCCAATTTTCCGCAACAAGGACCATGCCTGTCGGCTTGATTTTTTGAAGTCAAGGTTTTCGACAGTCTTTATCCACTTTTGGCGTCTAGCTGTATCGATGTTGTGTAAAAGCTCATCGGCTATTTCTCGGTCACCACTTTCGAGAAACTTCGTGTATAAGTCTTCACATGTTTCAGTCCATCCAGGCACATATTCTTTGCGATACCCGCTAGGGATGGTTTTCTTGGCAGTGCTTATTACTGCGCCTACAAACCTCTCATAATGTTTGCTGGTTGGAGGGACCCAGCTCAAGGTCCGGTCTAGTTGTTCAGAGAACTTCTTCCAGTTTGCTTTTCTAAGATTCCACCTGGGTCGAGGATATGATCTAATTATTGGAATTGATATTCCGATGGTGATAAGCACCGGACGATGTTGAGTATGTGGGAAGTCTGCAAGGACACTTCTCGCAGTTGTTAGTGGTCTGTCATCGGTATCTTTTGAGACAAAACATAGGTCTGGGTTATATTCTTTTCTCCATGCAGCTGATTTAAATGTTCCTCTGTCTTTGGCATCAAAAACTAGATATGTGTTTTGCTCTTCGGACCATTCTACTAGTGCCTCCCCATTTTCATCATTCGTGGTGTACTTCCACATTTCGTGGTGGCTGTTGAAGTCGCCGATGTATATAGTAGGATGTGGATGAGTCTTTAGCACTTCTGGGTTCCATGTAGTGGCTGGAGGTTTGTATATGTTAACTACGGTAATATCTCCGATCTTGGTGACTACTTCATGTATATTATTTTCATTGGAAGCAGAAAGTAGGAAACCATTTTCTATATTGCAGCGAATGTAGGTTGCGACGCCGTAATGTTTATCATAGGTGGCTCCCAGTAAATCGTAGCCAGGTAGCAACAGATAAAAGGGCATTAAAGAAAACCTTCCAAGAAATAGAAGACGAATCCAAACTGAGAGAACTGGAAATAAATGAAAATAAAACAAAATACATGAATGTAATCAAGAAAAAGAAGACACAACTGACAGAAATGACAATAGACGCACACAGCTTCGAAGAGGTTGAAACGTTCAAATATTTGGGAGTATTAGTCAACAGAAGAAATAAAAATGTAGATATGAAAAGAAGAATTCAAGCGGGAAACAAAGCATTCTAAAAAATTTCAGAGATAAGCAGATAAGCCGAAACACAAAAATGAAAATCTACAAAACGATCATAAGACCAATAGTGCTATATGCTTTGGAGACATTCACATTAACAGCAAGAGAAGAAGAGCAGCTGAAAGTTTTTGAGAGAAAAATTCTGGGGCCAAAGAGAGAAAACGAAGAGGATGCAAGACAATGGATGAAACACGAAATACAAGAATGGATGGGTCAAGAGAACATAGTTAGAGCAATAAAAGCACAGAGAATTAGATGGTATGGACACATAATGAGAGGAGAGAAGAACAATCACTTAAGAGTTATAACCGAATGGATACCACCAGGTACAAGAACCAGAGGCAGGCCTAAACTCAGATGGAGACAACAAGTGGAAGAAGACTTAAGAAGTATGGAAATTAGAAATATAGGAAGGAAAATCAAAGAGCAAGAAGAATGGAGAAAGGTAGTGGAAACAGCGAAGTCACACCAGCAACTGTAAAACCTAACTCAGAATGGGATGATCCCCCACAAAAAGGATCTTCAAGTGAAAACTGGTTCAGCTTGGCGAACCATGGCCCATGACAAAGGCTGTCGTCGGTCGTACACCCACCTAAACTTTACGCTGACAGGATTTCTCTCACCGGCCATGGTTTGCTCTGGGAGCTGCCCTTTGTGCCCCTTTTTTCTAATATACTTCGAATAACTTTTACCAATTCAATAACATTTACACGCTAAAAATTTGAAGTTTAAATTTTTACATTTTTGTTTTCCTTCTTTTTTCTCTATGAAAACTCCATGTTATCTCATTTAGATTTTTTCCAATGTTTTGCATTATTTCACCATTTGGTTCTTATATTTTGTTTTTTGTTCATGATTTCCCATTAGTGCTCTACTACAAGGTGCCTTGTCTTTTGTTAGTTTATATCAATTTCATTCTAGGTATTTCCTATTTTTTATTTCTCTGTGTTCTCATTTTTCATCATTTTTCTATTTTATGATTCTTTCATTATATTACGACAAAAATTCTGAAAAGCTGAAAGAAATAATAGTTTAACGACATTTTGAATAAACAGTTAAACAGAATTGTACGTAGAACATATTTATCAGAGTGTAGAAAAATTGGTAGAAAGGCCATCACTAATCGAGATTAAAAAGCAATCGACGAGCTAAAAAACATGGGAGTAATAACATAGCATGAAGGAGAGCAGTTACATAAACAGGTAACTAAATTCTTAATGGAAAAAATATGGAAATCAGAAATACTGTCGAAAGAATGGAAAGAAGGTATAGTTATTTCCATTCATACAAAATGGTGACATATAAGTATGTAAATGTTTTTCTTCTTATTCAGCCTGTTTGCATCCAAACCTGGACAAAAGCACACCGATGAGTTCTCCACTGTTCCTCTTTCGTGCTATTTGGGACCAGTTTCCCCCCACTTTTGCTTTGATGTCGTCTAGCCACCATTTTTGTGGTCTTCTTCTACTATGACTGTGTTCGCGTGGTTTCCAATGTACCAATGCACCAATGTACCAATGTGTTTCCAATGTTCGCGTGGTACAATGTTTCTCGCCTATATTTCGTTTCCTTGTCGTGTCCCGTTTCCTACCCATCTCCATTTAATTTGCGCAATTCTTCCAATTACAGCTTCCTCTCCGTCTGTAATGGGCAAAATGTTATTCATCGAACATAAACAATAATATTCTAACAGCGCAACAGGTGGGAATGAGAAAACGGAATAGACTAAAGCTGAGGTAGATAGGCGGAGTAAATATAGAATGCTGAAAAGATCGGTGTTACCAACTGGAAAATACAAGTGTGACGATAATATAATTTTATCGTCTAGAGTACGCCAATGATTTAAGCAAAAATTGTTTTTATACCATCTCGGACGATATAAAAGACGGAACGAAAAGCCTAGTTGGATTATTATTCTTGGAGCGTTGATCTAAGAATAATAAACAACAACAAAGTATAAGAGGTGAGTTATCCCGACCATTTTTCCCTGTCGTTTTGGTGCGTTGATAGAATCCGACGGTTTTTCCTTTTACCTATCCTATACGAGCGGTGATCGTATTTCCTTACATGTCTTTCCCCCTGGCGGCTTGAGCGAGAAATCCTCTCCTTATATATTTCAGCCCATTTCATATTAATAAAGGTAATTCCTAATCCCCGCAATCGTCGGTAGTATTCATTCATGTACCAAATATCGTCACATCGACCCGAACCGAAAATTCGATACGTAGGTTATAAATGTATTTTATTAACGAAATTAACGAGTAATTAAGGCTAATTATTTAATCTTTTGTATGTTTTGATTCTAAATAAAAATGTCTTAAAAAGCGAACCTTTGTCTTTGACTGTATTTTGTTATCTGGAGCATCAATTACGACAACGACAACGTTACACAAGCAAGGGGACAGAGCAGAATGGCGCACTAAACTTTAGCACTGTAGTGTAGCGAAACTGTAGCATCGTGGTGAAGGTCTCTTAAACACAAACACTGAGAAAAACATATGGGTACACAGTTGCTAAGATACCTGAAAAATATTAAATGAGAACAAATGAAGAAATAAGAATCATCTACAACCAGTGGCGGCTCGTGATTTTTACAATAGGGGAGGCTATACCTAACTGTAAAATATCTAGACAAATTTGCACTAGCAAAAAAATGCGCCAAAAAATGTATTTTAAGGCCCCATCTTTTGACCATTTTTTATTTACATTTCATAATATCATCCTGATTCATAATTTCATGATATCATATCATTTTAAAAATAGTTAGTCTAATAGTAAAAGTTTAATACCAAAGTTTGTGTAGTTTATTTGTTAACAATTCCATCTATTTGTAAATAGATACCTATGCATATCAAAATAAATACATATTTGAAGTTTTGCAGTCCATACATAATGAAGCTTCAAATTTTTGTAAGATACTCAACTGAATGTTTTTAATTCTAAACGCGGCCTACTGCGAATTCAAAAACACGATAAATTACCGATATTTTGCTTTGAGTTAGAGATATCGGAAAAAGTTATTTGAGCAAGTTGTTCCAAATATTATTATAACCCCACATACCAAATTTCATAACAAAATTCGCACTTTTAGATTTTTCATTATTTTTAGTCAGGACCCTAAAATTTGTTGTCCCGAGACGCACCCAACCACCCAACAGAGCTGAGAAAGTACTCTGCCTCCCTTGGTATATCTCCGGGCAGCGTGTGATGCCGCCGTAGATGCCACTGTTAGGAGACCGGGTCTCCTTAAACGCCTGCTGCGCTGCACGGAGCATTAGCAACGGAGAATGCTGGGCTTCTCGGCTCCGTTCATGCATCTCGGGATAACCCAGGGTCCTGCCTACAATAATATGTAATAAAACTGAGACGCGATCATGCGTTCTAATGCTAATGCTCCGTACGTATGGATAATCAGTGACAATATGGAATTTACACGTTGTATAATAGTGAGAGTAATTGTTGTTTTCGCGATTCATGATAAACAAAACAGTATAGAGTGTGTAAAAAATTTATGGGGAGGCTGAGCCTCCCTTGCCTCCTCTGACGAGCCGCCACTGTCTACAACCGTCCGAACCTAATCACCTAGATACAACCTAGATACTTTTGTGGGCAGTATACCTATCTACAAAAAGCCCTTTAAGAACGGCTTATCAAACGGTTATGTGAGAAGAATTATGTAGCCAAAAGACCCTTAGGCAAGTCTAGATCCAGATGGAAAGATAACATTTTAAAATATTTCAATAACATGCGAATTGGAATATTGAAAACAATAATAAGGTTTATTCCAATACAGTACACAACTCCTTGTATAGTCCATTCACGAAATTGCTTGTACCGTTTTTATGTGGATGTTCATCATTTGTATCGTCCGGTGAAGGAATAGAGTTGACTCGATCTCTCTACCATCCTTGGCTGTCATCACAGCTATCCGTACCTTAATGGCGGCTGCTCTGAAAAGATCTACTAAGCTGCAACTATACCACTCTCTTAGGTTTCCCAGCCAGGAAATTCTTCGTCTTCCTATGGATCTTTTACCCTTAATTTTACCTTGCATTATGAACCTTCAGATCTCATATTTCGCACCTCTGGTAATGTGACCAAAACATTCCAGTTTTCTTCTTTTCACTTTCTTTATTACCTCACACTCTGTATGTAGCCTTCTTAACACTTCTGCATTTGTAACTCGTTGGATCCATGGTATTTTCAAAATCCTTCTATAGCACCACATCTCAAATGCTTCCAACTTCTTCATATTATACACTTTTAGTGCCTAGCTTTCCACTCCATACAAAAAAATCGAAAACACGTAGCATCTTAAGGCTGTTATCCTCAGCTCCAGATGAAGGTCTCGACTAACAAACATTTTTTTCATTTTTATAAATGCTTGTCTTGCAATTTCAATGCGTGTCCTGATTTCTCTACCTTGGTCATGGTTTTTATTTACCAGGTTTCCAGATATTTGTAGTTATTCACTCTTTCCACTTGTTTCTATCAATATCTAGCCTTCCTACTGTATGTTGCTTACAAATAATCATAAACTTGGTTTTCTTAACGTTCTTGTAGTCCATATTTTTATACTGGCTTGATGTACCTAATCTGATGTTATCGTTACATGACGGTTTTTCGTTGTGTTAGAATAGACTTCTAAAAAACCGAAGTAAATTGATGCAAAGCCTACATCACCAAAAACTCACGAAGGGTTGCGAAGCTACAGAGAGAAAGAAAGTGAAAGAGTTAGAATTATTTTATTTTAAAATATTTAATGATTTTGCTTCTACTGTTATGCGAATGTTTGTCCCTGACGCGTACGTTGCTATTTTTACTTTATGGTCCCCTTGTAATTTAAACCATTTTAAGAGAATATATATACAGGGTGTTTGATTAGTGGGGTAAAGCTCAATAGATCCGCTATAGTATGTAATAGATAGCAATAAAAGTTAATAACAAAAAATTGTAGCCAACATTGAGCTTCACATTACAAAATTAGTTGGAATGTTACAGGTTGTTCGATAACACAGTGGCAGACCAAACTTATGTTTTTTTAAATGGAACAACCTATTTTTTATTTTATATTCGAAATTCTGTTAACTACTCCATCACAAAAATATAAAGGTTTGTTATGTTATACAATGTATTTACAGAGTTATAACCAATTTTGTATGAAAATCAATAAGTTCAACTCCCTGTATAAATAAAAATAAGCACAACAGCAATGGTTTATTAATGCCATATTTTTTTTATTTATTGTCAAAATTTTTATGAATTATTGACATTGCTAATTTTCTTTATATCAAATACAGGGTGAGTCAAAACGCAAGTACATTATTTTCTCAGTAATGTTAAATGGAATATCCTGTATTTTATATCATTACTGAAAAGTAACATTACCGTACTTTAACTTTTATATAACATTCCCTATGTCCAAATTTATTAGTTTTCGAGATATTTTCATTTTTCAGAGCAAATTATTTTAGGTGTCTAAATTTATCTAAATTTTAAGTAAGCTATGACTGAATTGACAATTGACGATTACTGATTATCAATCCGGTAATCAATGTAGCAAATAAAAAAATAAAAATAATTTATTAGTAATATATTTTACAAAAAAAAAACACAACCACAACATTCAACATTTTTGAAACAACTAGAAACTACTTTTTTATGTAAATGTAACCAATGAAGAAAGAAAATTAGTAAAAAATTTCACAAAAAACACACAAACACAAAATACAACATTTTGTGAAGACAATTAAACAATACTTTTGTATGTTAATGTAACAATGTTACAAATAAAGAACAAAAAATAATTTATCAGTAATACATTTTGCAAAAAAACATGTTTGAAAAAATTAGAAGTTACTTTTAATAAAATATTTGTAATATTTAATTACATAAGGTGTTCAAAATTACCTCCTAACACATTTATGCACGCCTAAAAACGATCATTGAATGAGCTACTTACTCTACGAAGCATTTGTAAATTAACACATCGAAATTATACACTTTGTATTCTATTTTTCATCTCATCCCTTGTTGTTGGAGGTATTTTATAAACTTAATTATTAACGTAACCCCAAAAAAATCAGTCCAGTTTATTAAATTTTGGTGATTTGGGTGGCCACGCTACTGGTCCATTGAAAAATGAAAATATCTCGAAAACTAATAAATTTAGACATATGGAATGTAATCTAAAAATTAAAGTACGGTAATGTTACTTTTCAATAGTAATATAAAATACAGGGTGTTCCATTTAAAATTACTGAGAAAATAACGTACTTGCGTTTTGACTCACCCTGTATTTGATATAAAAGAAATTAGCAAAATCAATCATTCTTAAAAATTTTGACAATACGCAAAAAAATATGGCATTAATAAACCATTGCTGTTTTGTTTATTTTTATTTATACAGGGAGTTGAACTTGTTACGATTTTCATATAAAATTGGTTATAACCTTGTAAATACCCTGTATAACATAATAAACCTTTATATTTTTGTGATGGAGAAGTTAACAGGATTTCGAATTTAAAATAAAATATAGGGTGTTCCATAAAAAAACAGAAGTTTGGTCTGCCACTGTGTTATCAAACACCCTGTAACATTCTAACTAATTTTGTAATTTGAAGCTCAAAGGTGGCTAAAATTTTTGTTATTAACTTTTATTGCTATTGCTATCTATTACTACACTGGATCAGTGGCGTAACTAGTCTGACCTGCGCCCCAATGCAAGTATTCCTCGTGCGCCCCTATTCCCAGACTTATTCTCGTGCGCGAGGACACTTCCCTGTGGTAGCCCGTTTTTTGGTCCCTCCACCGACTGTTCTTGGTCTGGAGCGTTACGTAGAAGCGTCTACTGGAGGAGACATTTCACTAACCTTGTTAGTCGGAAATCCTTTGTAGTTTCGTAGAGTTTTGCGAGTAGCCGTTGATGATTAACTGTGTCATAGGCGACAGTTAGGTCTATGAACGCTACTCCTGTTATTTCTTTCCAGTCAAAACCATCATCAATATGTTGGGTGAGATTAAGAATTTGACTGCAGCAGCACTTTCCGGGTCTGAATCCTGCTTGTTCTGGAATAATTTTAGTCTACACAAATTCAGCGATCCGGTTCAGTATCATTCTTTCAAATGCCTTGAAAAGGTGGCACAAAAGAGAGACAGGTCTAAAACTGTTTGTATCCGCTGGTATACCGCAGAATATTATACAGAATCGACCTGGTTTCTTCTTAAGCTTCTTTCATTTGGAATATTCCAGTTGCGGTATTTTATTCATTCCAAGAAACATGCGCAATTCGTTTTGAAAATCTATTATAGGTATGCACCGTATTTTTAAATATATCACTATATGCAAAATTCAAAATCAGAGAAAGATTATTCAAAGAAATATAACAGTAATTTTAAAGTTAATTATTAAAAAAACATTATTATTCAAAAAATTAATTGAAAGTAAAATTAAGGGGCTATCCTAGTGTAAAACTACGAAATTCACATACTTTTTGTTAATTTCTAAAATAAAAAGAACTGTACCAATTATTTTGAAAATTTGCATGAGCATTTATTATAAAAATAAGTACAAGTAAAATAATTTTCATAAAAAAATTTCGAAAATTAAACGATTTATGCGCCATCTACTTGAACCGTGAAAATAAAAACATAGCTCCACTGCTGCAGTAATTGGGACTAATAGAGACCCTGAAACATGAAATTTCAAAGTTATTATTGAAATGTAAGTTATTTTATACATCATCAACTAGTGGTATTTGTGGCCGGCCACAGTTGCTCATCTGTGATGCAACGTCCACGCCACATAAGAACCCACGGTCAATCATCGGAAACTATTTTTGTGGATCCACAGAGTGCCCGGCTACAGTCGCCCGTCTGTTATGGCGCTAACGGAATAAAATACCACGAATATTTTTTTACATTTTTTATTTTCGGGAAGCTACAAGGGAGTTTTGCTTCAACATATTTTTTTTGCTAAAATATTTCCAGAATATCAGTTTTTTACGCCCCCCTAAGGCCTGCGCCCCAATGCACCGCATTGGTTGCATTGGCGTTAGTTACGCCACTGCACTGGATCTATTGAGCTTTACCCCACTAATCAATCACCCTGTAGATGAATCATATTCAAACAGTTATTTCTATGGAGACACTTTGTCATCCAGAGTGCCGTCGAGAAATATGTTCTTTAGCTAAGTAACGGTTCCTTCTCGTATAGACCTTGCTCACCTCTAACCAGGGTCACAGAGGAAATCCTTTCGTACGCTTCCGGCGGCGCTCGCTATCCCTCGGAGCATTTGAGAATTCCGCGCCAATCCTAGGAGGTCGGATCAATATGACAGTATCCAAGAGGGCGTACGGCACATAAACTAGATGAAGCTTTTTTATTTTCACTTCTTCTATTTACCGTGGTAGCCACCCCTGAAATAAGCGGATTCCGGTCGTGTCAGCCCTGTGTCGTGTCCGTGAGGTCTCGAGGTTTGCAACGTTAATTGGCCACCCTATGTTAACAGTTTGCATGACGTTAGTGCATAGTGCAGTTGAGTGGAGGTGATATGACAATGTTTTTGAGAGGTGCATGGTTTGCCGAAGAAGATATGTGTGATTTGGTAAGTTATTTGATGTACCTCCACAGAGATTCCTCTTTTGGGGATAGTTTTAAGTTACTGTAGCTGTCACTATGATTTGGGGAGACTGGGGTGTTGCAGGACCAGGTTAAAACCTCAAAATTAGTTCAGTTCCCAATTCTGCTAAAAATACTTTGAATCTCTAGCTTTTAAGCAGCATGTACATTATTTGGTAGTTGTTTTTCAAATATAACAACCTAATTTTTATTATATTCAACCTAAACGATAAGTATCCCTTCATATTATGTTTATTGTTCTTTTCCATCATACACAATAGTACGATATATCTTCTAATGATAATACTAATAGGCCTGGATCCCGCGTACCAAAAAAAGTTGGTTAATAGCAAGCTGACAATTTGTTAATAGCTTAACGGTGTCTCGTCGGACAAACTTTGATGTATGGGAACACTGGAAAAGGGGAAGTTTTAATTGTGGAACAGGTTAAAAATTTGGAACGTCAGACTACGAAAAGGTCCCATGTATTTTGTCGGACAGAACTTCCAATTGATTTGTTATCCTTTCATTAAACTCTCATACAAAAATCAGACTGGTATTTATCACCAAATGGGCATTTTAATAAGTCCGACACGTAGAACATGTCAAATGACAGGAATTATGACAGGTGATAAATAGCAGTCCGATTTTTGCATGTGAGTTTAATAAAAGGGTAAAAAATCAATTGGAATTCCTGTCCGACAAAATACATGGGACGTTCTCGTAGTCTGATGTTCCAAATTTTTAACCTGTTCCACAATTAAAACTTTCCCTGTTCCAGCGTTCCCGTACATCAAAAATTGTCCGACTAGACACCGTTAAGCTATAAACAAATTTTCAGCTTGCTATTAATCAACTTTTTTTTGGTACGCGGGGTCCAGGCCTATAATACTTTTTTTACCCTTACTAAATATACAATATTCGCAAGTATTGAATTGTACGCTGTATCTAATACAGCTTTTAACATAAAAACCACTTTACTAGATAATTGTTCAAGCATGACATCCAAGAAATAACCCTCTTGTTTTACAGCAAAGGAAAGAACAGGAAATATGGTAATTAACTATTCCATTAGAGGGATGTTATATACCTCATAAACCCTCCTTGAAAGTTGTTACATAGCACATACCCTAGTGCGCTAATTGTGTCACATAAAAAGACACATTAATGCTAAATTTGTAGCATAAAAGCACACATTAGGTATCAATTATGTATGTTAGTTTTTAAGGCTCATTATAGAAACCTTCAGTATGCTCCGCTAGAGTATTCTTTTGTGTCTGTTCCTACTTCACTACTCATATCTAGTTAAAGTCGCAAATATTGAGAGAATTTAAAAATGTAAATGAATAATATATAAGTATTCACAATGAACATTGAAAACTAAGAAAATATGTCTGTCTATCTATCCTACAAATTACATAAAATAGAAAAGGAGTGCGACAAAGTTGTGTCCTTTCAGCTATCTTATTAAAAAAAATGATATTCTCGTTGGTCTTAAAAAATGCAAGAAGGCATAGAAATAAATGGAGTAAACATAAATCAAGGAGATACAAGGTGGATAACATTAATGACTGGGTAAGAAACAGAAGAATAGAATGGAATGACCACGTAAGCCGAATGACAACAAATAGGGTAGTCAGGACTCAGGACAGCGAGGGACGGTTCCCCAATAGGATGACGATCAGTGGGAAGACCACGAAAACGATGGAACGACAACGTACTAGAGGCACATTGAAAAAACAGACAGAGTCATATCTAAACAAAAAGAAGAAGAAGAAGAAGAAACATAAATCACGTACCTAAACATCAAAAAAGGAATTACATACTTCCACAAAATTTAAATATAGCTCTAGTGAAACCACTATACAAGAAAGGTAATATACCTAAAGTGGAAAAATTATCGACCCATCAGTCTTCTCTTTCTCTAAGATTTTTTAAACAAGCTATGCAGGTATATTATAGAATAGACTTGAAAATTTCATCGGGTCAAAAAATATTTTTAATGAAACAGGATAGTTTCCTAAAAAGCAAATCAACTGATACAGCTATATTTGACTTTTTTACTAAAATACTTGGAACTGGAAAATTTGGAACTGAGAAACAAAATACTAGGAGCTTTTCTAGAGCTGTCAAAAGCTTTTGACAGTCTAGCTAGATCATCAAATACTGCTGATGAAACTTGACAAATATGGAATACGAGGCCCAGCTTTAAGTTGGATAGAGTCATTTATCACATGCAGATCACAGAAAGTTTGTCTGTAAACTGATGGTATAAGAACACTGTCAGAAGCACTGAATCTCGGGTTGGGGATATTCCAGGGAAGTGTTCTTGGACCTTTTTTATTCCTTGTATAAATCAATGATCTTGCTGAGTCTGTAAAAGATGAATCATCTGTCATTAATTTCGCAGATGACTCAAATTATCTAATTTGGACCAAGACTGTTAGTAGAGTTGCTCTTAAGGCCATCGGTACATAATTCGCAAATATTTTACGGCTATCCCTACTTTTTCTGTCTTTACACGGCAAATTACGTGTAGTAAAATTCTCACTGGTATGGATACGTAAACATTACTACTTGGCAATGTCATCATTAACTTTAAAGAGATGGCTTTTCAATGTTCTTGAAAAATTTGTTAATAGCTTAAGGGTGTCTAGTCGGACAAACTTTGATATATTGGAACACTGAAACAGGGGAAGTTTTAATTGTGGAACAGGTTAAAAATTTGGAACGTCAGACTACGAACTTCCAATTGATTTGATACCCTTTCATTAAACTGTCATGCAAAAATCAGACTGCTATTACTAACCAACATGATTTCTGTCATTTGACATGTTCTTCGTGTTCCACTCATTAAAATGTCCAGTTGGTGATACACACCAGTCTGATTTTTGCATGAGAGTTTAATGAAAGGGCAACAAATCAATTGAAAGTTCTGTCCGACAAAATACATCTGACGTTTTCGTAGTCTGACGTTCCAAATTTTTAACCTGTTCCACCATTAAAACTTCCCCTGTTCCAGTGTTCTCATATATCAAAGTTTGTCCGACTAGACACCGTTAATCTATTAACAAATTTTCAGCTTGCTATTAATCAACTTTTTTTTATGCGGGATTCAGACGATATCTAATAGAAAAAGATGTTTATACCCTATTCCACGAATATACGCCTGTTTTGGATTACTTCGACAACGAATATTTTGCTGTGCAAAATAAGAAGAACGAAAGTAAATTGCAAATTACATTGTTGTTTATTGGAATAATTATTAGCATTAATATGGATTAACATTGATTAACATTAACATTAAAAAGGGATTAACATTGATATGGCCCAAGATAGAATTGTGTGGAGAAATGCAATTAGGGAAGCCGACCCCGCATAGGGATAAGGCAAAGAGAATGATGAATGATTAGCGCGATTTACTTTCGTACTTTTTATGTTGCAAAGTAATATATTCGTTGTCGAAGGAATCCAAAACAGGCGTATGTTCGTGGAATGGCCCATATCTACTCTATGTCATATTATGTATAAGTTTTTAGTTTGTGAAAACTGTCATTATAGATAGCAGTGCGTGAAGGGTTTAAAGTGTACGTGAAGTAACAATGTATTTTAAATGGGATTTACTTTTTCGCACACCTTCAATCGGTGTTTTGGCACACTTTCATATTATAATCAAATATCCTTAACTTTCGCGTTGTCATGGTGATGACAATATGAGCAATGACTTACAACAAAATTTTTGACAGTTTTGTGGTTTGAAAGTAGTTGGGATTTTTAAATGTCAAAGTTCTAAAAATTGTAGAATAGAAATGAATTCCAGTGACGAAGAGTTACAGTTTTTTTATTTGTTTATCGTAGATAAGTAGATATCGTAGATTTTGGCCACCCTGTATAAATAATATCATTGTTTATATTACTGAATAGAGACTTGAACACCCTTTCAAATGAGCTACCACACGATCCCTATTTCCATTTAAAAAATAATCGATTACGTCATCACGCTCAGATGGATGACGTCACTAGTATGAAATATATATCAAAAAATTGTAATTTAAAAATAAAAATCGACCTGATTTGGCATTTCCTTAAAATCTAATAACTACTGCCAAATATCGAGGTGGACTCTTTTCTTTGGCCCACCCTGTATAAATAAATATATATCTAATTTTTTTTCTTTGATCCACTAGTTTGCAAATTAAAAAAAAATGCAGCGGGTGAAGGACATGCGGGAGGAATTAGGAAATTCTTCAGAAATTTCTGAAATTTATATTTTTTTTTAGAAAGAAATCGTTTTTTTTTTCAAAAAGGGACGCTTAGCAGATTTAAATTTTTTCTTGTATGGTTTACTTTTGAGTTGTAGAAAATATTCCAACAAAAAAAGTTGAAGATATCGTAAATTAGATAATAACATGTTTCAAGCTCACCGTGTCATCTTTAGTATTTTTCATTCTCAAATATGTAGTCTCTCTTTGTTTGCCTTTGTTAATCTGGCTTGCAGAAGATCGGTGTTGCCAACTGAAAGATGCTTGCTTGTTGCCAAGCAAGGGATAGAGCAGGATGGCACAGAAAGCTCGAGAAGGTGAAGTCCCTTGAAGGGCTGTAACACCGTGTTGATGATGATGACTTTTCAGCTATATCTGGTTATGCTTTTTACAATCATCTTCTTCTTCTTGTAATAGGACTATGTCCTGTGTCTTCCGTTACAGTATTTGCTGCGATCCGGAGCTCTAACTCTCGTACCATCGTTTTTGGGTCTTCCTATGGGTCGCGTGGTGTTGGGCTTCTGTCTTTTCGCCCAATGCGGCATACGTTCAGGGTCCATCCGATCTACGTGGTCTCTCCACATACATGCGTCGTCGCGCTCTTGTCCATCTCACTACGTCTTGAACGCCTAGGTCTCTCAATGTGTCTTCGTTTCGTATTCTATCTCTGAGTGTGATACCTCTTATGGATCTTAGGGTTTTCATCTCTGTTGTTCTCATTATTTGTTTGGTCTTTGTTGTCTCGGCCCTTGTCTCAGCTGCGTATGTCAGTACGAGTCTAACACATGTCTTATAAATGCGGACTTTGCTTTCGGTGCTCCTATATTTATTCCGCCAGATTATATCCCTCAGGAAACCAGATATTCTCGCTGCTTTCGTTGCCTGCTGTTTTGATTCTTGCCACAGATGCCTGTCGCTAGATATTTCCATATCCACTAACGAATTGTTCAAAACAGCAGTAAATAAAATTAGAATCGCCCTAATGATATCCAATCTCCGATAGGAGAGGCACTCAAAGAAGAAGAAGATATTTCCACACCTAAGTATCTACAATCCATTACCTGTTCGATTATATGGTCGTCCACTACTAATTTACATCTAATTGGGTTCCTGGATATTACCATCGATTGGGTTTTCTCTTTGGATAGTGTCAGGTTATACTTTTCGGCGGTTATTTTGAATTTTTGTAGTAGGCGTTGTAAGTCATCTTCGTTTTCGGCTATTAAGATTGAATCATCCGGGTAGCAAAGTATTCTCATGGTTCGGTTACCCATTTTGTATCCCTGATTCATTATGTTAACACTACCTATAACTTCATCCATTATTAAATTAAATAGGCATGGACACTGAGGCTGTCCCCTTGTCTAATGCCTGCATTGATTTTGATTTCTTCCGTGAGCCCGTGTGTGGTTTTAATTCGTGTTTTGTTGGATCTATTGAGCTCTTTGATTATGTTTCTATACGTCTGACCTATGTTTTTCTTTTCAAGGATAGTGAGCACGTCCTTTTTTCGTACTCTGTCGAATGCTTGTTTCAGATCTACAAAGCATGTGAATATGGGCTTGTCGAATTCTATTGATTGCTCAACTAATTGTCGCATTATGAAAATAGCGTCTATTGTAGATCTGTTTGGGCGAAAACCCTGTTGTTCTTCTGATACACCGGCTTTCTTATATATTTTTTGGGATAGAATTTTTGTCAATAGTTTTGATGTAGAATTGAGTATTGTAATTTCTCGGTAGTTCGTAGGATCTGTCTTTACGCCTTTCTTGTAGATGGGTATTGTTATACTCTCTCTCCATTCCTCTGGTACTGTCATGTTGTTTACAATTTTTTGGAATAATGTTGTTATCTCTTCTATTATTTTTGTACCTCCGTATTTAATTAATTCATTTGGTATATTATCCGGACCTGGTGATTTTCTATTTTTTGATCTTCTGATTGCTTCGTTTACTTCTTCTTGGGTGATGTTGTCATTCTCTGTTTCTTCTTGGTGAATGTTTTGTAGGTCATTTCTTTGTACTTCATTATTATCGTCGTTATCGTCTTTGTATAGATTCTCGAAATGTGTTACCCATTCTTTTGGTTTTATTGCGTTAATTTGTAATTCTTCGGTAACCGGCTTCTTCCTGTTCCTCAACATGTTCCATACCTTCCTTTGACCTCCTCGTAAATCATGTTCCATGTCATTTGAGACTTTTTCCCAATATATTTGTCTTAGATCTTTGATTCTGTTAGTTGTTCTATTTCTTTCTGATTTATATCTTTGATACTCTTCTGGGGTCCTATTGTTAATATATCTTACGTATGCATCTTTCTTCTCTTTTGCTAAATCTTTGACTTCCTGTGTGAACCATGGTTTTTGGTTTCTGCCGCTGTTTAAGTCAATTATTCTTTCTCCAATGACTTCTTTTGCACTACTAGTTATATGATTTTTTATTTTTTCCCATGCTTTGTTTATATTGTCTGTGATTTCAATAGGGCTAAGATTGATCTTTTCCTCAAGTCTTTTTTGGTAGAGATCCTTAGTACTTTCGTCTTGTAGGGATTCTATGTTGAACTTGGTGATGTAGTTAGGTGGTTTTTCCTCTCTATTATGTACGCGTGACGGTACTTACATATGACCATTTCGTGTTGCGTTCCCACATTCGCAGACGTCATTGTGCGTAGGTCAAGTACTTCCCGTGGGTGAACTTTTCTGTTGGTTATCACATAGTCAATCATCGATCTGTGGCCCCTTGTGTTAGTGAATGTATATTTATGTTGTTCTTTGTGGTCAAAGTATGTATTGTTGATACGCATATCGTTGTGTGCACATATCTCCGTTATCATTTGTTGGTGCTTCGTTGAACTTGTGCATTATTCCTTGGATGGGTGTATTTCCTATTCTTGAGTTGAAATCTCCCAACAAGAATATTTTTTCTGTTTGTAGCAATCTATCTAGGGTCTCTTGAAGTTTTTCGAAAAATTCGTCTCTCTCGTTCTTTGGTTTGTTTACGTCTGGTGCATAAATGCTAACAATATGGATTTTTTTCATTAGCTAACTTCATTGAAATATCCATTATATGCTGGTTGGTGTAATTAACCTCTTCGATGTTATTTTCAAATTTCCTGTTTACTAATATGCCAACACCTGCTTGTGCTCTGATGTTCTTGTCTACTCCGCAGTAGAAGAATATATGATTTCTATATACTGTGTTACCTTTACCCTGTTACCTTTACCCTTTTTCTTTGTCTCTGAGACTGTACATATGTCTATTTTGTGCTTTTCTACTTCTAATATAATTTCTTGGTCTTTAGCGTTCCACGATGTAGTGTTTCAGCATGCCAATCATAGAATATTTCTCTTCAGGTTTTTTTCCACATTCGTTTTTTCCGTTTTCTCGCTAGGTCGTCATCGTTATTCCATCCAGTATCCGAGGCTACTGTTCCGGTTCTTTGAGCATTGTTTTTTTACGAAGGGTAGGTTGCTAGCCTTGCGCTTCAACCCTCCTCCTTTACCCGGGCTTGGGACCGGCAGTGATGGTGACTTCTGAGCTACTCGATTCACCCAGCATCACCACCCCAGGCGGAGTTTTTACAATCATCCTAAATCGTAATTGTATGGCCCTTAGGACGTCCACGAATGTCGTAGGTAGAGAGATCACATATGGTCAGATTTAAGAACAATGGACAAACAAACAAAGTGTGAGATGGAAGAAAGTTGTGCAGTCAGCCAAGACTCACCCCGAGTTTTAGTGCTACGAGAAGGAAAATTGGCTGCAATAGGACCGGTTAATAATTGCCGAAAAAAGCATAAAATGTCGACACATTTTTTATTGTCTCTTCATGCATACCGATAAATCTAAAATTGGTCCTTTCGGAAAGAAAAAATCATGATCCCTCTTATGATACTTTTTCCATAAGATATTTATTCTACTCGGACAATGGAATGAAATATTGCTCTACTTTATTTATCCTTCTTTGAGATACAAAACAATGTTATCGTCTAAAACACATAATGGCTCTTTTTATGTCAATATTGGGCTTCCTGCCTCCTGCTGTTTAATTTCGTCAAATACGTTTCTTTCTTTGTACGCAGTATATATACACTGCTGGATAAAAGCGCGGTTCCCTTAATATTTAAACTTTTATTTAGAATTAATTATGAATGGTTCCACATTACTTTCTATTTGAGAACATTTTTCTATACATCATTGTTTTCTGCTGAAAGTCGCAAAAGGGTTTATACGAATTTTTATTTAATTTCAGGACATTTTTTTAATTTCTGAATTTGTTTAGATTATCCAGATAAATATACTGCTCGGTATAAATTAAGGGATATTGTCAATAAATAATAATCAATTTAATTATAATTATTTTTTAAATTAAACATATGTTATAGTTATTTATAAAGATATTATTCTCTGCAAAAAAGATGTAAAAAAGAATAATTATCCATAAAAAATAAAAATTAAATTTTGTATTAATAGACATTGTGCCCTAATAAATATTATATTCACTATTGTTATTAATTAACAAAATTCACGAGGAAAATAAACTTCCTGTAGCTGGTTGTATACCATAATTTATTTAGCGTATGGCTATATCACAGTTTTTGTATAAAAATAAAGATCACAATACATTAAAAAATAATAATAATTAATTTTTATAAACGAAAATTTAGTTGATAAATATTATTTTTAATATAACGCGGGCACATAAATTTGATACACCGTGTATATTGATTTGTAACTATTTATTAGAAGTTAGCTTTTATGCAGTGGGTTTATCCTTAATGAGTTTTTCCCTGAAGAATTAAAGACATTTGTAAATAAGTGAAGTGAAAAGACAATTTATTTCGGATTATAATTTTGAAAAGATTGTTTGTTACGGGAAAGGCAAAATCCACAGGTAATTGTAATTATTAGTTTTTAGAAAAATAAGGTAGAGAAATTTGGAATTTTAAGTCCTTTTGTTTAAGCCCAAGAATATTTGTAGAATTCCCGAAAAGTAATTATGATGAGTAGAAGTATTTGTTGAAAGAACGCATGGGTTTTTTCGAATGAAAAAGGGGAATGTGGAGAGAGAAATGTTTCTGATTGGCTTGGCAATTTGGAATGGGGAGAGAGAAGTTTGAATGTTCAGACAGTTTGAAAAAGGAGATTATTATGTGACCGGCATCCGATAAGAGCAGTCAAAAGTTTTCGTGAGTAGTTCAGAAGCAAGTACTAGTGGTTGTTTGATAGTGAAGAATAGCTGAAAAGTGGAACGAGAGACAAATCAAATTGAAAAGAAATACCTCTTTGATTCTGTAAAGTCCAAGAGAGTAAGTTACAAGAACTATAGTTATTAAAATTATTTGTGACACCAAGTAAAAAAGATACTTGGGTCTCAGAAGATTATTATTGTGAGAAAGAGAGGAGAGAGTTTTGAAGTTTATTGAACGAGTACTGGTCAAAAGAGGCCTGGCTCGTGTTTTGGAGAAATAGTTGCTGGTATGCTGCTGAATTGATGTTGAGAACGGAGAGGGCTTTGATTGGTAGCCTAACATAATCAACAAGGAAGAACTGTTTGGGTCAAGAGGAGACATCATTGTGTGTGAATCAAAAAGGTCAGTCAATAACTTATGTGATAGGTTTTCTTTATAATCAGAAGTTAATTTTTTTGCGTAAAAGCATATGAATTAAGATTCCAACATTTCAAAAATTTAATAGGAAGTATAAGTAGTTTTGCGAATACCTAAATTTGTTTGTTTAGCTTGTTTTATTAATGATATCAAGAACAAAGCGATAAATATTTGTTTGAATTAGATTAATTTATATGGTAAAAGTTTCTTTTGGACAGTTATGCCCACAGGATTTAATTGATAAATTTTCAGAGCGTTGTTTTTGATAATAAAGGTATTTATGTGTGCTTATTTATGGTATTTCTATTTATTTCTTTTTCCTATTTTATCCCGATAAGGATCAACTAAGAGATACTGAAGCCACGAGAAAGGATAAGTATAACCTGAGATCATTTAGTAATTTTTTTTATGACAAAAAAGCACCCTGAGATTTTTCTTAATTTTTTATGTATGATTTGCGACAATTGAATAATTAATTAAATAAATACTAATTAATATTGAAGTAAGAAAAAGCAGAGCATAACAATATATTGAATCGATTCATTGGTCGCCATTAAAAAATCGGATCAATTGCCACTGTACGATCTGATGGGGCATTCCTCCACCAAATGCTTAACCGTTTGTCTTTCAGCACCACAATCGCAATTTGGAGAAGGTATTTTTCCCCATCTAAAAAGTGAGTTAGAGCACTTGGTTCTAATATTATATACCATAAATCACAATAATACTAGATTTGCTGTAAAAGGTATATTTTAAAATACCCTAAATAAGGGTCGCATTAAGACAGAATGTTATCGGATTAAGAAATCCATCATCAGTGTTCTAAAAGCCAAAAAATAGCATGCCTGAGCCACAAAACGTGTTGGGTAAAAAACCTTGAACGGTTATGTTACGTTACATATTTATATAATGGTTACATGATGTTCCAGATATGCCTGGATGTTACCCAGGGCAACACAGGACTCTTCCCACGTGGTTGGAATTTTTTTTGGAGAAATATAACCTCACATATTGGATTTCAATGGCCAACTGACAAACTTTTGTCAATTACATTTTTGTATCTTTCTTAATTTTCCCAAAGAGAAATTGTTTATTTCAATTCTAAAGTAAAATAATTTTAGTGTATTCTAAAGATTACATCTTAAGCTTTAAAAAAACACCTATAAAATTGTAATTAATCTGTTCAAACTTAGTAATATCGTCTTAAAGTGGCAGTAATTCTGTAAAACTACGAAGTTTTCAAAAATTACATTTTTTGAGACGCCGTATCATTTGAATTAAATTTTTGAGATTTTTTTTTTTGAATAAAACTTCGTTTATTAAGATGTCTGAAAGGTAAGTTGTACAAATTTGAGAGTTTTATAAGTAAAATTGTATTAGTTACACATTTTTAAATCATTTTTAAACAAAATTCATGTAAGTTTTACTTTCCACCCACACCGTAATAATTATGCCCATACATTTTATTTCTTTTTATTATAACCATAAGATAGCTTAATTATTCTTTTTTCATGTTCAATTTGTAAAATTTCATTTGATCCATTAGTTAAGAATTGCATTAAAATAACTCAACCGTGCTCTTCGCCGAACGCTAGTTTACAGTACGCTAATATTATTTGATAGAAGGGTGACTTTAGCTTTATAAAATAAAAAAAGTATAGAAGCTATAGATTTAATTAAAAAAAAATCTTTATATAAGGTTTTTTTTGTAAAATTTTCTGAATTTTTCAATGGTAAAGTCAGTTTTTTCTAAAATTTATATTTTCGGAGTTATTTAAATAAATATCTAATTTCGCAGTTCATTTGTATAAAGCACCCACTTCTCGAGTAAAACTTTTTGATATGTTGTTTATTAAACATTTCTTAATGAAATTACAAAAAGTCCTATTTTGTTTGATTTTTTCCGAAGTGAAAATCTATATGCACTTCCCTATAAAAATGGAATTTTCATTACGATCAATTGTGTCTTATTTCTATATAAACATAATATTTAACTTGCTTTGCCACAAGAAAAAAGTTTCAGAACCATTATATCCAGATAGTCGGATACTTTCTAATTAAGTTATTTCTTAGATAACTAAAAGTAACTTTTATTTATGTAAAATAAGGCATGAATAATTGATAAACGTACTTGCTTTTGATGATGATAATATTGCCTTTTTACCGGAAACCATTTTATCTGAAACGCTAAGAGGATCTCATGAAAGCGGTTATTAAACAAGAGAAAATATACATGATATTAATATATTAAATACTATATTTACTCGAAATCAACAAGAAAATTGCTGTTAACATGAGAACTAAATTATTGCTAGTAAGACCTTCTGAAAGCTAAATGGTTGTAGTAGGGGAGGGATGTATTATTAGAAAATCGCGTAATGTTAGTAGATAAAAAAGAACAAAGAAATTTCTATTATAAAAGAGATCATTTGAAGAGCATTATTTGAAAATATTTTTTGTCTGTTTATTACAGATCATTATTTTATTATATCTGATAGGGGAGTGCATATAGATTTTCACTTCGAAGAAAATCAAACAAGATAGAACTTTTTGTAATTTCATTAAGATATTTTTAAATAAACAACATATCAAAAAGTTCTACTTGAGAAGTGGGTGCTTCATTTTTTACTAAACAAATGAACTGCGAAAATAGATGTTTTTTTAAATAACTCCGAAAATATAAATTTTTGAAAAAAACTGACTTAGCCAATGAAAAATTCAGAAAATTTTACAAAAAAACCTTATATAAAGATTTTTCTAAAATTAAATCTGTAGCTTCTATAATTTTTTATTTATAACGCCAAAGTCACCCTTCTCACAAGCATTGGCGCACTGTAAACGAGCCTACGACGAAGTGCACGGTTGAGTTTTTTTTAATGTAATTCTTTAACTAATCGATTAAATGAAATTTTACAAATTGAACAGGAAAGAAGAATAATTAAGCTATCTTAGGGTTATAATCAAAAGAAACAAAATGTATGAGCATAAGTACGGTGTGGGCTGAAAGTGAGACTTACATGAATTTTGTTTAAAAATGATTTAAAAATGTGTACAACTTACCTTTCAATCATCTTACTAAACGAGGTTTCATCCAAAAAAAATCTAAAAAATTTAATTCAAATGATACGACGTCTCAAAAAATGTATTTTTTGAAATATTCATAGTTTTACAGAATTAACACCAATTTAAGACGGTATTACGCAATTTTCAACAGATCTATTACAAGCTTATAAGTGTTTTTTACAGCTCAGGATGTAATCTTTAAAATGCACTAAATTATTTTACTTTAGAAATGAAATAAACTATTTCTTTTTGAGAAGATTAAGAAAGATAACAAAAATGTAATACAAAAACCGAAAATTACCAGCTAAAAAAATGTTTATACAAAGTGATCAAAACTTTTTTCTTTAAAACCCATCTAAAATACATTTAATAATAAGCTTCAATAATAATAAATGTTCAACAAAAAAAATTTTTTTAGCTCTTATACAATATGTATGTCTGCGTAACTTGGAACCTATTGATAACTTTTTTATTATCAGTCTTACGAAAAAAATGTATTCTTTATAAAATACTCTGCATCGTATATAATCTAAGATGCAACCATCAAATATAAAATTTCATTAATTTTATACGAGGTATGTCAAAAAATATGAATTTCACTCAAGAGTAAAGTACCTTTATATTTCACAATATCGAAAATTGTTATAAAGAAAAGTTGTTTGGAATTAAAAAACTACGTTTCAGTGTTCAACTACATCCTTCTAATTAAAATATTGTAAATAATAAAGGCACTTGACTCTTAAGAAAAATTCCTATTTTTTCCATATCTCGTATAAAACTGAAAAAGTTTGATATCTGATGGTTGTATCATAGATTTTAGACCAGGTAGAGTATTTTTTGAAGAATAACTTTTTTTCGTAAAATTGGTAATAAAATAGTTACAATAATTGTAATAACATAATGATGGATATCCGTAATTTGAGAAACAATTGAAATTTTTTTTTCGATGAGAATAATGTTATTGTATATTAAAACATAGTTTTTAATTTCAAACAACTTTTCATAATAGCATTTTTTGATATTCTGGAATAAAAAGGTACTTTACTCTTTAAAGAAATTCATATTTTTGACATAACTCGTATAAAATTGATAAACTTTAATATCTGGTGGTTGAGTTTTAGATTTTTGGCTATCCAGAGTATTTTATGAAGAATAACTTTTTTTCGTAAAATTGATAATAAAACAGTTTTCCATGTGGTTCCTAGCTACGCAAACATACTGTATAAAAGCTTCTGTATAAGAATTTTCAAATTGTAATGCCATATTCGGATTCAGCATAACCAAAAACAAAATAGAAACATATTTGATCAAAGTACAATGATGAATTCAACGATATTTTTAAATTATTTGTACAAAACAATTGTTATTGTTTAAACAATTAATAAACAATTAGCAGCCAAATCTGTGAGTAGAACGTTTTACTTTAACATGTAGGTATATAAACTAACAAAAAAAGTTTCAGAAAAATATAAGCTTGTTTGAATTATTCCGAAACAATGCATGTTTTCGTTCTAATTGCACTCCCCTATGATTGATCTTTAATCATTTCTGATGGCTCTCCTCTCTTCTACCATTTTCGTTTATTGTGTCTTACTTTATTTACGTATCCGTTCTTGCTTCCATTTTGATTTCCTGAACTTCGTTTACCGGTGACAGTATCAGTTATGTTTCTAATTTATACGTTTTTTATGATATCTCCAGATAGAAAAAAGTATCGATATGCGGTTTTCGTTATTATGTTGCTAATTTGGTCTAATTTTGTAATACAGGATTAAAAATGCATACATACTTGTATTTAATATTTTCCAAAGAAAACTAGCTTTCTGAAAAAAATAAAATAGCGCCTCCTAGCTGGCATATAGGCTGTTTCGAAATTATAACTCTTACATTGACGAAAAAGAGCTGTTTTCAACGAGACCAAGTTTGCAAAAATCGTTTTAGCAGAACCGGACTTACAGCCATTTTTTCATAACAAGGTTCCCACTTACCCCCACCTTTTATTTGCAAAGGCAGACTTAAACTTTTGAAATCAAATATGCGCACAATTTTATGAAGAATACGATGACCGAATTTCCAGTGCCCTTTCATTAGGCAAATTTTGTAAAATTTTGAGTTTTAAATTTTTGATATTCAGTTACGCTCTCTAGCGGTGGACTTACAATTATGAAAATAATTTCCAGGATTTTCCCGAGGCAACTTTTGTTATATTTTTTTTCATAAAGTTGTACTAGAAACGGTTCCAGAGATGTGGCTGAGAGCCATTCTTATTGGGACACCCGGTACAATACTAAAAATTAAATACTAAAAATAGTTTAAAGGTTGTTTTTTTGCTTTGTTTTTTGTTTATTTTATGTGTTTATTTGTTTTTGGTTATATATTTTTTTGCTATGTACAATACCTACTAAAAATTTGTAAGGTTACAAACGTCACATCTTTGCTATTTTATTTTTAAATAATTATTTTACTTTATTTTCTTCAAAATCTCATTAGTAATAATCTTCTTCTATTTGTTTTACCTGTTTTCTTCGTTAAATCTCGTTGGTGCCCTCTTTTGTTATCATCTATCTACTAGATCTCTTTTCCTCTAACATCTAAATCATCATACTGAACGTACTTAATATATCCTTACTCTCTAGATATCTGTCTTTCATTACGGAACATGCTTACCCATCTTTCTGTACTTGGTCGTCATTTCAAATCTCGTTTTCAATGACAGTGACAACCCCCATATTTCATACACAAAGGATTTTGAGTGGTGGTAAAATTAATTTTACTATAAAAGTGAATTACAGGCTGATAATAGATTATTTATTTCCAGACTTTCATATTCTCTTGGGGTAAGTTTTATTATATCTAAGCCTGTATTAATTTTTTATAGTCATTTGTTTCTATACCTAACCTCGACTCTTCACGTGTCTTGGTATCTTAATTTTGAATATTTTATTCCTTTGCCAATTGCTAGTATTTGGATACTATTTGGCAAAGGTACATTTTGGTTTTTACTTCTTGATGTTTGATATGTGTTTTATCTTCTAGTTTTTGAATAAAATCTACCTTTCTCCTTTCGGGAGTATGAAGCTCCATCGCCAGCGATGCACTAAAGGCTGTCAACTACAACCGAGATACATCTCTGATAGACAGCAGCACCTAACATCTACACCACCACCAAGACCGTAGCTACAGGAACCTAGGGCCACATCATTTGCCCACAATAAGTCGACAGCTATACCATTAAACGTCAAGTAGTTACCATAGAACCAACACCACAAGACATGCATAAGTAACATCCAGAAATTGTTAGTTTTTGGCAAGAATTTGAATATATTTTTGTTAATGCATTTACTAAGTCATATTTTTATTATATCTTTATTGAACAATAAACATGATTAATTAAAATATTGTTTTGTTTGCTTCCATTCATATTTAAGATTAGGACAAGGCGAACACACACTTTGGGAGACTGAGCTGTAGTCCAGGGTAATAAGGTTTTTTCCATGATACTTGAACAGCCAGGGTACTGAATCGTTTTTTTGACAGGTAATACCTATAAGAGCAAATTGTAACTATTTCCTGCGTAGGATCTGGCGGCCATTTTTATTTATAAACAATTAAGTGTCAAAAAAATGGCATTTTTCACTTTTTTTTCAAAGCAATGGAAAACAGGGAAACTTATGGTTTTTTTAGTACAAATATCTTCGAGATTATGGAAAAAGCTTCAAAATGACGTATTACAAAGTTTGATATACTCATTTATTGTTAATATACTTGCGAAAAAAGGTCGGAATTGCAAAAAAAATATTTTCGCAATAACTGTTGTAAAAATTTGTGTACAGCTTTGACATTTTTGTCAAATATGGGTTCTTTGGTGCTTAATATGTGATAAAAATTTCAAAGCGATTCATTCAATTGTTTAAATTTTATTCAAATTGTTTATCCCAGAGAACAGTTTTTTTGCAATAACATAAGTCGAAGAAAATGACGTTAGAACCATTACACAGGTGTCAAATGAAAGAGCATGATCTATATTTTCAACTTGGTTTAAAAAAAGTGAATAAAAAAATGCATTTATTAGTAATAAATAATTAGTATCGTAAATCTTTCCTTATAAACTTTTTAATTTGTTATAAAGAAATTATACATATTTATTACAATTTTTTATCAATTATGATATAGATAACATTACTTGGTAGTTGTGCACTTAAAACAGGGTAAAAAAGTTAATTTTTTTGGAAAAAGTTATTCAAAATGTTTATAAAGAAAAATTGACGATACTTTTGCATAATTATTTATTACTAATAAATGCATTTTTTATTCATTTTTTTAAACTATCTTGAAAATGTAGCTCATGCTCTTTCATTTGACACCTGTGGAAAGGTTATAAGGTCATTTTTTTCTGACTTATTTTATTGCAAAAAAATGCTCTCTGGGATAAACATATTAAGCACCAAAGAACCCTCATTTCACAAAAATTTCAAAGCTGTTCACTAATTTTTACAACAGTTATTGAGAAAATATTTTTTTTTGCAATTCCGACATTTTTTTCGCAATTATATTAACAATAAATGAGTATATCAAATTTGTAATACGTCTTTTTAAAGCTTTTTCCATAATCTCGAAGATGTTTGTACTAAAAAAATCATAAGTTTCACTGTTTTCCGTTGATTTGAAAAAAAGGGGAAAATGCCATTTTTTGACAGTTAATTGTTTATAAATAAAAATGGCCGCCAGATCCTACGCAGGAAATAGTTATAATTTGTTCCTATAAGGTATTACCTCTCGAAAAAACGCTTCAGTACCCTGGTTGCTGAAATGTCACGAACGGTTTATATTTTTGTCTTATTACCCTGGCCTACTAGGCCAGGGTGAGCGATAGCTATCTTAGATGATTGAAGTATTATTTTCGATTAGTATTTCAATTAGCTGGGTAGTTTATCGTTCCTTTGGTATGTTTACCCTTGCTTCAAATTAAATACTAAAAATAGTTTAGAGGTGTTTTTTTTGCTTTGTTTTTTGTTTATTTTTTTTGTTTTATTTGTTTTTGGTTTAGTTTTTTATTTACTATGTACAATACTAAAAATTAAAGTTATGTGCAATCCCCCTTAAGTAATTAAGTAAATGTTACCATGAACATCAAAGTTACCGACGAGGCGTTTTTATCTGTCAGCAGAATCTCTGTATTTTTTCTGACTCGTGGGTGGTTGTTCGCCAGCTAAATATTGTTATTATACAGGGTGTAACAAAAATACAGGTCATAAATTAAATCACATATTCTGGGACCAAAAATAGTTCGAATGAACCTAACTTACCTTAGTACAAATATGCACATAAAAAAAGTTACAGCCCTTTGAAGTTACAAAATGAAAATCGATTTTTTCGAATATATCGAAAACTATTGGAGATTTTTTATTGAAAATGGACATGTGGCATTCTTATGGCAGGAACATCTTAAAGAAAAATTAGAGTGAAATTTGTGCACCCCATAAAAATTTTATGGGGATTTTGTTCCCTTAAACCCCCCCAAACTTTTGTGTACGTCTCAATTAAATTATTATTGTGGTACCATTATTTAAATTCAATATTATTAAAACTTTTTGGCTCTTAGTATTTTTTCGATAAGGCAGTTTTTATCGACTTGAGGCTTATTTTTCAATATGTTTACATAAAAATTTTTTGGGGGGTTTTGTTTTTTTAAACCCCCAGATGTTTGTGTACGTTCCAATTAAAATATTACTGCACTAGCGCTACCATTAGTTCAACACAGTGTTTTTAAAACTTTTTTGCCTCTTTGTATTTTTTCGAAAAGACACCTTTTATCGAGATGTGACTTGTTTTTTAATATGGTTCAAAATATCCCTAAAAATGTAAATCATAAATAAATTAAAAATGTATACCATTTTTATTTTATAGTCGTATTACTCCGTAGAGTAACTAGGTGCATTTTTCCGTTGGAACTTTACCAGCTGCAGACGGGGGATGTGAATTGCATAGTGTAGAATTCCTTCCCTCTCGTCTTCACTGCAGCATCCATTTGACTTGCAAATTGTAGAAGTCTTGGAGGTGTCACCAGGAAAGTGTACCAATAAGTTTTCAATTTAAAAATCTTTTAGTAATATTTTTAATATTTTCAATATTAATAATTTACTATTAGGATTGAAAACTACTTCGTCTCTCATAAATAAATGTTCATATTGTTACCAAGTCTCCATAATCGTACTTAACCATATACAAATATGTGGTGGATTTGACAAATATTCGAAATATCTCGATAAAAACTGACTTTTCGAAAAAGTACTAAGAGGCAAAAAAGTTTTAAAAACATTGTGTTTAACTAATGGTACTACAATAATAATTTAATTGGAACGTACACAAAAGTTTGGGGGGTTTAAAGGAACAAAACCCCCATAAAATTTTTATGGGGTGTCCAAATTTCACTATAATTTTTTCTTAAGATGCTACTGCCATAAGAATGCCACATGTCCATTTTCAATAAAAAATCTCCAATAGTTTTCAATACATTCGAAAAAAATCGATTTTCATTTTGTAACTTAAAAGGACTGTAACTTTTTTTATGTGCACATTTGTACTAAGGTAAGTTAGGTTCAATCGAATTATTTTTGGTCCCAGAATATGTGATTAAATTTATGACCTGTATTTTTGTTACACCCTGTATATTCATAGTTCGTTTAAACGCTCTCTACAGTGCTTCAAAATCTTAGCATAATTTACTGCAATATTTTTTAATTTATGTACGACTTCGGTCTAATGCTGTTCGGTCTAGTGAGGTTTCGGTAAAGTGCTTTTCAGTCTAATGAGTTCGGTCTACTGCTTTCGGTCTAATTGTCGTGTACCGTTTGTATAGGAAATAATGCCTCTCTAGGCCTAAAGCCTTTTCTAAATCCCAGTTGGTTTTCTACTAATACTTTCATAATTAGTCTAAATTTCCACTATTTCTAAATGTTGTGTTCAAATGTTTACAATATTGTTCTATTATGTTACTCTGAAATTTCGTTATTTATTAGTCTACGGATCTTGTAGTGGCCACTCGCATGTTACAAAAGCCGCAAGCGGGATAAAATATCCCGTTTATCTTCAATTTTCCCTGATTTAATACATTCCAAGTCGTTGATACGACTCTGTCACCAACGTCGGGGTTATTCATGCATAATTATATAAGGGTAAGAGCTCTAGATCTAGCTCTAGATTTTCATTAAATACCTGATGCTACCTACGTTTTCAAAGTTTATTAATAAACTCATATGAAATGTGAAATGTCCGAGAAAGCGTCTGAAAGCTTTAATATATATTAAACATAAAAGCTGTCAACTAAGTACGTTTGCAAGTTAGCATAATTTAGATTATTTCCGTGCAAAACTTATTTTGAGTGTTTAAACAAACATTTCATTTAATATAAAGAATTGTCAGTGAAATATTTGTGGTTTTTCGCAGAAATAATGAATAACAGTCAATTTGTACTGAATAGTATTTCTGCTTTTGGCCCTCTATTAACATTAAACATTATAATTAAAAAATTAGGAAATGGTTGAATGCTCGAATAAATGAATTTTAAAGTCAAAAGGCAGATATCGAGCACTGAATTTAATTAAATCTTGCCCAAGTATACTTTCGCTCACAAGAGCATCCTCAGGGGCATTTTGTCAATAAAAAGAAGGTATCCTCGAATGTCATTTAATTATTATAGATCATTTTGGTGGCAAACTTAAATTAACAACTAACTACACACTGAACAAGGGACAAACATATAAATTAAATTGCCAGTATTTAAAATGTAGAACCTACTGGCAATTTAATTTATATGTTTGTCCCTTGTTCAGTGTGTAGTTAGTTGTTAATTTAAGTTTGCCACCAAAATGATCTATAATAATTAAATGACATTCGAGGATACCTTCTTTTTATTGACGAAATGCCCCTGAGGATGCTCTTGTGAGCGAAAGTATACTTGGGCAAGATTTAATTAAATTCAGTGCTCGATATCTGCCTTTTGACTTTATAATTAAAATTGAAAGAAAGATGACATGAACAACACTTTTTAAAAGGGATATAGAATATTTTTTTGCAACAACACTTTTTCTTGAGTCCTCTACACAAGAAAGGCGACCACCTTGAATGTGGCAATTACAGAGGGATACGACTTTTGAACACAGTCTCTAACCTAATTTACGCCCATCGTAGCCCATGCTGATCAGTAGAAAGACGTCAGAGCTTATGGCTAAAATACCTGAAGAAATTTCATCCACAGAAACCTTCCGTGCAGCAGTTTCTAAACCTACAATTGCTATATGAAGCTCCAACATTGGAAGGGAGACGGCGAACTAAGTATAAAGGCCGATTTATACATATCCGGGACGTGTCCGTTCCGTGTCAGTGCCGAGTCCGGGTATTTTTAATGCTATATGTATTTACATACAACCATGTTGTGGCAGTGTGCGTACTGGGCCGAATATACTAAAGGAAAACGTTATTACATATTTCTGTGTAAAAAATAGTTGAAAATAATGGCGACTTATTAGAATAATCGAATTGTTCCGGCTTTGCGGACCAATTCGATTAATTTTTCATTGTCCATAATAATAGGTTTGTTCCAACACGACCGAGAACCGTCACGAAACGGTAACGCTCCTGCGCAGTAAACAAAATCCGTTCCAACAAAAATATGATCGTCATCGGATCGTCCTTCCCACTTTTCCAACAAGAATTGTGATCTTTCAGTGACGGTTTCGTGATGATAATTTCAGTAATCGGGCGAATGCATGTGCTGGCTGGACTGACTTACAAATTTTGAGCCTTTTTGCAAATCGCAAGCGGGAATCGTGATCGACTAAAAGCACACAAGTTGTCGCCTACAAAAATGATAATGATAGATAAATCAGTGATCAGTCAGATAACCGTTCCAACATCGGTTTCCAAATTACCGTCATGGGACGATAACTGGGCGATACAATTACTAACATGCGCACAACAAACGGTACAAGTAGTTTCGTGACTGTTTCTGGACCGTCCAAAAGTTTATGTTGGAACAAACCTAACTGTACTAGTACGTAAACGGCATCCGTAAAGAATGTTACACTATAACCAAATGTAATAATATGTAATTAGAAATAAGAAATAAAATATATGTAAATATATAAATAATACATATAAAAAACCAATACCAATCGCACAACATCTCCTGCTTGTCTATTTACCTGCAGTCGCGTTCATAAAACAATAAAATAGTGTTTATACAAGTCCGTGCGGTCCGTGTCATTTCCGTGTATCGACAGTGCCCAACCAAAAATATCGGTTGGGATTAATTTCAGGCCGGGCACGGACGGGCACCGTCCGGGAAACGCCAATGTATAAATATACTCATAAGAGTACATACTGTTTTTTTGGACCGGGCCCTGTCTTAACACGGAACGGACACGGCCCGGATATGTATAAATCGGCCTTAAGGACCGTTTACATCTCGAACGGTCGTTCATGACAGTTGGGTCAGTGGGAAGTCCCATTGTTCTTAAATCTGACCGTATATTGTCTCTTCATCGCATTCGTGGGCGTCCTAAGGGCTTTCTTCTTGTAGGGGCTTCCTCCCAGTTTAACTTGGCAATTCTGTTATTAGGGAGTCTATGGACATGACCGCACATATTAGACGTTGAAATTTAATTTCTTGGACTACGTCGCTCACCCTGTGTATCTACTTGACCTCATTATTTGTTCTCATTCGGTATTTATTGCTGTTAGGGTCGTGATAAAGTTCTGAGGATTTTTCTCTCAAAATATCTAAGTTTTCTTTCAATTGCTTTGATCACAGTCCACGTCTCACAGTCATACATGAGCACTGGTCTAATCAGTGTTTTATATATTCTGATCTTTCGCCCGTTTATAAATTTCAAACCAGCGTCTCATAACGTTGTAAGAGGCGAGGTGTATGAAGCATTCCCTTCAAACTTATAAGATTGGTAGAATAACGAAGACAATGCCAAAAGTCAAATGTAAAGTAAAAATCCAAAATAACTACTCTGAAGACTTCAGTACAAATAATGTACAGGACTGCGAGAGATAGAATAGAGAATCTTAGATCAACGAGATATTTTAACCGGCACAACACAAGGTTTAGAAATTATGGAAATTTAGACTAATTATGAAACTATTTAAAAGCAACATTTATAAGTATAAGTCAGGAAGAAAAAGGTTCCGAAAATATTTGCTTGTGGCTCGTTAAAGTTAAATATTTTTTTGATATAGCAGCTTTGGTAGAACGTATTTCTATTGCTATGAGAAGGTTTGGTGTCAACCTGACCTAATACATAATGTATACCTTGATATAGAATTCGCGATGATCTATATAATAGTTAATGGCACCTACAACAAGCCAATTGGTTTCAGTACAACTGGTGTAAAACAGTGTAACTGATAGCTGTAAGCAATTAAAAATAGTATTTTGTGTAATGTGTTTTCATCAACACATTCTTCCTGCTTTAATGATGGCTCATGTTTGTTTTAGTGTTATCAAACCACCTTTTCCTCGGGCGTCCTATTGCCCTTCTTCCTAGTGACCATCTGCCCCTTGATATTCTTACTGTTTTTTTTTTATCTGAACAGCCAAAATCCCGACGGCCAAAATACCGACACGCCAGAATCCCGACAGGCCAGAATCCCGACACGCCAGAATCCCGACAGGTTTGATAAGGTCCTTTTTAACATAATATAATTACATTTATTTCTGGTTTTTTGTTTATGGCCATCTGTTTTTTATTTTTCGTTACTAAACAAAGGTATTTACCATTTAATATGAACTAATTTTCTTAATAAAATTTCCAATATGGGTATAAGAATTAAATTATTTTTTTGCCAATATATATATATAGTCCAATAATATATATCTATGTATAATCAAATCCTGAATTCAAGTTTACTTTCGTATACCTAATAGATATTATCATGTCACTTACAACCTTCCATTTTAGTAAGTATAGCTTTTATAAATATTATAAAATGAAGTGTTTAATGACTTTTTCTTTTAAAATACATAATAATTAGTGCCCGTCCTTTTTTTTTTTAATTAGTAGCCGTACTTATTAGTAGGGCCGGCGTAGCTAAGCGGTAGTGTGCTTGGCTCGCGTGCCGGTGGTCCGTAGTCCGAAGAACAACTAGACATTTTTAAAATGCTTATAGGCCCCAGGTCGACTCAGCCTGAATAAAATGAGTACCTTGGGTAAAACCAGGGGTAATAATAGGCGGTTGAAGCGTAGCACTGACCCTGTTACCTTCCTTGTATAGGTACCGTGGGCCCTAGATATAGTAGACTACCCTGCTATACTCCCAAAGCCACGTGAGCGGTATAAAACGGGAGACTATTATTATTACTTATTAGTAAATAATTATTTTTTCAATTTCAATAATCTATAATATAGATGAAAGACTGATAAGTTTGTACACAGTTGAATGAATAAAGGAAAAGAAAATATAGTATGTCAAAGTGTGTAAATAATTTATTTCTTTAGCTGAGCGCTTTCGACATAAACGTCATCATCGGAGCTAATGCTAAAATAAAAAAAGAGATCTTGTAAGAAAAAGAAGTACAAAACTCTTTTTTTACTTACGTCAAATAATAAAAAGTACCGCCACAATTGAGGTGGTACTTTTTACTCCTCCATTATTATGGTGTATACCATATTATTTCGCATTTGTTTTTCGTATTTTGCATTCGTAATTTTCACAAGCGAAAAATAATCGTATGTTTTTCGCTGCCTTATTTTCGATAAATTTTATCCTTAGTTTTAAATCAATCTTAAGCTGACCCTGACTAACAGTTCGTACCAAGTTTATCCCTTTCTAGTTTCATCCCTAGGAGGTAACAGAAATGCAATTTTTCTGCGCGATAGTACAAAACGCTAATCCGATATAGACAAATCGCTAATTCGCTAAAAACAATTAAACCTTGTACGAGAAGTAACCCCTTGTGAAACCGGCATATGTGTTTGATCGAGACGCGGGTAAACAGTGACCAATCAGTGACTTTTAAAAAAATTTTATTTTATAATATTGTCTGTCTCATCACATTCGCTCTCTAATTTCTGCTTGAACCAGCAACATAAACACATACACTCCACACAACTCTGAAATTATATTAATAATTTTCTAGCAGCAGCATTCCACATCCTTTTTCTATTTTCTTTTTGATTATCAACACATTAAATATCTGAATTGGATGTACGCACCTCTAAAAAACCAACATCAATGTATTATAAACTAAGTTCTAAGTTTCGTCAAGTATGGAGCAACATAACAATGGTTTTCATTATCTAAGTGAGGTGAATAATATAAGTGTAAAACAGACTTTCATCTAATAACTTCGCAGCAAAATCTCGTCTCTACGTTTGTTAACTAATGTGTGAATTTTCCTTAGCTTGTGAAAATAAGTGAGGAAATCCCGGAAAATTTGTATTTTCCTGATGTAGCGTGTAGATGTTCTTGTGCATATAAGTTTCAACACAAAAAAGATGCTTATTTCTGCCGAGATACCAAATGTTGAGCTGTGAGCGTTTGTTGGATGACAAAACTTCTGTAGTGTATTAAATTTGGAAAAGTAGACTGGAAAACAGATGTGTTGTATTGAATTACAAAAGATATTTGCAAAGCTTTTGCTTATCTTTATCTTTTTTTTCGTTTTTCTTCCTTATTTATTTTGGTTTCTTTTTGTTTTTCTTTTGCTTTTTTTGTATATAAATATTCAACTTAAGTTCAAATTCAATATAAGTTCAAACGCATCCTTATATTTTTATTTTATTCTGTGATACGTCAGATTAAAGTTAAAATTAAAACTGGTATAACTTCTCGATCGCCTAAAGATCTTAGTAAGTGCTTAAAATTTTGGTTTTGTTATGTATTTTAATAATAATTATTCATTGAGTTCTAATTTTGCAGAATAATCAAGCAGATGAGATAAATCATTAACGACAACGTGTACTGGCTTACTTATAAACCAAAAAGCTCAATTTAAAAAAAATGTTAATGGCTCTTAGCTCTGTCTTACTTTCCCAATCTTCTCTCCATTGGGTATTTAAGTCAAAGTTGGATTGCTGCAGCGCTTGAGCAGATTGTAGAGGGGGTAACCTGGATCGGAGGCGGTTTCAAAGAATATCGGGGATGTCGTTGTGGACTAGAAGCTGGCGACTGTTCATTATTTTGTTATATTCTTTAACCAGTGCATGTTCGCGGCGTAGATCGGGTGGTGCTATATTACTAAGGGTAGGTAGCCACATTGTATGGGTGGGCTTAATTGTGCCTGTTGTCATACGCATAGCACGGTTTAGTTGAGTGTTGACCAGGTGGGTATGCCTGCTGTTTAGCCACACTGATGCACAGTATTCTGCCACCGGATATATCAGGCCAAGAGCAGAGGATCTTAAAGTTGATGCTGTGGACCTCCAAGTAGTGCCGCAAAGTTTCTGTATTATATTGTTGCGTGTTTTCAATTTTTGTGCTGCTTTCGTCAGGTGTTCTCTGAATGTGAGCGTTCTGTCTAGAGTAGAGTAACCCCAAGTATTTAGGGTATTTATTGTGTTTCAACAGCTTGTCATTAAAATACACTCGCAATTCTCTGTTTGCCAGCTTGTTGTTGAGATGAAAAGCTGATACTTCAGTTTTTGTAGTACTTGGTTGTAGTCTCCATTTCTTAAGGTATTCGCTGAGGATGGATAAGTCATTCGTGAGAGTGATTTCTGTAGTTTCTAAATATTGGTGGCTTGTTGCAAGGGTTCAGTCGTCAGCATATCCAAACTTCCGAGATTCGGTTTCAGGCATGTCAGCAATATTGAGGCTGAAAAGTAAAGGGGCAAGGACAGAACCCTGTGGAAGGCCATTCTTAAGTTTCATCTGTTTACTCGTTTCCTTTCCCATTATAACCTGGAAGGCTCTGTTTGTCAGCATGTTGTCAATGAGGTTAATTATCTTTCTGCAGGAGATAATACGGGCCAGTTTATACAGGGTGTAACGAAAATACAGGTCATAAATTTAATCACATATTCTGGGACCAAAAATAGTTTGATTGAACCTAACTTATCTTAGTACAAATGTGCATATAAAAAAAGTTACAACCCTTTGAAGTTACATAATGAAAATCGATTTTTTCCATTATATCGAAAACTATTAAAGTTTTTTTATTGAAAATGGACATATGGCATTCTTATGACAGTAGCATCTTAAGAAAAAATTATAGTGAAATTTGGACACCCTATAAAAATTGTATGGGGGTTTAGTTCCTTTAAACCCCCCAAACTTTTGTGTATGTTAAAATTAAATTATTATTGTAGTACCATTACTTAAACACAATATTTTTAAAACTTTTTTGGCTCTTAGTACTTTTTCGAAAAGTTAGTTTTTATCGAGATATTTTGAATATTTGTCAAATCCACCACATATTTGTATATGGTTAAGTACGATTATGGAGACTTGGTAATAATATGAAAATTTATGTATGATTTACATTTTTAGGTATATTTTGAACCGTATTAAAAAAGAAGCCATATCTCGATAAAAGTTTTGTTTAACTAATGGTATCGCAGTAATAGTTTAATTGGAGAGTACACAAACATTTGGGGGGTTTAAAGGAACAAAACCCCCAGAAAATGTTTATGTAAACATATTAAAAAAGAAGCCTCAACTCGATAAAAACTGCCTTATCGAAAAAATACTAAGAGCCAAAAAAGTTTTAAAAATATTAAATTTAACTAATGCTACCACAATAATAATTTCATTAGAACGTACAGAAAAGTTTGGGGTGGTTTAAGGGAACAAAACCCCCATAAAATTTTTATGGGGAGCACAAATTTCACTATAATTTTTTTTAAGATGCTCTTGCCACAAGGATGCCACATATATATTTTCAATAAAAAATCTCTAATAGTTTTCGATATATTCGAGAAAATCGATTTTCATTTTGTAACTTCAAAGGGCTATAACTTTTTTTATATGCATATTTGTACTAAGGTAAGTTAGGTTCATTCGAACTATTTTTGGTCCCAGAATATGTGATTTAATTTATGACCTGTATTTTTGTTACACCCTGTATATTAATTCCTGTCTCCAAACAGTATCATATGCTGCTGTTAGATCTATGAATACTGTTGCTGTCTTTTGTTTCTTTTGAAAACTAGCTTCTATAAAAGTTGTTAATGACAGCACTTGGTCCGTACAGCTTCGATGAGGGCGGAAGCCAGCTTGTTCAATGGGGACGTTTTCTAGTATCCTGTGACTAATTCTGTTGAGAAGAAGCTTTTCTAATAGTTTATATACAATGCTAAGTAGAGCTATGGGGCGGTAGTTTTCTGGCTTATCATTTGATTTGCCCGGTTTCGGAATTTAAATTATCTTTGTTCGCTTAAGTGAGAAAGGAATGTTACCTGACTGAAGTATATCATTAAAGAACATTGCAAGCCACTGTTTAGTGTATGCACCACTGTGTATCAAGAACTCAAGATGGATACCTCAGGATGGTGTTGATACAAGCATGTTATTTAGGGTGGCAGTGAATAAAATTAAGATAGCTATGATGGTAACCAACGTTCTGAAAGGACATGGTACATGAAAAAGGAGAAGCATGTATCGAAAACATTAATAAATTGTTCAAATGTGTTTAATTATTAATATTTTGTATTTCCGACATAAAACACATGAAAGTGCCATAAATGCAGCAGAAATGAAGCATCTGAGAAAAATAGCTAGAAAGACGAAGATGGACAGGGAAAGGAACGGAAACATCAGAAACGTACTAAGACAGGAACCAATAGAGAAAAAAATAAAAAAGAAAACTGAATTGAAATGTATAAACATTTTCAATTTATTTGCAACACGAAAATGCAGCAGCTGCATAATACTCTGGTTAAATCGGAGAGTACAGGAAGAGTCTATACCGGTTTCGGAGGTTTTTTCCTCCTCATCAGTCCCATATCCTCTTCTCTACGATTTCTCCAGGTATCATACTTTGGGCCTTTCCGAATTGCAAAGAACGAAATGCCGCGCATGAACTAGAGCCATCTACCGAAAAACAAAATAAGTTATCAATGGAAGTAGCACAGAAAACGACAATAAATATCGTTCCCATACCACTAGATTGACAACAGGTGGAATACTTTCTTTGGTTACAACCTCCCGAGATTTTCAAAAATTATAAATCATACAGAATGCCGAGGAAATTAAGATGATAGAATTTTAAATAATTCACAACCCATCTGCTCAGCGTGGTAAAAATACCAACAAGAAAGATCTCTTAGTTCTCAACAAAAGAGTAAATGAATTAAAATGTACAAACATTTTCAATTTCTTTGCAACACGAAAATGCAGCAGCTGCATAATACTCTGGTTAAATCGGAGAGTGCAGGTTTTGGAGGTTTTTTCCTCCTCATCAGTAGTCCCATATCCTCTTCTCTCCGATTTCCCCAGGTATCATACTTTGGGCCTTTCCCAAAACTGAACTTTTTCAAAACTGAATTGGTTTGGACATACAACTGGAATGAACTAGAACAGACTGGTAATGAAGGTGACAGATGCCAAAATACAGGGGAAAAGAAGAAGGAGCCGACCTTGAAAGGAGTGGATGGAACATATTCAGGAAATCGGGACCAAGAGAGGGAAAACAGTGCAACAGATGAAGGAAATAGTAGGAGACGGGAAGGCGTGGAAGAAGTGGGTAAAAGATGGATAGGTGATACCAAAGTCCGACGCTCTTATAGGTCATAACGACAACGAAAAGAAGAAGTATTTCCGAACAATTTTCGAAGTGGAAACCAAAACTTTAAAATAAACTTATTTTAAAGTGAAACTGTGGTTTACTTCCAATAAAAATAGTAAATTGTATTAAGATGCCACAATGAAAGAGCTTTAGAACAATTATAATTTGTAATCAAGTTTGTTGCTGTTAATCAGAAATGTTTTATATTTCTGCTAATAACTAAAGTTTATATTGCTTGTAGTTAACGCATTTAAATCACATTCGGGGTGTGAAATTGCAAACTTTATATGCAAATATAGCGACCACTTTAGAACTCATTTGCGGAAGTAGAAATAGCAAACATTGGCAGCACACCAATTATCAAAACAAATAACTGAGCCATGATGATCCTTGTTCATATATTCCCAATTCTATCTCCTTTTGCTAAATAAATTGTGTTAGCCTTTTTAATCCCAAATTTCAACATTTTTTTGCGTTTGATAAAAATAAAGTGCCATGCAAAAAGTTCACACATCAATATAATACATAATGTATAAAGCACAAAAGCTGCAATTTCATGTGCTTTGATCGGTTTTATTTACGATTTTGAATACATATATATTTCGAATATGAATAATCTTTAATAGTATGAACAGTGGAATTTATTTGAAGGGAATTGACACTAAAAATGCTATTTGTGCTATTTTTAAGGTAGCAATATCAGAGGAAGAACAGGGTATATCAATAAACGGAAAAATCTTGAACAACATAAGATTCGCAGACGACACCGCTATTTTTGCAGACAGTCTAGAAGCACTGCAACGATTAGTAAATAGATTACATCAAGTCAGTATAAATTATGGACTACAAATGAACGTTAAGAAAACTAAGTTCATGATTAGTTCTAAGCAACACAAGTAGGAAGGCTAGATATCGAGAGAAAACAAGTAGAAAGAGTGAATAAACTACAAATATCTGGGAACCTGGCTAACAGAAAACAACGACCAAAGTAGACAAATCAAGACACGCATCAAAATTGCAAGAAAAGCATTTATAAAAATGGAAAAAATGTTTGTTAATCGAGACCTTCCTCTGGAGTTGAGAATAAGAGCCTTAAGTTGCTACGTATTCTCGACTTTGTTGTACGGAATGGAAAGCTGGACACTAAAAGTAGACAACATAAAGAAGTAAACGAATGCAGAAGTGTTAAGACGGCTACAAAAGGATTGCGAGGTGATAAAGAACATCAAAACAAGAAAGCTGGAATATTTGGACCACATTACTAGAGGTGCGAAATATGAGATATTAAAGCTCATAATGCAGGGCAAAATTAAGGGGAAAAGATCCATAGGTAGAAGAAGAATTTCCTGACTGAGAAACTTAAGAGAGTGGTATAGTTGCAGCTCCGTAGATATTTTCAGAGCAGCCGCCAATAAGGTACGGATAGCTGTGATGATAGCCAACCTCCGATAGGAGAAGAAACTACAAGAGAAGAAGACACTAAAAACACAGCATACAGAAGAAATTGTAATCACAGAGGCTGAACGAGGACTAAAAATTTATAAAGAACAGAACTCTTCTCTTCTTTTTCTTTTATTATACAGGGTGATCAACTTCTGTGACAAAGTCCAATATATCTGTTACTATACAATATATGAAAAAAGTTGTTAATAAAAGTTATAGACACCTTTAATGTACACATTTTAAAATTAGTGAGAAATATACAGGGTCCTCCATAACACGGTGCCAAACCAAAGTTATGTTTTTAAATGGAACACCCTGTATTTTATTCAAAATCTGATTTCTATACATTTTTCTGATTCTAGAGATATAACACTTGTCTAGGGTTATACTGAGTGTTTCAAAGTTACGAGCACTTTTATTAAAAAATCATACTGATTTGATCGCCCTGTATGTTTCTAACGGTGTAATATAAACTTATTTTTTTAATGCTTTTGACGGTCAATATTAAAGTAGTTTTGTAACAATGTACAATTTTTTTATGACTACACAAATTGTATACAGGGTAAGTCAAAATGTAAATACAAGATTGTCTTCATAATTTTAATTGGAACACCCTGTATTTTATATTATTATCGAAAAGTTCTATCACTATACTTACATATCTTTTAAATATTCCCAATACCTAAAGTTATTAGTTTTCGAGATATTTTAGTTTTATTGTTGATAACAATATGTATTACTTAGTTATTAATAACAATACTTTAATTTATTAAAATTTATTAAAAAAACTAAAAAATTATGTTTGTTATCTTATGTTATTAATTCTTATGTTATAAAAGGTGTTCAAAATGACCTCCCATAACGTCTACACAAGCCTGGAGATGAGTTTCGAGAGACCTACTGATGTTTGTAAGCATTTGTTGTGTGACAATTTGAAAGGCATTTTGAATCATTATTTTCATATCGTCAACTATTGTTGGAGGTGTCCTATACACTACGTTTTTAATATAACCCCAGAAAAAGAAGTCAACTTCGTTTAATTCTGGTGATCTGGGTGGTCAGTGAGCTGGCTCATCTCTTCCTATCCATCTTTCAGGAAATAGTTCATCGAGTTTACCGTTGACAAGTGAGTTGTGGTGAGCAGGGGCTCCGTCGTCAAGGTACCACATATGTTGGCGGATGTTTAAAGGTACATTTTCAAGTAGAATAGGTAAATGATTCACTAGAAAATTTAAATTAACCTCACCATTTACCGATTCCTCAAAGAAAAAAGAACCTATAACGTAATTGCCTATGATTCCACCCCAAACATTTAAGGATCATCTCGTTTGACTATATGTCTGAGCACAGTACGGATTGGTTGTGGAATAATAATGAAAATTGTGTCTGTTTATACCATCATTTTTGTGGAATGTTGCCTCGTCTCCAAAAAAAAAAAACAAACTCAAAAAAATCTCTCTGTATAATTATTTGTTGTTGTGACCATTGACAAAATTGTATTCTTCCTTCGAAATCGTCCCCAACAAGTTCCTGATGTAATTGTATATGATATGGGTGCATGTTGTTTTTCTTGAGTATGTTTTGGATAGATCCATAACTTATATCTTGCTCTCTTGTAATATTTTGAATACTTGTATGAGGATTTTCTGTAACAGGCAGTAAAACATTTAATTCATTTTCATCCGTAATAATGATTTTTATTTTTTCCTTTGCTTGATAAACAGAACCGGTACGATTAAACCTGTCTAATAAGTTGTTTGCTCTCTTATTTGGTTGTTGACGCTATGGACACCGTTCCTTATAAATTCTTGTGGCAACTAATGAGTTTTTGAAACACTCTCCTAAAATCCATATCATGTCTGTCATTTCTTCACGACTAAAATTCATTGTTAGGTAACAATTATAACAATATGGCAAACAATTATAATCAATAACAAAAATAAAAACGTACAATACAGATAATTAAAATCTTACATCTGACAGTTCTTGTGTCAATTATTTCAAAGCCACCTTAAACAAGAACTTGCAGCAATTTATAGTTCCCATTTCTTCGCGGAAAATTAATATCGTTTTGTTAGTAAATATAAAATTGTCGTTATTGTATATAATTTACCATAAACTTGGAGAAAAAATGAAATGCAGTCTAATTTTAATTATCATTAACAAAGTCATTGGAGGTTTCTAATATTAAGGGTAATTAATTTACTGTAATAAACGTAAATATCTATGAGTTATCAACAATAAAACTAAAATATCTCGAAAACTAATAACTTTAGGTATAGGGAATATTTAAAAGATATGCAAGTATAATGAAAGAACTTTTCGATAGTAATATAAAATACAGGGTGTTCCATTTAAAAATATGAAGAATATCTTTTATTTGCATTTTGACTTACCCTGTATACAATTTGTGTAGTGATAAAAAAAATATACATTGTTGTAAAACTACTTTAATATTGACAGTCAACAGCAGTAAAAAAATAAGTTTATATTATACTGTTAGAATCATACAGGGCGATCAAATCAGTATGATTTTTTGATAAAAGTGCTCACAACTTTGAAACACTCAGTATAACCCTAGACAAGTGTTATATCTTTTTAATCAGAAAAATGTAGAGAAACCAGATTTTGAATAAAATACAGGGTGTTCCATTTAAAAAAACATAACTTTGGTTTGACACGTTTGGCGTCTTATGGAGGACCCTGTATATTTCTCACTAATTTTAAAATGTGTACATTAAAGGTGTCTATAACTTTTATTAACAACTTTTTTTCATATATTTTATAATAACAGATATATTGGACTTTGTCACAGAAGTTGATCACCCTGTATACTTATATACATTTTAATATTGCCTTATTTCTTCGATTCGCTGTTTATTATCAGGACATTTCATCATGTCATGAGCGCATGCGCAATCGCCATGTTGAAACAATAAGTGCGTTCGCGGGTGCCTGTCGGCGACTAGTCGGCGACAAATTAGCAGCAAAACGCATGCGCACTTTAAAATGATATAAATAATATCGTTAATAGATAAATATACAAGGTATATTTACCTAGTATAATTTGATAATTAGTTATTAATATTAATTAAAAGTAAATATACCTTGTATATTTATCTATTAACGGTATTATTTATATTAAGTGAGGTTAGAAATTGTCGGCCAATTTGTCCACGGTACCCGCGAACGCACTTATTTAGTATCGTACTGTTTCGATAAACAATTAAGAGGTGCGGCATCATTACTTGTTAGAGATATTTTTCTTTATTGCGTGTTTACTACTATACAAATAATATCTATTATTTTTAATTATTTCATTTCAAAGTAAGTTATCAATCGAAGTAGCACAGAAAACGACAATAAATATCGTTCCCATACCACTAGATTGACAACAGGTGGAAGTTCTCTGGTTACTACCCCCGTGACTTTCAAGAATTATAAGCCATATGGATGCCGAGACGAACACTAAGATGAGGGAATTTTAAATAAATCACGTCCCATCTGCTCAGCGTGGTAAAGTTCCAACGAGAAAGCTTCCTAAGTACTCCTACAAAAGAGTAAATGAATTAAAAATGTATAAACATTTCCAATTTCTTTGCAATACTTAAATGAAGCAGCTGCATAATGCTCTGTAGTCCATGTGGTGAGACCGCTCTCGTCTGGAAAATTTCTGATTCGGTTTCTTTGTGGATTCCTATTCAAAAATGTCCCCTTTAAACAAATCTGAAGGGTGCCGGTCGAAATTTTTGGGCAGAAATTGTTTAAACATTTTTTTTAAACAAATACAAAAGATCACGTTTTTTTGCTCCGGAACATATATTTTTGAGTTTTGTCGGTGATTCTGAACAAGAAAGGTATCTTGTAAATTTTCTCAAAAATTGATAGTTTTCGAGTTATAGGCGATTTAAAATCTGAAAAATGCGAAAATACGCATTTTCGAGACTTAAAAACTCATATTCAAATTAGTATTTTTGAGGTTGCCAGATACTTAAATTAAAGACTAAATATTCAGCTTCCAGATTCTGAAGAGTGATCGCGTCTAACTTTAATTTATACCGTTGTTTTTTAATTGTTAAATATGCGTGTTTATCCGATTTTTTTGCCGGTGCGGCGCGCTCCGTTTCAAAAATCTCCTATTTTCCTCCGAAAAATATTTTTTCGAGATTCTTTGGGACATTCTAAATAAAATAAGTTTCTTGGCACTTTTCTCAAAAGTTAATAGTTTTAAAGTTATAAGCGATTTAAAATCCGAAAATGCGTTTTTTGTCATTTTTCGGATTTTCAATCGCTTATAACTTAAAAACTATTAACTTTTGAGAAAAATGTCAAGAAACTTATTTTATTTAGAATGTCCCAAAGAATCTAGAAAAAATATTTTTCGGGTGAAAATAGGAGATTTTTGAAATGGAGCGCGCCGCACTGGCAAAAAAATCGGATAAACACGCATATTTAACAATTAAAAAACAACGGTATAAATTAAAGTTAGACGCGATCACTCTTCAGAATCTTGAAGCTGAATGTTCAGTCTTCAATCTAAGTATCTGGCAACCTCAAAAATACTAATTTAAATATGAGTTTTTAACCCTCGAAAATGCGTATTTTCGCATTTTCCAGATTTTAAATCGCCTATAACTCCAAAACTATCAATTTCTGAGAAAAATTACAAGATACCTTTCTTGTTTAGATTGACCCAAAAAATCTAAAAATATATGTTCCAGAGCAAAAAAACATGAACTATTGTATTTGTTTAAAAAAATTGTTTAAACAATTTCTGCCCAAAAATTCCGCCCGACACCCTTCAGATTTGTTTAAAAGGGACCTTTTTGAATAGGAATCCACAAAGAAACCGAATCAGAATTTTTTTTCAGACGGGAGCGGTCTCACCACATGGACTACTGGTTAAATCGGAGAGTGCAGGAAGAGTCTATACCGGTTTCGGAGGTCTTTTCCCCCTCATCAGTAGTCCCATATCCTCTACTCTTCGACTTTTCCAGGCATCACACTTTGGGCCTTTCCGAATTGCAAAGAAAGAAATGTCACGGATGAACTAGAGCCATCTACCTAAAAACAAAGTAAGTTATCAATGGAAGTAGCACAGAAAACGACAATAAATATCGTTCCCATACCAGAGCATTATGCAGCTGCTGCATTTTTATTTATTTCATTTCAGTTTGATCGCAAACCCTTAAAGTTTGGAAAGGGGGTTAAGTTATACCTCATTTTAAAGGTCGTTCAACTACCTTTTCAAAAATACCACATACATTATATTTCTTTTACATTTACATTTTTCTTTTGGAAAAATCTGGGTTCGATACTTAATACCTTTACGGTTTTACCTGATTTTTCCAAAAATACTCTAAAAAATACTCAAAGTACTCCAAAACAAATTTTTGAGTTCTAAACTCGAAACTTTATATATTTACGGTTTCACTTCTTTATTTTTCCAAAAGTACTAAAAATAAATATAGTGTATTTGTGAAAGGCCAGAGAGGATAGACCCATCCATGGTTATGACGCAAAAAAGAAGAAGTATTTTTGAAAAGGTGATCGAACGACCTTTAAAATGAGGTATCATTTAACCCCCCTTTCCATTAAAGATTTTGGGGTTTGTGCCCGCCCTGCTGGCGGGTTAATGTAATGTAGTTGAAAACTGATCTACAAATTGTCCCCCTCACAAATAAATTTGACATATTTTTGCATATTTTTAGATTTTCTATATAGAGGTGGTACTGTGGTACCTTCTTAAATTGGCACACTGTTTATCTCAGTTACTGGTCCTATTTTCTATAAAATTTGTTTTACCTTCAATATAATTTATTTTATTTTTAGCAATCACGTAAAAATTTGTTATTGAATGTTTATTTTTTTGTTTCAGACGACCCGGTAATGAGGTTAAGTTAGCTGGGAGTATGGGAACGCCGGGATGGGCATGTGCACAAACCCAAAGGGCAAGTCTCGTCCATTGACCACAGCAACGGTACCGGTGCAAGCTCAACGATCCTTTACCCTCTACACTGTTTTAACTGCCTTATTCACTTTCGTCTTATTACAAACAGGTAAGTACTTTATCAATGCTCAATTTATATCTTCATAGCTATTCGTATTTTTTTGACAGTCTCTGAAAAAGATCTCTGATGAGCTGCTATTATGCAACTCTCAAATATTTATCAGCCAGCAAATCCTTCTTCAGTCTCCTTTATAATAATGAACTGAATTATAATTTTCTCACTTTGATAGTTCCAAGAGCTTTAAAAGAGCCAATAAAGTAATTAAGTTCCAAGGACACGACGGTATAATTGCCGAGCTCTTAAAAACTAGCAAGACAGTAACAATCCCTAAATCTTACAGAGCTATTTAATAGATGTCTCCATAATAACAAAATCCCTAAAAATTGAAATAAGTGTCTAATATTACTCATTTTACTCATGCACAAAAATGGGAACAAATATGACCTAAAGAATTATAAATCTAGAGCCATAGATCAAACTATTAATAATTGTATAATAGATTCGAGACATAGGCATAGGCAACTACTACATTCTAACAATAAAACACTGAAAACGTTTGTTTTCTATTCTTCCACAAAATTTATTATAACTATGTAACTACAACTGTTTCGGCAGAGTGCCTTTCTCAAGTGGTTTAGTTTACTATGGGTTTGCCTTTTTAAAGTCTTTAACTGAAGAGGTTGAGGAGTGGGGAGCTGTTTGTCTCGAGTTGGTCACTCAGAATTATATCTGTATCTTTTAATTTATTAATTTCCATAGATTCTAATAAAGATAGCTTAAGGCCTTTATCTTGAATATGCAGAATTTGAAACTCTTCATTAAAAGAGTTATTATGATCTAGAAGGTGAAGTGCGTATGTAGAAGTGTCTGTCTTTCTATTGTTGAAAGCCCTTTTGTGTTTTGCTATCCGTTTGTCAAAGGTTCTGTCTAAGGACCAATTTCTATCATACCTTAATTCACTTCATAGTAATATTGAGTTTACAATAGAAACAGAACAGAATAAGTCCATAAACTTTCTAGATGTAACAATTACCAGACTATACAACAAACATGAGTTCTCCGTATATCATAAACCTACCCATACTGACACAACTATACACAATTCATCATCCCATCCTACACAGCACAAATTAGCAGCCTACCATAGCATGATACATAGACTGACAGAAATTCCCATGTCAAAAAATAACTTCGAAATAAAACTGAACATCATGAAACAAATAGCAGTGAACAATGGCTACAACGGACAAACAATTAATAAAATTTTAAACCAAAAACTCCATAAGAAAGCCCTGAAATTAGTCTATCCACCACCACAGAAAGAACCCAGAACCTTCTGCTCTATCACATATACTGGCAAGATAACAACAAAAATAGCCAGATACATAAAAAAGAAAGGAATAACACCAGCTTTCAGAACTAACAACAACTTAAACAAATATTTTAAGAACAATAAGAGCCGAAAGAGAAAACAACTACAGAGTAGTGTCTACAAACTAACTTGTGGTGACTGTCCGAAAACTTACATCGGTCAAACTGGCAGAACCTTTGACAAACAGATAGCAGAACACAAAAGGGCTTTCAACAATAGAAAAACAGACACTTTTACATACACACTTCACCTTATAGCTATATCATAATCATTCTTTTAATGAAGAGTTTCAAATTCTGCATATTCAAAATAAAGGCCTTAAGCTATCTTTATTAGAATCTATGGAAATTAATAAATTAAAAAATACATTCTGTAACACTATGAAACAGTGTTGAAATTATCGGGAGTTGCGGTCTGTGGCTTAGATTGAAACTACATTTAATTCTGTTGAATTCGATATTTCGATGAGTATTTATTAATTTTTCATCTTCATCAGGAACAAACTACAAAATTAACTAACAGTTACTTACAAACATAATATTACAATGATATAACTGGACGAATTGTTGTAGGTATGTTATATAAAGCAATTTAACTTAAAGCTATGCATGTCGTTTCACGAGAACGTCGAGGGCGGCACTGAGTCAGGTATTTTTTCTCACATGTGTTAAGGGTCAAAAGTTCCAATATCGAGCCATCTGTTTAATATTCTGCTATTTTTAGAATTTTAAAACATTGCAGTAAATTTCGCTTAATCTACTTGTGTCTGATTTGTAATTAATTGAACGTTTATTACTGTTTATATGGTACATCTCGAGAAATAATCTTTTCTTATAATTATTTTCTGAATCTAAGAGGAAATCTTCAATCTAAGCCACAGACCGCAACTCCCGATAATTTCAACACTGTTTTATAGTGTTATAGAATATACTTGCACGGTCGATAAATACATCGGATTAAAAAATACAGATATAATTCTGAATGACCAGCTCGAGACAAACAGCTCCCCACTCCTCAACCTCTTCAGTTAAAGACTTTAAAAAGGCAAACACATAGTAAACGAAATCACTTGAGAAAGGCACTCTGCCGAAACAGCTGTAGTCACATAGTTATAATAAATTTTGTGAAAGTATGGAAAACAAACGTTTTCAGTGTTTAATTGTTAGATAAAACTGTAAATATTAAACGTGTAGGGGTTATAGGGTAAACGTAATAAAACTGTCCGTCTAGGGTTTACTTAGGTCAAATCCAACTCTGTCCTTTATGCTTCCATATTCTTATTTCGCATCCTCTTTTATTTCATTTCATTTGGGGGTCCTTGCGAAATCCTCTAATGTTCCAAGTGATTAAAGAAGAAAAACTTCGCCGCATGACGTTAGGTAGAATCTCCTGGACTAAATTGGAAAATGATGGTCTTTAAATTGCCCCCAAGAATAGGCGTCAGAGAGAGTTATTAAATTTGGGAAATATATTATATTGCTCACACCGCGAGTTTGCTCATTAGGGGTAAAAATCGGTCGGGTTTTTGAACTCCTGCTCCTGCTCAAGATAATCAATACAGAATTAATAAATATTTTTTATATGGTTGGTACAGCATAAATACTTGCACGTCAATATCTACGTCAGCGATCTAAGTTGTAATTGTTAACAAATTCCAAAAAAGTTCCTGAATCCATTTCAAATCAAATATATCACATAATTACTGTAGAAGCAACAAAACAAATTAATATTCAATGTAAATAAATAAAACCATGAGAAATAGTAAACAAGAGTTAAGTAATAATTTTATATTAAAATAAATAATAAAAACATTAAATATAATGAAACAAATACTTATAGTAAATAATAAAAACCAGTCTGAAGTGTCAACACCCCAACTTGCAAATAAATGTTACCAATTTATTCCAAAATGTCACCTTTGTTCAACTACAGTTAAAGTGTGATCCTGACAAATGTTGTTCTGAAGCTATTTCCTTGTGGCATTTTTATGATTAACTATTTAGATGGGAAATAAGCCACAATTAAATTGAAAAAGTAATTTTATTAACGTTTCGACGCCCAAATCGAGTGCCGTTGTCAAAATACAAAAATACTACTAAATTAAACAAAAATGTTGTTGCTAAGTAAAAAAATTCTTCTAATAATTTATTTAATCTGACTCATTTATATTGGCAATTCAGACGTATATTATACATTTTAAAGTAGAAGGCTTTAAAATGGTATCGCCAATATTTATGAGTTGCGTTCCTGGGACGACTTTACTAAAAGATAGTTCATTCGATTACATGAAATCAATCCCAACTCAAGAATATCCGTCACAAAAAAAACATAGCATGATCCTGACAAATGTGCTTCGTAAAAACACCTTATAATCCATTTATACAAATTAAATGATTTAATTAAAAGTTATGGTATATTTCTTTCAGTTTACATTAGCGTATATAATAAAATATATCTAGTGGTTGTAATTTAAGTATCCTTGGCTAAACGATTCTAATGTTAGGGGAGTAAAGTATGCTAAATGTGCAGTCACTCGAGCGCTTTGGGGACCTATTGGGTTGTGAAGAATAGGTACTAAAACCAAAAAAAGTTAAGTAAAGTTTTCCATGTTAGTGGGGACTTGTCCATTTTTAATTTAATTTTCCATTTCCAACAATCGTTTTTTTTTAGATTATAGCGCCACCTATCCATAATTCGAAAAAAATGTCTCGAATAAAAGTTACTTATTTGTACGCAAGGAATCCAAATCGGCAATAAAAAATTGGTGCTATAATTTAAGATTTTAAAATAACCCCTCACCCCACCTACGTGGGGGGTCGCGTTTAGTGCCATTCGATAGATTTTTCAAAAATATTGAATAAGTTTATTTTTTAGTTTTTCGATCTGATGTTCATTTCGCGAAATATCGCGGGAATCGTATTTAAAATATTAAATTTTCCCCCCACCCTTCTCCGTGGAAGTCGTGTTTGGTATCATTCGATAGATTTTTGAAAAATATTGAGGACGTATTTTTTAGTTTTTTGATCTATCATTCATTTCGCGAAATATTCGCTTTTTTCTTGTGAAACTCTGGGACTCACCCATTTCCTTACGCGCCCCGCTTATCGTCAGATTTTTAAAAAAGACACTGTTTTGCATGTACTTAACTTACCTTATCTTAATCTGACGATTTCGAGTTTTTCTAAGGATAGATTTTTTTAAAGAGATAGATAGATAAAGGATAGGTTTTCACAGCCCACTATGATGACAATAATTTTGGATCAGTAGATATCTCGTCGCTTGAACTGTGGCGTAGACAGCACAGAAATTTCATATGTAAGCATGATTAAATTAACTATTGCGTTTTAATACGGGTAAAAGACAAGGATAGAAGATAATTGACCGCCAACTATTTTTAGGAAAAAAATAGTAAAACAAAACAGAATGTTAAAAAATTAATAAAATCAATAGAAATTGTAATAAAATAAATAATTGATGTAGCGAATGTGAAGTAGCGTTAAACAAAACTGCCAAGAACATAGAAAAAAGCATCAAGCGTTACAAAGATAACCAAATAGCCGTTTCAATTAAAAATAAATCTATAAAACATGACATAATATTTACAAAAGCAGACAAAGGTAACGCTAAAAGAGACTATAATAACAATACAATAGAATTTTTAAATAACCAAAATAGTATAACACTAAACAAAGACCCCACAGAAAAATACCGAAAACAAATTAAACTAGCCATTGAAAATTCAAAATCAATATTAAATCCAACAGAACAGAAATACCTTAATATTATGAACCCACAACCTCCTAAATTATACTCTTATTAAACTACACAAACCTGACCACCCAATAAGGCCTGTAGTTTCTTTTTATACAGCTCCGTCATATAAACTTTCAAAAAAACTATCATATATTATTACAGAATACACTAAATTTTCACCTAAATTCACCGTAAAAAATACACTAGAATTAGTTAATAAAATACAACATTTTCAATCGCACAACAACTCCAGACTAATTTCATTTGACGTAAAAAATATTTTTCCTAGTGTTCCTCATATAGAAACTTTTATTTTAGTTTAAAAGCTCTTAGACATAATAGTGCAAATCCGATCATTGCATCTGAAATTTTACACCTTCTTGAAATTTGCATAAATCAAGACTATTTTGAATTCAATAATCAAATATACACAAACAACAGTGCAGGACTTATTATGGGTAATCCTCTAAGCCCATTGATATCAGATATATTTATGAACCAGCTTGAAACAACTATTTCTAAAAATCCCGTATTTAAACAGTTCTTATATTGGTGGAGATACGTGAATGATATACTAGTATGCTTTACATTAACTAACAGGCAACTTGACCAATTTCTATCATACAATTATTCACTTCATAGTAATATTGAGTTTACAATAGAAACAGAACAGAATAAGTCCATAAACTTTCTAGATGTAACAATTACCAGACTACACAACAAACATGAGTTCTCTGTATATCATAAACCTACCCATACTGACACAACTATACACAATTCATCATCCCATCCTACACAACACAAATTAGCAGCCTACCATAGCATGATACATAGACCGACAGAAATTCCCATGTCAAAAAATAACTTCGAAATAGAACTGAACATCATTAAACAAATAGCAGTAAACAATGGCTATAACGAACAAACAATTAATAACATTTTAAACCAAAAACTCCATAAGAAAGCCCTGAAATTAGTCTATCCACCACCACAGAAAGAACCTAGTACCTTCTGCTCTATCTCATATACTAGCAAGATAACAACAAAAATACATAAAAAAGAAAGGAATAACACCAGCTTTCAGAACTAACAACAACTTAAGCAAATATATTAAGAACAATAAGAGTCGAAAGAGAAAACAACTACAGAATGGTGTCTACAAACTAACTTGTGGTGACTGTCCGAAAACTTACATCGGTCAAACTGGCAGAACCTTTGACAAACGGATAGCAGAACACAAAAGGGTTTTCAACAATAGAAAAACAGACACTTCTACATACGCACTTCACCTTCTAGATCATAATCATTCTTTTAATGAAGAGTTTTAAATTTTGCATATTAAAAATAAAGGCCTTAAGCTATCTTTATTAGAATCAATGGAAATTAATAAATTAAAAAATACAGATATAATTCTGAATGAGCAACTCGAGACAAACAGCTCCCCACTCCTCAACCTCTTCAGTTAAAGGCTTTAAAAAGGCAAACACATAGTAAACGAAATCACTTGAGAAAGGCACTCTGCCGAAACCGTTGTAGTCACATAGTTATAATAAATTTTGAGGAAGTATAGAAAACAAACGTTTTCAGTGTTTTATTGTTAAATAAAATAAATAATTTTACAAATTTTTTGATTATTTGTTTTACAAATGTGCCAATGTTTTTTTTCATTTCCTGTTATTCTTGCCGTACCTTCTTAACTCCTCATCTGCTCTCTTTAAATTCACAAGTTCCGAATCTCGTCATTGCCACCCCAGGCCCCAGGCCTTTTGACCGAATTCCCCATCGTTCATGGCCCAAACTGACCTAACTAAATCTATGTATGTAATCAGAGAGGCAGGAAACGGTTCCACGAATGGCGAACGGGAAATTACAGGGTAGGAAAAGGGAGATTCGTTAGCTAATTGAAGAAATTAATAAAGGGCGAAGGAAAAGGTAGGCAATTATGTCATTGATTTCATTATTTCTGTTACTTCTTTCGAATTAGCCGCTATTAGCTAGAGAAATTGGGATTGCGTAATAAACAATTTACTTTCAAATATAAAACACGGAGCTTTAGTGAGACGTCTCAAAATAAATATATTTATAGTATACCGGGTGGTGATCATCAAACGGGCCTTCTGAAACTCAATGGGAAATTGAAATGAGTTGAATTACAACTTCCCTAATTATTTTACGTCAAAAGTCATGAGATACTATGTATATATGTATTTGTAGAGGACCGAAATCTGTATTCCAAAATTTTGCAAAAATGTAATACATTCGCAACAATTACTAAAACATGGAGGATCTGAACTCTGGGGAAGAATTCATTACGTAATAACAATAATATGGCCCAAGGAGCAAATCCCGGAGTAATGGACAGTTGCCTTATACAGCCAATATATAAAAAAGGAGATAAGAGGGAATGCCAGAATTACAGACCAATTACATTGCTAAATGTAATATACAAAATTCTTTCTGATATAATCTACAATCGATTGTTGGAATACTCCGAGAATATAATTGGTGATGAGCAAAATGGATTCAGACCAATAGTCGAGGCATTGAAGGATTGAAGTGTCGATTTTTTTGCAGTAAGACGGATTTTAATGCGGATTGGTGAGAATATCAGGAAATTTTGTGAACTAATGTAATGAATAAGAAATCTCAAATTGCATTTGTGCATAAGAAAAATGCATTTCGGTAAATAGTGGTAAAAATTGACTTAATTTTTTTACTCGGGGGTTTTTGGGGTCGCTGAAAACGAATATGAGGTCGGCGAGAGTGTGCAAACTACCTGGTGCCTGAGCGGGTGTAATAAACGTCTTCCTCTGGAGTATTATGGTAATTTGTTAAATAATTGGCCCAAAATTGTAACTCGGGGGTTTTTGGGGTCGCTGAAAATGAATATGAGATCGGTGAGAGTGTGCAAAGTACCTGGTGCCTGCAGCGGGTGTAATAAACGTCTTCCTCTGAAGTATTATGGTAATTTATCATATAATTAGTTTAAACTCGTTACTCGAGGGTTTTTGGGGTAATCTATTTTCTTCGATGTAACTATAGTGATCGAAAAGGGTGGAATTTTTATTATAAATAAACATAAATTTTTATTATTATAATATATTTATGGTTAAAAAAGTTCATTATACAAAATTTATCGTAATTTATCTTTAAAATTCATTTTCTTCATCATTATCATCTTCTTCTTTATTATTGCCTTCCTCTTTCGAGTCCAATGCAATATTTGTGCAATCAGAACCTGCACAATGTTTGCAGACTAAATTACAAACTAACCCATGCTTCCTGCACCCGCATGAGTTGCCGCAGTCTGACTTACAACTACTTTAAAATGTTAGGAGGACCAGGTGGCTGAGTCATTCTAACTGGAATTAATACATTATTTTGTAATTCCCATCCCCAATCGGTTGGGTTCATGTTACTGTCCTCTCCATGCAGCCAAATTTGTGTTTGTAAATATACCCTTTTTAAATAATGGGTAAATACATCAACAGATGAAAGAATTTTTCCAATGACAATATTTTCATTTTTGACAATAGCCATTAAGTACATTCTGTATCTAGTAATTTTCTCTCAAGGCAAAACCACATCATCTACTTGCGCCTTAATTCAAACTGCTTTAAATGATATGAAATTGGAATTTAGTCGTTGCGATATTTATTTTCAGTGACCATAATAGTCCAGAAGACGTTTATTACACCTGCTGCAGGCACCAGGTAGTTTGCGTACTCTCGCCGACCTCACAAAAACCCCCCGAGTAATGAGTTTAAGCCAATTATATGATAAATTACCACAATACTCCAGAGGAAGACGTTTATTACACCCGCTGCAGGCACCAGGTAGTTTGGCCACTCTCGTCGACCTCATATTCATTTTCAGCGACCCCAAAAACCCCCGAGTAATGAGTTTAAGCCAATTATATGATAAATTACCACAATACTCCAGAGTCAGAGGAATACGTTTATTACACCCGCTGCAGGCACCAGGTACTTTGCACACTCTCGCCGACCTCATATTCGTTTTCAGCGACCCCAAAAACCCCCGAGTAAAAAATTGAGTCAATTTTTACCACTATTTACCGAAATGCATTTTTGAAATGCATTTTTTTATGCACAAGTGCAATTTGAGATTTCTTATTCATTACATTAGTTCACAAAATTTCCTGACATTCTCACGAATCCAACGCACCAAACTGCATTAAAATCCGTCTTACTGCGCCAAAAATCGACAGTAGTTGTGCTTCAATGCCTCCACTACAAATAGAGCCATTACAGATAATATATTCATACTAAGAACGATACAAGAAAAAAGCTTATGAATACTACATAGAACTATTTAATGTAGACTGTAAACAAGCTTTTGATAGTGTGAAAAGAGACAAAATGCTGTAAGACCTTCGTAATATAATCATTCTAATTTATCTATAGCTTATCTTACCCTTCTAATAAATATATCAGCCTCATAAAAATGACATTGCAGGATTCAAAAGCCGCAGGCAAAGTAGATGCAGACCTGACTCTCCTGTTTGACATCAACATGGGAGTGAGACAAGGAGACGCTCTATCAACCATGCTATTTAACCTAGTTCTTGAGTCAGTCATCAGAAAAACCAATGTAACCGTCCATATAAACGCCAAAGCAGTACAGATTACTAGGGGCTTAAAATAAACGAAGCAAAAACAAACTACATGACCGTCAAAAAAACTATACTATTGAACGACAACAACTATACTATTGAACGTGTGGATGCCTTCAGATATCTGGGCACAGAAATCAATCAGAAGAATTCCGTAAGTAATGAATTTAACCCGCGAGTAGTCGCGCGGTGAGATAGAATCTCAATTTTTATCCTATTTCGCGATAACTTGATGAAAACTTTTGCGATTTTGAAAAAATTTCGTAAGTGCCTCGAGGTAGGGTGTAGTAATGCGTAGGAATTTTTTTGAAGTGAAAACCTCTTTAGGGACGTTGTGCGCTTTTTGGATAGGGGAAAAAGCATTAAATTCGCGACCGTCATCGCGACCGTCATTGCGACCGTCATCGCTTATGCTATATATTGTTTGTATGTATATATAAATTGTATAGAAGTATTTAAATTTAAAATAAATGTAAAACCTATTTTTGGATGGGGAAAAACGGATTTATTTCGCGACCCTCATCGCGACCGTCATCTCTTCGGCGAAATAAATTTTGTACGTATATGTATTGAAGTGAAAACTTCTTTAGGGACATTGTGCACTTTTTGGATGGGAAAAAGTATTAAATTGGCGACCGTCATCGCTTCGACGAAATAAATTTTTGAAGTGAAAACTTCTTTAGGGACGTTGTGCACTTTTTGGATGGGAAAAGTAATAAATTAGCGACCGTCATCGCCTCCATCAAATAAATATTTGAAGTGAAATTTTTTTTAGGGACGTTGTGCACTTTTTGGATGGGAGAAAGTATTTAATTAGGGACCGTCATCGCTTCGACGAAATAAATTTTTGAAGTGAACATTTCTTTAGGGCCATTGTGCACTTTTTGGATAGGAAACAGTATTAAATTAGCGACCGTCATCGCGACTGTCATCGCTTCGACGAAATAAGTATTTGAAGTGGAAACTTCTTGAGGGACGTCGTGCACTTTTTGGATGGAAAAAAAGTATTAAATTGGCGACCGCCATCGCTTCGACGAAATAAATTTTTGAAGTGAAAATTTCTTTAGGGACGTTGTGCACTTTTTAGATGAGGAAAAAGTATTGAATTAGCGACCGTCATCGCTTCGACGAAATAAATTTTTAAAGTGAAAACTTCTTGAGGGGCGTTGTGCACTTTTTTTATGGGGAAAATATTAAATTAGCGACCGTCATCGCTTCGACGAAATAAATTTTTGAATTTAAGATTTCTTTAGGGACGTTGTGCACTTCTTGAAAGGGGAAAAAGTATTGAATTTGCGACCGTCATCACTTCGCTGAAATAAATTTTGTACGTATATAAATTATGTGTATGTATACATAAATAGCATAGAGGGCATACGCATCGCGTATATGATATAGGTACTTGTTTTTTGGGAAAAAGCATTGAGCTCGTAATTTATATACTATAAGAAGTTTTCACTTCTGTCGGCACTCCCACGAGTGCCTTCAATTTTTTTTTTCTTCTTCTTTTTGTGGAATTCATGGCTTTGGGGAGAGCCAATTAGCTTTAACCCGCGAGTAGTCGCGCCGTTAGATATAATCTCACATTTCATCCTTTCTCGTAATACGTACAGTAAACTTTGTCAGTAACGGCCACTAAAAATGAAAGAACTATTGGCCGTTATAGAAAGGTGGACGGTATTGCCAGTTTTTGTAGTCTACATATAATTGGTTTGGGAAACTTTTAAACTGGCCGTTAGGACAGGTGGCCGATATTGTCAGGTGGCCGTTAACACAGGTTTTTTTAATAAAATTGTTAGAAAAATATATTTTCAGTATAAAAAGTAGATAAAAATAGTACAAAAAAAGTTTTAAATTCGTATTTTGAGATAGAATCTCACACGCGACTATCGACGTTACAGAAGTGAGCGCGACTACTCCCGGGTTAATGGACGTATTTCCAGCGGAAATCGTACATACTTACATACTATGCTAATAAAAGATTGATAGCATCGACATTATTAGAAAAAAAAAACCTAAATGACTATCTACAGAACATTGATTATACCCGTAGTGCCCTATCTATAGCTGTGAAACCTAGGTAATGACGAAAAGGGATGAAGCCCAACTCAGGATATTCGAGAGGAAAATACCGAGAAAAAGTAAATGACCCGGTGCAAGAGGAAGACGGCACATGAAGAATCGGGAGAAACGACGAGGTTAATGAATTGAATGAACGTTACAATATTGTACGATTTGTGAAAAGTCAAAGACTGTCATGGCTGGAAAAGTTCTTCGTCTTCTTCTTCTTTTATTTAGGCAGCAAAATGATATAACCTTGTAATCAAAACAGACAATTTTTGTGATTTTTTAAATTTTTTTAGTAGAAAATAATCCTTAGAAAATGGTATTCAACACAAACAAAAATCAAAACTTAAGTATATTATGTTGTGAAAATGTAGAAGCGTAAAAATAAATTGAGACCGACAGTATTCAGTTCCAGATAGCGTTACCAGATAGATGTATAAAAAATATAATTTTAATAAAAAATAAATAATTTACTGAATCTACGATTTTTTTTTTGTAATTTCATCTGATTATTATTACTATGTAGGATTAAATACAGATTATAGAAACACCTTGTAGTCCAGTAATGAACGTGAAATACGGCGATACCGTGTAATTTTCAGGACCAACTCCGAATTGCATAAAAATTTGGACGGCTTGTGCCGTTGGTTGCTTTTACTAAGGGGGTGACAGTCACCCCTACTTGGGGTGAAAAACCGTGCGTTTATAATAAGTCTGGAGATGGATAAATTGACTAATTCTAAGCAATTTTAGTTCTATAGAATTTCAACTTAGTTAATACTTTTTGAGTTATTTACGATTGAAAATGTTTATTTTTCGACAAAAAAATCACGTTCAGGCGATTTTCACAAATAACTCAAAAAGTATTTGATCGAAAAAAATATTCTTAGCAAAAGAATGTACCATAATATAAAAGAATGAAAAAAATTGTGAAATCGTAAAGTCTATAGACCCAGCAAAAGCAAAGTTGTAGCTCATGAAAAATATGTTCTTATTGGTCAAATTCCAAATCAAATATTTCAACGTGAAATAACCAAGAAATGAAGCACCTTTCGGGAAAAACCAATTAAAACTTTTTTAATAAAGCTTTATTTTTATGTTTTAAAAAAGTTTCTAGTATCAAAACTAAGCGAGTTATGCTCAACATCAAGTCGACTCCTTTTTTTTTTTGGTAAAAAAATCATGAAAATTTCCCCCTACTTAGCACCCCAAATGAAATTAATCGTTACCGCTTTACAAACAATTTACTTTACTTATGTATTTTTTACATGATTGAAAGGGCCTGAACGAGTCACTAATCACGAGTGTATGCAAAATATGAACAGCCATATTTTAACCAATTTTTGTCTTACAAAAAAAAAACAAAATGAATCTATCATATTTATAAAAGCAAAACCTACCTACTTTTTACTCCTTGAGATTTTTAATATCCCTAATACTTTTAAAGTTATTTTGAAAAAGGGCATTTTACAGTATTTTACGAAAAATTTTTTTACTATAGAACCATTTTTTTTTTCAAACCTAAGCACTCCCAACCGGTAAACCTTACAGATCGTATAAACAATACACATTATAAAGTAAATGGTAAAGCGGTAACGATTAATTTTATTTACGGTGCTAAATAGGGAGAGATTTTCACGATTTTTTTTTATAAAAAAAGGGGCCAACTTTATTTTGAGCATAACTCGCTTAGTTTTAATGCTAGAGACTTTTATATAAAACAAAAATAAAAAAAATTTAATCACTTTAAAAAGTTTTAATACGGTTTGCCCGAAAATTGCTTAATTTTTTGGTTATTTCAAGTTGAAAAATTCGATTTGGAATTTGACGAATAAGAAGGTATTTTTAATGAGCTACATACAACTTTGCTTTTACTTGTTTTATAGACTTTCTAAACATACAATTTTTTTTTGCTTTTTTAAAAGCTACATTTTTGCTAATATCTTTTTCGATAAAATTACTTGAAAGTATTGACTTAGTTAAAAAATATATATAGAAAAAAGTTTTCTAGGGTTAGTCAGTTGATCCATTTTGGGACTTCCTTTAAACGGGCGTTTTTTTACCCCCGAGAAGGGGTAACTGTAAGTGTCACCCCCCAAGTAAAAGCAACCAACGGTACAAGTTCAACTTTGAAGTAGACAGTAAGTAGAACCTAAAACCAGATTTTCATTCAATTCGAAGTTGACTCTGAAAATTACACTCCAAAACGGTCATTTACTGGGCTATATTGTTGTTTATTTGTCCCGATCTACAACCCTCAATCCCGATTTGTTTTTGCTTATGTACCGATTAAAAAGAAATCGGACCTGGCAACACTAGTTCCAGAATACATGACTTATTTTCATGAAGAACATCATGGATTACCGTTTGACTACAATGGATTTTACAAACTATAGAAGATATTCTGGTAGCGCCAGTTGAAAAGCTGCAAGGGGAATGCCGTCTACAGATCTAATGGACCGTGATAATGTGACGTCAAAACGTCAAAAAGGTTTCCAAACAAAGCAAAAGTTTGACGTCTGTCAGTTGATTATACACGTGATTTGTGTAATCATTTTTAATTTTATTTTGTTTTAACAATCATCTGCACATTTTTTCAAGACACAATCCTTGTTAGTCATATCAATCATATTGCTTTTAATTTTATAAATGGTATTACACAAAATCAAGGATTTACACACACATAGTACTTACTGCGTTTCTTCAGGTTCTTAACCAGTCCTATTTGGAAATATGGTGGGAAATATGCTATGAGCATTGATTACAATCACGGGTACCCAACACATTACCATTTTGTAAAAATTAAACATCCTACAAGCAATATATTCCAATTATAAAAACGATAACAAACATTACGTGTGAATGTTTGCTTTGTTTGGAAACCTTTCCAGAGTAGCCAGCATTGATTTGACGTCACGACTTTCACGGTCCATTGAGTAGTGGTCCAGCAAACAATTTTTATCTTATAGCGTATGTCAACTGGTTCTAAAAAAAACGTCATGAATAAGGGCTTTTATGAGCAGTGTAAAAAATAAAGAAATTATTAATTGTAGTAAAGAAAAGAGAGACGTTCTCACAAACAATTTATTTTACCACTGACGACCGGTTTCGCTGTTTACAATTTATACAACATCATCAGGTCCGGTTAAAGTAAAATCAAATGCTACAAACAACAAAAAACCAGAGTTAGTAAGGTGGTCTGGTTTAAATAAAAATTTGATGATACAGCCAATATCAAAGTACATATGTTCATGCATGCACATGAATACCCACATGTACGTGCGCATGGTGTACAATCCACATACAAACATGCACGCATTCATGTGCAGTGGCAAGCAAAAGTATGTCAAGTATAAGATATATACTTACTTTCCGGTATAAGGGAAGAATGTAGTAGTATTCAATATCATACTTTTCTGTGCACTTTGCTAGAGGGATGGTTGGTGAAGGGAAAGATATTAATGTAATATATTAACTAAACATTGGTGGGGTCTTGAGGGGTTTAGAGGGAAATACGACATTAAACCAATAGTCTAATTTGTTAGTTATATATAGTGATGTTATTTTAATTTAATTATATATGGTGATGTTGTTTTAATTATTAATGTACTATCATATATAATTAAAAGCTACATTAATAATTAAAACAACATCACCATATATAATTAAATTAAAATAACATCACTATATATAACTAACAAATTAGACTATTGGTTTAATGTCGTATTTCCCTCTAAACCCCTCAAGACCCCACCAATGTTTAGTTAATATATTACATTGAAATCTTTCCCTTCACCAACCATCCCTCTAGCAAAGTGCACAGAAAAGTATGATATTGAATACTACTACATTCTTGCCTTATACCGGAAAGTAAGTATATATCTTATACTTGACATACTTTTGCTTGCCACTGCACATGAATGCGTGCATGTTTGTGAGTATGTGGATTGTACACCATGCGCACGTACATGTGGGTACTTTGATATTGGCTGTATCATTAAATTTTTATTTAAACCAGACCACCTTACTAACTCTGGTTTTTTGTTGTTTGTAGCATTTGATTTTACTTTAACCGGACCTGATGATGCTGTATAAATTGTAAACAGCGAAACCGGTCGTCAGTGGTAAAATAAATTGTTTGTGAGAACGTCTCTCTTTTCTTTACTACAATAGTATGGACTCACACATGCAACCCATTCATTATTTAAATTATTAATTATTTGAATTAATATCAAACTATAAAATGAATTATTCATTTCACACCTAAATAAAACAATTCGCAGTGGTCCAGTAACTGGCCTAAAGGCAGAAATATGACAACAGAAGGTCAAACCTTCATTTCTCTATATACATCATCAACCACTGCCGAAATTAGATTGTGACAGTCATTTTATGTGTGGTCCATTGTTATTGTCGCTGATATTTGACACTTCAAGGGAAATATTAGGGCGATAACAGTATAATTCCCGATATCACTTTGTTTTGATCGCCTGTCTGAAGTTTTGTTATTCAAGTTGGGCAAACACCTATCTCTATAACTTTGATATGTATATGATATACGTACAATACATGAAACGGCATTGTCAAAAATGGATACACATCATTCGGTCGCTGTAGAATCTTTTTATGTTGTGACAAATAAAAGTTACGATTTATTTGATCGTCATGTCTCTCCTTGCAACATTTTATTTTTGGTCCGAGGAATAAATAGAATAGAATAGAATAGAATAGAATAGAAATCTGCTTTATTGCCATGAAAAATTTTACAATTTTATCGACAAAGCTTATAAATAGTCAAAAAAAAAACAACAGTAACAATCCAATTTACTAAAATTACATACATCGTCAATATATTTAAATAATAATAATAATAATGAAGTTAAACAGAAATAATCAATTGCAAAAATTTAAATAAATTGCAAATGCATAGTGTACCTATGTAATAATTAATAAAAAAGGTTTAAAAGTTAAAAAGTTAAAAAGTTAAGCTGCTGCATATGACACCCAAATATAGATAAAAAAATAATAAAAATACTACTTGTGCAAAGGGTACTGTAATTTTTTAGTTATTGACTAAAAAAATCTTCTACTGAATAATATGGTCTTTCAGACAGGTAGGCTTTTGTCAGTTTACGGAATTTGTGGAAAGATGGTGCCGATTTTAGTTGTAGGGGGAGATGGTTGTACATTTTTTTGCGGAATATAATATCGATTTCTTTACTAACTCCGAGGACGGGGTCGGCAAATAGACGTCAAACGTAGAATTTCTCGTGAAGTAGTCGTGATTAGGTCTTGGTGGAAAGACATGTAGATCTTTACGAATTAAGCAAACAGTTTCTAAAATATACAAAGATGGAAGGGTTAAAATTCCGTGATCTTTGAAATAACTTCTGCAATGTGTTGTTCTTCTGAGGCCAAACAGATATCTTATTGCTCTTTTTTGTAATTTGAAAATAACATCGAATTGGACAGCTGTACCAGAACCCCAAAAAGGAAGACCATAACGAAGATGTGACTCGAACAAAGAAAAATATGTTATGTTGGAAGATGCTAAATTGAGTTCATTCGAAACAGATCTTATAGCATAGCAAGCTGAAGAGAGTTTCTTCCGTAAAATTTTACAGAATCAACGGTACTGATCTGGCTGTTATTAAGAGGTAAGGGTTGAAGAGCTCCTTTATAAGACAATGCTACTGTTTTATCTACGTTAAACGAGAGTAAATTTGAGTCAGACCAGGTTTTTATTGTAAGTAGATCAGAAATTATAGTAGCATGAAGAGTTGCAATATTTGAGTTGATCCAAGTGATACTGGTATCATCAGCAAAAAGAAAGATTTTTCCATCGATTTTTAAATTAGTGATGTCATTAATAAAGATAAGGAAAAGTAGAGGACCCAATACTGAACCTTGAGGTACCCCACATACAATGTTTTTGAGACTAGAGTCTGTATCATTTGCTCTAACCAGTTGTTTCCTATCATCCAAGTAAGATTGGAACCAATCTAAAGAAATGCCTCGAATTCCGTAGAAATTTAGTTTTTTTATCAAAATGTTGTGATTTACACAATCAAAAGCTTTGGCGTAGTCACAAAAAACGGTGGCGGTGTGAAGATTATTGTTCAGTGCTTGATAAACCTCATGTAGTACAGAAAACATGGCATCAGTGGTGCATTTATTATTTAAAAAGCCGAACTGATTTTGTGATAAAATGTTGTTTTCAACTAGAAAGGACATAAGTCGGGCTTTTCTGAGTCTTTCAATGATTTTGGAGAGTACCGGTAGTAGTGCAATAGGTCTATAATTGCAGGTATTAGATATTTCACCACCCTTATGAAGAGGAATAATGATGGCTGTCTTCAGGCACTCTGGAAATTTACCTTTCTAAATGCATTACATTTTCTGTAAAAAGTCCATACGCCAAATAGTAAAATATACAGGCTGTTCCTTTGAGAAAGTAACATACGTTTATTTAAAAAAAGGTAATACTTAGGCGATGTCAAAAATCCCATATTTAATGGGTCTTATGTCGTTAATAACAAAGATACTGTGTACAATGTGTATAAAGATATCTGTTTTGCCAACTTCTTATTTGGTTCATAATTTTTTAACCACACAGTATATTTTCTTCATATTTGGCACGCGAATATTCTTTAAAAGAGCGCATGAAATATGGTTTCATGCTCTCTTTCATACCAGGAAGAATACCAAATCATCGACCTTATGAAAAGGTATATGATTATTCCAGAAGAATATGTCTTCAGTGGACAAAATTGTAGTTATGCTCTGCAAATTCCACATATCACTGTCTAGCGAAGACTTAAAAGGGCATATTACTTTCTTGCATACCTTCCTTCATGTCTATATCAAGATGTTTATTTATCCATTGTCGTTTAAGCAGCCTTATTATGTACGTTAAGTGGGGCGGTCTGATGAGTACTTTTTTTTTGCTTGGACTATAGTCATTCAGCCAGTCTCAATCTCAAAAGTAAATGTATTAAAGATATTGCCAATTAGTGAAACATGGTTATTATAATAATATTACAATATTTTACTTCTTATTTTACCTACTCATTACAGCTAATGTACATACTATGTTAATACATATTATAAATATATTATAGTTAATGTTTATCAAGAACACAGTGTATAAATTTTACAAATAAAAATATTAATGTTAATTATTTAAAATAAATGCATTCTTTTTTGTATTGTTCTTTGTTTTGTTTTTTTTTTTGTCACTACGATAAGATGTCAACTCGGTTCAACCCCTCCGAGGTTTAAATCCTCTTAGTGATTTTTTTCTTTAATTTTTTTATAACTTTTTTTTTATATTTTTTTGTATTTTTTAGTTATTAGATTATTTTAGATAGTAGATTTTTAATTTAATCATTTTTTTTATTTTTTTTGTTTCTTTTTTTATATATTTTTTTAATTTATTTTTAATAGTAAATAAGTAAGTAAGTAAGGTATGCTTTATTGTCATAAAATTTTACCAATTTGTGGACAAAGCTTATACAAAATAAAAAAATACAATAAAAAACAAAAAATAATAAAAAAAACTACAAACAAAACAAAAACAGAAACAGACACCAAGTAAATGGCGTGAGTTATACTACTTAATATAATTTTACAGTTATTAAGTACACATTAAAAAATTAAAAATTTTGCAAACAATATGTATACAACGTCAGAGCAAAAAGAAGGCGAACAAGGAAAAGGGAAAGGGAAAGTAAATCAAAAGTTCTATGCCGCTGCAAATATGTACAAAAGTACTCGAAAGTAATAATCCTGCAAGTCAATTTGCTGAATTCAAATCGTTTATAAAAAAGTCATTCACTGTATAAAAAGCTCTCTCTAGCAAATAAGCTTTCAAGGCCTTGCGAAAAGCGGGAAATGCTGTAATAGATTTGATGTTAGATGGCAAGTGATTGTGCATTTTTCTCGAATTGTATAGTATAGAGTACTTAACCAGCTCAGACTGTGGGGTTGGCAGATAAAGATTATGCTCCACGTTTCTAAGGGGATAGTTGTGAGTGGGTCTCTCTGGACCTTCTGATGCATGTTTGCGGATTAAACAAACGGATTCAAAAACAAACAAAGAAGGAAGAGTTAATATTTTAAATTTTTTAAAGAATTCTTGGCAATGAACTCTGCTATTGAGTCTCAGGGAGTAACGAAGAGCTCTCTTTTGTAGTTTAAAAATACGCTCAAATTGAGTCGCACAAGACGTACCCCAGAATGGAAGGGCGTACCGAAGATGAGACTCAAAAAGGGCATAATAAACGGTCCTAGATGTTGACAAATTCATTTCCGTAGCAACTGATCTTAGCGCAAAACAAGCAGAACTTAATTTTTTGTGTAAGGCATCAATGTGCAATTTCCATTTTAGGGACTTATCCACAATAAGCCCTAAGAACTTCACCGATTCAACTACCTCTAGACTGTTGTTATTAAGTACTAAAGGTTGCATCATACTGTTGTAAGGTAGGACTTTGGTTTTAGAAACGTTAAATAACAGGAGATTCGAATCGCACCACGATTTAATGGTGACTAGGTAATATTTTTTTAAACATATTTTACAAATAGCTATTACTAATTACAATAATATTTTACTATCCGACAAGTAAGATACCAAACAGTCAAAAATTTTTCTTTTTATTCAGTGACAGAATAAAGAGAATATTTACTGGGAGTGGGATGTTCTGGTTTATAATTATTTTAATTAGGTGATTGGTTAGGTGTTTATGCTTCTTGCATTCAAAAAATATGTGGTTCAAGTCACTTTTAACATCACATTCTTGACAAATATTCGAATCTAATATGTTTATTTTAAATAAATGTGCAGGATAACATGCATGTCCAAATCTAATTCTACTGATGGTGGATAAGTATTTGCGAGGGAGGGTGCAATTATTATACCAAGTATAAGTACTTAGCCTACAAAATAAAAAGTAATGTTTTGGAAAAGTTGATTTTTAGTTCGATAGACTTGACTCAGCGATGTCTGCAAAGTAGAATTCAGTGGCGTCGATGACTTCCTCATTCAACTTAAAATTTCTACCCTGCGAGTGACTTTATTAAGTTTGAAAAAAAAAGGAGTCTCACGGGATCAAATCTAAAGAATACGGTGGATGGTACCGTAGTTCGAGTAATTCTACCATTTTGGCCGTGGAGATGGCAAATGTGTAAGCCAGTGCGTTATAGTAGTAGAAGAGTACTTTTTCTTTGCCAATTCAGGCATTTTTTCTCCAATTCGGTCTCGAATCGGCCCAATAATTCGGTATAGTAGAACTGTGTGACTGTTTGGCCATTCTCTGATGTAAATCACAGCTTGTTTTCCAGAAAACAGAAAGAGCGTCACGGTTTTCAGCCAATGGGACAGCCTTTGTCTACGTCGGAGCACGTTGGCCTGGGAAAGTCGTTTATTTTGAAGGTTCCTTGGTCTCTGGTGGGTACTATTAGAATTAAATTTCGTCGAAGGTTAAGAAACGGCGTAGAAACTCCTTCAGATTGCGCTTACATAGCGTCACACACTGCTCTGAGTCTAAAGGGAGCCGCACACCAAAGAAACATGAAACGTAAAACATGAAACATAAAACGTGAAACACGTTTCATGAAAATAAAACGATGCTTAAACAAATAGAAGTCCGCATACCAATGAAACGAGTGTGATTCATGCGTGTGAAACATTTTTGTCTTCGGAAGGCGCACACCAAAGAAACATGAAACGTGAAACACGTTTCATGGAAATAAAACACTGCTAAACAAATAGACGTCCGCATATCTATGAAACGAGTGTGATTTATGCCCATGAAACATTTTTATCTTCTTGAAACGTGTTTCATGAAATAGGACGTGTTCTATTTTTCGATATCAGTTTCATTGTTTTGAATAATTAATTACGTGCGTAAAATGAATTCCGACCAAGAATTTAATATTGCATTGGTTTCTGTGGTGGAGCAGAACGAAGAGTTATACAATTATAACCTGGAGTGGTACTCGAATAGACAATAACAAGAAAATATCGTTTTTTTAAACCAGGACCCACAATAAAACAATGTAAATGTTTGAATACTCATTCTATAAAATGATTGAAATTTAGCAAGATGATTATTTAATTCGTTTGCAACTCAATATTATGTACTACGGTTATGATTTTTGGACAGTAATAAAAAACTTGCCACAACAGCAACGATCTCGTCATCATCACTTTCCATTACTTACTATACAAATTTTATTTTTGTTTCTTTGATTAGTGTAGGAAACAGAGGTTAAACTTGGCAAACTCGACACAAGTCCGGTGTTATTTTTTTCTGGCATATCAAGGGGTGCTTATTATGAGACTAACTTTTTTTAAACGATTTGCCCCAGAACACTCATTTTTCATTCCTTTAAAGGGGGTAGGGAAAAAGTTTGGCGAGCATGTATTTACGAATTTCTCATTACCTATATATTTTTTTGAAACAACGCTTATACAGAATTAATGACCACTATTTGCTCTACAAATAAGGTCCTATGCATTTTTTTTCGTATAAGCAACCGTTACGGCACAGTGGCGCCGCAAACCTCAGAAATGCTTTAGCGGGCTCCAGTTTTTGTTTTTTTTTTTCGTTACATAATCATTTTATTAATGGTGTTTGTAAACACCACTCTGTAGTTGTTTTCTCTTTCGGCTTTTATTGTACTTAATATATTTGCTTAAGTTGTTGTTAGTTCTGAAAGCTGGTGTTATTCCTTTGTTTTTTATGTATCTGGCTATTTTTGTTGTTATCTTGCCAGTATATGTGATAGAGCAGAAGCTACTGGGTTCTTTCTGTGGTGGTGGATAGACTAATTTCAGGGCTTTCTTGTGGAGTTTTTGGTTTAAAATTTTGTTAATTATTTTTTTGTTATCATCAAACATCATTAAACAAATAGCAGTAAACAATGGCTATAACGAACAAACAATTAACAAAATTTTAAACCAAAAACTCCACAAGAGAGCCCTGAAATTAGTCTATCCACCACCACAGAAAGAACCCAGTAACTTCTGCTCTATCACATATACTGGCAAGATAACAACAAAAATAGCCAGATACATAAAAAAGAAAGGAATAACACCAGCTTTCAGTACTAACAACAACTTAAGCAAATATATTAAGAACAATAAGAGCCGAAAGAGAAAACAACTACAGAGTGGTGTTTACAAACTAACTTGTGGTGTCTGTCCGTAAACTTACATCGGTAAAACTGGCAGAACCTTTAACAAACGGATAGCAGAACACAAAAGGACTTTCAACAATAGAAAAACAGACACATACGAACTTCACCTTCTAGATCACAATCATTCTTTTAATGAAGTTTCAAATTCTGCATATACAAAATAACGGCCTTAAGCTATCTTTATTAGAATCTATGGAAATTAATAAATTAAAAAATACAGATATAATTCTAAATGACCAACTCGAGACAAACAGCTCCCCACTCCTCAACCTCTTCAGTTAAAGACTTTAAAAAGGCAAACCGATAGTATGGGCTATTCCACGAATATACGACTGTCTTGGATTATCGCGACAACGAATATTTTAGTGCGCAACATAAGAAGTGCAAAAGTAAATGGCTCTAATAATTGTTCCAATAAACAACAATGTATTTTGCAATTTACTTTCGTTCTTCATAATTTGCATAGTAAAATATTCGTTGTCGAGATAATCCACAACAGTCGTATGTTCGTGGAATAGGGTATAATCTAAATCACTTGAGAAAGGCACTCTGCCGAAACAGCTGTAGGCACATAGTTGTAATAAATTTTGTGGAAGTATAGAAAACAAACGTTTTCAGTGTTTTATTGTTAAATATTATTAACATCAATTGAAGCGAGACCTGTTCTTTGGGACAAAACCATAGAAATATATAAATATAGAAACTTGACGAGAAATGCTTTTAATGGTGTATGCCGTACACTTAACAGCGAATTTGACGAATTAGGTGATACAGAAAAACACATTTGGTAAGTACAGCAAAATGAATTATATTTATGTTACTGATAACAACGGTAATTAAAACTGCTAAGTATATTATAATCAACTTTATTTTACATAGGTGTTCCATCAATATGTGTGGATATAAAAATATATAAACCGTATCTTTTTGCGTTCATAGGATGGACAAAATAAATTCGGATCCTCTTATTTCTCTTTCTTCGACGATAAAGTAACCACAACGCTATAATTATTTGATTTCGCCCTATGTAATATAACTATACCTTTTATTCTACGAAATTATATTTAGTTTTATAGGGTAAACGACTCGGTGAAGACTGGAGTAGGGGGCCGTCAGGTCGTGTGTGAAATTATCTAAAAACAACATTTAAAACGAGGGGAACGACATTTAAAAATGAGTGGATGACGGAGGGTCTTTTAAATTCTGTACATGAAAAACATAGATTGTAATGTTGTTTTGAAGCTATTTCCTTGTGGCATTTTTGTAATAAACTATTATAAATGGGAAATAAGCCACAATTTAACTAAACAAATGATTGTATTAACGTTTCACCGCCCAAATCGGATGTTGAAACGTTAATAAAATCATTTTTTAGTTAAATTGTGGCTTATTTCCTATTTAGAATAGTTTATTACATAGATTGTATGAGCTAATCCAAGATTCGACAAATATCTTAGTAGAACAACGATTATAAAAACAAACTAAGACTTTTAATTAAAAACATATGAAATAATAACTGACAAAATAGAAATTGCAAATGAATTAAATAGGCATTACAGTACATTAGGACAAAAGTATAGACAAAATATACCCATTTGTAAAGATACATCGTAATGATACATATCAGATACCGTATCATGTACCTACCTCAACCATAAAGTGTAAATAAAAATAATATACCAAACAACATAGCAAAATATCTTCGTGCGACTCAATTCTTATTGTGTGAAAAGGACAAGTGCGTCAAAACTACCGCACAAGAAAACCCTCGCACGTTCAAAATTCTTATAATGTGAAACAGCCCTTAAAGTAATTTTTTACGGTTACTATCGAAGGAGATGGTTCACCGTATACAGCATATAAGCATTTCGTGATTTACTGCATGATTTCTCTTCCATACCAAGAATTGAATCACCGACCGATATTGATCTTTTTCAATTTTGCTAAAATTCTCGGATATCCCTACTTCCACATGCGGTCAAAACCACGGTTCTTAGATATACTACGGTTGCCCAGATCGACGGTGGTGGGGAGACTTCAATTTTTGACTTTACGTCACAAGATCCGCTATAGTAATAGATAGCAATAAAAGTTAATAGCAAAAATTTTAGCCACCTTTGAGCTTCACATTACAAAATTAGTTAGAATGTTACAGGGCGTTCGATAACACAGTGGCAGACCAAACTTATGTTTTTTAAATGGAACACCCTATATTTTATTTTAAATTCGAAATCCTGTTAACTTCTCCATCACAAAAATATTAAGGTTTGTTATGTTATACAGGGTATTTACAAAGTTATAACCAATTTTATATGAAAATCGTAACAAGTTCAACTCCCTGTATAAATAAAAATAAGCAAATCAGCAATGGTTTGTTAATGCCATATTTTTTACGTATTGTCAAAATTTTCAAGAATGATTGATATTGCTAATTTTCTTTATATCAAATACAGGGTGAGTCAAAACGCAAGTACATTATTTTCTCAGTAATTTTAAATGGAACACCCTGTATTTTATATCACTTTTGAAAAGTAGCATTACCGTACTTTAATTTTTAGATAACATTCCCTATGTCGAAATTTATTAGTTTTCGAGATATTTTCATTTTTCAATGGACCAGTAGCGTGGCCACCCAAATCACCAGAATTTAATAAACTGGACTGATTTTTTTGGGGTTACGTTAATAATGAAGTTTATAAAAAACCTCCAACAACAAGGGATGAGATGAACAATAGAATACTAAGTGTATTTCGGTGTGTTAATTCCCAAATGCTTCGTAGAGTAGCTCATTCAATGATCGTTTTTAGGCGTGCATAAATGTGTTAGGAGGTACTTTTGAACACCTTATGTAATTGAATATTAAAAATATTTTATTAAAAGTAGCGTCTAATTTTTTCAAAAATGTTTTTTTTTTGGAAAATATATTACTGATAAATTATGTTTTGTTCTTTATTTGTTACATTGTAACATTTACATACAAAAGTAGTGTTTAATTGTCTTCACAAAATGTTGTATTTTGTGTTTGTGTGCTTTTTTGTAAAATTTATTACTAATTTTCTTTGTTTATTTGTTGCATTTACATAAAAAACTAGTTTTTAATGGTTTCAAAAATGTTGCATGTTGTGGTTCTGTTTTTTTTTTGTAAAATGTATTACTAATAAATTATTTTTATTTCTTTATTTGCTAGATTGTTATATTTATTACCGGATTGATAATCAAAAATCGTCAATTGTCAATTCACTCATAACTTACTTAAAATTTAGATAAATTTAGACACCTAAATAATTTGCTCTGAAAAATGAAAATATCTCGAAAACTAATAAATTTAGACATAGGGAATGTTATATAAAAATTAAAGTACGGTAATGTTACTTTTCAATAATGCTATAAAATACAGGGTGTTCCATTTAACATTACTGAGAAAATAATGTACTTGCGTTTTGACTCACCCTGTATTTGATATAAAGAAAATTAGCAATGTCAATAATTATTGAAAATTCTGACAATAAATAAAAAAATATGGCATGAATAAACCATTGCTGTTGTGCTTATTTTTATTTATACAGGGAGTTGAACTTGTTACGATTTTCATACAAAATTGGTTATAACTTTGTAAATACCCTGTATAACATAACAAACCTTTATATTTTTGTGATGGAGAAGTTAACAGGATTTCGAATATAAAATAAAATATAGGGTGTTCCATTTAGAAAAACATAAGTTTGGTCTGCCACTGTGTTACCGAATACCCTGTAACATTCTAACTAACTTTGTAATGTGAAGCTCAAAGGTGGCTAAAATTTTTGTTATTAACTTTTATTGCTATCTATTACTATAGCGGAGCTATTGAGTTTACCCCACTAATCAATCACCCTGTATATGTCGTGTAGTATTTGTGTTATTCTTAAATAATAAGACAAATAATACACATTTTATCTTATACCGGGTGGTGAATCGTAAAACTCTATTGTAAAATGTAAAATTCTAAACTGTTGAATTTCTGCTTCCTAATTATTTTACATCAAAAGTCATGAGAGAATATTTGTAGAGAATTGAAATCTGTATTAAAATCAAAAGTTAAAATTGTTCTATGATTTAAACGCACTCCAAAATTTTGAAAAATATAATACATTTGCCACAGTAGGTATGTGTGTAAAAGTTAGGCCACACGTTACTATTTAACTGAGAGTGCTCACACCATTGACTGAAAAAAAATCTTTATTATTAATATTTTCTCCGCAGCTTAGGGTATCTTATCAACTGTATTGCTTTTAATGATAAAATAAAAATATTGACAGTTCAAAAATGTAAAAATAATTACTTCATTGTGACATTGCACTGTGTGTGGTCTAATTTTGGGCTGAAAAACGCATTTTTACTAAATTTTCGAATATGTTTAATTCGTAGAACAATTTTAACAGTTGTTTTCAATACATATTTCAATCCTCTACAAATAGTTTCTAATGTATTTTGATGTAAAATAATTAAGGAAGCAGGAATTCAACAGTTTAGAATTTTACACCCGTTTTCCAATTCACCAGCCGGTAATATCCTAGTTTACTTTATATTTTTATATTTGTAATTTTAAACTTATTTTGAATTATTCATGAAAGTTGTACATCGTTCCTATTGTAGGAGTTTAAATAAGAATAGTATATATTTATAAGGTAGGTTAAAACGTTAAAATTTCATTGTATTAACGTAATAATAATGTTGATGATATTTTAGAATGCCAGGTACGGGCTGTAGTGTGGCCAAATTTCTAACGTGCTATGTACTAAGAGTATAAGTCATAAAAAAGATTTTTCGGAATTCTTCTATATTTTAAATTATATAATTAATAAGGTATTACCAAAGTAGAAAGTAAAATAGTTAATTACTAATTTATTAATCATATTTCGTCACCATTTTCATATTTAGTTGTAATAGTTATTCCATCAGTGGTAAAAAAGACTTTGAAAAGTCCCAATAAAAAATTTTCATTTTTGACTTATAGTCTTAATACATAGCACTCTAGATTTATTAGGTACCTATTATTTAAATTCTTACAATAAATTATACAAGTAATTCTAATTCACATACTCCTAGCTGAGCTCTAAGGATATTATGTATTCAATAGCTAATCCAGTATTAATGGAGATTCATCGACAAATTCATCGTATTCAGTGTAGAATGGAGATTGAAGTCCTAGATTTCCGTAAATATTGCATGGATAAATATCAACAGTCTTCCTTAATTATAGGTATCAGGTTTGTTCTAGCAAACAGTCAAACTAGTCAGAAACCTGTTGGTCAGTGAGAGAACATAATACAGTCACCACTGCTATCCCCTATACTCGCGCTGGTCCACGATTCGCTGATGGTTTCAAACCGTTTGAAACTGATGCTAGAACAAACCTATTATAATCCACTAAACATCTTTATTTCTTAACTATCTTGACTATTTTCCATACATCAAAGACATATAAATACCGGTTAAGGGGAAGGAACAAAATGCAAAATTTTGACGCACGTCAAAATTCTCATTAGTTTTTTAAATGTATTCATTTTTCTTGAATCCTGAGAAAACTAGTAAATATTTTTGAAAAATTTAAACGCAGAATGAAAGACTACATTATTACCGAGGGCCGAATGTCCCTGAAAACTTCTATAATGTTTATTTTAATAAGTTACAGGGCTGAAAATAAAAGAGAAGTGTGATTTTTAATTGCAAATATTTCATTCAAAAGAAACCTTTTATTTACTCTAAGGGACTTTTGGCCCTCGGTAATAACGTAATCATTCGTTCTGCGTTTAAATTTTTCTAAAATACTTATTAGTTTTCTCAGGATTCGAAAAAAAATCATATTATGATTCAAATTACAGTACACTCGTGACGTAATCGCACCCTTAATGTTCATTGGTTAGTCGATCTAGGCAACCGTAGTAATGTCTAAGAACCGTGGGTCAAAACAAAATTATTAGTTCAATTCCGCTGCGGTATTAGTTGTATACGAGAATGTATTACACTTACAAATTTGTCTTGCGATAGTGGCGCCACTGGGCGGCGAGGCTAAGTACTTTTCGGACCTCGTAGTAGCTTGACGTTCTAATTAATTTTCCGTATTGCTTGAGTCGGATGGCTATGTCCCCAGATAATTAAAATTCATTGCCTCAATCAAACACCAAGAATTTACTCGGTATAAAGAGAATATTTAGCTTTGGAACAGTTTGGTAATAATAGTGCAAGTACAATGTCTGGAAAAACTACTCTGTCATCGGCATAACGAAAATTGTTCATTCGTTTGACATTTAATAGTATTCCTGCTTCCGTATTTTCTAGGGTGTCTTTATTGCCTCTGAGTACGTGCTGAATTTAAGATGGTAATTTTAATGGGAATATAATACCTGCCGGACTCCTCGTATAATTTTCAGTTCCACTGTTTTCTGATGGTGAGTTTTAATAGAAGTCAGCTCCGAATTACGCATTATGTTTATATGGGATTAAAAGTAAGTATATCTATATAAATCTCTGGGGCAATAACATCATTCCGAACAATGTCTTTCAACCGCAGATTGCTAGAGTCCATAAGATCGAGACCATAATTTCATTTGTTTGAAAATTACAAGTACATAACCTAAGAAAGATCAGATTATGAAATTTTCCCAGAATTTTCAAACTTAATTTTCATAATTTTCTTTATGTTAAGATCGATTTAAGAAGTGAAAATCGTAACGTCCAAACAGTAGTGAATTTAGAAATGAAATTTTCATTACACCAACAATTGTGGCTCAATCCCATATAAACATAATACTAAATTAAACATCTACCACCCAAACCATCCAGATAATACAGCTCATGGAGGAACAGCAGTTATAATTCGTAGCAGTATACAACATTATGAATTAGAAAGTTATCAAAAAGAATACCTACAAGCAACCAGTGTAGCAATAGAAAGTAGCACAGGTACTCTGGTTCTATCAGCAGAATATGGCCCACCTAAACACAACAACAAAAAAGAACAATATACTAACTACATTCGAACACTCGGAAACAAATTTATAAGTGAAGGTGATTACAATGCCAAGAATACACATTGGGGATCTCGACTTACAAACACCAAGGGCAGAGAATTAATGACCACAATCACAGGTAACAATTTAAGCATCAAAGCAACAGGAGAGCCCACCTACTGGCCGTCCGATCCTGCGAAAATACCAGACGCTATCGACTTCTTCATCGTAAAAAGTATTAACCCAAACTACCTAAAAATTGAAAGCAGCTATGATCTTTCATCATATCATTCTCCTATAATATTGACGTTACATGCAAAAGTAATAAGAAAATTTCAAGAACCTCAATTATGCAACCTAAAGACCAACTGGGAGCTATTCCGACAAAAACTTGAGAACATTGAACTAAAAGTTCCATTCAAGACACCACAGAACATTGATGAAGCCGTCGCAAATCTAACAAAAGGAATTCAAACAGCAGCCTGGCACGCAACTCCCAATGTTGCCGAGAATAAATCCAAAGGTGATGATCAAATTATTGTAACAGAAAAAATCATAGAGAAACGAAGACTTCGTAAAAGTCGCAAAACCATAGAACTAAAATCAATAAAAGGAATTATAACAGAGCAGCACCTGAATTAAAAAGACTACTACATGCAATAAGGAATCAGAACGTACACCTCGAAAAACTAGCACCTACGGAAGCAACAGATTATTCTCTATGGCGTGCTACACGAAAATGAAAAGACCAATAAAACAAGTACCTCCGCTTAGAGACTCTGCGGGAACATGGGCCAGAAGTAATAATGAAAAGGCAAAGACCTTTGCTGAACACCTAAGCAACGTCTTTAAACCTTACAACATGGACCAAAACGACGAAGATAGTAATGAAATCTTAAATTTTCTTGATATACCTTTTCAAATGGATCTCCCAATCAAAAAATTTAAACCTAAAGAAATCCGAATTGTAATCATGAATTAAATCAATCCAAAAGAGGCTCCTGGATATGACCTCGTCACTGGAAAAATCCTGCAAAACGTAACTAAGAAAACAATCATGGCAATAACACATATATTTAATGCAATACTTACGTATGCACATTTTCCCAATCAGTGGAAAGTAGCAAAAAACAGTGTTACAAAAACCAGGAAAACACCCCAAAGAACTGAACTCATATAGACCCATTAGTCTCTTAACTATATTATCTAAGCTATTTGAAAAAATGTTTTTACGTCGATTAGAACCAATAATAGAAGAAACAAGATTAATTCCAAAACACCAATTTGGTTTTCGTAGCAAACATGGAACAATAGAACAAACACATCGTATAGTCAAACAAATCAGCAACGATCTAGAAAACAAGAGGTACTGTAGTGCAGCTTTTCTAGATATCAGCCAAGCATTCGACAAAGTGTGGCATACAGGACTCCTCCATAAGCTGAAGACAAATCTTTCGTATCAATATTATTTAATTATAAAATCGTATCTGACAGATCGCTTTTCATTAGTAAAACAACAAGATTCTCGCTCAGAACTATTTAAAATAAAATCCGGTGTCCCACAAGGTAGTGTACTCGGTCCCTTACTATACCTGTTATTTACTGCTGACCTACCTACAACTAGATTGACAACAGTCGCAACATTCGCAGATGACACAGGTATTATCGCATCTCACACAGACCCCCAAAGAGCTTCGCATAACTTACAAGCCCACTTAAACAAAATAGAAAAATGGTTAAAGAAATGGAAACTAAAAGCTAATGAAACAAAATCGACCCACATGATATTTACCATGCGAAAAGAGAGCTGTCCACCAGTATACATAAACAACAAACAATTAGTACAAGTAGATACAACCAAATACCTGGGCATACATCTATACAAAAGACTAACATGGAGAAAACACCTCTTCACCAAAAGAAAGCATTTTTGACGCAAACTTCAACAAATGTACTGGATTCTGGGCAGGCATTCAAGACTGTCAATTGAAAATAAATTAGTGATATACAAAGCCATACTTAAACCCATATGGACCTATGCATACAGCTATGGGGCTCAGCCAGCAACTCTAACTTGGAAATCATACAACGTTTTCAAAATAAGGCATTAAGAACCATAGTAAACGCTCCATGGTACGTCCCCAACGCAATAATAGAGAGAGACCTGAAAGTTTACAGCATTAAAGAAGAAATCAGCAAATACAGTGAAAAGTATGAAGAAAGACTTAGTGCGCATCCAAATGATTTCGCGAGTGAATTATTAAACACGGAAAGTGAAGTTCGCAGACTTAAGCGTTATAAACCAACTGACTTACCAAATTGATTTTAGATAAATTAGAACTATTTTAAGTATTACTTTATTTTACTAGTAGTACTATCTATACATCTGTTGATAATTTAGAAAGGAACGTTTTCATTGGAATTCTTACCTACATGTCATAGCCTAAGAAAGTCATAACTTTAACTGATTGTTCCTAACGGAACAGATTGTTAAGTCAATTGGAGTAATAAAAAAAAGTGTGTGTACTTTGTACGCACGTAAGAAGTTATACTTCTATTATATGATTTCAACGAAATTAATATACAGTCGAACCCGCTTATTAGAATCCCTGTTATAGGAATATCCCGGTTTATGGAATATAAATTCGAGTTCCCGAAACGTTTCCATTTACTCCTTAATAAATTTATCCTTTTATTGGAATAGGTTCTAATTAGATAGTTATTTATATATATACCGCTTATTAGCATATTTTGCAGGTCAACGAATATTTTTTTTACAATTTACTAAAAATTTAAAATATGTTTGGTATTATGGTCAGTCGTCAAGGCCTGTAGTGCTGGATTAGATATTATTAGGGTAATAAATATTTATTACTTTGTTACGAGTACCTACCAATTCGATCTTTAGCCGAAAAATGCATGGCTCATAAAGTAGTTTTTATTTGTCTACAGTCTACACAAAGGCACTGTTGCCTGCTATAAAATTGTTAGAAGCAGTTCATTTAGAATTCACCCAGAGAGTATTTACCTACTTGTTTGCAAGATGTGAATTATGGCTTTGTTAAATTCATCCATTTCTTGCCGCCAATAAAAGTTCCATTCAACCAATGGATTAAGGATGACCACATGGATTAACAATAAAAAACTATAATTACCGATAATTTCTCAAGAAAAAATAAGTAATTTTGTTATATGCATTTTAATAAGAAATTATTTACATATCTACATATTGCATACATTTTATATTAATTACCTACTGCTACTGTATTCATTCACATACATAATATAATGTAATTTGCTATTTAACACATACATAGATAAGTAGTAGTTACACTACTGTATTATTGACGTCAAAAGACCTAAAAACATTTACATATACTGATTATGTAGGTATATATATGATATACATATTGGCATAGTATGTAAAACTACATATTGGCATAGTATGTAAAACTACACATTGGCATAGTATGTAAATAAAATTATTACGTATATTCGGTACACTTATTTCGACTAGCCACCAATGATCGGTTATTAGAATATCCCGGTTATAAGAATATTTTTGCCTGGTACAAAGGCTATTCCAATAAGCGGGATCGACTGTACTTTAAACAGTTTGTTTTAATTTGTTTTAAACACCAAACTAATTTTGTGCTTACCGCTTTTAAAAAAATAATAAAAAAGTATAGAATTGTTCCGGATTCGAACTCAAGACCTCTCGATCTCTGGCCGAATGCTATACCAAATACGCTACGAGGACTGTGTATCGGTTCGGACGTACCTAATGACAATTCACGGTAACAAACAGACAAGGTGAAGTATAATAAATATACAATAAAATGTTTTAATAATACTCATCTTACTCCTGAGGAAGACAAATCCAAGGGCACAAAAATTATAATAAATATATTTACTAAAAACACTAATATATTCTTTTCACACCTTTTCTTGCACTGATATATTTATATACTTCGTCTAATTTACTAACCGTTGCACGTCATCCGCGTCATAGCCTGTGACGTCGCATGATACCAACACGAAATATTTGGCGGTAGGTGTATTCTTTTTTAGAATTATTTTGCTGAGTACACTGGAATTACAGCCACTAGACATATTTTATTATATACGCCTAGAAATAATATTTGAAGGTTTCTATTAATGTTAACCTAAAGAAATACACAATAATATGTTTCATTTAATTTGTATAAATGGATTATATAAAGCGTTTTTATGAAGCACATTTGTTCGGAACACACTGTAACTATAATCGAACGAAGGCGACATTTTAGAATAAATTGGTAACATTTATTTGACAGTTGCGGTGATGACACTCAGTGGCGGCTCCTCTTTGAGGCCGCATGGCCGCGCGCCCTCCCAGATATAATGTTGGTTAAACAATTCTGATACAACCAACTTCAACATTTTCTATTCTAATTTTAATTTGTTGAAATTCACATAAAAACACTGTCTGATATTTTTCCGACGCTCAACCAGCTTGTCATAGCTTTATAGGACGTAGGCGATGGTTGAGACCACGTTGAGAGGGCACGCACGATATTTGGGCGCAAGAGAAGTGCGGCCACGTAACCATAGCAATCGAGGACGGTCGACCAACACTCCCACTCATCTTCAGACGTTGCGTGATGTTGCATTTTGGCCGCACTTCTTTAGCGGCCTCAGTGAGCAAGAAAGCACGCGGCAAGAAGCTTTGCAAGCAGTTATCTCTGACAACAATAAAGCGAAAGCAGTGGAAAAGTTTGCAGTAGTAGTGTTTAAAGTTTCACTTATTCTTATTACGTAAGTACACATATTTTTCATATTATAACACATGGGCTAATTAGAACGAATTTATTTTAGCATCATGAATACTGTTCATAATATATTAAATACGAACTTTTCCAATCTGCCACTTGAAGATAAGTTAAAAATTAAAGAATTGGGCAGGCCGTTGCCAAATTTGAAGTTAACGCAAAGCAGAAAACAGAAGTTTCACCCGCCATTTTTCAAGAGACATTTATACAAGAAATAATTGGATTTGTGGTTGTGACGTTTCGAATTTATTGTACTGTTTCCCGTGTTTATTACTTTACAATGCCGGATCAGGGATGGACCGAAATTGGGCAAGAACAGGGATAAAAGATCTTCACCACCTTCCTGCAAAAATAAAAAAACATGAATCGTCTCGTGGTCATATTAATTCATGCACAGGGTTCGCATTGCTTGGCAAAGTCAATATTTTAACACAATTGAGTTCTGCATACAGGGAGTCTTTAGTACTACACAATAATAAAGTCAGAAAAAACCGACACATTTTGAAAAGAATTATTAGCTGTGTAAAATTTTGCGGTTCTTTTGAACTAGCACTTAGAGATCATGACGAAAGCGAGGGATCTGAAAATCGAGGAATATTTAGAGAGTTGATAGATTTTACTGCAGAGTTGGATGCTACACTTAAAGAACATTTACAGAAAGCAACTGTGTTTAAAGGAACCTCCAAGACCATACAAAATGATATTTTGGACTGTATGCTACTAGTTTGTCGGGAAGAAATTTCCCATCAAATTGAAAAGGCCGACTTTTTATCTATCCAATGCGATGAAACCACCGATGTCTCAAATAATTGTCAAATGGTATTGATATTACGGTATTTCTACGAAGATTCTATTTATGAAAATTTTTGGGGCTTTTTAAGGGTTATGGATAAAACAGCAGCTGGGTTAAAAACCTGCATTGAAAACGAAATAGATCCGTTAATTTTAAAAACTCCTCAAAAACTAATAGCGCAAACTTATGATGGTGCAAATGTTATGAGCGGTTCTACCAGCGGTGTTCAAATCCAAATTAAACAGAAATATCCCAGTGCACATTTTATACATTGCTATGCCCATCAATTAAACCTAATTATGCAGAAAGCCGCATCGCAAAACCCTAAAGTGCGAGTGTTTTTTAATAATCTATCAGCTATCCCAGCGTTTTTTTCAAATTCTTCCCATCGATGCGATATTTTAGAAAAATAGTAAATAAAAGATTACCGAGAGTGGCCGTCACTAGATGGAACTATAATATTCGTACGGTTAATTCTGTATATGAAAATCGTGAGAAACTTATAGAAGTTTTTGAAGAGGTCGAGGACAGATGTGAAAAGAGTGTTACTTCCAATGAGGCTTCTGGCTTGAGGCGAGCGTTAGAAGATCCAGAATTTATGTTTTGGTTAACGATTTTCCATAAAGTCTTGCCGCAAGTCGATATACTTTATAATCAACTCCAATCAAGAAATAAGGACAGTGTTGAATTGAAGAAGGACTTAGAAATTTTTGAGCAAAGTATTACCAACATTCGAAATGATACTGATGAAATTAAAGAAAGTGTTGAATCAAATTTTGAAAGTGCTAAAAGAAGAAGAACTGATGATAATATGCGAAGTGTTATTGCCAAGGAGGTGTGTGATGTAATAACAACACAAATGAAGGAAAGGTTCTCTTATCGGGGCCATTTGCAAGCGGCTGAACTATTCAACAAAGACATGTACTCAAAATATTCGAAAACTTTTCCAGTTAATATTCTAGATGCTGTAACTACTTGTTATCCCGTGTTATGCAAGACCAGATTAAAGACTGAATTAGAAGTAATATATTCGAGGCCAGACTTAAAAGAAATTGACTTATAAGAATTATCAAAATGTTCTATGAAAACTATACCGCACAAATCATGCACAATGGGAAACTCACAGAACCAATCAACATAGACAGTGGAGTCAGACAGGGGTGTATTCTATCTCCAACCATATTTTTGATCTTAATTGACTGGGTCATGAAGAAGGCAACGAAAAATTAAACAGGAATTAGATGGAATGCTTTCGGTCAGCTTGAAGATCTAGACTTTGCAGATGATATATGTCTGGTGTCCGAAAAAAGACAACATATGCAGAAAAAAACAGAAAAGGTGACAAAAGAAGCAAGAAAAATAGGACTAGAGATTAACACAAGAAAAACCAAACTTATGAAGATAAATACGGAAAGAGAAATGGGTATATTTATTGAAGGAGAAGAAGTAGAAAATGTACAGAAGTTTTGCTATCTGGGAAGCATAATTGACGCTAGCGGTGGAATAGAAGAGGAAATTAATGGAAGGATAACTAAAGCCCAAAATGCGTTCTATATGCTGAAGAAAACATGGGAGTCCAATAAATTAACAACCAAAACCAAAATCAGGATATTTAATACAAATGTAAAGAGCATTTTGCTATATGCAGCAGAAACTTGGAAAATAGAGAAAAAGATTATACAAAAGGTTCAAACATTTGTAAATAGATGCCTTAGACGAATATTGCAAATATATTGGCCAAATCGGATAAGTAACAAGGAACTTTGGAGAAAAACTAATCAAGAGCCGATAGCCAAAACGATAAACAGACGCAAATGGAAGTTTATTGGACACACATTAAGGAAAAATGAAGATGATATAACCAAACAAGCCCTGGATTACCAACCAACTGGAAAAAGAAAACAAGGCAGACCAATGACATCCTGGAAAAGAAATATTACCAGAGAGCTAGAAGACAATGGGTTAACATGGAAAGAAGTGAAAGCCCTGGCCAGAAACAGAGATGAATGGAGGGGGACTGTAGAGGCCCTATGTTCCAAATGGAATCAAGAGGAGTAAAGTAAAGTAAAGTAAACTTTTCATATATAGCTCCAACAAGGGTGGTTTTAATGGTTGAAATATTGTGATCTTATATCTTAAATCACAAAACAATCATTATTTAACTAATAAGAAGCAAATATTGACAATATTAAAGTTTAAAATGTTATTTTATAATTTTTTACAATTAGGGGTGGTTTTCACCCTTAAAAAACTAAAAGCGTACAACGGCTCAATATAGAAAATGAACTAGAGGGTAAAATGAGCCTAATCCCAAATTTTTGTACAAATCGATGATGGACGAAAAAATTGCGAGGTTTTGCCATTTTTCCAGCTTCATTTCCTCGACTAATATGTTTATAAACAAACTTAACAAATTCTAAACCAAATGCATACTAATGACTTCTAATTAAAGTGTACTTAATTAAAGTGTATCAGAGTATACACCAGATCACTGGCATCTTTTTATCGACAGTTCCAAACGAAGTTTAAAGTGTATCCTTCTACATAATGGCAACAAATATGGAAGTACAGTCGAACCCGCTTATTAGAATAGCCTTCGTGCCAAGCAAAAATATTCTTATAAGCGGGATGTTCTAATAACCGATCATTGGTGGCTAGCTGAAATAAGTGTACCGAATATACGTTATAATAGTACATACTATTAGTCCAGGGCCCATCTGTTTTGAGATGGACGTTGAGAGGTGACTCAAATTTTTTTGCAGAAATTGCTTGAAAATAACTCAAATAATAATATTTGAGTTATCCACCCTCTCAAAAAGGTCCGGAACATTGTTTAAATAATTAAAATGTCAAAAAATGAAGGAAAAATTCGATTTTTTTCTTCGTTTTTTGAATATAACTTTAAAAGTATTCATTTCCCAGAAAAGATGTACTAACATAAAAGTTGCGTAATTAAATTTCCTACAACATGGAATTTGTTAAAAGTAGAAAAAATAGTGACCCTTGTTGCAAAATTGCAATAATTGCGAAAAAAACCATACAAAATCAAGTATTCGCATTTTACGTTTTTCAACCATTTATGCTACACCTATGACCTTCATATTTCACCCAGAAAAACTCTATGATACAGTAAAATAATACTGTAAATTTCATTAAGATCGGTTTAACAGATTTTGCAAAATAAATTCTGCAATCCAGGTTTCGCAAAAACAATTCATTTTTTCAAAATGTTACAGGACTGAAAATAAAGCAGATAGCAAGTTGAAATTTTTTTTGCATATAGAAGTTTACTGTACCTTTCATTTGCAATTTGCAAAATTAAAATAGAATAACTACCACGGCGTCAGGAATTTTTTTAAATAGACATTAATTATTGGCGCTACGCGTAGGACAGAGGTGTTCGATTCACATGAAGTTGATTTCCACCAAAATTTCTTCCAATCTTCATCTAATATATTATTTACTTACTCTATATTTTGTTGTATTTTAATATTTTATTTCCACAAAAATCAAACTAATTTTATTATTGTTTGTGAAATATTGTTTAAACAATTGTATATGTTCAAAAATAATAAACTTTTATTCTCAAGTTAAAATATATGAACAAAGAAAGTTTTTGCTGAAAAAAGTGTTATTTCAAAGGATAGAGTATGTGTTTTTATTTTGCAATAAACAAATTTATTTATTTATATCGAAATGTAATAAAAATTAAAATGTATCAATAATTATCAAAGGTCGTTGGAATGCCCAATCAGAGCAAACTATCCGGTGTCCTGCGCGCAACACCAATAATTAATGTTTATTTAAAAAAAATCCTGACGCCGTGGTAGTTAATCGATTTTAGTTTTGCCAATTGCAAATGAAAGGTACAGTACACTTCTATAAGAAAAAAAAATTTCAACTTGCTATCTGCTTTATTTTCAGTCCTGCAACAGTTTGAAAAAATGAATTTTTTTTGCGAAAGCTGGATTGCAAAATTTGTTTTGCAAAATCTGTTCAACCGATCTTAATGAAATTTACAGTATTGTTTAACTGTACCATATAGTTTTTCTGGGTGAAATTTGAAGGTCCTAACTTTGGCATAAATAGTTGAAAAACGTAAAATGCGAATACTTGTTTTTGTATAGTTTTTTCCCAATTATTGCTATTTTGCAACAAGGGTGACTATTTTTTAAATTTTCAACCAACTCTATATTATAGAAAATTTAATTACACAACTTTTATGTCAATACAACTTTTCTCGGAAATGAATACTCTTAAAGTTATAATCAAAAAACGAAGAAAAAAATCGAATTTTTCCTTCATTTTTTGACATTTTGATTATTTAAACAATGTTCCGGACCTTTTTGAGAGGGAGGATAACTCAAATATTATTATTTGAGTTATTTTCAAGCAATTTCTGCAAAAAAATTTGCGTCACCTCTCAACGTCCAAATGTACTAATATTTTTACAGATGCGCCCTGGTCTATATGTCAATATGTATATGCATATGGTTTTAGGTCTTTTTATGTCAATAAAAATTTATAATCTATTTACAAAAATAATTACGAAACGATTAGACAATAAATTGGAATTGGGTTTTAGAAGAGACTTCCAAACAAACGATCAACTATTGGTAATAAATAATCTTATAGAAAAATGCTGTTTCTAAAAACAGCCAAGTGTGTGGCAATGTACCTATAGAAATTTGTAGACAAATGAAATTATTTTATGACCTTGTCGGCATACGTTTGAATTTTCTGTGGGAAAGAAGCGTTTACTCATAACACAGCAATAAAGTGTTTATTAGGTACCTGACAAACCGTAATAATATACAAAACAGCAGGCTTTCGAAGCTCTTACCGACAAACCATTATATCAGGAAAATTTAAAATTTTTAGAAAATTGTACGTAAAAATTTATTTGTTGACCTGAAAAGATTATTCTAAAAAGCGGTATTAGGTTACTAAACCATATTCCAATAAACGGATAAATTTATTAAAGGGTAAATGGAAACGTTTCGGGACGTCGAATTTATATTCCATAAACCGGGATATTCCTATTACCGGTACTCTAATAAGCGGGTTCGACTGTATACCAATTAGGCATTCTACAAAAATAAAAGAAGACTATAAAACAATACCGCTGGTGCTAAAAACATAAGTATGGCCAACATCAGTGGGTGATCTGTGTTGTTTTTAAGATGGTAAACTTTCTCCTGGGACAACAAGGTGGCCATACAAAATATCCTTGTTTCCTGTGTCTTTGGGATAGCATAGCAGGGCTAAGGACCAACACTGGAGTAGAAGAAAATGGTGTTCTAGAGATACTATAGTTCAAGTAGAAGCTAACGTAGTTAACGAAGCATTGGTCGACTGAGAGAAGATAATATTACCTCCGTTACATATTAAACTAGGGCTGATGAAACAATTTGTAAAGGCTTTAGACCAGAATCGTCCTCGTTTTAAATACTTGTCCAGCAATTTCCCTGCACTTAGTAGAGAAAAATTGAAAGCCGGAATATTTGGTGGGCCTCAGATACAACTTATAAAAGATTCGCATTTTACAGAATCGATGACTGAAATTGAATGTAATGCATGGTGCTCTTTTGTGAAAGTTGTTGAAAAATTTTCTTGGAAACAATAAATCGGAAAATTACCGGGATATAGTGGAAGAAATGCTTAACAATATTAACAAACACGGTTGTCATATGAGTATTAAAATTCATTACCTCTACAGCCACTTAGACCGTTTCCCAGAAAATCTTGGTGACCTTACTGAGGAACGCTTCCACCAAGATATCAAAACCATAGAAGAGAGGTATCAGGGGAGATGGAACACTCACATGATGGCAAATTACTGCTGGAGTCTTCAAAGGGACCGTACTTTTAAAGCCTTTACAAGAAAACCATATAAAAGGAAGTTTTTGGGTGACGCCGGATAACAGATTTGTTGGTTTGGTTAGATGAAGAGTTAAGTTTTTTGGCAGATATATGTGATGTTTTGTGTAAGTATATTATTGTACAATAAATATTTTACTTTTTATTCGTGTTTTGTTTATTTGATGGGTAGCAGCACTACCTTACTACATATATTATGTAGGTAGTGCTGCGTTAAATTACCCTATAGGTATGTTAGAAATGTGGTCTGTCGTATTTTCTGAAAACGATCTGATGTAGCAAATCTGGTGGCATTTCTGGATTAAGCAGACCCAAATTACCTACAAACAGTGAAAAAATTTCCGGCAGCAAACTGTGTGTTTACCAGTGTCATCTACACTAACTACCTCCACTAATATTCACTTCGACTAGAGATGGAGAGATTTGCTAAACTGTATATAAACGATTATTCTCTTCGTATTCTTCAAATGCCGTCTCCTATTCGGAGGTTGGATATCATCATCACTATCTTTACTCCATCAACCGCTGCTCTAAAGAGTTCTATAGAACTGCATCTAAACCAGTCCCTTAAATTCTTTAACCATGACACTCTCCTTCTTCCTATACTCCTTCCGCCTCTTATATTTTCCTGTATTATCAGTCTTAGCATTTCATATCCAGTTCCCCTCATTACGTGTCCCAGATATTGTAACTTTCTTATTTTTATTGTGTTTATTATTTCGTATTCTTTACCAATTTCTCGCAATACTTCCGTGAAACGATTAATCTAATAAATGAAAATATGAAAGAAAAAATTTATCTTTTATTAAAATTATTCAACAATCCACTAACTTGCTTAATATTAAACTGATTTTCAGATTTTTAATTGCTTTTTTTTGTTTCAGTTCACTGTATGCAAGATGCAGTGCACATCACAGCAATACTCGGTGAGTCGGTGGTATTCAACTGCCACGTGGAGTTCCCTGAGGGACACCCCGTGCCGTATGTGTTACAATGGGAGAAGAAGGTAGGCGAAACGGTAGGATATCACAACATCTGCTCTCTTTACTTTGGTGGCCCCGGTGTCTTAAATTGGGCAATTAAGGAGCCCTGGGTTTGGTCCTTGCGGAACCACGTAGTTTGGGCTTCTCGTAGTTGGCAATTAGTTTTGACGTAGGCAAAAGCCAGCGGTAGGGACGATCACAATATTTAAAATATTAATTGTTTATAATTTAATAGAAAAGACAAAATATATAAGGATTAATAGGGCCCTTGTCATGTTGTGTGTTTATATTGTTGTATATGAAGAATATACATATTTATACTCATTCAAAATGATAGGAGACTAGTCCAGAACTAAAACCAACATCTAAAAATCGATCATGTTTACATACATAACAAGGCTTGTCTAAAAACAATGTGGTAACAATATTCTTTTACCATGTTTTATCAGAGTACCGAAATATTTTGAAACAAACTTCACTAAACCTAAAGCAAATATTCATTCCTAGTAACAAATATACAGGATGTAACAAAAAAATAGTTCGATTGAACCTTACTTACCTACCGTAGTACAAATGTGCACATAAAAAAGTTACAGCCCTTTGAAGTTACAAAATGAAAATCGATTTTTTCCATATATCGAAAACTGTTAGAAATTTTATATTGGAAATGGACATGTGACATTCTTATGGCAAAACATCTTAAAAAAATAATAGAGAAATTTGTGCACCGCATAAAAATTTTATGGGGGTTTTGTTCCCTTAAACCACCCCAAATGTTTGTGTACGTTCCAATTAAATTATTGTTGTGGTACCATTAGTTAAATACAATGTTTAAAAAAAATGCCTAGTACTTTTTCCATAAGCCAGTTTCTATCAAGGTACTATCCGACAAGCCAGTGCTGGCGCGTGACCTTGAGTGAAAATACACAGCGTCGAATGCAGAATACGAGAAGGTCAGCCGCCACCTTTCGCTTGTCGCTCTGTACTTTGAATATTTGAAAAATCCATCTACATATTTGTAAATGGGAAAAAAAGATTATGGAGACCCGATAACAATATAATTTTTTTTTCATTTTCATTTTGTTAGGTACTCAAAAATTTTGAAACATATTAAAAATAAGCCGCATCTCGATAAAAACTGGCTTATCGAAAAAGGACTAAAGTCAAAAAAGTTTTAAAACTATTGTGTTTAACTAATGGTACCACAATAATAATTTAATTGTAACGTAAACAAACATTTGGGGTGTTTAAGGCACAAAACCCCCATATAATGTTTATGGGGTGCACAAATTTCACTGTTATCTTTTTTTAATGTTCATGCCATAAGAAAGCAACATGTCCATTTTCAATATAAAATCTTTAGCAGTTTGCGATATATTTGAAAAAATCGATTTTCATTTTGTAACTTCAAAGGACTTTAACTTGTTTTATGTGCACCTTTTTGTTACCTTTTTGTAGTATGGAAAAAAACTGTCCTGAAATAAATGCTACAAACAAAGCATTTTTTAACTTAGCTTTTCTTTAACAAACTGATTCATTTAAGCAGATTGTAATGGTGACATCCCTATTATGTCTAAACTAGTTTCTTGTAAGGTTCCGCAAGGTGTATATTTTGATGAGTTGCATAACACTTTTAGAAATGTTGTTAGAAGTATCCATGGCTTGTGTATATAACTTTAACTGAGGGTAACAATAATGTAGACTGTGTGTTTTGGTCCAGCACATTAGTATCTTATCTCCTGTGTTCCACATTTAGCCAGGTTTTACATATTTCAAATGGGAAAGTTCCCAGTTATTGGCTGTATACTGTAGTTTAAAACTGTTGTAATGTGTACCTTAGCTATGGTCTAGCTTAGTGATGTGAGTGGAGAATATTTCCAAGCGAATATTTGCGAACATTGGAAAGTTTCCGAGAATATTCTCCCATAAAACAAGGAAATATTCTCCTCACCGCGAATATTCCAGGAAATTTCAATGGAAAATTCTCGAGAATATTTCCGAGAACTTTCGAGAATGTTTCCAAGAATATTACCGAGAACTTTTGAGAATATAAAGCATTTACATTAGGCATTCAGTGTGATGGCTGGTCAAATAATATAAGAAATCAATCTGTTATTAACGAGGGCGTTTAGACGCCGCGATATATGCGAGCAATTTATTGTGACGATAAATTGCTACGATTTATTGATTTTTTTAAAGCTGTTTAGACGCTGCGATAAATTGTTGCGATCAATTAAGTGGCGTTTAGACGCCGTGATAAATGCGAGCAATTTATTGTGACGATAAATTGCTACGATTTATTGATTTTTATAAAGCTGTTTAGAAGCTGCGATATATTGTCGCGATTGATTATAACCTGAAACAACTCTATCGTTATAATAAATTGATGCAATTCGATAGGTACCAAATCCAATCCAATTCCAAACCCGATAAATCGCTGCGATGTACCGTTTACACACAACGATAAATTGAAACAACTCGATTGATATCGATAAATTGCACGGATTTATCGCTGTGCCTAAACGCTGCCTTATAAACTGAAACAACTCGATCGTTACAATAAATTGATGCAGTCCGATACTAACTCCAATCCCCCAATTCCGATAAATCGCTGCAATGTACAGTTTACACTTAACGATAAATTGAAACAACTCGATTGATATCGATAAATTGCTGCGATTTATAGCGGTGTCTACACGCTGCTTTGACAACATCTGAACCACTAATGTGTATACTTAACACTTTTTACAGATTGTGAAAAGCACACAGCTGAATATCTTTCACAAGAAATAATAAATAGTACTTATTTATAATATAAAGGAAGTCTGCCAGAAAAATTTTGTGGGATTATTACAGACAATGCAGCACCAGTGGATCATTTTGCCGAAGGCAAAATGATCGATAAAAAAACAAATATAATTTTATTGAAGCATATTCCTGTGTTTCTCATACATTAAATTTGCTGGTGTCTGATTTGATGAACCTACATTCTCTTAAACATGTTGAGGCATGTTGTAAAGAAATTGTTAAAAAGGTAAGTAATTCCTACATATCTCTTGCCCGATTTAATACAATCTAGCTTCAAAACTACAATAAAGTTATATAATTAAAACTTCCTGTAAAAACTAGATCGGGTTCAATCCTTAATTGTAAAATAGGCTTATTGTGTTTGAAAGTGCTTTACAAATGCTTATGGTCATAGAGGGAGAAAATTTAAAATTTTCACGGAATTTTAAATAAAACTGTCTGGATGATGAAATATTTTGAATAAAGTTGCAAAAAGTAGTAGGTAGTTGTGCTAACACCAATAATAATTGTAAAATGGATTACTTTATTGGAAGGCAATATGTTTAATTAAAATATCCCAGGTTGTCGAGGCATTTAAGGACATAGCAAATATTTTTACCGGGAATATTCCATTACTTCCAATCAGTAAGCCCGAGGAAAAGGAATGCTTATATCTAAATTAGAAAAAATAAGAAGAAAAAAATGGCAGTGAGGCCTGTGCACTATGCTGCAAACTTACTTGATTCTTTTAACAGGACAAAGCATCACTATTAAAGAGCATATATTAGCTAAGCAGTGTATAGACAAATTATTAACCAACCATCCCAAGTTTATTGACAAAAAGAAACCATATTTACAGAACTAGCATACAATAGACATACAACATACATACATTACACACTAACATACAATAGACTAACAAGAAAAAATACAATATTTCCATAAGTTTCCCAAAGTTTCCAATATTCCCGGAAAGTTTCCGGAAACTTTCCGGCGTTTGAATCTTCCCGGAAATTTTACATCACTAGTCTAGCTAGACTATGAAGGATTAATCTTAGTACACTGGTACACAATAGGCTCCGTTGCTCAGTACTGGTAGATTATGAGCGTGGTCGTTCACAGAAGTGAGTAATACAGAGAATACATATTAAACAACAAAAAAGAAATAAGAAAGAGAATAACTCTTTAATTTACTGAGAAATGTAATATTCACACAACAAAGAGAAAAAATGCAAATATAATTAAAATAAAAGATGGTAAAATTCACTACATTAAACTATGTTCAAAAATTAAAATAAAGTAAATAAATAACGTATTAAAATATCAAATATTGTCAGCTATTATTATAAATAATATAAAAACTATCTTACTAAACTCTTTGACTAACTGTGTACTAAGTCCTCTCTTGGATTGACTGTGTTGAAATGTTTCTTTTTAAATATGTTGATTTTCTAATATTATAATATATTATGCAAAAGGAACAAATGTCTTACTAGTAAAACAAAAAAAAAATACAAAGACTGGACGTAGTTATGCAGAAGTGATCCATTCCACAATTTCTTAAAATATGAGTTAGACACAAATTGACATCGGTAAAATTCGGAACTAAATTATGCTGAAATGATCCAACCTTTTCTATGCAAGACAACAGTAATAATAGTAAAATGTCCAACCTTAAACGCTCTTTTAGCTTTAATCGATGGTGCAGTAATGATTCATGCTACTTGAGTCTTTAAATATTTTTAAGAGTAATGTACAAAAATGAACTAAGACACATGGATCATTATTGCGTTTTAAAAATAATTTTAAAAACGAGGCTATATTTTTTAAGCCAGAATGATCCAAGTTAGGTACATACAATGCTCAAACAATGTATATAATTATTGCTTGTGTAAAACAAAACACAAATAAAAGATCTTATACCACATTAAACGAAGGTTTACAAAGGAAAATTAAAAATTTTAGTCGTACCTATACTTTAGCGAAAAAAATATTGTACCGTGAAATGTTCGTAAAAACTTTAGGTATTTCGCCCCAAAAAGTGACCGTATCTTTAAAAAAAAATGGCTCGCTCTGATAGCATTGTTGATCAAAGAAGACAAAAGCAGGGAGGTTGGAATAAAACTCCTTCTGAAGACCTTAAACTTGTAATACGTCATCTAAAATCAATTCCAACTTACACATCACATTACAGAAGAGCAAATTGCGCTGATGCCTTATTCCTTCAGCCAAATCTGACTGTAAGAGAACTGTATGAGTTGTATACTGCAATGATATGGGCCATTCCACGAACATACGCCTGTTTTGGATTACTTCGACAACGAATATTTTACTGTGCAACATAAGAAGTACGAAAGTAAATGGCGCTAATAATTATTCAAATAAACAACAATGTAATTTGCAATTTACTTTCGTTCTTCTTATTTTGCACAGTAAAATATTCGTTTTCGAAGTAATCCAAAACAGGCGTATGTTCGTGGAATAGGGTATAGTTGAAAAATATTCTGTAAGAAAATGTGTTTCGTTTGAAAAATATAAGTCTATTTACTTAAACAAATTTAGTTAACGAACAAAATCGCTTCACAAAGATACTTGTTTAACATGTGATTTATTTAACACAAAAATAAAAAACGTTGCAACTGAAGAAGAGAGAAAATATTTAACTGACGAACATCAGAAACATGTTGAACTTTGGCAAAATGCAAGAGCAAAAATGAGGGACGATCTAAAAGAAAGTCAAATGTCCCAGGAGATGGAATGCATCACATTTGATTTACAGAAAACTCTCCTACTTTCAAGAATACCTACAAACATCGTTTTTTATAAGCGACAACTATGGGTATAAAAATGTGGTATCCACTTATGATCAGAAGACAAAGGTTACTGTTATGTATGGATGGAAGGAGAAGCAGGGCGCGGAGCTCAAGAAACTGGAAGTTGTTTAATTTTTTTTTCTCTGATTCTGGCCTTGGTTTAGAACTAGAACCTTTAGCCACGTAATTGTATAACTTATCAGATCACTAACTCAGGTGTAATGTGTAGTGTGTGTGTTGAGTAAGTGTCTTGTTACTTTGCAAAGTCGACGTCATTGTCTTTGCAAAGAGACGCTAATTGTATCCGAACGTCTGCGGTCCCTCCGGTGAGTACCGATTCCACAAGGACAGAAACTATTTTCATTTATTAATTTTTAATAAATGAAAAAAATTCTGACCCTGGTGAGATTCGAACTCACTACCATTCGGAACTTTCGATCCAAAGGTTAGGCGCTCTTACCACTGAGCCACAGAGGGGGTTAAGTTGTTTAATTAATCACATGGAAAAATACCTGAAACCTGATGTGAAACATTTAATACTTTGGAGCGATTTATGTGGGGGGCAAAATAGAAATATGAAAATCGTTTTGCTATTGAAACTCTTTTTGTCAAAACATCAAACTTTACAGAAAATTTTACAAAGATTTCTAGAACCAGGTCATTCCTACCTGCCAAATGACACCGATTTTGGCAAAATAGAATCCGCTCTTAAGTTACAGCAGCGAATTTATACACCAGAAGAGTACATGGATGTCATGCGTTCGTGTCAAAGGAAGAAACCAATGGTGGTTACTAGAATGAAAAACGAAAATTTCTATAGTACACAAAAACTTGAAAAACTTATCGTCAATAGAAAATTATCAAGAGATAAGAAGCCCATAAATTGGCTTAAAACCAAAGAAATTTTATTAAAAAAGGAAAAGCCGTATTCCATTTTCATGAGAAATTCTTTTGATAGTGAATTTGTGGAAGTGGATATTAAAAAAAAATCTAAAAGTAAACTTTTGACGGAAATATTTACTTCAGAAAATCTTTTGCCTCTATGGCCTAATGGTATAGAGATTTCAGATCCAAAATTAGAAGACATTAAGTCGTTGTTAGATCTTATTCCAAAATACTGTCAAAACATATTATATCTACAGTTAACAGGAAATAAAAATATTCCCGATGACATAGATGGGTATGGAAATGAACTAGATTTTCCCCTGGAAGAAAGTTCTACAGAATAATGGTTCTTCGTTCTAAACTTAAATATTTCAATGTTTTTATAATGTAAAGATATGTTACCAAAAATTAATCTTTGTTTTATGTGCAGACTTTGGTAAAAATAAATATAATTTGACAGTAATACAGACAAACACCGCTTGGGATCATATCTGCAAATAATAAAATTTGCTTTATACCGCAAGAAACACAATTTTGCAGAAATGATCCAAATGTTTTTTTATTAATGAAAAAAATAAATATACTTTATTTTTTAAAATACGCACATAAGATGCAATAAACACCTTAAAATAACTTACGAAGATATAGACTTTATCGAAGAAGTCGAAGAAACAGAACTAGAAACGCCCGAAGAACAAGAAGAAACAATAAATCCCACATCACCAAGAGAAATAAGTGAACTGATTCGAAAAAGTTCACCAAAGAAAGCACCTGGTCCAGACGAAATCTCTAACAGAGCTCTGAAGTATCTTCCCTCGAAAGCAGTTGTGTATTTGACAAATATAACAAACGCAATACTAAGATACAGGCTCTTCCCAAATCGATGGAAGGAAGCCCATGTAATTATGATACCCAAGCCAGGAAAGAACCACATATTTCCTCAAAATTACAGGCCGATTAGCTTACTTCCAGCAGTCAGTAAGATAGTGGAGCGGGTCATCCAAACCAGGCTCCAATCAGAGACAGACAGGCTAGGCATAATCCCAGAATCACAGTTTGGATTCAGAGCTCAACATTCCAGCGAACTTCAAATATTAAGACTTACCGAATATATAGTAGCTGGATTCAATGACCAACAATATACGGGAGCAGCCTTTCTGGATGTAAGCAAAGCCTTTGATAGAGTGTGGCATGAAGGACTGACATACAAAATGAGAGATTATGGATACAGCGGGGCCATGACGAAACTCATCTCCTCGTACCTAAGCGACCGGAAGTTCAGGGTCCGGATAGGACCAGTTCTATCAGAACACGGAATGCCGGAAGCTGGAGTACCACAGGGGGCAGTTTTATCACCCCTTCTGTATACCATATATACAGCAGATGTTCCAAGAACACCCGGAACATTGATCAGCCTTTATGCAGACGACACTGCAATTGCTGCAAAACACATGAACCTAGATATAGCTGTAAGAAATCTACAGACGGCATTGGATACAATGGAAGAATGGAGTATCCAATGGAAAATAGCAATAAATCCAGATAAGACCCAAGCGGTTATCTTCAAAAAGAGAAGAGATAACCCAGAAGAACAGCTAACATTGCAAGACAGACCCATCGAATGGCAAAACGAAGTTAAATATTTAGGAGTCACAATGGACCAAGGTCTTACATTCACATCACATGTCAACGCAACAGTCCAGAAAACAGCAGCGGCCAGATCGGCAATAAGAGGACTCACAGGAAGAAGAAGCAAATTAGCTATGAAAACAAAATTAAGACTGATAAATAGCATTATACTGCCAATAATTACATACGCATCTCTTGCATGGGGTCACATAAGTCAAAGTAACAAAAAGAAGATACAAGCGGCACACAACAACTGCCTCAGAGAAGCTGCAAACGTGCCCAGATACGTCGCCGAACGGTTCTTATTTAGAGACCTAAAACAAATAAGAGTACTGGATATTATGGAGGAAAAAGCCAGAACAAAATTTGCTGAGCTAGAAGACCACCCAAACCGGATCTTGCAAGAGATATTAAGGTATGATGTGTACCATAGATGGAAACATAGGAGACCCAAACAACAAATATTAGTAAATATATAATAAAGGCTAGATAATCGTAGCTCTATCAAAAGAAGACAACTTGCTCACCTTTGGCATCTCATTATATTTATTAATGTTGATTTTTATAATTTTCAGACATCCCTCAAAAAAAATATACAAAAAACTTCAAAACGGCTTCAGCCAATAAACAAATCAATAAAATATTAACAATAGGCGAAAGCCACAAAAAAAAAATATTAGTAACAAAACCCAAAAAAGGGCACGAGGGGCCCACATCCTCGAGCGCCGAGTCGCCGAACTGGACATAGCCCAGAGCGGGGACTCGGCGCCCGAGCAAGCAAAACAGATCGAAGATAAGTCACTAGAGATAGCGGGAATAGAGCGCCTCACGCTGGCCTGCATTGATCGGGGTAGGATTTCATATGGGAGTCCGTGTACCCAAGACTCCCATATGATAAGCACTTTGCTGATTGAGAGCCCCTATAGCGCATCAGAGTGCTATCGGGGGGTAAGTGGATGGTCTGGAGCATTGAAGCGGGGTGGAGTGATTCCTGCTTACGGGAGTTAATCCTCCTCGCCCCAATGAATTGTATCACCCGAATGTCATTCTCTAGGGGTGAGCAAGTCTCTCAGGCTGGGATAAATCACTATGCTTGCTTGCTTGCTTAAAATAACTTGTGCATGTTTAAATTAATATACATAGTTATTTCAAATTGTTATATTAAATTTTCTTTAAAGTTAATTATCTCAAAATTATGTTAGTGTGGGATGGATCAATTCTGCATAACTATGTCCGACTAAGTGACTAGAAAACAAATGTAGACACCAGACCAATATTTTAGACAAATTCTAATTGCTACAAGAAAAAAATTCACGCCTTCTTTCGGTCCTAAAAGTGGTGTTCCATATCTGCAATTGTTATTATTTGATATTTTTTATTCTCATCGATCTAAAGCATATTGGGGGGAAAAGTTAATGTACAGGAATCCTTTTACACTTTTCGACGAAAAAAACTAGTAAAGCAACCCTCTTAAGGGCTTTTAACAGATAATAGAACCATTTTGTCGCTACATCGATTGGATTAGGTCGATACGGCGTAACGAAAAATTAAATGGCGTATTAGAAACGCATTTATAATATCGGCGACACGTTTTACCCTTACACAGATTTATTGTCGGATACGTGCAGTTTGTACATACAACGTCAAGTGGATAGATTATTTATTGCCACCCGGCAACTGCAACTTGTATTTGTTGTTGTCAGTATTTTCGAAATAAAGAAGAACAAATGTTTGTTGGTTTAACTTTACAGCAGCGCTAATGGATTGGGGTGTGATCTCAATATAAATGTGAAACGCTGAATTAGCTTTTTAAACAAAAAATTTAAATTTATTGTTGAAATTAAAACTAATTATATATTATTGGCTGAATGCTTATTTATGTTTAACCGAAAATCTGAAGAATCGATAGATTGCAATGTGGAAACTGCCGATTTTCAGCCTTTTGCATCATCAGATACAGCTTGACAATGGAAGACGAGATGAAAAACATGTTCATTCGTATAATATATGTTACGGTCAATGATGTAAATTGGACATTGACGTTAATGGCCGGGCATTGTCGTGAATGTCCATTTTCCTTGGTTATTAACGACAATGCCCGGCCATTAACGACAATAACCTTAAATATTGGCCAATGTTGTAAAAACTTAACGTAAAATTAGATTTTTCATCAATAACCGGTCAATAACGACAGTGCCCAGAAGCAAATGGCCAATGTTGATAAATCGATGCCTCAGAAGATAATCGGTGTGAGTCAGTAAGTGTTTAAAATGAGATACTAAGATGTGTCTGAACGTAGTTGCAGAAATATAAGTAGTTATATATTAAAAACAAATAAAACGTCTTTATTTATCACAATATGGGTAACACATTCATAAATACAAACAAGGAAATAATAATATTTTTATATACAGTGTGGTGCAAATGAAAGGAATAAATTCGTTATTTCGTAAACCGGCGACTTAAAGAAAAAATTCCGAGACAGGTCGATTTTTATTTTTAAATTATGATCATCATCATCATCATTCTCTTTGCCTTATCCCTATGCGGGGTCGGCTTCCCTAATTGCATTTCTCCACACAATTCTATCTTGGGCCATATCAATGTTAATCCCCTTTACCAACATGTCCTGCCTTATCGTCTCCCCCCAGCTCTTCTTTGGTCTTCCTCTCCTACTCCTTCCAGGAATCTGCACTTCAGCTATTCTTCGTATTGGGTGGTTAACGTCTCGACGTTGAACATGACCAAACCATCTTAACCTATGCTCTCTCATTTTGGCATCAATTGGTGCCACACCTAGACTTCCCCTAATATACTCATTTCTAATTTTATCCTTCTTTGTCACTCCACTCATCCATCTAAGCATTCTCATTTCCGCCACATGCATTCGCTGTTCCTCTTTCTTTTTCACTGCCCAACATTCAGTTCCGTACATCATAGCTGGTCTTATGGCTGTTTTATAGAATTTTCCCTTCAGCTTCATTGGAATTTTTCTGTCACACAACACACCACTCGCTTCTTTCCACTTCATCCATCCAGCCCTAATTCTACTGCATGCATCTCCATCTATTTCTCCATTACTCTGTAATACCGATCCTAGGTACTTAAAACTATTGCTTTTTACAATCATTTCACCATCCAAAGATACCATTTTATTTGTAGTAGCTCCATCTTTAAATGAACATTCCAAATACTCTGTTTTTGTCCTACTAAGTTTTAAACCTTTTTCCTCCAGAGCTTGTCTCCACTGTTCCAGTTTTTGTTCTAAGTCTCTTTCACTATTTCCTACTAACACGACATCATCAGCATACATTAAGCACCATGGAATGTTCCCCTGTATTTTCGCTGTTATCTGGTCCAAAACTAATGAGAATAAATACGGACTAAGCACAGAACCTTGATGCAATCCTACTTTCACATGAAATTTATCAGTCTCTCCCACACCTGTCCTAACACTAGTCGTTACTCCCTCATACATATCCCTCACAATCTTTACATATTCACCAGGGACTCCTTTCTTATTGAGTGCCCACCACAGAATCTCTCGAGGAACTCTATCATATGCTTTCTCAAGATCAATGAATACCATATGAGCGTTTGTTTCTTTACTCCTGTATTTTTCCATCAACTGCCTTATAATGAAAATTGCATCTGTTGTTGATCTACCCTGCATAAAGCCAAATTGATTCTCGGATATTTCGGTTTCTTCACGTATCCGTCTATCAATTACTCTTTCCCATATTTTCATGGTGTGGCTAAGCAGTTTTATAGCCCTGTAGTTTGTACATTGTTGTATATCTCCCTTGTTTTTGTAAACAGGTACCAGTATACTGCTTCTCCATTCGTCTGGCATTTGTCCAACTTCCATAATTCTATTAAATAGACCTGCTAGCCACCTTGTTCCTGTCTCTCCCAATGCTCTCCATACTTCCCCAGGAATATCATCTGGTCCTACCGCTTTTCCTTTCTTTATTTTTTGAAGCGCTTGAGCCACTTCCTCGTTGGTTATTTTGGTGACCATTGCTGCTACTGTCTCCGTTGACTCTACAGGCTGTCTGTCAAATTCTTCATTTAATAAGCTGTCAAAGTACTTTCTCCATCTCTTTTTGACATCCCTTTCGTGAACTAGTATTTTATTATTTTCATCTCGGATACATCTAATCTGATTAAAATCTTTTGCTTTCTTTGCTCTCTGTTTGGCTATTTTATATATCTTCGTTTCGCCTTCCCTGGTATCAAGTTGCTCGTATAGGTTTGGATACGCTATTTTTAAATTATGATATGTTGGCATATATGGCGTACTATAGTGACGTCATCCATTTGGGTGTGATGAGATGACGTAATCGATGATTTTTTTTAAATGATAATAGAGGTCGTGTGCTATCTCATTTGAAAGGTTATTCAATTCTCTATTTAGTAACATAAACACTTACATAATTAATTATAAAGGGTGACAAAAAAAATTTTTTTTAATTAAATTATTTAACAAAAAAAAAGAATGTATGTAATTTATTTAATTCAAAATATATTTTACTGCTGTCTTGAATGAGAAAAAAAATGTTTATTTCGCAAATAAACAATGGTTTTTCGCTTAAATTAATGTTTAAACTTCCAAGAGGCAGATGGCTGGCGGGAGCTGGCTTGATCATTGAATTTAATCGATAAGCAATGTTTAATGGTGAAATAAACCGTTTCCTCTATTTTCGGGTAACAGTAAAATGTATTTTGAATTAAATAAATTACATCCATTCCTCTTTTTTTGTCAAATAATTCAAAAATTTATTTTGGACACACTGTATAAATAATTATGTAAATGTTTATATTACTGAATAGAGAATTGAATAACCTTTCAAATGAGCTAGCACACGACCCCTATTTCCATTTAAAAAAATCATCGATCAACGCCCAGATGGATGACGTCACTAGTATGACATATATGTCAAAATATCTTGATTTAAAAATAAAAATAAACCTATTTCGGGATTTTTCCTTAAAGTCGCCGATTTACGAAATTACGAATTTATTCCTTTCATTTGCACCAACGAAATACGGATGGAATGGCCCCGTCCCATTCGAACAGTGAAGCGAGATTGCGACCAACATAGGTACAAGAGAGAGGTCCTAGAGAGAGACAGAGAATACCAGGGAAAATTTGACAGGCAACTCAAAATTTCGTTTCACTGGCGCACCAACGCTACTTGTCTTATTTAAAGATTTGAAACTGAATTTTTCGTTTGTTGGCAAGCATACACAAGGCATTAATAGATACTATTTTCACATATTTCATATCTTTATTTCATTTTTGCAGTAATTCTATATCTACCTATTTAGGTACTTTTTGACTACTTTTTTACTAATATTTATATATTAAACTATAATTTCATATGTTATGGGTCAAAAAAGTATTACCGGTTACAATAATTTAATTATATATTTCAGCATAATTGATTTAAAATATATTTACAGCTGCAGATATTGGTATTCTTAGGTAATCTTCACTATTGGTAATCTTCACATTAATGTCCACATGGCATATTTTCTCTTTTTTTCAATTTAACCAGTTTTTTTGGTAGTTCTTCTTTAATTACTTTCTTATTTTGTCGTAACTTCCCAAAGCCCAAGAGAATATATCCATTGTCATATTATACGTTCTTTTTATACGTACTATTTTTTCTACATTCTTTTTATACACACTACTGTGTACTCTAAAGTGCATTTTAATCCTCTTTTATTACTTATTTTCATCTACTTCTACTTATTCTTATATTTCCTAGTTGTTTTCTTATATTTATTACTCATTTTCTATAACTACCAAAAATTTAGTCGTTTCCGTCGAACTCTCTGTTCGGATGGTATATGGTATTTTACTTATATGCTAAAGATAAAAACAATTTTAGTATTCTTTTCTTTCATGGAGTCATTTTATTATTATTTTTCTTCTTTACTTATTCAAAATAGTAATTTAAACCGTACTTCTATTTGTATTGAATTTCAAAAATTTTTGTTCGTAAAGCATGATATTTTACAAGCCTAAATAATCTTAAATCGGGGAAATAAACCTTATATTTTATTACTTTCAACACGAAAAAAATACACAATATACACACATGAAGTAAACAATAGTAAAACTACACATAACCTATCTTTTATTCAAAATATCAACATTGACCGATTAACAGCGGTCATTGTCGACATTGGCCGGGCAATGATAGAAATGTTATCAAGAATTTAAAATTATCATCAATGTCCAGTTTCTATGGACAATAACGTTAATGGCCGGCCATTGTCGACAATGACCAATTCAACCGGCCATTGTCGTTATTGGCCGGCCATTAACGTTATTGGCCGGATTTACGTCATTGTCCGTAACATATATAAGCTTGTTCAATTGAAACATGTCTTCAGTCAGGTTAGCCTTGGAAACACTTATTGTTGTAATCACTCAACTAACGTTCTTAAATGTTAGTTATGTTGATACAAGTCACACTGATCAGTTCCTATTTTATGTACAGTAACTTCAAAATGGCGTTTATTGTTCACAGTCCGTCCAAGGAAAATTGAAAAACTGGAAAACTAATCAACACATTAGGAACAACGTTCTTTCAAAAGAAAGAGATATCTAATAGTCCATGTGGTGAGACCGCTCCCGTCTGAAAAAAATTCTGATTCGGTTCCTTTGTGGATTCCTATTCAAATATGTCCCCTTTAAACAAATCTAAAGGGTGCCGGGCGGAATTTTTGGGCAGAAATTGTTTAAACAATGTTTTTAAACAAATACAAAAGATCACGTTTTCTGCCCTGGAACATATATTTTTAAGTTTTGTGGGTCATTCTAAACAACAAAGGTATCTTGTAAATTTTCTAAAAAATTTATAGTTTTTGAGTTATAGGCGATTTAAAATCTGAAAAAAACTTACCAAGTACTTAAATTGAAGATTAAATATTCAGCTTCAAGATTATGAAGAGTGATCGCGTCTAACCTTAATTTATACCGTTGTTTTTTAATTGTTAAATATGCGTGTTTATCCGATTTTTTTGCCGGTGCGACGCGCTCTATATCAAAAATCTCCTATTTTCCTCCGAGAAATATTTTTTCTAGATTCTTTGGGATATTCTAAATAATATAAGTTTCTTGACATTTTTCTCAAAAGTTAATAGTTTTAAAGTTATAAGCGATTTAAAATCCGAAAAATGCCAAAAAACGCATTTTTGGATTTTAAATCGCTTATAACTTTAAAACTGTTAACTTTTGAGAAAAACGTCAAGAAACATATTTTATTTAGAATGTCCCAAAGAATCTAGAAAAAATATTTTTCGGAGGAAAATTTGAGATTCTTGAAATAATAAGTATCTGGAAACCTCAAAAATGCTAATTTAAATATGAGTTTTTAGGCCTCGAAAATGCGTATTTTAGCATTTTTCAGATTTTAAATCGCCTATAACTCGAAAACTATCAATTTTTGAGAAAATTTACAAGATACCTTTCTTGTTTATAATGACCCACAAAACTTGAAAATATATGTTCTGGAACAAAAAAAGTAATCTTTTGTATTTGTTTAAAAAAATTGTTTAAACAATTTCTGCCCAAAAATTCCGCCCGGCACCCTTCACATTTGTTTAAAGGGGACATTTTTGAATAGGAATCCACAAAGAAACCGAATCAGAAATTTTTCCAGACGGGAGCGGTCTCACCACATGGACTATAGATAGGGTTACCATAGGTCCGGATTTCGTCCGGACAGTTCGGATTTGAAAGACATGTCCGGATTGGCGTCCGGATATGAGAAATGTCCGGATTTTTTTCTTTACTAAAAAAATGAAAACACTTGGTCCAACGGTGAGAAATTTCATTCTGGGCAGCACCTATCGTTCTTTAATATTATTTTCTAGGTCTAAAGTATGTTAAAACATAGGTGTATATGTATTTTAAACTGGCAGAGATTTTCGATGTTAGCTGCATATTGTAGCGAAACAGCTGTACTTTTAATTGTGCCATATGCATATGCATTTCGCATATATAGAGTGGGCCAATGAGAAGAACCCCCCTTTCCGCACCTTGATATATGGCAGTATTTATTAGATTTTAAGGAAATGACGAAACAGGTCAATTTTTGATCTAAGATTGACATATTTTTACGGAACACACATCTGTCATTTGTCAACTCTCTCCCTTCCACTTCCCTTACCCCTTATTTTTAAATAAGGAATAGGGGTCGTGTGCTGGCTCAGTTGAAAGGTTATTCAATTTTCTATTCAGTAATATAAAGATTAACATAATTATTTATACAGGGTGTCCAAGAAATTTTTTTAAATTAAATTAATTGACACAAAAAGAAGAATGTATTTAATTTATTGAATTCAAAATACATGCTACTGCTGTAACAAAACAGAAAAAAATGTTTTGATAAATAACATTGTTTATTGCTTAAATTCAATATTCAGAGGGCAGACGGGCCACACAGCTTGAACATTGAAGTTAAGCGAAAAGCAATCTGTGTTTATCAAAAAACATTTTTTTCTGTTTTGTGACAGCAGTAAAATGTATTTTGAATTAAATAAATTACATACATTCTACTGTTTTTGTCAATTAATTTAATTTACAAAAAATTTTCTTGGACACCCTGTATAAATAATGATGTTAATATTTATATTACTGAATACACAATTGAATAAACTTTCAAATGAGCTAGCACACGACCCTTATTCCCTGTTTAAAAATAAGGGGTGGGGAAGTGGAAGGGAAGGGCTTGACAAATTGCAGATGTATGTACCGTAAAAATGTGTCCTCCTTAGATCAAAAATTGACCTGTTTCGTCATTTCCTGAAAATATAATAAATACTCTCAAATATCGAGGTGGACTCTTTTCTTTGGCCCACTCTGTATGTACAATGTAGAGGTAGCAACTAGTGATGTAACGAATATTCGTATTCGCATTCGCATTCGCGAATATTCGCATGTTTTTGCATATTCGCATTCGCATCCGCATTCGCGAAATTTGTGCGAATGTTTTTGCGAATATGAAAACAAGAAAAAAAAATAATTTTAAGATAATATTAGGTTAAAAAAATCAAAATCTATTCACTTCTCATCTGTTTTTATTAAGAAAAGGTAACTTAACCTCAAACATGCAGCTACTCTCAAATGGAAATATGAAGGACACAACAGCAGACAAAGAGACGGAAGATGGAATGAAGCGATAACTCACTGAAGACCTTAGGACTACAAAAGAGGAAGGGCAGACCACAGACGAGATGGTCGGATGACCTAAAAAGATAGGTACACACGGACCAGATCGACAGTATTAGCACTGAACCGAGAAGAGTGGAAAAATAAGGGGGAGGCCTACGTTCAACTTTGAACAAATGAAGGGCAATAGATAGTCAGAACTTAACCTTGTATAATCACATTATCAGCCTTCACTTTTATTTTTTTACTTCACTTTTACTTCACTTTTTATTATTTGGTATTATGTAATAAAGCGTAAGATTTAGATTGATTTACACTAAATATCAATTAACTTTTTATTACAAAACATTACAAAAATAGAAACTAATTTAAAAAAAAACTGAATATTCGCATTCGCATCCGCATTCGCGAATATCGGTAGCAGATATTCGCATTCGTATTCGCGAATGTTCAAAAAATGACATTCGTTACATCACTAGTAGCAACACAATTAAATTCACATTTTACAGTTTCTACAACCCCTTGGACTACCCCGGTCCGGATTTTGCCTTAATAAATTATGGTAACCCTAACTATAAATATTATGAAAGATACGCAAAATTGATAATTTCGAAATGTCGATCTACCGGAGAATCCTAAAAATTCCATGGACACTGCATAGCTCAAACGAAGAAGTGCTGCATAGAACAAGCAAATAACGAGAATTTTTTAACACAGTGAAAGTTAGAAAAACATCGTACCTAGGCCACATACTCACAAATAATAAATACCAATATGCTCAACTAATAGTGAAAGGAAAGATCGAGGGAAAGAGTGGACTAGGAAGGAAAAGACTATCGTGACTAATAAACATCCGACAATGGAGAGTAGTCCAGGGCGCATCTGTTTTGAGATGGACGTTGAGAGGTGACTCAAATTTTTTTGCAGAAATTGCTTGAAAATAAATCAAATAATAATATTTAAGTTATCCTCCCTCTCAAAAAGGTCCGGAACATTGTTTAAATAATCAAAATGTCAAAAATTGAAGGAAAAATTCGATTTTTTTTTCTTCGTTTTTTGATTATAACTTTAAAAGTATTCATTTCCGAGAAAAGTTGCACTGACATAAAAGTTGCGTAATTAAATTTCCTACAACATAGAATTGGTTAAGAATTTAAAAAATAGTTACCCTAGTTGCAAAATAGCAATAATTGCGAAAAAACCATACAAAAACAAGTATTCGCATTTTACGTTTTTCAACCATTTTTGCTAAACTTAGGACCTTCATATTTCACCCAGAAAAACTTTATGATACAGTAAAACAATACTGTAAATTTCATTAAGATCGGTTCAATAAAATTTGCAAAATAAATTTTGCAATCCAGCTTTCGCAAAAAAAATTCATTTTTTCAAAATGTTACAGGACTGAAAATAAAGCAGATAGTAAGTTGAAATTTTTTTTGCTTATAGAAGTGTACTGTACCTTTCATTTGCAATTTTCAAAATTAAAATCGATTAATTACCACGGCGTCAGAAAATTTTTGAAATAAACAATAATTTTTGGTGCTACGCGCAGGACAGCGGTGTTCGATTCACACAAGTTGATTTCCACCAAAATTTCTTCCAATCATTATCTAATATATTATTATCTTACTCTATATTTTGTTGTATTTTAATATTTTAATTCCACAAAAATCAAACTAATTTTATTATTGTTTGTGAAATATTGTTTAAACAATTGCGTATGTTTAAAAATAATAAACTTTTATTATTTAAGTTAAAATATATGAACAAAGAAAGTTTTTGTTAATAAAAGTGTCATTTCAAAGGATAGAGTATGTGTTTTTATTTTGCAATAAACAAATTTATTTATTTATATCGAAATGTAATAAAAATTAAAATGTATCAATCATTATCAAAGGTCATTGGAATGCCCAATCAGGGCAAACTATCCGCTGTCCTGCGCGTAGCACCAATAATTAATATTTATTTAAAAAAATTCCTGACGCCGTGGTGTTAATCGATTTTAATTTTGCAAAATTGCAAATGAAAGGTACAGTACACTTCTATACGCAAAAAAATTTTCAACTTGCTATCTGCTTTATTTTCAGTCCTGTAACATTTTGAAAAAATGAATTTTTTTTACAAAAGCTAGATTGCAAAATTTATTTTGCAAAATCTATTGAACCGATATTAATGAAATTTAAAGTGTTGTTTTACTGTATCATAAAGTTTCTCAGGGTGAAATATAAAGGTCCTAAGTGTAACATAAATGGTTGAAAAACGTAAAATGCGAATACTTGTTTTTGTATGGTTTTTTCACAATTATTGCTATTTTGCAACAAGGGTGACTATTTTTTAAATTTTTAACCAATTCTGTATTGTAGGAAATTTAATTACGCAACTTTTATGTTAGTACAACTTTTCTCGGAAATGAATACTTTCAGGAGCGTCATTTGAAATTTTGTTTGGGGGGGGGCAAGCACTATATATGTTATACATTATATATGATGTTATGATGAATATTGATGTATTTTTTGTAAATTTCAGTCATTTTTTAGGGCCAGGGGGGGGGGCAAATGCCCCCCCTGGACGCCCAAATGACGCCCCTGAATACTTTTAAAGTTATAATCAAATAACCAAGAAAAAAATCGAATTTTTCCTTAATTTTTTGATATTTTGATTATTTAAACAATGTTCCGGACCTTTTTGGGAGGGAGGATAACTCAAATATTATTATCTGATTTATTTTCAAGCAATTTCTGCAAAAAAATTTAAGTCACCTCTCAACGTCCAAATGTACTAATATTTTTACAGATGCGCCCTGGTCTAGAGGGCTAAATTTTGAACAGCTAATAAGAACAGCTGAACACAGACAAGAATTTGCAATTGTAGTAGTCAACCTCCATTGAGGAGAGGATGCTTTAACGAGAAGATAATTTGAAACCAAAATTGTTTAAAAAAAATAAAAACCTTATCTTGTAAAAAATATATTTAAAATCCCTAAAAAGGGCTATATCACAACAAAACGTTTTCGGAATCAATATTCCATCATCAGTGTTATCACAGGTGTACATGCTTCAAGCCACCAAAATATATGGGTAAAAACCCTTAAGTTGATTTTGAACAGTTGAGGTTACATTATATTATTTGATTTTAAAGGATGTTAAAAATAGTTCCAGATTAACCCCTGGCATCACATGACATCAACCATATTGGTTGGAAATTTGTAGGTAGGACCTTACATGGCAGAGTGACCTTTTTTCCTTGTGATATTTTCAAAATTGTTTTATTTTGATCAAGTGAACTTAATTTTGGTGTTTTTGTTATAAGGACATTAAGAGCTATATTTAAAACTTAAAACATAAAAAATAGCAATCTCACTTAGTTTTTTGAATTATTTAAACAAAATCAGTACTTACTTAATTTGTTCATGTGATCTAAAATTTCTTCGTATATATGAAATTTAAAAAATGTAGCATTTTTAAACTCTTACTAAGCAAGTCTCACAAAAACCCTTTATGCCTTTTCACCCCTATTTCCGCCATCAATAAGCTCTATAATTATTGGCACTAAACGTCACGATCCGACGTGAGACCTTTTATATTTTATTTTATGGCCCCGCCCCTCTGTATCGGCGGGCCTTTGTTCCAATGCTCACTTGATTATCGTTAAAAATTAGTTTTGGATTTTATTATCGAGAGACTTTAATGAAAAGCTTTAATCGGAACATTTTCCTTGCTCCCTTTTTGTTCGCTTTCCGTCAAACGGATAATGGGATCCAGTGAAAAAGTTACTTAAAAATGGCGAAAAGCGATTGAAAATTGTATTATGGAGTATATTTAGGGTTATACTTAATTATATATACAAATAAATACAAAAAGAGCCTTATTACCCCAGGCTGTGGGTGAAAAAACGTGATATAATTCAGGAATTTTTGAAACCTATCAGATGTTGTAAAGGACGATGCCAGGAATAACTTCTACTAAAATGTAACCAAAAATGTTGTGCGCTTTTTTTTTAATTGCGATTTTCATTTGTTAAATTTGCAATTTTTATGATTTTTAATTTTGTAGCTTAGGATATTGATTTTAGAGAAAAACTTTTTAATAGAAAGTTGTAGTAAATTAAAAAACCTACAATTTGAGCTATGGCAAGTTTAATTGTGTTAATTGGTTATTGCAAAACAGCCTGCGAAAGGTCCAAAATTGCCGTTTTTTACAATTGCATTATTTATTGTACAAATATTTTTTTTTATTTTTTAAAGCTTTAAAATGAAAACCTTTCAATTCCAAATATAAAAAATAATTGTAAGGCCAAATTAACGAATTTGTTGCTTAGATATTATCAGTTGTTTATCCCAAGAGGTCAAATGTCGAAGGCTATAACTTTTTGAAAAAAAAATCGTAGAAAGTTGGTGAAACATCCAATCTCTTTCTAAAGAGTTATGTTTTCATATTCTGATGTAAATAAATGCGTAAAACATTTTTAAACCTCTAATTTTTGGATTTGAAAATAAGGGGGGCAAATTTTGTTATAAACATTTAGAGCTGAAGCGGCCCTGTACATCCTATAAGTTTTTAACTTACATATTATTGTTGCTGAAGATGAAACGAAGATTTATAAAAAAATAAAAAATTTCTACGACCAACTGAAGCCGAGATAATTTTTGGGTATGAAAATAAGGGGACAAATTTCGTTATAAACATTTAGAGCTAAAGCGGCCCTGTATATCCTATGAGTTTCTTACTTACAGATTATTGTTGCTAAAGACGAAACGAAGATTTATAAAAAAAATTTAAATTTTCTACGACCAACTGAAGCCGAGATAATTTTTTTTTCTTAAATCATAGTGCCCTCATTTATAACAATTAAGAAATTATTTTACAGTCATTGACTAAAGAAAGACTTATATTATCTTAAAATAAAAATAATTATAAAATATAATTACATTTAATTATTAAAAATTATTTTGTAAATCGGTGCTTTTGCAAGCGGCCGAATTTTGCAAATCGTCCGGCTCGCTTCAAATCCGCGCGCTCGGAAAATTTTTACGTAACTTGTATTAAATTTTGACAGAAAACAATTTAATAATATTACCATTATAATATACAGTCTATTTACCACCGTATTTGTTTTTCTTGATAAACTTTTATATGTGAAATCCAAAAAGAATAGTCACTACAAGAAGAAAAAGTTTTATATTGTATATTATAGTAAGAAGTAACATTATTATTATTATATTTATATAACAATGAAAAAATTAAAAATATAGTTATTTATTTCATATATATGTATCATTGTTGTAATATTATTTCTTCAGAAATGAAATTTCACATATAAAAGTTTATCAAGAAAAACAAATACAGTGGTAAATAGACCGTATATTATAATGGTAATATTATTAAATTGTTTTCTGTCAAAATTTAATACAAGTTACGTAAAAATTTTCCGACCGCGCAGATTTGAAGCAAGCCGGGCGATTTGCAAAATTCGGCCGCTCGCAAAAGCACCGATTTTAAAAATAATTTTTAATAGTTAAATGTAATTATATTTTAAAATAATTTTTATTTTAAGATAATATAAGTCTTTCTTTAGTCAATGACTGTAAAATAATTTCTTAATTGTTATAAATAAAGGCACTACGACCTAAGAAAAAAAAACAATTATCTCGGCTTCAGTTGGTTGTAGAAAATTTTTATTTCTTTATAAATCTTCGTTTTGTCTTCAGCAACAATAATCTGTAAGTTAGAAACTCATAGGATGTACAGCGCCGCTTCAGCTCTAAATGTTTATAACGAAATTTGCCCCCTTATTTTCAAACCCAAAAATTATCTCGGCTTCGGTTGGTCGTAGAAATTTTTTATTTTTTTATAAATCTTTGTTTCATCTTCAGCAACAATAATCTGTAAATTAAAAACTCATAGGATGTACAGGGCCGCTTCAGCTCTAAATGTTTATAACGAAATTTTCCCCCTTATTTTCAAACCCAAAAATTAGAGGTTTAAAAATGTTTTACGCATTCATTTACATCAGAATATGAAAGTATAACTCTTTAGAAGGAAACTAGATGTTTCACCAACTCTATACGATTTTTTTTCAAAAAGTTATAGCCTTCGACATTTGACCTCTTGGGATAAACAATTTATAATATCTAAGCAACAAATTCGTTAATCTGGCTTTACAATTTTTTTTCACGTTTGGAATTGAAAGATCTTTATTTTAAAGCTTTAAAAAATAAAAAAAAATTATTTGTACAATAAATAATTCAATTGTAAAAAACGGCCATTTTGGACATTTCGCAGGCTGTTTTGCAATAACCAATTAATAAAATTAAACATACCATACCTCAAATTGTAGGTTTTTTAATTTACTACAACTTTATATTAAAAAGTTTTTTTCTAAAATCAATATCCTAAGCTACAAATTTAAAAATCAATAAAAATTGCAAATTTAACAAATGAAAATCGCAATTAAAAAAAAAGCGCACAATATTTTTGGTTACATTTTAGTAGAAGTTATTCCTGGCATCGTCCTTTACAACACCTGATAGGTTTCAAAAATTCCTGAATTATATCCTGAAATCGACCTATTTTTCACCCACAGCCTGGGGTATATAGGATTCATATATCTTCTTTGTCTGTATACTTCTGGTGTCTTTTTTTATTCTTTGTTTTAGGATTTAGACACCGAAAAATACAGTATTCTACATTTCAGATAACTTTTAACATACCTAAAGTAAAAACTCATTTTTGTAATAATTTTAATTAACAATTAAAATTATAAAAACTCCAAATGGATTACATAAGTGTTCAGGACGGCTTTATTATAGGATTTGAAACCGATGAACCTAGAATAATTTTTTTTTTATTGTAACATTAAAATTCGTTGGACTTTTTAGAATTAATTAACTCAAAATTTAACGCTTTTTCGTATTTTTTTATTATTTTACTCACAGTTAAGCCGAAACAAATTTTATTTACTTTATAAACAATGCTAAATTAGGGTCTAAATTAGCAATCCTCGTGGTAAAAAAAGTAAATTTACCAATTTTTGAAATAGAATTTATGAAAATATTATACAAAATTACTACAAAAATTAAAATCAATATTTTAACTTTAAATAGTAGTGATCTCAGAAACTAGCATTGAATTCTTAATGAATCACTCTGTATTCTACTAATATTTAAATTAAAAACTAAACAAGAATCTAATTAATTTTTTCCTTATTTTTAAAAGTTTTATTATGTGAATCTAATACTGCACTTGGAAATGGTTTTTAAAATTTCTACTGTTTGAAAGCTAAGCTAAAAAAACCTTTATATCAAAATCTAATATAAAAAACCAAAAGGCGACTGAATGATTTTTAAAACCATTTAAATAATTCTGGATCCAACAGCAATTTGTAAAGGTGTTATGCAATCATATTCGAGCGATCGTTTTTATTTAAAATAGTTATTTATTTTGGTTGAACAGTGTCAAAAGTTGTGGACCGACCTGGCACTGCCCGCAAAATTTATTATTTTAACTGTTTTTTGGCCACAGCGAAACCGTACAGTAGTGAGGCAATGGCGCACCCGCCAAAAATTTAAATAGTCCACCATTTAATCGATAAATTATTATTGGTTAATGGAAAATGTTAATTTTCAAGAAATGCAATACACTAAAATTGATAAAATATAGCCCTTAAAGGTATTATTTTTTTATGATACCTATCTCTTGATTATTCTTACAGAAAAATATTTTAATACTTTGTCGACTTTTCCTAGCTTCTAAGTTTACGACTTCGATGAAATACAGTGAGGACGTTTGGGTTGAAATAAATTCATTATCTCAAGAATAGGCGAATTTGGAGAAAAATCCTGAGATAGGTCGATTTTTATTTTTAAATTATGACTTTTTGGCATATATTATACTAGTGACCATCCATCTGGCCGTGATGACGTAATCGATGATTTTTTAAATGGGAGCAGGGGTTGTGTTATAGCTCATTTGAAAGGTTATTTAATTCTCTATTCAGTAATATAAACAATAACATAATTACTTATACAGGGTGTGCAAAAAAACATTTTTTTATTAAATTAATTTACACAAAAAAAAAGAATCTAAGCAATTTAATTCAAAATTCATTTTACTGCTGTCAGAGAAACAGATAATAATTTTTATTTCATAAATAAATATTGCTTTTCGCTTAAATTCAATGTTCAAACTGCTAAGAGACAGGTTAGATGGGTGGCAGTTTTAACATTGAATTTAAGCGAAAAACAATGTTTATTTGTCAAATAAACTTTTCTTTCTGTTTTCTGACCACACTCAAATATATAAATTAATTACACACATTCTTCTTTTTGTCTCAATTAATTTAATTTAAAAAAAAATTTTGGACACCCTGTATACATAATTATGTTAACGTTTATATTACTGAATAGGGAATTAAATATCCTTTCGAATGAGCTATCAAACGACCCCTACTCTCATTTAAAAAAATCATCGATTACGTCATCACGCCCAGATGGATGACGTCACTAGTAGGATAATGCCAGTAGGGTAATTATACCAAAAAGTCATAATTTAAAAATAAAAATCGACCTGTCTCAGCACTTCTCTCCAAATTCGCTCCTTCTCGAGATAATGAATTTATTCCAACTCAAACGTCCTCACTGTATATTAGTTTTCCAGACCTTATAGGCATCAGGTGTGAAAGCATGGATAATATAATGAGTTTGCATAAAATGCAAACAATTTTTAAATATACAAAAATGTAAATTATACTCACATATAAATACGGTACATGATCTTTCTTTACTTTTTCCCATGTAATATCTTTATCCCTAGAGTTTCGTCGATTCTACTCTGTAACGCATTTTCCTTTCACTACTTGACATTCTTTCTCAGTATTCTCTTTATGCTTTTAAAAATATTTTTTTAATTTGTATGGTCTGTCAAATAAACGTATTTTCCTTTAACACATAGTAAATATAGCTAAAGTTAAAGTTACAAATATGAAAATTTCAATGTTTTTCCAACAATTTTTCCTAAATTTTCTAATTTAGGATGCTGTTATCTTGGTGAGCGTCATTTTCACTAAAAACATGAACATATTATCGCCATTGGGAGATACCTTAGTCCCTTAGTCGTATCGTATTGGTTCCGATACCCTGCACTAATTGACGTATATTTTGGACCTCGTTAATTGGGCCAATCGATGGAAAAATCATATTTTATCAACTTTGGTGTATTGTACTAACAACACGGTGTTTTATTACATTCGATCAACATTGCACGTTGTTGTATGGAAATATCGGCGACGCTATTGATGACGCTCTATGCCGCGTTTATCGATAATTGTGACGGGAAATAAAAAAAAACGCGCTGTAGTCCAGTTACTGCGGCATTTTATCACCTCCAACTTTTTTTATAACTGCATGGATTTTACTAAATTTTTTAGAGTTGGTAGGGAATTGCTCAAAAAAAACATGAGTTATATGGTGTCGATGTGTGCTTTTATCCCTTCACTGTGATTCCAAATGCTGAAAACGTGGTCATGAGGTAAAAAAATCTCCCTATTTAGGGATTTTCATGTTTACAGTTGCTTTCTCATACTATCGTAGAGTCATAATACGCAGACATAAGGATCAGACCGGATGTATTCTTATTCATAGATCAGGAACAACTGAGTCATGTACCACGTTATTTTGGCCTGCAATGAAAGTGAAATTGGAAACTCGCGTTTATTGAAAACTCTCTAAAACATTCTGTATCAATTTTCTGTTTATCAATTCTGTTTATCAGATCTATTTATCAATTTTATTGCTTCTTTTTCAACTATGTATTAATGTAAGATATAAAAATCCGCCATTCGTAATAAGCGATGCCAAAAACCCTTCAGTTCGAAAGTAATACAGAAATGTGTTAACAATATACGCTTTTAAAGGTTCATGACCACATTTTCTACGTTTGGACCACAATGAGCTGCCAGCAAGTCAGCTAGTGATTCTGTATCTTCTTAGTTTAATCTGTATGTTTTAAGATTACTAAACGTTAGTCGTAGAATTATGCAGAATTATTTACTTTTTGAATGCAGTTTTACAAAATTTTGATAATTTTAAGTATATGTTATCTTACATTTACATACTTGGAAAAAGAAAGAATCTGCTTTACAGCGGTAAAATTGATGAACTATAAAATATTTTACGCGTTTATACGCGTTCTTTTTCACTTTCACTGCCAAAATAACGTCGCACATGGCTAACTTGTCCCTGAGCTATGAATAAGAATGCATTCGGTCAGACCTTTACACCTGCATATTATGACTTTATGATAGTATGAGAAAAAACAACTATAAACATGAAAATCCCTAGATAGGGACTTTTTTTACCTCATGACTACGTTTTCAGCATTTGGAACCACAGGGCTTTGGGGTAATTGGCATTTCAACTCGGGGATTGAATCTTTTATACTCAAAGTAACCCCGAAAGTGATAGGTAAATCAAATTTTAAACAAAAAAAAGTCATATATTTTTGATTCGCTAGATCAATACTTTTTGAGTCAATCGTACTTGAAAAACTATACTTTACACTGTAAAATCACTACGTTTATAAGTTAGTTAATTAAAACCACTAAAACCACATTTTTTATGTAAATCTAAGAACAGGAGAATACATTGATAACAGACTGCCACTCAGAAAGTGGCCGCAAATAGTTTTAATTAAATTAATAGTAATTAATTTTTGAAATAAAATTTCGTGCATAGCGTAGATGCATGTTTTTATATCAACTTAAATTATTTTTTTTGTAATCCCATAATATAAGGTTGAACGCGAGATATCAGAGGTAGCATGAAAGAGAGCTAGCGCACAACGCCACTGGTTTGACAAGATGACTGCTTTAACAACTCGCATTCGCTATCAACCTTATCAAACCAGTGGCGTTGCGCGCTAGCTCTTTCACTTTGTCTCTGATACCTCGCATTTTTAAGAGCTGGCAACCGTAATTTGCGCACAGGCAACCTTATATCATCGCATTATATCAGCTTTAATTTGATATAAAAAACATGCATCTACGTTATGAACCAATTTTTTTTCAAATATGAATTAATAATAATACATTCGCACTACAGGCCTAGGAGGCCCACGGCTTGGTTGACTATTCTTCTTCATTCGGTTTTGTTCCTTGCTTTTCTTTCCCACTTGGTCACTTTTAATCTTCTGATATCTTCCTGTTTTTCAGCTTTCCATCTGGATCTTGGTCTTCCTATTCTCTTCTTTCCTCCTATTGCACTAGTTAGCAGACACTTTGGTATTCTGGTTTGAGGCACTCTGTGCAAATGTCTCATTCACCTTTAATCTATGTCTTTATGATTGCTATTATTCTTTTAATTCTTGGTTTGTTCTGCGTGTCCATATGCCATTTATGGTTTTTTTGCCGTATATTCTTCTCAACACTTTTCGTTCCCATATCTGAAGTTTCAACTGTTCTGCTGTTGTTAGTGTCTATGTTTCACTCGCATAGTTGACTACAGGTCTGATTGTGGTTTTTGGCACCTCTAGATATATGGGTACTTCTCAGCATTCTATTAAAGGCATATAGACAGCGGTTCCCAGCCATGACTATTTTTTGTATCTCCTCGCTATTACCAGGTTCACACGAGAATACCGCTCCCAGGTACTCAAATTTCTTGACTTTTTTAAATTTGTAGGTTTTATTCTTTGATGTAGTGAGCGTGAGGTAGTGTCCATTAATGAACGGTTCGTCTGTCCATTCCATATTAATTCTGTTTGTCTCTCTTAATTCTGTTTTACTTCTGGCTATGATCACAATATCCATTGCCGTGGGACCCATTGCCAAAAATATGAATTACTATTAATTTATTTAAAACTATTTGCGGCCACTTTTTGACTGGCAACCTGTTATCAATCTATTCTTCTATTCTTAAATTCCTATAAAAATATAATCAACTATTTTCAATGGGAAATAAGCCACAATTTTACCAAAAAAATGATTTTATTAACGTTTCGACGCCCAAGTCGGGTGTCGTTGTAAAAATACAAAATAATACTAAATTAAACAAAAATGTTGTTGCTTAGTAAGAAATTCTTCTAATAATTTATTTAATCTGACTCATTTATATCGGCAATTCAGACATGTATATACATTTTGAAGACTTTAAAATGATATTGCCAATATTGATGAGTTGAGTTCCTGGGACCACTTTACTAAAAGATAGTTCATTCGATTACATGAAATCAACCCCAACTCAAGAATATTCGCCACAAAAAAATGATAGCATGTGATCTGTCTTTAAAAAGACAACCAAATGCAACGGTGGCAGTAAAATTCTCGCGCTAGAGATTCCATAGTAAATCACGAGGGAAAACCAGGAAAAACCTTGTGATAATATCCCGACATCGTAAGTATTTGGGCTTACATTTAGTTTACTCTCAAAACTAATACCAAATTCTGACTTTAATATATATTATGATATTTTAAATTATAAATAATATTAATAATACATAGATATTATATAAATAATACTAAAATATAAAATATGTACCAGCTCGATATGTTACTGACTTACTAATCGTGGTATTTTCTTTCTATTTACTTCCTCTTTTAGTATGGGTAACCACATCCTACTGCATTCTACCGAGGAATTTTGAATTTGATTCAAGTATAGTCCTGAAAGAAACAGATAGTAAAAAGAGAAAAATCAAAGAAGCGGCTCTAATTATGCTAACTGAAAACAATTGTGTCGCAATTTCCTCGGTAGAATGCAGTAGGTTGTGGTTACCCATACTGAAAGAGGAAGTCAATAGAAAGAAAATAGTCAATTAGTAAGTCAGTAACATATTGAGTTAGTACATATTTTATATTTTAGTATTATTATTTATATAATATCTATCTATGTATTATTAATATTATATATAATTGAAAATAGCATAATATATATTAAAGTCCGAATTTGGTATTAGTTTTGAGAGTAAACTAAATGTAAGCCGAAATACTTACGATGTCGGGATAGTATCACGAGGTTTTTTCCTGGTTTTCCCTCGTGATTTACTATGGAATCTCTAACGCGAAAATTTTACTGCCACCGTTGCGTTTGGTTGTCTTTTTAAAGACAGATCACATGCTATGATTTTTTTTGTGGCGGATATTCTTGAGTTAGGGTTGATTTCATGTAATCGAATGAACTAACTTTTAGTAAAGTCGTCCCAGGAACGCAACTCATCAATATTGGCAATATTATTATAAAGTCTTCTACTTTAAAATGTATATACATATCTGAATTGCCGATATAAATGAGTCAGATTAAATAAATTATTAGAAGAATTTTTTACTAAGTTTTACTAAGCAACAACATTTTTGTTTAATTTAGTATTATTTTGTATTTTGACAACGACACCCGACTTGGGCGTCGAAACGTTAATAAAATATTTTTTTGGTAAAATTGTGGCTTATTTTCCATTGAAAATAGTTGATTATATAAATGCCACAAGGAAATAGCTTCAGAACAACATATAAAAATATGATTTAAATTAACTACGGTAAGAACGTAGTGAGTATGCAGTGGAATCTGAGCCTATTTTTTCATTTTTTGTTTCAATAAGGCGTGGTATTAACCCCTTCAAAATAAAAAGCTCACCTAGCGCATATATGTACAGCTTTTGAAGAGAGGGGTAATTGTTAGCTAAATCGATTCAGTAATAAAAAATTTAGAGGTTTCCTCCCTGCTTTCCTCCACAGTGACCGGACTACTGACCGGGACGTTAAACCCTAGGGTGCGCCATTGCAACTGGGATATCGAGAGCAGAGTCAAAGTTTTTATCATCGTTTTCATTGGATTATATTTCGTCGAAACATTTGTGTGTTTTATTGCGAATTGGAATGCTGTTTTTTAGTTCAAATGGATATCAATATCGGTGTTCTTTGTTTATGAGTTGTATTATGAACACACTTCATTAGCCGATGGATTTAGGTTGTTGTTTTGCAGCAAAATTTATGGAAATTTACTTCAAAATAAATATCTGTTCTGTTTTATGAAATTTTATCAATATTTTCTATCTTGTACAATACGAAACATTGTGTCGGGTTATTTCATTTATCTTTTTTTTTAATTGCCGCATTGCCAGACTCCAGTACGAGCCTAAGAAGGTATCCATTGAATTCTGGTAGTCAACGGTGGGGAAAATCAGTTTTAGACATCTAATATCACAGAGAAAGACAGGAATCTTCTGGCAGAGTATGACACTATTAGGTCAGAAGACTCCAGAGTAATGGTCTTATAATGAAAAACCAAATATTCATACGTAAACCATCACCATCAAAAGAGGAATAACTGGATTATACACTGTGGTGCAAAAAAATCGATCTACTAAAAATTTGGTCATTTTTGATGTTTCGAATTTCCTAAACCTGTTGTCCGATTTAAGTAATTTTTTACCACGTTATAGCCTTATTCATTGACAATATCGCTGTAATAATATTGTTCCTAGACAGTCAAAATGTCATTGTATACCGGATGTACGAATCAAACTGTGTTTTTTTTTCTCAAAGTTCGCATCACCCTGTGGATTATTCTAGCATTTATAAAATACTGAAATTAAAACTCAACTATAGCCTCAGGTTTTCTAAACATTTTGTCTTTCGATTCATTCACTTATGTTGGATAATAAAAAAGTTAGGTACTTTAACAACTGGCCATGTTCGTCATCAGTACAGGGTGTTTCTAAATAAGTGCGACAAACTTTAATGGGTAATTTTACATGAGAAAATAATGACAATTTGCTTTATAATCATATGTCCGGAAACGCTTTGTTTCCGAGATACTGGATGTTCAATTTTTTTTACAAACTAACGATTTATTTATTGCTTTAAAACCAGTTGAGATATGCAAATCAAATTTGGTGGGTTTTAAGACGTAGTTATTGCACATTTTTTGACATACAACTAAGAATTTAATATTCACCGTTGGCGCGCAAACCGGTATTATGACCGATAATATTACCCGTACGCACGCCAGTGGTGAATATACAATTTTTAATTGTATGTTTCAAAATGTGCAATAACTACGTCTTAAATCCTACCAAATTTCATTTGCATATCTTAATTGGTTTTAAAGCAGTAAATAAATCGTCCGTTTGTAAAAAAAATTGAACATCCCGTATCTCGGAAACAAAGCGTTTCCGGACATATGATTATAAAGCAAATTGTCATTATTTTCTCATGTAAAATTACCCCTTAAAGTTTGTCGCACTTATTTAGAAAACACCCTGTACTGATGACGAACATGGCCAGTTGTTAAAGTACTTAACTTTTTTATTATTCAACATAAGCGAATAAATCGAAAGACAAAATGTTAAGAAAACCTAAGGCTATAGTTGGGTTTTAATTTCAGTATTTTATAAATGATAGAATAATCCACAGGGTGATGCGAACTTTGAGAAAAAAGCACAGTTTGATTCGTACACCCGGTATACAATGACAGTTTGACTGTCTAGCAACAATATTATTACAGGGATGTTGTCAATGAATAAGGCTATAACGTGGTAAAAAATCATTTAAATCGGACAACAGGTTTAGGAAATTCGAAACATCAAAAATGGACAAATTTTTAGTAGATCGATTTTTTACACCGCAGTATATTAAGGAAATCTTACAATCTAGCCATACCTATCACCATAAATCAGAAAGAAAAAAAAAAGAAATAGTTCAAGAAATTCCTATTACCGACAGAAAAACTAAAGAAAGAAAATATATCCATGAAGCCATAATTTAATTTTGGTATTTACCGGTTCCTTGCTCTCGAGCAAAGAAGAAACAATATACCCGTTATATTTCCTACTCTGTCCTCCTTCATCATCACAGAGATCTGATTCCTTTCCATTCTGTTTCTTCTCTTAATCATCATATATTTACCATGTTTCTTTCATCCAACCTGAAACCCATTCGCCTCTCGAAGACTCCTCTCTCATTTGACCACTTCTGGCAGTTAAAAAGGTGAAGTGGAGGTGAGCGTGAGTCTGCCGAGGCAGATTTGCCTATCCTATTTGTGTAAGTGCCAAAACTACCATGCCCGGTCAGAAATTGCATCATAAAGTAGTCCAGTTTACTGAACTCACATTCCTACCACGGCCTCAGATCGGGAATTAGCTTCTTCGTCCACCTTGCCCATTCCCTCTGTCAGTCCTCTATCGTTATCTCTCTCTTCTTCTTCTTCTTTAAGTTCCATCTTCTATCGAAGGTTGGAAATCATCAGGGTAAAATGCGGACCCTGTTGACTGCCGCTCTAAATAGCTCTGCACCACTGCATTCGAACCATTTCCGTAAGTTCTTAAGCCAGGATGTTTTTCATCTTCCCACATTTTGCTTTCCTCGGATTTTGCCTTGCATAATAAGTTGTGATAATGAGTATTTTTGCCCTCTCTTTCTACCTCATCTATATTTCCATCCTTCATCCTTGACCTCGCTAAACCTGCACAACAAGACGATCGGTATCACCGCTCCAGTAACATACAGAGTCTCATTAGAGGCCATCTTATAGGCGCTAGATACCCTGAGGAGCATTTGCTTTTGTGAAATTTCCAACAGCTTGACGTACTTGGCAGTGTTTCCGCTACACCACACGGGGACACGTAGGTCACCACCAACTGAAAACTTCATTTAGCGCCCTTCTTTTGTTGCTACCTGAGCCTCCAATGTGCGGAATTAGTCGTACCAACACCTCTAGACTTCGGTTCACCTTCTCCACTGTCTTCTGGACATGTACTCCGTATCCCAGTCCTTCTGACAAACGGTCTTCTAACCTCCACCTTTTCTACTTTAAAGCAGACGATTTGTTTCCTGCAGGATACGACCCACGCGACCTTTTGAGTCTCCTCTATCTTGCGAACCTTAAGTTGGCGGTCTATCAATATGAGATCGTTAATTTCTTTCACCTTATTCACCGTGGTAGCCGTTTTCGGGGTTCCTGCGCGTGACTTATCAAAAATTGACATGCTATTACGTTGAAACCTGTTAAATAAATTTTTGTCGATCTCCATCAAAGGTGAAGAGTCACCGTACTATAGCATTCAAGCGCTCTTTAATTTCACTGCGCGATTTCCCTTCCAAAAACAAGAATCGAATCACCGACAGATATTGCTCTTTTTTCATTTTTCTATAATTGGTCTGGGCAGATTATCGGAGAATAGGCCATTTTTGGGCCATTTATTTACCAGCAATTTTATTGCTGGAATCGAATCTTATGATTCTATATATTAATAATATAGGTATGCAAAGTTCGCAGATAGTGTGCTACTTTTTTTATAAACAAAATGGCGCCCGAAAATCGTGTTTTTTTAAATTTCGCTCTATAACTGTAAAGATTTTAACTTTACACCAAAAACAATCAAATACAAATTCACCTTAATTAAATTCTGCATAGAGACGTGTTTTTCCCGATTTACTTGGACGAAAATTTTTCCCGGAAAATGCGGGTTATTCCAACAAAATCTTTAATTTTGAACTAAAATTTTAGATAAGTAATTGTTTATCAAGAATTAAATAACTTGATAATATAAAAGATCTTTTCGTATAGATTATAATTCCAGAAGTCGCTGAAGATTTAATGAACATTTTAGCAACAATTAAATTGTTAATTAAAAATTTACGGTCGCTATAATAACCACAATAATGTGATTCTTTTAAAAGAAAAAACATTTAATTGTGATGAGTGGTTCCTGAAATACAACCGGTTAAAGTTGACTGGTATTTACGACAAAGACATAGACAATAGGATCATAATTTTCGAACCATCACCTTTTTATTTCGGTCGTCTTTACCGGTTAAAGTTGACTGGTATTTACGGCAAAGACATAAACAATAGGATCATAATTTTCGAACCATCACCTTTTTATTTCGGTCGTCTTTATCCACACCAATTTTCATATCTTTAAAGTACTCATAACATATATTATGGTAATAAAAACTATCGATATTACGAGTGAAAATTGCCAAAAATAGCAAAATTCTAAACAGAAATTAGATTGGAGAAAATGTAATCTCAAAGTTCAAAATCGGTATACGTTAAAAAAATGCATTTTCTCGGCTTCCTATTGAGCAATTTTCTTCATTCTTTTTTTGTTCCCAAGTAACTCGAGTAGAGCCATCTTACTAACGCATTATTAAATGTCAAACTTGCTTTTGTTTTGTTATAATAGATTAATTTATTTATAAGAAAAGAAAACTACATATTTTTCCAGTTGTAGACTTGTTTTAGATAAACTTACTATAAGTGTACCTTTTAACGTTAAAAATACAAATATTCTCATTTAAAAGCTGTATAATTATTTAGACAATCTTTAATTACACAAATTAAAAATGTTTGTTATAATAAATAAATTAATTTATTATAACAAAACAAAAGCAAGTTTGACATTTAATAATGCGTTAGTTAGATGGCTCTACCCGAGTTACTTGGGAACAAAAAAAAAATGAAGAAATATGCTCCATGGGAAGCCGAGAAAATGCATTTTTAACGTATACCGATTTTGAACTTTGAGATTACATTTTCTCCAACCTAATTTTTGTTTGGAATTTTGCTATTTTTGGCAATTTTCACTAGTAATATCGATAGTTTTTATTACAATAATATATATGTTATGAGTACTTTAAAGATATGAAAATTGGTGTGGAGAAAGACGACCGAAATAAAAAGGTGATGGTTCGAAAATTATGATCCTGTTGTTTATATCTTTGCCGTAAATGCCGGTCAACTTTGACCGGTTGTATCTCAGGAACCACTCATCACAATTAAACGTTTTTTCTTTTAGAAGAAGCGTCCAGTCGCTTTTTTTGCAATACCGTTTTCATGATTTAATTTAATTTAATATTTTCCGAGATATTCTATTTGTTTATAAGCCAAAAAATTGTTTATAATTTTAAAATATTTCTGAGGACGCTTAAATAGTCCAATTTCAATTCTGTAAAGTACATTAGATAGGTACAGTTTCTTTTTATACAAAAATTATAGTTATTCTTGTGTGCCATAATTATTGTGGTTATTATAGCGACCGTAAATTTTTAATTAACAATTCAAAGTTGCTAAACTGTTTATTCAATTTCCATAGCCTTCTGGAATTATAATATATACGAAAAGAGCTTTTATATTACCAAGTCATTTAATTATTGATAAACAATTACTTATCTAAAATTTTAGTTGAAAATTAAAGATTTTGTTGGAAAACCCCGCATTTTCCGGGAAAAATTTTCGTTGAAGTAAATCGGGAGAAACCTGTCTCTATGCAGAATTTAATTACGGTGAATTTTTATTTGGGTTTTTTTGGTGTAAAGTTAAAATATTTGGAGTTATAGAGCAAAAATTGAAAAAACACGATTTTCGGGCGCCATTTTGTTTATAGAAAAAGTAGGACACTATCTGCGGACTTTGCATATAGTATTTTTACTACAAAAGCGATATTACGTAAGTCAAAATTTTTGACGTAAGATAACTGTCAAAACATTAGAATGTGACCTTTCATTATTGCCATGTTTATATTGTCATGTTTATAATAAACATGACAATAATGAAAAGTCACATTCTAATGTTTTGACGGTTCTCTTACGTCAAAAATTTTGAGCTACGTAATATCGCTTTTGTAGTAAAAATACTGTACCTATATTATTAATATATACAATCATAAGATTCGATTCCAGCAATAAAATTGCTGGTAAATAACTTTTCCTTGTATTTTGCTAATTAGCCCAGAGTAAATCCTCAGACACGCCTGCTTCCACTCGATTATACCACGATTTCTTCTGGAATCGATGATTTAGAATGTTTTATCTTCGTCTACTTATCTAATACCTAAATTTCCTTGCTCTTCCATTATCATATATTATGTATTTATAAAATATAGAAAAAGAATCAATGTTGTTATATCTAAATTTTTTTCAAATAAAATATCGAATGTGCTATCCAAATATACAAAAACGTCTATTTTGATTTATGGAATCGATATTGTCTATTTGTTTCATTGGATATCTTCCTCATACATCCCACCGCCAGCTTGTTTCCAATTTTCCTGAATCATTTGAGCAAATAGTTTCCCCGTACTCAAAATAAAAAGAGTGAGCTTTTATTGCCCGAACGTGAACAGACGTATATAGTTTTTGATGGAACACACACGGATGACTTTGGCAAACAAGTATGCATGTAGTCGACGAGGATGTTGGAGTGTGCTGCATATCAAAAGTTCACAGGCGTTACACAAAATTAGAGATCTCACGTTTCCCGATTTGCAGTGTTCTTCTAGATGCACATAGAAAATATGAGACAAAGACAATTGGAGATTATTTTCCAAGCCGTCGAGTAGTGACGTTGAAGAGAGAGACATTTTAATGTAATGATAATATACAGTGCTAGTCAAAAGTCCGTACCCCCCTTGTATCTTTTGACCGGTTATACTTATAATAGTGAAATTTGGAGGAAGGAAATGAACGGACATAGGCTTCTTAACTAGTCATGACAAGTGACGTAAAAGTGACAGATGACTTTACAGCGCCACTGTGACAGATAATTTTAAATGGTACCCTATGGTAAGCGATACCTCGTTTGATAGGTATTGATAATACCCATTCAGCTATACTAATGTTGTTTGAGTTTAAGCTCATTTGGATGAATAAATGAAATAATATAAAATTGTAGTTTCGCATTTAATTAATAAAAATTCAAACCTCCGCCTATGGTTACTTGTCAAAAAGGTTGACGTTGACGTAAAAACTACTAGAGAGCTGAAAAATGTCAACTTTTTTGACAAAATAACCATGGGCTGACATTTTAATTTTTAAGAATTAAATGCGAAACTACAAAGTTATATTTATTTCATTTATTCACCAAAATCAAAATCAACTTAAACCCAAAACAATTAGTATGACTGAAGAGATATTTTCAATACCTTTCAAATGAGGTGTCACTTGCCATAAGGTCCCATTTAAAATTATCTGTCACAGTGGCGCTGTAAAGTCATCTGTCACTATTACGTCACCTGTCATGACTAGTTAAGAAGCGTACGTCCGTTTATTTCCTCACTCCAAATTTCACTATTATATGTATAACCGTTCAAAAGATACGAGGGGGGGTACGGACTTTTGACTAGCACTGTATATCATTTATTTGATGTTTCTTGTTAAGTGACGTTTTGGTACATATAGCCCCATCAAAGAACAATCTGACCCCCAAAAAAATAAAGGAAGGATGAAAATTTGGGAATAGGTAGTTGAAATTGTCTATTATTATATAAGAAAAAGTTTCTACATCCCCTCCATTTTTCAAAAATAGAGGGGAATACCCCCCTCTCGAAGGTGAAAAATATACATTCAAAATAAGTCCGGAATTGGATAAAATGACTAATTCTAAGCAACTTTTGTTCTATAGAGTTTTTTCACTAAATCGATACTTTTCGAGTTATTTGCAAGTGAATATGTTCATTTTTAACAGAAAAAACATGTTTTTGGACGGTTTTTCGGAGATAACTCAAAAAGTAAGTATTTCAGCGAAAAAAATATTCTTAGCAAAAATATAGCTTATAAAAAACTGAAAAAAATGGTGTATGCTTGAGGTCTGTAGACCCAGTAGAAGTAGAGTTGAAGTTAATGAAAAGTAGGTTCTTCGTCATAAAATTCAAAATCGAATATTTCAATGTAAAATAACCCAAAAACGGAGCACTTTTCGGAGAAATTCATTTCAACTTTTTTACAGTGTTTAAAAAAGGATTATTTTTGTTTTTTAAAAAAACTTGTAACATTAAAAGTAAGTGAGTTACGCTCAAAATATTGTTGGGTCCTTTTATTTTTTGGTAAAAAAATCGCGAACATCACCCCCTAATTAGCATCACAAATAAATTTTATCATTACCACTTCCCAAGTTACTTTGCTTATATATTATTTATATAATCTGTAAGTTTCATCGGTTCAAAGTGCTTATTTTTGAAAAAGCTGTAGTTAAAATGGCTTGAACGAGTAACTAGTCACGAGTTTAGGCAAATTTTGAACAGCCATAGCATAATCAATTTTAGTATAACAAGAAAACAAAAGAGGAAAAATATTCAGAAAAGCAAAACGTACATTTTATTACTCTTTAAGATTTTTGGTGTTATTAATAATTTTTGAGTTAATTCTATGAACAATTCCATTTTTTTTAATGAAAAAAAAATGTTTTATTTTAAACCCAATATTTTTTTCAAAACTGAGCACTGAACCAATGAGACTTATAGATAATATAAACAATACATAAGTAAAGTAACTTGTGAAGCGGTTACGATAATTTTATTTGGGAAGCTAATTAGGGGGTGGTTTTCGCGATTTTTGTACCAAAAAAATCAAAGGGACCAACAATATTTTGAGCGTAACTCACTTATTTTTAATGTTAGAAATTTTTTTAAAAATCAAAAATAAACCTTTTTTTAAACACTTTAATACAGTTGTAATGAATTTTCCCCGAAAAGTGCTCGGTTTTTTGGTTATTTCACATTGAAATATTCGATTTGGAATTTGACGAAGAAGAACCTACTTTTCATTAACTACAACTCTGCTTATACTGGGTCTGCAGACCTCACGCGTACACCATTTTTTCAATTTTTTATAAGCTATATTTTTACTAAGAATATTTTTTTCGCTAGAGAACTTACTTTTTGAATTATCTGCGAAAAACCGTCCATAAACATGTTTTTTTTTTGTTAAAAATGAACATATTCACTCGCAAATAACTCGAAAAGTATTGACTTAGTGAAAAAACTCTATAACAAAAGTTGCTTAGAATTAGTCATTTTATCCAATTCCGGGCATATTTTGAACATATATTTTTTCACTTACGAGAAAATATTTTTCACTTCGTATTTTCCAATTTTTGTAAAATGGAGGGGATGTAGAATTGTAAACTTTTTCTTATACCGGGTGTCCACTTATATTTTCCCCCATTTTGACTGCCTATAACTTTTAAACGGCTCAAGATAAAAATATGCGGTTTTCACTGAAATGTTTTATTATAGTAAAAGTTTTGTCTGAATGGATTGAATTTTTTATATCGCTTTCAAATACGAAATAAAATATGGCGGATTTTTGAAAAAAAACGTTGTTGACTTTTTTTTAATGGAACACCCAGTATATTCTTTTGTAAATTGAAAGAAAGGTCATTCACCTATCTAGCGATATAAAGTTTTTCAAAATCGGTTGTCAAATCACTGAGTAATTAATTTTTAAAATGAGAGGTGCAACGTGGATATCACATACATAACTAACTAAGTTATGTGATTTCCACATTGCATCTCTCATTTTAAAAATTAATTGCTCAGTCATTTGACAACCGATTTAAAAATTTTTTATATCGCTGGATAGATAAATGACCGTTTTTTCAAGTTTTTAGGTAAGGTTACATCGCTTTTAAATAAAAAATTACTCAGTATATTTTCTTGTATCTTGAAAAAACGGTCATTTACCTATCCAGCGATATAAAATTTTTTAAAATCGGTTGCCAAATGACTGATCAATTAATTTTTAAAATGAGAGATGCAATGTGGAAATCACATAACATAATATCATTTTGCTGGTTATGTTATTTAGGTATGTGATATCCACGTTGCACCCCTCATTTTAAAAATTAATTACTCAGTGATTTGACAGCCGATTTTGAAAAACTATATCGCTGGATACTATATCGTGAATCTTCGTGTTCTTTATCTTCCATTTCAAAATGTCCAATCGAACAACTAGAATTTTCCAACAAATCTTCTTTTCTTTTCAACTCTGCAGCTGTGCGTTCTTCTTTCCGCTTTTCCTTACGTAATAATTTGATATCTACTCCCAACATACAACCTACTCTACCTTTCTCCCTTTGCTTAATTAAAAATTCTCTATCTTCGGCGATTTTAATCTCATTTAACGCATTTAAGGTGGCAATATCGAAAAGGTTGTCTAAAGCTTCTTTAAAATCATTTTCTTTTTCTCTCTGCCGTTCAGTATCTCTATTTTTAGATTTTTCTAAATTTCTGACATTATCGTACAAAGATTTTAATTTCAAAATACAGTTTGAACGGTTTTGAACTGGGATTCTTGCTTTTTTCCAAAAAACGACCACTTCATCAATAACTAAAGCACTGCTGTCATTAAGATTTAAATTTACCACTCTCATGTTATAAAAAAGTACACTCAAAACATCTCGTTTACATGGTAATTTACTACCGCAGATTTGATTTTTCATCACTCCAACTAGATAAATATTGTTCCGCAAAGTGGACATTTCAGCACTTTTATCAATTACTTATATAGCACGTCTTTTCTTATGCACTTCAAGTACGAAACTAAAACGAATGTAGCATTGAACAAATAATATGTAAAAACAAAATTGACTTGTCGAGACTTGTAGTCGCGCTTGTAGCGAATTCGAACGCACTTGGCGCCGACTCGTCGTAGCATGTTAGACAGTCAGATGCATGAAACTTCAAGGCCAATGCGGCACGTGTTAATATTATCGGATTGAGCTGAAATTTTGTATTTTTAATGTTTTGGTGTAACTGAACAAAATTACAAATAATTTTGAAAAAATATGAACTTTCGAAAATAAGGACCACCCTACTGGATAGGTAAATGACCATTCTTTCAATTTACAAAAAAATATACTGAGTGTTCTATTAAAAAAAGTCAACAACGTTTTTTTTCAAAAATCCGCCATTTTTTTTGTATTTAAAAGCGATATAAAAAATTCAATCCATTCAGACAAAACTTTTACCAAAATAAAACATTTCAGCGAAAACCGCATATTTCTATCTTGAGCCGTTTAGAAGTTATAGGCAGTTAAAATGGGGGAAAATATAAGTGGACACCGGTATAATAATAGACAATTTCAACTACCTATTTCCAAATTTTCATCCTTCCTTTATTTTTTTGGAGGTTTTCGTAAAATTTTGTGTTCCCTAATCGGGCTAATATTGTATACATATTTAGTGAGAAAGGAAATAAATAATTATATGCATCATGTGGCGTATACGACATTTGGTAATTGACAATACGTAATTGGGTACCCCGTTCTATATAGAACGGGGGTTCGACAAGGAGACCCAATGTTACCTAAACTTTTTAATACGGTCTTAGAACATTCTTTCAAGAATTTGGATTGGATGACAAGAGGAATAAAAATAGATAGAGAATACCTAAACAACTTCGTTTTGCCGATGATATAGTAGCTGAGGATCTAGGTATGACAAGGGAGATGGTACAGGAACTCGTTGTGGCTACAGAAAATGTAGGTCTAAATATAAACGAAACAAATCTCGAAAACAAAAATAATGACAAATTTGGTACCCAACCAGAACATCAGTATTGGTGGGAAAGAAATAGAACGCGTAGGTAGATATAAATACTTGGAACATGAAATTACGATTGGCAGGGATAACCAGACTCACGAACTGAAGAGAAGAATCGGTCTTGGGTGGGCAGCATGTGGTAAACTGAGAGACACTTTTAAAAGTGAATGCCCACATGTCTAAAGAGAAAGGTATTTGATCAGTGCGTCCTCCCAGTCTTGACATACGGAGCAGAAACACTTAACTTAATTAAAGCCTCCACTACCAAACTAAAAGATACACAGAGAAGAATGGAGCGGTCCATGTTGGGAATAACTCTGCGAGACAGAATCAAAAACGAAGAGAAGAAAAGAACAAAGATGACCGACATCATCGAAAGGATAGACAGACTAAAGTGGAGATGGGCGGGGCACATAGCCAGAATGACAGATGGGCGATGGACAAATAACTTATTGGAATGGATACCAAGAGAAGACAAGAGAAGCGTCGGTCGACCGCCTACAAGATGGACTGAGGATTTAAGAAGGCTCAATAAGAACTGGATGAGAGCGGTGCAGGATAGACATGGCTGGAGACAGAGGGAGAAGGCCTATGTTCAGCAGTGGCCTGTTAAGGCTAGACGATGAATTAGGTATACGATGTTGATACGAGTGGGGATGAAACGAGGAAGACTTTATATTTATAACATACATTACAAACAGATGTCCAGTTTGTTTATATACTTCATTGACTCTTCGTTTTCCCTTAACAAAGTATTTATAGTCGCTTGCATATGCTCTGCTTGAGAAATCCTTGTACTATGTGCCGCAGAAGAAGGCAAGGGAAGTTTGCCCCATCTGTAGAGGGAGTCGGCACATCTTCCGAAGTTTGTTCTGATGCGATTAAGGGCAGCCGAAATCTTACAGGGAAGTTCAAATTCGTCTCGTTTGTTTGTGATATCCAGTAGACTATGGTAATCCGGATCTGTCTTACTTTTCCATTCTTCCCTTTCAAAATTGGAATGATGCAGCGCTTTAGCGGACAGTAGGGAGGGTAACCTGGATCAAAAGTCCAATAAAGAGGAAAGAATATCAAAATACTCTCCAAATAAAACTCAGCGGAATCAGAGAGGAAGATACTGCAGAGGACGAATGGAGACAATTAAAAACAGTAATAATAGAGTCAGCAGAGGAAACTGTCGGAAGAGCCAAAAGTTAAAGAAAAATGACGTTGCAGAGTTCAAAAGCCGCAGTCAGAATAGATGGAGAACTACTGACCCCCCTTATTGAAATCAACATGGGAGTGACAGGGAGACGCTCTTTAAACCATGCTATTCAACCTAGTTCTTGAGTCAGTTATCAGAAAAGCTAATGTAACCGGCCATATAAACACCAAGACAGTACAAATTACTGCATATCCTCGACAATGTAGCTATCATTAGTAGGAATACGACACGACTAATAGAAGCGTTCAAAGAAATTGATACTGAAGCACGAAAAATGGGGCTTTAAAGCAGAAACGAAGTAAATGACCGTCAAAAGAACACGTGACAATGAAAATTATATCACAATAGAGAACTATAGTATTGAACGTGTGGATACCTTCACATATCCGAACAACTAATGCTTACACGTTTTGATTTTAGAGACGCTGAGAACAAGGAAAGCACTTTTTACTATTAGTCCAGAAAGCCACTGCGCATCCGCTAGGAAAAATATTCTAATTCGGATTTTTTGCACAATCTTACTCAAAAAGGACCCCTTTTAACAAATTTGCATGTTGTCAGGACCAAAAGTTGGTCAAAAATTTTTTAAACGTTTTTTTTTGTTTTTTTCCTAAAATTATTTTTTTTGCATGGAACAAATTTTTTTTAGGTTTTTTGGATCATTCCAAACAGAAAAGCTCTTTAGTGACTTTTCTCTAAAGTTGATAGTTTTTGACATATAAGCGATTAAAAATTGAAAAATTGCGAAATCGGCCATTTTTAACCCTCAAAAACTATGTGAAAAATTGAAAATTTGAATGTTGCCAAGGTAGGTAGATATTCTTTAAACATCGATTGATGAAATCCCGAAGAGTTTTTTGCAATACAATAATCAAGACTCCTTTGTTTCTTAATTGTTAATCAAGCGTGCGCGACACTACTTTCCACCGTTGCATGTGTATGCAGTATGGTGCAAATGAAAGGAATAAATTCGTTATTTCGTAAACCGGCGACTTTAAGGGAAAATCCCGAAACAGGTCGATTTTTATTTTTAAGTTATGATATTGTGACATATATGGTATACTAGTGACGTCATCCATCTGGGCGTGATGACGTAATCGATGATTTTTTTAAATGAGAATAGGGGTCGTGTGCTAGCTCAATTCTCTATTCAGTAATATAAACATTTACATAATTATTTATACAGGGTGTCCAATAATTTAATTTTTTTGTCAGTTTGCCAAATGATTTAATTTAATAAAAAATTTTTGGACACCCTGTATAAATAATTATGTACATGTTTATATTACTGAATAGAAAATTGAAGAACCTTTCAAATGAGCCAACACACGACCCGTATTCTCATTTAAAAAAATTATCGATTACGTCATCACGCCGAGATGGATGACGTCACTAGTATACTATATATGCCACAATATCATAACTTAAAAATAAAAACCGACCTGTTTTGGGATTTTTCCTTAAAGTCACCGGTTTACGAAATAACGAATTTATTCATTTATATTTAATACGGAAAATAGTGTCGCGCACGCTTGATTGGCAATTAAAAAACAAAGGGGTTTTTGATATTGTATTGCAAAAAACTCTTCGGGATTTCATCAATCGATGGTTAAAGAATATCTACCTACCTTGGCAACATTAAAATTTTCAGTTTTTCACATAGTTTTTGAGGGTTAAAAATGGCCGATTTCGCAATTTTTCAATTTTTAATCGCTTATATGTCAAAAACTATCAACTTCAGAGAAAAGTCACTAAAGACCTTTTCTGTTTGGAATGATCCAAAAAACCTAAAAAAAATTGTTCCATGCAAAAAAATAATTTTAGGAAAAAAACAAAAAAAAAACGTTTAAAAAATTTTTGACCAACTTTTGGTCCTGGAAACATGCAAATTTGTTAAAAGGGGTCCTTTTTGAGTAAGATTGTGCAAAAAATCCGAATTAGAATATTTTTCCTAGCGGATGCGCAGTGGCTTTCTGGACTATATGTAAGTAACATTTGTTCCAGTGCTGCAAAAATGTCAACTATGACATATACACATTATTTGTAGACTGTCAGCATAATTAGCTAAATATAAATAATCAGCAACCTGAATTGTGGCCAAAGAACAATAATCGGAATATTTCCTAAGCTCATAACCTTAATGATATTCCAATTGATTAATGACTACAAATCTCCATATACGAGGAAAAATTCGAAAATCTGGCAACATTATAATTTATATCGATTTCATAATAGAATCTGATGGTTTAGTAAATTATTTTGTTCGTTAAAATAAAACATGATTTTCATTAATTAATCCCGACCTAGTATTTTTATACTCTGTACCTATTTTTAACACATTTAATGATTTAATGTTTTATGAGCTTTATAGAGAAGCCGATAATCAAGTTTCAATTTGTTGTATATTGATTATTTAAAATGGTAAATAACTGAATTATCCGTCAAATTTAAATGAATAATTAAAATTTCGATACGCCTCATGGAATATTTATATAATTTTGCTGCAAAACGAATTTATATAGCATATTTTAGCGTTGTTGAAGATAACTACGTAAAGTAGATAATCTCTCAGACCTAACTTTCTATGTCTATATTCATTTTTTACGCCCCCTTAACCCTGCAATCAAAAACGTAATTTGGGTCGTTTTATTCTTTTTTCTTGGCTTGCAATCAATTTAAGATTTCAATAAATGCACATACATACTTGCGGCTTTTACAAAACTTATCTATTTTTTATAGACCCGTAGGTTGAGAGTACATAACCTAAAAATGCATTTTTTTTTCGAAAAGAGAATATAACTTTTTTTGCAGCTGGCTAGAGGTGTATTTTTTTATTTTGTGTATTTTATCAAAAAATCTATTTCTATTTTTTTTTCAGATTTTTCCGTAAGGTGAGCTATCTTCAAAAGCCCGAAAAACTAATTTTTTAGGGGTTTTGGGAGATATTATCCATTTTATAGACTTCTAAATAAATTAACTTAAGGCTTTTTATAGGGCAAAAAAATTGGGCAAAACAACTTTAAACTCCAAAAAAATGTTTTTTCAAAACTTGCAAGAACCCTTAAAATATCTGAAAAAAAAACATGTTTTTTAGTATTTAAAGGGGTTTCGCTCAATTTTGGAATATCCTAAAGGGCTCATTTACTTCATTTTATACATAACCTATAAAAATCCTTCATTTGTTATATTTTGACTTCTATAAAATGGAGAATATTCCACAAACCACTAAAAAAGAAATTTTTTGATTTTTGACGGTGCACTCTACGGAAAAATCTGGAAAAATCACAAATATATTTTTTGATAAAATACACAAAATAGATATACAAAAAATAGATCTGCAGTCAACTCCAAAAAAAGTTTTTGCATTTTTTGCAACCTAAAAATGCATTTTTTTTCGAAAAAATTTGCAAAATTAATTTTTAGGTTATGTACACTCAACGTACGGGTCTATAAAAATAGACATGTTTTGTAAATGCCTTAACTGTGCATGTATACTTTTAAGAAATTTTAAATTACCAAAATTGCAACCCGCCGAAAAATTACATTTTTGGTGAGAGCAACAAGAGCTTTGGTGAGAGCATATTTCATTTTATGTGATAACCTAAACGCCAAGACCGCTGAAATAGACTATACTACAATGTTTTGACACATTACCTAGGTAATTTTATTTCCATAAACATAATTTTAGTTATTTTGTATATTTTGAAAATTCGTATAATTTGTATTAATGTTCTAAATAGATCATACTTTTGACGTTATGAAACACACAAATGTATCCATTTCATCATCAACCTTTTTAAATATTAATGTTGTGAAGCAAAAAGAACAGCAAATATACTTTCTGCACAATAACTTTCTTCATCTAACCAAATGTCACTAATCCACAATATGTACAACTCAAATCACTGGCATTCGGACCCATAAGTCACTTCAATTTGCGATTGCACAATTTCCAATTGTATAATAATTCCAATATTATACGAAAAGATGTGAGAATTGAACAAATTGTGTCACAAATCACAAATACCTATTTCAGCATTTGTTAGTTATAGTGTGCAATCCGTTACCCTAAGAATACGAAACAAACAGCAAGCACTAACTTTATAAAGTATTTAAGATTTGTGCGCAGCGGACAAATTACTTAAAATAAATTTGTCCGTGACGGACAAATTTTCTATGGTTAAAAGTCTGAAACTGGGACAGTTTTCTTTGTGGCCAAACATGTCACTGTATTTTGTCCGTCGAATGAATTACGACGAGTTAATAAGAAAATTAGTGCTGTTAATAACTTAATTAATATTTGGGAATACAGACATATGACGGATGCCCGCGGTGCTTAATGCATAACATTTTTACCACCCAATATTTTTCTCGGTTTTTCTACACATTATTTTTAAACCAGAGTTAAAAATACAATGAATTTTAAAATTTTTTTGCCCATTTCCGAATTGACGCCTTTCGTAGCGTTTCAAATAAAAACGCTCCAGTTTCAGATTCTCCTGCAACAAAAATTTGTCCGTATCATAAGCTTTTTAAACGATTCTCTAAGATGTAGCGTGCTGCTTTTTTTATCCTTAGGTTGACAGTTTGTATTTAGAATATTATAGGTCTGGATCCCGCGTATGAAAAAAAAGTTGATTAATAGCAAGCTGAAAATTTGTTAATAGCTTAATGATGTTTAGTCGGACAAACTTTGATATATGGGAACACTGGAACAGGGGCAGTTTTAATTGTGGAACAGGTTAAAAATTTGGAACGGTCAGACCACGAAAACGGCACATTTATTTTGTCCGACAGAACAGACCTAAATTCTCCGAACAGAGATTAAACTCTCATGCAAAAATCAGACTGCTATGTATCACCTGTCATAATTCCTGTCGTTTGACATATTCTCTATGTTCCACTCATTAAAACGCCCATTTGGTGATAAATAGCAGTCTGATTTTTGCATGAGAGTTTAATCTCTGTTCGGAGAGTTTAAGTCTGTTCTGTCGGACAAAATACATGTGCCGTTTTCGTGGTCTGACCGTTCCAAATTTTTAACCTGTTCCACAATTAAAACTTCCCCTGTTCGAGTGTTCCCATATATCAAAGTTTGTCCGACTAGACACCCTTAAGCTATTTACAAATTGTCAACTTGCTATTAATCAACTTTTTTTTCATACGCGGGATCCAGACCTATTACGTTTAAATCAAAAGGAAATCTTGTGCCAGTGATTTTTATTTACAGTTTGTACTCTAGCAACATTTCACAACTAACATTTTACTTCTGCGACTCTCTATCTCTCTGTGGCAGCTTTTTATTCTTTTTATTGTTAATGTAGACTAAATAAGAGTAATATTAATAGCGCAAAATCGTATTAGAATTTTTTTGTAGACTATTTGTGTAGTTTTGGTATTTTCTAATACTGTTTAGTAGCCTCTTTCATTCTAACACGACATATTATGCTGAAGAAGTGTTTATTATTACTTAGATAACGTTTTCGTTACTTCCACCTCTAGGGTTGTGTTATTTTCCAGGCCGTAGTGTATATTGGGCGCACAACCGTGCTTCGGAAGGCACGTAAAACTGTCGGTCCCGGCTGAGTAAGTAGCCGAGAAAATCCTTAGACTAGACTTTAGCCAAAAGGTTTCACCGTTTTCACGAACTTACCTACTTACAGATTGGGCGGACATACAAAATGTTTTAAAATTTAGAAAAGAGGTTGTTAAAAAGTACTACAATGTTGTTTATTTATAGTAATTCCGTTTGTATATTTGTGTTCAGTGGAAGTTTTAAAGTATTTGCAACGTTTAATATGGTTTTAAACATTTGTTTTGATCCAATATACAGGGACTAAAGGATTTATTCTTGAATCCTCTATCCTCTTACCGGACGTTTCTCTACGCGTATCGTATTGGCAATCGTCACCCTAGTAACTGCTACCCGGAAAAAGGATCGTTTGTACATATTACCTTAGGATTTTAACCAGGATGTTCTAGTTCCAAAAAGTCTTCTTCGAAATATTTTCTTGCATTACTAGACATAACACCCTGTACTTTTTCAGGTATATTAATTACATCCAAAAAACACGTTAATTTTCTGGCTTTATTGATTTTTACGATTTCTTTATAAAGTAATATACCAAAGCTGTTTACAAATATAAATGAAAAGAAGGTGAAAAGGGAAAAAGGGGACAAAACTTAAAATCGAATAAACTTTTTAAAAAAATTAGCCAAGCATATTTACGTACTGTGTAAAACACCAAATTTAATTGGAAAAAATCGAAAATAATAACAAAAGGCTAGAATAAACGCGAGGTACATTTAAAACAATTCTCATTCATTTAGCTAGAAGAGTACTAGTACTAGTAAAACGGAGAGCAAAAGGTAGCTTGGTGCACACAAGAAATTCTCTCTGTGAATCCTTCCAAAACTAAATAAAATTAGTAGCCTTCACCAATAAGAGGAAGCTTACTGGACTGAGTGAGTTAAAACTATTTGGGGAGAATTTAGAACGAACCAATGAGGTCAAGAATCTAGGGTTAATCCTGAATTCCAAACGCAATTGGAGCACGTATATTAACGCGACTCTTCTGGTACTGCAGACGAATTGTGGGTAAAACCGGGGGTTGAAGCCAAAGGTAATCTGTTGTTTATACATTGTTATATCAGTGATACTACCGACAGTTACTTATGGTTCAGTATTTGGCAGACAAAGACAGCTTTGAAATCCTGTGCGACCTCTCTCACCACCCTACAACAAGTGCTTCTAAATATGTAACAGGAGCCTTGGATAATACAGGAACGGCATCATTAGACGTTATCTTTAGAAGTTTTCGCTCTACTGGAATTATATATTTCAGCGGTGGCCTTTATGACCATCCTTAGATTTAAATCAAACAATATTTGAAGGAAGAATTATGTATTGACTAGACACACAAATTCTACTGAGACAATACTTGAGGAATCTATCTTTATAATGAACTAATAATATGATGACACCAGAACTCATCTTCACTGAGAAGATTAACACAACTATACCATCTAGACAACAAAAAGTCCCAAATATTAAACGGGACTAATATGGCTCACTGAGGGATCCAAAGTGCCGTTGGTACTGGATCGGCAGTCTTTGGACAGACATGTAATAATATTAAATCTTACCTAGGTCAATATACAACGGTGTTTCAAGCTGAAGTTTTTGCTTTGGTGCCCTGCATTGATGAAATCATGGAGGGAGACTCCAAAGCAAAGAGAATAAATATTTACACAGATAGCCAAGCGGCCATTCTGGTAGTAAAGAATGCACTCGCTAAATTAAAACCGGTGAGAAACTACAATGATCTCCTCAACACCCACGCAAAAGATAAAAAAAGTCTCTTTCATTAGGGTGACGGGGTGCATGGGAATGAACGGGCAGTTTTGTTAGCAAAACAAGGCTTGACAGAAATAATTGAAGCCCCAGAACCAGTCTGTGGCATCACTAAAGATGCTTCAAAAAACGAAGTTCAAAAGTGGTTCATAAGCATAAGGAATAATCAAAAGCAATTGAAGACACAAGTGCATGAAGGGTCTATGTGACATTTGTAAGTTATTGAGAAAAATAAAGTTAAAGTTTTTATACTAGAACTTTTTTATTATAAGATCTAAATAGACTATAGTCCTAAAACTAATATATTTATTAACACTATTAAAAAATACTTAAAAACAATATTTATTATATATTTTTTATATATAAAAAGTGCACATAGATCCTTTAAGCATTTACATTTTAAAATTGACTGTGTACATAGATCCTTTACACTCTAGTAACTTAGAAAATATTAATTTTAAAACGTGTTTGGCTTGTTTGAAAGATTTTTAGGTTCGAACAAATTACTTTTAACATAAAAAAACATGTTTTGAAAATTTGTCACATAGCCCCTTCATGCACTTGTGTCTTCAATTAAGAGTCAAATGCAAATCCAGATCAAGAAAATAATCAAGAATATTGATAAAAAACTCTCGAACAATTTCATTAACCTTAAGATTGAAGAGAGATTGTCGTTTAAGGAAGTATTAAAGGGATAAGAGAACTAAGAAAAAGACGTCGTTTGAACTAAGAAAAAGAACTTTCTTCAGAATTAAGGGTTGTTATTAATAATTACATTAGTATAATTCCGAAATAGATGTCTCGTATTTTTACCAAAGTTCACAGTGACGTTTAATGATTATATGTCGGTGTAACAGATTTTTATTTATCGCTATTATATATTTTTTTAGAAATATTGTCAGTATTAATTAACAATAACGAGTTTGATAAAAAAAGGTGTATAAATAGCCACTTAGACGTCAGCTGTCATCGTTTAAATGTCTTAAAGAGCAACGTAAAAGCATATCCTCAGGACACCTACCAATTTCCAGATGTGCTTCTTCCCTGTTTTTGTCTAACGTAGCTATAATGATTATCTTATAGGCCTGGATCTCGCTTCAAAAAAAAATTGATTAATAGCAAGCTGAAAAGTTGTTTATAGCTTTGATATCAGGAAATAATTTACGTGTAATTGTGGAACTTGTCATCCTGACAAGTTTATGATTGTGAAAACTAGCAGGTTGTTTTTAAGTTTATTCAATAGCAAACTTTATATTATAATAAATGAACAAATATTTGTCTGACAAATATGTTAGGCATTTTAATAAGTCCGACACGTAGAACATGTCAAATGACAGGTATTAGATATATATTGGTTGTAAATAGCACCCTGATTTTTGCATGAGAGTTTAATGAAAGGGTAACAAATCAATGGGAAGTTCTGCCCGACAAAGCGACAAAATATATGGGAAGTTTTCGTAGTCTGACGTTCGAAACCTGTAACCTGTTCCACAATTAAAACTTCCCCTGTTCCAGCGTTCCCATACATCAAAGTTTGTCCGACTAGACACCATTAAGCTATTAACAAATTTTCAGCTTGCTATTAATAAACTTTTTTTGGTACGCTAGATCCAGACCTATTGACTTTTATCTGCGTTTATATGAAGGCTAGACTAAAAAATTCCTTTGAAATATCATGTGTCAAGTTATAATATTTTCGTGGAAAAATATAAAACAGCTTTCAGCAAATATAAAAATTTTCTTTGTCACTGTTCGTTTGTGAGATCTCATTTAATTTTCATATAGTTTTTTAAAACTATAAAAATAAAGAACCTTCTCTTGCGTATCTTTTTATAAAAGTTGTTCTGTGTTCTATAAAGCGTAACCTTTTATGTATATTCCTTGCTAGTTTTCAGTTCCTGCATTGTAGGCTATTGATTATGTACTATAGAAAGGAACTACACCGTTAACGGGTTTTTATTGTTTCATATGGTCAATGAATCTCTATATATGAAAAAACCGCGGAGTGCTACCATTTAAAGGAGTGCGTTTTTGAGAAATGGGTGAATTAGTCCTTGGGCACAGGTTACATTAGGGTGAGTTCTATGCACTTTTGGTACAAACACGTCTACATAAAAATTGTTCCTGGTTAAATTTCCTATCTAAATATAACTTTTTAAAGTCAAAGTTACTTTTTTTTACAAAAATATGTTCAAAAGAAAAAGCACAAAGAAACCCAAAAGAAAGAAATTTTGTATTTTGTCCCATAACTTTTGTCCACGGGGATATAGGTATAGACATTGCTTCACAGGAAAAAAACTTACATATTTTCTCTTTAAAACGTTGTTTGGTAGAGGTCATTAGGATTTACAGTTTTCGAAATATGATTTTTCAAAGTTCGCTACTCACAGCAATTTTGGGCAATTTTCCTTGTTATTTCACAAATATTGTTCTGTAACTTTTTTCTACGTAACTTTAGTCATATATGCAATGGTACACGTAAGAGGAATAGAAATCAATTACCTTTAAAATGTTCTACTGTATAATGTACGACTTCTTTTAAAGAGGTTACCTTTTTCAAGATTTTATACTTTTAACGAGTTTTTATATTTTTTACGATTATATTTTAAATTTCCCATTCTAACTTTTTTTTCTACATTCAGGTATATATTATATTATAATAAAAAAGAAAGATTATTATGTTTACTTTAAAATGATGTATTATAAAAAATTCTAGGAATATTTTTGAATAAGATATGCTTTTTCAAAATTTTAGGATTATTTTTTAAATTTCCCATTATAACATTTTTATGTGATTGTATGTTATGATTGAATCTTATTTTTTATAGGTAATATTTTGGATTTACTTGACTCGGCCGGGAAGCTTCGAAATATGGATTAATTCCAATATTTACTGTCAAAGCTCCTGCACCACAAGCTCTGCTTGAAAAAATAGCATGTAAATGTACCAAAGAATGTACAAAAAACTGCGGTTGTAGGAAGATAGGATTAGTTGTTCAGTATTCTGCAAAGGGTGCATGTGCATGGGTACTAATTGTGGGAACTCTAAAATAACTGAGGTGTCAAAGGAAGATATTGAAGCTAATGCTAACGAAGAGATGGATTTGATTTTGAAAATTTTTTAAATGTCAACGTTTAAATGATTTTAACTAAAGTGATGTTTTCTAAGACTGATGTTTAGGTAATTTTTGTAAAAGAAATAATTTTAAATAATACAGCTAAAAAAATATCAAAGAATCACTCGGTTTCCATTATTTAAATATAGATGATACACCATTTTAAAGAACAGAAAGTAAGCCCTCTTTATTGAGCAATATATAGTATATTCATGTACAAGAAAAAAAAGTTATAATTAGAAATTTAAAAAATAATCCTAAAATCAAAAATCGTTGCAAGTACTTTTGAAAAATAATATCTTATTCAAAAATAATTGTAAAAAATGTAAAGAATAATATTTTTTTATATTAGGTATTATATAATATGTGATATATATCATATATACTATATATAATATAATATATAATATATAATATATTAAGTATATAATAATATTATTTTAGTTTTATATTATATTATATTATAAAAAATCGTTAAAAGTATAAAAGCTTGAAAAACCATAATCTCTTTAAAAAAAGTCGTATAAAGTTATACAGTAGACCATTTTAAAGGTAATTGATTTCTATTCCTATTACGTGTACCATTGCATATACCTAAAGTTACGTAGAAAAAAGTTACAAAACAATATTTGCGAAATAACAAGGAAAATTGCCCAAAATTGCTGTGAGTTGAGAACTTTGAAAAATCATATTTTGAAAACTATAAATCCTAATTACCTCTACTAAACAATATTTTAAAGAAAAAATATGTAGGTTTTTTTTCTGCAAACCAATGTCTATACCTATATCCTCGTGGACAAAAGTTATGGGACAAAAAACAAAATTTCTTTCTTTTGGGTTTCTTTGTGCTTTTTCTTTTGAATATATTTTTGTAAAAAAAAGTATCATTAACTTTAAAAAGTGATATTTAGATAGTAAATTTAACCAGGAATAATTTAAATGTAGATATGTTTGTACCAAAAGTGCATAGAACTCACCCTAATGTAACCTGTGCCCAGGGACTAATTCACCCATTTTTCAAAAACGCACCCCTTTAGATGGTAGCACTCCGCATATTTTTCATATATAGATGTCCATTGACCATATGAAATAATAAAACCCCGTTAACGTTGTAGTTCCTTTTAGCTATCTTATTTTGAATATAATCAATAGCCTATTGTAGGCGACAAAAAAAAGTTTTGTCGTTTTTGTATAGGGAATCCTGAAATAATTATTCCCCCCCTATTAACTTTAAATTTTTAGCACGTGAGCAAAACTCTTGGACTGGTCGATTTTTAAAATAATCATAGTATATTATAGCAACAATGTTTCGGACTTTACGCGATCCATCTTCAGTTGGCAGTCATAACTTTGATTTTTTGAATGGGAAAAAGTAACATGTGACACCTCATTTAAAAGCTTTTAAAGTACTGATTTCAAAAATGTATAATACTTTGGTTCGAAAATTTACAGAATCTATTCATAAATTATTCGAGAAAAAGTATCAATATAGCTACGTACCTCTAGATCTGGTCAGAAAACTTACCTAATGATTTTCTTTTGTTGCATAGCAACTAAACTATCATTGGTAAAAAAAACTATCATTGGTAAACATTTTTATACAAAAATTAACTCAAACGAACAAAAAATCATTAGATTGTTGCAAGGTACGTATTAAAATTATTTTTCGTATAATTTAAATTTTGTAAATTTTCGAACCAAAGTATTATACATTTTTAAAATCGGTATTTCAAAAGCTTTCAAATAAGGTGTCATAGCCAGGGAGGTAGTGTCAAATTTAACCGGAGCATTTTAGCATGGCTGTTTTCTTTTTATTTAGTTAGGTGTTCCAAAGCTTATTAACAAATGATGTGTCAGCTGGCCCAAAACCGGGGATTTTAGCCAAGAAAAGGTAAAATGTGAAACTTGATGGAAAAACGCTACAACTTATATGTCAAATATTTATCTCCGTGACTTACGTGTATAATTAGCCAAGAATGCCTAGCTACTGGCTTTCACCCAGACGACTCGGGTTCAAATCCTGGCCCTGAAAATCTTTTTTGTTTTTAGAATTGACATTTTGATTTGAAAAATAAATTATTTTTTGGTAATACCACGTTTTTATTATTTATACGACACAATATAAAAAAGTCTGTATGTCTTTTATAGAATCGTAAACTTTGCATAAATTAATGATTTTATACTTTTTAATCTTTGCCAAACTACATAGTTCAAGAATATTTTTTTTTATTATTAACTAGCTGACCCGGCAAAGTTTGTACCGCCTTAGAACTAAAAAATAATGTTTTCGTACTTCCGGGCCTAAAGTGACAACTTCACTCCCTTGTGACAGGTACTAAAGTGTCACATTTAATCCCTCCGGGATTAAATATTGACGAAACTCCCGGAACGATTAAATCACAAACAAACGAATTTAAGGGATATTTTATTGAAAAATATAATTAATTAGAATGGTAATTAACGTTAATATTCAAATTAATATTGTGACAGTTCGTCATATTGACCAGTCTTTCCTGGGTTAATGCAGCAGGTAACTGACGAGTAACAGATAGGTCCTTTTCATATTGAACTGGTGTTTGTTTCGAAGATCCTGCGGAAACAGGAAGCGAGAATGAGGACTGTGGCATAACTATAGTGGACGAATCGGCGACTTGACCAAATATTTTATCTGAAATTTTTTGTTTATTTTTAATAGACGATTCAATATATCCCTCGGCCACGTTGGAGGATTTCCATCCTCCATGTCTCTTCAGCACGTCTATTGTTGCTCCCGAATCAGCTAACAAAGACGCAGATGTGCGTCTAAAACAATGTCCCGTATAAGACGTCGCATTTTCTAATTTCAAGAAAGCTGCTATTTGCCGTGGAATTGTACCAAACATGTTTTTTCCTACTACTCGCGTAGTACATTCTTTGTTGATGTATTGAACAAAAAATTTTGAATGAGTTGTCCCTGTCTTTCGCAATGCCACATATTTCCGAAATATCGCCACAAAACTGATGGCACTGTTTTCTGAATTTTTGATCACAAAATTTCGGTCAATTTTATTTTTGGTGTTTCTAATCGCAATTAGGAAGGAATCGCCCAAATCTCTCACATCGTCGATTTCTAAATCAACCAACTCTTTTCCACGACAAGCTCCCGCAACGCCCAAAATAAGTGCAACCTACAAAAAAATTGATTTCTTAAAATTTCTGAATATAAACAAATTTCCAAATTTACCTTAAGCATTAAATATTTATCATCCGGAGCCTCCCGTAAGAACTGATCTACCTGCTCAGACGTGAGAATTCTTGACTTCTTTGGCTTAAATCCCTCATTTCTTCTCTTCAAAAAAGCTAATAATTTTGGAAATTTACTTATATCAATATCTTCTCTAATGTTAATAACCGATTTCAGCATTGAGTAATGTGCCCAGAGAGTTGAGGCACAAACCGCTTTTGATTTATCATCGAAGTAGACTAACAGCGCATTTTCAGTAGGTTGTCTCACATTTTTTAAGCGGCACCACTTTTTAAAAGCATCGTACTGCTGCTCGTATAGTTTTCTAGATTTCGGTGGTAACAATTCTTCACCTACTTCGGCTGCTCTTTTATCAATATCAGATACACCTTCTTCACTCATGATACCAATAATTATCAATAACAATGTTTCTTTACAATGACACTAGTAATGACAATGTTTCTAAATTATAACTGTCACAACGCAATGTTACTATGGTAACTTATTTTAAAGACAGTTTATTAAATGAGTTGAAGAGAGAAAAAACTGATTGAAATTATTGAAATAATTAATAAAATCATACCGGAAGTACGAAAAGTATCGTATATACCTTGCGACTGAAGTACATTTAATCCTTCAGGTAAATTATGGCCCTCCCTGCGGTCGGGCCATAAACTTTACCTTCAGGATTAAATGTACTACTTCAGTCCCGCGGTATATAATGTACTATTAAAAGTTAAATAGGTAAATACCTAAAAATTACCAAAAAGCCAAAAAATACTCAAACATATTGCGTATACTGGGGGAGGGGGGTGGTAGAGCAACCTCTTTTTTCACTTAGATTGGTCGTACTAACTAAGGAAGCTTTAGGGAATTATTTACAACAACTTTGTTTATTAAGGAGGTCAATCATAATAACATTACCTATGATATTATCATATTATGATCAAATGCATACTTAGTTTGCGATTCTATAAAAGACATACATACTTTTTTATATTGTGTCGTATAAATAATTAAAACGTGGTATTACCAAAAAATAATTATTTTTCAAATCAAAATGTCAATTCTAAAAACAAAAAAGATTTTCAGGGCCAGGATTTGAACCCGAGTCGTCTGGGTGAAAGCCAGTAGCTAGCCATTCTTGGCTAATTATACACGTAAGTCACGGAGATAAATTTTTGACATATAAGTTGTAGCGTTTTTCCATCAAGTTTCACATTTTACCTTTTCTTGGCTAAAATCCCCGGTTTTGGGCCAGCTGACTCATCATTTGTTAATAAGCTTTGGAACACCTAACTAAAAAAAAAGAAAACAGCCATGCTAAAATGCTCCGGTTAAATTTGACACTACCTCCCTGGCTATCATATGATGTACTTTCCCATTTAAAAAAATCAAAGTTACGAATGTCACCTGAAGAGGGATCGCGTAAAGTTCGAAATATTGATGCTATAATATACTATGATTCTTTTAAAACTCGACTTGTTTGACCGTCTTGCGTATGTTCTAAAAATAAATAAGTTAATAGAAGGCCACTAAAATGGAAAATTTTACATAACTTTTGTTGGTTTTAGGATCTACTCTTCACAACCCAATAGGTCCCCAAAGCGCTCGAGTGACTGCACATTTAGCATTCTTTGCTCCCCTATCAGTGGGAAAATGGCTTAAAATAAATAAACCTTATTAAAACAAAAAACTTGTGCTTGGAACGCTAGATATATTTTTAAAGCCGTCATATCAAAAGGGGCTTCTAAAGACCCAGAAGACGGTTCATTGCTTTACCCGAAAGACCACTGCTTTAATTTAATGATATTTCAATTATTTATTTGGCATATTCCAGTTTGCGATATTCCATCCGGACTCGACCGGGCTGCGAACTAATTCCACCCGTCAATTAAGGGGATCACCTTTAATCGGGACCTTCCCGTTCAATAGTTCCTGACCGAGAAACCGGAGAAGTCTCCCGAGTACCTAAATGGCGATTGGACGCTAGGGATACGACAAAGATTTACAGATAATCGACCGGGATGGCCACTACCAACAATTTATATACTCGCTTGGATTTGAATGTTATTGTTTGCTCAAAACAAAAATTAATTAGTTTCAACAAGTTGGACCAACTTCGAATCAAAATCAATAGCTACTATTTTTAACAAATTGAAGAGTCTGAGATGCAGAATCCACCAATTTAATAAAAATTAAAATGGTAAATAGTGATTTAAACCTAAGACTTTTCGCGTTGAAAGTTCTTACTGGTACATCCTTAATCTGCGACTTTTTCAATTAATAAGACAGTAGACGACGAATATAGAAAACGAAAGGGAAACGATCACATTCCGCCTTCATTCGTCTAGGAAAAGGACAGCAGAGGAACTTTCAGTACTCAAACCGAGTAAAGGAAATAAAATAATAAATGATGGTTTTGCTTGTTTTCGATTCAGAGGGTTGCACACCCGCTAGACAGGCTGTTTCTACCATTTCATTTCAGGCGTCCTCAGTAGCTTTTGTTAGCGTGCACACCTCTGAATCGAAAAATAGCTCCACCATCATTTTAAAGGGAATCTGAAAAATAATTCAAATTTCCCATTAGACGCGATACAGCGACATCTCATAACAAATTGAAAAGTCTCAGATGCGGAATCCACCAATTTAATAAAAATTAAAATGGTAAATAGTGATTTAAACCTGAGACTTTTCACGTTGAAAGTTCTTACTGATTCATCCTTAATCTGCGACTTTTTCAATTAATAAGACAGCAGACGACGAATATAGAAAACGAAAGGGAAATGATCACATTCCGCCTTCATTCGTCTAGGAAAAGGACAGCAGAGGATCTTTCAGTACTCAAACCGAGTAAAGGAAATAAAATAATAAATGATGGTTTTGCTTGTTTTCGATTCAGAGGGTTGCACACCCGCTAGACAGGCTGTTTCTGCCATTTCAGGCGTCCTCAGTAGCTTTTGTTAGCGTGCACACCTCTGAATCGAAAAATAGCTCCACCATCATTTTAAAGGGAATCTGAAAAATAATTCAAATTTCCCATTAGACGCGATACAGCGACATCTCATAACAAATTGAAGAGTCTCAGATGCAGTCTCAATTTGTTATGAGATGTCGCTGTATCGCGTCTAATGGGAAATTTGAATTATTTTTCAGATTCCCTTTAAAATGATGGTGGAGGTGCAGAGGTTCGATTCAGAGGTGTGCACGCTAACAAAAGCTACTGAGGACGCCTGAAATGGTAGAAACAGTCTGTCTAGCGGGTGTGCAATCCTCTGAATCGAAAACAAGCAAAACCTTTATTTATTAATTTATTACTACTATTTTCAGTTTCTCATTATATTCACAAGACACCTCGTTTTTCTCGACATAGGAAATCTTAGTTTTGTGATATTGCAAAAGAGACTCTTATGATTCTTTTTAATTTTACATAATCAAAATATACCCTATCCGGTAAGCCTGCTCCGCATTGATACTTCCTCATTTCTGACTCTGTTCTACCATGGCATTCTAAGCATTAGGGACAGGCAGCACATTTCAAAAACGTAAATGTTGTTAATGGATCTAGCCTTTAACGGACATGCTTCCATTCCATACAAGAGAATAGGCTAAACGTAACACTTTAGCATCTTGTATTTCAAGTTGAAATTCAACTTGGTATCAATCAGAAAACGAAGTTTCAAAAAAGCATTTCTGGCTTGTTCTAGTTTGCTCTTTATTTCAGTCTAGGGTCCCAAATCTTGTTTAGCAGACAACGCAAGTATTTAAACTGTCTAACTTGTTCAGTTTCTTCTCCAGCTACATATTGAATATATCTTTGTATTTGGGTAATTATTTGTCTGTCATTGATTATTGTCATTTATTACAAATTTCGATTAGAAGTTAGAAAACATTGTTTCAGGTTTTCGTTTATAAGCCCATATTAATTTAATCTAAAATCTTTCCCTTGAACATCCACCACCTTCCCGTTGTTTATCCCTGTCCCTACCTGATGAAAAATTCCTCTCCGTGCTTAACCATCACTATCCAGTCCACAAAAGAGGAACGTGTTAGAATGAAATGAACGTTTTTTCAAAAACGTAAATGTTGTTAATGGATCTAGCCTTTAACGTACATGCTTCCATTCCATACAAGAGAATAGGCTAAACGTAACACTTTAGCATCTTGTATTTCAAGTTGAAATTCAACTTGGTATCAATCAGAAAACGAAGTTTCAAAAAAGCATTTCTGGCTTGTTCTAGTTTGCTCTTTATTTCAGTCTAGGGTCCCAAATCTTGTTTAGCAGACAACGCAAGTATTTAAACTGTCTAACTTGTTCAGTTTCTTCTCCAGCTACATATTGAATATATCTTTGTATTTGGGTAATTATTTGTCTGTCATTGATTTTGTCTTCTCGTCCTTTAATATTTCATCTTGGTCTTTATGTATACCAGTGACTAGAATTTTGTTGAAGATACCAGCTATTTCCTTAATTTTCTTGTGGAGATTGAAGCTGAATTACGAAGAATTGCAACTATTTTATTGTATACTGGCACTAGTATGTCAAAATAGCAGCTGTACTTAAATAAGTACAGTGGGCGCTAATGGGTTAGGTACTGATTCCTTGGAGATTGGACATTACCATTTCTATTTTCACTTTATCTAATACTGCCCAAAAAAGTTCTATTGCCATGGCACTCTTTTTGATGATCATAATAGCTAAGGACATCTTAAATTTCTTTTCTCCCGAAATGACTTTATATGGTCCACTAGATACACGTAAGCAGTTTTGTTGAATTCAATTCAATATTCCTTTGATTGACGAAACTTAATGCTTCTACTGGTATCACCGTAGTAACATTTTTCTACATACAAAAAATTACTGCGAATAGCGAACATAATAGAAACATATAATATACTAGTGTAAACGGCGCTTTAACTGATTAAAACAAAGCCGAAGATTGCAAATTATCTTGTAAAGAAATTCTAAACATTTGCATAGGACAAACAAGAAAACACTTTAGGCCAAGCATATAAGAACATAAACTATCAATATAAGACCGATAGATGCGTGTACGTGATATAAAACAACAGTTTATGTAATGATAATATTTGCCATCTTCGTAACAAGTTCCTTAAACTAATCTTGACTTAATAAAAAGCGTTTAGTCGATTGAATACATGATGATTATTTCATTCATAGGAGATTCTGACCAATAGTAAGCTACAGAAATAAAAATTACAGCGATGATTTTTGATAATATTCCGTCGTCAAGCATTACGTCAGATGCCCTTCGTTACTACGCAAAAATTAACATTCAGTAACATTAATGACAATTAATGTTTTACAATTAAAAAAAACGAATAAAATCCTTTATCAAAGGTATATTTGTTAAAATCCTTAAAAAGGGCTACATCACAGAACTAGTTTTCGATCGGTTGATCGACCATCATCAGTGCTTACGTGATTCTAACATGCTAACCACCAAAATACAAAAATATGTGAAACATAGATAAAATATGTGAACTTAAAACATTGATTGCCATCATATAGTCAACATGTGAACAAGTCAATTTTGGGCTCAAATGGTACCTCGAGCATAATACATTGGATATTTTGTACATCCATGTTTAAGTTCACATACTTTATCTATGTTTCCATGACGGATCAGTTGTAAAGGGTTTTTAGCCACATATTTTTGTATTTTGGTGGTTAGCATGTTAGAATCACGTAAGCACTGATGATCATCAGTCATCCGATTGAAAACTAGTTCTGTGATGTAGCCCTTTTTAGGGATTTTAACAAATATACCTTTTATAAAGGATTTTATTCGTTTTTGTAATATATGATATACAGCCAACTGCACGAAAAAAAATTTCTCGTCGGGTTTTATAATTTGTCACAGAGAACACCAAGAAACAGGTTTAGCAAATATTCAGGTGAAGATAGCAATAAAATATTAGTTAAAATGATTTAAAAAGACAGTTTTATTCATGAAATAATCTCAGCGAATTACACTCGATCTCTAAAATTATTATCGACATGTTGCCCTCGTGATACTTTGACATAATTTCACTCCCCTTCTGACAAAGTGTCACTCAGGAAACAAATCCATAATTTTGGGGCTCTCATGCAATTACTACTGATTATTTCATTCATAGGAGATTCTGACCAATAGAAAGCTACAGAAATCTAAATTAAACTGATAACTTTTTTGATAATTGCCCGTCGTCAAGCATATTACGTCAGATGCCCTTCGTTGCTACGAAAAAATACATTCAGTGGCATTAATGACAAATGTTTTAAAAATTATAAAAGTGATGACTTTCAACCGTCAAATACATATTTATAACAACTGTGTGTTTAATTGTACTAATTTGTACTTACATAAATAAATTACAATAAAATTTTGGTTTTGAACAGTTTTATTCATGAAAGAATCGCAATAAATTGCACTCGATCTCTAAAATTATTATAGAATTTTAGAGCTCTTGTGCAATTACTACTGAAAATTTGTTCATTTTTCACTGTATCTACCAACACGACGAAATGCTTTACTTAAGAGCTGACCAGTTTATTACAAATTTCGATTAGAAGTTAGAAAACATTGTTTCAGGTTTTCGTTTATAAGCCCATATTAATTTAATCTAAAATCTTTCCCTTGAACATCCACCACCTTCCCGTTGTTTATCCCTGTCCCTACCTGATGAAAAATTCCTCTCCGTGCTTAACCATCACTATCCAGTCCACAAAAGAGGAACGTGTTAGAATGAAATGAGGCTAGCTATTAATATAGGCACGATTCCGTCTATGTGTATTTTATTCCCGGCTGTGTAAACAAGTTTGTGATGCCTTTCATTGTTTTCAGCCATTGTTTGTGCTCAATATGTATACGCAATGTCCCGAAACGATTGGTCGTAAATTAGAGCCCGATTTGCTATGACAGCTTGATGGAGATTTGCGCAAATGAAAGACGGCTCGGTTAAGGTCGGTGTACGTCTGCAAGGTTTTTACACCAGTATATATATATATATATATATATATATATATATATATATATATATATATATATATATATATAAACCTTCAGTAATTAGTTCATTACAGCAAAGTGTTATAGACTAAGAGCCGCTATAGGTGAAATTTCTTAATCATTTTAGGCACGATGGGACCCTATAAATTAAATAGTAGAACCTAAAAGAAAACGTTTGAACACTGTGCCGTCACTTTTCAGTGGCACATGCGTCGACAGTGGCGCATCAAACTTTCCACTTATGGACGGGATAAATAAATTAAAAGTTACCCTTCATTACTAACAGAATTAATTTTTTTTTATTTTTTTAAGTTTTATGTGATTAACACATACGATTCAGCGTAATTTTAACCCACCACCCCCTTCCTCCTGCCCCCACCATCAAAAACTTCATTTTTCGTTTTTATTTTTTTTTGGTGGCATGCCATCAATTTTAAAATTTCAAAAAATTCACACGCATAGCTACATGCAAAACATGCCTATTTTTTATAGACCCATAAGTAGAGTGTACATAACCTCAAAAAATTAAAAGAAATTTATTTTTTCAAAAAAGCGTATAACTTTTTTTGAGGAATAGTTGCAGGTCTAATTTTTTCTTAATCTTATGTGTTTTATAAAACACTATATTTTTAATTTTTTTTCAGATTTTTCCGTAAGGCTCCCCACCTTAAAAAATCCGTAAAACTGTTTTTGGGGGGTTTTGAGGGATTTTCCCTATTTTATAGACTTCATAATATATCAAATCAATTTTGTTTTTATAGAATATATGTATCTTGAAGTAACTGAGTCCTTTAGAATATTTAGAAATCAGAAAAACACGTTCAAACCCTCCAAAACCCCCTTAAAAAACAGTTTTTTGAATTTTTTAAGGTGACCAGCGTTACAGAAAAATCTGAAAAAAATCATAAATATAGTGTTTGATAAAATACATAAGACTAAGAAAAAATTAGATCTGCAGCAATCCCCAAAAAAAAGTTATACACTCTTTTCCAAAAAACAAATTTTAAAAATTTTTTGAGGTTATGTACACTCAACCTACAGGTCTATAAAAATAGACGTGTTTTATAAAAGCCTTAAATATGCGTGTGAATTTTTTGAAATTTTAAAATTGATTGCATCCCACCAAAAAAATAAAATCGAAAAATAAAGTTTTTGATGGTGGCGGCAGGGAGAAGGGGGTGGTGGGTTAAAATTACGATGAATATTATGTCTTAATCACATAGAACTTAAAAAATGAAAAAAATTAAATTCTGGTAATGAGGGAGGGTATTTTTTAATTTATGTATCCCGTCCATAAGTGGAAAGTTTGATGCGCCACTGTAGACGCTTGTGCCACTGAAAAGTGACGGCACAGTGCTCAAACGTTTTCTTTTAGGTTCTACTATTTAAGTTATAGGGTCCCGTCGTGACTAAAATGATTAAGAAATTTCACCTATAGCGGCTCTTAGTCTATTATACATAATACACTAAGCACCAAAATTAACGCACCACCTTAAAAATGGGACATTTTTTATGTCTCGTATTTCCTAAACCTGTTGTCCGATTTGAGTGATTTTTTTATTATATTATAGCTTTGTTTTTCAAGAATATCCATGTAATAATATTATTGCTAAAGTGGTAAGTGTCATTGTATACCAGGTGTAACAATGTTTATGTGTTTTTTCCTTAAAGTTTGGAACACCCTGTGGAAAATTCTAGCATATATAAAATATTGAAATTAAAACGAGACTGTAGCCTTAGGCTCTTTTAACATTTTGCTTTTTGACTCATTCGCTTATGTTGGATAATAAAAAAGTTAGGTACTTTAACAATTAGCAATGTTATTCATCAATACAAGGTGTTTCTAAATAAGTGCGACAAACTTTAAGGGATAATTCTGCATGAAACAATAATGACCGTTTGCTTTATAAACATATGTCCGCAAATGCTTTGTTTCCGAGATACGGGATGTTGAATTTTTTCTTACAAACTGACGATTTATTTATTGCTCTAAAACTGGTTGAGATATGCATATGAAATTTGGTAGGTTTTAAGAGGTAGTTATTTCGCATTTTTTGACATACAATTAAGAATTTGATATTCACCATTGGCGTGTATACGGGTATAAACATTTTAGATGCATCCCGTATGCACGCCAATGGTGAATATAAAATTATTAATTGTATGTCAAAAATGCGCAATACCTGCCTCTTAAAAACTACCAAATTTCATTTGCATATCTCAACCAGTTTTAGATCAATAAATAAATCGTCAGTTTGTAAGAAAAAATTCAACATCCTGTATCTCGGAAACAAAGCATTTGCAGACATATGTTTATAAAGCAAACGGTCATTATTTTTAATGGATAATTACCCCTTAACGTTTGTCGCACTTATTTAGAAACACCCTGTATTGATAAATAACATTGCTAGTTGTTAAAGTACCTAACTTTTTTATTATACCACATAAGCAAATGAATCAAAAAGTAAAATGTTAAGAAAGCCTAAGGCTACAGTCAAGTTTTAATTTAAATATTTTATATACGCTAGAATATTCCACAGGGTGTTCCAAACTTTGAGGAAAAAACACACTATCATTGTTGCACCCGGTAGACAATTACACTTACCTCTTTAGCAATAATATTATTACGTCGATATTCTTGAAGAACAAAGCTATATTATACTAAAAAAAGCATTCAAATCGGACAACTGGTTTAGGAAATATGATGTTCTGAAGCTATTTTCTTGTGGCATTTTTATAATCAAGTATATTCAAATGGGAAATAAGCCACAATTTTACCTAAAAATGATTTTATTAACGTTTCGACGCCCAAGTCGGGTGTCGTTGTCAAAATACAAAATAATACTAAATAAACAAAAATGTTGTTGTTTAGTAAAAAATTCTTCTAATAATTTATTTAATCTGACTCATTTATATCGGCAATTCAGACACGTATTATACATTTTAAAGTAGGAGACTTTAAAATGATATTGCCAATATTGATGAGTTGCGTTCCTGGGACTATGTAAATAATGGATAAATATGATATGTAAAAGACAATACCATATGTAAAAGGACTATCCGAGAAACTTAAAACAATAGGAAATAAATTCAACATATCAACAACATTCAAAACAACAAACACATTGAGATCTATTCTATCTAAAACTAAACCTAGCAGTGAACAAGAAAGAACAAAGAATTGTATTTATAAAATACCTTGTGAATGCGAACAATTTTATATAGGTGAAACGTCAAGACCATTAGACGTTAGAGTAAATGAACATCAGTCTTATATAAAAAATAGAGAATTTGATAGATCTCAAATATGTCAACACGCATGGGATAATGAACATAGAGTTCAGTGGAGAGATTCAAGTATAGTCCTAAAAGAAGCAGATAGTAAAAAGAGAAAAATCAAAGAAGCGGCTCTAATTATGCTAAATGAAACCAATTGTGTCGCAAATTCCTCGGTAGAATGCAGTAGGATGTGGTTACCCATATTAAAGGAAGAAGTCAATAGAAAGAAAATACCACAATTAGTAAATCAGTAACATATCGAGTTAGTACATTTAGTATTTTAGTATTATTTAAAATTTAAAATATCAAGTCAGAATTTGGTGTTAGTTTTGAGAGTAAACTAAATGTAAACCCAAATACTTACGATGTCGGGATAGTATCACGAGGTTTTTCCTGGTTTTCCCTCGTGATTTACTATGGAATCTCTAACGCTAGAATTTCAGTGCCACCGTTGCATTTGGTTGTCTTTTTAAAGACAGATCACATGCTATGATTTTTTGTGGCGGATATTCTTGAGTTGGGATTGATTTCATGTAATCGAATGAACTATCTTTTAGTAAAGTCGTCCCAGGAACGCAACTCATCAATATTGGCAATATCATTTTAAAGTCGTCTACTTTAAAATGTATAATACGTGTCTGAATTGCCGATATAGATGAGTCAGATTAAATAAATTATTAGAAGAATTTTTTACTAAGCAACAACATTTTTGTTTATTTAGTATTATTTTGTATTTTGACAACGACACCCGACTTGGGCGTCGAAACGTTAATAAAATCATTTTTAGGTAAAATTGTGGCTTATTTCCCGTTTGAATATACTTGATTAGGAAATATGAGTCATTAAAAATGTCCCATTTTTAAGGTGGTACGTTAATTTTGATGCTTTGTGTATATAGTACATGTCAAAAACGACTTTCCTTTTAAATAAATTTCAACAAGAGGACAGACGATGATCCTCCAATAAAACTAAAATACTGTCTGCTAGCTGCGATTGGTGGAAAGGGTATCCGCCGTTAAAATGTGCAAAATGGCCTCACTCCCAGAATTCTATTTTTTTTAATTTTTTACGTTCTATGAGATTAATAAATAAGACACAACCCCCACAGGGGACTGTGGATAGTCCACCATCCTCTTACCCACAGAAACGCCATTTTTTTGTTTTTATTTCTTTTTTTTGTCGGTGGCAATCAATTTCAAATTTTCAAAAAATTCAATACGCATATTCAAGTCTTTTACAAAACTCTGTTTTTTACAAACCCGTAGGTTGACATAATTAATAATAATACATAATACACTTAGGTGCAAAAAATCGATCCACTTAAAAATGTGGTCATTTTGATGTCTCGAATTTCCTAAACGTGTTGTCCGATTTAAGTGATATTTTTACCATATTATAACCTTATTCATTAACAATATCGCTGTAATAATATTATTGCTAGACAGGTAAATTGTCATTGTATACCGGGTGTACTAATCAAACTGTGTTTTTTTCTCAAAGTTCGCATCACCCTGTGGACTATTCTAGCATTTATAAAATACTGAAATTAAAACCCAACTATAGCCTTAGGTTTTCTTAACATTCTGTTTTTAGATTCATTCGCTTATGATGGATAATAAAAAGTTAGGTAATTTAACAACTGGCCATGTTCGTCATCATTACAGGGTGTTTCTAAATAAGTGCGACAAACTTTAAGCGCCGGACTTCACTTGCGATTTGTAGTCGCGCGATTGTTTTGTCGCGAAGATTGAACACATTGTTTCAAATACAAGTCAATCCATGTGCGTCTAAATAATCGTGGATGGACTTGTATTTGAAACAATGTATTCAATCTTCGCGACAAAACAGTCGCGCGACTAGAAAATCGCAAGTGGAGTCCGGCGCTAAGGGATAATTTTAAATGAGAAAATAATGACAGTTTGCTTTATAATCATAATATGTACGCAAACGATTCGTTTCCGAGATACTGTTCAATTTTTTTTTACAAACTGACGATTTATTTATTTCTTTAAAACCAGTTGAGATATGCAAATCAAATTTGGTGTGTTTTAAGACGTAGTTATTGCACATTTTTTGACATACAATTAAGAATTTAATATTCACCATTGGCGCGCAAACGGGTATTATGACCGATTATTCACGCCAACGGTGAATATAAAATTCTTAATTGTATGTCATAAAATGTGCAATAACTACGTCTTAAAACTCACCAAATTTGAATTGCATATCTCAACTGGTTTTAAGCAATAAATAAATCGTCAATTTGTAAAAAAAGTTTAATATCCCGTATCTCGGAAACGAAGCGCTTGCGGACATAGAGCAAACTGTCATTAGACTAAGTTAAAACTGTCATTATTTTCTCATGTGAAGTTACCCTTTAAAGTTTGTTACACTTATTTAGAAACACCCTGAACTGATGACGAACATGGCCAGTTATTAAAGTACCTAACTTTTTTATTATCCAACATAAGCAAATTAATCTAAAAACAAAATGTTAAGAAAACCTAAGGCTATAGTTGGGTTTTAATTTCAGTATTTTATAAATGCTAGAATGGTCCACAGGGTGATGCGAACTTTAAGAAAAAAAAACACAGTTTGATTCGTACACCCGGTATACAATGACAGTTTACCTGTCTAGCAACAATATTATTACAGCGATATTGCTAATGAATAAGGCTATGACATGGTAAAAAAATCACTTAAATCGGATAAGAGTGGTAAATTTTTAAGTGGATCGATTTTTTTTGCACCTGAATGTATAAATATGATTTTTTTTTCGAAAAAAGCATGTTTTTTTTTGAGAAGGCTGCAGGTTTTTTTTTTATTTTTTGTACTTATCAAAACATAAATTTCTTTTATACAGTGATGAGCGCGCTAATAACCGGCAAAATGACGCAAAAGATGGAAAACATAATACATTGTGAAGTAGAAAGAGATGAAACTAGTAAAGGTGGAAATTATCGATATAAACGTATAAATTAATATTACATTATATAGTTTCCTACCTTTAGACGTATCGGAGAAGTATGACAACTGTAACTGTGACAGGAGAATTTTATAAAATACTCCTGTCACAGACGTCTAAAGGTGGAAAACTATTTAATGTGATGTTAATTTATACGTTTATATCGATAATTTCCACTTCTACTAGTTTGATCTCTTTTTATTCCACAATGTATTATGTTTTACATCTTTTCCGGTATTTTGCCGGTCATTAGCGAGCTCATCCCTGTACAGTGATGAGTGCGCTAACAAAAATAACTTAGGTTTGTAAAAGTTTGAAGTCTAAAAAATAGTGAAAATCCCCACAAACCCATAAAAACCAGTTTTTCGGATTTTTTAAGGTGACCCACTTTCCGAAAAAATCTGTATAAAATCAGAAATGTATATTTTAATAAAATACACAAAATGAAAAAAAAAATTTAGACTTCTAGGCCATCTCCAAAAAAGTTGTAAGCCTTTTTCAGAAAACAAAAAAACATTTTCCGCAGATTTTTCAGAGTCCACTGTTTCTACTCCACTTAGTAGCACTGAAAAAATATAGAAATATGTCATTCGAACGCGAAGGTCAATAATAAGATCGTGGCTGCAAAGAACCTCATTTCCCCATTTTTGTACAAATGTTGCTTGGGTTCGTTCTATGCGGCTTTTATTTCCTCAGTTGGATCCCACCATGAATAGTTCAGAGAAATAAGGAAAAAAATATCCTGTTGGTGACAAAACCCCCTCCAGGCCGAAACCAAATTTTTTGAGTAATATGGACATCTATAATAATAACCTGTTTCCTGCAGCCGATTTTGAATGATATACATAGTTATAAACAAATGAAGATAAAAAACGGTAAATTTTCGCTTTTTTCGTCTATTACCAAAAAGTGAAGCATTTTAAACAAATTTCAGAGTAATAAACTCATAAATCGTATAAAAAACTTTAATATGGCGCTCGCGGAATATGCCTCTCCTTATTGGTTGCTTAGAAAATTGCAAAATAAATTTTGAGTTTTTATAAATATTCATAACTTTGTAAAAATTAACTTGGAACCTTTTTATTACACGGAATGCTGAGACTTCTGGTGCTTAAATCGTACCCTAAATTTCAAAGCAATTGGTCAAAGAGTTTAAAAGTTATTTAATTTGTTTATCCCAAATTAATTTTTTTTTGCAACACTATAAGTCAGAAAATGATGAAGTTACAGTAATACTTTGGTTAGTTTATGAAAGAAGAAGATTTACACTATTAATTTAATTAATAAAAATTACAAAAAATAATTCTAAATATTGCAAAATTATTTTGCAAGAACATGTGAATTAATAAAAAGGGGGCTAACGTCGTCCCTAATTGTCCTAGGACAATTGTTTTTCTTTCTAAATGTGTATAAAAATTAAGTCTGTCTAAATATGAAAAAATAATTTTTCTACGGGTATCGGTTAAAAAGTTATTCTAATTGTTTATAAGTAAGCAAAAATTTGACATGTTTTTGCAAAGTAATTTTACACAGTTTAAAATTATTTTTTGTCTTTTTTTTTAATTAAGTTTATAGAAAAAATGTTCGTCTTTCATAAACTGTCCGAAGTATTACTGTATCCTCATAATTTTCTGACTTATAGTGTTGCAAAAAAAATGAATTTGGGATAAACAAATTAAATAACTTTTAAACTATTTGACCAATTGCTTTGAAATATAAAATATAATTTAAGCACAAGAAGTCTCAGCATTCCGTGTAATAAGAAGGTTCTAACTTAATTTTTATAGAAGTTATGAACATTTATAAAATCTCAAAATGTATGACTTATTTTGCAATTTTCTAAGCAATAAATAAGGATAGACATATTCAGTGAAAGCCATATTGAAGTTTTTTATATGATTTATGAGTTTCTTATTCTCAAATTTGTTTAGAATGCCTCATTTTTCACTCATAGACAAAAAAAGCTAAAATTTACCATTTTTTGATCTTCATTTGTTTATAACTATGTATATCATCAAAATGGCTGCAGGAAACATATAGGTTATTAATATAGATGTCCATACTACTCAAAAAATTTGGTTTCGGCCTGGAGGGCGATGTGTCACGAGAAAAATCTTATTTCTCTGGACTAGAACACGAAGTATTACAATCCTACTATTACGTTTTTAATCAAATTGAATAATTTTTAACAGCCTTAAGCAAAACACAAAAAAAAGAAATATTACTTTCAAAAATTTTGATGATGTAACAACACAATGTACTAAACCCACAAATCCTGCTCTAATTGACGGCCAATATTTCCTGGACAACCAGTACAACACCATGTAAACAAATTTGTAATGTCCCTCATTGTTGGTGCTCGCCATTGTTTGCGCTCAGTATATTATTATAAAGTTTGGAAAACGCTTTTCTGCTTCGGCTTTTCGTAGACATTGTTGTTGTGTTAATTAGGTCCTTTTGTTGGGGCGCTCTCCCCTAAATGACTTTAATCTCTTTTTGGTCGATCGGGAAAAGCGAGTAAGTAATTTTGGCGAAGGTGCGGCGGCTATTATTAAATGCTAAAGGCGAATGCTAGAGATAAGTGAAATATTTCGCGAGCGAGTATGTTTAAGTGTTTTGACGGTTATTGACTTTGTAGATGTTTTAGAAGGTATACAGAATTGTAACATGTTTTATTTACAAATCCGTATAAACAGTTATTTATACTGTTTTTTCATTTAACAATCGAGAATAAGTTTGCAACTGATCGATAAAAGAAGCTGGCAAAGTTCTTATATATCCCATATAGTACATGGATACATATGTGTACACGTATATACCATATTTTCCATTCAAACTTACGCAAACCTATGAAAAAAGAAAGTTTTACATTTTTTACGTTTTGTTGTAATAATATAGTAATTTAAAAACAATAAATCTGGTGTATTAGTATGGATTCAAATAGTTTTTACTTATTAAAATATAAATGAACTTTTAAACGTCAAACTGACATTTACTCCAGCGTAATAAGCTAGAAATCTACCATGTTCGGGACGCTCAAAAATCCAGGTAGCTGACTACTTTTTAGTTATTGCATACCTATAGGATGAAAACCTACCTGTTTCCTGCCTAGAGTTCGCGTCCGTTTTTTAATTATTAACAATTTAGTGCAAAAATCGCGATTTTTTCGATTTTTTGCACACCATTCAGAAGCTAAATAGTTGACATAAAATTACAAAATTTAATTTTTTAGAACATTAAAAAACCTTCAAAATGCCGAATTTTGAAAGTTAAAAAGTTAATTTGTTGCTACGCAAACTGCAAAATAACTGAAAATGGTTATTTGTTAATAACTTTTACTAAAACTACCTTAGAACTTTAGTGTTTCACCCAAAGTTAGGTATTGGGGTACTTAACAAACCCTCAAAATTTGAGACCGCTATCACTAGTTAGAAAAGCTATCACCCCTCGTATTCACGATGTTTACGCTTTTATAAATCCGTATCTTTATCACATATTTAATGGGCTTTTTTTATAAAAAATATACCATTTTTGGTTTTTTATTTTATTTGATTACCCATTTAATTGACCTGGTTTTGCCAAGGTGTAAATATTTGAAAAATTTGTTCTGGTGAAATTTTTGAAAACGTGATTAAAAATAAATCGTACTTTAATTTCTGAGTTGGACCGTATAAGAATTATCGATTTAGTTGAAAAAGGCAACTCACATCGGTTCGTGGCGGAAAGAGTGGGTGTTTCTCAGAGTGATGTTTCACGGATATGGAATAGGTTCCTGGAGACAAACTCGATACGGGATACAGCTCGGTCTGGTAGACCCCGAGTTACCAATGATCGACAGAATGGATATATCAGAATTTCCATCTGTAGAAATTCTTCTATGTCTGTACCAGCCCTCCAAAGAGAATTTAGGCATGCTACAGGAGTCAGAGTATCGTTGGCTACAATAAGAAGAAGAATTTTAGACTCAGGTTTGATGAGTCGTCGACCAATAAGAATTCCTCAGCTACAACCTAGACATGTTTTGGACCGCCTTCAGTGGGCTCAAGAACACATACATCTCCCCCAACAATTTTGGAATTTTGTGCTTTTTTCAGACGAGACCAGAATCTGTTTAAATAGTGATAACCGGCGAATTCGTGTGTGGCTAGTTTTGCAGCTCTTGTTGGCTCTCGCCACACACGAATTCGCCGGTTATCACTATTTAAACAGATTCTGGTCTCGTCAGAAAAAAGCACAAAATTCCAAAACTGTTGGGGGAGCTGTATGAGTGCTTGAGCCCACTGGAGGCGGTCCAAAACATGTCTAGGTTGTAGCTGAGGAACTTTTATTGGTCGACGACTCCTCAAACCTGAATTTAAAATTCTTCTTCTTATTGTAGACAACGATACTCTGACTCCTGTAGCATGCCTGAATTCTCTTTGGAGGTTTGGTACAGACAGAGAAGAATTTCTACGGATGTAAATTCTGATATATCTATTCTGTTGATCATTGGTATCTCGGGGTCTACCAGACCGAGCTCTATTCCGTATAGAGTTTGTCTCCAGGAGCCTATTCCATATCCGTGAGGCATTACTCTGAGAAACACCCACTCTTTCCTCCGCGAACCGCTGTGAATGGCCTTCTTCAGAAATTACAGTGGGATTAATTTTTAATCACGTTTTCAAAAATTTCACCAGAATAATTTTTCAAATGTTTACACCTTGTCAAAACCAGGTCAATTAAATGGGTATTCCCACTTTGACATTAATAAACGTCAAATACGGTTGCATCTAAAATAGCTCCAGAAAAAATTAATTTTTTAGTAGTTTAACTTAAATTAATTTTATAGTGGTTTTAATTATCATTGATAAGAAGTTTCAGTCCTATGGGTTAAACAGCCTAGGCTTCTTTTCACGGTGTTTAACTTTTGTGTGAACAGTTTAAAATTTGGCCATGGTTAAACGTACCTAAATATTGACATTCAGCTCGCAGTTTTTGTGACAATTAAAACATTTAAATTTCATCGTGGGTAAAAACATTTACATATTGTAGAATAGTGATACAAAAGTGAAAATATTCTCCCCAGATGGGGGAGAATATAAAAAAGACGCCAGTGTGCGAACTAAATACTGCTGAAGTTATTAGTGATAGTAATCAAGACATGGATACAGGAACTATCACCACAAATTCTTCTGCTACAAGGGAGGTAAAACTTTTTAATATTAATTGTAATAGTTACGACTTTCAAAATTGTTGTGTTTATGTTGAGAAGACCAATGATCAGAATATTTCCCGTTTGCATCCAATGGTTGTTGCAGATATTTTACATCAAAAATTAAAGATTAATAATATTAAGCAAATTAAAAGTATAGGAAGAAACCGTGTTAAAGTAATCCTCAAATCTATTTTGGATGCAAACAATTTAGTCAATAATAGTCACTTAAAGGACGATAATTTAAAAGCGTACATTCCAAATCACCTCTTGGAAATCAAAGGACTGATACGCGATGTTGATACCAAATATAATATTGACTATTTGAAAAAATATATGAGCTCTAGTTCACCAATTATTGATATTAAAAGAATGCACAGGAAAGTAGAAAAGGATGGAAATACAGAATACGTCCCTAGACGTAATGTTATAATTACTTTTGAAGGCAATTGTTTGCCAAACTATGTTGTGATAAATTATGTATTTTTCCAAGTGGAAAAATTGTTGGGTAAAGTGACGCAATGTTATAAATGCCTCAAATATGGACATATTTCTAGACAGTGTAAAGGTACACAGGAATACTGTATACAATGTGGACAAATTAAAAATGACATACATACATGTGATGAAACAAAAAAGTATTGCATACACTGTAAAACTGATAAGCATATATCTATCTCTAAAAACTGTCCTTTTTTCGAACATCGAAAAAAAATAAAAAATATCATGATTGAACATAAAATCTCATATTTGGAGGCAAAAAATTTGAGTGACTCATCATTTTCTGGTCTTATTTCTAATAACAGATTTGAAATATTGTCAAATTCAGACAAAGAATTTCCAAAATTAACTAACTCCTCTGAAGTTAGTACATCTCCTTATTTCAAGCCATTGAGGCCTCACCTACAGAAACCCAAAAGTTTTAGCCAACCAAGCTGTAGTACATCAAGCACTGAGTATAGTGCAAATAAAAAAAGAAAAGTATCATCTCCAACTTCCGAAGATCCTACACCATATCTCATCCCTTTCAGATTTGGACCGTCTCAACCTTTACCTCCCTTAAATAAGGAAAGTTTTCCTAATACAGACAATGATAAAAATAAGTTAGTAGATTCCTTAGTACTTCTTTTCTCAAGTTTTATTCAAAATATTAATTGTTTAGAAGAGGCAAAATCACTTGACATGAATTTGTTAGCCAAAGGTATTAATAATGTTCTAGATAATATTTTAAAAAATAACTCATCTAATGACGAACAAATCTAAACTCAAAATAATTCAATGGAATGCTCGATCAGCTGTTGCTAACAAAAACAGCCTTATTAACTTTTTAATAACCGAAGATATTGACATAGCTTTAATAAGTGAAACTTGGTTTAAACGGGATGTTGTATATATTTATAGAGGTTATAATGTGATACGCGAAGATCGCGATGACGGCTATTCTGGAGTTGCTATTTTAATTAAAACTGGTATTCCTTTTGAGCGCATAACAATTAAAAAAAAATATATTCAAGACTTGCTTGCTTGTGGTATTAAAATCAACTATAAACAAAGTTATTTAAGTTTACTCTCTGTATATAGGTGCCCAAAAACTAAAACCAAAACCGAAGATTGGGATAAGTTATTTTCTCAACTAAAACACCCTTGTATCATTGGAGGAGATATGAATGCACATAATTCTTTGTGGGGCTCATATAAAAACGATAATATAGGCCATCAAATTGTGGAGACAATTCAGAATTTAGATTATGTAGTAATGAATAATGGACAACCAACTTGCCAAACGAGTCCAGGAAACTCAGATTCCATGAATGATGTCACGTTTTGCTCACCATCCCTTTTTGATAAAACTTCGTGGTCTGTAGATCTTGATACCTTGGGATCAAATCATTTCGTTATAAAGGTTGTGATCGATGTCTTGGGAACTAATGCTAATACCATTTATCCCAGTACTAAGTGGAACATTAAAAAAGCAAATTGGTCATTATACTCTCAGCTTGTTGATACCTTATTAAACGAAAAACCTCACACATCCTTAAATACCCAAGAAAAATATAATTTCCTTATTGACTGTATTAATGAAGCTTCTAAACAATCTATTTCTGAATATAAACCATTTAAATGCAAACGGACTCCCCCTCCGTGGTGGGATTCGGAATGTGATCAATCCGTTGCAGAAAGAAAGAAGGCATTAATAAACTATAAAAACAATTCTTCTCCTGAAAATTTTTGTAAATGCAAAGAAGTAAATGCTCGTGTCAAAAAATTCCTGAAATTAAAGGTCAAACAATGTTGGGTTGCATGGTGTTCAAAATTAAATAAACAAACTCCATCTAGTCTTATTTGGAATCAAGCAAGAAAAATGAATAGGAAAAAAGTTAATTTTTCATTACCTCTAAGTAATTCATGGGTAGACGATTTTTTCGATAAAATAGCTCCACCTTACGTAAATAACCAGTTAGATGTTATTAATTCTAAAACGCTTCCATCTGATCAGAATCATTTTCTCCTTACACCTTTTTCGAGAACTGAATTAGAATTTGCCCTTGATAATCGCGTTAGTACCTCACCAGGATACGATGCAATCAAATATCCTATGATACAACATTTACCAGATAACGCAAAACAATTACTTTTAAATATATTTGACCAGATAATTATTGAAGGCAACAGCATAATAGATTTTAAGCGTATTATAGTCGTTCCTATTCCCAAACCGGGGAAAGACCCTAAATTAGCTGAAGCTTACCGACCGATATCATTATTATCATGTATATTGAAGACTCTCGAACGGATGGTTAAGATTAGGTTGGATTGGTGGCTAAGGGATCAAAATCCTTTACCCGCTAACCAACATGGTTTTAAAAAAGGTTATGGAACTTTAGATTCCTTAACAACTCTTGTTGTAGACATTCAGAACAGTTTTTCCAGGAACAGTTATGTGCCCGCTTTATTTTTAGACATCGAAGGTGCTTATGACTCTGTCTCTCTTTCAATTCTCCAAGAAAAAATGATTACATTTTTTAATATTCCATCACAGTTTGCTTCTAACATTGTAAACCTGTATAAAAATAGAATAATTTATTTAAAAAATAATCATACTCTTGTAGGCCCTAGACTTAATAATAAAGGATTACCTCAGGGCTCCGTGTTGAGCCCTATTTTATTTAACATTTACACAGCAGATCTACACAACATCACTATTAACAATATTGCATTTAATGTTGTACAATATGCTGACGATTTCTGTTTGTACACAGAACACAAGAAATATCAGCAATCCATTGAAAACTTGAATAGTGTCTATGGTCTCCATAAAAAATGGTTTATTGAAAATGGCTTTGAATTATCATGCAGTAAATCACAAGTTTGTTTATTTACCAGACATAACTTTCCTAATATTAGCACAATCACCTTAGGTGGGCATAAATTTTCTTTTAAAAATAAAATTAAATATCTTGGAATGATACTCGACCAAAAATTGACCTGGAAGTTACATATTGACGACATGTTGAACAGGTGTAATAAGGGAATAAACTTTCTTAAATCAATTAATAGAACTTGGTGGGGATCGGATGTTGAAGTAAGTTTATTATGTTATAAAGCTTACATACGATCTATTTTCGATTACGGCAGTGTTTTGTATGGATCAGCAAGTAATGCACTACTAAACAAAATCAACGTTTTACAGAATTCAGCCTTACGAATATGTCTAGGAGCTATGAGATCCACTCCAGTACAAGCTTTATATTTGGAAGCCTTGGAACCTCCTTTAAATCTAAGACGAAGTTTTTTGTCCAAAAAATATTTAATGAAAGTATACTTAATTAACCCTCTTCTATACCAAAAAATAGTGACTTTAAGTTGCCATGATCTAACCAATAAATATTGGCAAAAAAAGAAATCTCCCTTACTGTGTGAAGCTTATAATCAAAATATAGTACTCTTAAAAAATATAGATAAAACGAACGACTTATTCAAAAAATACGCGTACTCTTCTTTCTTTTCTCCTACAGATATTATTGTACCAAATTATAGTGAAAACATATATTTAAATAAAAATATTCTTTTATCCATAACGAATAGTTACAATGAGTCAATAGCTCTATATACAGATGCGTCTAAATCTGCAGATGGAACTGGATGCGCCTTTTTTATACCATCGGGACATATAGAAAAGAAATTCAAACTGAAACCGGAGACTTCGATTTATACAGCAGAGGCTATTGCAATATATGAAGCTTTACTATATGTAGCTGAATTTGATTTCGCCCATATTATAATTTTGTCTGACTCCTTAGCAGTATTGAAATCTCTTGGTAAATATGGACCCCCAAACATCCAAGACTGCCCATACATTTATAAAATTAAACATATTAAACAAAATCTTTTAACCAAAGGAATCAATGTACATTTTATCTGGATTAAAGCACACGCAGGATTTGAACATAATGAGTATGTCGACTTATTAGCCAAAGAAAGCGTTTCATCCGATACCAGTATTCTACATAAAATAACACTGACTGATAGTATAATCTCTTTCAAGTCAACACTGCATCGGGAGTGGAGCTACCAGTGGAAGGAATACTCTTTTGTGAATCAAAATAGATACTCGTTAATTCAGCCCGATATTCCCAAATTTCCTTGGTACAAGTCTTGTAGAGCTTCTAGAAAGTACATAACTTCTATTATTAGAGTACGATTCGGGCACGCATGTTATCCAAAGCATTTATTTAAAATACAGGTTTTGGATAATGATAAATGTGAGCATTGTGAAGAGGAAAGTGATTTAGATCATATATTTTTTGGTTGTTCTAAAAATACAATTTACTCATCTAAATTAATAAATGATTTATTAAAATGTAAAGTAGCAACTCCTTGGAATATACTATATTTATTATCACTTGGTTCTGTAGATGTATACAACTCTTTAATTAACTTTTTAAAAGACAGCAAATTATCATTATAATTCCCTTAAACATTTTTAATTAATACCTTTGGTAGTTAGTAGTTTTAGCTGTTAAGCTTAGTGTTACTTAATACCTTTTAGTTGTTATCTTTGTTTTAAACCTGTTTTGTATAACTTGATAACTTGTATTCCTTATGTGTCTGGCAGTATGACGGTAAGTCTAAGCCAAAATAAAAAAAAAAAAAAATGGGTATTCAAATAAAATAAAAAACCAAAAAAGGTATATTTTTTATAAAAAAGGTCCATTAAATATGTGATAAAGATACGGATTTATAAAAGCGTAAACATCGTGAATACGAGAGGTGATGCATAACTTTTGAAACTATGTGTATTATCTTGTTTCATTGTAATTGGTGTTTTATACACGTTATCTTTATTATCGCACCAGAAAAAAGTCTAAATAATTTAACTCTGGAGATCGTGGAGGTCACCTTCTGGCTTCCAATAATGCTGGCAACTCTTTGTCCATAAAATATATATAAATTTTTCCATTTACGTGATCCTCAAAAAAGTAGGGTCTGATGACATAATTTCCCAGAATTCCAGCAAAAAACAGTCAACAACCATCTTGTTTGACTGGGGGTAAGAATTAGAGGGTGGTGAGGATTAGAAGTTGAGTAACAGTGGAAATTATGTCAGAACATGGAAGCATCTTGTTCTTTTTAAAATTCCTCCTACACTACTACTTTCAAAACAATTTCAAAAGCATTTACAATTTCCCTCGTACTCGTACTAATATGCAGATTCTCAGTGACACAAAGGATTACATTTAATTTATTTTCTTCATTTACAGTATATACAAAATTTTTTGTTTGATCAGATTTCTCGCAATCTACGTGATCAGTCCGTTGGAACCGTTCTAGTGTTCTTTAAAAAGCTTCTCGTTCTGTTTGTCGTCTATCAGAGAATTTCTGATGATAAATTATTGTTGCAAGTAGCACATTTTTGTTACACTCTCCTAGCACAAAAACCATATCAATCAGTTCCTTCTGAGAAAAATTCAAGTTAGTAATAGTAACAAAGTAACAAAAATTATAAAAATAATCTAATGTCAAAGTTTTAAGCAAGTTTAATGTCAAAATTATGACCAACTAGGTAGAATTATTGTGTGGTTTTATTAATATTTTATACACCAATAATCTCAACTACTTATGTATTTTTGTATATCATCCAATATTAACAAATTACGAACCATTAAGATTACTGTATTATGTTTTTTCTAAAAATTATTTTTGATTTAATATTTTCATGGACAGTCTAATAAAATTTCAATTAATTCTTTTGCAATTAATGTTTGGCTCAAAGAATCACGAATGACTCACAAATTAAAGTAATTAGGTATAGGAAATTCTTGAGAAATACTAAAGTATCATAAAATAGCATTTTATTACAATACTAAAATAGAGGGTGTTCTATTTAAAAGCGGTCAGAAAATACTCAGTTCAAATTTAGATCAACCCTGTATACCAAATTAAATATTTCGGTGTGTTAATAATTTTGGACAATAGTAGACTGTATTTAAAATCGTTTGAGTATGAATAGATTTTTTGATGTAAAATCTCTACAATTCTGCAGGGTGTTAATATTGCTACGAAGTAGAAAAACAAAACTGACTCACATAACATTGCAAAACCTTATATTAAAAAAAGAGAACATCGAGGAGAGTTGAAAAATGTGAAAATATACGATTAGAATACAAAAGACAAGTTTTTTTACCCTGTCAATATAGGCCCTGAATATTTGAAAATTCTTTTACCTATTTGTTTTCGTATCTCTTACAACAAATGAGTAATTGGACTTACCCGCACTAATGTCTCATCTTGTATCCTGTTAGTGAAATTTTTCCTGTTTTTTGAAGTTTGAACAGTTACTTTTAGTGTAGATTTTTCGAATAGTTACGTCCAAGTTTTTATGTTTAATAATTAAAAAGCCGACATTCAAAATTTTGTAAATTTTCTTTTTTTGTATCTCCTAAATTTTTTTTAGGAAATCTAACCATCGTTTTCCCATTTCGGAGATTATATTTTTGTCTATACATTATATAATGCTTTTATTTTCTCTTTAGTGGATTTTCACTGTTTTACTTCCAAGAAAAAAATCTATACCGGAAAAAATCGGTTCAACTTTGAAAACAACCGAACGCAAACTTAAAAGTTCCACTCTCGCATTTCCCTCGTAATCCATCGTTGGCTAAACCTTCGGAATAACACAATAAAAATCAGTAAAAACTAACTGTACACGGATGATCCTTTCGGTAATCCCTCTGATCTCGATATACTTTGAAAGATAACGTTTGACAGGAGGGAGAGGAATCCCTGATTTGATTTCTAGAATCCAGAAACTTTTGTTACTCAAAGTGAATTATCGAAAGTTGCAAGTTATATCCCTACAACTAGCTAATCCTTTCTGGAGCTTTCAGGAACTTCTCAGGAAAGGGCGGAGAAAAATTGGGGTTTATATGTTGTGAAGATTGTTTAAGATGATAAAATTCAATGGAATTCTATGGAATTGACGCAAATTTATTATTTTTGATAAAATAAAATGATTATGTTCTGTAGTTGTGCTAAATTTTTGAAAAAGATTAAGACAATGTTGCGTTTTGTCTTCGCCTCTTTCAACTTATATAAAAAAAGTAATGTTTCAAAAAATTCCTGAAAAATTTTACAAAATCCGGTAATTTGACATCTCATATACATCTTACATCATCATCATCAGGGCTATTCATTCCGGGTGGAATGTTTGGTGGAATGGCTTATTGCGGTGAATCACTCCGCATTCTACTTGTATGTTGTCAAAGTTTGTTGTATGACTTGGCTTTCGTTACAATTTTCTTCCACTATGACCTGGTCCTCCCATCTCTCTCTGGGTCTTCCCCTTGGTCTTTTTGTTTCTGGTTTCCATCTGGTGATCTTCTTAATCAGTAGGTCGTTTTTCCTTCTCTCTATGTGTCCTTACGACAAGGAGACGTAATATCGCCAAAGCTTTTCAACCTAGCACTAGAAGACGTCTTCAAAACGACAAATTGGTCAACCTATGGCATTAACGTTAATGGCAAGAAGCTAAATCACCTCAGATTCGCTGACGACATTGTGATTATAGCGAGCTCATTCGAGGAACTGCAAATTATGATAGAGGAACTCGCAGGCAGCTCCAAATACGTCGGTCTAAAAATGAACATGAAGAAAACAAAAATAATGGCAAACACAGATGACCCCAGACGCATCACTATAAATGGCAGTGAGATAGAAAAAGTCCAGGAATATATCTACCTAGGCCAAATCCTGAAACTTGACAAAGAAAACCAAAGTGCGGAAATTAATAGGAGAGCAAGACTAGCATGGGCAGGATTTGGAAAACTTGGTTGGATACTTAAGAACCGCAAAATACCTCAATATTTGAGGACCAAAGTGTTCAACCAGTGCATCCTTCCTATCATGACATATGGGTGTCAAACCTGGACCCTAACCAAGGCAAATATGAATAAACTAGCTACAACAGAAAGAGCTATGGAAAGAGCAATGTTAGGTATACGACTGTCAGATAAAAAGAGGAGCGACTGGGTAAGATCAAAAACAAAAGTCGAGGACATAACAACAAAAGTTGCCAAACTTAAATGGAGCTTTGCAGGCCACACTGTTAGACAAAAAGACCAACGTTGGAATGCCACGATACAACATTGGAGACCTTACCAAAGTAAACGACCGAGAGGAAGACCACAGATGAGATGGGTTGATGATATTAAAAGAGTAGCCGGAACGAATTGGAAATATGTTGCTCAGGATAGAGACCGATGGAAGGAGTTGGGAGAGGCCTATGTCCAAACGTGGACGATAGAAGGCTAAGAAGAAGAAGAAATGTGTCCCAGCCATCTCAGCCTCTATGCTTTAATAAATCTAACTATATCTTCTCCCTTCATTATGTCTCTTAGTTCATGGTTCATTCTTCTTCTCAATTCTCCGTTGTCCATTCTTATCGGGCCCATAATCCGTCTGAGGATTTTCCTTTCGAATATTCTCAATTTTTCTTCATCTTTTTTCGTGAGGCACATTATCTCAGCTGCGTACGTAACTACTGGTCTGATTGCAACTCTGTATATTTTCAGTTTTGTATTTCTGGATAAGTTCTTGTCCTTCAGAAGCCTATGATATCTCCAGTATGTTTTGTTGCCTGCTAGTATTCGTTCCGTTACTTCTTCAATTCTCTTGTTTTGGTCATTCACTATTATTCCCAAATATTTAAATTGTTGTACTCTTTCAAAAGTGTAGTTTTCTATTTTGATCTCTCTCGTCCTGTTATCTTATCTTCTAGAGCAGAGTAGATATTTTGTTTTTCCTTCGTTAATTTCTAGACCTCTTTTCCGTGCTTCTTTTGCCAGGATTGCTACTGCTTCTTTTAATCTTTCCTTGTCTCTTCCCATAAGAACTAAATCACCTGCATATGCAACTATTTGTGTTGAGGAGTGGGCTATAGTTCCTTTAATTTTGCTGGCCTTGACTGTTCCTTCTACTGCTATGTTGAATAATGTGGTTGACAGGGAAACGCCTTGTCGCACTCCTGTTTCTCTTGCAATTGATTTTGTGCTACCTTCTTCTGTTGTTACTTTAGCTCGAAATCCGTCCATGGTCATTTTTGTTAATCTGATTAATTTTGCTGGTATATCTTGATTTTTCATTTTAATAAATAATTTATTTCTTCCAATACAGTCAAAGGCTTGTCTGAAGTCTACGAAGAGGATGTGGAGTTCTATGTTGTGTTCGTGGCATTTTTCGATTGTTTGTGTAACTATGTGGATCGCATCTGTAGTGGATCTGCCTTCTCTGAATCCTTGTTGGTAGTCCCCCATTTTTTTTTTTCAATTGAGTGAGTTTTTGTTTGATGAGGGCTGTTAAAATTTTATATGTTGTACTCGGTAGAGATATTCCTCTATAGTTGTTACAGTTTGTTACATCTTACATGTTATTAGGTTATATACATCGGTTAATAAGTCCCAGGCCTAACTAGTAAAATAACATTTTTTGGCAAAAATTATCCTTTTCGAAATTTCGATGCCGCTCTTATTGTTGCCTTCAAATAGGCTGTAGTTTCGGCGATTAGTTTCTCCTCGTAGCGATATCTATTACCAAGGAGCATTTTTTTAGATAAAAAAAAAGGTGAGAGTCATTGGGGTCCAGATCTGGACTATACAGTAGCTGCGGAAGCAATTTAAATCGAATTCGGGCATTTGTGCCATCGTTTTCATCGATTCGTGATACGGTGCATTATCTTTGTGAAACCACAATTTTTTCTTCAACAAATGAGGCCTCTTCTTTACCATTTCGGTCTCTAAACGCTGCAATAAAGCAATGTAATAGTTACTGTTTATTATTTCTCTACCTTTGATACAGTTAATGGAAACAATTCCTTTTAAGTCTCAAAATACAGAGGCCGTAACCTTTCAGGTGGTTTGTTGCGTCTTTGGTCGCTTTGGACGTCTTTCTCCGGTTGTTGTCCACTCAGATGATTCGGGAGTGAAGTAATGGATCCATGTTATCCGATTAAACATGCCCAAACAACACCGAGACTCATCCATTCTTTGTTCTTTTTGCTCAGACGAGAGGAAACGCTGCACCCATTTGGAAACTCCTTTCCTATAACCAAGTGTTCGTGTATAATATTGAAAACAGTACCCATTTATTACCTGAGTGTCAGCTATCTCTTGCAACTTCACCTTGTAGTATTCCATAATAATGTTTAGCTTTATTTCGATGTTTTTGGGAATAATTGCCTCATTTGGTTTCTCAGATCGCTCAGCATCATTGATGTCGATTTTAATTCATCAAATTATCGTTTAATGACTGTAGAGTCATTTCAAGTTTGGACGGTATTTTTTCTCATCAAATAACAGTGCTAAATTATTGCTTGAAATCCATTGTTTATACAAATGAAATTTTGGCGCCTATCTCAATTTTTACACGTTTATAAATCATTTGTTGCATTTCAGTCAAGTTGATCTTCAGTTTCTGAAAGTTTTGAATGCAGTGGTTATTATATTTTATTAGATGTCTACGTTCTACAATTATTTACGAGCTCTCTACCTTTCATGTACATATTATGTTTCTTGAGGTACAAATCGATATTGCCAAAGAAAGATGTTTAAAATGCATAATGCAAAATTAACATTTTTTACGATATATCCTTATTTTTCATTGTTTAAAATACTTTTTAACTTGCCGAAGAGACCGTTAGATATCCGTATAGGTATTTGAAAGTGGCTTTCTGCGAAACCCTATAAGCATGACTACAGCTGTATCCGGTGGTTACTTGGTCATTTCTTTCATAACGTATATTATATTTATCATGAGTTTATATTTCCACACAAAAGATATCATGTTCGCCTTTTAATATAGATACTGTTCTTTAAATAGAACTAATTTAACTATTTAACTACTTTTAATATAGATAGTGTTCGTATAATTTTCTATCGTATTGACTTTATTGATTCCTGTGCGTACTCCACCCTTTAAACACCTTAAAAATACCTCTACTAATAGAAGTTTCTTGTAGATTATAACTTTCTTAAAAATCCAACAGTTGTTAAATTTATTAAAGAATAAATTCCATTTTAGTAATATTGCTTCGGAATGTAGCATTTTTAAAGCTTTCTTTGCCGCGGCCTAAATTTTTAACATTTAATAAAACATTAAAGCATTCGGAGTTATACTAAGATTCATGAAGAAACTGCCACAAAAAAATTGCCCAAATTCGTTTTACTTACTTCTAATAATATTGTCTCGCTTTATAAATTATTATTGTTGTTGAAAGTGCTTTGAATATAAAAATGTGTTACTATTAATAAAAAAGATAAAAGAATTAAATCAATACTAATGCAAAGAGTAAAACAAAAAAAAAAGAAAAGGACCTTTAACATTTAAAACATCATCGCATAAATGTGTAGATAAATTATTTTCGAAAGTATACTGTAACGCCCCTGATCAGTTCGGCGTTCGATGATCTACCGCTATCGAGAGAATTCGATTGGGTTCTGGAAGCGTTTCGAAGAAATTGTTAAACTATACAGGGTGTCCAGAAACTCTACCGACAAACGAAGATAGGAGATTCCTCAGATAAATTTAAGACATTTTAACCCAATTCTTGTAGTCCGAAAATGCTTCCTAAGGGAGCTAGAGCTCTTTGAAGATGGCTTTTTGTAATTAGCTTTTCTTAAATAACTCCAGAACGCGTTTATTTAGAAAAATAAAAATTGGTACGCATATTTATCCTCTAGAGATAAATCGATTACATTTATTGTGAATTTCTAATACCGATCATAGGCGTCCGTTTTGGGTAGAGCAAAGGATATTTTATCGCATAACTTTTATTTCTTTAACTTTAAAGCATTTTTGGCACTTTTATTAAATTATGAGGTATGCTAGTACTAAAAGGTACTCTTGCTTTAAGTCGGTAGAACACACCGTTTTCTAGAAAAATCGATTTGAAAATTTTTCGTTTATTGAATTTCCAAAAAAAAAACATTTAGAAAAACGAAAACTGGTACGTTTATTTACATTCCAGAGACGAATCGGTTTCATTAATTGCGAATTTCTAGTACCGGTCATATGCGTCCGTTTTGGGTAGGTGAAGAGTTACTTTATCGCATAACTTTGTTGTCTTTGATTTTTAAGAATTTTTGATTTTAGATTATTAAATTGTGAGGTATTTTAGTACTAAAAGTTACTCTTGCTATAAGTTGGTAAATACACCGCTTTTTTTGAAAAAAATTTTCAATTTTTTTTTTAAATTCAAAAACGAAAAATTTCAAATCGATTTTTCTAGAAAACGGTGTGTCCTACCGACTTAAATCAAGAGTACCTTTTAGTACTAGAATATGTCACAATATAATAATCCAGTATCAAAAATGCTTAAAAGTTAAAGACAAAATAGTTATGCGATAAAATAACTGTTGCCCTACCCAAAACGGACGCCTGTGACTGGTACTAGAAATTCACAATGGATGAAATCGATTTATATCTGAAAGATAAATATGTGTACCAATTTTTGTTTTTCTAAATAGAAGCATTCTGGAGGTATTTAAGAAAAACTAATTACAATACGCCATCTTCAAAGAGCTCTAGCTCCCTTACGAAGCATTTTCGGACTAGATGAATTGGGTTAAAATGTCTTAAAATTATATGAGGAATTTCCTGTCTTCGTTTGTCGGTAGAGTTTCTGGACACCCTGTATATAATAGCGATTATAACTCAAATAAGTTAGTCTAAAATATAAATATGTACGGTTAAGTAAATAAATGTTATAAATTAATTGTATTTTAGCGTTAGTGTTAGAAAACTTTAAATAAATAAGCATTACATAAGCATTACAATACAAAAAACTTCAAGTTCTGTTCTAATAATATAATTGTGTCATATACAGATTAGTAGCTATGAAATTTGAATTACTAACAAGTTTTCTGTCTTGTAGCAATCGATATCTTTCTCAGTATTGGGTATGTAGTGATCTATCTTGATCCTGGTAGCACCTAGGCAAGTATTTACTAATCGTAAGTAGCAGAAATCCCTTGATTACTTACTCCTTAAACAAAGACCCGCACTCTTCAAATGAAGGATTAAAGTCATTTTTTTGTTTACTTATGTATATAGAAAGGCAGCGCCCTCATTGAGTACTTTTTAAAGGGGCAGGACATACCGATCTACATCTGGTATGAGAGCTATCCGACCCACAGCGGAGAAGGATACGAGGGAAGAGTGTCCAGAGTATCGCCCGATTCGCCATATGGAGCTGCCTCCCTTAACCTCACCAATATTAGAGAATCTGACCAAGGATGGTAAGTTTGTCCATTTATTTTAGCGTTCTATGTATCATAATTGAATTTAGGTTTAATATTTGTCACTTGTTAATTGCCATTTAATATTTGAAGTATTTATTTTCTTCTTTTGTTGGCCTTATAACTCAAGCATTGTATGTTTATTAGTCATATTTCTATTTAATTTTCTCTTGCGTAGAGGTTTTTAAGCACTTTGGAGCGGTTCTTTTTTCTCTTCTTTTTTTTTCTGTAAGCCGTATGTTTTACACCGGTTATATTGCTACATCTCCTATTAACTATTATACAAATTCTCAGGATTTTAGCAGATATGCTGTATATAGTCTCTTCGCGAATATTCGATTGACCTTTATTTGACCCCGATGTACTCAAATATCTTACATCCAAACAATTATAGTAGTACAGTGAAACCTCGATAACTCGGATTAATCGATACCGGGGCCGATCCGGGTTATCGAAAATCCGGGTTAGCCGGAGAATATGGCAAAAATTAATAAAATACGGTATACTTATAGATAAACTCCGTTATAATTAAAATAACATGAAATATATAATATATGCACAGTACCTACACATCTAAATTATTAAAAACACGCAAACACAAACCTAAGCAAACGGAAGCAAACAATACAAGACTGTACTACACACAATAGTCACAATCGGAACGATGTTATGAACAGTGAAAACTAAGACCATTGTTTAAAAAATAATTTTTTAAATAGGCTTTTAGTCTTTTTTAAACAATGCTAAGACAGTTTGAAATAAATAAAGGAATAACAGGTGCCTGTTGTTTCCGATAAATCCGAGACAATGACCGTCGCTCTGCCGCCGCCGCCGTGTGCCATGAGTCATTTTTACTATCGTATACATAGTTCAAATTACACAAATACACATTATCTCTCAAATATATTACATACTATCCCTTGCAAGATAATTCGGATGGAATTCCCCAGATTAAGAGACTAGGCCGATATCAAGCACAAAATAATCTGGGGAATTCCATACGAATTATCTTGCAACGGATAGTACATTTTTATTGTTGAAATGCTTGTCTGATGAAAATCGGTCCGGGTTATCGGGGGCCAACTTATCGGGGTTCCACTGTATTATTCTGAGTCATCTCTTATTCCTTTTGTCCTAATATCAATTATTCCCCCCATGTTAGGAAGAAATTCTTTCAAGCAGTGCACTCTTACTGTCCTTCTTGATGTTCCAATCTGTGATGAGTGTTGGCGATCCTCATGGCAATCTTTATCTCTTATCTGAAGTAGCTCGCAAAAGCTGAACAGCTGTTGTGTTGAACCAGGTATGTATTAAGTTTCTTCAACCAAGATGTTCTTCTTCTTCCTGGACCTCGCTTTCCAAATATTTTTCCCTGCAGGATGGCTTGTAGGAGGTATTGTAGGAGGTATTGTAACTTTCGATATTTAATGGTGGTCAGTACCTCTCGATTCTTCTTCATTCTTTATTCTTCTGAGGCCTCCATATTTGTGATTCGGTCAGTCCACGGGATTTTAAGTATTCTCTAATATAGCCACATCTCAAATGCTTTCAATTTTCTGCACATATCTTAGCTTAAGGTCCAGGATTCAACACCATAAAAAAGGCCACAGAAATACGTAGCATTCTTTCTTCTATATCATGGGAAACGTTGGTAATATTTGAAGGAAGGTCTCATCCGATTGATGGTGGAACTAGATTTTCCGATGCGTCCTTTTCTCTTGGTTGTTGGTCCATTCTTCATTTCTTATGATAAGGTATAACAACCGTTAGTTGTAATGCCTCACTCTTTCTATTGGGGCCGTGAAAGTTCGGAAAAGCGACACCTGGTTTCATAGCTGGGCGACATTTTTCGCACTTTTAATTATATTGGCCAATCACATTAGTCCTGGTTACTGGACAATTGTCAAGGCCATAGCCCAAAAAAATTATAAGAAGAAAAAGTAATATTAAGGTTATGTTATTAAAAGGTAAACAATTGTATGTAGTAAATAAAATTAATTATTAAAATGCACTACTACACCCAAAATACAATTAATTAAATTTACTTTTATATAATAATTGCATATCATATCAATATTGTGGAGCAACATATAATTTTTCTTCTTCATTGACAGTAGATATGAAATATACGTCAATTTGACAATTTCAATTGACAATGAAATATTTAAGAAAGTTGCAAGATTTTTCCGCTATTCGCGCACGATAGTTTCTCGTATCCCCTCCAAGTACTTGCACACTGCGAATAGGACTTTGATTGACGTAGAGTTGATCTTCTGTTATCTTTTTCTTATGGTTATAAACTTTGACATATTTTGATATTTGAAATTGACATTATAAAATTTGACATTTGCATTAGGATTTTGACATTTGATATGTATACAGGTATGAATGCAAAGTGGTGTTCCTCAACCGTCCCCCCAACCAGCCGAAGAACGGAACCTGGTTCCACCTGGATGTGCACGCGCCCCCCAGGTTCGTTGTGACCCCCGAAGATATAATCTACGTTAACCTGGGGGACGCGATCATTCTGAACTGTCAGGCCGAAGGAACGCCCACTCCAGAGATCCTTTGGTATAAAGATGCTAACCCTGTTGATCCTTCTTCCACTATAGGTAAGTTACCATATTATTGTTTATAACTTATCATAACTTGTTTCTAACTGTCAACTTTGACAGGTTGTATCTCAGGAACCACTCATCGCAATTTTTTTTCTTTTAAAAGAAGCGTCTAGCTGCTTCCTTTTCAATACCGTTTTAATAATTTAATTTAGTCTAATATTTACCGAGATTTTCTATTTGTTTATAAGCCAAAAAAATTTTTATAACTTTAAAACATTCCTGATGCCACTCAAATAGTCCGATTTTAATTTTGTAAAGTACGTTAGATAGGTATTATTGTGCCTCTTTATACGAAAATCATAGTTATTCTGGTATATCACAAGTATTATTGCGACCGTAAATTGTTATTAGGAATTTAATTGTTGCTGAACTAGGTGTTTAATTTTCACCGGCTGCGGCTTCTGGAAATATAATCTACCTGTACCAAAAAATCACTAGGTTATTTAATTATTGTTAATAATTACTTACCTAAAATTTTAGTTGTTGGGAAAACACAGTTTTACGAGGAAAACTGTCGTCAAAGGAAATCGGTGTTTTTGGTGTAAAGTTAAAATCTTCGGAGTTACAGAGCAATAATTGAAAAAAAAAAACACGATATTGGAGCGTTAATTTGTTTATATAAAAAACTCACACACTATCTGCGGACTTTGCATTATATGATTAATATGTATACAATCACAAGATTCGAATCCATCAATAAAATTTCTGGTATAAATTACTTTTCCCCAAAAAGACCTATTTCCGATAATCTGCCCAAACTATCACCCTTTATGTGACTATCACACTTATGTGTTGCAACGGTGGTATATCCGTAGTACATATTTTGGTAGATTGTCCGAAATATATTAATGAAATACACAAATACTCAATATCCAAAAATATCAAAAAACCCTTTTAGACCACTTTTACAATTACTAATTGTAATTTTAAAAACCTATTAAAGTATCTAAACAACATTTATTCTAAACAAATTGTAAGTTTCATATTTTATTTAGACATAGTATATAAAGTTAAAACATAGTTTACTTCAATTTCTAAAAGACACAAAATTATTCCATAAACTTTAATTTACATATTGAACTACATACTTACTTGCTAAATTGCAATTTACTCTTTAATTGTATAATATGTTCTCACTGCAATTTTCAATTTATAACTTAGCATAACGATGGTCATCAGCAAGCACCAAAACAGAAAGGTGAAGGTCAATGTCGACGGAACATATATGGAAAGAGTAACAAGAATAACGTACCTCGAAAGTAATATTGATGAAACTTGGTACCATGCTTGGTATTTCGCCTTCTTCCATTCTTTCTACATGTCTCATCCAATGCAGCCGCCCTATTTTGAATGTTTGTATGGTTTAAACATTTATAATATTTCCAATTTGTAAGTATCTTTCAGTATTAGTGGGACCTATAAAGTGGGAAGTATAAAATCTTGGGACCTTATGACGACCCAATTACTAACCAATGCCGTGTGAGAACAAATGCCGAGGTCAAACAGATGTATAGGGCTAGCGACGTAGTCCAAGAGACCACAACGTATAAGATCGGCTGGCCATGTTCATAGACTCCCTAATAACCGCATTACCAAGTTAGCCCCGACAGGAAGAATGCCCTTAGAACATTAGAACATCCACGAATGCGATAAAAAGATAACATATGATTAGATTTAACAATGTGGTTACCCTCTGGCCCAACTATCATTAACAACCGTTGAAGATAAAAACGAGTTGTGCAGTCATCTCCATACCGAGTTGTAGTACTACTAAAAGAAGAAGGCTATGCATTGTATCCTAAATATCGATATAAATATGTGTCGATATATTGAATGTTGAATATAGATATAAACATATCGATACAATTTTAAACTGTGTCGATACTCTGTCAATACTCTGTATTGATACATCGTTGCCATCCTCAGTTTAGAGAAGGCGCAGGCGTAGGAATAGTCCTTTAGCTCTTTTTATTATTGGAATGATATCAGATATTATGCCGCATCAGTTTCTTATGTCTCTGAATCGTGAGTGTTCTGCGACCGGTCCTCTTCAACCTTTATTTTGCTCATGATCATGACATCAAAGAAAATGTTCTGAATTAGATTTATAATGCTGTTTAGAAGTTGTTCTTCTTGAATGTTATTGTTTACAGTTGGCTCCCTGAATCTTTACCCGTGCGTCATCATTTAAAACATACGAAATAAGTTGATGACAAGTCGGAAATTAGTCCAGAAAGCCACTGCGTGTCCGCTAGGAAAAATATTCCGATTCGGATTTTTTGCACAATCTTACTTAAAAAGGACCCCTTTTAACAAATTTGCATGTTGCCAGGACCAAAAGTGGGTCAAATATTTTTTAAACGTTTTTTTTTTTGTTTTTTTCCTAAAATTATTTTTTTGCATAGAACAAAGTTTTTTTTAGGTTTTTTGGATCATTCCAAACAGAAAAGTTCTTTAGTGACATTTCTCTAAAGTTGATAGTTTTTGACATATAAGCGATTAAAAATTGAAAAATTGCGAAATTGGCTATTTTTAACCCTCAAAAACTATGTGAAAAACTGAAAATTTGAATGTTACCAAGGTAGGTGGATATTCTTTAAAAATCGATTGATGAAATCCCAAAGAGTTTTTTGCAATACAATATTCAAAACTCCTTTGTTTTTTAATAACTAATCTAGCGTGCGCGACACTATTTTCCACCGACGACATGCGACAGTATGGTGCAAATGGAAGGAATAAATTCGTTATTTCGTAAACCGGCAACTTTAGAAAAATCCCGAAACAGGTCGATTTTTATTTTTAAGTTATGATATTGTGGTAGATATGGTATACTAGTGACGTCATCCATCTGGGCGTGATGACGTAATCGATGATTTTTTTAAATGAGAATATGGGTCGTGTGCTAGCTCATTTGAAAGGTTCTTTAATTCTCGTAAAAAAGAACCTTTTAAATGAGCTACCACACGACCCCTATTCTCATTTAAAAAATTCATCGATTACGTCATCACGCCCAGACGGATGACGTCACTAGTATACCATATATGCCACAATATCATAACTTAAAAATAAAATGGGGATACAGCTAAACGACGACTCAACATTATACACACTGCATTTTGCTGACGATCAGGTGGTGATTGCCCAGGATAAAGATGATCTAATATTTATGACAAACCGGCTGTTTCGAGAATACAAAAAATGGGGCCTATACGTTAATATGAAGAAAACCAAATATATGTGTATAGGAGGACAGAAAAGTGAGTTACATCTAGAGGATGATATGGTTATCGAGCCAAGCACTGATTATGTATACCTTGGAACGAGAATCCAACAAAGTGGAAGGACAGAATTCGAAATAGAGGAAAGAATTATGAAAGGAAAGAAGGTAATAGGAGCTTTGAACTCGCTACTTTGGTCAAAAACCATATCAAAAGAAAAGAAAACACAGCTTTATAATAGCATCTTTAAAAGCGTGGTACTGTATGGATGTGAAACCTGGCAACTGAATAAGCGAACAGAACAGAAGTTGCTTGCACTGGAAATGGACTTCTGGCGAAGATCGGCCTGCATCTCCAGAGTCTCACATATAACGAATGAACGGGTACGAGATGTTATGAATAGAAAAACAAACATAATTGAAGAAATCCAACAAAAACAACTTTGTTGGTATGGCCATGTACAAAGAATGGAGGAACATCGACTCCCAAAGCTAATAATGGAATGGCAACCCCCGGAAAGAAGGAAAAGGGGCAGACCGAAAACAACCTGGATAAGTGGAATCCAGAAAGCCATATCTGAGAGAGATCTCCGACCAGGAGATTGGACAGATCGACGCGGCTGGAGAATAGGAACCGGAAGGCGCAGGACGCTATAAACCGGTGTTATATATATAAAAATAAAATCGACCTGTTTCGGGATTTTTTCCTTAAAGTCGCCGGTTTACGAAATAACGAATTTATTCCTTTCATTTGCACCATACTGTATACACATTACATATGCAACGGTGGAAAATAGTGTCGCGCACGCGTGATTAGAAATTAAAAAACAAAGGAGTTTTGAATACTGTATTGCAAAAGACTCTTCGGGATTTCATCAATCGATGTTTAAAGAATATCTACCTGCCTTGGCAACATTAAAATTTTAAGTTTTTCACATAGTTTTTGAAGGTTAAAAATGGCCGATTTCGCAATTTTTCAATTTTTAATCGCTTATATGTCAAAAACTATCAACTTTAGAAAAAAGTCACTAAAGACCTTTTCTGTTTGGAATGATCCAAAAAACCTAAAAAAACTTTGTTAAATGAAAAAAAAATAATTTTAGAAAAAAAGCGAAAAAAAAACGTTTAAAAAATTTTTGACCCACTTTTGGTCCTGGCAACATGCAAATTTGTTAAAAGGGGTCCTTTTTGAGTAAGATTGTGCAAAAAATTCGAATCAGAATATTTTTCCTAGCGGATGCGCAGTGGCTTTCTGGACTAAATTGAAATTTACTAAACGCAACAGCAAGTGACAGTAGGTGACTTGCTGTCGCGTTTAGTAAATATCAATTTCCGACTTGTCATCGACTTATTCCGTATGCTTTAAACGATGACGCACGGGTAAAGATTCAGGGACTCAACTGTAAAGTGGTTTTTAAATGGCAAACGGCCTGAAACGAACAGTTTTTTTTAGTATATTATTTATGTCAGGAGTTGTCGAAGTGGTCTTCACATAAATTGTAACAAAAACTTCGTCTGGCGGTATTAGCAACACCAATCTGTCAAAAAGTTTCCGACATAACTGGTTTGAGTTGCAGCAAATCCGCGAATATGTAAAACTAGAGATTATTATCGCCGCAAACAAAAGCTGGTTTAATCTCGATTTTCGAGTACATTGGAATTACACCAGATTTAAACTTTGAACATACGGAACTTTTATACGGATCTGTATTATTTCAAGTCCGTTTCGAGAGTTTTGCTCTATTTGTCAAGTGCTGGAATCGTGTTGATCAACAAAATTAATTTATTTGGAGCCAAAACACGTTGCAGTGATAAAGACACGGAAATTACGGAGAGGTTTCGATGTAAATTTCCTTGAATGTAGTCAACAATATTTTAACATATTCTGTTAAAGGTAGAAGACACTGTTACGCATCTGAATACATACGGATGAATTAAGACGCCGTGAGATTGAGGCCCTTTGGAACGCATTTAAACGCACTTGTAATAGGTGGGATAATCACCCGATTACTTTTGCTGTAATTTTTTTTAATGGGATCTGAGGCTTGTTAACATAAAACGCATTTCAAAAAACCCTATTAAAAGAAGTCTGGAACGGTTAAATCGGGTGATCTGGCCGGCCAGTGCAAACCCCCAAACCTAGAGATTAGGCCAGTGATACTCAACCTGCGGCCCCCGGGCCACATGCGGCCCTCTAGCGTTTTTCATGCGGCCCGAAGGCTCACTAAAAGGCCCTGTAAACGAGTAAATTATTTGTCAAATTTCACGTGTTTGTCAAATTATTTGATAGTGTGCCGCTGTGTTTGTGCGTGAAGCAGACAATTTGATGACTTTAATTTTGAAATTATATTCAAATATTTAAAAACTCTGGGATTAAAAAGCAGGTAATATTAACTTTTATTAATAAATTATTAAAGTTAGTGAACAAATACCCATTTTAAAAATAATCAACACTTATTTACTACACTGGAACAACCCATTTTTAGTAATCACAAGAAAAATCCAAGTCCGGATTAATAAAAAAAATATAAAGTCATTGTGACCTTGAAACAACACCCTGTATATTTAAATTTTCAAGATTCATTTGCACATTTGAAAAGAGCACAAAAAACTGAGTTTACATGTTCGCTTTAATTTTGGACACAGAAAATTTAATGACTTTAATTTTGACATTAAATATACTGAAATTTTTAAGAACTCTAAGATTAAAAAGCAGGGTTTTAAAGCACTTTGAATAATAAATTATTAAAGTTAATGAATAAATACTCATTTTAAAAATAATCCATAATTATATACTACATTGGAATGACACTTATAGTCTGTTCGCTTAACTCAACTTTCTAGATATTTTAGTCGGTAATTTTGCCAATTTTAGTAAAATTGGCAAAAAATAATTACTAAATAGTTAATAATCACTAAATAGTTAGTAATTTTGCCAATTTTTGCAAAATTGGCAAAAAACAAAAAAATTATCGACTAAAATATCTGGCCAGTTGCGTCTGAGTTTAGCGAACCGACTATATCTACTTATCACAAGAAAAACCCAGGTTTGAAATAACAAAAAAATATAAAGTAATTGTGACCTCGAAACAACATCCTGTATATTAAAATTGTCAAAATCCGTTTTCACATTTGAAAAGAGTACAAAAAACCAAGTTTTAATACCGCTTCAATTTTTTGTGCAAACAATTTAATGACAATAATTTCGAAATTTAATCGAAATTTTTGTTATGAGTGTGGTCTTTTCAAATGTGCAAACGGGTTTTGAAAATTTCGAGATATACAGGATACTGTTTCAAGGTCACAATGAATTTAAGTATAATTTTTTTAATCCGGACCTGGATTTTTCTTCTGATTAGTAGTTCTATCGTTTGGGTTCTAAATAAGACATACTTGTATGAAATATCAAAAAATACACAAGGTGGTTATAAAGTTATGGATCCAGACAAAAATAAGCAAAATCGATAAAAACACCCTGTAACTCGGTTATAAAAATGGGTGGGGCAATAAATATAGAATATCTAGAACCGCCTCAGTGACCTTATTCACCATTTAAGTATTTCCGTTTCTTAATGAAACACCCTGTATACTACTCCACGTATGTGGCCCGCAAGCTGTGGTAATAGCTAGGATGTGGCCCAGGGGGAAAAAAGGTTGAGTATCGCTGGATTAGGCGATATCGATTGTACCTCGAGCAGTGTGCGCCATTGCACCGTCCAGTTCGAACCACAAGTTCTCCAGTCCCGACTTATCTAACCAAGGAAGGACAAAATTTAATAATCATGGCTTTATGGTTCGTGCTGTCCACAGTCGTCCTTTGGTTTGCGTTGTTCTCAGAGAAAAATTTCCCGATGACTCCTCCGGCGTGAACACCACACCAGGCAGTACCACATGTTCTCCAGCTTAATTCATCCAATTGAGGAAGAAAATGTTCAATAATCATGGTTCTAGAGTCCGCGTCGTTCACAGTCGTCGTTTGGTGTGTGCTGTTCTCAAAGAAAAATGGCCCAATGACTCCTCCAACATGAACAGCGCATCACGCAGTAACTTTGAGCGGGTGTAATGGCTCTTCATGGTTGATACACAAATTTATGGTGCCCCAGAAATGATAATTATGTTTATTCACTTAACTGATAAAATCGAAATAAGCCTCATTGCTCATGATAATAAATTTGATGAAATCTCGTCCTCTTGTTCGTTGAGATTCAGGATGGCTCGAGCGTAGGTTAGACGCGTTTAGCAGTTAACAGCTGACAGTTAACTGATACATTGTCTGCCCTTTGTAGGAGAACATCTTCAAAGCTTTCACCAAAAGTCTGCTTGGGAACTGTTGGCTAATGCTCAATTGTGTGACACGTCGTCTTGTCGATGTTCCGGGCTTTTCCGGGATGTAAACGCAGTTAATGAGCAAGAAGTTCAACCACCCCAGATTCGCTGACGATGTCGTGATTATAGCGAGCACATTCGAGGAACTGCAAATTATGATCGAGGAACAAAGATGGTTGTTTTATGGTATGATGGTTGTAGTATGATAGTTCACAAAGAGAACCAAAGTGCGAAAATCACAAGAACAGTAAGACTGGCGTAAGTAGGATTTGGAAAACTTATTTGGATACTTCTTTTTTCTTCTTAAGGTGCCTATCCGTTCCGGATGTTGGCGATCAGCATGGCTATCCTAACTTTGCTTGCTGCTATTCTGACCAGTCCGGTTGTCGATGTATTAAACCACTTTCTCAGGTTTTGAAGCCAAGATATTCTTCTTCTCCCTGGTCCTCTCTTTCCAAATACCTTGCCCTGAAGAATGAGCTGCAACAAGCCATATCTCTGTTCATTCCTCATAACATGGCCAAGATATTCCAGTTTGCGCTCTTTGATTGTGACATTAGTCACACGATCCACCCACGTAATTCTCAAAATGCGCCTATAACACCACATCTCGAATGCCTCGAGTTTTCTCAAAGAAGCCTTGGAAAGTGTCCAGGCCTCTACTCCGTATAATAACATAGAAAATACATACCATCTGATGATAGAGATTTTGGTAGCAAGAGGTAAATCGTGGCTTCTGAAAAGAGACTTCATCATTATGAACGCTGATCTCGATTTTCCTATGCGCTGTTTTATTTCACTTGAGTGGTCCCACTGGCTGTTTATGTTGGTACCAAGGTATGTGTAGCTGTCGACCCTGTCAATTAGTTGTGGGTTAACCGAAAGCTGTGTATTTAATATTTCGCGCTTACTGACTACCATGTACTTTGTTTTTTTCGTATTGAGATCAAGTCCGTATTCTCTACTTATATCTGATATGCGCGACATTATTCTTTGCAAACCATCTAGACTGTCTGCAAAAACTACAGCGTCGTCGGCATATCTAATGTTGTTCAGACGCACTCCATTGACTAATACGCCTTCCTGTAGTTCTCCCAGCGCCTGCTCGAAGATACATATTAGTATAGCAAATACATATATCTGCAAAGATACAACATATCTTTGTAGCAGAAATGTCGATCAATCAACGGAATAGAAAGTGTCTTCTTACAATATTTTGCGTTTCCCTCAAACCAACCACTCTCAAATTACTTATGTCGTAAGATACTAACACCTATTTTTGTATTTTACTTGTTTTTGTAAACTCACGCTAAAGCCTCAGACGCGATAATCCCCGGAGCTTAATAATTTAATCTCTGTTTCGCCAGCATCAGAATTCGAATAGATTATAACTTGGGATCCACACAACTAGCAGCTTTGTATTATTTTAAATACTGTGATGTTTACGTTTGCCTGGAGCTGAATTTGTGTTGACCATCACAGAAAACGTAATAGCAACGTGGCGCTTTATGATATGAGCGGGTTCTGGTGATTGTGTCGTCGTTAGTGCATTCGTAAAGGGCATAACGTTATTAATTATGACTAGAGGGAATTTGTGGACATGTTTAGTTTGTGCTTAACAAGACAGAAATCCTCAGTAGTTTGTATGTTTGCAGTAAGAATTTAGACTGGTGTGGACTTAACTAAATAACTTGACAACAAATGGCTTTCGAAAAAGAAGGTAAATGACATGATAACATTGCTTTTTTATTTCAATACATCAATAGTATTGTAAGAAACGATTTACTATTTTTATTGGGAATGTACTGTTGTAGAATTGATTTTTTTTTTAATTCAAAAAAATTATAGTTCATCATTTAAAAAAAAAATAAAAATTATATCAAAGACCATTAGATCATAGATTCTCATCCCAATCTAATTTAGCTATTAGACAGTGTTTCGGGAAAGTGAAAACGATTAGTGATAATGATTCCACGAAATGAATTGGTACACTAACAAACAACTCGGGATTAGAAAGTGGACATATCGTTTGGCGAGAACAATAATGTTTTTAAAATGCTTCCGGGAAGATTTAGTGATGGTAAACATATTGTTTTAGTTTTTAGAAGTAAAAGTAGTATATAGGAAAAATCTAATTATGATATTTCTTAAAATTTGACAAATTGGAAAGTTATATAGAAAAATATTTAAATGTTGAATGAAGTAAAAGATAGACGTACCCTCAATCATTTATTGTAACTTCCGACGACCGGTTTCGCTCTCTAGACTTTGCGGAGCATCTTCAGGTCAACGGTTACAAGTCACTAAATGATTCGGATACAAGGAGCTACTACCTCAGTATTCATTAACATGATGTTTTTGCTTAAGTTATGCTAACGGGATATGGTGGAATAAACGGAGAATGTTACAAAGGTAAACAAGTTTATGTTATTTGGGAATTCTTGAGGGTGAAGAGATAGTTGTTGAGAAGCAACCAACAAATCTGTGCCTGTTATTGTGTTTGTGAAGTAAACTATAGTGAATGTCATATATACAATTTTTTAAAAATTTTGATGGTTTTAATGGTTTTAAAGATTTTTATTTCTAAAATGAATAACCATTTTCAATTTCGTTGCAAAACGAAAATACCAGAGAAGGTTCCCATTGTTTTCATTCTGGTGGGATATGTTATATGCCATTAGAGTGAAAACTTAGTCTTTTATTTTTATTTCTATTTATTAAAAGATTTTGTTTTTATTTATATTTATTAAAACACTTCTATTTATTAATGTATGTGTTAGTGTAAGATTGACAACGTTTGGATCAAGACGGGTAGAATGTGTATTATGTATGTTAGATGTGGATGTGCAGCTGTAACCTAAATTGTTAAGGTCATTACTTCTTGATGTTTTAATGAAAGGAGTAGTGGTCGTGTAAGGGAAGACCAAACAGAAAGCTTAAAAAGTTGTAGCTAAAATATAATATATTAAATTAGCAGTCATATAATAAAAACAGTAATAAATGTGAATTGATAGACAACAATGTAGGTACATGGAACTGAGATATAAATCAAAATAAAAGGGGTGGAGAAATAGAGTAGAAAAAAAGATAGGAAGTAAAATTCAGTTGAAAGTAATTGATTGTAAATTGAGACTATGTTTTAATGATATAAACAGTGAAGAAATATTAATAAACTATTGAATTAGATAAAAGAAATTAATAGTAATAAATTATATTTTGGGGGTATACCTACATTGTATTTTAAAATTCGTCAATAAATAAATAAGTAAATTCACATCAAAATTAAACTAAAAACAAAACACACAGGGCACAAGACGATACAACAAATAATGTGGGAATTTTAAGATTGGTCAGGAGCACTGCATTTAATTTATTTAACTGTATGATCTAACCTTACTCTCAATGATTGAGAGTACGTCTGTCTTTTACTTCATTTAGAAAAATATTTGGTTCTTAAGAAATGGGTAGGAAAGGTTTTGAGAGAGGCTTGTTTTTGATTGGGTGGAAAAGATTGGTAGAAGGGATAAGAAAGTTGAAGTCTGGATTTGCGAGAGAAGAGAGGGTCACTATATAATGGTTATCTGATGAGAGCAGTCCAATTTTCAAAAGTGAGAAATCAGTGTATAGTGTTGTGATTGGCCTTTGCGAGCAGAATCAAGTTGAAACCAAATCGTCGACCGGTTGAAAAGTTAATATTCCTGGTCCGAGGGAGATTCCTTTGTTTTGTCTAGAACGAGTAGCTGATTGATATCTATTTGCATAAGATATCGAGCAAGAAGAAAATTGAGTAAGATAATTCGAGCAAGTCCTGTGTGTTGTTGTGGAAGCAGTTTGGACGAGAGGGACCTTTTCGCAACATCCATAGAGTACGTTGGGAGCATCGATAACCACGCAATCCGGAAAAAGGAGGAAGTGAAGAAACAAAAAGGTTAGTCAAATCATTTGTCGGAAGGGAGAGAATTTGTTTATATCGGAACCATATTTGCTTATTTGTTTATTGAACATTACTATAACGCAGTTAGTCATTTCAAATTTAAGAATTCAATTCAAATGAATAAAAGTAAAATTTATTAAATTTAGTATGAGAAAATAATAATTTATTTAAATATTTTTTTTTGTTAAAATAAAGAGATATCAGAATTAAAGTTTGATTTATTAAGTAAGAAATTGTTGCAACAAAGGTAAATTTAGTATTTTTAAATCATATGTACACGGATTATTTGGTAAACGAATAACACAGGCCTACAGTGTTTTTGGTGCCAAAGTGTTTAGAGCTGATTTTAGGTATATTTGGGGTGCTGATTCCGAATATGGCTTTAGTTTTGCCCTATCAGCTCTAGTTTTCAAGATAACGTAGTAGGTCTGGATCCCGTGTATGAAAAAAAAGTTGATTAATAGCAAGCTGAAAATTTGTTAATAGCTTAAGGGTGTCTAGTCGGACAAACTTTGATATAAGGGAACACTGGAACAGGGGAAGTTTTAATTGTGGAACAGGTTAAAAATTTGGAACGGTCAGACCACGAAAACGGCATATGTATTTTGTCCGACAGAATAGACTTAAACTCTTCGAACAGAGATTAAACTCTCATGCAAAAATCAGACTGCTATCTATCACCAAATTGGAGTTTTAATGAGTGGAACATGTAGAATATATCAAATGACAGGAATTATGACAGGTGATAAATAGCAGTCTGATTTTTGCATGAGAGTTTAATCTCTGGTCGGAGAGTTTAAGTCTGTTCTGTCGGACAAAATAAATGTGCCGTTTTCGTGGTGTGACCGTTCCAAATTTTTAACCTGTTCCACAATTAAAACTGTCCCTGTTCCAGTGTTCTCATATATCAAAGTTTATCCGACTAGACACCCTTAAGCTATTAACAAATTTTCAGCTTGCTATTAATCAACTTTTTTTTCATACGCGGGATCCAGACCTATAGGTCATTCAAGCATTTATGCATTAAAATACGAATGTGCTGATATGGATATACTAAATTGAAATAAAAATCACACAATTATAAAAAAAAGTATGTTTTAAGGCATTTAACTACAAAAAACCCTTTGTACAATGAAACAGATACAATTAGTTTTGAGAAAAAAACTAACAAAATAGAAAAAAAACTTTACTTGACGTAACGAAAGCTTCGCTTGCGTGATTTCCTGGAATGAACTTTTAAACAGTCTCCCTTCAAACTCTAGCAAACATCTGGCATCATATGGGTGTTCCATCTTCCTTGGTAGCGGTCCTCCATGGTTTTCATGTCTTGGTGAAATCTCTCACCTTGCTTCTCACTTGTGTCACCTAAGTTTTCAGAGAAACAGTTCAGATGGCTTTGAAGATAGTGGACTTTGATGCTCATATTACATCCAAGTGATTGGAAGTTACTCAGCAAACGGTTTACCAGCTCAGCATAGTTTTCACTTTTGTGATTTCAAAGAAAATTTTTCATAATGTCCACAAATGAATGCCAAGCTTTTTTCTCTACCTCGTTCATTGACCCCACAAAAGCCGGATCCTTTGTAAGAAGTCTGACCTGTGGTCCATCAACGATTAAAGCTTTTTAAGTTTTTCCGTACTTATCTGGGACAGCTTCCTTCCTATGTAGGCGAAGCATGGTCCATTAGAATCAAGTGCTTTAACGAATTGCTTCATTAGGTCTAGTAATATGGAGGAATGGTAAGATTATTTTCTCTGGTTCGACTAAAGCCTGGACAATAATGTGCTTTCTTGCATAAATAAGGCATAATACACTGAGAACAACAAACATACTGACGAAGAAGTTTAATTAACAATGTATATTCCTTTGAATAGCATATTCTTCATTATCTCAAATATTAAAACTACTAATTTTGGAATGTGTCATATCCATAAAACTAGAGCTGATACAAAAAAACGGAATCCATATTTTGATTTATCGCCCCTAATATAGTAAAAATCAGCTTAAAGATGCATGGCACCAAAACAAATTTTTTTTTCTGTAGACCTGTGTAATATATTTATATGATATTGAATGTTTTTTAATTTCCCTGTTCCATCCTGGAAGAAGTAAGCAACTAGAAATACTAGAAGCCACAAATCATTGGTATTGTGTCAAATACAAAATTGGCCCTGAGAATAAAATGTATTGAAGTATTTAATTTGAATTTAGTTTTGTTTTGCATAGGCAGTGATTAAAGTAATTGAATAATTAATTAAATTAAAAATTTTGCTAATCAATCTAAATAAAGAGATAAAGTCAAATATAACAATACAATTAAGGAATGTACTGATGTGATCTTGATTATTGATATGAGATAATATTCTTATATGTTACTTAATTTAATCAATGTATTAATACTAATCCAATTAATTAACCAGATCACATATCAATATGTTTTCAATCTCAGGGCGAATTATAAATTAATTACTTACTTCCGTGGCTTCTAAATATTTCTTAATGGTTCCTAATCGGGATAGAAAAGAAAAGAGTAAAAAAAATACACATATGGGTTACAATTATAATCAAAATATTTTTTATTTTATTTAAAAGGCAATCAATGCTTAATATTTGCTATTTCTTATTATTCTTAAACATAACATTTACAAATGGGAATCTTATTTCCTTTTGGTTTTCAATTGAAAGTTTTTATTAACATTTAACTATTAGGAGTTATTAGGAACAACTCTATTTAAGTTTGATGAAGCTTTTCTGATGTTATTGATTATGTTATTCAATTTTTTATGTGGAATTTAATACGAAAAACCCATACATTCATGTCCAAACAAATGAGACTGACCTTTTTCTGGTGAACTGAAAATGTCCTCACACAAAACCCTTTCCTGCTATCCTTGGCTGCGATCAAACCTCGTCCTGGCTTCCAGTGATGTTCTCCTTTGAAAAACTAGCTCGAATAGCTCTCGTTCCTGCTTTTGTCGTGATGCTGTGTTCTACCTTTTTCGAAACTGCTATCAGCTACCGAGACACTCTGGGCTCAAGGAGGTTCTTTTACTCTCGACCTGGCCTACTTCTCGTTCCACGATAGATACTCCACACTCACGGAACTACACCGGCTATCTCACTCCTCGAACACTACCGTCTACTACTCGACTTCACTTCTCGACAGCTCAAAACATTCTGATCTCACTTTGTCATCCATTCCCCTACTTTCTAAATATCCCTTCCAGATTCACAAATCAATCTTCCACCACCAACTCTCATTCGTAATATTCCTCAAAACCAATTTTTAATCTTTCTAAATATGCTTAATGGATTTCAAAAGAAAATATTTAATTCCCATTCTAAAATACTTTCTAACTATTTACAAATTTTAATGACCTATTCTCTCTTTCCAATGAGTCTTATTTAGCATAGGCTAATGATCGAAACCTTCCGCGAAAAACGATAATGAACTATCATCTATTTCACTGAGTTTTATTTAGCATAGGCTAATGATCGACCTTCCGAGAAGAACGATAATGGTACGCGTCATTCACTTTGTTTATCTAAGCACATTGTTCCGAGTTTCGTACGCTTATTCTAATCACTTCTTAAAATTAAATATAACAATTTGTTGTATACAGGTTGTTCTAAATTTATATGTCCGAGGTTGAGAAAATTAAAAATATTTTATATTAAAGTGAATTTTGTTTATAATTATCAAATTTTAATTTTTATATCAAATAGAAATATAACAGTACATACATAAGCGAAAAGTTTCAAATAATTTCAGAGTTGTGTGAATTATAGTATAGGTTGTGGTTCAAGGGAATTTAGACAGGTAATATCTAATTATGTTAATAAAAAATCTTAAAAAAGTCACTGTTTTACTTGCGCATCGATCATCGTCACACATGCAGGTTTCACATGCGGATGTTTCCCGTACTAGGTTTAATTATTTTTAGTGGATTAACGGATTTTCTCTATATAGCATTAGCGGTATTTTTTCACTACGTCTATTACCTTCAAGCTTAAAAAGCAGAGAGAAAAGCGTCCGTTTACTTTACCCAAAGTAGCAGAGGGATTCGCGGTATTTTTGCGTTTTCTAGTGGTTATTGCTGAGAGAGTAGAGAACAATAGACCAAAGCGCATCTGTAAAAATATTAGTACATTTGGACGTTGAGAGGTGACTCATATTTTTTTGCAGAAATTGCTTGAAAATAACTCATATAATAATATTTGAGTTATCCTCCCATTCAAAAAAGTCCGGAACATTGTTTAAATAATCAAAATGTCAAAAATGAAGGAAAAATTCGATTTTTTTCTTCTTTTTTTGATTATAACTTTAAAAGTATTCATTTCCGAGAAAAGTTGCGCTAACATAAAAGTTGCGTAATTAAATTTTCTAACAAAATAGGATTAGCTAAATATTTTAAAAATTGTCACCCTTGTTGCAAAATAGCAATAATTGCGAAAAAAATATATAAAACAAGTATTCGCATTTTACGTTTTTCAACAATTTATGCTACACATAGGACCTTCATATTTTAATTAGAAAAACTTTATGATATAATAAAACAATATTGTGAATTTCATTAAGATCGGTTTAATAGATTTTGCAAAATAAATTTTGCAATCCTGCTTTCGCAAAAAAAATTCATTTTTTCAAAATGTTGCAGGACTGAAAATAAAGCAGACAGCAAGTTGAATTTTTTTTTAATATGGAAGAATACTGTACCTTTCATTTGCAATTTGCGAAATTAAAGTCGGTTAACCACCACGTCGTCCGGATTTTTTTTTAAATAAACATTAATTTTTGGTGCTACGCGCAGGACAGCGGATAGTTTGCTCTGATTGGGCATTCCAATGACCTTTGATAATGATTGATAAATTTTAATTTTTAGTCCATTTCCATATAAATAAATAAATTTGTTTATTGCAAAATAAAAACACATACTCTGTCCTTTGAAATAACACTTTTTTTAGCAAAAACTGTATTTGTTCATATTATATTTTAACTTATAGAATAAAAGTTTATTATTTTTAAACATATGCAATTGTTTAAACAATATTTCACAAACAATAATCAAATTAGTTTGATTTTTGTGAAAATAAAATATTAAAATAGAACAAAATTTATAGTAAGAAAATAATATATTAGATAAAGATTGGAAGAAATTTTGGTGGAATTCAACTTGTGTGAATCGAACAACGCTGTCCTGCGCGTAGCACCAAAAATTAATGTTTATTTCAAAAAATTCCTGATGCCGCGGTAGTTATTGTATTTTAATTTTGCAAGTTGCAAATGAAAGCTACAGTATTCTTCTATATGCAAAAAAATGTCAACTTGCTATCTGCTTTATTTTTAGTCCTGCAACATTTTGAAAAAATGAATTTTTTTTGCGAAAGCTGGATTGCAAAATATTTTGAACCGATCTTAATCAAATTTACAGTATTGTTTGACTATATCATAAAGTTTTTTTGTGTAAAATATGAAGGTCCTAAGTGTAGCATAAATGGGTGAAAATCGTAAAATGCGACTACTAGTCTTTTTTATGGTTTTTTTCGCAAGTATTGCTATTTTGGAACAAGGGTGACAATTTTTAAAATTTTTAACCAATCCTATATTGTAGGAAATTTAATTACGAAACTTTTATGTCGGTGCAACTTTTCTCGGAAGTGAATACTTTGAAAGTTATAATCAAAAAACGAAGAAAAATATCGAATTTTTCCTTCATTTTTTGACATTTTGATTATTTAAACAATGTTCCGGACGTTTCTGAGTGGGAGGATAACTCAATTATTATTATATGCTTCTTTTCATGAGCATTTTTCAGTGCGTCACAAATGATAGAAAAAAAGGTAAGTCCGTGATAATATACATTTTAGTGACATGATATTTTAGTTAAATCTGACAGTTGTCAAATTTTATTTGCAATTTGGCATAAAAACAAATCAATTCTGTTTATTGCATTTATAAAATGGTATTTTCTTTGATTTGTATAGTCTTATAAATTGTACAGATTATATTCGTAGATATATTATATACGCTCTGAGCTTCGATGGTGTCGCTCCTGGCGGATTACTAATTCAACTTTCACCGGTAATTTTTAAATTTATTATTTAATGGTTATCGCTTAATATTTACAACGCTAAAAAGTAATTAAATTGTAACAGATTTTTTTAAGATTTTGCTAATCATTTTGACGTTCTATTGATGAAATATTAATTTCTTACTTCGGATACTTTCACAATTATCGTGTAGATGGCGCCAAGATTATTAGATTAATTTATAATTACATACTACGGAACATTAAAAAAACGTAAATTCAGTATTTAAAACGTAAGTATATTTAAGGTAAAAATATATACCACAGCTTTGACCAACTAATATTTTTTATAATTAATGTTTTTAATTTTAATTTTAAATTAATCACTTTGAAATTTATGTCAAATTTCCGGTAAACGTTTACAGACTTGCCACTACTGGCGCTCGCGAATTTATAAATATCCCCTCTACGTACGAGCTCACAGCGTATAACTCGAAAATAATTTTTATTTCGATTATAGTCAAGCGTCCACAGACCCGCATCGTACGCATCGTACGCAACGGATTTTAGTTTGACAATCGATAATGCGATCCGTACGATGCGGATCAGTGGACGCGGTTACATAAGTTTCTGTACAAGGCAAACTAAAATCCGTTGCGTACGGTGCGTCCGATGCGTACGATGCGGGTCTGTGGACGCTTGCCTTATAGCGCCATCTATTGACAACTAGAATAAATGTTATAAATGTTACCGACGAAATATAATCACCGACGTGCGTTTTTTTTTTTCTGTCACATGCAATTTAACGTGTTACAAAGAAATCGAAAGACTGTGATGCACTGATAGATCCTCATGAGAAAGAGCATGTGAGTTAATTCCAAGCAAATTCTGCAAAAAAATATAAGTCACCTCTCAACGTCCATCTCAAAACAGATCCGCCCTGGACTACAACACGTGTGTTCTCTTCGAGAGTCAAAACCAGAGAGGGTTATCTTTGCACGTCTATTGCTGGTGGTTGTCAACAGGGTAGATATTCGCTGTAATTTTCACCATGTCTATTGTCTTCAATCGGAGAAAGCAAAGAAAAATGCGTTCGTTTACTTCGACACAAAGCAGGAGAGAGAGATATTTTTTTGATATGTCTAAGAATGTCTGTACTAGGATAGGGAGAGGGGTAGGGAGAGATAAGTAATTATTTAAAATTAAGGATGGTAATTATGACTTTGATGCAGTAAATAAAATGCGTTGTTACGAATGGCAAAAATGACAAATATATTATTATATATATACAAATACATATACAAATATATAAAATATATATACAAATAAAAAAAATTACAAAAATCACTTATAAGTATGTGTGCCCTCTGGGTCTGTCTGTGTCACTTGATCCGCACACTTGCATGAAACTACATCTTCTTCTCATCAGACAATCACAGAGACAGGCTAAAGGAAAACTGTATATAGGTACCCCCACCTTTACAGAAATTCTTTCAACACTTAAGTTCCGCCAAAGGAAGAAGGCATAAATTGGCTACGGTTCTTCTTAGGTTTCTTCTGGCAATGCGAACGGAAGCCACTCGGACAACACCATCAGAACCAGTATGGAGGTGAATGATTCATCCTAAAACCCATTGAATAGGCTCCTTAAGAAGAACAAGGCCGTAAATCCTTATCTTAAATTTATTTTCCTTCCATTTTTGGCCAATTTTTCCAACTCAGATAAATACTCCAATGACCATCGCTACCACAGGTGCTGTCGCGGTTTGTTGAAATCTTTCGAAGGGATCCGGCCGATTAACGTTAATTTTTGTAAAGCTCTTCTCCGTTATAGAGGTAAGAGGTCTTCCAATTAAAAAATGTGAAGGTGTTAGCCAGGATCGGAAGAAAGAGGAGTAAGAGGTCATGAATTTAAAATTAAGTCAACCTGAACTAGAATAGTTTGAAAAGCGTCATATAAGAGAAAAGCCTGAGAGAACACTCTTTAAATATCACTTAAGAACATGTTAACATTCTAAGGGTCAGTCAATCGACGGGAGTAGACCATTCTCGCGCAGGTCAAGATCCACAAGGGATTTTCGAGCCAATTATGATGATTAGGCTCCTTTGGCAACATATTTTTCGCTGATTTATAAATCCCCCTTTTCTCCCCCCTTCTTTTAGGATACAGATTGTATCTTCAAATTTAGAACTTAGGTAAATGAGAAAAAAACAGAAGACAGTGGACGGATTCAGCCGATAATTGATAATATTGTCTATTTTAATGTTTTGACGGGTATTAAGTAAGAAAATTGATTTTTGTTATTTTTTTGCAGGTATTTTTAATGATGGAACAGAGCTGCGAATATCAAACATCCGACATGAAGATATAGGCGACTATACCTGCATTGCTAGAAATGGTGAAGGCCAAATTTCACATACTGCTCGAGTCATCATAGCTGGGGGAGCAGTGATTATGGTAAATAAAAAAAATTAGAGACTTTGTTTTCTTTTTTTTTATAATAATTCTTTAACAGTTGTCTTTAATATCTTAAGCGTGTATTTTTTCTATAACACAATCAACAGCTTGATTTTTTGATTTAAAGTACAAGTTTTACGAAAATGTTGATACAACTTGAAATAATAATCGCTAAAATTTTGATAAGCTTATATTTATTGATGTATTTATTGTCTGTCATTCTGACTTTGTTTCATCACGTTGCCTCAATAGATGAGTTAATTGGTCATGGTCCAATGGATATTTAATATCCACTCAGATATAATTTTCAAACAAGTTTTTCATATATTCTTTGGAGTGAAAATCTTAGATATGCTGACAACATTGTTATCTTCTGCGCGATAGTCTCCAGACCTCAAATTGAAAGAGAAACATCGAGAAATGGGCCATGTTAAAGATCTCTCCATAAGTTGTAGAAAATCAATACCCGAATCCAAGAAAGTTTTACTGGCATGGCGTTTCAAGAAAATCCCCATGCCAGTTTGAGGTAGGTCGCAGTAGATAATAAACTCCAACAATAAACTGTTGTTAGGATGCTAAAAGAAGGATATGTGCAAAGTACAAAGTGCATCTGGTTCAGGAACTATTACAAGATGATTTTGATTTGAGTCTCATAGAAAAGGTAATTTTTTCAAATAAAGCTGCTTCTGTACTCAACGGTCACGTACACCGCCAGACATATCGATTCTGGGAAAGTGAATATCCACATTAGATGAAAGAATATAGAAGATGAACATTATAGGGCTATATTTTTGAGGAAAACTTAACTGCTCTAAGATTATCTGATACCACAGCTGAATCAGCTATGTATTTCCAAATATAACTTATTTGTGGTTCCAACATGAGGGGGCCCCCAACATTACGGCGTTCAGATACGAAATTACTTAAATAACGTTTTCCCAAGTAGGTGGATAGGTAGACGGGGATCTATCTAATGGCCACCAAGATCTCCAGATTTAACTCCGTTAGACTTTTTATGGGGATATTTGAAGTCGAAAGTGTATCAAAGGCGACCGAATAATGTAGAAGAGTTGAAGAAGCATATCAGAACGCACCTGAAGTCATCGAAAACATTAGGAAAGAGTTTACTTCCCATCTTTTCCTATTGCATCACTGCTGAAGATCGTCAATTTAGGCGATTAGGAGACATTTCAAATGAAGTGTTCCGTAACGTCGGTTTGTAAAGTCTGTTTTAGAATCGAAAAAAAATCGTCGGTTACGTCACTACGCTAACACTGATGGCGTAATGTGAAACATATACAAATTGATCATCATCATCATCAGTGGCGTTAGGCGTTACAGATCTTTATGAGCCAAACCCTTCTTCAGATCAATCGTCCATTCGCCCTTTTCTCTGGTTCTTCTCCATTGTCTAATTCCAATAGATTTTAAATCGTTTTCTAAGTTGTCTCGGTCTTCCTCTTGCTTGTTGTCCTATCGGCCCTCTTTGGTCAATAACTTTTCTTACTATGGCATCTTCTTCTCACCTGATTGCATGCCCTCTCCATCTAAATCTAAGGTGTGCTACCTTAATGAATTTTACAACGTCAGTTTCTCCAAAACTTCTATACAACTTAAAGTTATAACGCCTGCGCCACAAACCTTGTTCTTTTATTTTTCGATATATTCTTAGGATTTTTCGCTCAAAACGTTTCAGCAGTTCTTGGTCATTCTGTGTAAGTGACCAAGTGTCTGAACCATATATGTTAGCACTGGTCTTATTAATATGTTGTAGTGTAGACCGTCAATTTAATTTTTCTATGTATTTTTGAGGCGATCTGTTTTCTTAAGCCATAGTAACACTAACGGCCGGTTTCACAAAGTAAAGTTAACTTGTGGTTAAGAGATAACCAGAGTTTCCCCCATTATAATATATTGGGGTAACCTCTGGTTATCTCTTAACTTTACTTTGTGAAACCGGCCGTTATTGGCTACTACTATTCTTCTTTTAATTTCTTAACTGACATTGTTATCTGTAGTTAGCAGCGAGCCTGAGTATATGAAATTGTCGGCACCTTCCAGGTCTAGGTCGTCAATTATTATTCTTGTAGCTGGGTGTCAGGTTGCTTGACCTAGTGCAACACATTTATTTGGTCTTTTGAATATTTATATAGTCCCATTCTCTGTGCAGATGCTCTTAACGACCGAAATGCTTTGGTCAGAGATTCTGTGAACCTACAATATGATGTATATGTCCATTACCCTGTCTTAGTCCATTTTTGCAATGGAAGGGTCTTAAGGAACCGTTTTGGATTTTTACCATGCTCCCTGCTTTTGTACCATATCGTCCCTACCATTTCCAACTATTGAATGTGAAAAATCGGATTTTTCAGATTCGATACCTTGCCCTCGCATTATACGTGATACATCTTGTGGCAAATTCTCGTTATTTTAGCTTGATTAGGAGCGCGGGAAATATGCTGTTTAAACCATCGAATATGAACATTTTTTCATTTGGTTGACTGCAAACTGACGAAAATGGTTATTCGATATTTTGTTTTGTATAAATATAACTAAAGGTATATTTGTACAACGCTACCCGTTAGGGTCGATTTCTCCTACCTGCGGTAATCTATGGTTCAGTTGAACCAGGTTCAACGGTGAATTTCGGTTTTGTTTGGAAAGCATTTCTCATTGCACGTTCATGTCAGTGCACGTTCTACAGCTTTCGAGAAATGCCAATAGATGGCAAAATGTAAAAAACTGTCGCCATTTTGAACTACCTTTTTTATGCTGTTTTTGAATAAAGTTAAATTTAAGTATTTATAGTCAAATAGTAATTTTAATAATTATAAATAAATGTTATAAAAAAAAAAATAATGTTATGTTTTATCGTTACGCTTAATATAATAAAATAAGTTATATTTATATTATGACAGCGTTTTGTGTTAATACAACGCATGCGTAATCCATGAAATCATCTGAACTGGGTTCAGAAATCTTTGAACGGCCGAATTCCAGTGTTCAAGCATCGTTCAAGTTTAAACTGCCATCGGTTGAACGTGAATTCAGAAAGACGATTTTGACTTTAAACTGACGTTCACTAAAAGTTCAGGTTAAACTGGAGTTGAACTCGATATGAGAAATTGGCCATAAATGTCGAATGTGTCACATTCGTTAGTTTGTGTTGTAATTTATTCAACAGTTATTCAATTATAATCTCTAAACTGTCGAAAATGCTAAACCGCTGAGAAGAATAAAATGCACGTGTTTACAATTAGCGCGAATTTTGTTTCAGTGTCGCTTCCAAGACATTCTTGTGAGGCAGTTTATGATTTCATTTTAACGGGTTTTCATTATTTGAATATACAGTTATTTGCTATTATATAATCGCTACCTTGAATCATCGGACCGAAACGAATCTTTGTACAAAAAGCAAAGTAACGAATGTGATTTTTTGGAAAGAAAAAAATGATAAACAGTTGAAATTTGTTATCAATCTAACAAGGATTAAACATTACATACAAAAAATATAAAAATTTTCCCATTTGTCAATGCGCTGATTTAGGAGTCTCTAAAATAGAGTTATTTTGCTCTCCTGAAAAGTACCACTTTTCACATTCGATATTTGGAAATGACAGGGACGATAGAGCAATTGGTAGCCACCCAAAAATTAAATCTCAGGTGAAATAATGAAGTTATTCCATAGATTTGCAACATACTGTGTGGACTTTGAAGCTATTTCGTAAGAATTAATTATATTAAAAAATTTCAAATGTAATAAAAGTAGAATCTCCAAATCTGTTGATTTAAGAAAATATACTTTTTATGTTTATACGTTTACTTTGTATTTCTAAGCACCAATTTTGAAATTTTCGTTCCACTCTGCCCTCCACTAACGACATACCATTCAATTTGTTAACTCTACTATAAACTCAATATCTTTCCAGGTCCCTCCGACGAATCAAACGAAACTGGAAGGAGAAAAAGTCCAGTTCAATTGCGAAGCAAAGGCCCAGCCAGGCAACGTCACCGTGAAGTGGTTCCGTGAAGGGGCGCCGGTCAAAGAGCTGGCTTCTTTGGAGACGAGGGTGACCATCAAACGGGACGGTTCATTAGTCATAAACCCGGTCAGCTCCGATGACTCTGGTCAATATCTGTGCGAAGTCAGTAATGGGATCGGGGAGCCGCAATCCGCATCAGCCTATCTTAATGTTGAGTGTAAGTATACCAACCGCATCTTTCTCTGCACATTTTACATAATGTTATGTATACAGAGTGAGCCAAAAGTCTGGAAACACCTAATTATCTCTAAATAGATGATCCGAATACAGTGGCGACTCGTGATTTTTACAATAGGGGAGGCTATACCTAACTGTAAAACATATTTTTTTGTAAGCATTTATGTAAAACAACTAGACAAATTTGCACTAGCAAAAAAATCCGCCAAAAAGATCTAATTTAAGGCCCCATTTTTTTGACCATTTTTTATTTACATTTTATAATATCATCATAATTCAAAATTTCATATCATGTTAAAAATAGTTAGTTTAATTGTAAAAGTTTTTGTCGTTTATTTGTTAACAATTCTATCTCTGCAAGTAGATATGCATATCGAAATAAATACAGATTTGAAGTTTTGAAGTCCATAATACAGGTTATTGAAGGTTCACATTTTTTAAGATACTCAACTGAATTTTTTTAATTCTAAAAGCGGCTTACTGCGAATCCAAAAACACGGTAAATTGCCGATATTTTGCTTTGCATTACCTACAGATATTGGAAAAAGTTATTTGAACAAGTTGTTCCAAATATTATTCTAATCCCACATACCAAATTTCATCACAAAATTCGCACTTTTAGTTTTTTCATTATTTGTAGTCAGGATCCTAAAATCGGAGAGGAGGCTGCTGGCCGATCAGCCGCCCTTGCCCAATCTCCGGGCAGCGTGTGCGTTAAGCGAAAATGCAGCTCTAAGGAGACCGGGTCTCCTTAAACGCTGCTGGGCTGTGCGGAGCATTAGCAAGTGAGATATTCCGGCCAGCAGCCTCCGCTCCAATTTTAGGAACCTGACTACAAAATAATGAAAAAACTAAAAGTGCGAATTTTGTGATGAAATTTGGTATGTGGGGTTAGAACATTTGGAACAACTTGTTCAAATAACTTTTTCCGATATCTCTAACGCGAAGCAAAAAAGCTAGGTAAACAAAACAGTGTAGCATGTGTAAAAAATTTATGGGGGGGCTAAGCCTCCCTTGCCTCCTCTGACCATCCGCCACTGTCCGAATAGCATAAAGACCTTACGATGTTGCCAGATTTACTTGTAAAGTTACTCTGTGTGTGTATTATTTTTAGAATCCTCACTTCAGTATGCGTTCAACTGATTTAAAATTCTTCTTTTCTTCTTTTTGTATAGACATGAATCTGTCTGTGTTTTCAATGTGCCTCTAGTAAGTTGTCGTTCCATCGTTTTCGTGGTCTTCCCACTCGTCTTCCTATTGAGGAACCGTCTCTCGCTGTCCTGACTACCCTATTTGTTGTCATTCGGCTTATGTGGTCATTCCATTCTATTCTTCTGTTTCTTACCCAATTATTAATGTTGTCCACCTTGCATCTCCGTCGTATATCTGTACTTCTAGCTCTGTCCCATAGAGTCTTACCATCGATTTTTCGAAGGGTTTTTATCTCCGCTGTTTCGAGCAATCTTTTTGTCCTCTCTGTGTCGGGTCGTGTTTCTGCCGCGTATATCATTATTGGTCTGATGAGTGATTTGTAAATTCTGCCTTTCATTTCTTTTCCGATATTTTTATTTCTCCATATTGTGCCATTCAGGCAACCTGCGGCTCTGTTTGCTCTATTCACTTGATCTTCCACTTCTGTTTCGAATCTTTCGTAGCTAGATAGTGTGATGCCTAGATATTTAAACTCCATCACTTGTTCTATTATCTGACCTTCCAGCTCCAATTTACATCTTATTGTATATAAAATTAATATAAAATATATTTTACGCCAAATTCTAAATAAAAATGTTATTGACCTTATTCAAAGCCAGTGATGATAAGTAAAACATTGCTTGGCCGTGAAATATTCTTGCTGTTTTAATTATTTCATGTGTATAAAACACAGGTCAGAATCAGGTGTAAGGTATTCGTATTTGTTATTCTTCTTCTTCTTAGCCTTCTATCGTCCACGTTTGGACGTAGGCCTCTAACAACTCTTTCCATCGGCCTCTATCCTGAGCAACATATTTCCAACTTGTTCCGGCTACTCTTTTAATATCATCAACCCACCTCATCTGTGGTGTTCCTCTGGGTCGTTTACTTTCGTAAGGTCTCCGTGTTGTATTGTTGCATTCCAACGTTGGTCTTTTTGTCTAGAAACATGAAATGCAATAGACTCATTCTACCTCCGTTTAGAACACTGTCAAATTAACAACGGAGGACATTTTGAACACTTTATTTGGCAGATATAAATTTAGCCATGTAGTAAGCTTTGGATTCATCATCATCATGGCATCTACACTCCTCGCGGAGTGATTGCCGCCCTCTTTGGGCTCTTCCGATTCATTTGTCGTGGTGAGTCCGCATTAACATTTTGGTTTTACAATTGGTTGTGTAACTTGGCATCTTCTACAATTTTTCTCCATTCGTTCCTGTTTTTGCTTATGGTTGCCCATTCTCTGAATCCCATCTTCTTAAGGTCCTCGACTATCTCGTTCTCCCATCTAGTTTTGGGTTTTCCTCGTGGTCTGCCTGATACAGGTCTCCATTTAGAAATTTTCTTGATAATGGCTTTTGGATTCCTCCTTTCTATATGCCCCATCCATCTGAGTCTCTGTGCCTTGATAAATCTGACGATGTTTTCTCCTCTCAGAAGTTCTCTTACTTCGTGGTTCATGTGTTTTCTAAATTCATTATTACCTAAGTTTAGTGGTCCTGCTATCCTCCGAATTATTTTCCTTTCTAGGATCCTCAATATTTCTTCCTCTTTCTGTGTCAGACACATTACTTCAGCACCATATGTGATTCCTGATCGAATTGCTGCTTTGTAAATTTTCAGTTTTGTATTTTGAGTAAGCTTCTTATCTTTGAGAAAGTTACTGTATTTCCAGTAGGTTCTGTTTCCTGCCTGGATTATTTCATTAATTACGATGCTTCTATCATTAGTTCCATTAACTGAGATTCCAAGATATTTAAAGTATTCTACCTTTTCAAATTCATATTCACCAATATTGTCACATTAACTGGGTTTTTTCTTGAGCATGTTAGTTATTTTGTTTTATTTTGATTTATTTCTAAACCCCTTTTGGATGCTTCTTTGCATAACTTCGCAAATTCTTCCTTTAAACTGTTTAGGTTTCTGCTAATTAATGCTATGTCGTCAGCATACGCCGCAAGTTGCGACGTCGTGCGTCGATGTTATAATCGTACCTTTTATTTTTGTAGCTCATATTGTTTCCTTCTTTAGCGACATTAAATAGTGACGTTGATAGAGAGTCGCCTTGTACTCCACTTGCTATTTCTATATTTTTGGTGATTCCGTTATCTGTAATTATTGATGCAGTCGATCCTTTCATTGTCATGTTCGTAAACTTTATAAATTTCATTGGTATATCTAGTTGTATTATGTCTTCTATTAGGTCGGGTCTTGTTAAGCTGTCAAAGGCTTGCTGGGAGTCTGTGAAAAGGATGTGTAAGTCGATATCATGTTCGTAGCATTTCTCAATTGACTGTGTGATTATGTGAACTGCGTCTATTGTTGACCTTCCCTCTCTAAATCCGTGCTGGTAGTCTCCTATTTTAGTTTCAATGTATTTTGAGAGTTTTTGTCTGATTAATGATGTTAATATTATGTAGCAGCTGTTTAACAGTGTTACTCCTCTATAGTTGTTTGTCTAAGCTTTGGAATATTATGTTAAAATTTATTTTACTTAGTTTGAATAAAGAAATAGAGCGTGGCACTTCCGAAGTGCCGACAGAACTAAATACTTATATATTCGATTCGATTCCATTTCGATGATGGAATAGTGCATTTTTACTCCTGTTAAAGGGGAGTCCGTTGTACAAAAATGTAAATATAACCTTTTTAATGTTAGTTAAAACAAGTTCCATTCACACCATTGGGACCGTGCAAGTTCGGAAGAGCAACACCTGGTTTCATAGCTCAGCAACATTTTTAGCGCTTTTATTTATATTGGCCAATTATATTAGTCCTGGTTACTGGATAATTGTCAAGGCCATAGTCCAAAAAAGAATAAGAAAAAAAAGTAAGATTCAGGTTATGTTATTAAAAGGTAAACATTGTACTACAAGCAAAATACCAATGATTAAATTCACTTTAATAATTGCATATCATATCAATATTGTGGAGCAACATATAATTTTTACATTTTATAACACATCATTTGCGAAATCCCATTTTCTTCAATGACAGTAGGAATAAAATATACGTCAATTTAACAATTTCAATTGACAATATTATTTAAGAAATATATGTTAACAAAGTTGCAAGATTTGTCCGCTATACGCGCACGATCGTTTCTCGTATCCCCTCCAAGTACTTGCACACATCGAATTTTATAGAATAATTAAATTATTTATTAATTAATATTTATATTGTATTAATAATTTAAAATTTAGTTTGACTTTGACTGATATAACTCAAACTCAAATTTATTATTATTTGAATATAACATAATTAATTTTTTCCAAATCGAAATAATAAATGAATATAATTTCTTTATTCAATTTTAAAAATATTATTTTAATATAACGTACCTATACTATATAATTTGTTTAAAATATACATAAATAATAAGTGTACCTATAGATATGTATATTACGGTATACCGCGTTACCACTCGCGTCACGATTTTTGAATGACGCCAAATACGATGTTAGTCCTGTCAAAATTCCATACCAAGCGATAAGAAGTATTCACTTCAAAAATTATTGAGACGATTAAGCGGCTCTAGGCTTTTCTTTTATCTTTTTAAGATGTTCCTGACTACATAAAATCGAAATTATTTTATACGGGTGAACTGTTATTGGAGTGGAGATTTCAGTAAAGGTACAATATACGGGGCGTTGTATTTAAAAACCAAAATGACTAATGATAGAAAATGGTAAAACTGGAACCATTAAAAACAGAAAATTTCAACTCTTCATATTGCAAAATAGGTATATCCCTATTTTTGTATAATTTGGACCATCCATTTAAGAGATAATTAGACGTTTCCAGACTTTTGGTACACTCTATTGTCCAATCTAACAGAACTTAATTCTGTTAATTTTAAGATGAAATTTTTCACTTTTTTGCTTGTTTCAGATCCAGCAAAAGTAACTTTCACACCAACGATACAGTATCTACCGTTTCGTCTAGCGGGTGTAGTACAATGTTATATAAAAGCCAATCCTCCTCTGCAGTACGTTACGTGGACAAAAGACAAGCGCCTGTTGGAGCCCTATCAGACCAAAGACATCGTCATAATGAACAACGGTTCGCTGCTTTTTACTAGGGTAAACGAAAACCATCAGGTGAGTCGTTACTGATACATATATCTATATTTTTGATGGTATTAACTATATTTTTTGTCGATTATATACCCACATTTGCAATGTTTCAATTGCATAAGTGTTTTAGTTTTAGCATCCACACTTCTATTTCATATACTCTCGGAGACCAAATATATTCCTTGAATATTATTTGTGTTTTATTTTTAAATCAGTATTCTTTTAATATGGTTTTAAACTAGGATTCTATAATTAGAATTCCTATGTGTTATACATGACATCCATATCAGAATTCTGAAACACCACCAGCTTGTACAGATCTAGTGTATTGGTACCTTATGTCTTTGGAGTCACTTGGCAGTGGGTCTGCTACAGAGTTTAAAGCTGTATCATGGGGACAGCAGAGTCCGTCTCCATGATATAGCTCATGCAATACAGAAATATTGCTACACCCTAACCTTTTGCAGTTTTACACCCATCTATGTAGCAGATAGAACCCTGCAGTCTGGGTAGATGTCCACTTAGAAAGGTACTTTAGACCTGTATCTGGGTACGATATGGTCAGAAGTCATCCATGCGGTATCCCTGATTTCATTTATGACGTTACTATCTCCTAATCTTACCTGATCTAAACATGACGATGCTCAGGTTTTCTTGAAGTCTGTAATATCCCATTCTTTCCTAACCTTATAAGGATGTGCAGAAGAGGGAGGTCCAGTACGACCTCCAAATGTGCTGTTGGTGTGCTTCTCAGAGTCTCTGTGATTCCAAGTCAAGCAATTCTTGCTTGGGATTATTAGTTTTACGATCATGTTATAAATCCAATATAACATAAGGATCTAGTTTCCATTATTTTGGACTTACAGTGGCTTAGATTAAGCCCTATATCTGAAGTGAAGCTGCTAAGTCTAGCTGTCAGTTCATCCATGACCAGATTCCATTAGAGAGAAGATCAGACGATTTCATTTCTGGCTGCTGCGTAGGAGGTATTCTAGAATGCTCCCTTTATATTTAGGAATGTACTCAACATCACCTCTGGGTTTTGCATAACGTACTCCAACCTCTGCATGAGATGGTGCAGTACCATTTTGGTAGAGAACCCTGTTCTAAACGCATATTATCTCTGATGTATTTGACTTCCAACCAATACACTATCCGTAATGCTCTTATCCAAAATGAGAAAAGTTCTCTGCACAAGGGATCTGAAGTTAGAGTTAAGAGTAAGGTTGGCTAAGTGCTACGTTTTCTCGACTTTATTTTACGGAATGGAAGCTTGGACCTTGAATGCGACATCAATGATAAACTGCAATCATTCGAGTTGTGGGTGTATAGAAGAATTCTGAAAATATCATGGACAGAACACGTCACAAACAAAGAGGTTCTGAGAAAGATGAATAAAAGAAATGGAAGTCTTAAATACAATCAAAACCAGAAAATTGTAATATCTCGGACATGTTACACGTGGAGAGAGATACAACTTTCTTCAACTCATTATGCAGAGAAATATTCAAGGAAAAAGAAGCATAGGGAGACGCACAATTTCGTCGCCGCGCAACCTGAGAGAATGCTACGGATGTACATCAAATGAACTTTTCAGAGCAGAAAATCCGAATAGCTATGATTATTGCCAACCTTCGTCGCGGGGATGACACTTGCTCTTATCGAGTAGTTTTTCTTAGTTCTTCAGTACAAATGATATCAAACTTATCGACTCCAGGGACTTTGCTTTTTTCTCTCCGGTTTGACCAGGTTTTAACAGAAGCTACTGTTATGAGCCTTTATGCTTGATCATTGGATGTTGGAAAAATTGTTTTTTTTTCCACTGATTTTCCAAGATTTTCTTCGCACTGATGTTTGTTTCTGCTGTGGAGTATCTTTAAAAAGTTTTGCCATACCTTCTTCCAAGTAGAATTTTGCTTCCCTGCTCTTTTCCTGATTTTGTGGATGTAATTTTTTTTTTGAGAATGATTAGATCTATTATCATTTGTTGAAGATAAACTTTATTAACTGTAAATGTCTTGTTTAAGGGTCGGTATACATGCACACCATACAACGCACAAGGTACCCAAGGAAGTTCGGGTCAAATGGAAGTTTTGGTTAGAAAACCTCCCACATTCACCATAGAACCGGAAACTATGTATCAGAGGAAGGTTGGAGAATCCGTGGATATGCCTTGTGACGCCGTAGAAGCTGAAGGTACTCAAAAACCTGGCATACAGTGGCAGAGGAGAGACGGTAGGCTATAATTTGTGGTAATTCTAGTTACAGGTCGACAGACATATCTGACACTTTCAAGGTCAGACCAAACGAAAACTTTTGTTACGCAACGTTGTCAGATCAATCGGATTTCAAAAGTTTTTCGGATTTTTATTTGTTAACTGTTTCACAGTAAAATTGATAACAATTTGATAATGCTTTTACATTTTTATTATGAATCGAAATATTAGACGTAATAAGTAATAGTGTAGATTGGTGAAATTCCTGTTGTCAATTATTTCAGTTAAATACAAATAAGGAATACTAATTGTTTATTAATGACTTCAATCAACAAACGTCTATCAGTGTAGAAAGGTAAATGCTTTGCATATTTATACATAATTGATTAATAAATTGTTTCCAATGGTATTTGTAATAAGATTTTAATCTATAACTATAACTAAAATGACACCTGCAAACATGTATCCATTTAGTTTGTTAATTCTATTACTTGACATGTCGGTTGTTCAACAATAAATCTTTGTATATTTTGTTGGTAGTCGAAAATATTCAGAAGACGTGTTTACACAACACACATAAAATAATAGAGTATTATTTATTTACTAATAGTCCAAGTAATGAAGCTTAAAATAAGACAAAACCTCGCAATTTTTACAGAATGGATCGATTTGCTTGAAAATTTGAAAATAAGTAACGGATAGTCCAAGGATCAAAATCTATATCATGCCAAAAGGCGCTTTTACGGTGGGGGTGGTTGCCACCCCATCTCGTGGGTGGAAATTTTTTATTATGTTTTGACTGGAAAAGTTGGTAAAAACATTCATTATGTGCAAAAAACGTTCTATACATTTTTTTGATAAAATCAATAGTTTTCGATTTATTCGCTGTCGAAAGTGTTAGCTTTATATCGAAAAAATTTATGTTTTTAATCAGTTTTCTCCTAATAACTCAAAAAGTTTTCTTTTTATCAAAACAACTTTACCTTACAAAAATGTACTTTTTGAAAAAATAAACAAAACAGTTTTTTTTATTTTCTTTAAGACCAATAGTAATCGAGCTATACTTTATTAAATGTTGGCTCCTCTTCGTCAAATGCTAAATATTGTAGTTTCAAAGTCAAAGGACGGGAAAACTATGCATTTTTCGAGGATAACTTGTTGAAATTAATTTAAAGTACTTAAAAATTTGTATCTCCAGAAATAAAAAAAATCTCTAGCTAAAAAAATTAAGTGCCTCATAATGAAAAGAATTTCAGTCCCTATTTTCTTCAGCAAAAAAGTGATCGAAAACAACCCCCTAATCACCACCCTAATTAAAATTTGTCATTGACTTGATTTGGTTTTCTTGATTTATGTATTGTTAATAGGTTCTAGAAGTTTGGTCGGCTTAGAATGATTAGTTTTTAAAAAAATGGAGTTAAAAGCGAATAACGAGTTTTTGTAGTTTGGTAAAAAAATGCCCTTTTCTTCAGAATAGAAAGATTAGCATCAGAGATACGAAAAAATATTTAAATATGAAATTGTAGCTTATTTAATTCCCAAGAACTTGGTTTGCAAAAAAATTTTTTAAGGCAAAAATTGAGTGAACTATTGACAATTAAAACTTGTAATATCATGCAAAAACCACCTTTACCAACCCTTTCAATGCTACCTCTTTTTGTGACTGAGAATTACAAAAAGAATTAATATTAATAGCCTTATAGATCTTGTAAAAACCTACAAAATTCTTGTTTAACGAACTTTCTAAGATAAAAAATAAAAAAGTTATGGTTAAAAAATCAATATTTTTTTTTAAAACAAAAGGAGGAGAAATCCAATGGGAAGCATAATAATGTAAGTTAGCGGTATTTTTAGTTATTGGCCTTATTTATTCTTCTTTATTTATGTATTATTAATAGATTCTAGAAGTTTGACTGGCGTCGAATGATTAGTTTTAAAAAAACTGAATTTTAAAGCGAATAACGAATGTTTGCAATTTGGTAAAAATGGCCATTTTCTTCAGAATAGAAAGATTAGCATCAGAGATACGAAAAAATGTTTAAACATGAAATTATAGGTAATTTATTTCTCAAGAACTTGGTTTGATAAACTTTGTTCTAGGGCAAAAATTGAGTGAATCGTAAATGAGTATACCATCGAAAAACATTGATTTTTTAGATATAAAGCTAACACTTTCGATAGGAAATAAATCAAAAACTATTAATTTTATCAAAAAAAATGTATAGAACATTTTTTGCTTAGAATGAATGTTTTTATTAACTTTTGTGGTCAAAATATAATAAAAAATGTCCACCCCCGAGATGGGGTGGCAACTACCCCCATGGTAAAAGCGCCTGTCGGTATCATATATATTTTTATCTAAGGACTATCCACTACTTATTCTCAAATTTTCAAGCAAATTGATCCATTCTGTAAAAATTGCGAGGTGAAAAGCTTTGCTTCCTGGACTATAAATATTTTTAAACATACAGTGTGTAAAAGTCAAATGGAATAAGTTTTGATTATATTGTACATAGAGAATTTCCGTAACCACATGATTTTAATTTATTTTATCTTAATAATTGTTGCAATAAACTTAAAATCTACTTCGCCTTATAATACAAGGAAAAGTGGAGGGAAAGAGATGGATTCGTCGAAAGAAACTTTCATGGTTGCCTAATATTAGACAATGGTGTGGTTCCACGGTAGAAGAATCATTTCGCGCAGCAGCCGATAGAGAAAGGTTTTAGGAACTTGTAAACATGATGACGGCCAACATCTGAATACGAACACGGCACCTGAAGAAGAAGAAGAAGAAGAAGTTTAACTAAAGTCCCCTCTCCTTGGTTTGCTACCTTCGCGGTTTCAGATATTTCTGTACAACTGTATCTGTTGATCAGACTAAGGGCCAATTTCTCATATCGAGTTTAACCTGTTTAACCTTAACTTTTATTGAACGTCAGTTTAAAGTCAAAATCGTCTTTCTCAACGTTGTAATAACACGAAACGCTGTCATAATATAAATATAACCTATTTTATTATATTAAGCCTAACGATAAACGATAACGATAACATTATTTTTGTTTTTATTACATTTATTTATAATTATTAAAATGACTATTTGACTATAAATACTTAAATTTAACTTTATTCAAAAACAGCATAAAAAGGTCGTACAAAATGGCGATAGTTTTTTACCTTTTGCCATCTATTGGCATTTCTCGAAAGCTGTGGAACGTGCACTAACAATAAGAAATGCATTCCAAACAAAACCGAAGTTCACCGGTGAACCGCAGTCAACTGAACCATAGATTAACGCAGGTATGAGAACTCGACCCTAAGTTGACTTTTGCTTTATTTAGAGATTTCCAAGCTCGAAAAGACAACTGATAATGTTCTGTTTCAGGTACACCTCTGCCAAAGAACCGCGTAAAGCTTGTAGGAGGAAATTTGACTATAGAATCGATTCGTCGTTTAGATTTCGGATTTTATCAATGCGTTGCCACCAACGAAGTAGCTACAATTCTTACGGGAACGCAATTAGTAGTTGAAGGTATGTGCTATTTTGTTGCTGATGTATTTTTACAAAAGCCATTTTCCGGTCAAGAAATATGGTTTCTTGAAATTCGTATTTATTCGTATAATATTCGTATTTCTTTAAATTCGTATGAGCAGCTGTACTCATTATGTTTAGCAATATTCGCTTTAAAAGCTTTGTTAAGAGAACTTTCGATTCTTGTTTTGCCAAACTGAATCAAATTGGGTATACATCTTACATGTAGGTAAAGGAGAAATTTTATATCTCCTTTTTAAAACTCTAAAACTATTTAAATCGTGAACCTGGTCCACCCGTTTTTCTGTAGAAACCAGAAGACATGGCCAACAATACAGTCTATTTTTCTTGCAACCACATAACCAAGGATTTTCACTGTTCCAACTAAATTTAAAATATCGAACTACATTTTTTTATTCCTTTTTTAAATTGTTTAAAAAAGGTCTTTCATTTTCAATAATCTCATTTTTTTCTTCTAAATTATACAAGGAGAATTACTTTTTAAGTAGTTGATCGATTACGCAGCGACACTCATCCATGGTTAACTGCACGCACACTTTTTATGTAACCAAACTGGTACTTAGGTACTGTAACCAAATTTAAATCTGGTAACAGGGTTACCGATATACACAGCGCGCTTACGCCGTCGCCGTCGCTCCTTTAAAATTTTCAGACACTAGCCGGTCCCTAGCGACAGCGAGTATATAACCATTGTAACCACAAATGAGACTGGCAACAGAGTATAATAAAGTGTAACTAAGTCACATAAACTCGCCAATATTTTCGTGTGTCTACGAGTACTTGGCTATTTACTGTATTAGGTACTATTAACACATAATTTAAAAATATATTTCTATTGGTAAATATATTGGTAAATGGAATTATTCATCGTCATAAAATATTTATTTACAAGATTTTTAACTGTTAGCAATGGTAACAGTGGTTACATGGACGCTTCGCCAGTGGTCTATTGGCTTTTATGTATCTCACGATGTTTCCCTGCCCGAAGAGAATCTCTAATTCATTTTTGTATCTGCTCCTCCATTCATTTGTCACACTGTACATGCAAGGATCATATAAACCTCACAGGATTTTGCGTTCCCATACTAAGAGTTTATTGATTTAATTCTTTCATTTAATGCATTACTTTCATATAATGTACACTTAATGCATTACACAATTCTCAGGAACACAACCCCATGCCCCATACAACCTCACCGGGAGTTCTACGGAGTTTTCGGTGACTCTCAGCTGGCTGCCAGGCTACAGCGGTGGTCCGGACTACAAGCAGGAGTACACCATGTGGTACCGGGAAGCGGGCACGTCGGACTGGTCCACTATTCCGGTCACGCCTCCGGGTTCCACTATCGTCACTATCAGTAGGTTAGCTCCAGGCACCATGTATGAGTTTCAGGTCATCGGGAAGAACGCCTTGGGAGACGGGATGATGAGCAAAATCATCTCTGTTAGGACAGTGGGTAAGTGAAGTTAAAATGGTTAACAAAAACATACGAGAGTTGTTACTTAAGTCATGAACCATAGCATTACTGGCGTGCAATTTCTGGGAGCTTGATTGGTATAAAGACACATACAGTGAATCTGTATATGTAACTGTAAAAGGTGCCGAATTCCGCAGACACATTTTTGTTTCTGCCTCACAACTTAAGTAATAACTAGAGTTGTACATAATATTTCATATTTTGTTTGTATATAAAGCACAATTCAGTATGAACTACAACATTTAGTTATGAAACATGGAACCAACCGAACTTAACTAAATTCTGAGAAAATCAAGAACGAACAAGTTCTAAAATTGTTCAACCAAATTATAGACCTGGATCCCGCGTACCAAAAAAAAGTTGATTAATAGCAAGCTGAAAATTTGTTAATAGTTTAACGGTGTCTAGTCGGACAAACTTTGATGTATGGGAACACTGGAACTAGGGAAGTTTTAATTGCACTCAACGAAAAAGGTACGTAATATCAATAAAAATGTTAAATGAGACAACAAAAGCAATACTTATTTGTCCAATTCTTGGTTTTATTGGAACAACAAAGCGATGTTCATCAATTCATTATTTTCGTTAGTTGATCCAATGTATTACGTTTATTGAATGGATCCATTTATTAATATGGAACATCCATTTATTAATATATAATACTTTCATTATGTATACTATAATATCACTATATTGATATTACGAAAACTGTTCACTGAGTCAACGAAGTTCAGCAACGAAGTTCAGCAAAAGTCATTGAAACAGCAACGTCGTTAATTGACCGACGAAGACTATTCGTTGTGTCAATAACAGTGTTATTTCTCCTAACGTATACTGCTTCACGCATCCAATAAATTTCGTTTATTTCTACAATTATTTCCGTTTATTCTTACAATTAGTTCTGTTCATTCCCACAATAAATACGGTTATTCTTACAAGCAATTCTATTCTATTTTATACTAATAATTACTGAATGCATTAGCTCAATGTATGATAATTGATTAATAATAATTTTGCAAATCCTTCTTTTTTGTCCTAAACCTAATGGACTTTACACGGTGTGATTTCTCATATGATTTCACTTATACAGTGCGCTGGAATAAGTGTTTACCCCCCTCCCTTATTAACTTATTTATTTTTAGCACATAAGCAAAACGCTCGGACAGGTTGATTTTTAAAATAATCAAAGTATATTATAACATGAATGTTTCGAACTTTACGCGATCCCTCTTCAAGTCACAGGCACAACTTTGATTTTTTTAAATGGGAAAGTACATCATGTGACAGCTCATTTAAAAGAGTTTGAAACAGTGATTCCAAAAATGTATATCACTTTAATCCTTTTTGAGAGCGCAGGTGCAAAATTTCGATCGAATTCTTTTTAAACGCCTTCATTTTTTTTGGAATCCTGAGAAAACTAATAAGTATTTTTGAAAAATTTAAACGCAGAATAAAAGACTACATTATTACCGAGGGCTGAAACTCCTTAGAATAAACAAAAAGTTTCTTTTGAATGGTGTATTTGAAATTAAAAATCATACTAAATTTTCTCTTTTTCACCCCTGTGACTTATTAAAATAATCATTGTAGAAGTTCTCAGGGACTTCAGACCCTCGTCCCTCGATAACACTGTAATATTTTATTCTGCGTTTAAATTTTTGAAAAATAATAATTAGTTTTCTCAGGATTCGAAAAATATGAATACAATAATAGACACACGAAAACTTCCTTCCAGTCCGGACTACATTTTGAAACGAAATGAAATTATTCGGCACTTTGGCAGAGGTAACAGCATTGTTTAACAAGGAATTCTTTTTTAAGCAATGGTACCACAGAGAAGCTCGGGGTATCACGATAAGGAAAAGCCGTTACATTTCAAATGGTCAAGCAAAACATTTATTGTTTCAACAACTGCGTTTATTGTTACCATTAACACATTGATTGCGGTTATTAAACGCAGTAGTAGATTGATTAATGCATTCGTTGTCACAACAATCAGTTTACACCTGTGGAATAATCAAATATTACTCTATATTAACAACATTTGTACATTCTTTTAGTGAAATATGTACGTTGTCACGATAAACCAAGGTAATTGCTTATCATCTACGAAATCAAGAAAGTGGTTTGCTGCCAGAATTACCATTATTTATTAAATGTACGAAACTAACTTATTGGCTGAATAAATTGAGTGTTATTGATTAATGTACTCTAGTTATTTTCACAATTATTATTCAATCATTGTGACAATAACCAAATACATTAAGCAATGTCTAAAAGTTCGTTGAAACAAAAAATTAAATTGTTGTTACCACGAAATACTATTCAATAATCACTGTCAATCAATATTACGAACTAAATTTTTTTGAGTATGTGGAGGATGTATTTTGTCGGACAGAACTTCCAATTGATTTGTTACTATTGCATTAAACTCTTATGCAAAAATCAGACTGGTGTTTATCACCAACTGGGTATTTTAATGAGTGGAACATGAAGAACTTGTCAAATGACAGGAACCATGTTGGTTAGTAATAGCAGTCTCATAACAAGCCTACTTATTTTCAGGCTGATTCTAAAAACGTAGAATATTTTGGTCCGATTGAGGGTTATTTTACTCTGCAAATTTTCTCTTCTCATTATGTTTATATCAGCCGGATTAACGTAAGAGAAGGACCTCATCGTAGTAGTCTTTATATGCGGTGATTAATCCTGAACTGTAAACTTTTTAGTCGTTGTTGCAGAGGGTGAATAATATTAGAATACGAAAAAAGAACTCTATTTTAGATAAAGTTTCGATTGATTCTTTGTTGCATAAACGACTTACTGGATTTTTTTACTGCTCACTTTCTTGCTGTTTATCCTAGAAATGATCTCGAAATTGTTGTCATCATATTACGCCAGGGTAATAAGACAAAAATATACCCTGTTCGTGACACTCGAGCAGCCAGGGTACTGAAGCGTTTTTTCGACAAGTAATACCTATAGGAACAAATTGTAACTATTTCCTGCGTAGGATCTGGCGGCCATTTTTATTTATAAACAATTAAGTGTCAAAAAATGGCATTTTTCCCTTTTTTTTTCAAATCAATGGAAAACAGTGAAACTTATGGTTTTTTTAGTACAAATATCTTTGAGATTATGGAGAGGGCATGTTACAAAGTTTGATATATTGTCCTTTTCATGAGCATTTTTCAGTGCGTAACAAATGATAGGAAAAAGGGTAAGTCCGTGATAATACACATTTATGACATTTATTCTAACATGACATTTTAGTTAAATCTGACAGTTGTCACATTTTATTTTCAATTTGGAATAAAAACAAATCAAATGTGTTTCTTGCATTTATAAAATTGTATTTTCTTTGATTTGTATAGTCTTATAAATTATACAGATTATATTTGTAATATTATTATCTAATTAAAAAAAAATATTTTTTATATATTATGGCGCCATCTATCGAGAACTAGAATAACTAACTTACTGTCTGTAATCTCGGACGTGCCTTTTTTTCTGTCACATACAATTTAATGCGTTAGAAAGAAATCGAAAAACTGTGACGCACTGAAAGATGATCATGAGAAAAAGAATACTCATTTATTGTTAATATAATTGCGAAAAAAGGTCGGAATTGCAAAAAAAATTATTTTCGCAATAACTGCTGTAAAAATTAGTGTACAGGTTTGAAATTTTTGTCAAATGAGGGTTCTTTGGTGCTTAATATGTGATAAAAATTTCAAAGCGGTTCATTCAATTGTTTAATTAAAAAACGCTTTAAAAAAAATGGTATACATTTTTATTTTGTTTAATTTTTATTCGAATTGTTTATCTCAGTGAGCATTTTTTTGCACTAACATAAGTCAGAAAAAAATAACGTTAGAACCATTCCACAGGTGTCAAATGGAAGAGCATGAACTATATTTTCAACTTGGTTTAAAAAAAGCGAAAAAAAAATGCAATTATTAGTAATAAATAATTATGCAAAAGTATCGTAAATCTTTTCTTATAAACTTTTTGAATAACTTTTTCCAAAAAAATTAACTTTTTTACTCTGTTTTAAGTGCACAACTACCAAGTAATGTTATTTATATCATAATTGATAAAAAATTGTAATAAATATATATAATTTCTTATATAACAAAATAAAAAGTTTATAAGGAAAGATTTACGATACTTTTGCATAATTATTTATTACTAATAAATGCATTTTTTATTCGCCTTTTTTAAACCAAGTTGAAAATATAGCTCATGCTCTTTCATTTGACACCTGTGGAATGGTTCTAACGTCATTTTTTCTGACTTATGTTATTGTAAAAAAAATGCTCTCTGGGATAAACAATTTCAATAAAATTTAAACAATTGAATGAATCGCTTTGGAATTTTTATCACATATTAAGCACCAAAGAATCCTTATACAGTGGAACCTCGATTATCCGTCTCTCCATTTACCGTCACCTCTGTTAACCGTCAGGGTACATACAGAAGTTGTATTGATTACATAAGCAAACATTTTAATGTAACAAAAATTAAAAAAAAATAATTTGATTTGTGATGCGGATACAAACGACTATCAATTACTGACAGATAAATAAATTGTTGAAATGGCAACAAAGGCGGACCAAACAGATTCAGAAGCTGACACAGACCTGGAATTTGACTGTAGATATGTTAAACCTATAGTAACTGACAAAGATTTGCGTAAATAATCTAGAGAAGCTGCATCGCATATGCAATAATTCATCGAGTGGTATTCTCAAAAAGAAGAAGCCAATAAAGTAGATTGCATGATCTAATGCCGATTATGAAATTCAGCCGTCGCAAAATGTGAAGCAACAGTAAAACAAACAAAGATTTCAGAATATTTTAAATTAATTCGATTGTACGAACACAAATCACTCTTATATTGTCAAACAAACCATACAAATGAAATTTGAGAGTTGTACTATGAAGTGTTAATTTTTTTTAATGTTCTGTTAACCGTCTTTTCGATTATCCGTCATACCCTTGGTCCGGTACCCTGACGGATAATCGAGGTTCTACTGTATGACAAAAATTTCAAAGCTGTACTATAATTTTTACAATAGATATTGCGAAATTAATTTTTTTTGCAATTCCGATCTTTTTTCGCAATTATACTAACAATAAATGAGTATATCAAACTTTGTAATACGTCATTTTAAAGCTTTTTCCATAATCTCAAAGATATTTGTACTGAAAAAACCATAAGTTTTACTGTTTTCCATTGATTTGAAAAAAAAAAGGAAAATGCCATTTTTTGACACTTAATTGTTTATAGATAAAAATGGCCGCCAGATCCTACGCAGGAAATAGTTACAATTTGCTCTTATAGGTATTACCTGTCGAAAAAACGCTTCAGTACCCTGGCTGCTCGAGTGTCATGGAAAAAACCTTATTACCCTGGACTATATACCTAATATCAATTAAAAAGACTGTAAAAGTCCCATATCAAAATATATTGCAAAATAAAACTAAGTTTTAATTAAAACTATTTTAAGAGTTACCTAAGTTTTTAAAGTTGTCTTTTTTTATACTCACCATGTGGTCACATTAACATTGTATTAAAATCCAACTGATCCCAAACCAATCGCTCCGTGGGCGGAGAAGGGGTTAATTTATGCTGTAAATTGGTTGTAAACTGATTGCAGCTTAAACTAGTTTTCAACCATTATTTTAAAACAGTTCCGTCGTGGGCGCTGGACTTCCGTCGTGGTACAAATGTGCACAACACAAGGAAACAAAATGATGACCTCAAAATATGGAAGATGGAAAATATACTAATTAAAATCGACTCAACTATAATAAATTTGAATTCAGACATTATCACTTTAAGCCCGGACTTGAGAATAATCGAGAGTATTTATTTTTATTTTAAGAATGTGTGTAATAGAATTTCTTGGTTAATATAACAAACAACTCACATGAAAAACTTTCGATAATGGAGAGAATTAGGTAATACATTTATAGTGATGTAACGAATGTCGTTTTTTGAACAGTCGCGAATACGAATGCGAATATCTAATAACGACATTCGCGAATACTGATGCGAATGCGAATGTTCAGTTTTTTTTAATTTGTTTCTATTTTTGAAATGTTTTCTAAATTTATAATGAGAAGTTAATTGATAATTAGTGTAAATCAATCTGAATCTTCAAGACTAATAGAAATAATAACATTCTTGGGGGACAAAATTTGGCTTTTCCTGGATAATCTGATAAATTACAGCATAAAAATAATGGCAATTTTTTAAAATCAGTCGAACTGTTTTATACAAATGTCGAAAGTATTATTGACGTGATATTATTTATGTTAGAGAATTTATATAACAACAGTTTCGAGACATTTGAAGTGTTTTTGCACAATGGCAAATATACTAACCATCATAAATTACAACTAACATGTTTTAACTAATTGATATTTCTTGTATTGTAACTAACTCTATTATTATTTTATTGCTTGCTATGGATAGAAGTCGGACAACAGAAACCCATAAAAATCACACCCACACCCTTTATGACACCCAACGATGATGCGGGTAAGGGCATGAGAACATCTCATTTTTGTAACATGTTGAAACGTAATTTTTGTGTAATATATGTACATAAATGTTTATTGTGAAAGAAAGACTTTTACAAAACGCTAAAAAGTTCTAGTCAATTTTTGAAAGTCTTAGTTTGTTACCATATTAACGGAGGTGCCATAATATGATTGTATATCATCGTCAGAGGTTCCGAGTCCTTTACAAATGTAAAATATGCAGGGTGCTGCATGACTGCGAGGATGTCCACTTACTCGTTTGTCGTGAGAGATATGAAAAAGATTTATTTAGATAAAAGTTGGGACTTAGATAGGACCATGATTTAAAAATACACTCGCGATCATAAAAAGCAGGTCACTCTCGATGAATTATTCAAGTTAGATGTCTCGAATTTTCTAAACCTGTTGTCCGATTTGAGTGATTTTTTTAGTATGTTATAGCCTTAGTCTTTATTTAATATTGTTGCTAGACAGGTAAATTATCATTGTATACCGGGTGTAACATTCATACTGTGTTTATTCCTCAAAGTTCAAAATACCCTGTGGAATGTTTTAGCATAGATAAAATATTGAAATTAAAACTCAATTGTAGCCTTAGGCTTTCTTAACATTTTCTTTTTTGATTTATTTGATTGTGTTGGATAACAAAAAAGTCAGACACGTTAATAACTAGCCATGTTCTTCATCAATACAGGGTGTTTCTAAATAAGTGCGACAAACTTCAAGGGGTAATTCTTCATGAAAAAATAATGACAGTTTGCTTTATAAACATTTGTCCGCAAATGCTTCGTTTTCGAGATACGGGATGTTGAAGTTTTTCTTACAAACTGACGATTTATTTATTGCTCTAAAACCCGTAGAGATATGCAAATGAAATTTGGTAATTTTTAATAGGCGGTTATTGTGTATTTTCTAACATACAATTAATAATTCTATATTCACCATTGGCGTGCATACGGGTATAAATATTTTAGATACATCCCGTATGCACGCCAATGGGGAATATAAAATTCTTAATTGTATGCAAAAAATGCGCCATAACTACCTCTTAACACCTACCAAATTTCATTTGCATATCTCAACTGGTTTTAAGCAATAAATAAATCATCAGTTTGTAAGAAAAATTCAACATCCCGTATCTCGAAACCAAAGAATTTGCGGCCATACGTTTTAAAGCAAACGGTCATTATTTTTTCATGGAGAATTACCCCTTAAAGTATGTCGCACTTATTTAGAAACACCCTGTATTGATGAAGAACATGGTAAGTTGTTAACGTGCTTAACTTTTTTATTATCCAACATAAACAAATGAATCAAAAAAGAAAATGTTAAGAAAGCCTAAGGCTACAATTGAGTTTTAATTTCAATATTTTGTCTCTGCTAAAACATTCCACAGCGTGTTCCGAACTTTGAGGAATAAACACAGTATGATTGTTACACCCGGTATACAATGACAATTTACCTATCTAGCAACATTATTATTATAGCGATATTGTTAAAGAAGGCTATAACATACTAATAAAATCACTCAAATCGGACAACAGGTTTAGAAAATTCGGGACATTTAACTTGAATAATTCATTGAGTGACCCGTTTTTTATGATCGCGAGTGTAGTTTCAAATACACAGGGCCACCCGTATTGACAGGTTGAAACAAATTTATCTTTTTTTAATTGAGCACCCTGTATATTTTTACATAATATAAGATATATAAGAGAAATAAGTGACCAACTCAAATGTAAAGAGAAAGAGAATTAAAGAAGACTATGACATAAAAAAATTAGAGAACCAGAGTGTGATGAAGAACCGGATAAGGACTACACCAGAGGTCAATGTCACTAATCAACCTGGTATTTCCCAATTCTGACAGCATTAATCCATTTGTGTACACTTATTGCCAATATGTGTATATGTATTGACAATATATACAGCGATAAGCGCGCCAATAACCGGCAAAATAACGCAAAAGATGGAAAACAATACATTGTGAAGTAAAAAGAGTAGAAACTAGTAGAGGTGGAAATTATCGATATAAACGTAAAAATTAACAGTGCATTACATAATTTCCCACCTTTAAACGTATCGAAGGAGTATGACAACTGTCACTGTGACAGGAGAAATACTCCTGTCACAGACGTATAAAAGGGAAACTATGTAATGTAATCTTAATTTATACGTTTATATCAATAATTTACCTCTACTAATCACCTCTACTAGTTTCATCTCTATTTATTTCAGAACTTATTATGTTTTCCATCTTTTGCGTTATTTTGCGCGCTCATCACTGTATATGTATTCAGTGTATGTATAGCGATCGAAAAGCACTATAATGTATAAGGGCTAACAAGAGAATGTCAGGCCCCCACAGATGGAAGCCAGTTAATGTATAGAGATAATAAAACCATTACGTATAGTATAATGACCCAAAAAGTAGAAAAAAAAGATCAGGCGGTTACTATCCCTACGTGAACAAAGAGTGACTTAAGGTGGTAATAATCCGATCGTATACAAGAACAATACAATGACCTCGTTGTTCATTATTGGGAGCTTTATTAGGGGGAGGGATATGAATACGGATGACGGATAGAAAAATAACAGATGGATGACAGAGAGATAAAATGAAAACAAAAAATACTGAATTCTAGGAAAATTCAAAAAGGGCGCCAATAAATCTTAACCTGAGATTGATAAAGGACTATGAAAGGATGTATAAAAAAATATCAAAAAATATTTACCTATATGCTTCAAAAAAGTTAAATTGTCAATAGAATATGTTCAATAGAAAATCATTACTCAAAATAGTTATTAATATTAACCTGCTTACTTATTTATGCTTAAGCCTGCTTTATCTATATAAATCAAAAACATGTAATAAAGTTAAATTCGTAATAAATAAATTTCGACGAAAAATCGAAAAAAAAAATACAATTACAGTACAAAAAAATACCCTCTAGTATTTCTCTTCTCATAGGCAGAACGACGGAAATCGAAGTTATACGAAATAACTATGAAAGTCGACTGAGTAATTAACCGAGGATGACGTGTGTTGAAAACCCCTGGGGAAAAAGAAAAATACTTCTATTATGCTTCAATGATTTAAAAAAATTAATTAGTCGTGGGTTTTTTCACCACTGAACTGTACTCAAAAAACTTGTAACAGTAAATTGACGACAGGTGCCATGTGGCGAATAACTAAGAATGACCGAATTTGATGCGCTTGGTTCTTTTATAGCTTATTTCCAGACTAATTAAAAGTAATGTAAACATTTTTATTCACTATTTAAATTTTTTGTTTATATTTCGCCACGGGTTTTAACTTAAGAAAGTGGCTATCGGTAGAAGTACTACGCATCTTTTTAACTAGACTAAACACATGCAAAGTTGATGATATGAAAACTCAAAAAAGAATGTGGCTTGGTACAGCGCTAACAAAAGTTTAGAGGACTGTTGACTTAATACTTGTCATTCATGTTGTCGTATTCTGCATAAAATTGAACCAGATGCCAGATTGAACATTGGCCATACACTAAATAATAGTATCCTTATAGTACAATCTGGAATTAACAAAACCAAATAAAATTGACATTCCAACCTTGGCATCTCCGTTCTTAATGTGATTTGGTAGCTAGCATTGTGTATGTGTTTGCACGTAAATCAAGATGTCGTAAATAATTTGTTAGGACCAAAACCAGGCGTACCTCGGAACCTGACGGTGAACGAGATCAGCAACGGGTTCCTCATCACGTGGATGCCACCGATCGAGAGAGCCGAGCTGATCGAGCAGTACGTCATCAAATACAAAACCGACGGACCCTGGAAGACGTTGAACAAAGCTCAAATTAGACCCGAAGATACCCATTACTTAGGTGAGTGATTCCGATTCCGTTATTTATTAAGAAAATATCTGAAAATCACAAATGCATACACAGTAATATCTTCAAACCTACTATACCTTGTTTTTAAACTAGGAGGAGTAATTCAAATTTACCGCGTCGTAGTGCTTGTTTGTAATTGGTCTAATTTCAGGCAAGTTTACTCCACTGTTATGATATTTTACACTATTAACATTTATGAAATTTTGACACTATGGGCATTTCATAGGTTAATTAAGTTATATCGGCGACTGGTTGTGTTTTCAATAGTAATACCACTAGTGATTCAATTTTCGCGATAAGTCTGTCGATTTACTTCTAAACGAAACTGAGTTGCTTAAAAACACCACGAGTCCGTAGGACGAGTGATGTTTTCTTCAAGCAACTCAGTTGAGTTTAGAAATAAAAGACAGACTTATAAGATAAATTAAATCACGAGTGGTATTTTATTAGACTATTTCACGAACAAAGTGATAGGTCAAAAATTCAGTAGAATGAGAGGAAGGAATTTAATAATAATACATTTGATCTAGGTAACCCAAATCTACCCATTTTTTGAATAATTCACAATTAGTCATAATCATGAAATATTTATTATAACTATAAATAATTTGTTATAATTATTTTTTACCTATAACAATAAATAGTTGAAGGCCCAGTCTTTTAGAATGAATGCTAGTCTTTCGTTGTTATTTTCTGCATCTAATTTGTAGTTGCGATCCACACAGAACATCATAAATTGTCTCCATATATAAGATTTAGATTTTCTTGTGTTACTCGGTATATTTTCTTCAATGTTTTGGTTTATAACTTCGTTTGAAGTACCACCGAAACGACTCATTTTGACGTATACAGCTACAATAATTTTTTTGGCAAACGTCAAACTTTGCTTTGCGATCGGTATCCATGGTTACGTCATTGAAAACACGAAGCTGATAGACCAATCAGAATTGAAAGACAGTTGGTGTTTTCGCGATAACACAAGCTGTCTTTGGTTTGTGATTGGTCAGATTATGTGAAAATTTTAAGATGAGTGAAATTGTCTGCGTTATTCCTTTAATTTTTAGATTATTAGTCTGCTTTTATTTAAAAAACGTAAAAAAAGTTGTTTTTAGAACTCTTTAGCGACAGAGAATGACGTAGCACCGCAGCATTTTTTTTTTATACCAACGGAGAGGTTGTGGATTTTGAAAAAGGTTCCTATTCTGTTGAAGGTAGATCTAGCTCTTGTCTCTTTATTGATGGTCATCATTTATTATGGTGCCGACGTAGTTGTAGTGCATCACGACGTAGTGTAATGCATTTTCTTGTTAATAGTCATTCTTTATCTTCTTTACGTTTATATCGAGTCCATATTGTTAGGTATAATACCTACGTGATTTTGTTCATAAGACCTTGTAGTTCTTCTAGGTTGTCCGGAAATACTATGGTCTCATCTGCATATCTGATGTTGTTTAGCCGGTGGCCGGTACCCATTTAGTAAATAGTTATTTATGAAACAGTTCGTGAAGTATGCTTTTTGCGAACGCACGCGATGTTTAGAGCAGGAGTGACAGCGGGGCGAGTGCTATACATCGCGTAAGTTCGCAAAAAGTACTTCACGCACAGTTTCATACAATATTTTATCTACGATAAACAAATAAAAAAAAACTGTAACTCCTCGTCACTGGAATTCATTTTTATTCTACAATTTTTAGAACTTTGACATTTAAAAATTCTAACTTCTTTCAAACCACAAAACTGTCAAAAGTTTTGTCGTAATTTATTGCTCATTATGTCATCACCATGACAACGCCAAAGTTAAGGATATTTGATTATATGAAAGTGTGTTAAAAACAGTGCGAGAAAGTAAGTACTTCACGCACAGTTTCATACAATATTTTATCTACGATAAACAAATAAAAAAAAAACTGTAACTCTTCGGTCACTGGAATTCATTTTTATTCCACAATTTTTAGAACTTTGACATTTAAAAATTCTAACTTCTTTCAAACCACAAAACTGTCAAAAGTTTTGTTGTAATTTATTGCTCATTATGTCATCACCATGACAACGCGAAAGTTAAGGATATTTGATTATAGTATTTTTACTACAAAAGCGATATTACGTAGGTCAAAATTTTTGACGTAAGAGAACTGTCAAAACATTAGAATGTGACTTTTCATTATTGCTATGTTTATTATAAACATGGCAATAATGAAAAGTCACAATCTAATGTTTTGACAGTTCTCTTACGTCAAAAATTTTGACCTACGTAATATCGCTTTTGTAGTAAAAATACTATATATGAAAGTATGTCAAAAAAGAGTGCGAAAAGTAAATCCCATTTAAAATACATTGTTACTTCACGCACACTTTAAGCCCTTCACGCACTGCTATCTATAATGACAGTTTTCACAAACTAAAATCTTATACATAATATGACATAGAGTAGATAAATACTTTTTTCTATGGATGCTATACAATGTGCAACTTCCCTCACTACTTATATACATTCAAAACGAACAATTTCTCATGTAGTGCGAAAAGTCGGCCATTGCAGTGAGAAATATTTTTTCTCACAGGTTCCCCTACGGTTTTCCATATAATATGGTCGCCGTTTCCATAGTAACATGCACAATACAAACACAATTAATGTTGTCAAATAAAATGTGCTGAAGCAAAACTTACCAGGAATTACCTTTCAAAACTGTTCGAAAATAACTATTAACTAGAATTTTAAATAAATAACGTAAGTATATAAATTATATGAATATTAAATACATGTATATGTATTTTATTTCAATTTATGCATATAATATACCTAAAAGCACTTAAATTATTTAATTCTGAAGTTTGAACTCTTGACAAAACCGCATCCATAGAAAAAGTACAGTGGACAATACATGAGAAAATGACATATTTCTCCCTCGCTTGATTTGCGGCACTCGGCTCGTGCCAAACTTCTGCCCTCGTGAGAAATATGTCTTTTTTCTCACTTGTTGTACAATATACTATTATCTACTCTATCTCATATTTTGTATAAGTTTTTATTTTGTGAAAACTGTTATTATAGATAGCAGTGAGTGAAGGATTTAAAGTGTGCGTGAAGTAACAATGTATTTTAAATAGGATTTACTTTTTCGCACTGTTTTTTGGCACACTTTCATATAATCAAAAATATCCTTAACTTTCGCATTGTCATGGTGATGACATGTGAGCAATAAATTACAACAAAAGTTTTGACAGTTTTACGGTTTGAAAGAAGTTAGAATTTTTAAATGTCAAAGTTGTAAAAATTGTAGAATAGAAATGAATTCCAGTGACGAAGAGTTCCAGTTTTTTTATATGTTTATCGTAGATAGAATATTGTATGGCACTTACGCGATGTATAGCACTCGCGCCGCTGTCGCTCGTGCTCTAAACATCGCGTGCGTTCGCAAAAAGAATACTTCACGAACTGTTTCATAAATAACTATTTTCAGTTTCGTGCAAAGCTTCCATAAATATTCTTTCAGAGTAGAGATTGAAGATTAGAGGAGATGAAAAACAGCATCTCCCCACTCCACGCATGATTTTCACATATGTATTCGGTGTGTTAACCTAACATTTGCTGTCTGATTCCAGCAATAGTGTCCAATTACATATTTTCAGATCTTAATTGTTAATTCTGTACTAAATTTGATCAAACGTTTTCTCGTAATCAACTACTAAATTTACAATCAAGATGCAGTAGAAGTAAACAAAACCAAGACATGTTAAATGCTACTGGGAACACTCCCGAAACATAATTTACAATGTATACGCATTGTAAATCCAAATCATGATTTCCAAAGTTTATACATTGTAAATTATGATTGGGGAGTGATCCTAGTAGCATTTAACGTGTCTTGTATAATTTAAATTAGTAAATTTAGTATAGACATACGTATACGTCGCAATTGAAATATCTGCACCTCTGAAGTATGACTTGTATTGAGAACAAAGCCTCCCTCGCACCAACAGCATTTATGAACCTGAACTCGTTGAGAGCAATTTGAGTTTCACACAGCTTGTTAATTCTCTTATGTATTATCTTTAGGAACAATTTTAGAAGATGAGGCATGGAGCTTATCGTACGGTATTCTTCGCATTTATTATTATTATTTTTTTTTTTTGAAACGTTTATTCAGCGATCTGTTAGTTATAAAAATTCTAACAATAAGCGTCTTTGGGGTTTGTAATAAAAAAGAATTGACGTTAGAGAGGTCAGTCCAATGACTGGACCTCTAGTATGGAACAAACATGACATTCCGATAATATGCTACATACAAACATACATTTTACATTACAAACAATACATATATCTAAAATATAAACACAATTACGGTGAGGTATAAAACTTATTTATAAATAAGGTCCAGTGGATTTTTACGTTTTAGTCTGTGAGTTTGTTGACTATTATCAAGCAAGTTTATTGCCAAGGCATTTGGATGGCTTTCTAGGCGTTTTATGTACCGAACACTGCACTGAACTATCACTTCACTGATCGTAGGTACTTCTAGATCACAATAAATGTCTTTGTTTGACACGAACCATGGGGCGTCTGTTATAGAGCGTAACACTTTGGATTGCAATCTTTCCATTATGGATATGTTGGATTTTGCTGCTGTACCCCATAGCTGGATCCCATAGGTCCAGACCGGTTTGAGTATTGTATTGTATACCAACAGTTTGTTACGTATAGACAACTTCGATGTTCTGCCCAGTATCCAATAATATTTACGAAATTTTAAATTTAATTGTTGGCGCTTTTTCCATATATGTGTTCTCCATGTCAAAGTTTTGTCCAGGTGCATACCAAGGTATTTAACGCTTTCGGCTTATGGAATTGCTTTGTTATTTATTTCTATATTAGGCGATATTTTACGACATTTTGTAAATATGATATGTTGTGATTTTGATTCATTGATCTTTATTCGCCATTTCTTTGTCCACTTTTCAATGTTCCTAATATGCCTTTGAAGAGATTCGGTAGCTGTTGCGGGATTTTCATCTGTGACTAACATAGCTGTGTCATCTGCGAATGTTGTAGTCGTTACATTTTCGTTTGTTGGTATGTCGTGTGTAAATATTAAATATAATATAGGACCCAGAACACTACCTTGAGGGACTCCAGATCGTATAGGGTAGATTTTCGATGTATCTGCTTCATGCTTGACACGGTAGTACCTTTCTTCTAAATATGATTTTAGTATAGTAAACATTGAATCAGGAACGTTCATTTTTATTTTGAAGAGCAACCCTTCATACCAGACTTTATCAAAAGCCTGACTGACGTCAAGAAAAAGTGCAGAACAGTACTTTTTTTCTTCAAAAGTTTTATTTACTATATCAACGACTCTATGAACTTGTTCTATTGTTGAATGCTTCTCTCTGAAACCAAACTGGTGATCCGGAAAAAGATTATTATCAGTTATTATCTTCATTAGCCTAGTCGCTAATAGCTTCTCAAATAGTTTAGCTAGTACCGGTAAGAGACTAATAGGACGATAAGAGGTACGTTCGTGAGGTGGTTTACCATGTTTATGGATCATTATTATATCAGCAATTTTCCATTGCGTTGGTACAATTTTCAGCCTTATTGCGGCGTTGAATAGTTGTGTTATCATAATTACACCTTTATCTGGTAACTCTTTTATGATAGTTCCTGTTATAAGGTCATAGCCAGGAGCTTTTTTGGTTTTTAATCTATATTGAATAGTATTTTTTACATCTCTTTTTGTTACTGGTTTCATTTGCTCACTTGGCTGTTGGATTGTTGCTAGACTTTCATAGATAGCCTCATCTTCTTCAGCACTGACAGAGGGCAGAGGTTGAAAAACTTCTTCAAGATATTTTCCAAATGCCTCTGCTTTTTCTTGATCTGTTCTCGACCATGAGCCATCTGGATTTCTTAATGCTGGTATGTGTTTACTGGGTTGTTTTAATTTCCTGGTTGCCTTCCAAAGTGAATAATCGGTATCTGCTGTTGGTGTTAAATTTTGAAGATAATTTTCGATGTAGGAGTTTTTGTGCTGTAGTATTGTATTTTTCAGCTGTCTTGCGGCTCTATTGTAGTTCATTTTGTCTTGATGCTGCCTTGTGTTTTGCCATATCTTTCTTAGTCTCCTCTTCTCTTTAATTTGATTTCTTATATTAATAGGATTGTTTCTTTTATTCTGTGTATCTTTACATTTTGGAGTGGCATTCCAAGCAGCTTCTTGGAGAAGTGTAGTAAATTGATATACTGCCAATTCAAGTTCATCTTTTGTTTTGAGAGAAATATTAAGGTTTATTTTTTGATGTATTTCTTCCCTGAACTCATTCCAGTCAGTTTTATGATTGTGCAGTTTTGCTGGACGTTCCTTCTCAACAAATCTTGAATTTAGCGTCGCTATTACAGGGGTATGGTCTGAAGCAATTTCATAATTTGGTACAATATTTAGATAGCCTTCTCCAAAACCTTTGCTTACAAAGAAGTCAAGACAGTCCGGAAGTCTACTAGGGTCAGTAGGCCAGTAAGTAGGTGTGTAACTAGATAAGTGTTTGAGATGTAGTTCCTGCATCACTTGAAAGAGGATTCTACCTCTACCTGGTGGAGAAAGTCGAGAGCCCCAACTCACATGTTTTGCATTATAGTCAGCACCGGCAAGAAATCTATTACCTAGTGAATTAAAATAATTAGTAAATGATTCTTTATTCGGTGGATAGTTTGGTGGAAGATATGCTGCAGATATTGCTACTTGTCCAAGCCAATCTTCTATGATAATACTTGCTGCCTGCAGGTGTGGCTCTTTTATGTTACCAAGGTGATAGTGTTTAATCCCTTTTCGAATAATAACGGCTGCACCTGCTCTAGCATGCCTTTCAGCATCAGGGTGTGGTGCATTATAAATTATATATCCATAAAATTTAAGGTTGGGGTTGCTTGTTAAATGTGTCTCTGATATTAGCATTATGTCAATATTGTTTTCTAACAGGAAATATTGCAATTCGTTTTTATGATTTGCTAGTCCATTTGCATTCCAGAGTCCTACCTTAAGTAACTCACCCATTTGTTTTCAGAGAGAGTGCATGTTTGAGTTCTTCTCTTAGTTCTCTGATTTCTTGTGTAAGTTCATTTATGGTTTTTTGCTGTTTTTCCAAAGTTTGTTGGAGAAATAAATTTTGTTGTTGCAGGTACATGTTTTGTTGATTTAGATATGAATAGATATCATTTGTAGCTATATTTTTTGATGTAGCTTGTGCATATGTTAATCCAGTTTTTGGTTGGTTCGGGCTTGACGTAGGTCTAGGGCCAATATATTGCTGCGATGTAGATGGATAAATTGATTCGGTTTTTTGGAATTCATTTTTATTATTATTGTTGTTCGTGTTCTTTGGAAATCTCTTATTTAATAATTCAACGTAGACTTGACAGCCTTTATAATTCGCAGGATGAGCGCCCCCACATAGAATACATTTTGCTGGTTTTCCGTCTTCTTTCTTCTTTGCGCATTTACGGTAGTCGTGTTGTCCAGCACACTTGACACATCTGTATTGTAGTGTACATTGATTTCGTGTATGACCATAATTTTGGCATCTTTTACATTGGACTATAGTTTGTTTCTTTCTTGGGGCTTCAAATCGAATTACTGCATTTAACAGAGTTCCTATTTTATATATATCATTGTTGTTTTGCTTTTTTTCTAAATCTATGAAGAAGAGATCACGTGGTTCATTTGTTGCCCGATTTTTTACATTCATTAGGTGTTTAACGTTATGTCCTTGTTTTTTTAAGACATCTATTATATCACCTTGCGGAGTACTATGATGAAGATTCCTTAGCACAACTCTGTATAGTTTTTCCTCCGGTAATTTGTAGGTATGCCGTACTATTTTGTTAGCATCCAGGGTTTCTTTAATTAATTTATAACTCTCAACTGTTTTTGGTTGAATTTTCATATTATTGTTCGTTAGTAATTTGTAAGTAAAATCCACTGTTGCTGATTTTATTAAGCCTAAAAGTTTTTGGACTTCTTTGGTAACTCCGTATAAAATAAATGGTGGAATTTTTTCCTTTTTGACAGGAACATCATTTTCTTTTTCTTCTTGTTCATCGTGGATTTCATTTAATACTTCAAAATAATTATTTATTTTGACAGTATTATTTTCTTCGATGCGTGGTTTTGCCTTTGCTTGGTTCGTTGGACTGTTGTTTATTCTTTTCCGTTTTCCTTTATACGATTCTACTGTTTGGAATTCATTTGGTTCGTATATTTCATAGTGTTTAATTGTATCTACATCTCCATTTTCTCCATCTTGGTTTGGCGAAGAAACTTCGATGGAGTGACTAGAAGTATTATTAAGGTGTTGATTCTTTCCTATGTTGCGTATATTTCCAGTTTGAGACGATGATGTACTCTGGTATGCCGGCTGATCGGAAATTTGTCCATTTTGTATTTCCATCGGTTGTTGCCATATTGGTGGTTGGTACTGCATAAGGAACGAAGGTTGCATTTGTTGTTGCAAACCGTATTGTAAATGTTGGTTTGGATCATTCAAATTTTGAAACACGTTACTAGGATGTATTTGAAACTGCTGGGGATATCCATTGTGCGAGTAGGGTTGATTTTGGTTTGTAGTAACGTTTGGAATAATATAATTTGCTTGGTAACCGCCACCACTGGTTCCTTGCATTTTATTGCTTATTAATTATATACACAATAAAAATGATCATTATTTTTGTTTTATATTACATATTTAAAATGGAGTTTTCATTTCTTACCTAAAATGCTGGCAGTATCACTAATTGCTATTTTATTACTTTTAAATTTTATTAAAGACACGAGAAAAAAGCTGTCTCCTCAAAGGTTCGAATGAGATCAACCTTTTATCAACTTTAATTGTTTATTAATAACATTTATTTACAGTACTGAAAAACTGAATGTAAATACGGAGAGCCAACACGTCCGTTTAGTTTCGATGCTCGCATTTATTGGCCCCTGTTTTTTGGAAGTGCAATAAACTGAGACTACAGCCATTCTATTGGTGAGGAACCGCAAAGTGGGCGACGCCTTGTGGCGAATTGGAAAAGCGTCAACTCAAGGAAAACATTGACTTTGCCATTAATTTGTGTATATATTTGCGGTTAGTTTATGTTGTAATTAACAATAATTTCGACTTAAAAAAACTATTGCAGTGTTCCTCAGTATTCATTCCTATTATACTCTACGTAATGACCTAAATTAACCAATGCCAAATCACATATTTTGTTAATTTAACGTTTGTATTAAACGTAGTATTTTTTAATGTTTAAGCGACTGCAAAATTAAATAAAGAAATAAAATGTAGTAAATATTTTGTACATAGAATGTACATTGTTATGCAAAATATCCCGACCACTTCGTAATTTCCAGAACACAATTATTATAAAATAAATTCACCTACTTAGTTTCCAATTCCAAGTTTCCAGTTTTTATTTAATTAAAAATGTGTTACAAGTTGGTGTAAAATAAACTGTAGTGCACCTATTAATTAAATTAAAAACAAAATTAGAAATCCTAAGATAGATTAATCTACTGTGTGATTATCGGGAGGCCAGTTTTTTTTTATGAAAAAAAGGTAAAAACAAATCAGTAGTTAGCATCAAATTTTAATGAATGCATACAGATTAAACATAATTTTGAGTCGTCTTTAACTTATAAGATGTCATAGTTGCAAAACTTAGTGGTTACTTTCTCAAAACACTCCTGTAAATGATTTTAATTTAACGTTTTAGAACTGTGAATTCAAATGACAAAATGAATTGTTTTCCTAGAGTTGTCGTCCATCTTTGAAACTTTGAGCGCCCTCTGTTGGAATTTAATTTTGCGAATTGGTATTTATCGAGAGTTTTATATGTTGTTGCGTATCTTTGTGATTATTGCTATTCATTCATTGTCCATTAGTTTGAGTAGTTCTGCTTGTATATTATCGGGGCTTGCTGCCTTACCATGTTTTAATTGTGTTATTGCAGAATAAACGTCATATAAATGTAGAAAACTTTTGTCAAGTTTTTATCAGGTATTTTCCTAGCCCCTATTGGAAATGTTTTTCATTTACATTGTGACTGTCACTAAACCTAAAACATTTAATTATGCCAAATTAAACTGTATGTATATAAATGAAATTAACGTTGAGTGTTTCCTTTTCAGTTAAAAATTTAGTAGGTGGACGCACTTACTACTTCCGCATCCTGGCGTACTCCGGCAAGAGCTACGAGACCAGCGAACAGGTAAAGTTCTCGGTGCCGGCGCGCGTCAAGCACAAAGCCCTCACCGCCGGCGTCGTCGGCGGCATCCTCTTCTTCATCGTCGCCATCACTCTGTCCGTTTGCGCTGTCAAAATATGTAACAAACGGAAACGACGGAAACAAGAAAAAGGTAGGTAGACTTTCAGTAAATTCCTTGTTGATGCTAGTTAAGCGGGAGGAACCTGTTGGCTTTATTTAATCAACGAAAAGAGTGGCAACGCAAGTTTTTAAACACGTTAACAGTTTAGCCTTTAGCCCGATCAAAGAACAATCTGACCCCAAAAAAAATAAACGAAGGATGAAAATTTGAAAATAGGTAGTTGAAATTGTCTATTATTATATAAGAAAAAGTTTACAATTCTAAATCCCCTCCATTTTACAAAAATGGAGGGGAATACCCCCTCTCAACAGTGAACAATATACATTCAAAATAAGTCCGTTCTATAGAGTCCGTCAAATAACTTTTGTTCTATAGAGTTTTTGCCTAAGTCAATACTTTTCGAGTTATTTGCAAGTGAATATGTTCATTTTTAACAGAAAAAAACAGGTTTTTGGACGGTTTTTCGGAGATTACAACTCAAAAAGTAAGTATTAGGGCGAAAAAAATATTCTTATCAAAAATATAGCTTATAAAAAACTGAAAAAAATGTTGTATGCTGGGTCTGTAGACCCAGTAGAAGCAGAGTTGTAGCTAATGAAAAGTAGGTTTTTCTTCATCAAATTCCAAATCGAATATTTCAATGTGAAATATCCCAAAAACGGAGCATTTTTCGGGGAAAATTCATTTCAACTTTTTTAAAGTGTTTAAAAAAAAGCTTTTCAAAAAAACTTGTAACATTAAAAGTAAGTGAGTTACGCTCAAAATATTGTTGGTCCCTTTAATTTTTTGGTAAAAAAATCGCGAAAATCGCCCACTAATTAGCATCACAAATAAATTTTATCGTTACCACTTCACAAGTTACTTTGCAGATGTATAATTTATATGATCTGTAAGTTTCATCGGTTCAAAGTGCATAATTTTGAAAAAGCTGTAGTTAAAATGGCTTGAACGAGTAACTAATCATGAGTTTATGCAAATTTTGAACAGCCATAGCATAACCACTTTTTGTCTAAAAAGAAAACAAAAAAGTAAAAATATTCAGAAAAGCAAAACGTACATTTTATTACTGTTTAAGATTTTTGGTATTACTAATAATTTTTAAGTTAATTCCATAAACAATTCCATTTTTTTCAAAATTAAAACAAATGTTTTATTTTAAACCCAATTTTTTTCAAAAATAAGCACTTTGAACCAATGAAACTTATAGATAATATAAACAATATAAAAGTAAAGTAACTTGTGAAGCGGTAACGATTAATTTTATTTGGGAAGCTAATTAGGGGGTGATTTTCGCGATTTTTGTACCAAAAAATAAAAGGGACCAACAATATTTTGAGCGTAACTCACTTATTTTTAATGTTAGAAGTTTTTTTTTAAACAAAAATAAACTTTTTTTAAACACTTTAAAAAGTTGTAATGAATTTTCCCCGAAAAGTGCTCTGTTTTTTGGTTATTTCACATTGAAATATTAGATTTGGAATTTGACGAAGAAGAACCTACTTTTCATTAGCTATAACTATGCTTCTACTGGGTCTGCAGACCTCAAACGTACACCATTTTTTAAAAAATTTTATAAGCTATATTTTTACTAAGAATATTTTTTTCGCTAGAATACTTACTTTTTGAGTTATCTGCGAAAAACCGTCCAAAAACACGTTTTTTTTTTTTAAATGGACATATCCACTCGCAAATAACTCAAAAAGTATTGACTCGGTGAAAAAACTATAGAACAAAAGTTGCTTAGATAGTCATTTTATCCAATTCCGAGCCTACTTTGAACGTATATTTTTTCACTCCGAGAATATATTTTTCACCCCGAATTTCCCAATTTTTGTAAAATGGAGGGGGTGTAGAATTGTAAACTTTTTCTTATATAATAATTTCGTATCTGACTGACCGATATTTCCAAGTCAAAATTGAAGACAACTTCTCAAATTACCACATCATCCAATCTGGCGTACCACAGGGTAGCGTTCTCGACCCATTTCTCTATCTGATATTTACAGCCGAAGTTCCAACCAGAAATGATACCTTATTAGCTACTTTTGCCGATGATACGGGAATCTTAGCAGTGGATGTTGACCCTAATGTAGCATCACAAAAAGTTCAAAATCATTTAGACCAATTACAAAACTGGCTCAAGCGATGGAAAATAAATGTTAATGCCAGCAAATCAGTACAAATTACTTTTACAACCAGAAAATCTACATGTCCTCAAGTTTCTATAAATAATACTCCGATTCCCATCAAGCCAGTTGTCAAATACTTGGGATTGCATCTGGATGAAAAACTCATATGGAAAACGCACATTAAAATTAAACGTAAACAATTAAATCTTAAACTAAAAAATATGAACTGGCTATTTAACAAGAAGTCTCAGTTATCTCTTGAAAATAAACTGCTTCTGTACAAAGCTATACTTATACCAGTTTGGTCTTACGGAATAGAACTATGGGGCTGCAGTAAACTTTCAAATACGAAGATACTCCAAACATTCCAATCCAAAATTCTCCGCATGATAAGTAAAGCTCCATGGTATGTATCCAACCAGACACTCCACAATGATCTGGACATCCCACTAATCAAGGACTTAATAAAAAATCGTTCAATAAAATATCAAAATCGCACCACTGACCACACCAAAGACTTGATAAATAATTTATTCACCCAACCACTTGCTGAAAGAAGACTAAAGAGAATATGGCCAGACGACCTACCACAATAAAGAATAATACTTAGAGAACCGTCACTGGATGGTACCTAATTCACGTTAATTTACTTTCAGACTATTTACTTATTACTTTGTGTTTAGAGTAGATTGTAAAAATGCAGTATATCAAAAAAAAATATATATAATAATAGATAATTTCAACTACCTATTCCCAAATTTTCATCCTTCCTTTAATTTTTTGGAAATCTTCGTAAAATTCTGTGTTCCCTGATCGGGCTACTTGTACAAATACAAAGTATAAGAACAAACTAATCAAATAGAGCAATTGAATATCTTCTTCTTCTTCTTGTTTTACTTCTTGGAAATTTTTCGATCTGTTTAATTCTGAAGCTGCCTCTGGTTAATTTCCTGGGAAGTAGATTGCCAACTCTCTCTCCATTTTTTAGGTGGTCTTCCGGGGGTGTTGAACCGGGCTGGTTGTTTTCTATGGCAATTTTTGGGAGTCTATTATTATCCATTCGTCTGACATGGTTGTACCACATCCTCTTGCGCTGCCTTCCCCATCTTACAATATCTTGATTTTGCATTGCTCTCTAGTGTTTGTATTTCTCACCCTGCCTCTTCTTGTTTTTCCCAATATTGTTCTTAGGGTTTTCATTTAGGCAACCCTTAGCATCTGTTTCGTTTTGTTAGTGTCTTCGCGCACTTCTATGCCATATGTCATGATCGGTCGTATGCAAGTCTTGTAGATTCTAATTTTACTATCTGTGCGCATTTACGGATTTCACCAGACTATCTCCCGCAGACATCCTGACAATGCAGATGCTTTTTTGATCTGAACCCTAAGGTCCTCTACTGGGTCGTGTGCGTGTGTGCTTGCAATATCTATGCCCAGATATCTGAATTGTATCACCTGTTCTATGGGGGTTATTCTCAACCCCTAACTTACATCTGGGCGAATCTTTTGTTATTGTCATAATTAAATATCAAATATACAAAATAATCAAATAAAATAATGAAACAGAGTAATTATTAAATATCCTATCAAATACCAATTAAGTTATAATATCATACGAAACAGGAAAACTAACCTAAGTCCACTTTGTAACGGATTAACTGAGTTTAAGCACGTTTAAAATAGAGTCTGAAAAGGAATGTGCTCTATAATAATTGTTCAATCACAAACTAATCTCTTAATTTGTAATCTGACATTAATCTTAACCGCCTAATTTTTATGATTTCACTCTGTATAATATTGGAATAGATATCCATAATAGTTTAATTGCAAATTCAACTTTCTGCAGAATTGAATCAATTGCTAAATTCTTAGTTCAAATTATATTTTGTGTAAGCATCAAAGTGCAAAGGTTTAGTTACTATGCAGAAGACAATAACTTTTTTGATGAATTATTTAACTTTCTTACCTCGAAAGTAACATCATTTGATCAGCTGACAATGGAAGGAAAAGCACTCTCAATAAATTAGATAAAGCTGTTTTAGTGACTCGTACGAGTCACTATAACCGGGTACTGACTTTTAGTACTCTTCTTGTGTAAATTGGTATTTTATATTCCAGTAGAATACTCGCCGCGAGTGTTCATTCCAGTCGAGTAAATAGAAAGCAATCCTATTTACTGGAATGAGTAGGTTCCTACCTACTAGCAACATAGAGACCGGTTACATGATTCGAATAGCTGGGCACCAGTGATTAGTTGAGGTGCTAATAAGTCTCCGAAGGCGCGTCTACACATTAAAAAGCGATTTTAGCGTATAGACGCCACTATCCCTGTGACACACTTTTTTCCAGTATTCGCCCCAGTTTGTAGTAGTAAATAAATTGACAACTTTTTCTTTCTTTCTTTTCCAGCTTACAATATGGTAGCATGTCGAATAACGGATTCCAGAAATGGAGGAAACGCCACAGAGAGTCAAGTGCCTTTGAAAAAGTGAGTCTAAACTTTTAATTTTGCACATCATGATCGTACCGTATCTAACAATATTAACTTTCAATGTATAATAATATATATGAGATAATTTAGTAAGCTGGGTATGCTATAAAACGTTTAAACCGTCCAAACTCTTTGGACAGAAAAAAGACATTTGTAAAAAAATTATTATCAAAGAATATTATTCGCTCATTTGATAGGCAAAAATGTTCTCCTCTTGTTCAGTTAGTCTTAACGAGCCGGAAATATGTGGCATAGTATGCTAGTGATTTTAATTCATGCCAGTTTAATTTTGAATTTCTCTTAATATGATGGTTTTTTATCACTACTTCTCCTTTCAATAAAATTGTTTACCAAATCCGCATTTTTTGCGTTTGGTTATATTAATATATACTGGCTACATTTTCTGTATTATACAATTTACGTTAAGTCTTATCTAGCTATGTTAACTCTTTTACGGACTTGTGTAAACTAAGGTTGATGCTAAGCCTAAATGTTAAACTTTCGTCGTTGTGAAACCGGACTGTCAGAGCTAGCGCTGTTTAAACTGTCGCTGACAAACGTGGCCGAAAATAGATAGTATATTATGCAACGAGCATTTAATGATGGTCATTATGAAGCGAGTATGAGGGATACGAAACGAGCCGCGGTCGTATAAAGTACGAACTTCATAATGCTAATTAAATGCAAGTTGTATACAGTTGAGTTCCTGAATCTTTACCCGTGCGTCATCATTTAAAGCATACGAAATAAGTCGATGATAATTCGGAAATTGAAATTTAATAAACGCAACAGCAAGTGACAGTAAGTGACTTTCTGTTGCGTTTAGTAAATTTCAATTTCCGACTTACCATCGACTTATTTCATATGCTTTAAATGATGACGCACGGGTAAAGATTCAAGGACTCAACTGTACACGATTTTTTCTATGATCATTCACAACAAAAAATATATTCAAATTTATTAATTTTGTAGCGCAAACAGATTAAGTAGTTTGTCAGTTTGTTTACATATTGAGAACTGTCAAAACGTATGTATTTGACTCGTCATTGGTCACTGCGCGTGTGCCACCTTCATCACGAATACCATATCGCGATTCTATTGGTTAAAAATCTGTATCGTAATGAAAAGCTGTATCATAATGAAGTTCATTATGATACAGGTAGTGAAATCATAGTTGATATTATAGTATGTATGAGAATAGAAAAATAATATTTACATTCGGTTTTGGTGTAATCCTAAATAAACCTTCTGTTTTGTGGGGTTAATAATGGGTGAATATACGGAACATACCTTCTTCTTCTTAAGTTGTCGCGCATTTCTGCGTAGACATTCACCTTACATTGTCTTGTCACATTAATCATCAGGGTAAATTCTTTTATTTTTAGCAGCATTTCGAAGTATTTCATAACTGTGGATTCCTGTCCATTGGCGAATATTACGCAGCGATGACATCTTTTTGCGTCCTAGACCGCTCTTACCCTCTATCCTTCCTTCGAATACCAGTTGCTGAAAAGTGTATCGTTCTCCTCGGATTATGTGCCCTAAGTATGCAATATTTTTACTAAGTCAATCTTGGAAGCTCGCTTTTCTTAATACTTCCTCATTTCTTACTCCGTCCTTCCATGATATTCTAAGCGTTCGACACAGACATCACACTGGCCTTTAACGTCCATGCTTCCATTCCATACAAAAGATCAGGCCAAAGATAACACTACATCATCTTGTTAATCAGGTTGAAATTTAACTTGCAATCAGTCAGAATTTTACGAAGTTTCAAAAAAGCATTACTTGTTTTACTCTGCTCTTTATTTCAGTCTCAGGGTCCCAACTATCGTTTAGCAGACAGCCCAAGTATTTAAACTGCCTGACCTATTCGATTTCCCCAGCTACATATATCTTTGCGTTCGGATTATTATTTCTAGCTATACCTAATCGATGTTTTTGTCTTCCTAATATTTATATTCAAATACAAAGCTTCATTTGCCAAGAGTTAGATTATTTAAAATGTATTGAATATTATCTTCTATGGTATCTGCCACTATCGCTGTATCATTGGCATACCTAATGTTGTTAAAAATATGCCGTTTACAATAATACCCTTATTAGAGTCTGCCATTCTTCTTCTTCATGTACCATGTCCTTTCAGAACGTTGGTTACCATCATAGCTATCTTAATTTTATTCACTGCCACCCTAAATAGCATGCTTGTATCAACACCATACCAATCTCGCAAGTTCTTCAACCATGAGGTTCTTCTTCGTCCTGGACTGCGTTTGCCTGCAATTTTTCCTTGCATAATATTTTGCAGTAACCTATATTTGGGACCTCTCATTACATGTCCGAAATACTCCAGCTTTCTCTGCTTGATGCTTTTTATAAGCTCAGTAGTCTTGCTGAGACGTTCTAGTATTGTGGAGTTTCGAATCTTCTCCACCCAGGAAACTTTTAAAATTCTTCTATAGCACCACATTTCGAAAGCCTCAAGGCGATTTAGTTCGATTTTATTCACAGTCCAGGACTCGACACCATAAAGTAAGACCGAGAATACGTAGCAGCGAAGAAGGCGGATCCTCAATGCCAATTTTAGGTCTCTGTTACATAACACCTTGAACATCCTTCTAAAAGCGGCTGTGGCCTGCTCTATCCTAGATCTAATTTCGCCGTGACTTTCTGCGGGACAATTTAATTGCTGCCCAAGGTAAACGATTTTATCAACTTGCTCAAGTTTGGTATTATTTACATGTAGACGGATTTATATTCTGTTGTTTACTTATACTAGTATTTTGGTTTTCTGTATGTTCAGATACAGACCTGCCCCCCTACAACTCTCAACGACACTATCTAGTAGTGTTTTCAGATCTTCTTGACTAGAAGCTAGGAGTACCGTATCGTCCGCATATCGCAAATTATTGATGACTTCACCGTTCAGAATTATTCCTTCTTGTTTTTCAGAAAGTGCATTTCTGAAAATTCTTTCGGAGTAAACGTTGAAAAGCAGGGGTGACAAGTAGATAGACAACCTGCGTTCTGGCACATCCCCTAAATCGCAACCCTTAAATATTAATAAATGCCAAACGGCTTAACGTAGGATGACGTGTGACGTATCGTTGGAAAGGGGATGAAAAAGGGGGTTGAACGCAGTATGTGGCGTGCGCATCGGAATATGCCAAAAGGGCATTACGTCATATCTTCTTTTCTATTGGTCCGATTTTGACGTAAGAGGGCTCGTTGGAACGTGGAGGGGGTAGCGAATAAGTTGAGACAAAAACAAAGATGGCGGCATTGCCAAAACGGCATTACAGCATATCTTCGTTGCTATTGGTCCGATTTTGACGTAAGAGGGCTCGTCAGAACGGGGAGGGGGTAACGAATAAGTTGAGACAAAAAACAAAGATGGCGGCAGTGCCAAAACGGCATTACAGCATATCTTTGTTGCTATTGGTCCGATTTTGACGTATGGGGTGTCAAATAAAAGCGGTGGTGACACAGAAGCCAACTGTCAATTCTTCTTCTTCTTTTCGTTTGTCAATTCTTCTTCGTTTCCGTATAGTGCCTAACAGAACGTGACATTCGACATCTTCGTTTCTATTGGTCCGATTTTGACGTATGGGGTGTCAAATGAAAGCGGTAACGACACAGAAGCCAACTGTCAATTCTTCTTCTTCTTTTCGTCTATCGCAAATTGTACAGGGTGTAGTCAGAAAGTCAAATCAATTCTTCTTCTTTCAGCTGTCACAGTTATTCTTCTAGTTGTTTGTTAAATATACGTTCACAGTTCCTTCTCATCTACCAAAATGATATCTGTCACTTCACACATAGATGCAATGTCAAGGGAACATTAGGTATGTAACGACTAAACGACAACGTAGAGAGACGCACGACTCATCGCTGATAACGTACACGACGTAATAATCATTCTTTTGATATGTCCAAACCATCCCTCTCTCCTGAATTTTATCAAATACAACGCAACGGTTTCAAATAAACTAGTCAAATTTCCCCTTTTCTACAAAGATCTTTAATTCTTTCGTCTATAAGTAATTTTTGATCAACCCCCGTATATGCAATTACTAATTTTTTTCATACGTTACATTATTTCACACGGAAATTCAAATCTGGACTTCTAAAATCTTTTATTTTATAATGTTTATTTCGCTAGTAATTTTTGATCAACCTCGTATATACAAGTAGTAATATTTTTCATACATTTCAATTAAAATAGGTGAAATGTGATACCAACATAAATTTATGGTGATGACAAAAGAATAGTGGACATAGAAAAGCGGTGAAGGCATAAAAATTGTGGATATTTATCATAATTTAAGAAAATCAAATCGACGACAGCATATTTTAGGAGACGTTTCTACTGGAAACATGAAAAAATAGTGTTGATGGTGTACCAAAGATACTAAGTAAAAAAGCGTCATATCACTCACATTAAAAAAAAAATTAAGCTTTTTAACCAAAAAAAATCTCAAAAACTTACCTTAATTATAAACAATTAACTACAGTAACAAAAATCGCCGACAGTTCGAAACAATGAAAAATGGAAACATTTCTTTTTCGTTAAAGCGTAAAACACACGAATGTCCACAATGAAATCCTACGAAAAAATACATTAGGACTACGACACTAATAGTTACTGCCTTCAAGGACGTCTTTTTTTTTTAAATTATTTATTTAAAATATCAGAAATGCGAGAGATTAAATTTTATACCTTTCGTTTCTAACGATTACAATGTTATATCAGACTGAAATAATAATTAATAAAAATTAATTACATTGAAAAAAATAAATAATATTCACAATTCTGCATTTTTCGAATCAGGTCGGTTATAGTCCAAATGCTGACTCATTGGATTGAGGTTATTGTCGCAGGGGGTCAAATCAGGTCGGTTATAGTCCAAATGCAGACTCATCGGATTGAGGCTATTGTCGCATGGAGTTCAATGACTTTAAATCGCAAGTTTGTTTGATTAATTGTTTAATAGTGGTTTAATTAAAAAGAACACGCATTTGTAACAGAAGCAACGTTACCTGTAGTAAAAGGCGTACCATCCACTTGCAAAAACATCAACAATAACGGGAAAAAAACTACAAAAAACATGACATTTTTTTTGTTTAAAAATTCTGTTTCTTTTGTGTTCTCCTAGTCGGAGATGTAAACATGATAAACATGTATACTTGTAGAAAAAAATACAGAGCGCAAATGGAAACTGCTAGAAGAGCAAAGTCATTTAAATTTAAGAGTAAATTATACTTAAAAACAAAAAGCTGAACTCTCAAAGATGTGCCACTAAACTAAATGAGTTATCCACACTAATTGATTATTTTACGCATGCGGCATTAACACGGTCAAAGTTAAAAATATTGTTATCTAGACTTGTATCTAACCAATCTAATACAAAAATTTCGAACTTCTACTTACAAAATACGCTAAATACGCTTACCTAGATAAGGATAGATAGGCAGTCTCTCAGATAGGCTAACAGAAGGGCGCAAAGATATGCAGAGACACACTAAGCCAACCAAACACCATCACTGAGACGCTAACAGAAGGGCGTAAAGATGTGCAGAGACACACTAAGCCAACCAAACACCATCACTGATGCGGTAACAGAACACCAGAGAGGTATGCACAGGCTCGCTAAGCTAAGCAGACACCACAGTTGACACGCTAGCACAACGCCAGAGAGGTATGCACAGACACGCTAAGAAAAGCAGACACCACAATTGACACGCTAGCAGAATGCCAAAGAGGTCAAACTTGGAAAAAATTTAATACAAATTAAATGTGGTGAATTCTCTGTTACACATTATACAGCCTAGCTTGGACTGGACTATTCTAAATAAAATTTCAAGGATAATCCAATTCAAAAAGTGTTTTTGTGTTAGGAAATAAAATACCAAGATGTTACTTGTTATTTATTAAAGAAATTATACTGGTATCATTTACTCTTAAATGAGAGTGATTTCTCTTCTTGCATGTGCTCCTAATGTAAAATGGTATTCCATTTGCCGTTGTCATTTAGTAGCAGATGACAGAAGTACTGCACACGAACATCTCCATTCATTAATTCACTTTACAAATGGATCTACAATGTTGGCTTACAAGAAGAAAATACAACGTGCAGGGAAAAGATTACATCCAAAAACTACATTTAGAAAAATTATTTGTTTGGATCATTGTGCTGGTGTGTTAAGAAACATTGCCTGTACTGATGGTCAAAAACCCCTTGGAATTGTTGTTATTAAAAACAAGGATAATCTTTGTTTACCTCGCGCTCTTGTGGTTGCTAAAGCTCACTCTCATTACGAGAGAAGGGTATTTAAGTCAGAATGATTACATTCGAGAGGAAAATTCATGCTTGATGTCTCAAATATCCTCGAGAATCTCTATGAATACCTGTGACTTCTAATATTTTTCATAATTGATGCTGTTAAAGCCAGTTAGGATAGGTGATGTCATAGCTCCTTTTAAAGGTAGTGACGTGTGCAACCGATGAACTGGTATGTATATAATAAAAAGTACGCTAAATAAATTCTGTAATATTTTATTTGTTAAAAATTAATACGTATAAAACACAGAACTTTTAGTATATTCATTCTTGAAGGTCGGATATGTTATCTGTTATTAAGATGAACTTAAATTCTGAAGTTTTACTTGGTTGTTCTAAAATTTCTTGTTTTCTTGAAGTATGTGTCTGTTATTAGTCAATAATATCTAGGTACCTCAGTTCTTCTATAATTTCAGCTGCTTCTTTTCCGGTTAAAGCGTCGGCTTTTGAAAGAATTTCAAGGCCTTTCACAAGCATGTTCGGGTCGCCATGTTCGCTATACAGACACCATATCTCTTCCAGTTCGTCAAGTATCTGCTTCTTTGCTATATCACAAACCCTTCTTTCAGCAGTTCTTGTGGGAACATCAACACGGTTTTTCTTTGAACCTTGCATCGGCATGTCTTTTGTTTCCTGACCATTCTGCGATATATGCCTTCTTTTTTTACACTGTTGTTGTATGCCTGATGTATCTTCTTCTTGTGTTTCGGCATTTCTTGAGGTACCATGTAAGGCCTTTGTTCTTCTTCTTCTTTTTCCTAGATACATTGGCTTAATAATTTTTTCGTATTTTGCTGTGTGAGATTGGTGGCGTAGACGCCCTCGTCCATCCTTATGTACTCCTGATACGTCTAGAAGAGTTTTGTAAATTTTTTGATCGGCTAGAGTATATTGTGTAGGTTCCTTCGAGAAAATCAGGTCGTACAGGCCAGGTGTAGCTTTAAAAATGTGTGAATCCATTTGAATGCTATCTTTACCGAACTCAATGGTGTGATTTCCAAACTCCCATTCACCCGTCTCCCAGTTATACTTGGGGCCAAATATCTGGTCAGTATTCCCTAAATTTTGCGTATATGTTTCTAAATAAGGGTTGTACGATGTTTGTATATGTAGAGGTTCGTCGTCACTGATCTGTGATGGTTGATTAATGTGTGACTCATCTTCGTTGAGATCTGGTTTAGGAACATTTTCATTCACATAATTGGTTATTTCTTTAAGAGGCGTAGTTATTGGCTTAAACGTTGTCTGTAGAACCTCTTTCTCATCAGCTTGCATTCTTCTAAGAGCTTTGTACTTTTCTCTCACTATTGCCGCAAGTTTGTTTACTTGAACCGCTCTATTTGAAGACATGTTAACAAATGACTTCTCGACTTTAAAATGCTTGTATTTATACCTCTGTGACCTTCTGTTAGCGTGTCTCTGTAGACGCTTGTACGTCTCAGGTAACCCTCTGTGATCGCCTGTATCTTCTGTTAGCGTGTCTCTGATGACGTCTGTACGTCTGAGGTACCCCCTCTGTACTTCTGAAGTACTGCAGTTAGTAATGAAAGTGGTGGGGAATAATCAAGATTTTTAGGTGTTTACATTTAAAATTTTCTATTTATACTTATTGTAAAGTGTTTGTAGTACTTGCTCTAAAAATCTTTTATTTTAATCTTTATCTTTAAATCTTTAAATTTAAAATTTTCTATTTATACTTATTGTAAAGTGTTTGTAGTACTTGCTCTAAAAATCTTGATTATTCCCCACCACTTTCACGAACTCTGTATAGCGAACATGGCGACCCGAACATGCTTGTGAAAGGCCTTGAAATTCTTTCAAAAGCCGACGCTTTAACCGGAAAAGAAGCAGCTGAAATTATAGAAGAACTGAGGTACCTAGATATTATTGACTAATAACAGACACATACTTCAAGAAAACAAGAAATTTTAGAACAACCAAGTAAAACTTCAGAATTTAAGTTCATCTTAATAACAGATAACATATCCGACCTTCAAGAATGAATATACTAAAAGTTCTGTGTTTTATACGTATTAATTTTTAACAAATAAAATATTACAGAATTTATTTAGCGTACTTTTTATTATATACATACCAGTTCATCGGTTGCACACGTCACTACCTTTAAAAGGAGCTATGACATCACCTATCCTAACTGGCTTTAACAGCATCAATTATGAAAAATATTAGAAGTCACAGGTATTCATAGAGATTCTCGAGGATATTTGAGACATCAAGCATGAATTTTCCTCTCGAATGTAATCATTCTGACTTAAATACCCTTCTCTCGTAATGAGAGTGAGCTTTAGCAACCACAAGAGCGCGAGGTAAACAAAGATTATCCTTGTTTTTAATAACAACAATTCCAAGGGGTTTTTGACCATCAGTACAGGCAATGTTTCTTAACACACCAGCACAATGATCCAAACAAATAATTTTTCTAAATGTAGTTTTTGGATGTAATCTTTTCCCTGCACGTTGTATTTTCTTCTTGTAAGCCAACATTGTAGATCCATTTGTAAAGTGAATTAATGAATGGAGATGTTCGTGTGCAGTACTTCTGTCATCTGCTACTAAATGACAACGGCAAATGGAATACCATTTTACATTAGGAGCACATGCAAGAAGAGAAATCACTCTCATTTAAGAGTAAATGATACCAGTATAATTTCTTTAATAAATAACAAGTAACATCTTGGTATTTTATTTCCTAACACAAAAACACTTTTTGAATTGGATTATCCTTGAAATTTTATTTAGAATAGTCCAGTCCAAGCTAGGCTGTATAATGTGTAACAGAGAATTCACCACATTTAATTTGTATTAAATTTTTTCCAAGTTTGACCTCTTAGGCATTCTGCTAGCGTGTCAATTGTGGTGTCTGCTTTTCTTAGCGTGTCTGTGCATACCTCTCTGGCGTTGTGCTAGCGTGTCAACTATGGTGTCTGCTTAGCTTAGCGAGCCTGTGCATACCTCTCTGGTGTTCTGTTACCGCATCAGTGATGGTGTTTGGTTGGCTTAGTGTGTCTCTGCACATCTTTACGCCCTTCTGTTAGCGTCTCAGTGATGGTGTTTGGTTGGCTTAGTGTGTCTCTGCATATCTTTGCGCCCTTCTGTTAGCCTATCTGAGAGACTGCCTATCTATCCTTATCTAGGTAAGCGTATTTAGCGTATTTTGTAAGTAGAAGTTCGAAATTTTTGTATTAGATTGGTTAGATACAAGTCTAGATAACAATATTTTTAACTTTGACCGTGTTAATGCCGCATGCGTAAAATAATCAATTAGTGTGGATAACTCATTTAGTTTAGTGGCACATCTTTGAGAGTTCAGCTTTTTGTTTTTAAGTATAATTTACTCTTAAATTTAAATGACTTTGCTCTTCTAGCAGTTTCCATTTGCGCTCTGTATTTTTTTCTACAAGTATACATGTTTATCATGTTTACATCTCCGACTAGGAGAACACAAAAGAAACAGAATTTTTAAACAAAAAAAATGTCATGTTTTTTGTAGTTTTTTTCCCGTTATTGTTGATGTTTTTGCAAGTGGATGGTACGCCTTTTACTACAGGTAACGTTGCTTCTGTTACAAATGCGTGTTCTTTTTAATTAAACCACTATTAAACAATTAATCAAACAAACTTGCGATTTAAAGTCATTGAACTCCATGCGACAATAGCCTCAATCCGATGAGTCTGCATTTGGACTATAACCGACCTGATTTGACCCCCTGCGACAATAACCTCAATCCAATGAGTCAGCATTTGGACTATAACCGACCTGATTCGAAAAATGCAGAATTGTGAATATTATTTATTTTTTTCAATGTAATTAATTTTTATTAATTATTATTTCAGTCTGATATAACATTGTAATCGTTAGAAACGAAAGGTATAAAATTTAATCTCTCGCATTTCTGATATTTTAAATAAATAATTTAAAAAAAAAAAGACGTCCTTGAAGGCAGTAACTATTAGTGTCGTAGTCCTAATGTATTTTTTCGTAGGATTTCATTGTGGACATTCGTGTGTTTTACGCTTTAACGAAAAAGAAATGTTTCCATTTTTCATTGTTTCGAACTGTCGGCGATTTTTGTTACTGTAGTTAATTGTTTATAATTAAGGTAAGTTTTTGAGATTTTTTTTGGTTAAAAAGCTTAATTTTTTTTTTAATGTGAGTGATATGACGCTTTTTTACTTAGTATCTTTGGTACACCATCAACACTATTTTTTCATGTTTCCAGTAGAAACGTCTCCTAAAATATGCTGTCGTCGATTTGATTTTCTTAAATTATGATAAATATCCACAATTTTTATGCCTTCACCGCTTTTCTATGTCCACTATTCTTTTGTCATCACCATAAATTTATGTTGGTATCACATTTCACCTATTTTAATTGAAATGTATGAAAAATATTACTACTTGTATATACGAGGTTGATCAAAAATTACTAGCGAAATAAACATTATAAAATAAAAGATTTTAGAAGTCCAGATTTGAATTTCCGTGTGAAATAATGTAACGTATGAAAAAAATTAGTAATTGCATATACGGGGGTTGATCAAAAATTACTTATAGACGAAAGAATTAAAGATCTTTGTAGAAAAGGGGAAATTTGACTAGTTTATTTGAAACCGTTGTGTTGTATTTGATAAAATTCAGGAGAGAGGGATGGTTTGGACATATCAAAAGAATGATTATTACGTCGTGTACGTTATCACCGATGAGTCGTGCGTCTCTCTACGTTGTCGTTTAGTCGTTACATACCTAATGTTCCCTTGACATTGCATCTATGTGTGAAGTGACAGATATCATTTTGGTAGATGAGAAGGAACTGTGAACGTATATTTAACAAACAACTAGAAGAATAACTGTGACAGCTGAAAGAAGAAGAATTGATTTGACTTTCTGACTACACCCTGTACAATTTGCGATAGACGAAAAGAAGAAGAAGAATTGACAGTTGGCTTCTGTGTCGTTACCGCTTTCATTTGACACCCCATACGTCAAAATCGGACCAATAGAAACGAAGATGTCGAATGTCACGTTCTGTTAGGCACTATACGGAAACGAAGAAGAATTGACAAACGAAAAGAAGAAGAAGAATTGACAGTTGGCTTCTGTGTCACCACCGCTTTTATTTGACACCCCATACGTCAAAATCGGACCAATAGCAACAAAGATATGCTGTAATGCCGTTTTGGCACTGCCGCCATCTTTGTTTTTTGTCTCAACTTATTCGTTACCCCCTCCCCGTTCTGACGAGCCCTCTTACGTCAAAATCGGACCAATAGCAACGAAGATATGCTGTAATGCCGTTTTGGCAATGCCGCCATCTTTGTTTTTGTCTCAACTTATTCGCTACCCCCTCCACGTTCCAACGAGCCCTCTTACGTCAAAATCGGACCAATAGAAAAGAAGATATGACGTAATGCCCTTTTGGCATATTCCGATGCGCACGCCACATACTGCGTTCAACCCCCTTTTTCATCCCCTTTCCAACGATACGTCACACGTCATCCTACGTTAAGCCGTTTGGCATTTATTAATATTTAAGGGTTGCGATTTAGGGGATGTGCCAGAACGCAGGTTGTCTATCTACTGTGACAAGAGGCATTCCTGCCGTACTCCTCTTTTAATATTAAGAGCCTGTGATTCCACACCATCTACTAAAACTGATGTTGTTTGATTTCAATATAAATTTGCAATTATTCGAACATCTCTGCCGTCCAAGCCAATGTCTTTTAGAACTTCGATCAATATAAAGTGCTTAACACGATCAAATGCCTTTTGGAAGTCAATAAAACAACAGTATATGTATACAGATATATCTCTACATCTTTGAGCAAGTACGTTCATCCCAAACAATGCCTCTCAGGTTCCAAACCCGTTACGGAAACCAAACTGTGTGGCACTTAGGCATTCCTCGCATTTATTGTAGATACGACCATGTATTACCTTCAGAAAAATTTTCAATAAATTGCTTAAATAGTCTGCCATTGCTTCTGCGAATGCTTTTTCTACGTATAACTTAAACAACATAGAAGAAAGAAAGTATATAGCCTTGCCTTACTCCCTTTTAGATTGAGAAATCTTTCGTCTCGTTGAAATTTTGAAGACATAGTGTTGCTGTCTGGAATCTACAAGAGTACTAACTCTTGTATCGTTGTACTTGTACCAAGTACACAAAAACTTACATCGGTCAAACTAAAAGAACCTTTAACGCACGTATAGCAGAACACAAAAGAGCTTTCCACCATCTAGATTATAATCATTCCTTTAGCGGCCAATTTTAAATTCTCTATATTGAAAATAAAGGCCTTAAGCTACTGTCTTTACTCTAGTACAATATCTACAAAAAAACCCTTGTATACATCGCACCAAAACCCAAAGTTCATTTAGGACGTCATCTCCTGCTAATAAATAAGTAAATGCTTCTATCCATGCACTCTGATCGTTTTGTTCCACAACAAAAACTACTCGACGGTTATGACCGTCTTGTCCGTGAAAGGGCTTATATGCTTAAATACTAATTTAATGCTTGGTAATACAAATTGCGAGTAACTTATTACAGACTAGACAGGAACTGATCCTATATTTAATTTAAACGATTTATAGCATACTTCATCTTCTAAAGAATGTAAACTATTAAATTTAAAACACGTAGTTTATTATTTATTGCCATATCATAAAATTTAATTGATTATGGCCAAAATGTTTCCATAATTAAATAGGTCGGCTATCCATCAACTAGCTACAACTCCATCCGATTAATATTAATTTGATGGAAACTTCAACACAGCGATGTGAAAAGCTTTGAAAGTTAAAATGTGTCATTATCATCAACATTTCAACCACACTCTAAAATATTGGGAGGACCAAAAATTTCTGAAGCAACTTAACTAGAAATATCTCTGGAATAGAAAACCATAAAGTGCAGTTTTCACTAAAAGTTTCATTTAAAGTGTTTATTCTAATCATTGCAAGCATTTCTTATATAATAAGGCATAGACATTTTGAAAAAGTTATGAATAAATTGTCTAATATGCCTTCCAAGAGAGAGCTGTCTCAAAAATATCTGACCGAAATTATGAACTAATTATATCTTAGGAACGCCTTATTCTTCATCATGCAGTTCGTGGCTTATTTCAGAGTAATCGGTATCTTCAAACACTGAAACAGTTTTAAAATTCCGTTTTTCTAATGGCCTTCAGTGTCATCATTGCATTCGTTTGAATCTTCTCTATATCTTCGTTGTAAAGTTCCCCTTTAAGCAGCATTTTCAGTTCTAGAAAGACGAAAAAGCTGGGACTCTTCAGATCCTGGCGGTGTTATACAACCGTATGTTTTGTAAAAATGTGACACACAAAATGTGACACGGTAATGCACAATGCTGGTGTATTACCGTGATGGAGAAACCAATATCTGCTTGCCCAAAGATATGGCTGTTTTCTTTTAACTGATTTTTAATCTTTTCAGAGCTTAAACATAGAATTATTTGTTAATTCTGACCTCTTGAAGCGTATTAATGGTGCAGTGTTTGCCGCCTGCGATCTAATGCCCAATGATACCAATTCCAGTATTCTGGAACTCTGTTCCAGTTTGTACACGTGTAGTGGATGGGTAGCATATATTTTGGAGGTATATTGTAGTCTCCAAAAATGTCTTTCGCCTACGATTTAATGCATCGCAGTCATGCAAGATATGGTTGGCTGTTTCAGGTTCTCTGCTACATAATCTGCAGCTTAAGTCTCCGTGAAACAGCTCCACTGTATGGCAAGTGTCCCTTGACGGGCATGCCCAGTAAAGAAAACTGTTATGACTCTGAGCTGATTCCTGCTTGTTTCCGCAGGATTTTAACGCTATTAGTACATGTTCATTAGTATTTACATTAGTAAAATATACATTTTACCATGTATTTGGCAGGTTATGTTTTTCCAGTAAGAGTTATATTGCCTTCGGATCTAGGATTTTTCCGATTGAGCACGACGCATTTTGGCACTCTATGGCCACCTCTGAATCGAAGTATTTCGTAACTGATGTTCTAAGTACCATATGGTCAGAAGGCATCACCTATTACATATTCCACATTTTGCGTATTATATATCCTATGTCCTAAACTTAAAAAAAAACAAAATACATGACCAATTTAGTTCCAAGTGATGTTGTGAAAGTAGGTGGGTATGAAGTACATCAGGTTTTTAGCTATATATATATATATAAACTGCGCGTCATAGAAAACGGACACCCTAAAAAATGGGTCATTTTTGAGGTTGCGTATCTTCTAAATCTGTTGTCCTATTTAAGTCATTTTTTGAATATTTTATAGCCTGTTCTTTGTCAATATCCCTGTAATAATATTTTTGCTAAACAGGTAAATTTTCAGTGTATACCGGGTGTACGAATCAAACTGTGTTTTTTTCTCAAAGTTCGCAACACCCTGTGGAATATCCTAGCATTTATAAAATACTGAAATTAAAACTCAACTATAGGCTCAGGTTTTCTCAACATTTTTTTTTTTATTTATTCGCTTATGTTGGATAATACAAAAGTTAGGTACTTTAACAATTAGCCATGTTCTTTTTCAGTACAGGGTGTTTCTAAACAAGTGCGACAAACTTTAAGAGGTAATTCTGCATTTAAAAATAATGACAGTTTGCTTTATTATCGTATGTCCGCAAATGCTTCGTTTGTGAGATACGGGATGTTGAATTTTTTCTTACAAACTAACGATTTATTTATTGCTTTAAAACCGGCTGAGATATGCAAATGAAATTTGGTGTAATCTTGTATTTGATACAATACCTGTGATCTGTGGCTTCTAGTATTTCTGGTTGCTTACTTCTTTCAGGGTAGAAACAGGGAAATTGAAAACACTCAAAATCATATAAATGTAATCTATTGTTTTATCAAATAAGCCGTGTACATAAGATTAAAAAAATACTAAAATTTAACTTTGTTGCAACAATCTCTAACTTAATAAATTAAACTCTAACTCTGATATCTCCTTGTTTTGACAAAATATTTATTTGATTGGTTTCTTATTTACTCATACTAAATTGAATGAATTTTACTTTTCTTCTTTTGAATTGATTTCTCAAATTTGAAATGACTAACTGCGTTAAAAAATTTGTTCAATAAACAAATAAACAAATATAGTTTTGATATAAATAAATTTTCTCAATTCCGACAAATGATTTGACTAACCTTTTGTTCTTCACTCCCTCGTTTTCTGGATTGCGCCGCCCATGATTCTCCCAACACGTACTCTCTGGATGTTGCGAAAAAGTCCCTCTCGTCCAAACTGCTGCCAAGAAAAACACACAGGACTTGCTCGAATATCTTGTGCACAAACGGATAATAATCAGCTACTCGTTCTAGACAAAACAAAGGAATCTCCCTCGGACCAGGAAAATTAACTCTTCAACCGGTCGACGATTTGGTTTTAACTTGATTCTGCTCGCAAAGGCCGATCACACCACTCTACACTGATTCTACACTTTATAAAAAATTGGACTGCTCTCTTCCGATGTCTATTACACAGTGTCTTTATTTTTCTCTCAAATCCATACTCTCACATTCATTATCCCTTCTCCTGATATTTTCCATCCAATTTACAACAACCTCTCTCAAACCATTCATTTCTTAAGAAACCAAATATTCTTCCAACAACTTTTACAATTTGTCAAATTTCAAAGAATATCATAATTAGTTCTTTACTACTTTCTACTTTTACAACTAAAAACTAATACAGTTTGTTTACCACATTAAAATACCTTCCCGGAAGGATCTTAAAGCCGTCTTTGTTTTCGTCAACGATGTCCGGGCAGATTGCAATTGCGCGCAGCAGTCAGGGTTCTCAACAGGGTGTCTAAGTTTTATTTACTTCTTATTCGTTTTGAACGGAAATTTTGCTAATTTTAAAAAATTAATTAATTAAAAAATTAATATATTATATATATTATATATTATACAGTACAATTTTCAAAGGAGGAAGACCTAACCCTTCGGACCAAACCTAACTTTCGGGTATTAGAGTGTAGAGTACCCCAGGAGGTATTTGACCGCTGCGCGCAATCACAATATACCGCGATGTCCAACTCTCTAATCACCGAATTGTTTTGTTCATGTCCCGTGCATTTCGTCGAATCACTTATTAGTCGTTTCACTTTTTCCCGAAACACTTGCTTAATAGCAAAATTAATTTTTAAACAATTTTGGTGATATACAGGGTGATGAAAAACTATGATTTCATGGTCGTTGATACAAATTTAATTTTTTCTGAATTTCTTTACAAAAAATAAAATTCTACAACAATATGTAGGGCATGAAATTAGAATAGGAAAAGACAATCAAACTTGTGAGATCCAGCGTAGTAGAGGCTTGGGATGGGCAGCATTTGGCAAGATGCGACATATTCTAAAAGGAAGGCTACGGAATTGCTTGAAGAAAAAAGTTTACAGCCAATGCATACTGCCGATAATAACATATTATGGTTCCGAAACCATAACTTTGACTAAAAACATTCTGCAACTAAATTGAGGATAACCCAAAAAAAATGGAAAGAGCAATGTTGGGAATAACAAGAAGAGATATGGTTCCAAATAGGATAGTTAGAGAGAAAACTAAAGTGACGGATGTCATAGAAAATATTGCACAAGCCAAATGGAGATGAGCTGGATATTTAGCACGTTTACATGATAACAGGTATACCAAAAGACATAGAGACAATGGAGACATAGAGAAGATAAAAGACACCAAGGTAGACCACCAAAAAGATGGATGAATGAATTAAGAAAAACTGTGGGAAATTAAATACAGAAGACGCATACAAGATAGAGAAAAATGGAAGTATATGGAGGACACCTACATATATCCAACAGTGGATATAGGCAAGTGCAAGAGGTTGATGAATGATGATGATAATGTCCTATGTAACCGGTACGTGGCTCAGGTTTTCTCGTAGTCTATAATATCCCATTCTTGTCTCCTTTCTTATAATTATCTGTAATGAACGGAGGTCCTGTAGAACCTCCATAGCTGCCGTTAGTGTGCTTATGTGTTATTCGTGCTAAAGTCTAGCTTAGTCTAGCGTACTTAGTACTGTGAGTTTGGCGCCATATTTACTATTGCTGTTTCTCTAAAGCAGCGTTTCCCAACCGGTGGGTCGCGACCCACTAGTGAGTCGCGGGCAAATTTCAAGTGGGTCGCGGTGTGGCTCTTACAGTAGCTGAGTGGCATGAGAGATGGGTCGCGAATATGAAAAAACATTAGAATATGGGTCGCCAGGCATAAAAGGTTGGGAACCACTGCTCTAAAGGGTTGTTGCGCGCATCCACTTTCTTTGGGGTTTTTTACAGTGGAACATGTATGTTAATGAGGGGTCTAGTATGACTCAGAGGTATACTAGACTTTCGGTGTGCTCTAGCAAGGTGTTATTCCAGGTGAAGTTGAGTTTCCTTTTGGTCAATCGGGACTAAAGATGGAAAGCGTAGACCTGAGATTTGGTTGGATGTGGTCTTAGCAAATTTTCCTTATAATAATTCGACGTCAAATCCAGGGCAGCTTCCAATTTTTGTTTCACCTCTTCAAAGCTTGAACCGTGAGTGATCAGTACTTGATGAGTACAATCGTGCCAGAATTTCAGCAATGATGAATGTAGCAAGTTCATTAAGAATTACTATTTGCGCGAAATTATAAACGAAGCCACGATACTTTTGGGACAGACCTCGTATTTAATGCAAACTGAAATTAGGCCGCTATCTTTAAATGATTAAACTCCGTTGAATTGAAAACTTTTTGTGATATCCACCCTCAAACAAAAAGGGTATAAAAACTTCATAGTATATACGATATAAGCCTCTTTTGGAATAAACATCGAACTTTTTCTAAAACAAAACTGTTGAGTGAAAACCGCACCAATCTACTGCTTCTCAGATCGGAGATATTTCCATTTAAAATAGGTCAGAAAGTTCTGGAACGCCCGCCGTTTTAGCGGTGTGCCACATGATCATTTTAGGCAGAAAATCGCCACCGAGCTAATTATTTGATGTTGTAATTGGGTCATATCGTATTAGAAAATCGATTGTCATTAATTTAATATTAAAACTAGTTTTATTTTACAACGTGGAATGAAGTAAACACTTCTGTTGTATGTAGGCATATGCATTTATTAAAAATTCCTTAAAATGTATCCACAAGGGAGTGGAAGTACAAAACGTTTTCGGTCAAATTGACCATCATCAGTGTAAACCTGGAAATAAGTGAACCACTAAGATTAAAAAGCAAAAGGGTGAAATTTTGACAGTTGAAAAAATAAGAAAGTGTGGTTCCTTACGTCCAGGGTACAAGTAGTTGTAACTAGCCACTTCAATAGGTGTAAAAACCTCGAAATTACATTATTGTTACATTCTATATTCAAAAGTAGTCGACATAAAGTCGATGTCTTAAGATTTTAAAGATCACATGTGAATGTATTTCATCCTTGCTCAAAATTGCACAAGGTACTTGTGTTCTAGTGAGAGGTTAACGACCAACTGAATATTAGACAGTTTGGTGGCAGAAATGTATGACAAGATGTCATACATCTTAGTGGTTCCAGGTTTACACTGATGATGGTCAGTTTGACCGAAAACGTTTTGTACTTCCACTCCCTTGTGGATAAATTTTAAGAATTTTTAATAAATTCATATGCCTACATACAACAGAAGTGTTTACTTCATTCCACGTTGTTATATTGAAGGTATACAGCCAACTACAGGGTTTACTTACCCCTTTTTAAAGTTTTAGTTTTATTTTCTTACTTAAATATATTGTATCTACAAGATACAAGAGTTGGATCTAAGCGTACACTTGTAAACGGAAGAAAATGAACATTTATAGAAAATGACCCAATACAACTTCCAATAATCAACAAAAAAAAGCATCATCCCATCGAAGTCACCAGCAACCCACATTTTCAATCATTTTCGAAAATTTTACAAAAATCTGAAAGAACTGTCTTATTGTAGGACGGTTGAATCCGAATCGTACCGTGACTATGAAAGCGTTTTCATAATTCCTGGGACAAGTTTAGACACAAACCGTAAACGCCAGGCTCTTTGATCTCGCTAGTGCTGCGATAACAACCATTTTTTGTACCGGACTGGTCATTTCTTACAACAATGTACGTGGTAGTCGAAACTATCGCAATATATAGCGAGATTGTCGATCTAGAAAGATCTGTTTTAGTTTTAAAGTAGATAGTAATAGTACTAATCAATTATATAATTATGGGATTTGCCCTATGTCAACTGTCATTTATCAAATGTCAGTTGTCATTTGTCAGTTGTCATGTGTCAGCTGTCATTTGTCAGTTGTCATTTGTTAGCCCAAATTGTTAGCTAATGTACTGGCAATTGTCATGTATCAGTTGATAAATGTCAATTATTATCAAATATAACATTTATATAATCAGTAATAAGAAGTTATAACGTAGATAACTTAAAAGCTATATAAAATTACAAAAAAATTAGGGTTTGGTTGGTTATTGGTCCAAGGGTTTATTAACAATTATATATAATATAAAGTATGTACAGATAGACATCTCCTTTAAACGAAATTGTCCAATTAGTTTGTATTTTACTTGAATAAACTAACTATTGAGTTAACTCTTGACTTTTCTTTCCTTTAACCTATTTTTTACTAACCAGCTAGGTATTGGTTGAAAGAGTAGCAGAAATAGCTAAAACAGATCTTGTACCTGTAGAGTGAGGAATGATAACGTATCTCTACGTTGCGTTCCTCACCTAAATGTGCTTCATTTGTTCCTGGAATGTTTTGATGGGGTCTAGAGATCCTTCTATTTGTGTAGGTGCATTGTGACCACCTTCCAAAAGTTTATGAGTGACAGGGAACAGTTTTGTTTTAGGTTATGTAGTAGATTGTCTTACACATAGATATTAAAAATAGACTGCGCTCTGCAATCTCAAATTGTTCCCCCAGGGTGACAGAGAAAAATGTGTAAACAGGGTATGTATCTCTTTCCAATCGGCGGCAGGCAGTGTGATAGTCCGGTGGCTGATAATCCCAGTCGATTAGAAAGAGATGCATACCCTTTCTCTATTTTTCTCTGTCGCACTGAGTGACAGTTTTAGATTGCAGTGAGCTGTCTAAGTATTACATAATTATGTCTGTGGTCTTACATGGCCTTATGAAGTTTTCATAAATATTATTATTATATCGATATTTATAGAAACTATTAGAAAAATCTGTTGGTTTTGGAAGGTGGTCTATGAATTCTTTCATGACTTCGTCTTACTAGCCCACGTTTTGTTAACGTAATGGTATCTGGGACATGATTTAATTTGCTTATTATTATAATATTTATTTTTCCATGCACAGACTATTATTGTTGTCCTTTTATTTCTTCTGGAACATTCAACATTATGCATGTTTTTAAAATTAATTTTAAAATATTTCAAATTCTAAATTGTGCATCTGGATATTGAGCAGTTATATTATAAGAAAGTTATCAAATTAATAATATTTAATGCACAACATGGATCTCTTCTGGCATACCCGTTTATTTTCGATGATCTTCACGAAATTGTGGAATAATATTTATACAGGGTGTTTCCAATCTCTAAGTTGTAGATTCTAGACCTCAAAATATTACGATTTAGCCAAAATTACTTAAATAAAATATGGCTCCTTACTGAGATAGAGGGTGTTTTATTTAAAAATTTAAAAACTATTTTGCTAAGTATTTTTAAACGTATCCTTTTCATTCTTGGCAGAAAGTGTAAGTACTATACACGCTATGAAATTATTTTAAGCAAATGTTTCTGTTTATTACCAGAGGCGTATGACAGGGGCCAGTGAATGTTTGACCCTTCCCAAATTCTACGCCACTGGCGGAATTGCCATTTTAGTGCAATTTTTAGATTCTTTAAAACAACATATGTAAATAACACACTCTGCACTGGTAACGATAAAGTCATTAGTTTTCGAGATATTTGAAGTTAAACATGTAATGGCAGTTATTTTGATTAGTGTATTATGCCGCTTAATTTTTAATTTCAAATATCTCGAAAACTAATGATTTTATCGTAAAGAATGAATAATATACTCATTAAGTCTTAAGGTTATACAGTAGCGATCAACAGGTAGCCAAAACGCGTTCCAAGATTGCGGCTGTAATTTTGAATATTTTTTCGAGATATTTGGCACACATATTCGTAATATAATAAAGAATGGCGGTACAGAGCCCAATTTGAAAAATATATTAATATGTGAAAATTACTCTGTAATTAAATACAATATTAAAAAAGCGAGCCTGTACCGCCATTAAGAAGAACAAAAAAATACACTTTCTTCAAATAAACTTTTTTATCCGATGCCTAGATTTTAGGTCATTTTGGAACTACTAATGAAATAAAAAATTTTAGTAGTTTCAAATGACACAAAATCTAGGCATCGGATAAAAAAAGTTTATTTGAAGAAAGTGTATTTTTTTGTTCTTCTTAATGACGGTACAGGCTCGTTTTTTTAAGATTGTATTTAATTACAGAGTAATTTTCACATATTAATATATTTTTTAAATTGGGCTCTCTACCGCCATTCTTTATTATATTGCGAATACGTATGCCAAATATCTCGAAAAAATATTCAAAATTACAGCCGCAATCTTGGAACGCGCTTTCGCTACCTGTTGATCGCTAATGTTTCCTCTTAACGATAAAATAAAATTAGTTTTCGAGATATTTAAAGGTTAAAATTATGCCGCTACATTTTTAACTTCAAATATCGCGAAAACTATTGACTTTATCGTTACGAGTGAAGAGTATGTTATTTAGGTATATTATACAGGGTATTGGAGAATCGATAAATTGCGCTAAAATGGCAATTCCGCCAGTGGCGTAGAATTTGGGAAGGGCAACCACTCACTATCCCCTATCATACGCCTTTGATAATAGCAAGAAACGTTTATTTAACATAATTTTATAGGGTGAATAGTACCTACACTTTCTGCAAAGTATGAAAAGGATAAACTCTAACATCTATGTTTATTTAACTATGTGGTATACAGCCAACCCAGGGAACTATCCCTTTTCAATTTATGAAAAGGATACGTCGAATAGTTTTAAAATACTATGCAAAAATAGTTTTTAAATTTTTAAATAAAACACCATGTAACTCAGTAAGGAGCCACATTGTGATTTGGTTTAAATCTTAATATTTTGAGGTCTAGAATCTAGAAACTCAGAGATTGGACATTCTTAATGAAACAGCCTGTCTAGAATTAAAAACAATTGATAAAATACTACCAAATCGTCTCAAGAATATTCAAGAATATTTTTTCACAGATACTTTCACTGAAGTTTTCGTTGTAACTGCTTAGTTTTCAGTTGTTTTTTTAAGATGTTTCTTGAAGTCTTCACTATATACATAGAACTTAATATCTAATTGTTACGTTAACACTACTTATATGTATGATGACGATAGATCAATATAGTACTGACCTGTGTCAATTAGACATGTCTTAGTTGTATTTCTAACATGTGTTACGAGTTTGGTCAAAGTGCCTTCAAATTTTACTGCAGGAAATCTCTGCATATACTCCTGCAGAAAAGATAGAAACCAAAGATTATGAAATATTCAGCCCTATTCTGTAACTTTTAACAAATCGAATAGAAATGACTAAGTCGAATCGTAATTACCCGAAATTGGAATGTTGGATATCTATCGCGTAGTTTTCGTGTTTGGAGTGGCATTCTCTAACTCACATCGTATTCAGTGTAAATCAAAAACGCTAACTTCTATTTGACTCGCTCAGGAGGAGGTGGCAACCCCGCACTGAAAAGTGAAATAAGTGTTCTGTGGTGTTAAGTTACTGGAAAGGCCACTGCGGCGCGAAGAATTCATCAAAAAAGAAGAAATTTTGGTTTGTTTTGTGTTTAAGGTTTACAAATTCAACACAAGAATAAAAAATTGCAAGCGGAACACCAAAGAAAAAAACATCTGCTGAGCATTTAAATTACGTATTATGTAGTCGACTTTATCTTTGAACATGAAATATTACTGCACTGTAAAAGTAAGTTTTTTCCCTAAAAATAAATAACAACACGTGTATTTATAGACGGGAGGCAGCGCTGAAAAATCTATTTGAATTTACTAAACTAGATTTTTCATAATTGATTACTGTGAGTGTGTAGAGAAGCATACTGCGGTCGGTCAAGCAAAACGTAGAACAGGGGTTACTGAGAGGGTATCAAAGTTGCTTTCCTACGAAGGTAATTATTTCCATTTACTAAGGCTGAAAATCAGTACACACATTCTAAATTAAATATAAATAAAAGTTATTATAGTCGGTCAGCTGTATGACGGGATAGAGCCGGGTCTATATCATGCCGCTATCATACGCTAAAACCTTGGGGTGGAGGAGTTTTTTATTACATTTTAACCATGTAATTCGATGGAAAAAGTGATTCTAAGAAAGAAATGTTTTTTACATTTTCTAAAACTAATATTTTTCGAATTATTAGCGCTTGAAAATAACAGTTTTTCGACGAAAAAATCGACTTTTAAAGACCAATACAAACCGAGATACGGCATGTTAAAGGTTAGCTTTTTTCGTCAAATGCATAATTTGAAATATTCAAAGCCAAATAATGGGAAAAATTTGCATTTTTCGAGGAAAACTTAAATAATCTTTTTCAAGTATATAATTAGACCTTTCAAAAAAATAATAATAAAAAGTTTCTAGCATGAAAATTAAGCGACTTTAATCAAAAAAATGTCGGTACCTGCTTTTCTCTACGAAAAAATCAGTGAAAACAACCCCCTAACTACCTTCCTAATTCAAAATTGGTCTTCACCTTTCTGTAGTTCCTTTTATATTTATATTATCAATACATTCAAGGAGTTTGACCTATTTAAAATGCCTAATTTTGGAAAAATATTATATCTCACTGTGTACTGATTTTCAGCCTTAGTAAATGGATTTAATTACCTTCGTAGGAAAGCAACTTTGATACCCTCTCAGTAATGAGACCCCTCAAAAATGCTTTTGTAGGATTTTTAAAGAGCTATAAGACTGTTTAAATTAAATTCCGTAAGATGCCTTAGATTTTAATTGGGGCGGGTTTAAAGGGCTCGAATAAGGAGGTGTTTGCTGGTAAATAGAGGTTTTAAACAGCTATATCTGGCTAACTGTTCACTGTAATGAAAGTCTATACACAGGGTAATTTTAGTCATTAAAAAAGCTACAATTTAGTAGTATATAATTTTTTTCATATCTTCAGTATTTTCGGAGATATTTTGAAGTAAAAGGTGAAAAGTACCAAATTGCAAAAAATCAATTTTTCTTTAAACTCCAATTTTTTCCAAAATTAGGCATTTTAAATAGGTCAAACTCCGTGAGTGTATTGATAATATAAATATAAAGGGAACTACAGAAAGGTAAAGACCAATTTTGAATTAGGAAGGTAGTTAGGGGGTTGTTTTCACTGATTTTTTCGTAGAGAAAAGCAAGTACCGACATTTTTTTTGAAGTCGCTTAATTTTCATGGTAGAATTTTTTTATTATTTTTATTTGAAAGGTCTAATTGTATGCTTGAAAAAAGAATATTTAAGTTTTCCTCGAAAAATGCAATTTTTTCCCATTGTTTGGCTTTGAATTTTTCAAATTGTGCATTTGACGAAAAAAGCTAACCTTTATCATGCCGTATCTCGGTTTGTATTGGTCTTAAAGATATTATAGGAAAAGAATTTGGTTTGTGTTACTAAAAGATACAATTTCGATATCTACAGTTTTTTTGATTAAATGCATATTTTTCGAGGTATTCTCAAAAAACCCTCTAAAAAATATTAGTTTTACGAAGAAAATGTAAAAACATTTTTTTCTTAGAATCACATTTTCCATCCATCGAAATACATGGTTAAAATGTAATAAAAAATTCTCACCCCCGAGATGGGGTGGCAACCACCCCCAAGGTTTTAGCGTATGATAGCGCCATGATATATAAAATGATCCTTGGGCTATTCCCTACCTTCTGTAAAAATTTCAAGTAAATCCATGCTGGACGAAAAAATTGTGAGCCAAAATGCTTTATTTCCTCAATCGACTATTGGGGCCGACCGACTATAATAACTTTTATTTATATTTAATTTAGAATGTGTGTACTGATTTTCAGCCTTAGTAAATGGTAATAATTACCTTCGTAGGAAAGCAACTTTGATGCCCTCTCAGTAACCACTGTTCTACGTTTTGCTTGACCGACCGAAGTATGTTTCTCTCCACACTCACAGTAATCAACTGTGAAAAATCTAGCTTTAGTAAATTCAAAGAGATTTTTCAGCGCTGCCTCTTGGTCTATTAACAAATACACGTTAAAACAAAAGCAATGATACAGATGCGCAAGCGTCAAGAGCAGTTTCGATGTCGAAATTTGATCTCGACAGAGCTTGTCTAGTCAAAATCAATTTTTATCCAACGTTCCGATAGTAGAGGTCGAGATGAGTTACAGAGTACCAATTCCTACAAATCCGACTTGACTCATTCCTATTCGATTTGTAGTTACAGAATAGGCCTGATTGTGTTGAAACTTAAAAGAAGCTTTAAATAGTAATATGAGTTGTGACAAAATTGGTTAGATTTGAGGGTGAGAACCAAGTTTTAGTATTAAACCGGAAGACACTTTGGACAAAACTTGAATCCTGCACCTCTTGCATTACACATACAATCTCTTCCAAGACACATCTTAACCAACTAGGTCTTCTTAAAGGCACGATCGCGCAGAAACCGTCCCAGCCGCGATCTTGAGGAATCTTTAGTGGACCTAACTGGTTGAGGGCGCGTCTTGCAACAGATATTAACACTTTATTATAAAAATGTGTTGTTAACGCTCCCCTGGACCTGCGCAGGAGGAAAAAAGGTGAAGAATTGCGCGGATGTTGAACTGCCCACTCGACTGTTCGCACTTTCACACGTATTTGTTTTTTTCTTTTTACGTGCCAGCACCTTCCAGCATTTGCTTGGTATGTCTCTGAAAGGAAACACTTAAAATGTCATTACCAGATTTTAAAAGGGTTCTCGCCACTAGAGTGCGCAATTGATTGATTATTTCCTAAGTATCTAAACTTAAACTTTTAGCCTTTGAGTGTAGGTATGAGTCACTATTTTGAAAGTAGGCTCCACCATTTTATAAAATACGGGTTAAACCACAAGACTCATGATGGCAAAAACTTAAAACATCTTCCTCTTTTTTGCAAAGCATAATATTGTAAAGTCATTGTGTATTGTCAAGCATCAGTGACCATTTTGAAAGTTGCCAAACGTTTGTAAAGTAAATATAAAACATGACTCTTCTGGCAGCAACAATTTTAAGCGTGTTATATATTTTCATTTTGTAATTAGAGCAGAAAAACAATAGATAAGGAGATCAGTTAAAGTTTTAAGACCATTAAATGGGTTTTGTATCTGAGGCCATTTTGAAAGCTGTCTTGAAAAATTTGATCTGTTTCTTTCAGAGACATATGCTAAAAGAGTTCGTATGATACAAAGCACTTTTCACAGATCTTAAAATCAACGGTTAAATAAGAAATAAAATAAAAATTAAAAAATTTTAAAAATAAAATAAAAAAGTAAAACATGACCTCCTCTAATGACACTATGTATATGTTTATTTTGGAAGTGTAGTAGTATTTTCAGTATTTATTTCCACAAATTTAATTTCATAGAATACTACCATGTAGATCATATCGCTTCTATTTTTTGAGTGTTCTTGCATTGGCACTTCATAAGTACTTTGATTTTTATACTTCAAAATGACAATCTTTGTCTTTCTGTCTTGTATTACTACCTCTATCTTTACCATCTACTGTTCCATCCATTATTCTAAATTTCCAATTAGTTTGTTGAAGCCAACTAACACTATAAACAATGCTATAGATCAATCAACTTTTTGTCTAGAATGCATATCTTCTGATCCTACTTTTTCTATTTTAATCTGTTTTTCGTGATAATTTGCGTACATCTTATTTGTTTTTAAATAATTGTAAACATTTTAGTAAAATATGATATTTCAGTCCAATCTACCGACAATATGTAATTCGTTTTCATAATGCCAAATTTTATTTTACATGAAATGTGCAAGTGAAAAAATTTGCAACAATTTTACGTCAGCTGTACTAGTGAAAATATTCTATTGTCTACCTCTTGGATTGAATCATAAAATGATTGAACATCGTTTTGGCTTTCTCGTAATTTTAAATGTTCTTCTTTTTGTTACCACCTCCTAACATGAGGATACCATCGACATATTATCATAGCTACTTCAAGTTTTCTCAATTTATTTGTATTTCTTTATTTTACCGCTTTAATTTTTTCAAAACCATTTCTAGGACTTGCTAAACAACGTTTATACAGCACTGGAACACTACATTTCACCTATTTTATATTGTATGTTGGTTTTCTTAACAAATACTTCCAGTATCGTAGCTATTCAACGAACTTCCCATTGAAGTTGCATCACGAAACTTGATATACGCTAAAAGGAAATTAACTGTCATTTCTACATCCGAAATGAACTTTCTTGTCGTAAAAACGAAATATTTATCTTGTACTTGCACTTATAGCAACTATTTATATTAAAGATGACATCCAGACCTTTATTCCGTCTATTTCCGCGTGCCTCCGCTGTTTAAAATGCAAGCAATTTCCACCAAAAACTATTAAAACGCAACTTTGGGCTAATATCAATCATAAAATGTACACCGTAACTAACAAGCCGCTTGGGTAATAACTAAAGTTTTGATCTGTATCATGTGCTGTTGTCAGAATTCTAAAATGCAATTCCCTAAATCCTTTTAGACCAGTTAGAGAATATGGCAAACGGGGATAGAACGCCTATAGAGTAGTAGGTTTTCCATTTTGACAAGTTGTACATGCAACGCAACTTTTAACTTAATTAAAATGTTTTGAAACTAATGACGATTGTTAATCTCGGAAGTGAAACCACAAATTGTAAAACAATTTCTTCAATTGCCTCGACAAGCTCATCCATGGTAAAGTGTACGACCCTCTCAGCTCCGTCATCCCTCCGTACTCCATGTCATCTGCCGGCGAGAAAAAGCTCTCGTGTTACCTCGAGCTTCTTATCCATAGGCATTTTTATAGGGGTACGCATGCAACTTCTTCATGGCGATCCTCTATCCCTGACCCCAGATGTCCTCATCCAGCTTTTCACATAGTTCTCATGAACTTTGGAAATCTTCTTGAGTTCGCCACATGCCCGGCCACCTCGCAGTTGAGGTATCTGATTGTTTCCCCCTTGCATTCCAACGATATGTGACCATCTTGACCGCATCGGTAGCAACATCATATTCTGCTCTGCACTTTACAGTGCCATTGCTTGTTCCCAAAGGCGAGGCTTCTACGGCATCTCGGTATTTCTTCCCTTGCGTCTATAACTGGACAGAAGGAATAGTCTGCCTTTATTCTTCTCACTCTCAGAATCTTTTCGGCTGCGTCTTCGTCCACATCGTCATTACCCTCTTACTTTGCCTCGTGTCACGGTCCAGATTTTTACAATGTCCCGCTCTTTACCTGCTGCTTCTTCTGTGGCCTTTTGGATCTCCTCCTTCGTTGATTTCGGTGGGATTTTCTGCACCAAGATTCTTCTCTTCAAGATTTCAGCTGGGGTTCCTCCGCCCAGCTCCAGTGATATTCCTCGGTTTCTGGTCTGTCTGATATTTTTTATATTAGTGCCCTTTCTTCCTGTGAGGTTACTTTTCACTTCTTTCGTTGTATCCACAAATGATTGTTCTTTGCCTCTTCTAATGAGTATTACTCTATTTTGTTCTCTGGGCTTGGTGTTGATGTTTACCCACCCTCTTCTAGCTTTTTTGCCTAGGAACGTGATCGTCACACCCCTTCCTCTTGCAGCCTATTTAGTCTAGGATTCTCCTCAATATCTCGACTCCTAGTGCTGTTTTCTCTTCCTTGCTTTTCCATCTTTTAAACCAGTTTCCTACATGTTTTGAGGAACTTCACCGGCTCGGATTCTTACTTCTCGCTTGGGAGAAGTTTGAATCCATACTTCTCCTTGTCAATCCACGTTCAGTCTTTAAGTTCAGACATCCTGATTCTCATAGTTTCACGCTAACGCTGGTAGCTCAGGAAATATACCTTTCATCGTTTCCATAGCTTTGTTGTCGTCGCAGTTCTTGATAACAAAGATTGCCACGTCTTTTGTTATTTCAGAGATTTCCCCCTCTTTCACTACAGTTCTCATGACCTCCTCCGGCCAGTCCTCATTTAGGAACTCTATTCTCTATTCGTAGTCGCATGTTGTTATCTTGTCCGCGATAGTGCCCACCCTCCTTTTAATGGCTTTTGGGTTCTTTAGGTCAACTTGAACCCCCATTGTCGTCATCTTCTTAACTTTCAACGATTCCATTTTAGTCTGCACACCTCTGGATGTCGTGCAAACAGACTTTCTTAGAATCTCTTCTTTCTGTCTTTGATCTGTCTTTTTAGTCGAGTTGCTGTTTCTGTTCCTCCGAAATGATCGTTTCTGTTCTCTTGTTTGGTCTTCTTTTTCTTGATCTCTGCTTTTGCCATTCGTCATCGGAGCTGCTTCCGCTGTCGGAGCTGCTCACTTTCCCTTCTTCTGGCCTTAAGTTTTCTTTCCTTAGAATCACCTTCAGTTTTTTCGTCCTTCTGTCTGCTCTCTTCTCCCTCTTTTTTTTTTCTGTTCTCTTTCATTTTTCCACTCTTTTGGTTTGCTGTTTCTCTCTTCCTTCCTTCTTATCTTCTCTGCCTTTCTCGTTGCTTTTGCTTGAGCATTTTCTAGCTCCGATTTCTTCCTTTTCTTCCACTTCTCTCCTACATCTTTTCTCCCTTCGAGTTTCATTCCTTTCTTTTTCTCCCATCCCTTTATTTTTCTTTCCCTCTTCTTATTTCTCTTTCGCTCAGGGGGGCAGTGCGCCCTTGTCCGCTAAGCCTTAGCTGTTTTCCCTTCAGGTTCGCCATCTGCCTTAGACATCGCTGTAACCCACTACGTTACCCCTGAACCATGCACCCCTTCGGCACGATGGTGTTACAGCTTGAGGTTGGGGTGGCAATATATTAGGATTATGTATAGCCGTCTGCCCAATGCATATCCGATTGTTTTCAGTGGTTTCCTCCACTGGTTTTTATATACGTGGATGTTTTGGGGTATAGGTTTTGGTATCATGACATGTAGCATGGGTAGGTATGGGTGTCGTAAGGTAGTCGAGGGTATTAACTATCACACAAGGACAGGTTAGAAAATTGGTTAAGGTTACGGCCAGACACGTGACAATTTTACTGCTCTTACAGCGCTGTAAGAGCAGTAAAATAAATCGCGAAAAGTGGGTCCCACGGTGACTGTAGTGGATGGCCAGACTGAGCTGTAAAATATCGCGCAGCAACATAGCAACATAGGATAGGACGCATTTTTCGCGCATCATTTTACTGCTCTTACAGAGCTGTAAATTGTCGTTTATCTGACCGTAGCTTAAAGGTCAGCAGACAGCTGCTTCAATTTATCGCCTTCTACGATGAGCAGTAGAAGCTGTGGAGGTATTATACTTGAAGACAATAATCTGCGAATTGTTTTTATCGGGACCTTAAGAGCATTAATTTTGATTAAATTCAACACCACTTCTACTGTAAATCCTATGAGAATTATTGAGCATTGAAGATTTTTTTTGGTACTTGAAAGTATTTGGATGAACTTTAACTTATTTTATTTGGAACTTCTAAAGAAAATAGTTGATAAAAAAAGACAATGTCTTTGGATAGGTAATAACTTCACTTAAACGAGTTTAATGAAGAATTTTTCAGTCTTGCATATTTTATCAATTTCAACTTTATTACTTTACTCTTATTCTTCCACATCTATATACACAACTATATAGCTAAAGAAGTGATAATATTACCTTAGAAAGTAAAAAAAATAGTATCGAAAAAAGTATGTGTAAAATCTATGTATTTCCTTAGCTTTCGACAAAATTGTCATCATCGGAGCTAATGATCAATAAAAAGTACCACTACTTAAGGTTACGTGCATGAGCATCTTGATAGTGTCTAGTTACTTTACAATATACAGTATTGGAAATATTTTTTCGGAACATAGGAACTTTCAATGCAATAAGTAAGATTCTGGATTTGCAATTATTAACCAGTGTAAATTTCAAGACAACGTAGCGATGTTTCATATTTAATTCATTTGTTCGACTGCACCGAACTGAGATCTCTGATTTGCAATTCTTCTTCTTCTTCTTAGCCTTCTATCGTCCACGTTTGGACATAGGCCTCTCCCAACTCCTTCCATCGGTCTCTATCCTGAGCAACATATTTCCAATTCGTTCCGGCTACTCTTTTAATATCATCAACCCATCTCATCTGTGGTCTTCCTCTCGGTCGTTTACTTTGGTAAGGTCTCCAATGTTGTATCGTGGCATTCCAACGTTGGTCTTTTTGTCTAACAGTGTGGCCTGCAAAGCTCCATTTAAGTTTGGCAACTTTTGTTGTTATGTCCTCGACTTTTGTTTTTGATCTTACCCAGTCGCTCCTCTTTTTATCTGACAGTCGTATACCTAACATTGCTCTTTCCATAGCTCTTTCTGTTGTAGCTAGTTTATTCATATTTGCCTTGGTTAGGGTCCAGGTTTGACACCCATATGTCATGATAGGAAGGATGCACTGGTTGAACACTTTGGTCCTCAAATATTGATGTATTTTGCGGTTCTTAAGTATCCAACCAAGTTTTCCAAATCCTGCCCATGCTAGTCTTGCTCTCCTATTAATTTCCGCACTTTGGTTTTCTTTGTCAAGTTTCAGGATTTGGCCTAGGTAGATATATTCCTGAACTTTTTCTATCTCACTGCCATTTATAGTTATGCGTCTGGGGTCATCTGTGTTTGTCATTATTTTTGTTTTCTTCATGTTCATTTTTAGACCGACGTATTGGGAGCTGCCTGCGAGTTCCTCTATCATAATTTGCAGTTCCTCGAATGAGCTCGCTATAATCACAATGTCGTCAGCGAATCTGAGGTGATTTAGCTTCTTGCCATTAACGTTAATGCCATAGGTTGACCAATTTGTCGTTTTGAAGACGTCTTCTAGTGCTAGGTTGAAAAGCTTTTGCGATATTACGTCTCCTTGTCTCACGCCTCTCTTAATAGGGATGGGATTTGTATTTTCGTCTAGTTGTACTATCATAGTTGCATTTTCATATATATTATGTATTAGTTGTCTATATCTCGAATCTATTCTACAATTATTAATAGCTTGTTCTATGGCCCACATCTCGATACTATCAAACGCCTTTTCATAGTCTACGAAGGCAAGAAATACGGGTAGTTGGTATTCATTTGCCTTCTCTATCAATGTTCTCATTGTCAGCAGATGGTCTGATGTACTATATCCTTTGCGGAAGCCAGCCTGTTCCACTGGTTGGTAATTGTCCATTTTGTAGGTCAACCGGTTGTTAATAATTCTCATGAATAGTTTGTATACTTGACTGAGCAACGATATCGGTCTGTAATTCTGTAGGTCACATTTGTCCCCTTTTTTGTGTAAAAGTATTACTAGACTTTCGTTCCAGTCTTTAGGGATCTTGCTATTATGGAGACATTTATTAAATAGCTCTGTTAGTATAGGGATTGTTACTGTCTTGCTTGTTTTCAAGAGCTCGGCAATTATACCGTCCTGTCCTGGAGCTTTATTATTTTTTAGTTCTTTTAAAGCTCTTTCTATTTCGAATCCCTTTATATTTGGTAGTACTTCTGATCCCACGTTTTTTATTTTTCTTTTGACGTTCTCCTTTGTTGATTCATTAGGCTGGCTTTGCGAGCTGTACAAGCTTTTGTAGAAGTCTTCGACTATTTTTGTTATTTTATATTTGTCCTTCTCTTCCTTACTATTGGCGTCTTTAATTTTAATGATTTTTTGAACACCCAATGCGGGTCTTAGACATTTTAAGCCTCTGTTGTTTTTAATGACTCGCTCTATTAAGTTCTCGTTCCATTTTTGTAAGTCGCGTTTTAGTTCTTTTCTAATTGTTTTATTAAGTTCTATGTATTCTTGAGTATGGCGTTTGTTTTGCGTTAGTAGTTGTCGTCTTTCCGTCATCAGTTGTTTAGTTTCGTTGCTTATTTTGTCTTCTTTAGTACTTGTTTTCTTTGCGACCTGTAGTCCGGCTTCGAGAAGGTTCTTATTGATGTTTTTGTTAATTTCGTCAATTTCATCTTGATTATGTGAAGGATCATATTTGAACTTATCCGCTAAGACCTCTCGGAATTGCTCTTCATTTGTTTTTACTTTAAAGGCATCTATTCGCGTTGTTTTTTTAAATATTCTTTTCCTCTCTTCTTTCATGTTAATATTTATTTTTGCTCTAACTATACGATGGTCACTACCCGTTGTTACGTTGTTTATTGTTGTTACGTCTTCGAATATTCTTTTGTTGTTTGAGAGAAAATAGTCTATTTCATTTTTGGTGGTTCCGCTAGGTGCAACCCATGTCCACTTTCTGTTAGGTTTCTTTTTGTAGAAGGTATTCATAATATACATGTTTTCTTGTTCCAGAAATTCCATAAGTTTTTCTCCCCTTGTGTTTCTTGTGCCGAATCCAAAATTTCCAATCTTGCTTTCAGAGTCTTCAATCTTACTTCCAATTTTGGCGTTAAAATCTCCCATTATTATTATTTTGGATTCTCTGTTGGTGTCTATAGCTTTTTTAAGATCTTCGTAAAAAGTATTTATTTCTTCATCAGTTGCCTTTTCAGTTGGAGCATAAACTTGCACAATCTTTAATTTGGTTTTTGGATTTAGTTTTAAAATCATGTATGTAACCCTGTCTGAGATGCTGTCAATTATTTGAATTTGTGATTTTCTCTTCTTGTTGATTAAGAAACCTACTCCACCGTATGTATAGTCTTCATATAAGTCACATACTTATCCATATATATCTTCAATGTAAGTCCACATACCCTTCACCTCTTCTTTTAACTTCTGATAGTCCCATTATATCCCAATTCATATTCCCTAATTCCTCTTCTAGTTCGTAGAGTTTTTCGTCTTTTGCCATGGAACGGATGTTGTAAGTTGCTATATGGAGTTGTTTGTTGTTCTTCTTTTTCAATGTCGACTTGCCTCCCCCAGAATCCTCGAGGCAGACCGTTATTTCGGTGTGGGACTGTGGAATAAACTTCCTACCCACCTGGGGTATCTTCCGTATATCTGTTGAAACCGACATTTTTGATTTGTGGAGGTTTTGGTCATAACCCACCACGCTGGCCAGATGGGTTGGTGGGTGGGAGGGGATATTAGGGAAGGAATTTGGGGTTTGGATAGGATAATACGGAGGTTGGGGCCTGGTTACCTCTAAATAGGAAATTGAGGAAAAAACCAGGAGCTCGCGTGGGCAGGGGCGCTAAATCCCTGAAGTAAGTCTGCTCTCTATCGGGATCATAGAGGGGTACCTACCCGCTACCACTGTGTAAATTTCAACCTGTGTAAATTTCAATATAGCGTCGCGATATTTTAGAATTAATTGATTTGTTCGACTGTAATCTCTTTACCGCTGGCTGTCGCACGATGCAATCCGATGGGGCACCTCATTTCAGTGCAGTCGAACAAATGAATTAAATATGAAACATCGCGACGTTGTTCTTGAAATTAACACTGGTTAATTGCAAATCCAGAATCTAACTTATTGCATTGAAAGTTCCTATGCTCCGAAAAAAGATTTCCAATACTGTATAATCATGTATACACTATAGTTGTCTTTTGTACAACCCCCAACAGAAAAAAACGGTCACAAAAACGTTACAAACATAAAACTTTTTTCATGACGTGGAGAAACCGCTTAATATTCAGCTGAACAGAATTTAGCTGTTTTTCCTCGATCATAATGGTTGGGTGATACACCTACGCCATGAAAAAAGTTTTAATGCGTTTGTAACGTTTTGTGGCCGTTTTTTCCTGTTTGTTTCTGTGTTGGGGGTTGTACGGAAGACAACTATAGTGCATACATGATGTAATATAACTAAATACTATCAAGATGCTCATACACATAATTTCAAGTAGTGATACTCTTTTACCTTTTATTGACCATTAGCTCCGATTTGTGATGGTATACGACAACCCTCACGGAATTTTCCTAATTCCTTTGTTATAAGAATAAGGTCATAATATTATAATTGCAATTTGTATAAGTTATTACGACAGTAGCAAAGTTCAAAGCATTGAATCTATTGAAAGACTGCAAAGAAAGCAAACGTCATTCTTACTACACTTATTTGTAGTACCTTCCATTTATGGTAATATACAGCGTGTCTACTTAAGTTGGAAACATATGGGAAACTTTTTTGTTATTCATTTTACGAAAAAAGTTATTCTTTATAAAAAGTTCTGCATGCTCTAAAACCTAAGATTCAATCATCAGAGATCAAATTTTGTCAATATTATACGAGATATGTCAAAAAATATGAACTTCGTTCAAGAGTAATGTACCTTTATTTCTCTCAATATCGAAAATTCTTATTATGAAAAGTTGTTTGGAAATAAAAAATAAGATCAAATATGCAATTACATGCTTCTAATTGGAAAAAAATATTTTCCAAATTTATCTCAAATTTATTGATACTAACTTCGTTTTTATTTATTACACATACGATAACTCTTTTATTATTACTTTTACGAAAAAAAGGTATTCTTTATAAAAAGCTCTGTATGTCCTGAGACCGAAGATGCATCCATCAGATATCACATTTTATTAATTTTATACGAGGTATGTCAAAAAATATGCATTTCACTCAAGAGTAAACTACCTTCATTTTTCACAATATTGAAAACTGTTATTCAAAAAGTTGTTTAGAATTAAAAACTATGTTTTAATATGCAATTACATCCTTCTAATTGAAATGTGGTGAAATATAAAGGTACTATAATCTTGAGCGAATTTCATATTTTTTGACACACCTCGTATAAAATTAATAAAAGTTGATATATCATGGTTGTGTCTTAGATTTCAGACTATGCAGAGCTTTTTATGAAGAATAACTTTTTTTCGTAAAATGAATAATAAACGAGTTATCATATTTGTTTTAATTAAAAACGATGTTGGGTATCCATGAAGCTAGGACAAATAATCCCCGGACAAATAATCCCGGACAAAAAATCCCCACAAATTATCCCCGGACAAAAAATCCCCGGACAAAAAATCCCCGGACAAAAAATCCCCGGACAAATAATCCCCGGACAAAAAATCCCCACAAAAAATCCCGGACAAATAATCCCCACAAATTTTTTTGGACAAAATATCCCCACAAAAAATCCCGGACAAAAAATCCCCAAGAAATATTTGCTACTGAATAGTTCTCTAAAAGTTTTACCGAAATTTTACCAAATTTCGAATTCCAATTCCATGCTGAAAACTTTAAATTTTACATGACAAAGAAGTGTGAGTTTTTTCAAAAATCGTGGAAGATATGGGGAATGAGCTAAGGCCCCGTTCTCATGACAGGCGCTTAACGCGCGTTTTGATAACGCGCGATTACAACTACATACATTTTACTTGAGACCGTTCACATGCCAACGCGCGCTTTAATGATCTAAAACGCGCGTTAGCATGTAGATCGGGCGTTATGAAGCACCTGTCAAGAGAACGGGTCCTTAGCTCATTCCCCATATCTTCCACGATTTTTGAAAAAACTCACACTCTGTTGTCATGTAAATTTTGAAGTTTTTAGCATGGAATTGGAATTAGAAATTTGGTAAAATTTCGGGAAAACTTTTAGAGAACTAATTGGCAGCAAATATTTCTTGGGGATTTTTTGTCCGGGATTTTTTGTGGGGATATTTTGTCCAAAAAAATTTGTGGGGATTATTTGTCCGGGGTTTTTTGTGGGGATTTTTTGTCCGGGGATTATTTGTCCGGGGATTTCTTGTCCGGGGATTTTTTGTCCAGGGATAATTTGTGGGGATATTTTGTCCGGGATTATTTGTCCGGGGATTATTTGTCCGGACCCCCTGTATATTTGCACTGTTTTTAACTAAAACAGATATAAATAGGAAAGTCGTGTACCTGATATGTTGTTATTACACTCTCACTCTCTTAGTCAGGGGATCTAGTTGCCTCCGGGTCAATGGGTTTTTCCCGACCTATCTCAAGTCGTACGTAATTTACTTGTACAGATTATGACAATTTTAGCTTTTTCCTTAGCTAAGGAAATAAATAATATATTTTACGCACTGTGACATTCTAATTTGTTCACTTCCTTGATCCATTCAAGTGTGTACGTGTACAAAATGTATCAGTTTTCAACTATGACTGTATTACGCTCGTTTGCCTTTTGACGACTGGTCTAATTCCCTTCCCAGAACTTTTGGACTTGTTTAGGAAACTAACTAATCAATCATACAGCTTGGAATATAGTTACATCGAAATTAATAATTCTCTGTTGAAAGTTGTTTATTCATCTACATCCGGTCGGCTAATAGCCGTAATAACTCCAGGGAGTTGTGTGTGAATAGTTGATTTAATATCATATAAACCATTTATGCGATTAGTTGGGTACAACTTTATTAAATACTGTATGGATTATAAAATGTTAATCAGCGAATGGACTGTTTATTAAACCATCCAAAGTTGATGGGTCCCGTCTAAATTGTTAGGCCTGTATCAAAGTTTTGTAATCTAAATAAATTAACAATAAAATCTAAATAAATTAACAACAAACTAGTACAGGTCGACCAGGCGCATAGTCGATGCGCCTGACCAAGAGAGAAAGGATTGGGATAAAATGAGATAGACAAAATTACCTACATAATATAATATACGCTGTGAGCTTCGCTGGTGTCGCTCCTGGCGGATTACTAATCAACTTTCACTGGTAATTTTTAAATTTATTATTTAATTATTATCGCTTAATATTTACAACGCAAAAAAGTAATTAAATTATAATCGATTTTTTTAAGATTTTGCTAATCATTTTGACGTTCTATTGATAAAATATGAATTTCGTACTTCGGATACTTTCACAATTATCGTGTAGATGGCGGTAAGATTAATATATTAATTTATAATTAGATATTACGGAACATTAAAAAAACTTAAATTCAGTATTTAAAACGTATTGTATATTTAAGGTAAAAATATATAACACAGCTTTGACAAACTAATACTTTTTATAATTAATGTTTTTAATTTTAATTTTAAATTAATCACTTTGACATTTATGTCAAATTTCCAGTAATCGTTTACAGACTTGCCACTACTGGCGCTCGCGAATTTGTAAATATCCCTTCTACGTACGAGCTCACAGCGTATAGGTACGAACACGATCAGTATTATTGATTATTTGCAAGTAATGACAGTATTATTGACCGTGTAATGAAACAGTGAAAAATACTGACGCGATAATATTGACGAACTATCTATTGCGGCCCTTACAAGATGAATATTAATAATGATTAATAATACTGTTAGTATGCCCTACACTGTTAAAATACGGATGGCGAATATCAGAATATCTAGATATTTCGTCAATATCGCGTCAGTATTTTTTACTGTTTCATTACACGGTCAATAATACTGTCATTAGTTGCAAATACTGCCAATAATACTGATCGTGTAAGTGCCGCTTAATATTCTGATATTCGCCGTTAGTATTTTAAAAGTAGAGGGGATACTGACAGTATTACTGATCGTCAGTAATATTGATCGTGTTAGTGATCATATGTACATAATAAATACTACAATATATTAATTTTATTTGTTAGGGAATTCTTAAAATAGAGAAAAAAATTCACTGTCCAGTTCAGATTTGGTTATTCTAAATGCAAGTTTAGCCTTGATTTTCTTTTGCATGATTTGCATATACCGGCATAGTCCTCTAAGAAATTTATAATTCTCTGTTGAAATTTGTTTATTCATCTACATCCGGTTTAGTTCAGGGCGCATCTGTAAAAATATGAGTACATTTGGATGTTGAGAGGTGACTCATATTTTTTTGCAGAAATTGCTTAGAAATATCTCATATAATAATAATTGAGTTATTCTCCGACTCAAAAAGGTCCGGAACATTGTTTAAATAATCAAAATGTCAAAAATGAAGAAAAAAATCGATTTTTTTTCTTCGTTTTTTGATTATAACTTTAAAATTATATTAATTTCCGAGAAAAGATGCAATGACATAAAAGTTGCGTAATTAAATTTCCTACCAGGTATGCATCATGCAGTCTCCAGTACCAAATCCCTATTCAAGTCCGCGAGCAGGCGCGGATCCAATGGGGGTCAATGGGGTCAATTGCCCCCTCCTTGAGACTTCGCCTGGTCATTTTTTAAGAAAGAGATAATTACGATTGAAAATAAATAGTAAGTTTTGTGTCCTGTTGACAACTGAATAACGGAATGAAACACAAAATAGAATTCCTTCTCCAAAGTACGTGTTCTCGTTCTCGGTCTTACTGTATGGTGTCGAGTCTTGGACTGTGAATAAAATCGATCTACTTACCTAAATCGCCTTGAGGCTTTCGAAATGTGGTTCTATAGAAGAATTTTAAAAGTATCTTGCTTGGGTGAAGAAGGTTCGAAACTCCACAATACTAGAACGTCTCAGCAAGACTACTGAGATTATAGAAGGCATCAAGAAGAGAGAAGTGGAGTATTTTGGACATGTAATGAGAAGTTTCAAATATAGGTTGGTACAAAATATTATGCAAGTGAAAATATAAGGCAAACGCAGTTCAGGACGAAAAAGCACTTCTTGATTGATTTAGGGTGGCAGTGAATAAAATTAAGATAGCTATGATAGTAACCAACGTTCTGAAAGGACATGGTACATGAAGAAAAATAAAGTAACAGCCCATACCGCAAAAGAATCCTGCTTACGCGATTGACGAGAAAATTTTTATTTCATTGCCCCCTCCTTGCAAGGTTGCTGGATCCGCCGTTGTCCGCGAGGCGTGCGGTCCATCCATGATTCACGCCGACGGGAATCAACCTGTCTATCGTAGTCGATTATTGCTCTACACTCTACATACAGGGTGATTGATTAGTGGGGTAAAGCTCAATAGATCCACTATAGCAGCGATGCTCAAAAGGTCGATCGCGATTCACTGAAAAAAATACAAATGGGAAATGACGGGGACTGTGCTGACTCACCATACTTGCTGACCTTTTTGTCAACAAATTGAAATTATTGATTGATCAAAGGAAGAGAAAGGAGTTAAACAACATTCCATTGTTGAAAAAATGGTAGCCGCTCATTTGAATTATGTTTATTATGAGATGGAGCTGCAAGTCAAGCAGTTCTTTTGAGGCAAGTAGCTCTTCAGCTCACAGCATTATTTGGATCAACGTACTTGTGTGACAGTCTGCATTTTCCCAAATGAAGGTGGTAAAATTAAAGTGTCGTAAACTGACGAACATCTCTCATCATGCTTGCTTTTGGCAATTACGTACCATCATATATATGAAAAACCAGTGCCATGCATCAACATCCAAATAAAATTAAGATGAAAAACATTGCTGTAATTACAACTGTATGTAGTTACAACTGTTTATCAAATAGAAATGTGCAATAAAGATTTTTATTTTCAAAATTGCTTTTTTTCCTAGCAGTCGATCGCTGGACGCTTGCAGTTTATGTGGTAGATCCCTCGCAGTACAAGTCTGAGCACCACTGCGCTATAGTAATAGATAGCAATAAAAGTTAATAACAAAAATTGTAGCCAACTTTGAGCTTCACATTACAAAATTAGTTAGAATGTTACAGGGTGTTCGATAACATAGTGGCAGACCAAACTTTTGTTTTTTTAAATGGAACACCCTATATTTTATTTTATAATCGAAATGCTCTTAACTTTTCCCTCACAAAAATATAAAGGTTTGTGATGTTATACAGGGTATTTACAGAGTTATAACCAATTTTATATGAAAATCGTAACAAGTTCGACTACCTGTATAAATAAGAATGCGCACAACAGCAATGATTTATTGATGCCATATTTTTTTATGTATTGTCAAAATTTTCAAAAATGATTGGTATTGCTAATTTTATTTATATCAAATACAGGGTGAGTCAAAACGCAAGTATATTATTTTCTCAGTAATTTTAAATAGAACACCCTTTATTTTATATCACTATTGAAAAGTACCATTACCGTACTTTTAATTTATTACTTTTCGAGATATTTTCATTTTTCAATGGACCAGTAGCGTGGCCACCCAGATCACCAGAATTTAATAAACTGGACTGATTTTTGGGGTTCTTTAATAATAAAGTTTATAGAATACCTCCACCAACAAGGGATGAGATGAAAAATAGAATAAAAAGTATATTTCGATGTGTTAATTTACAAATGCTTCGTAGCGTAAGTAGCTCATTCAATGATCGTTTTTGGGCGTGCATAGATGTGTTAAGAGGTAATTTTGAACACCTTATATAATTAGATATTAAAAATAGTTTATTAAAAGTAGCTTTTAATTTTTTCAAACAAGTTTTTTTTTGCAAATTGTATTACTGATAAATTATTTTTCGTTCTTTATTTGTAACATTGTTACATTTACATACAAAAGTAGTGTTTAATTGTCTTCACAAAATATTGTATTTTGTGTTTGCCTGTTTTTTTGTAAAATTTATTACTAATAAATTATTTTTCTTTTCTTTATTAGTTACATTTACATACAAAAGTAGTTTTTAATTGTTTCAAAAATGTTGCATGTTGTGGTTGTGTTTTTTTTTTTTGTAAAACCCGGATTGATAATCAGTAATCGTCCATTGTCAATTCAGTCAAGGCTTACTTTAAATATGGAAAAGTGCACACCTAAAAAAATAATTTGCTCTGAAAAATGAAAATATCTCGAAAACTAATAAATTTGGATATAGGAAATGTTCTATAAAAATTAAAGGACGGTAATGGTACTTTTCAATAGTGATATAAAATATAGGGTGTTCCATTTAAAATTACTGAGAAAATAATGTACTTGCGTTTTGACTCACCCTGTATTTGATATAAAAAAATTAGCAATGTCAATAATTTTTGAAAATTTTGGCAATAAATAAAGAAACATGGCATTAATAAACCATTGCTGTTGTGCTTATTTTTATTTATACAGTGAGTTGAACTTGTTACGATTTTCATATAAAATGGGTTATAACTTTGTAAATTCTCTATATAACATAACAAACTTTTATATTTTTGTGATGGAGAAGTTAAGAGGATTTCGAATATAAAATAAAATATAGGGTGTTCCATTCAAAAAAACACAAGTTTGGTCTGCCACTGTGTTATCCAACACCCTGTAACATTATAACTAATTTTGTAATATGAAGCTCAAAGTTGGCTACAATTTTTGTTATTAACTTTTATTGCTATCTATTACTATAGCTGATCTATTGAGCTTTATTTACCCCACTAATCAATCACCCTGTATATTACAAGCATTCAGTGTTCTGTCTTATCTATGTCGCGTCCTTGGCTGAGTAACCGCAATCAGTTATTCGTCAAAAATGGGTGAAGACGAGAAAAACAACTTTAAGTTGAAAAAATGATGCCAGAAATTTTGTCAAATGAAGAAAAATTCAATTTTTTTTTATTTTTTGGCCTTAGGTTCAAGACCTATTTAGCCACACAATTGGTATAAAATTCAATTTAATCAAGCATAAGAAACAAGTATCTGAAATCGCTTAAATACTTTACTTTATATAAATATAAAAGACACCAAGAGTTAAAGATGGTCAACGCATTTGCCTTATTTTAAATTAACTTTTTCGGGCCTAGGCCCAAAGCACATGATCGTGACATTCAATTCATAAACACACTGACACACGATCGTTTGCTATCGTCCCGAGCCCGAAAAGTTCAGTCAAAACAACGCGGGAATTTTTCGACGGGCTTGAAAGGGTTAAACACTGAACCCCATGTTCAAATTTACAGATATGGTGTAAACTGAATACACTGAACAGTAAAATGCCCCGATTACATGACAGTTTACTGCAGGACCACACAGTATTCGTTACTGCAAACCGATCATATTAAAATCCATAAGATTAGTTTGACAAGTTCACTGAACATATTTAAAGCGCACCACTATTGATTCGATAAGATCTAATACTGTAAAAAAACCGTGCGGTACATTGCCATCTGGAAGAGACACAAAAATGTATCTAACATAAATGTAAATTCTTGTATATCCCTTATGAAAACAACTTCACACCACCACTGGCCAAAAATAGTTTCGATGTAACTAATTTCCCCATACATTTCGACCATTGCATCCATTAGCATGTGTACTGTGGTAAAAAGTAGATTGATTCTAAGCATATTTGGACTTTTTAACTATTTTTCTTACAGGAACGATTATTTACAAATTAGTAATGCATGAAATGAAGAATCTGCAAGGTGCGTCCAACAACAAATAGTTATTTTTGAAACTTAATGGCACAAAACAATGTATAGTCTATTTACTGCTAATTGAACCAGCAAATAATTACGGTGTCTACCGAGTGTCGTTGTTTACAAAATTAGTTATAATATTTTCAGGTTAATGTTATTATGTTATTGGGTGCTTGTACTTAACGGGTTCTACTAGTTGTTTGTTTTTTGGTTACTTATATCAAAGCAAAATTTCGTTATGAGAACCTCTAGCCAGTATTATGCACCAAAATATACCGCAGAATTAATAACTTCCGAGTCTGGCGCAACTAATAACAAATCTACATGATATAAAAATGTCAGCCGGCAAACGTCACTTGTCAAAGTTTAAGCTCAACTGTGTCATTAGTTTACAAGTTACAGTGGTTTAACTGATTCTGATGTTTAAAACAGTAGAGTAATTGAAATTTTGTGTGTTGATAAAAGCCTTTGACTTATCTTATTGGAAATACCGGTTAGAAGGTAATGGATTTTGACAAAAGCTGTGAGTCATGCCGAAACAGTACACAAGTTTACGTGTTATTCACAAGGTCATAGCTCTTGTGAAAATCCATGAGGTGTAACTGGTGGTATGCTGACTTAAACGCAGATGGTAATATTAAACACGTAGGATGCTAATGTTCTGGTCGACCCAATTCCTCAGTCATCCAGGAAAATGTACCAAGAGTCTTCAAAATCATTTTGGTCGATAGAAAATTGAAATTTCGTTAGATGGCAGTTGCAAATAGCAGAATGCGTATTTACAATCACAATGAGAGAAACTTGCATTTAAAGTTGGTGCCGTGTGTGCTTAGTTTATCAAAATCAACAAACCGTCAATGAATCAGAGCGTTGTTTGTAACTCTTTTAGTACGGGAATTTTTTTTTTTTCTATTTTATCTCTCTTTCCTTCTTCGTCAACCATTTTCCATCCACTTTTGAGTGTCGGCCCCAACCTCCTCTGTTTACCTGCCGCTGCTCTTATATCATCTGCATGCCGTCCACCCATCTCTTTTGAGGTTTTCCCATACTTCTTGTCGTCCTCCTCGGTCTTCATCTAGGATTCTCCATGTACACATGTTATCACCATTTCTTTTTTTATGAAATATAAGGCAGATATCGAGTACTGAATTTTATTTAATCTTGCCCGATTGTACCTCCCTCCATCTTCAAAATGTAGAAGTATACCGGCACTAAAATTTACCTGTTTGTCCTTCGTGTAGTGTATTTGTTAGATATATGTTAATGTAAGTTGCCACCAATCAGATAATAAATTACATTCGAGAATACCTTCCTTTTCTTGACGAAATGCCCCTGTGGATGCTCTAGGAGCGAAAGTATACTTGGGCAAGATTAAATAAAATTCAGTGCTCGATATCTGCCTTTTATTTCGTAAAATTCGTATATTCGGGCATTCAACCACTTCCTATTTTAATCACCATTACTGACTATGTGGCCGGTCAAGCACTATTTCATTTTTGGTATTTCTTCCACGATATCCCTGATCTTCGTTCTATGTGATATCTTGCACCAAGTTGACCTTGGTTTGCACCAAGCTGAAATCGTGGGGGAGGCTGTGTAACGGTCCGAAAGTCATTATTATTTTCGTTCCACCTTGTATGCTAAATCCCTTTCAGAAATTGTATTCATTTGTTGCGTGGAAATGTTTGGTCCTTTCTTTTCTCACAATGTTAGATCGATCTTGTGTTTCTCGTGAATAGATACATTTTTGAAACGGATTTAGCATACAAGGTGGAACGAAAATAATAATGACTTTCGGACCGTTACAGTGTTTCAGATCTTGTCTCTCAGTGACATTCCAAGCATGTTTCATTCCATTGCCCTTTGCGTCGTTTCTTGTTTTTAAGGAAATTTCCTGCTAAGGGTTATGGTCTCCAAGCCATAGGTACAAACTGGTAGTATGCATATGTTACACACACGTACACTCGGAAAAATGAAAGAATACCCATGAACGATCACATCAATCACTTATTTTGTATTTGCTATCTTTTTCTATAACAAACGTTTTTTATTTATAGAAAAAGATAGTAAATACAAAATAAGTGATTAATGTGATTGTTCATGGCTATTCTTTCATTTTTCCGGCTGTATGTTTTTCTATCGATATTTGGCAAGAGAAGAAACACGGATCCCTACTTCACTTCAAAATCAATTCGAAAATCTGTTGAGTGATCAGCGGTAGGTATGTGAATGCCAAAAAAAGATGCAAACTGAGTGCGCTATATATTTTCTTGCCTTAAGAGCACACAGTAGCGATCAACAGGTAGCAACAAACGCGGTCCAAGATTGCGAAAGTTCTGCGAACTTTCAAAAGAGAGGCAACAGTGCGTCGGTAATTGGACACTGACAGTGACGTTCATACTATCAAAAACAATAATTTTTATACACATAGGCGCGAAATGTTGCCAAGTCAGTGACGTTCGATTTCTTGTTATAAAAAAATCGATTTTTAGTAGTTCCAATGTGACACGAAATCTAGGTACGGGAGAAAAAAGTTAATTTGAAGAAAGTCTATTTTTGGGTCTTTCTTAATGGCGGTACAGGCTCCTTTTTTCAATATTTTATTTAGTTATAGAGTAATTTCCACTTACTAACATATTTCTGAAATTGGGTTGCCCAATAGTGCCAAAGTGCCCAATAGTGCCAAGAGTGCCAAATATCTCGACAAAATATTCAAAATTAGAGCCGCAATCTTGGAACACGTTTGTTGCTACCTGTTGATCGCTACTGTTTACTCTTAAGAAACCATTAATAGCTAAAATTACAAATGCCAGTATGCTAAGGGAATTTTTCGTATTTTTTATATTTTCGTGTATTTTTCGTATCTTTTTCATGTTTTTATGTTTTTCATATATTTTTCGGATTTTTCGTTGTCTTCGTTTTTTTTTCGTGTATTTTTCAGTCTTCGTATTTTTCGCGCATTTTTCGTGTCTTTTCGTATATCTTTTGTGTTTTTCGTATTTGTTGTGTATTTTTCGTGTATTTTTCCTGTATTTTACCGAAGCTGGTATATGAGGAACGCATAGAACAAGATACAGCAATTTTAAAAAGAAATAATTGGAAAAGCAAATGCTAAATAGATCAAAATGGAGAATTTTTGAACAGCGCCAGACCCAAAAAAGGTTGCAGCGCCAGACCCAAAAAAGGTTGTCGAGCCAATGATAATGCTGATAATGTTGTCAGCAATTATTTCCAAATATTCCATTAAATTCAGTAATTTTAATCATAATCTTCTTATCGATCTCGTTTGTTACGAAACATACAATATACGTTTAATAATTAGAGCTTAGCATCATTCATCATTAATATTTTAATGTCACACTTATCTGGTTTAGACGCTATATAAATGCGAAATACACCTCTATCTCTATACCTCATCAACTGCTCATCTATAATGCAGTACGAGTGTGGTGTGTAAAATTTACGACTATTGGTGATGAATTTGTCTCATATCTCCCTAACAGGAGCTAAATTATCATTAATCCTTTCGTTCAAACGAGTTTATCTATTATTAAAACTGAGACGAGATGATAAACATTTTAAATATTACAAAGACCCTGTTGCTCTATGTAGTTAATGATAGACCATATGTTTTATAGTTTCTTACCATCGATTTTTCGAAAGATTTTCATCTGTGTTGTTTATGTAGCATTATTTCTTTGCCTTTCATTTCTTTTCTGATATTTTTATTTCTCCATATTGTGTCATTCAAACAACCTGCGGCTCTGTTTGGTTTATTCGCTTGATCATCCACTTCTGTTTCAGGATTTCTATAGCTAGATAGTGTGATGCCTAGATATTTAAACTCCATGACTGAATACCCATGAATTTAGTCTTTTTCTTGGGGGGGGGGGGGGGGGGAATTAACATGTTAAATTTTCGAGCGGTTATATTAAATTGGTGCAGCATACGTTGTAAATCATTTTCAAAATATGTAAAACAACAAATGAGTAGCATAGATAGCATAGTTACAAATACGACTTAAGATCACCTCATCCGGTTTTTATTTTATAATAATAATAATAATTGCGTTACCCAACAGTTACCCATTTACAGAGCAATTTTACAAAAAAAAATAAACAATTCTCATGCAAACAAGTAAATACAAAAAAAAGAAAACAAATATACGTTATAAAGAAAAAAAAAACACTAAAATGAAATACCTTAGGTAAGAGCTCGACACTTGTTTTTTAATTCATAAGCACAACAGAAGATATCACAATTATTAGATAGTTTGTTTGCGTTTCTGCACATTAAGTTGATTGGTTCTTTCAACATTATAGTCTTTCACACACATATGTATTATTAGATCGAGCTGATACCCGAGGAACAAAGATATCTAGTTGTGCTAGTAAATTAGGACAGTCAACTCCATCATTTAATAGTTTATGCAAAAATAAAATCCCTAATTGATTCCTACGCATTAAAATTAAAACTCTCTAACAAAGCGACATAATCACAACCCCTTTGGGGATAATATGTTCCTGTAACTTTGAAGGTTAAAAATTTTAGATAACGTTTGAATATTTAAAATAAATAGGATTCCATATTAAAGCTCCGTATTCCAATTTGGATCTAACTAAGTACATGTACATAGCATTTAGTGCTGATAGATTATAAAAATTTTTGCAGTTGCGAATAATGAAACCATATGAGCGATATGCCGAGGAAACAATGGAATTAATATGATAGTTAAATGTTAGTTGACAGTCCATGTAAATACCCAGATCTTTGATACAATTAGTTATTTCTAGTACAACATTATCAACTTCATATGGAAACATCAAAGTATTACGTTTACGACTAAAAGCAAGAATCTTACATTTAGATTTGTTTAGGTGAAGTTGATTTTGTAGATACCAATTATGTAATAAATTAATTTGTGTTTGCAACATAACACAATCTTCTAAAGTATTAATATTGTTACATATAATTTCAAGTCATCCGCAAACATCAGCTTATTACAATCTAAGGACTCACTTAAATCATCAATAAATAATAAAAATAGCAATGGGCCTAAATTCGATCCTTGCGGAACTCCACTAGTTGCAGTATATATTTCTGAACTATAGCCATTATAATAAACATACTGTCTGCGTTGCGACAGGTAAGACTTGAGAAGCAGGAAGTAAGTGTTGTTAAGTCCCAAGAAAGAAAGTTTTTGTAATAATATTCGATGGTTTATCTTGTCGAATGCTTTTGAGAAATCAGTGTAAACTGCATCAATTTGCCCCCTTGCGTCAAGTGATTTACATAAATACTGAGTAAATACTGCAAGATTACTAGTAGTGGATCTTGCGCTCATGAATCCATGCTGATCTGTAGATATAAGATTCCTAGCAGATACATATATACGATTGTACAAAATGGTTTCCAAGATTTTAGCAGCATTATTCAAAATAGAAATTGGTCTATAATTATTCACGATATTACGGCTATCTGATTTGTGAATAGGACAAACCTTAGCTATTTTCCAAGCATCCGGAAATGTTGACGTTTTTAAACTTAAGTTGAAAATTGTTTGTAGTGGTTTTATTAAAACCCGCAGACAATCTTTAAAAGAAATGATGGGATTGAATCTGGACCTGACGTAAATTTGTTTTAAATGATGGGTTCGTATTCTACATTAGAAGCCTTACTTATTTATCAAAAAATTCGCTTGGCAAACTTGGCATTTGCTGCTTTAAATTTTAGTTAAAGATCCACTTTTTATTTAAAAAAAAAACACTGCATAGAAAAACAGTCAAAGACGACTCCTCGTTTTTTTTAAAGTCAACGGTTTTTTTAAATCGAACAAAAAACCTGACAACTGTTTGTTTTTATTATTTTTATCAAATTTTAACACTTTGGATTATTTTATATTTACATAACCGCAAATAAAGTATATTTTTTACATCATGTAAAATGTTACCATATTATAAAAAGGTATGCAAGGCGATGCACGGCGATAACGGGCCTGCAAGGGAGGCACTGCAGGCTGGCGCACTGCCATATACATATACATATGTATATGCCGCCATATACATATTATTTGTTAATTGCTGGTTCAATTGGGAATGTATACACTATACACTATACCTACATGATTTCTGATTTGACACCGCAATGTGAAGAAAAAATTATTACTACACACCTTGTAGCACCAACAGCATTGGTTTATTTTATTTTTATTTAATTTTAAGTTATCTAGGCATGGCATTCTTTGTTTTGTTTTGTGTTGTGTGTTATTGCTTGTTATTGTTATTAGCTACTCGATTTTTTCCATTTAAAATATTAATTTATCCGAAAAAAATGTTATCTATATATTTGATGCTACTATGAATTTAATTTTTAGCATATATTTAAAGCTTTTGCTCATTATTGACAAAAATACAAGATATTTGTGAGATCTTTTTATGGAGGCTACTACTAAAATGTTGCTTAACAAGTAAGTTGAAGTTGGCGAGAGTAAAACAATAACTACTGTTACTAAAAGAACTGCCATATTTGGAAGATTGTGTCAATATTTTATGACTAGTCTTTAATAGTGATATATTAGTAAGCTATGTTGGAAAGATAAAGTGATGAGGAAAACCTCGGGAAGATATTTGCCAGAAGTAATGGCATTTAGTTTTTGTAATAGTACTTATCATGTTAGGGGACACAGTTTTGTTGGATATAATCTTCTATATCGTGATTCTCTCAATTTTGTGTTAAAAAACAACTGCAAGCTGTTGCAGAAGCTTTAACATTGCCTTTAGTACTTTCAGCCCAATCACCATCTTCAGTACTGAGTGGAGGAAGTTGTGTTGGATATAGGATCTTCTTATTATTATTATCTATTCAGGCGATACTCGCTAATGTCTGTCACTAGGTAGTAAAACCTTTATCTATACCTTGTTTTTTCCATTAAACTCTAATAAATCCTGTTGCCTTAAAAAATATTATTTTCTTAATCTGAATTTGCCCTTGAGTGGCCTTTCCATTTCTTTTGATTATTGGTTATCAGCCACTTCTGAATCTCGTTTGTTGTAGCATCTTTATTGATGCCACAGAATAGTTTTGGGCCTACAATAGTTTTTTTTCGAGCCTTGTTACTTGTTTTGTTAACAAATATGCTCGTTCGTTTCCATGCACCACATCACTAACAGGAGTAGCGTTCATAGACCTAACTGCCGCCTATGACACAGTTAACCATCAACGGCTACTCGCAAAACTCTACGAAACTACAAAGGACTTCCGACTAACAAGGTTAGTGAAATGTCTCCTCCAGAATAGACGCTTCTACGTAACGCTCTAGTCCAAGAACAGTCGGTGGAGAGACCAAAAAATGAGCTACCACAGGGAAGTGTCCTCGCGCCGATTCTATACAACATATACACCAACGACCAACCCATACACCAACAAACAAGGCAATTTATTTACGCTGATGATACAGCTGTGGCAGCTCAGGGAAGAACCATCAATGAAGTCGAAGTGAAACTGACAGATGCCCTGGGAGACTTAGCTCTATACTACGATAAAAACCATCTGAAACCCAATCCCACAAAAACCCAGGTATGTGCTTTCCACCTTAGAAACAAGCATGCCCGAAGGCCGCTGGAGGTGGAATGGCGTGGTCAGATGCTGGAACACAACGAGACGCCAAAATACCTTGGCGTCCGTCTGGATAGAACTCTGTCTTACCGATACCACTGTCAAGATGTCAAGAAGAAAGTAAGTGCCAGAAATAATATCATCCGCAAGCTAACTAATACAAAATGAGGAGCACAATCACACACTCTCCGCACTTCTGCCTTAGCATTATGTTTTTCGGCCGCGGAGTTTGGAGCCACAGTATGGGCAAACTCTGCTCACGCAAAGAACGTCGACGTGGCTTTAAGTGAAACGGTTCGTATAATATCGGGTTGCCTGAAACCGACACCTATCGAAGAGGTATACCCCATAGCTCTCCACCACCTATTAGGAGGAAGGTCACGTCAGAGGTAGAACGAAAAAAGCAGAAGACGGACCGAAGACACCCCTTATATGACCACCAAACTCAGCCAAGCAGACTTAGATCTTGGAAAGCTTCCTGAAAACATCAAGATCCATCCCCGAAGCGCCAGAGACGCGCCGAATACACCTATGGCAAGCGTCAGCTACCGCGAAACATTTTCCTCCCTCAGAGGAAATGGCTGCTGGACACAATTTACCGTATCCGACTTGGAAAGCGCTAAACAGACTAAGAACCGGCGTTTCACGCTGTGCTAGTAAGCTGAAAAAATGGAGATACCAGGAGGACGATACCTGCGACTATGGCGCGGTTCAGACCAGCCGGCATCTACTATCATGAACAGAGATGAGAGACCTGCACAGAAGAAGACTTAATTATAGCAAATGACAGGGCCATCTATGTGGCCAACCATTGGAAATACAAAATTTAAAGTTGTTGGTGTTCCGGACACGGAAAATAAGTACCACATCATGACCCGGCACCCTTATTAAAAACACTGTAATATCTTTTGCCAGGCGTTTTTAGGAGATTTTTTCAGATTCTTATCAGTTTTGATCTGGTTTGTCAGTTCTTTACTGCCAGAATAACTGCTTGGCCATGTGTATAAATATTGATTCTCTTGGTTTTGGGGTCTCCATCCAAGATTTCATCAATGCAGTCTACTAAAGTAAAAGCTTCAGTCTGGAACACAGTTGTATATTGTCCTAGACTGTAATATTAATTATAATTACATGTCTACCCAAAGAATCCTGATCCAGTACCATAAGTAGTGTTAGATCCATCAGTGAACGATATTAAGTCTCCATTAATATTTGGATCTTTTTGTTCTCAAGATGGTAACTGCCAATGTAACAAAGAAGAGAACTTCTGTTGGAGTGAAAGAAAAGAGGATGATAAACTCCAACAGAAGTAGAAAAAGAAAGCTTCGCTTATTGTAGCTAATGGGACAAAAAATGAGAATAGAAAGAAAATAGCTTCTCGTTGGAGAAGCTGAAGTAACAAAATACTACTTTTGCAGTAGTATTAGTAAAGGAAGATGCAAAGATGAAGAAAGTGAGATGGACTGATAATAAAATTATGAATAGACAGATGTAAACTGAATGGCTAGTTATACAGAGTGTCCAGAAACTCTACCGACAAACGAAGACAGGAGATTCTTCAGATAATTTTAAGATAATTTAACCTAATTCACTTAGTCCGAAAATGCTTCCTAAGGGAGCTAGAGCTCTTTGAAAATGGCGTCTTGTAATTAGTTTTTCTTAAATACCTCCAGAACGCTTCTAGTTAGAAAAACGAAAATTGGTACACGTATTTACCTTCAAGAGATAAATCGATTCCATCCAGTGTCAATTTCTAGTACCAGTCATAGGCGTCCGTTTTGGGTAGGGCAACAACGTTATTTTGTCGCATAACTTTTTTAGCTTTAACTTGTATGCATTTCTGACACTGGATTATGAAATTTTAAAGTATTCTAGTACTAAAAGGTACCCTTATTTTAAATCGGTAGGACACACCGTTTTCTAGAAAAATCGATTTGAAAACTTTTCCCTTTTTGAATTACAAAAATAATTTAAAAAAAAACCGTTTAGAAAGACGAAAACTGGTTCATTTATTTATATTCCAGAGATAAATCGATTTCATTAATTGCGAATTTTGAGTACTGGTCATAGGCGTCCGTTTTGGGTAGGTCAACAGTTATTTTATAGCATAACTTTTTTGTCTTGAATTTGTGAGCATTTTTGACACTAGATTATTAAATTATGAGGTATTCGAGTACTAAAAGTTACTCTTACTTTATGTTGGTAAAATACTTCGTTTTTTGTTGAAAAGTTCTTTCAATTTTTTTTCAAATTCCAAGAACGAAAAATTTTCAAATCGATTTTCCTAGAAAACGGTGTGTCCTACCGACTTAAAGCAAGAGTACCTTTTAGTACTAGAATACCTCACAATTTAATAATCCGGTGTTAAAAATGCATAAAAGTTAAGGACAAAAAGGTTATGCGATAAAATACTCGTTGCTCTACCCAAAACGGACGCCTATGACCGGTCCTAGAAATTTGCAATGGATGGAATCGATTCATCTCTGAAAAGGTAATATGCATACCAATTTTCGTTTTTCTAAATAGAAGCGTTCTGGAGGTATTTTAGAAAAACTAATTTCATGACGCCATCTTCAAATAGCTCTAGCTCCCTTAAAAAGAATTTTCGGACTAGGTGAATTGGGTTAAATTGTCTTAAAATTATCTGAGGAATCTCCTGTCTTCGTTTGTTGGTAGAGTTTCTGGACACCCTGTATATGCCCGAGAATGACCACTTGACACTCAAGGAAGGATTCGACCAATTTGCATGCCCGTCAAGACAGTAAATTAAAGGAAATGACAATGATGGCTAGGAAAGGAAATATTAAGATAATGCACAGAAAATAGATAGAATAAATATAATAATATAATAAAAATAGAATAAATTATGGGCGCCAGAAGGAAGCTAACTAGGTTAACACTCTTCAAAGTATCCTACGCTGCTATAGAGTATATAAAATTTGTAGCAAGATTATATTAAATTTGTGAATATAAAGGAATAATAAGAAATGATATCCACAATAAATAAATATTTATTTAATATAACTACTAGATTTTCACAATCTCTGAGTTAAACTAAGTGACTAGTATGTGACTATAACATGACAAGAAATGACATTAGTCAAAATGTCTTACAGAATTACTGCACAAATAATATAACAATAATGTTAACGAGGTTAGAAAATTTACATATGGGTACCTCTAATACAGAAAGTACAACTTATACCTAGCTTAAAAAGAACAACCTTCACCAAATAACAATTGTGTTAAATTACTCAATGAAGATTAGTTCTGGTGTCATCATATCTGAGTTCATCATAAAGAGGAATTCCTCAATATTAAATTTCAGTGATTTTCTAAAAGATATGTTGAACAACCTGTGCTAGATGTATGACAAAAGCATTGGCAATGTATTAATTATTTTGCTCAAAATACTAAGTATCTTCAGTTTTGTAATGGTAGATTTTTTTATGGGTTGGTTGCGTTTTTTTTTTTCGGAAAGGCATCTGTTCTAAACCGGTTGCACAATAATAAAGTCGAAGTGTAATAAGCCATATCTATTACTTAAGTCTTTGACAAATCAGCTAAATATAAGGTCTGCGCCAAGAATAATAAATAGAATGACAGAGAATAGAATAAGTAGTAAAAATAGCAAGAGGTAAATCGCCTAAAACTATCTTTTAAACCGAGCAATGACTCAATAGTTGAAGAGGCATTTATACCTATAGACAAAAGTGGAAAGATGTGGTGGTTTGACCAATCAATGACTTTCTCCACAATAAAATTCATCTTGGTTTACCTCTCTACCTCTTTATTCTTTCCCTTTCTAATTTAAATTTCGTCAAGATATCTTTTATTTAGGGTATATCAATCTAAATAAAAAGACATTATCCCTTCTTCTTCTTCTTCTTCTTCTTCTTGCGGTGCCTATCCGTTCCGAATGTTAGCAATTAGCCTGGTTATCCTAACTTTGCTTGCTGCTATTCGGAATAGTCTGGTTGTCGATATATTGAACCACTTTCTCAGGTTTTGAAGCAGCAAATATATTCGTCTTCCCCATGGTTATATCTTTCCAAATAACTTGCCTTGAAGAATGAGTTGCAACAAGCCATACCTCTGTTCATTCCTCATAACATGGCCAAGATATTCTACTTTTCGCTCTTTGTTCCAAAAAGTAAATTTTAAGATTGGTGTAAGACCAATGGTGTTTAATTGACAAGGTACGTGTAATGGTCAATAACAACAACAAATATACGAGGATCTTGGGGCTAGTACCAAAGGTTTTAAGATAAATCAGATACAATCACGAAGATGACACTTACAGCTGCCGGAGCAAATCTTAACGGAGACAGGGTTTCTCTCACCGGCCATAGTTCGTTCCGGGAGCTGTATAAGTCTATAAATTTAAAAAATCTGCGATCAATTTGGTCAGTTTTGAAATTATCACAAAAAAAGTTCACCTGCTAAAAATAGTATATATTCTAAAATTAACAGCCCCACGCATTACATATTATGAATAAAAACAATGGCATAAACCAGGTGAATACCACAGAACGTTGGGTAAAAATTCATGCTACTCTTCACAAATATACAAATAGATTCAACAAGTATTACACTCGAAATAATCCAATTAGTCGAAATGATTCGAATGGAGGAAATGTTTTGATTTTGAATCCGATTCTGTTTGTAAATGTTTGCTTAAGGTATTAATACAGTAAATACAAATAATATATTGTTTTGATGTGAGGATTCAATAATTCGACGTTTTTGTTTGGGTTATGGATCATAGTTTTAAGGGTTTTGGAGGATTATGTTTCAGTGAAATTAGTTTGTTTAGTATTTATCAAAAATCGAAAATTTACAGCTATGGAAATTTATTGTTAGGCATAGAAATGAGATGTCTAGACATACGTAACAAGAGGGCAGGTTATAAATTACATCACATATTCGAGGAGGACTAAAAATAGTTGGATTGAACCTTACTTACTAACTTAGTATGTGCACATAAAAAACATTATAGCTATTTATCAAAAATCGAAAATGTACAACTATGGAAATTTATTGTTAGGCATAGAAATGAGATGTCTAGACATACGTAACAAAAGGGGAGGTTATAAATTAAATCACATATTCTGGGGGGACTAAAAATAGTTGGATTGAACCTAACTTACTAACTTAGTATGTGCACATAAAAAACGTTATAGCCCTTTCAAGTTACAAAATGAAAATCAATTTTTTCCAATATATATGGAACACTATTAAAGATTTTGTATTGAAAGTGGACATGTGGGATTATTATGGCAGAAACATCTTAAAAAAAAATAACAGTGAAATTTGTTCACACCATAAAAATTTTATGGGAGTTTTGTTCCTTTAATTAAACCCAAGTAGGTTCCAATTAAATTATTATTGTGGTACCATTACTTAAACACAATGTTTTTAAAACTTTTTTGCTTCGTAAAACTTTTTCGATAAGCCAGTTTTTATCGAGATATTTTGAACATTTGTAAAATCCAACAGATATTTTTAAATGATTATAAAGACCTGGTAATAATATTATGAAAATAATATTCTACATATTAATCTTACTTAACCATTAACAAATACATATAATGTGGATTTTATATACATTATACATTTTATATACAGTATACATTATATGTGGATTTTACAAATGTTTAAAATATCTCGATAAAAAACTGGCTTATCGAAAAATTACTAAGAAGCAAAAAAGTTTTAAAAGCCATTGTGTTTAAGTAATGGTACCACAATAATAATTTAATTGGAACCTATACAAATATTTGGGGGGTTTAAGGGAACAAAACCCACATAAAATTTTTATTATGTGCACAAATTTCACTGTTATTTTTTTAAGATGTTCCTGTCATAAGAATCCCACATGTCCATTTTCAATGAAAAATCTGCAATAGTTTTCGATATATTGGAAAAAACTTCAAGAACCTATAATTTTTTTATGCACATTTGTATTAAGGTGGTGAGTTATGTTCAATCTAACTATTTTTGGTCCCCGAATATGTGATTTAATTTATTATCTGCCTTTTTGTACACCCTGTAGTATACAAATATTTAACAATATAATTTATTGATCAATGTAGTAGCAATATAAGGATAACATTTTATAAAACATTTTCTAAAAAAGTTCTCTTTCTTTGTTATTTTTTTAATTAAATGGAAAAAATCGGGATATACCAATATTTTGGATCAAATACTAACTTTTTTTTGTTCTGCAGACTTAGAAAGGGCCGAATACCAGGTTTGAGGGTTCTCGCATTCATTGCCAATTGGATATGGCCCAAAGATCGCTGCCGTTCCGGTAGTCTGTCGAGCCTCACCTGGCATCCAGACTACCTCCATCCAGGATCCCCCTCCAAATCCCTGGCCCGCATATCCAGGGCTGCAGACGGCCGGTTCGTCTTAGTTGATTCCGTACTGAGTCTACGCGCAGAGAGCTCTTCTAACATTTCCAGCAGTGATGACGGAGGGTTTCTACCAAAACGAGGCGCTAAAAACAGAGCTTCGTGGCGCAGACCGCTTGTGGGCTATCCCAGTGAACTCAGCTTAAGATCCGACGCATCAGGACAATCAGCGTCGGGGTTTCCATCCTTCTTCATGGGAACGAGATACCAACAACCTGCTTTGAAACCAATTCAGACTATATACAGTCCGCAAACTCCTCAGTTTATGTCAAGTAGCCCAGCTACGTCTAGCGGACTACTGTTATCCCCGTGGACACCAATGTACTTCAGTGACTTAAGCTCGGTTAGGTATACTAGTTCCGGAGAGCGATCTTATCCAACACCACCAGGTTTCATGCAGTTAAAATCAGTCCACGAACGCTACTCACAAGAATTGCCTCCTCTAAAAGCTATTCACGAGGAGCATCAAGGGTTTATCCCTGTACATCCCATCAGGGACAGTCCTAGAGCCATACCACAACATCGGCTTATAAGAGGTTCCAGGTTCCTGCCCCCAAGACATGCAAGAATAGCTCGTAGCGCTCCAGAGCTGGACCACCTGGACAGATCGCCCGAAAGTAGATCTAGTTCTAGCGGTTTTGGTAGCAAAAATACCTCACAGCAGAATCAGAGTTCCCATAGTGGTAGCACCTTCATGAGTTGGGGCCTACCTCCGTACAGACCCCCTCCGCCAGTGCCATCCATGCTGCCTCCACCCCCTCCTTCGCTCGTAGGCCACTGGTTAGACATCGCTAGTTCTTCCCCCTCTGCTTCAGACCACATCCACAAAGCCGTTGACGTCGGAAGCGTCGATGGTCACTACGAGTTTGACCCCAGCACGCCGACTCCCACTCCCTCCACGCCGACAGGTTCCAGAGACATAGACTTAGACACCTCCGGGCCAGGACCACCCATGCGGAAGAGCTACGGAATCATCCGAAGTAGGTACGACAACATCGACGCGAGAGTTCAAGCCATGAAAGAAGAGTTCAACGAGTTCAGAAAGAGGCAAGCCAACAGGAAACGCAGCCAGGAGTTGGAGAGTGTCTGTTGATATCCATTTTCGTGAGTGCGCGATTCCCATTGATCTATCCTGTACCCCATTCGCAGATCTAGTGATTACTGTTATGGCTTTTATCTCAATATTTCAGTTGAAAATTAGGCACAATCATATTTAAAAAATACAGTTTCCAGCTGATAAACTAAGTTTGATTACATCTTAGTTAAAAATATAATCATCAGATCCACACAGTGATTTCACTTTATTCACAACACATTATATATTTTCGGAATGACAATTTCATCATCAGTGATGCTTACAAGCTATACATGCTTGAGCCACTAGAAATATCTGGGTGAAAACCAGGTAGATTTACCCTCAGGGCTAGCAACCCTGAGTTGTATGTTGCTGTGATCTAAACTCAAGGAAAACTTCATGTATAAATAAAGTTGGTAAATATTAATTAACAACAATCACTAGACCTACTCAGTGGCGCACAGAATTGATTTTCTATTCCTCAAAAACTTATTTTTGTCGATTTGAGTGTGATATCGTAACCTCTACAAGCAAAACGAAGCATGTTCTAAATCTTTTAATAAATTTGAAAAAAAAGAACCAAATCAGACGTTATAAGATCAAATTAACTATTAAGAAGATTGTAAGGTACTTTTAAATTATGAAAACACTTGTAATAGGTAATTTCTAAAGTAGGTTTAAGTATGAAGCTCAATATTTGGATTGTGACTGGAAGCTAATATTCTATCTTCATTTGAGCCCCGCGTATGTTTCTCTTTGTCTATATTTAACTATTTGTTGCACCTAAATTGGATTATGATACTGGGTATAATCTTTATTATTAACCCATTAAAATCGGAGTTTTTTTTGCAAGAAACAAAAGTAAATTATTCATATCAATTGATTTGAAAAGTATTAATTAAGAATTTTTAAATAAAAATTATAATTTCTGTTTATTTTACACAAAAAAACGTGTTTACAAAAAAGTAATCAAATCGAAATTGTTGATTTCTTTGACGACTGGTGTTGCGTTTACGTAACGCCAAATGCGGGCAACCAGTAATGTTGCTTCGTGTATATGATGTTGCACTAACTGGCTAAATGCGTTAGAAAAGATCACGAGAATTTCGAAAATTTCTAATAAAGAAGCGTAATGCTAAATATATTCTTTTCATGCTACATACTCATGTTAAACAAGGAGTCTATAAGCTTTTGTGGGGACGCAGTGAAAAGAGCGTCAACTTACTGAGTGTAAAAACTCAGTGGTCGTGAGTTCAATTCTTGGCGGGAAGGGAATTTTGATTTAAATTTTTTTTTTGTCAGAACCGTACTCTCCCAAGGCACCACAGTTGTTTGGATATAAGAAGCGATTTTGTGTAACTATACCTAAACAATGTATAATAAGTCGAGCTTCTCAGTACCCACGAGAAAAAAGGCTTTTGTAAATTGTAAATCTACTACTATAACTGTAAAAATCTAAGACGACTTTTATGAAAATGAAGACATTTATTTGCAATAATCATATCAGTTTAGAACTAAGACAAAGAATGGTTAAGTGCTATGGTTGTTCTGTATTTTTGTATGATGCAGAAATGTGTGGATACTAAAATTATCGACCCATAAACAAAATTGAAGCATTGGAAATCTAGATTATAGATGGATGTTGAAGATACCTTTCACACCAAGAAAAACTAATAAGGAAATACTAAGAAGAGTCAAAAAAGATTGAAAACTGCCAAAAACTGTTAACACCGGAAAAGTCTTGTCTGGGACATATGAAGGGTACACGGGCCAAACCGGCTAAGTCCATTTTTGTAGAAATTGCATTTTTTACGTCATCTTGTAGTAAATTCCAGTTTGCATCTTCTGAAACCTTTAAACAAGGCAATAACAAGACAAGTCACGAGAAAAAGCCCATAAATATATGCCTATACACGAGAAAAATAAGTCAAGTCCATGTATAACGCAAGTCATAATAACGCAACATAAACAGAATGTTATTTTATTTTCTTAATCCGGAGAATTAACAAATTACTATAAAGCATTTGTTTTTTTATTGAACAGGGGAAAAAGCGGCTAAGTCACTACCCTTTAAGGTACAATGCTGGATTCCCAGGGCTGAACTTATTATAGCAAAGTTAAACTATTCGCAGAATATGAAAAATATACCTTATACAGTTTTTCTTTGTTGGAAATATTTTTTTTTGTAAGCATTTATTACCAATTAGAATTACATATTCTATGAGTTAATTTGATGACAAAAACAATAACTTATATCAACTATAGTATTGTACACTAATATGGCGTTATGAGGTACATCACCCAGCGGTTTCACCTCAGTTTCAGCGAAGATCTATGGGCCATAAAATCTTCTGTTGTTTAGTGGCTGCAGTAGTGGTAATATTAATTGGTTGGGGTGGCCTTCCAATTTCTCGTGGTGTCTGTTGGCTCTTCCTTGAATTGCTGTGCTGACTAACGGGATGTTTAGGTCTCTATGAAGGGTATAGTTGGAAACGTACCACGGGACATTTGCGATGGTACGTAGAATTTTTGATTGAGTTCTTTGGATAATTTTTGTATTTGATTTGCTGGCACAACTCCATAGTTCTATACCGTACGTCCTTATAGGTTTGATGACTGTTTTATAAATGAGCAGTTTGTTCTCAATTGAGAGTCGAGATTTTCGACCTATAAGCCAATTAATTTCTTTCACTCTCAACTCAATTTGTTGCTTCTTTAAAATGTGTTGTTTCCAGTTTAATTTAGAATCAAGATGAAGCCCCAGGTATTTGACGATATTCAGGCTAATATTTGGGCATTGGTCTTTCCTTAGTGTGAAAGATATGTGTTGACTTAGTTTTATTAGCTTTTATCTTCCATTTCTTTAACCACTGTCCAATTTGGTATAGGTGTTCTTGAAGTTTTAATACTGCAGCTGTTAGATCCTCTTCAATTGCAAATATTGCTGTGTCATCAGCGAAAGTTCCAATGGTGGTTTGTGGAGAGGTTGGTAAATCGGATGTGTACAGTACATAAAGAAGTGGACCCATTATACTACCTTGTGGGACTCCTGATTGAATTTTGTTACGGTTTGATAGTTCATCCTCCACTTTAGTTTCAATTTCTCTGTAATTTAGAAATCTAAGACTCAAGCTAGCGACAAACATAACACGGACTAACAATTAAAAAATTCAATAACTCAAAATTGTTATTCTGTGACTTAGCCGGTTTTTTCCGTGTACCCTTCATATAGTAAGGGAAAATCGATATAAAATACTGCAACTGATCCTTAATGGCAAAATGGAGGCTCGGAGAAATGTAGGAAGAAAACAAGTTTATTGGTTAAAAAACATTCATGAACGGACTCATATATCAAATGCAGGACAATAATTATTCCAGGTTGTAGAAGGTCGAAAAGTCTTCGCAATGCTGATTGCCAACGTCGTATAGTTCTGATAGGGCCCATAAAGAAGAAGAAACTGTAAATCAGTGCTATATTCAACAGGTAACATCCACATATCAAATATTTTAAAAATAAGGGAACTTTTTATTCAGAGCTGGTGCTTATGTGACGTCATGATTACTATGATACGCTATAATTACAACAAAAATTATTTTATATTTATCCCACTTTATTTAGTGTTCTCCTTCTCATGGGCATCTTTTAGTGCGTCACAGTTTTTCGATTTCTTTCTAACGCATTAAGTTGGAAGTGACAGAAAAAAAGGTACGCCCGTGATTAAAATCATTTATAACATTTATTCTAGTTGTTGATAGATGGCGCAATAATCGAACAAAAAATTATGTATGTATTATACAGGGTGTCCAGAAACTCTACCGACAAACGAAGACAGGAGATTCCTCAGATAATTTTAAGACAATTTAACCCAATTCACCTAGTCCGAAAATGCTTTCTAAGGGAGCTAGAGCTCTTGGAAGATGGCGTCATGTAATTAGTTTTTCTTAAATACCTCCAGAACGTTTCTATTTAGAAAAACGAAAATTGGTATGCTTATTTACTTTCCAGAAATGAATCGATTCAATCCATTGTGAATTTCTAGTACCGGTCATAGGCGTCCGTTTTGGGTAGGGCAATGGTTATTTTATCGCCTAACTTTTTTGTATTTAATTTTTAAGCATTTTTGACTCTGAATTATTAAATTGTGAGGTATTCTAGTACTAAAAGGTACTCTTACTTTAAGTCGATAGAATACACCGTTTTCTAGAAAAATCGATTTGAAAATTTTTCGTTCTTTGAATTAAAAAAAAAAAGATTAAAAAAAAAACTATTTAGAAAGTACATTTATTTATATTCCAGAGATTAATCGATTTCATTGTTGGCGAATTTCTAGAAACGGTCATAGGCGTCCGTTTTGGGTAGGTCAACAGTTATTTTATAGCATAACTTTATTGTCTTTAATTTTTAAGTATTTTTGACACTAGATCATTCAATTATGAGATATTCGAGTACTAAAAGTTACTCTTGCTTTAAGTTGGTAAAATACATCGTTTTTTTTTTATTTTTTTCAATTTTTTTTTTCAAATTCCCAAAACTAAAAACATTCAAATCGATTTTTCTAGAAAACGGTGTATCCTACCGACTTAAAGTAAGAGTACCTTTTAGTACTAGAATACCTCACAATTTAATAATCCAGTATTAAAAATGCTTAAAAGTTGAAGACAAAAAAGTTATGCGATAAAATAACCGTTGTTCTACCCAAAACGGACGCCTATGACCGGTACTAGAAATTCGCAATGGATGGAATCGATTCATTTATGGAAAGTAAATATGTATACAAATTTTCGTTTTTCTAGATAGAAGCGTTCTGGAGGTATTTAAGAAAAACTAATTACATGGCGCCATCTTCAAAGAGCTCTAGCTCCCTTAGGAAGCATTTTCGGACTAGGTGAATTGGGTTAAATTGTCTTAAAATTATCTGAGCAATCTCCTGTCTTCGTTTGTCGGTAGAGTTTCTGGACACCCTGTATATACGACTATAATCTGTACAATTTATAAAACTATACAAATCAAAGAACATACCTTTTTATAAATGAAATAAACACAATTGATTTGTTTTTATACCACATTACGATTACGATTCTGACAACTGTCAGTTTTAATTAAAATGTCATGCTATTATATGATTCTCTACATTCTTAAAATCATATATTACATCATTAACGACACACTGAAAGACTGAGAAGAACTTTAAATTATAGTCGTATATATATTATGTAATAGGTAAATAATCAGTAAATAGGTAAACCTTAGGCCGGTCGTCCATTGGAAGCGTAGTCGCGCGACTCGTAGGTAGCGCGTATACGTCCGTGTAAGTAGGGCTTACAATACCGGAATTCCGGGATACCGAATACCGGGATCCCGGACGATTTTTGTCCGGTATTCGATACCGGTATTTATAATAAAATACCGGTAGTTCGGTATTAGCTTAATTTATAAAAAGTGAATTGCTGCACAATAAAATTTCTTCTAAGATATTTTTTGCTATTACAAGAAATTATTTTTGAAGATAAACAACCAATATCATTGTAATAAATATTTATTAAACACATTTATTACACATACAAGTCAAGTATAGCGCTTTATAAAAGCGTGAATGTCGTTAATTTAAGGCGAAGGGTTGTATCAGCTTCTACAACCAAATTATTAAATCTCGTCTATACAAATACATAAAATGAGTTATATAAAAATTCTTAAATCTTTAAAATTAGACTACTTTATTTTATAAATAAGCCGTAAGATATATTAATCAGAATTGTTTTTACATTTTCAGATCTATTTTTCATTTTTTTGTGTATTGTGGTGTATAAATTGGACTCACTTATTTTCTGAATTATTAATAATAATTGAAAATATATAAATATAGCGGTCTAAATACAGAGTAATCCATATAAAATATTAGTCATAGTAAGTTAAACTTTGTATTAATATATTTTAAAGTTAAATTAATTTACAAATAGCAAATTACATAAGTAAAAGTACTATCCTATTATATGCAAAATTTATCCTAGAATCAAATATACCTATAGTTTTTCTATTTGCACATTTTTTGTATCTATCTATTCCTACTCTCTATGTAATGTTATAAACAACATCTACTCAATTTAAAACAAAATTTAATAGGTTTCATACATTATTAAATAACAAGTCGATACAACAACTGAGGATAGTATAAATATAACGTGTATATTTTTATTCATAATACCGGTTTTAATACCGGAATCCCGGTATTTGAAATTTTAAATACCAAATACCGGTATTGAGATTTTGGCTCGGTATTGTAAGCCCTACGTGTAAGTGCGATCATGCGACTGAGCGACTGGTATCATCCACTGCAGGCGACTGTATACTACTTAGTTCGCGACTGTCGAACTGACTGTCATCATCAAAAGAAAGTGTATTTTTGTGAATAGCGTGTAAAATATACATAGAAAGGATAGTTTGAAAGGAATAAGTTATTACACAAATATGTATGTTATTTATTAACAACTTTAAAAAGGTTTGTACCTTTGTACAATGGCCTCCCCTTTAACGGGAAGCGACTCTTCCATATATTGTTGGCGATTCAAATTTACACGAAATATTGACTATACTTTATCAGTATTTAATTACATTTTTCGCCAAATTATTAAAAAACTTTAAGTAATTTGTTAATAAAAATAATTTAAAGATTTAGGTATGTAACTTTGAATTTACAGTGGAACCCCGTTAACTCGGATTAATCGGGACCGCGGCCGATCCGGGTTATCGAAAATCCGGGTTAGCCGGAGAAAATGGTAAAAATTAATATAATATGGTATGCTTACAGATAAACTCCGTTATAATTGTCACACAGACACTGGTAAACCACGTTCGCGTTACGCACAAAACCACACATACAAAGCGTGCGTCGTCGAGAGTCTCATTTTAATCTTTGCACCGATTGTCCAAACTGTCTTTTGTTATCATTTTGAAACAAAATTCTTCGATTTTAGTTCTATTTTTCTTCCAATCCGATACTGTAGATGTACCGACACCAAATATGATGCTGCAATATTCGCCTTTATCAATTCTACTTTAATGCTTCTAGTTTCTTTTCCATTGTCACTACAACATTTTACGTTTTGTTGCCCTTACTTAGACAAAAAACACGCAAACACAAAATCTGAATAGATTTACGAACGATTACAGAACGGAAGCGAACAATACGACTTTACTACACACAATACCGTCTCTGATGTTATGTTATTTAATAAGAGTGATGACTAAGGCCATTGTTAAAAAAGAATTTTAATAGTCTTTTAGTTTTTTCTAAACAATGCTAAGGCAGTTTCAAATAAATAAAGGATACTACAGGTGCCTGTTGTTTTCGATAACACGACAATGAATGTGGTGTGCCATGAGTCATTTTTACTATGGTATATGTAGTTCAAATTACACAAATACCCATTATCTCTCAAATATTATATTACATACATTTTTATTGTTGAAATGTTTCATAAAAATCGGTCCGGGTTAGCCGGAGTTCCGGGTTATCGGGGGCCGACTTATCAGGGTTTTCCACTGTACTTGGTTTAGATGTAAGACGTTTATTATTGTAAAAATTTTAAATAAAAATTCTTTCAAAAATTTGTTAATCCTAAAACTATAAGAAGTATTCACTTCTGTTGGCACTCTGCAAGTGCCACGCTCTATTTTTTTATTTTTCGTTTACATTGTAATTATATATTATAAAATAATAATATTAAAAAACTCTCATCACTAGCACCTACTTCTTCTGCAACTTTCGACCACAATTTCCTTTGAACATCACGTGAACGATATATCTTGTCTTTCATGTTCCACATCGGAGACTTTTCATAAACGGCACTAATCAGTTTTTCGTTATCAATTGCCATATCGAAAATAACACAATTATCGAAAATTAATATAATATCAAAAATACCTGCACAGATATTTATTACAAACCATTGTAGCATCAACATGCGATTACCAGCGACTAATCCCATTCTAGGGGGATCGGTCGCCAGTCGCCTGTGGTCGGCCGAGCCCGGTCGCTCAAAGTCGTTTGCAGCGGATGTTGTTTACTTACATTTTATTTGTTAGGATTAGTCGCTTCTATACGGGCGTATACGCGCTACCTTCGAGTCGCGCGACTACGTTTCCAATGGACGACCGGCCTAAATCTTTTTTTTTCGACTCTAGCGCTATCTATCAAGAACTGGAATAACTGTTATACATATGTATGTATCACGGACGTGCCTTTTTTTCTGTCACTTGCGTCACACTGAAAAAGCCTCTGACAAGAACCATATCATGTTTTAACTGATTTTTTAATTGCAAAAATGAACAAATGATTTAAGTATGAACAAAGAGAATGGATGTATTTTCTTTTAAGCAAACGTATTATTTCACAAAGTACTTTTATATTTTTTACTTTCTAGAAAAGCCAAAAAATTTTTTGCCATATGATCCCATTATAAATGACTGGTTAATAGGTGGACATATACCCAACTCAATTTTATCTTTTATTCAGTTGATATATATGTTTTGTTTCAATTTCCTGTTGGACATATTTTCTGTCTGGCATATCTGTGGTTGTATCACGAGGACCATCCTGCTCTAGTTTTTAAAAATGTACTGAGGCTATGTGACCATCAATATTACTCAGTTGTTGAAACATTAACATTATATTAACATATTTTGGCCTTTTTGTAATTATCGAAACACTAAAGTATATTTTTTTAATTTCGATCATTTATATACCTGGGGTGTCAAAAATCTAATATAAACCATTAAAGTAGTTCTTTGTTGCGTCCAAAATCAAAACTTGAGATTGGGTGCGTTCGGACGACCATAGCGGCTGGCTGTCAGCAGAAATTGGCTAATTGGTTGTATCCAGCCGTGATAGGGAAAGCTTAGTAAATCTCTCAGCGGTTGACTTCCAGCGGTGACGTCTGACAGCTACTGCTGGCTCAGCTGTCCAGCCGCTGTGGTCGTCCGAACGCACCCGTTAACTTGAATTCAAATAAAGTATGTTTGAAAGATTTCAGAATTGACAGCTGTAAAACGTCACCAAGTGACTTGACAAACATATATTAGAACTTTGTTCTTTTGAATAGGTTCAGAAATAGATTGAAGAAAAGTTTGCAGTTGACAGTTGCCATAATATGTGACCAGTTACTTTAAAAGAATCTGAACCTCTAGAAACACATTTTTTCTTGGGAAGGAGCATCGGAGAAAAGATTTCTTCTAACAATTATCTTATGTTTCAAGAGAAAATGATTTAAATAATAATAAATATAATAATAAATATTTTTATAGATATAATAACAAGTAGATTAGGCCAGTTCCGAAAAATAGCGTAACGCGGAGCAGTTCGGGTCGGTGGTCTATCTATCTCTCTCTACCGGCGCTTAGCTTTCTCTCTCTAGCATATTATGGCCGCCGCCTCTGTGTTTGTGTCGTTCCATTTACTCCCACCTCTTGGTAGATGCGCTCACACTCGCACGACAGACAAAGATAGCTAGACCACCGTACTTGATATTAGCGTTACACCCCGATGCATTGAGTGGCATATAATAACTAGCCTGGTCTATTGTTAACGTGTCTCTGCATATTTTACAGTTTATAGGATTGACAGCTGTCAAATGTCGTTAAGTGTAGTAACCAGAGACATGTTAACAATAGACCAGGCTAGGGATATGCCACTCAATGCATCGGGGTGTAACGCCATTATCAAGTACGGTGGTTTAGCTATCTTTGTCTGTCGTATGAGTGTGAGCGTATCTACCAAGAGGTGGGAGTAACGGAACGATACAGACACAGAGGCAGCGGCCATCATATGCTAGAGAGAGAAAGCTAAGCGCCGGTAGAGAGAGATAGATAGACCACCGACCCGAACTGCTCCGCGTTACGCTATTTTTCGGACCTGGCCTAATCTACCTGTTATTATAACTATAATAGTAACAGAAGGACAGCTTTTTCTGTTTTAAACGTTAGTTTTAAATAAACTTGATTTGACAGCACTTCAGAGTTGACAGTTGTCAAATTTTATCAAATCACGTAGGTACCGAACAACTAACTAAACACGTTTTTTCTTTTCCAAATAAGATAATATTGAAGAAATGCTTTCATCCACAACAAACAGATCCATTTTTTTACTGATTGAATTTTGACACACCCAGTTTTTTGCCTTATCTGTCGATCGTGGCTCCGAAATGTAGCACGAGATGCCACGTGGATGAATTTGATTCTAAAAAAAGTTAAATTCGTATGAATGTGTGTAGTATTACGTATGGTTGGTTCTAACAATTATATAAGGGTGTTTTATCAGCACCGGGGGTTTTTTCTTCCAGTACAAATCCATATTTTCACAAAGTACACGTTCTGACGTGTTCGAAGGAGTGGTAGATGGCATGGGGAATGAAGAAGTCTTTCTTGAAGTTGATACGGCACGATATATGTGATAAATACGATATTTTTGTAAACACCTTTGTGTATAAATAAAAACGTAGTTTCCTTTTGACTTGAATTCATTCCAATTGTCCCCATTATTAATGTAATATACAAGTTAACGAATCAGAAAAATAGATTTTTAAATTATATATCTTATTCGTTTGTTTAATTCTTAGGATTTTGTATCACACGGTTACAGAAGTAACAACTTCAAAGCTCATTCTTTCCATGTGCCCTTACCACTCTTTTTCAATAAATTCTAACGCTTTAGCGCGGTCTCCCAGACCGTGATCACCGGCATTGGTGTAACCGAAAGGGGTAATCGCCTAGATTCTTGTGTTCGCTTGCCATTATTTATTATTTAGTCCCCCCTGTCCCCTACTCGAGATTACTTCGATTACGCCATTGTTCAACAAGAGAGGCTGTTGCGTTTTTGTAATATTAGATGTTTAGGGTCACATAATATAGATCCGCCTGTTAGGGGCGCATTAGGGCTCCGGTATGACGAGCCGATGCAGAGTAGTTGGATGCTGCAATCTGGAGAGGATTCGATTGTTTGACTTTAAAACTCTAAAAACTTTGGTAGAAACTAGGGCAATTCCTCTAGAAGACTTTAAAGCGTTATATCCCAAATGTAAAAGGAATGACAAGAACGAGAATTTGGGTAGTAGAGATGTCAATAATGAAGTGAAAATCCAAGACATAGTAACATGTGATAAAATAAAACGAAAAATAGGTAAATAACTTCATAAAACCAAATCTCCAGAGTCTATAACACTCGTCATACTCATATACTGAAGAGACATAACATCAGCAATAGTGAAATATCCTTTTGTGTCGCAGCTTCCAACTACACTGCAACTCTCACTTTCCTTTTTAATTTAATATTATACTAACTAATACCAAACAAACTAAATGGTGGTCGGTCTAAGTGCAATAATATTTACTATGCTCTTTTGAGCTTCGAGATATTGAGATGTTGGTGAAAGATCTTCTCCTGATTTAGACGATTCGGTATTTTTGATTTTTTGGACGTCGGGATACTACTCGATATCTATTAATTTGTATATAACTGTGATACTCTAGAAGTAGATGCCACATATTTATTAAAAAGAAGAAGAAGTTCGATATCTGAGGTGTATAATATACTCCCCGCAGCCTAGTTTGTTTGGTAAACTCCGGTCTCTATGTTTTCGTTGAGGGACATGTACTAATGGACAGATCTGTGAAAATTTTCTTGAAATTTTAATTTATATGATGGCCAACCATGCTTTGTAGTGATTAGTTCTGCAATTTCTAAAACAGTTGTCAGTTCTGATGACATTTCGGTAAGTGTAAACCATCCTCATTAGGAATTTTGATTTCATTAACAAACACCAAGCCAATATTGAAAGCAAATATTAAACCAATGATAAATCGGTAGAACATGGCGCTACAAGCACGAAAACAAAGATTTAGGACCGAAATATCCAAGATCTTTCACATAAGTAATTTCCATAAGTCATTGACTACAATAAATTAATATAAATGCTCTAATATGCTCAAAGAATGTTGTTTTCAGCAGAAGTCTTAAAAATTCTTTGTGTTTACTGCATTACTGATCAACATAGCAGGTATTATATAACAAAATATTGTATATAACAAAAATAATAGAGTAGATTAGACCATAAGACTCTTAATTTCAGGGTCGTAAATTCAACCCCACGTTGGGCGCCAATGTGTAACATTGTGTATAGGAAGGTATGGAAAATCAAATACAATTTTCTTCCTCTTGTCTACCTGTAACATGTATAAAAAGTATGCAAAGGATTTTTTTATTTTGCTAACTATTTGTGTCACATATTTCTGGTTATGAATAACAACATCAAGAGTTAATGAAAAACTGTTTAAAAAATAGAGATTTCACTGATGGTGACAAATACCGAAAAGTTTTCTTAACCTTTAGTCAACAATTTGAGAAATTTTTTTACTAATCACGCATACACGGCTGCCACATAAAAATGTACAGATCTCATAGTAGATTTATTTTTTTTTATATATTTCCTTCGCAGATCTGTCCCCAATATTATGATAAGTTTCGAGATTTAATGACTAAATCAAATACTTCTGTATTTATTCAATGAATAATATATTTTACTTATTAAAGTTTTATTTTGTTAAGAGATGTTTTACAAATTTCTTGTTGTAGTGATATCTGAGTTAGTACAATTTGAATATTTTATTTTATAGTTCTGGGGACCTGATATTATTCGGAGCATTGTCTTAAGAAAACCTAAAATATACATAATATATACCTACACCGCAAATCCCACGGTATCAAAACAGATAAGGAACAAGGATAGAAGTTCTTAGAAGGACAATTTGTTTGAAAAATAATGTCTTAAGATACTATAAACTAATTTGAAAAAGGTGATATACAGACCAGCAGACCATTATTTCTAATCTAATTAGATGCCGTACAAGATATGGTTATTTATTTGTTTCATATTGCTAGTAAATACCAAACCTTCTTTCATAAAGCCTGTGTGGTTTATGCTACCATGTTATACAAAGGATGCAGCCATTACTGAACATCCTCAAGTTTCAGTCCGTCAATTTCCAAATCTATTCAGTGTTTTTTGCAACGGTGTCCAACATTTGAGGTTAGGTTAGGTTTTGTTTAATGTGAGCTAAGCTTCCACTCGGCCTAAGAGGTCTATTGTGGCTCATCCCTAGGTTAAAGTTGTTCCTTCAGCCCAGCATCTTTAACAAATAGTAGTAGGTATGTCCTTTGGTGACACTTCTACGAAATCGTGAGGCTCGAGTTTACAAAGGCCAAATGTATTGAGCCGTATCTTATGCAATCTAGGAAGTTGCACAAAAAGTGGTCCACCGTCTCGTCTTTAATATGAGAAAATCTCTTATGTGTACTTTCTGTCAGTTAGTTTCTATTCATGGTCATTAATTCTTATAATACGTATCTAAAAACTACTTAGGAGATTCTTAGCAGAATTCTAGCAATTATTAGTCTATAATCTTAATATAATATTAATATATATTAACTTATTAATTTAATAATGCACCAAAAAACTGCTAACATTCCTTATTTTTGTCCAGTGGCGTGCAAACATTCCTGGTCCTACGCCTGGATACAAATTCTTAAAAAAATTATATAGACTGATCTTTCTTGTTATTGTTCTGAATCGATAGTCTAGTCGATATTACTCAGTTTTGCTACCACATGGTGAGAAAAGCCAAAATTCATGAAAAAGTGGCATTCCTTGTTTTTCCCCTGTACTCTTCATTTGGTACCATTTCCCACTCTAGATAATTTTTTAATATCTCTCCTGATTTTGTTCCGGAATAACCTCGCTTTGCTTCCTGGCGGCTTATCTACATTACCTACCTTTGTCTCCTTCTCCATTTATATATGTAAATGAAAGATGTTCAAATATGATCTCCAAGGAGGTCTCTGAGGTAGGTAGATGACATCGCTCCTGCTATGTTTAACGATGCTTGTCGTTGGAGCTTACTGAGCCTCTTGTGGTCTTTTGTTGCCATTTAGACCACCGTACGAGTGCTCTATGCCTAATCGTAGGTCTGTCTATAGCCACATAGAGCCAATACATCTGTCTGTGTATATATCCCATGATTTTCCACATAGCGTCCGACATGTTCAAAGGAAAAACTTCGATTTATTGGACATTCTATCCAGGTGGGCGTTGACTTATAGCCTTTATTACTTGAAGGACGCGGTATACTCTGATTTTTGTGACAATATTCAAAAAATTTCTTAATAGATAAAGTCTAACTGAACAAAAACGGTATGTTGTATAGAAAAATTAAGATATCATCAAGGGACAAAAAAACAACAACTCTTAAAAACGTCCTCCAAATGATATCCGGTCTTCATCTACGATTTTTAATTAATTGACTGATTTAAATACTCTTTAAGCATTTGGCTAGTGTAGGTTCCAATTTTTGAGCCTTTTGAAGAAGCGACACTAATGTTCAGTATTGATTAACACACAAAAATAAGATTCATGTAATTGTTCATTTTGTTTGATAAGACTAACTCGTATATAGTAATTTATTGTAGGTTCTTCAGAGGCTCAAAATTTGTACTAGCTCACAAACGAGTACTTTAGGTGATAATTGGAGGCCCAAAAGCATTGCAGTACAGATTTGCTAGAATATTTGGCAAAGGGTATATTTAAGACTTTAAGATACTGCCGCTATCTTGAGTTTTGTTAAATGGCAACATAGTCAAGGTCTTTGTCACAGAAAATCTTATTTCTTTGCCTTTCTCGAATTTCTCCCGTAAAGGTGTAATTAAGGCCTAATTGCCATACTAATAGGGTTTTGCTGTCATATATTGCTTGAATTTTATTGTTAAAGTACATCATTCAAAATTGTGCCGGTACAGGATACACTAACAGCGCTTTCACACATTAAGAATTTGAAACGTGCGTGGGTTACAACGCACGATGACATTCCAATTGTGGCTCGTGTAATCATATGAAACCTTTCTCATAACACCGAACGTTCCAACCGCCGTATAATGAGAAAGGTTCCATATGATTACACGAGCCACCATTGGAATCTCATCGTGCGTTCTAACCCGCGCAGTAACGTCATCAAAAAGCTGATTGGTCACAGAGTAAATACCTCGATGCCACATTTTCTGCAACTCTATGTCGTTATGTAAGCATAATACCGTATAGAAATATTCCGTGAGATGCTTTTGGGCCTTCGATAAAATGTTAAAATTCCAAAATACAAAAAAATTCTTGCCAATGATATTTATTACTGATAAATAAGGACGGAGACATTTTTAATAAAATTTTGCATGTTCACTAGGCACCAGATCTTTTCTAAAAGTTGACGGAATAAGAATAAAACTACCTGTATATTGATTATATCATTTCACAAAGCACACTGACGATTTAGTTGTAGAATTTTTAGTTGTAAGTGTTAAGTAGAAAAACTGACAGTTGTTACTGTGTAACTACGCTGTATAAAGCATCACATCTAAATAAAATACAATAAAATGTTGCCAGATCTCAAAAGGATTTTTTTATTTTTCCTACTAAACCTACCTGCCTACCTAACCTAAATACGCCTGAGCAAGAAACAGAGAAAATAGAAAGAAGCCTGTTAACTCATACATCCAGTCGTAAGGCATACAATTGTAAACATGAGAAACATATATATCAAAGAAGCTTTACAAAAAACAAGAAAGAAAAAGAGCAAAAAAAATTAAAGAATAAAAAGGATCTTGGAGCAAAGAACATAGCAAATGAAGTACTAAAGAAGGGCTTCAATTTGCCTAAGGTATTAATAAAATACTGACTACGTTGCCTACGCAACCACAACAATACTGACTCTTAAAAGGCGACAAAAGACCTGACTAGAAAACTATAGAAAAATATCACTCCTATATACACTAATAAGTTGTTTCCTCAATATTTAAAGATAAACTTGAAAGACTAATGGAAATAAAAAAATAAAGAGGGATTCGGAAAATGTAGACCTGTAGGGGGCACAGTCTTTCACGAAAGAAAAAATAGAATTTAACACATCTGCATATGTGTGCTTGGTACCTATATTTCATCAAGGTATTCGGCAAAGTGTGACTGAACCATATAATAGAGATACTAAAATACAAGAGACAAGAATCTTCGCCACCATAATAAATACATGGATTAAATGGACAAAACATAAATCAAAGCAGGAACTCATTCATAACAGGAAAACAATTAAACCACAAGAAAACAGGCAAGAGTATATTTTCCTTTAATTTACCGCTCACAAAATGTGATATATTATAAAGAACAACAATCGGATCTGCAGTGGTCTGTTTTGCAGATGATTCTATAATAATTATAAGGTTTGCTCTAACCCGTCACAAAAACCGTTCTTGAACGGTTACGAGTATGCGCAGTAACGAAAAATGTGTTACTGCGCATAATTATTTGTTATTGCGCATGCGCGTAACGGTTCAAGAACGGTTTTGTATCGATTTGGAACAAACCTATAGTAAACCGAAAACAATCTACAGTGATCTAAATAGGGCTCTTCATTCACAGTCATTTGTTTCGAGCTTCTGTCATATGTCGTATAATCCGTGTATATTACCTAATATTATACACAGATTATACAACATTTGACAGAAGCTCGAAACAAATGACAATCGATGAAAAGCCCTATTGATGTATAACGCTAAACACTCAGATGTATATCGAGAATATCAAGAGCTTCTAAATACCTACATTCGACAATATATAGGGTGAGGCAGATAACTGGCCTATTAGAAATATCTCGAGAACTAAAGGCAACAGAATCATGAAAATTGGAATAAAGGGGTTTTGAAGGATGATCTATTAAATGAAAATATTTTCATCTCTTTGCAGCTTCCGGTTATACCGGAAGTTGCTTATAACTTCGTTTTTTTAAATGGGACACCCTGTATATTTTTACATTTTTGGATTCTCTTCGATGTCTTCTTTCTTAAAATATAAAGTTTTGTAATATTATACAGGGTATTTTAAAAGATAATTACGTTTTTTTTATTAATTTCGTAGCAACATTCACACCCTGTAGAATTGTAGTAGTTTGACATCTAAAACTCTACTTACGTTCAAATTATTTTTAATATACTCTACTATTGTTAAGAATCATTAGTATAGCTAAATTTTTAATTTTAGTATACAGGGTTGGTCGAAACTCGGTATGAGTATTTTCTGAGTTTTCTTAAATGGAACACCCTGTATTTTTGTATTGTAATGAAATGATATTTTATAGTACTTTTTTATTTCTTAAGCATTCCCTATACCTAATAACTGCTTTAATTTGTGGGTTATTGGTGATTCAAACTAAAAATTAATTGCACCAAAAAATACGTCAAATTTTATTAGGTTGGCCGTGAAAATACTCAATCCTAAATAATTTTTCAGAAATAAATACATATTAATCCAGACTGGTCCTTAAAATTACAGAAAATAATCATTCCGAGTTTCGACCAACCCTGTATACTAAAATTAAAAATTTAGCTATACTAATGATTCTTAACAATAGTAGAGCATATTAAAAATCATTTGAACGTAAGTAGATTTTTAGATGTCAAACTACTACAATTCTACAGGGTGTTAATTTTGCTACGAAATTAATAAAAAAACGTAATTATCTTTTAAAATACCCTGTATAATATTACAAAACTTCATATTTTAAGAAAGAAGACGTCGAAGAGAATCCAAAAATGTAAAAATATACAGGGTGTCCCATTTAAAAAAACGAAGTTATAAGCAACTTCCGGTATAACCGGAAGCTGCAAAGAGATGAAAATATTTTCATTTAATAGATCATCCTTCAAAACCCCTTTATTCCAATTTTCATGATTCTGTTGCCTTTAGTTCTCGAGATATTTTTAATAGGCCCTTTATTTGCCTCACCCTGTATAGTTCTTGCAGGTGGTGACTATATCGTGAAACGGCGAAACACACTTCCTGGGATCTAAATAATAACTCTGAGAGATAGACAAATAGATGACAATGAAAAGCAACAATCTTAGACATGTATCAAAACGTGAACAGTCCGATCACTTACCTATCATAGTTACGATGTACAAATATATGCTTGAGAAGGAACGTCAACAATTTTTAACAATGCACAATTTAAGTGAATAAGAGTATTCAGACAAACGGAGAACATAATACAAAAGTATAACAACAATCATAACATAGAAGTGTCTTTCTTCTCCTGGAGGGGCTTTCTTTCTCCTGGTGTTGTACAAAATACTAATTTAAAAAAACCGAACGGCGCCTTTGCTAGCTTTGCATGCGGGCACCTTATACCCTAGTTCGGAAACTGATAATGAGTTTACAACTTCTACCATGTCTTTTGTATTTGTCTACCAACAACTAAATTAACCCAATTTACAATTTTACTTTTCCCTAAATACCATAATTTATATTTTTCTCTTAGTTTTTCTTCTTAGTCTCTTGGCTGCACTTACTCAATTTGTACTTTTTTCTTTACGGGCTTCCGCCAATTTCATACGCTAATTGTTAAGATTTATAAGATTTCAAAACAAGTAATTTTTCTAATGTCCTAAATTTTAAATTTCTTTATACCAATGCACATCTGTATCAGGCCCGGACTGCCCGCCGGCCCACCGGCCCTCGGGCCGGTGCGCCTTTTGCCTTCGTTAGTATCTATCCATAAAAAAATGAAACTGGAAAAAAAATTTTTTGAACCTTTACACAAAGATGATGCAGCTACCATTCCCCTAAAAATGTTTTTACATGCCTCAGTAATCAGAATCCTACATAATGAAGCCAGTCGGTACAACAGAAGACAACTTGTATCAGACATCAGATAATAAAACAGCTTAGCTACGACAGACGGCGCCCTCGAAGACCATTTTTACGATTCGGGCGCCTTTCATAGGTATCAATCCCCGCTGATTCTATTTTAATAAATACCTTAGTTGCAACGAACGGCGCCCTCGAAGACAATTTTTACTTCTAAATTATACATATGTATAAGATTGTTGCGCCCTAGAGTGCTACATCATAAGACCAGTGGGTATCACAAAATTCAACTCGTTCAACTCATATCAGGCATTCTTTATCTAATCTACTACCTCTAAAGCTAATCTTATACCTGATACGAGTTGAATTGTTGAATTTTGTTGTACCCTTCTTACTCTAATACAATTTGTCCTCGCAGATATTCATGCCGCTTATTCCACCAGTATGGTTGTTTCCTTTCATACCTCCCATTTGACTTCACATAAGCCAACTGCGATGTTCACATCCTCACATCTCGGACCAATCAAGCCAAAATCATTCATAAAAACCCCCTCATTTAAAAGTCTCTTTAGATCGATATTTCTATCTTCCTGTTTCTTCCTTTTGCTCGTTATTTCAAAACTCACATACTTATGTAATCTGAGCGATTCTTCTTCCAAAACAGTCTAGCTTATGACCCTGTTTAGAAGTGACGTTGAAACTAGTGAGATGTTCAGAAAGAATTCACTATTATCTCTCACAAACGTAGGTGCTCTACCGTCATTTAGCAAAGTAATCTTCGTGGCGTGGATCCATTCTGATAGGTTTTTCCATGTCCCATCAGATCTCCTGTTTAATGATTCTTTGTCGAGACACCAACTTTACATTGGACTCCTGAAAGAGGATCACGTCACAACTTTCTCTTCGTGCAAGTGTTTCTGCAACGTCGTGAGCGGTCCTCGCCCTTTCCACATTTATTTGAAGAAACTTCATATTAGATGGTTTTGGTCTGATTCCTGGTCCTAAGTGCTTTCATCCACCCTTTCTTCGTCCCTTGTGGCAGGGTCTCTCTTGAGGCCCCGCTTTTCCAGGATCAGTTTTTTATACTCCGAGAACTGTAAGCTGTTGGCACTGTGTTTTGTGTTTTCCCTTGCAGTCGGTTTTACTATGCCCGAATTGCAGGTATATGAGGCAGCGCTGAGGCACATGCAGACTCTCTCGTATCTTGCACGACTTCCGGCCAATGGGTATATGTTCTCTTTACAGTGTCTTCTTGGCTGCGATTCCGACTGTAACGGTTGTATTGCCTTCTCCATTTTCCCATAGAGACGAGTTTGACGTCGTTAGGCTTCCTGCTGCCGGCCGGTATACCTCCGAACCATCCTCAGGATTTCTTTCTTTGTGACATATCCGTCTATATAAAATATTTTCAGCTGGTCCTGATAGCTCCGGACATCTTCTACTGTGTTTCCCTCCGTGCGGGCCACGATAGTCTTCTTCAGATGCTCGGCTTGTTCTTTTTCTGCCACACAACTTCGTTGAGGTCCCCGCCCCTAGTCTTCTTAGCGGTTTTGACGCTAATCCCCTCCTTCCTCCTGTCTGCGCTACCCTTGATTAGCAACTCGGCGTAGGATTTTCCACCTCCCTTCACAATCAACTCCTGCGTCCCCGCGTTCGTACTCCTCAGTGAGAGGTGGAAGTCCATACCCATGGAGACTACTTTCAGGATCTGCCTGATGTTCCTACCTCTATAGCCTCCCATTATTAAGAGTAATGGGGGCTATGATAATATAATTACTCTGATCTCCAGTGTCTCCATGTCTTCCCTCAATTTCAAAAGAATTGCCAGTAGTCTCTTATCCCCGTCACCCATTTCTCTACAGGAACCATGAAAATAGTCTGACGATTTCCCCTGTTCTCTTCCTCCTGACCCTTACTTGTAATTGTGGTTATAGTATTAAGTTAAAGGTACTTCACCTCTCCTGGGCTGTATGTACCTCCTTCACATACTACCGGTTTTTCCCTTATCAGGTCGTGGTACCTTTTCCCCTCACCGGAAAGTCCTGGTTCCATGACCACTACTAAGTCGCCTGCAGATGTATTCCCTCTTCCCGGTTTGGCGACTGCATATAGATATTTTCTTCCCATTCGACTTTATAATGTCGTTTATTTTTTCAAAGCCTCTTTCACCTGAGTTCGGGACCGTTGCGATCATTTCTATCTCTCTTTTACTAAGTTTTTCGGGGAAGAACTTTCGAAGTCCATCGGTGTGGACACGCTTGCCGTCTCCTTAGTCCTTCCTTCCTCGCCGGTTTTCTCCACTTTCTATCTCGTTTCTCAATGCTGCCGAGGGTGACTTGTCTGAAAGTGCTCTCCATGTCTTCGGTGACACTCTTAAGGTTTCTACATCATTCTTGATCTCGACCTTCGTGTTTGTATGGTCAGACATTAGCCTCACTAAATTATTTTGTAACTCTGGTTTCCCCATTGCTCTTACGATAGTCTTATGTCGGAGTTCTCCTCCTTCTCTCTAGGTCTTTTTTCCCCAAGTGAGGAGCTCCTTTGCAAGGCTTCCTTCCCTGTAAGATCCGTTTTGGTCAAGTCCCTACCTCTGACCGGATATCTTCTAACCGAAGACCCTCTTCTTCCGAAGATTAAAGTTTCCTCCTTCTTCTTTTCCTCTTTGCTAAGTACTTGTCCTTTGTTCCCTTCACTATGATGTAGCTGTAGTTGATGATGTTCCATATCATATTCATTCATAGTTTGTTCCAGATGCACCAGCACTGAGGACTCACTCCAATGTCTCCGGACTAAAACGGATACTGGGAAACTGAAGCTATATTTTTGTGGCATCTTAATATCATTTACTATTTCCAATAAAAATAGTAAATTACTTCATGGAGTTAAATTAAAATTAAACTTAAAAAAGTTCACGAGTAATATTGATTTACTTTGCATAAAAAGTTTGATGTAAAATCTTAGGAGGGGGGTCTGGCGCCTTTGTTTAGAGATTAGGTTGGCGCCTTTTTTAGAATTTGGGTTGGCGCCTTTTTCATGAGCCAGTCCGGCCCTGATCTGTATCTTTTTTTTTTAATTTATTAGCACCTATAATAGGCGAGCGGGAGATACCCCTAAAATGACCAGGTACTGCATGACCACGGAGAGGTGGATGGCTAATTTTATTCATACTTTATATTTTTGAAGGCGCTGAAAACGAAAATGAGGTTTATATTGAATTTTATGTGGGGGAACATTGTCAAAATCGCAATTTTAACCTAAAAATAAAAAAAAAGAAATCACGTTTTTTGCGTTTACCTCGCTACAACTATGTGCAATTTTAATATTTTTTTCTGAAATTGTTACAGTATATAGCTCTAACATTTCTGAAGACAACGGTGCCTGCTTTAGGCTTTAATTCTTATTCTGATAAAGGTTATGAGTTTTTCAAAGAAAGGTACGGATTTGTGCATTGGCAAGTTTAATCGCAAAAGTTGAGTGACGAAATTTAAAATTTAGCCTTTTAATCACATTTATGGTAAAATACAGAGTACAAAGAAGTTTTCTGTAAAATTTTAGATCAAAATGTTTTATAGAAAAAAAAAATAGTGCAACTTTTATTATCGACATTAGAAATCCCCAATATAACGGTTATTTTTCGATATACTGACCATGGATGGTGAATGGCTAATTTTGGTCTTAGGTTATGTTTTTGAGGGTTCTGAAAACGAAAATGAAATTTATTTTGAATTTTTTGTGGGGAACATTGTCAAAATCGCAATTTTACCAATAAAATAAAAAAAAGTGAAATCACGTTTTTTCGCGTTTAACTCGCGACAACTCTGGTTCGATTTTAATATTTTTGTCTAAGGTTTGTACACTATATGTTGCTCACTTTTTTTGAAGACAACGGTATCTGTTTTAAGATTTAGATTTTAAAAGTTATGAATTATTTAAAGTAAAGATGCAGATTCGTGTATTGCAAACTTTAATCGCAAAAGTTAAGAGGCAAAATTTAAAAATTGTCTTATTAGTCACATTTATGTTAAAACATAGAGTACAAAGAAGTTTTCTGGAAAGTTTTAGTTACAAATGTTTAACAGAAAAAAAAATGGCTTAAGTTTTAATATAGACGTTATAAATCCCCAAAATAACGCTTATTTTTCGAGATACTGACCATGGGAGGTGAATGGCTAATTTTGGTCTTATTTTATGTTTTCGACGATGCTGACAATGAAAAAGAGGTTTATTTTGAATTTTATGTGACGGAACATTGTCAAAATCGAAATTTTAACCTAAAAATGAAAAAAAGTAAATTCACGATTTTTTACGTTTAACTCGCCACAACTCTGTTCCATTTTAATATTTTTTTCTAAAATTTCTATCGCATATATTTCTTACCTTTGTGAAGACTATGAAAGTAACTGTAGTCTTTCAGTCTTTTTTTTTTTTTATAAAAGTTATGAATTTTTAAAAATAAAAAGTGCAGATTCGTGAATTGCAAAGTTAAATCGCAAAAATTGAGTGACAAAATTTAAAATTTATCTATTTGACTACGTTTATGTTAAACCATAGATTTCATAGAAGTATTATGGGGAGTTTTAGGTCTAGATGTGTTATAGAAAAAATATAGTGCAACTTTTAATTTTAAGAAAAACGTGGTTTAACTTTTTTTTATTTTTAGGGCAAAATTGCGATTTTGACAATTTTCTCCCACCTAAAATTCAAAATAAACTTGACTTTCGTTTTCAGCACCATCAAAAACATAAAGTTAGACCAAAATTAGCCATTCTCCACCAATGATCAGTATCTCGAAAAATTAGCGTTATTTTGGGGATTAATAAGGTAGATGTTGTTAAGGTTGCACCATTTGTTTTCTATAAAACATTTTGATCCAAAACTTTCCAGAAAACTTCTTTGTACCGTAAGATGGGGTTACTTTGATCAAAATTAATCTTTCATCGCACCTAGCAATCATAAAGTTATGATTTGCTTTTTGAAAAAAATATATTTAAATCGGTTTTTACTTAGCTATTACACTATATAAAAATATTCTCAAAAAATAAAATATTTTAATAGAAAAAAAAAAGATAAATGCCTGATCAAAGTTACACTTCAAGTGGGGTTACTTTGATCACACATACAATTTACCTGATATTTATATTGTAACCCCTAAAATTCAAAAACAAAATATTAGAAAAAGTGTTGTTATGTTTGCTGATAATTATAAACAAAAATAGGTGAAAATTCAAGGCTAGGTATTAAATATATACAAAAATTTAACATTTCTACAAGGCTTTAATTAAACACGAAAGTTTTTACACAGAAAACTAATCAAAGACAGAATTTGCAAAAGTATGTCGACCTCTGTGTATTATAGGCTGACTCAATTTTAAAATGATATTATGTAAGGGTACTTCATAAATATCATTAACATGTGGAAAAATAAAAGTAGTATTTTTTTCACCATAATATTTGAGCTACAAATTTTTTAATTTTCTCAGTTTTTAACTGTTTGTCATAAATAAACTGCACCACAACGAAACAATCTTTTTCGAGATTATCAACACTAGGTTTTATAAAAGGAGAGTTTTTTATTGGTCCCATACCAGAACATTCACCAATATCATTTGATATATTTGAACTTTCGTTCTTTCCATGATGTTTTGTACTACCAGTCTCTTTCTCATCAGAAATTAATTCATCAGTTTCAGATTCTGGTTTGTCATGATCGGACTCTTGTGCGTCGTGAATGCTAGAATTTTCACTATCACTGCTCTCAATTGTGGCTATGCTCTTACCCGGATCAACATTTAATCGTTTCTTTCTTAGCGGTTTGGACGTATTGTTGTCGTTATTGCCAAACCTTTTTTCTTTTAGAAAATTCGTTAGAACACTTTCTACATTTTGCACAATTTCACCGTCGTTTTCATTTGAAGGTAATTTATTTAATACTTCACATTTATTAAGGGGATATATACCTGTAGCAGCAAAACTGTTTATTAAATTTCGCCGTACCGCAGATTCTTCTTTATCAGCTGGACGTGGCTCACTTGACCTGTGCTTGGATGGTTGAAACTTTGATTTATCCATCTGATCTAAACACTGTCTTAAAAGGATAGGAAAACGATCTTTAGGCACAGTAGTTAGACGTAAATTTTGTAGTTTCCAAGTTGTTAGTGTAGCACGCCATGCGCTCTTCATGGGTCTAAAAAATCCGACATCTAGGGGTTGGCACAGATGAGTCGAATTTGGCACTAAGCAAACGAAACTGATGTTGTTCTCATTGCATGTTTTTATTACATCCCCATCTAGGTGTGAAGAAAGGTTATCTCCTAAGAGTACTTTTCTGCCTTGTAATCTTTTGGCATGCGGTAAAAAGGAAGTCATAAACCAGTCGCGAAAAGTGCCTGTATCTATCCAACCGCTAAATGTTCTATTGTATCTACTGCCTCTCGAACAACATGGTTGATCGCAACAAGGTGCTCCAACAGGACCATTTTCTTTCCACGTGTCGTAAAGATGGGTACTTTTATAGATAATGTAAGGAGGTAACAGTATTCCACTAGCAGAACCACAAATCATTATACTAGTTGCCGTCTTGGAATGATTACATATTTTTTCGGGGTATTTTACCCCTCGTCTGTATATTCCCCATTTCTTTCCTGGGTCGTCAGATACATTGGACTCATCATAATTAAATATGTTTTCAGGTGGTACATCTTTTAAAGTATCTTATAAGTTTGCAAAATAAGCCTCAATCGTTTCTCTGGAAATTTTACTTCGTACTTGTTTAATGTTTGTGGATAAACGTTGGCCAAATGAATTTTTGTGTCGTATTAATAGACTAAGGGCCCAATCTTTTCCCGGCATGTTATTGACAAACTTATTGACCACCCTTCCTTGACGTTCCAAATAACATTTGGCCATCATTCTTATATCGAGTAAAGTTTGCGGAAAACCCCAATCTGCACACTTAGCCGCTGCTGCTAAAATAGCTTTTTCTTCAACATGACTGAAAACCGGCTGAGCTCCTGGATTTTTAATATGTGCCCCTTTGAATTTGTTACGAAGTGTTCCAAACGGAATTTTATACGTTGCTGAAGCTCCTCTTAAGGTAAGACTTCCAGTAACGATGCCATTAAGTGCTCGTTCTACCGTTTCTTCATCGTAATTTTTGTAAGGCCTACTGCCAAGACGTTTTGTGTACGTACGCACCATATTTCTGAAAAAGAAAATGTACACTAGTAGACTATTTTATACGTTGGGGTTACTTTGATCACTGATTAAAGAAGCCCCACCTCTCCGATCAAAGTTACCCCGCGACACAATATTAAAAATAAGAACATGGTAAAATACAGTACGTTAAAATTTGAGGTTAAACCTACATCATGAAAGTACCTATATTAACATAACGAAATGATTTTGTTACCTAAACTAAATAATATGCCTATAGCTTACCATAGAAGTAATTTTGGTGCTAAAATATGCACAAATTATTGTTTCTTACAATAATACTTACATGTATGTATATTTGCCAGAGAACACGTGAAACACGACTCACAATGGTTAACAATAACATTCCACTGTTGCCACGTATAAAAATTACAGAGAAATATTCGATCAGTTTCGATTGAAATGAAATACATTTTAGGCGGGAAGTTATGATTAAAGTAGCCCCCGGGGATTAAAGTAGCCCCATCTTACGGTACTCATGTTTTATTTTTGAATTTGATTTTAAATCTATATTTCAAATTTTTGTCAGTCAAATTTTGCGATTAAACTGTGCAATTCACGAATCTGCTCCTTGCACTTTAAAAGATTCATAACTTTTACTAGAATAAGACTAAAAGCTTAAAGCAGAAACCATTGTCTTCAAAAAAGTGAGCGATATATTGTGTACAAAGTTTAGAAAAAAATATTAAAACGGACCAGAGTTGTAGCGAGCTAAACGCAAAAAAACGTGATTTAATTGTTTTTTATTTTTAGGGTACAATTGTAATTTTGACAATATTCCCTCACCTAGACGATCTACCCTCTGACCACTCTAGCGTAATCGCGACATGGTATGCACAAATAGCAAACAGTACTAAACAACCATCACTATACAGTAACAAAACAGACTGGAGCATTTTCAAGACTAAACTAGATGAACTAATTGACATAAACATCCCATTGAAAACAGAAAGTGACATCAACGCAGCAGTAGAAAATCTTCAAAAATCTATACAAGAAGCTGCTTGGTATGCTACCCCTGACTGCTACCAAACAGAATTGAAAGATAATTGCCCAACTGTAATAAAGGAAATGATTGCTAGAAAGAGAAAAATAAAGGAGGAGTGGCGAAGAAAAAGAACACCTGAGAACAAGACGAAATTAAATAAAATCACCAAGGAAATTAAACTACAATTGCATAATATCAAAAATAACAAAATACAAGAATATCTTACAGGTTTATCAGCAAATGCAGATAGTGAATATTCTCTTTGGACGGCCACGAGAAAAATCAAACACCCGAAACAACAAATACCACCAATACGAAACCAAGAGGGAAACTGGTGTAGAAATAATAAGGAAAAAGCCGAAGCATTTGCAAATCACCTCACTAATGTATTCCAGCCACATCCCATGAAAGATGGTGACACAGAGGAAGAAATAAATGACTTCCTGGAATCGCCCTACCAGATGGACTTACCTATACAAAAAATCACCACTAAAGAAGTTAGAAATATGATCCAGCATGAAATCAGTCCAAAAAAAGCTCCAGGGTATGACCTGGTCAACGGGAAAGTACTGCAGCAATTGACATGCAAAGGTCTGAAAATGATAACGCAAGTATTTAATGCAATATTTAGGCTAGGTTACTACCCAGAACAATGGAAAGTTGCTCAAATTATTCTCATACCTAAGCCAGGGAAAAATAAAACTCAGGTGACTTCATACAGACCAATAAGCCTGCTACCTGTTCTATCAAAAATTTTGGAAAAACTTCTCCTTAAACAATTATCCCCAGTTATAGAAGAAAGGAAACTAATTCCCCAACACCAATTTGGGTTCAGAACACAACACGAAACGATAGAACAGGTACATAGACTGGTAAAACACATCAGAAGTGATCTAGAAAATAAAAGGTATTGTTCTGCTGCATTCCTGGACATTGGTCAGGCCTTCGGCAAGGTATGGCATGCTGGTATGCTCTTTAAACTAAAGAAAAACCTTCCTCATCCTTTTTATCAAATCCTAAAAAGCTATATTTCCAACCAACATTTCCTAGTCAAGCAGGATAATGAATACACAAGCCTAAGACCAATAAAAGCCGGAGTACCACAAGAAAGTGTCTTGGGACCGATATTGTACTTGCTCTACACTGCTGACCTACCCACAAGTAACAAAACAACGTGTGCAACTTTTGCTGATGACACTGCTGTACTAGCCTCTCACCATGATCCAAATACAGCATCCAGAACCCTTCAGAAAGACCTTAATAATATACAAATATGGCTTAAAAAATGGAAGATAAAGGCGAATGAGAGTAAATCCATCCATATAACCTTCACCATGAGAAGACAAACATGTCCATCTGCAACACTAAATGAAACGCAACTTCCACAAACCGATACTTTCAAGTACCTAGGAATCCATCTTGATAGGAGATTAACTTGGCAAAAACACATTTTTACAAAAAGAAAACAACTAGGAATAAAATTTCGAGAAATGTACTGGATCATCGGTCGTAAATCTCAACTATCACTTGAAAACAAACTGCTGATATATAAAACTATATTAAAACCAGTGTGGACCTATGGTATCCAATTTTGGGGGACAGCCAGTCAAACTAACCTAGAAATATTGCAGAGATTCCAGAACAAAGTCCTTAGAACAATGCTGAATGCCCCTTGGTACGTGCCAAACTATGTGATAGAGCAAGGCCTCAATGTGCCATCCATAAAAACAGTAATAACGGAATATTACAAAAAATATTCCAAGAGACTAGAATCTCATCCAAACGAGTTAGCTGATGACCACAATGATGTACGACGCCTGAAGAGATTCAAAGTAGTGGACCTAGCAAGAAGATTCGAATAATCTGTGATAACTAAACTTATTTTAATTTGTTTTAATTTAATTTATGTAAAGAGGGTGATCACTGGATCTCCCTCTACAGGTCAAATTTTCAATTTTTGTCAAATAATTTACCTATTGTTCTTAGTTGAGGACAGATTGTAAATATTACAACATTAAAAAAAAATTGCGATTAAACTTTGCAATTCACGAATCTGCTCCTTGCACTTTAAAAGATTCATAACTTTTACTAGAATAAGACTAAAAGCTTAAAGCAGAAACCATTGTCTTCAAAAAAGTGAGCGATATATTGTGTACAAAGTTTAGAAAAAAATATTAAAGCGGACCAGAGTTGTAGCGAGCTAAATGCAAAAAAACGTGATTTAATTGTTTTTTATTTTTAGGGTAAAATTGTAATTTTGACAATATTCCCCCACCTAAAATTTAAAATAAATTTCATCTTCGTTTTCATCACGGTCAAAAACATATTCTACGACCAACATTAGCCATTCTTCAGCCATGGTCAGTATCTCGAAAAATAAGTGTTATATTGGGGATTTCTAATGTCGACATTAAAATTTGCACTATTTATTTTCTATAAAACATTTTGATCTAAAACTTATCAGAAAACTTCTTTGTACTCTCTACTTTAACATAAACATAATTAAGAAGCTAAATTTTAAACTTCTTCACACAACTTTTGCGATTAAACTTTGCAATGCACAAATCCGCACCTTTTCCTTTGAAAAATTCATAACCTTTATCCGGATAAAAGCTTAAAACAGGTACCGTTGTCTTCAGAAATGGTAGAGCTATATACTGTATTTGAGAAAACAATATTAAAATCGAACAGAGTTGTAGCGAGGTAAACGCAAAAAACGTGATTTCATTTTTTGTTATTTTTAGGTTAAAATTGCGATTTTGAGAATGTTCCCCCACATAAAATTCAAAATGAACTTCATTTTCGTTTTCAGTACCCTCGAAAATATAAAGTATGAATAAAATTAGCCACTCACCCTCCGTGGTTAGTATCTCGAAAACTAAGCGCTTTTTGGAGGGTGTCCCGCTTGTGTATAAGAAAATATCTATTTTCTAAGTAGTCCAGGGCGCATCTGTTTTGAGATGGACGTTGAGAGGTGACTCAAATTTTTTTTCAGAAATTGCTTGAAAATACCTCAAATAGTAATATTTGAGTTATCCTCCCACTCAAAATGATCCGGAACATTGTTTAAATAATCAAAATGTCAAAATATGAAGGAAAAATTCGATTTTTTTATTGGTTTTTTGATTATAACTTTAAAACTATTCATTTCTGAGAAAAGTTGTACTGACATAAAAGTTGCATAATTAAATTTCCAATAATACAGAATTGGTTAAGAATTTAAAAAATAGTCACCCTTGTTGCAAAATAGCAATAATTGCGAAAAAAAAAACATACAATAACAAGCATTCGCATTTTACGTTTTTCAACCATTTACGCTAAACTTAGGACCTTCATATTGTGACCATAAAAACTATTTGATATAGGTATCTAGTAAAACAACACTGTAAATTTCATTAAGATCAGTTTGATAGATTTTGCAAAATAAATTTTGCAATTCAGCTTTCGCAAAAAAAATTCATTTTTTAAAATGTTGCAGGACGGAAAATAAAGCAGATAGCAAGTTGACTTTTTTTGCTTATAGAAGTGTACTGTACCTTTCATTTGCAATTTGCAAAATTAATATCGATTAATTACCACCGCGTCAGAAATTTTTCTAAATAAACATTAATTTTTGGTGCTACGCGCAGGACAGCGGTGTTCGATTCACACAAGTTGATTTCCACCAAAATTTCTTCCAATCTTTATGTAATATATTATTTTCTTACTCTATGTTTTGTTGTATGTTAATATTTTAATTCCACAAAAATCAAACTAATTTTATTATTGTTTGTGAAATATTGTTTAAACAATTGTATATGTTTAAAAATAATAAACTTTTATTCTCTAAGTTAAAATATATGAACAAAGAAAGTTTTTGCTAAAAAAGTGTTATTTCAAAAGATAGAGTATGTGTTTTTATTTTGAAATAAACAAATTTATTTATTTATATTGAAATGTAATAAAAATTAAAATGTATCAATCATTATCAAAGGTCATTGGAATGCCCAATCAGGGCAAACTATCCGCTGTCCTGCGCGTAGCACCAATAATTAATGTTTATTTAAAAAAATTCCTGACGCCGCGGTAGTTAATCGATTTTAATTTTTTATATGCAAAAAAATTCAACTTGTTCTCTGTTTTATTTTCAGTCCTGTAACATTTTGAAAAAATGAATTTTTTTGCGAAAGCTGGATTGCAAAATTTATTTTGCAAAGTCTATTAAACCGATCTTAATGAAATTTGCAGCGTTGTTTTACTGTATCATATAGTTTTTCTGGTTAAAATATGAAGGTCCTAAGTGTAGCATAAATGGTTGAAAAACGTAAAATGCGAATACTTGTTTTTGTATGGTTTTTTCGCAATTATTGCTATTTTGCAACAAGGGTGACTATTTTTTAAATAAGTAACTAATTTTATGTTGTTGAAAATTTAATTACGCAACTTTTATGTCAGTACAACTTTTCTCGAAAATGAATACTTTTAAAGTTATAATAAAAAAACGAAGAAAAAAATCGAATTTTTCCTTCATTTTTTGACATTTTAATTATTTAAACAATGTTCCGGACCTTTTTGAGAGGGAGGATAACTCAAATATTATTATTTGAGTTATTTTCAAGCAATTTCTGCAAAAAAATATGAGTCACCCCTCAACGTCCAAATGTATTACTATATATTATATCATACTAATATTTTTACAGATGCGCCCTGGTCTAAAGTGTCAAAATGGATATTTTTCACCCATCGACCATTTCCAAAATTTCACCATTCATCGTGGTCGTGCTTATCAGAAATAGAGAGACAAACGATGTTCGTAGGTAGATGGACATAGTCGTTAAATTTAAAATTGCAGCCATTAGAAACGGACAATAATTTAGCGCTTCCTTTAGTTTATTTTTACTCTGAATATTGTTGCCTTTGGGATATGCGGAAAATTACCAACAGCGACTACCATTTGAATATCTACATACGCGAGCAGTTTGTAGAAAGTTAATTCAAGATAATTCGATGTCGTTGGTGCATGCCATTTGACTTATTTATACAAAGAGTTCATTCATACACTTAGAATGCTTTTATGTACTAAAAATACAGTAAAGAGCTAAATTATGTTCTGAGGTAAAATAAAGCTTATATAGGTATTGTATCTCGGTTTTTTATTTACTTCTATTTTATTGTTTGTTCATTTCTTTATTTTATTTTCCTTACCCTGGATATTAAGTATATAATAAAGAAAGGAGAAGACAAGGGTTTCAAAACCCTTGTTTTGTGAAAACAAAAAAAAGAACGGGTTTTAGGTCGGGAAGAGCATGCACTGATGCTATATTTATAATGAGGCAAGTTCAAGAGACATCGTTAGAATACAACAAACCGGCATATTTATGTTACTTAGACCATAAGGAGACATTTGACAGGGTCAAATTAGAGGACGTTATCCATTTATAGTATGCAAGAGATGTACCTTTAGGAGTAAATAAAACGATATATTATATTAGTGCAGTCACTGAAGGTTTTCACCTCCGATTTCGTTGAACCTCCATCGATTTTCATGAAAATTGGTGAGTAATTAGAGGATACCTCAAGGAACAAAGGTGACATGATGCCAACTTGCGCTTTTACCCTGGGGGTGGATGCCATCCCTTCTCGGGGTGAAAATTATTTTATTAAAAATAATACCGTAAGTCCATAGAGGGACAAAATATAAGGAAAATTTGTTATATAATGTTATTAAAATAAATCAACACTTTTTGAGTTATTAAAGACCAAAGATTTTATTTTTTCTTAAAAAAATGCATGTTTTAAATGGGGTTTTCACGTATAAATCAAAAACTATACGCTTTTCAAAAAAGTTATTATTACTGAAATTGAAGATAATAAAAAATTGAATACATTCCTCACATAAAGATCTAAACTAATGTTAGTTCAAAGTGAGTTATTGACAATTGAATGTGTATTTTTTTCGACGAGTACTCAAATCTAAATATTCAAGCTTAAATAACGGGAAAACGATGCAATGTATAAAATATTCCTGTTAACCATTTGTCAAAGTACTTCGGAATACCTATCAAATGAGCTTCAGAACAAGGTAATAGCGTCAAAATTAAGCAAGTTATAATGAAAATAAAAGAACCGTTTTGAATTTTTTACGAAAAAGTGAAAAATAAAACATACGCCATTTCCACAAAAATTAAAATTTATAGTAATCCTTACAAGAACTTCTTTGTATTAGCATAAGTAATGTTTTAGATAATTTTGACCGGTTTAGAATGCATATTTTTGAAAAAAAGATATAATTAAAAAAATCATAATTTTTAAAATTATTGTAATTCTCATATTCTTTTGATAATAACTTCAAAAATACTCAATATACGTAAAAAATTATATATAACCAAATTTTAGTTTTTCTATGCCAAATATTTTACCTGTTTTACTATTTCTATAGGGTAAAAATAACCGAGATAGAAACGTTTAACTCTTAAATTTTGCTGTGGGAACCATGCACCGGGGTCATTTCACCTTTTATTTTTTAAAAAATTAAGGGGTTTAGAAGATTAGGTTCAACGTGCTTAAATAGCACTTGGAATTAACTTTCAAACAGTTTTTAGATGAACCTGATATCGTAAACACGAACGGAGTTATTAAAAAAAAACAATAACATTTTTTGGGCAAATTTTTAAAAGATAAATTTTGAAAAAATTTTGTAGCATAAATTTTAATGCTATCAACATGCTCGGGGGCTCATTTGATAGATATTTTTAAGTACTTTGACAAATGTTTAATAAGTTTATGTTATAAAATGCATCAATTTCCCGTTATTTCAGCTTGAATACTTACGAGTTTTTTACTCGCCGAAAAAAATATACATTCAATATTATCTATAACTCACTTTTAGTTAACATTAAAAGGTTTTTCTAGTAAGGGTTTTATTAAATTTTTTATTAGCTTCAATTTTGATAATAATAACTTTTTTGTAAAAACTTCCACTTTTTGAGTTATTGATGACAAATTGGTTAAAAACATGCACTTTTCTCAAGAAAGATTAAAATCTTTGATCTTTAATAACTCAAAAATTTAGATTTATTTTAATAACATTATATAAGAAATTTTACTTGAAAGTCCCTCTATCGGATTATGGGGTTATTTTTAATAAAATAATTTTCACCCCCGAGAAGGGGTGGCATCCACCCCCAGGGTAAAAGCGCAAGTTGGCACCATGTCACTTTTGTTCCTTGAGATATCCTCTAACCACTCACCAATTTTCATCCAAATCGATGGAGGTTCAACGAAATCGGAGGTAATAGCTCATATCCACCTCCAGTGACTCCACTATATAGTAATATAGTACATGTATATTTCGTATTATACAGTGAGCACGTTAAGGTTGGAATAAATTCATCTTCTCAAGAATGGACGATTTTGGAAAAAAATCCCGAAACAGGCAATTTTTATTTTTAATTTACGACTTTTTGGCATATACATATATCATACTAGTGACGTCAGCCATCTGGCCGTGATGACGTCATCGATGATTTTTTAAATCAGAATAGTGGTCGTGTATTAGCTCATTTAAAAGGTAATTTAATTCTCTATTCAGTAATATAAACATTTACATAATTATAAAAATGCCACAAGGAAATAGCTTCAGAACAACATTTATACAGGGTGTCCAAAAAATTTTTTTAATTTAATTTATTGACATAAAAAGAAGAATGTATATAATTGATTTAATTCAAAATACATTTTACTGCTCTCAGAAAACAGAAAAAAATGTTTATTTGAAAAATAATCATTGCTTGTCGCTTAAATTAAATGTTCAAACTGTCAAGAGGAAGGTGGGTGGTTGCTTTAATATTAAATTTAAGCTAAAAACAATATTTATTTGTCAAATAAACATTTTTTCCTCTTTTCTGATAGCAGTAAAATGTATTCTAAATTAAATAAATTACACACATTCTTCTTTTTGTCTATAAATTTAATACAAAAAAAATTTTTTGGACACCCTGTATAAATAATTATGTTAATGTTTATATTGCTGAATAGAGAATTGAATGATTTTTCGAATGAGCTATCACAGGACCCCTATTATCATTTAAAAAAAATTACCGATACATCATCACGCCCAGACGAGTGACGTCACTAGTATGATATATTTGCCAAAAAGTCGTAATTTAAAAGTAAAAATTGACCTGTTTCGGGATTTTTTTCCAAAAACGTCCATTCTCGAGATAATGAATTTATTCCAACCTTTACGTGCTCACTGTATATATTACATATTTATACAGTTGAGTCTGGGAATCTTTACCCGTGCGTCATCATTTAAAGCAATAAGTCGATGATAAGTCGGAAATTGAAATTTGCGAAACGGAACAGCAAGTGACAGTAAGTGACTTACTGTTGCGTTTAGTAAATTTCAATTTCCGACTTATCATCGAGTTATTTCGTATGCTTTAAATGATGACGCACGGGTAAAGATTTCCGGACTCAACTGTTTGTATACACATATTACAATAATATATATTTATAAGCACTCAATAAGACCTGTAGTTTCTTTTTATACAGCTATGTTTCAAAAACACTGTTAGAGAATATTTTAGAATAAGTAATTACCCTAAATTTTCACTTTTTACAGTAAAGAACTCAATAGAACTAGTTAATAAAATACACCATTTTCTTCATTCTAGTATTTTTCCTACAGAATTATAGTAAAAAACCTTTTAGACCATAATACATATTACAAAGCCAGACTACTTTAAATTTAATAATAAAAATATACAAAACAGTGCAGGCCTTAGCATGGGCAAGTCCATTACTATCAGATATTTTTATGGATCATCTAGAAACAAAGATTTGAGAACACCCCGTATCAAACAGTTTTTATATTGGTGGAAATATGTTGACGATATACTGGTATGCTTTACAGAAACCAACAGGCAACTTGACCAATTCTTAGCTTAGATGAATTCGCCACATAGTCACATTGAATTATTTACAATAGAAACAGAACAGAATCAACCCATAAATTTTCTAGATTTAAAAATTTACCACACTTAAAAACAAACATCAGTTCTCCGTATTTCATCTCCCAGAAGTCTCCCCATTCTCAGATACTGACCCAACTATACCAACGTACCATAACATAAGACAGCCCTGAAATTATAGTCTTTAACCACCAGAGAAAAAATCCAGTACCTTCTGCTCAATTGTACAGGGTGTAACAAAAATACAGGTCATAAATTTATTCACATATTCTGGGACCAAAAATAGTTCGATTGAACATAACTTACCTTAAATGTGCACATAAAAAAAGTTACAGCCCTTTGAAGTTACAAAATTAAAATCGATTTTTTCCAATATATCGAAAATTATTACAGATTTTTTATTGAAAATGGACATGTGGCATTCTTATGGCACTAGCGTCTGAAGAAAAATTTATAGTGAAATTTGGACACCCCATAAAAACTTTATGGGGGTTTTGTTCCTTTAAACCCCCCCCCCCAAACTTTTATGTACGTTCCAAATAAATTATGATTGTAGTACCATTAGTTAAACACAATGTTTTTAAAAAATTTTTGCCTCTTAGTACTTTTTCGAAAAGTCAGTTTTTATCGAGATATTTTGAATATTTGTCAAATCCACCACATATTTGTATATGGTTAAGTACGTTTACATATATGGAGACTTGGTAATAATATGAAAATTTATTTATGATTTACATTTTTAGGTATTTTTTGAACCATATTAAAAAATAAGCCACATCTTGGTAAAAGGTGCCCTTTCGAAAAAATACAAAGAGGCAAAAAAGTTTTAAAAACACTCTGTTAAACTAACGGTACTGCAGTAATAGTTTAATTGGCACGTACACAAACATTTGGGGGGTTTAAAGGAACAAAACCCTCATAAAATTTTTATGTAAACATATTAAAAAAGAACCCTCAACTCGATAAAAACTACCTTTTCGAAAAAATACTAAGAGGCAAAAAAGCTTTAAAAATATTGAGTTAAACTAATGTTGCCACAATAGTAATTTAATTGGGACGTACACAAAAGTTTGGGGGGGTTTAAGGGAACAAAACCCCCATAAAATTTTTATGGGGTGCACAAATTTTACTATAATTTTTTTTAAGATGCTCCAACCATAAGAATGCAACTTACAGATTATTGTTGCTGAAGACGAAACTAAGATTAAAAAAAAAATAAAAATATTCTACAACCAACTGAAGCCGAGATAATTGTTTCTTTTTTTTTAATCGTAGTGCCTTTATTAATAACAATTAAGAAATTATTTTACAGTCATTGACTAAAGAAAGACTTATATTATCTTAAAATAAAAATTATTATAAAATATAGTTACATTTAATTATTAAAAATTATTTTTAAAATCGGTGCTTTTGCGAGCGTCCGAATTTTGCAAATCACCCGGCTCGCTTCAAATCCGCGCGCTCGGAAAATTTTTACGTAGGTAACTTGTATTAAATTTTGACCGAAAACAATTTAATAATATTACCATTATAATATACAGTCTATTTACCACTATTTTTGTTTTTTTATTATAGTGGTAATTACATTGTTGTCAAATCTTCCGTTTTTCTGGAAATCTAATGAACTTTCTTATTTTAAATGGAACACCCTGTATATTTTTGCGTTTTGAAGTCCTTAAGAAATACTGATTATTTTTTATGTTATGTTTCCTATACCTAAATGCCATAATTTCGGTGTTAGGTATTGCTACATTTATTAAAAAATTTTTTAACAATTCGTAAAAATCAATTTTTTGGATCTTTGGATCATTGGATCAATTTTTTTTGGATCATTGGGAACAAAAAAGGTCTTTTGTAATTTTTGTCAAAAGTTTATCGTTTCCGAGTTATAAACAATTTAAAACTGAAAAAAATTGAAAAATGACGATTTTCAAGGTTCAAAAACACAAGTAAAAAAACATTTTTAAAAGTACGAAGTACCTAAATTCAAGCTCAAACCTTGTTCTATCAGATCTCTATATAGTCTAGTAAAATAAAATTACACTACATGTAAATCAAAATGTAAATTCGTACAGGTTGAAACAAATTTTATATCAAAGTTTAGGTGGGTACAAAAGATATTTTCAAAAAAGTATCCAAATCATGCAGGGGGATCATTGTTTAAATAATTAAAAAGTGGTCATTTTTGCAAAAAAATTACTTTTTTAACTGCTGAGGTCATTTAATTACTAATGAAGATCTATAGGATTATTTTCTACAAAGTTGAAGGGTAAATCTTTCACATAAGGCTTACTAGATTAAATTTGACCCCCTAGTAATTTAAATAATTCTACATAAAACTTTAAAAACAAATTTGCAAAATATTATTTTTAGCGTTTTAAATAAGCACTATAAAATAGCTTATTTTACAGACTAAGTTGCGCTATGTTACCAGTATTAAGCAAAAAAAAATTGGTCAAAAAATATTTAATATTTTTTGATATTGAATTTGTTTATTAAATGTTACTATATTTTCAATGGCAAAAACGCGGTTTTTGCCAAAGACTTATTCACCTGTATTGAATCTTATTATTTTTATTTTTATTTTTATGTATGTTTTCGATAAATGTATTGATAAATTCAAATTTCAATTAAACTTTTCCCTAAAATGGCATTTGAAAATTATTCAAATTTGTTTATAATTTGTTTTTTTAATAACGTCGCGGGGATTAAATATTTTGAAATGCCGTTTCGATAATTGAGTTCCTGGGAATTTTTCACTAATTAACAAATTTTTTTGTCTTTTTTTCCTCTTCTTTTTTTTTCTTGGAGTTATATTACTACGGGCTCTTTTAGGGTTAAGTTTCATTAAGCATGTCGATTCTTTAAGTTGTAGATTCTAGACATAAAAATATTAAGATTTAACTAAAATCTCTTTAATAAAATGTGGCTACTTACTGAGTTACAGGGTGTTTCATTAAAAATTTTTAAAATTATTGTTACCAAGTACTTTAAAACTATTTGACGTATCCTTATCATACTTGGCAGAAAGTGTGGGTACTATACAGTCTACTAAGTTGTGATAAATAAAAGTTTCTAGCTACTACCAGAGGCGTACGACAGGGGACAGTGAATGATTGACCCTTCCCAAATTCTACGCCACTGAGGGAATTACTATTTTAGTGAAATTTTTCGATTCTCCAATACTTTCTATGTAAATAATATACTCTTTACTGGTAACGATTAAGTCATTAGTTTTTGAGATATTGGACGTTAAACATGAAATGGCATAGTTATTTTGATTTATTCATTCATTCATTTTAAACTTCCAATATCTCTCAAACTGATGACTTTATCAATACCAATAATGTTATTTACATACAAAGTATTGGAGAATCGAAAAATTTCGCTAAAATAGTAATTCACTCAGTGGCGTAGAATTTGGGAAGGGTCAATCATTCACTATCCCCTGTCGTACGCCTCTGGCACTAGCTAGAAACGTTTATTAATCACAATTTAGTAGGGTGTATAATAGCCACACTTTCTGCCAAGTATGATAAGGATACGTCAAATAGTTTTAAAGTACTTGGTAAGAAAGATTTTTAATTTTTTAAATAAAACACCCTGTAACTCGGTAAGTAGCCACATTTTATTCAAGAGATTTTAGTTAAATATTAATATTTTTAGGTCTAGAATCTACAACTCAGAAATTCGACATTCTTAATAAAATTTAACCCTAAAGGGCCCGTAGTAATATAACTCCAAGAAAAAAAGAAGAATGAAAAAAACGACAAAAAAATTTTGTTAATTAGTAAAAAATTTCCAGGAACGCAATTATCGAAACGGCATTTCAAAATACTTAATCCCCGCGACGTTATTAAAAAAACAAATTATAAACAAATTTGAATAATTTTTAAATGCCATTTTAGGGGGGAGTTTAATTGAAATTTGAATTTATCAATACATTTATAGAAAACATACATAAAACTAAAAATAATGAGATCTTAAGCAGGTGAATATTTCTTTGGCAACAACCGCATTTTTACAATTGAAAATATAGTAACATTTAATAAACAAATTCAATATCTCAAAAAATATTAAATATTTTTTGACCAATTTTTTTTTACTTAATACTGGTAACATAGCGCAACTTCGTCTGTAAAATAAGATATTTTATAGTATTTATTTAAAACGCTAAAAATAATTTTTTGCAAATTTGTTTTTAAAGTTTTATATAAAATTATTTAAATAAATATGGGGTCAAATTTAATTCAGTAAATCACATGTGAAAAATTTACCCTTAAACTTTGCAGAAAAAAATCCCATAGACCTTCATTAATAAGTGAATTACCTCAGCAGTTTAAAAAGTATTTTTTTTTTGCAAAAATGACCCCTTTTTAATTATTTAAACAATGATCCCCTTGTATGATTTGGATACTTTCTTGAAAATATCTTTTGTACCCACCTAAACTTTGATATAAAATTTGTTTTAACCTGTACGAATTTACATTTTGACTTTTTTTTTTATTTTATTAGGCTAATAACAATTTTTGGCATATTTTATTCTAAAACATTGTTTTTTTTAATTGTTAATAAATCTCATATGCGAGGACGGGCTATCGGGCTACATTAACAACTAAAAAATAATGTTTTAGAATGAAATAAGACCAAATCTCTTATCGGCATCTGATAAAATAAGGTTTGAACTTGAATTTAGGCACTTCATAGTTTCAAAAATAATATTTTTTACTTATGTTTTTGAACCCAGAAAATCGTCATTTTTCGATTTTTTTCAGCTTTAATATGTTTATAACTCGGAAACGATTAACTTGTGAGGAAAATTACAAAAGACCTTTTTTGTTTCCAATGACCCAAAGAACCTAAAATAATATCTACCCGGTCAAAAAAAATAAATTTGTATAATTTGTTTAATTTTTTTTAAATAAATGTAGCAGTAAGTCCGAAATTATAGCATTTAGGTATAGGGAACATAACATAAAAAATAATCAGTATTTCTTAAGGACTTCAAAACGCAAAAAATATACAGGGTGTTACATTTAAAATAAGAAAGTTCATTAGATTTCCAGAAAAACGGAAAATTTGACAACAATGTAATTACCACTATAATATCCGCCGTATTAGAATACCCTTACCCACCAAAATTTATAACAACCGTTCAAGCGGTTTCCGAGAAATTACCGTGTTTCCATACTTTCTCGCTACCCTGTATGTGAAATCTCATTTCTGAAGAAATAATATTACAAAAATGATACATATATACAGTAGGAAAAATGAAAGAATACCCATGAACGAACATATAAAGCACGCTGTATTTTCCTGTCAACGTGCCACAAAGAAAATTGCCCAGCGCAATTACATGTAATAATAATTATTACATGTACTTGCGCTGGCCAATTTTTTGTGTGACACGGTGACAGGAAAATACAGCATGTTTTATATGTTCGTTCATGGGTATTCTTTCATTTTTCCGACTGTATGAAATATATAACTATATTTTTAATTTTTTCATTGTTATATAAATATAATAATAATAATGTTACTTCTTATTATACAATATAAAACTTTTTCTTCTTGTAGTGACTATCCGTTTTGGATGTTGGTGACCATCATGGCAATCTGTACTTGCACACTAAATCGGTACTGCTGCTCTAAAAAGATTTGTAGTTGTTGTGTTGAACGACGTACGTAAATTTTCTAGCAAGGTAATAATCCTTCTCCTTCCTGGTTCTCAGTTTCCAAATGGGGTTTGCCAAATTGCCATGATGGTCGCCAACATCCAAAACGGATAGTCACTACAAGAAGAAAAAGTTTTATATTGTATAATAAGAAGTAACATTATTATTATTATATTTATATAACAATGAAAAAATTCAAAATATAGTTATATATTTCATATATAAGTATGTATCATTTTGTAATTTCACATAAAAAAGTTTATCAAGAAAAACAAATACAGTGGTAAACAGACTGTATATTATAATGGTAATATTATTAAATTGTTTTCGGTCAAAATTTAATACAAGTTACGTAAAAATTTTCCGAACGCTCGGATTTGAAGCGAACCGGGCTATTTGCAAAATTCGGCCGCTCGCAAAAGCACCGATTTTAAAAATAATTTTTAATAATTAAATGTAACTGTATTTTATACTAATTTTTATTTTAAGATAATATAAGTCTTTCTTTAGTCAATAACTGTAAAATAATTTCTTAATTGTTATAAATAAAGGCACTACGATTTAAGAAAAAAGAAACAATTATCTCGGCTTCAGTTGGTTGTAGACAATTTTTATTTTTTTATAAATCTTCGTTTCGTCTTCAGCAACAATAATCTGTAAGTTAGAAACTCATAGGATGTACAGGGCCGCTTCAGCTCTAAATGTTTATAACGAAATTTGCCCTCTTATTTTCAAACCCAACATTTAGCTTGGCTTCAGTTGGTCGTAGAAATTTTTTAGTTTTTTATAAATCTTCGTTTCGTCTTCAGCGACAATAATCATTAAGTTAAAAACTCATACGATTTACAGGGCCGCTTCAGCTCTCAATGTTTATAACGAAATTTGCCCCCTTATTTTCAATCCCAAAAATTAGAGGTTTAAGAATGTTTTACGCATTTATTTACATCAGAATATGAAAATATAACTCTTTAGAAGGAGATTGGATGTTTCACTAACTCTCTACGATTTTTTTTTTTTTCAAAAAGTTATAGCCTTCGACGTTTGACCTCTTGGGATAAACAATTTATAATATCTATGCAACAAATTCGTTAATCCGGCCTTACAGTTTTTTATGTTTGGAATTGAAAGATCTTCATTTTAAAGCTTTAAAAAATAAAAAAATTAGTTGTACAATAAATACCGAAATAGTAAAAAACGGCCACTTTGGACTTTTCGCACGCTGTTTTGCAATAACCAATAAACGAAATTAAACTTACCATAGCTCAAATTGTAGGTTTTTTAATTTACTACAACTTTCTATTAAAAATCTTTTCTCTAAAATCAATATCCTAAGCTGCAAAATTAAGAATCTTTAAAAATTGCAAATTTAACAAATGAAAATCGCAATAACAAAAAAAGCTCACAATATTTTTGGTCACATTTTAGTATAGTATTTTTACTACAAAAGCGATATTACGTAGGCCAAAATTTTTGACGTAAGAGAACTGTCAAAACATTAGAATGTGAGTTTTCATTATTGCCATGTTTATAATAAACATGGCAATAATGAAAAGTCACATTCTAATGCTTTGACAGTTCTCTTACGTCAAAAATTTTGACCTACGTAATATCGCTTTTGTAGTAAAAATACTATAGAAGTTATTCCTGGCATCGTCCTTTACAACACCTGATAGGTTTCAAAAATTCCTGAATTATATCACGTTTTTTCACCCACAGCCTGGGGTAATAGAAAAATATTAAATATAACAAAAATCCGAAGATTGGCGCAGTAATACGCATGATGCATATTCTTAAATAATATTCCTTCACTTAAAAAGTTTACTATTCATTCATCTTAACAACCATTGGAAATTTTATTGGTCCAATTTCTGTATACGTTGAGTTAAAAATAGTTATTTCTGTATTTGCATTTGTCATAAATTCGTAATACCTGCTTAGCGCCTTAATTTTGGTAATTAATAGTCATAATATCACTTAGCAACCTTATAATTGACCTCTTATGCCACAAGAATGCTGTGAGGTAATTAATAATTAACTTGGTCAAGATACAGAGAGATCTATGGGGACTTGTCTTTTGAAAACAACATTTACTTCAATATTTTTATGAAAACGTTTATGAACTCTTTTACCATTTTTGTTTTCTTACAGATAAGTAAATATGTGTGGGAACATCAACATAGATTCCATTGAAAGGATTCATTAATAGTCAAAAACAAAATAAACAAGAACAAAAAAGCTACTCTCATTTTACTAAAAAGCTACTCTCATTTTACCTAAAACAAATTGCCAAGCTTTGACTTCAGTCAAGCTTTGATCCCTTCTGTTGCACTTTACTTTCCATATTTTGCATGGTCTTCTTCTACATAAACTTTCATTTGGAGAGTTCTCCATAGTAACTACATTAGCAGCATATCAAATTCTCTGGAGCGTCGCATATTCCTAGAGAGGTGTTTCATTGAACAGTTGGTAAAATTCATGGTTATATTCTGGATCTCCTTATTCCGTTTTTGTTTATCAGTCAGAAGCTATTTGTTCGAATTCTAGGTGGTCTGACAAATAACTTACTTTGTAATAAAAACATGCTTTCTAAAAAATTCTTTTATTTTAAGCCAGATAGTCTTGTTTTAGATAAATACTTTTCTTTATGCCATCCTAATAATATGATTCTGGACGCTCTGTAAAACAGGCGCATCGCTTCGTTCCAGCTGAATTTTTGATTTACGAGCCATCTCTGCAGATTTATAAACACCTAATAATCGGAGAGACCAAATCAGGAGAATGAGCTGGATGAGAAAGCAATTCGAAGCTCAACTTATCAATTTTTGCCATTACTCATAACTAGAGTCCGGATTTGTAAGCATAATGCTTATGGTAAATAATACAAGCAGGACTATTCTCTTTTTAAATATGAACGAAATATGCAAAAATATGTCATTTGGACAACACTTTTTATGCCTTTTTTGCTTTTTTCTTAATATCTATGCCTTTTTTGAATTCTTGTGCTTATTTGGTGCATTTTTAAATACTACTATTATCATTTTTGCATTTGCGAACAGCAGCAATTTAATTTTGATCTATGCAGTGCAATGGTGGACTCTGATCTCCCACTAAATAACAGTTTTAAATCATTTTTGTAAAAGTACTGTCAACAATGTGCCGGATGAAAGTACTTTGCAAAAAATTTGTTAATTGTGTTTACAAGGAAACCAGAAAAAAAAGTAAAAATGAAGAAATCTTGACGAAGAGTTATTTAGTGTGCTTAAAAGAACGAGAAGCAACAAATATCTATACAGTTTCAAGATTCGCAAATGAAGCTTTAACAAATTTTTATCTTCCTGAGGCTGTGCTCAGCAACAAAATAGTATTCTACTATTCTAATGCTTTCCCACGCTGAACCAGATATGATCAAAACAGCATCAAATCTTAAAGTGTTTTATCCAAATCCAAATTATTTTGGAACAATAAACAATAAAATATTTGGAGAAACAGCAAATGTAATTAGTTGAGTCGATATAAAAAAATAAACAATTTAAAAAAAAGATCAATGGAAAATTTTTTCAGATAGTATTATGAAAAGTCAAAGATGTATTAACAAAAAACGAAGGGTTTCAAAAGATAAAGAAAATATTTTCAGTTTTAAATGGATAACATGTTGAAGATATAAATATGGATCCGACAGTAGTGGCAAAGTATAAGTAGTATGCACCGATAATCAGTGTTGACACTGAAAGAAGCTTTTCGATATACAAAGATGTTTTGAGTGATAGGCCCCGAAACTGTTATATATATTTTTTCTTATAAATATTTTCTTAAAAAAATGGTTAGTCAAAATGTATATGCTTATTTTCATGCTTTTTTATATAATAAAATTCTTTTTTTTCATAAAATCGTTATGCTTTTTAAGCGCTTTTTTTGCGTTTCTTTATGCTTTTAACTCCGAACTCTACTCATAACCCTCTTGTGAACCGGTGCATTGTTTTGTCGAAAAACTTTTTCTTCTGCATATGGGGCCGTCTCTCACTCAGTTACTACTAATTTGTCCAGTACATACCATTCTCAAGCCTGAGTTCTTCTGCAGGATCACCGATCACCATATGCTCTGTTTTCCCTAGATTCATTTCCAGGCAATATTCATCCAACTTTTATTCTTCTTTACGTGCCATCTCCGCGACAAAGGTTGGTAATCATCATGGCTATTCTGATCTTAGATGCTGCTGCTCCGACTAGTTCGATTGATGTGCATCCGTACCATTCCCTCAAGTTGGGCAACCATGAGATTTTATGATTCTATGATAACCTAATGGTCCGCAAATAGAGGAGTGTCGTGTCTCCTATTGGTATTCCCATCCCACGGTATTTTCTTTTCCAATCTGTTACTTCATATGTACATTAAAGAGAGTAGGAGCAATACAAAATCCTTGTCTTAAGATGAAGTTAATTTGCACCCATCTTTATACAACTTGTCGCGTCAAGGTATAGATTTTGCACAGATTTTATAATTGTGTGTTTAATGTCCTGTTTAATTGACTACCCCAGATGATTCTAGAATCATCTGGATGATCAGATATCATGAACATTAGAAAAAATTTTATAGCAAACGGCCAGTATTTGGCTCCAATTATTTTATAAATACAACAGTTTGTAGTACGTTTTGTATATCTATTTAAGTTTATTTCTGACTTTCTGCATTTTTGCTGACACAATTTAGTTCCCCTGTATATCGTAATTGACATTATAACTGATATTTTGATGGTTCTGTGGCATTTTTTGTATTGGACAATATTTTTTTATACACTATCCTAATTTTAATTAAAATCACATCGATGTTTGGTATTCCAGTGCAGAAATAGTTCGTAAGAACATTTCAAATAACCTATACAAAGTTCAAAATTGACGTCGAAACGACAAAAACACTGTTGTTTGGTAAACAAACTTGTATCATGTATCATGTATCATGTACGACCTCTAGACCCTTCACCGCAACATACGTAACCGAAGTATCAAAGACACTGGCCTTGGTAGGGAGATAATATTTCATTAATCGCGAATTAGAACTAAACAAGTAACCATTATCTCAATCAATACCCAATACAATTCAACATAATCGTCCATCGCACACCGGAAACAAACCATTCTTTCCTTTCATTCCTTTCTTCTCGATGGCTTGAATAACCCTACGTAATACGTAAGTACGAACTAGGTTGGCCGCTAATTCCCGCATAGAGCATCGCCAGCCATTAGATTTGATTTGACTAATCTAGCCCATTTTGTAGTCGCGTAAGCAAGCACACGCTTAAGTGCCTTTGGTCTTTAAAACAACAAATAAGCGGAGGTGGTCAGAGCGTAGAAAATGTATGGTGCAGTGGTTTCCGTTGTCGTGGTTTTTGTTATCGTTTTGACAGAGTGTTACTATTTCGAAGATAATACCAGGCCGAGGTATTTGACAGCTGCAGTGGGTGATTCGGTGGTGTTTAATTGTGAGATAGATTTTCCGCAGAGTTTTCCGATACCATACAGGCTGTATTGGAAGAGGAAGGTGAGTATTTTAATTTATAAAGCTCTTATAAGCCCAAAAATGCAATATACATTTTTTTAAACATATTCCAAAATTATAGTATTAAATATTGCAATATATTTTGTAACTAATTAATTACTATTTACAATAATTACCTATCTCTCTCGTTTGTTATTTATGAAAAAAAACTGTATTTGACATCAACACATTATATTCACAGTTTTTCTATTGCTTACCTAAATGTTTTCCACAAATTTCTTGTTTCAGTGCTTTGATTTCCAGTTCTGCTATATTTAGTAGGTTTAAAATGCTGTTAAAATTTCCAAAACGGCTATTCCAGGCCCAGATCAGTTTTCGTATATCATGTTACAAAAAGTGTGTACCTACTACATTTTTCTATACAGGGTGGTGAATCGTAAAACGGGCCATAGGAAACTCAATGTAAAATTCTAAACTGTTGAATTCCTGCTTCCCTAATTATTTTACATTAAAAGTCATGAGAAGCTATTTGTAGAGGATTGAAATTAAAGACAAAAGCTACAATTGCTCTACGATTTAAATACATTCCAAAATTTTGAAAAATATAATGTATTTGTACATTAGGTATGTGTGTGCAAGTTTGGCCACACGTTACTATTTAACTGACAGTACGCACACTATTGACTGAAGAAAACATCTTTATTATTAATACTTTCTCATTAACTGAGGGTATCTTATCAAGTTTATTGTGTTTTAAACAATAAATGATGAAATAAATAAAAAAGTGACAGTTCAAATTGTTAATATAATAACTTCATTGTCACCAAATGCAACCTTATACACATTATTGCACTGTGTGTGGCCTAAATTTGGCGTGATACTGTTTAAAATTCATTATATTTTTTACAAATTTTTTAATAATTATTGTTTATAGAACAATTTTAATAGTTGTTTTCAATGTAAGATTTCAATCCCCTACAAATAGTTTCTTATGACTTTTGATGTCAAATAATTAGGGTAGCAGGAATTCAACAGTTTATCATTTTACATTGAGTTTCCTATGGCCCGTTTTCCAATTCACCACCCGGTATAATAAATATAATTATATTGCACAATAATCACACGGCTGATCGCTGCATGCCCATTCCCAGTCTGCCTCCAAGTTGTCCGATCTTGGCCCGGATCTTCTTATAAATCATGAGCCCTTGAATGAATTACAGGGGGTTGCCAGAAGGATAGTGGTTTATGCCACCTTGGTTTCTCCATCCTAGATAAATGACCAAACCATCTAAGACTTTTTTCTCTCAATACGCCCAACAATTGTTTCTGATTTCTTCGTAGCGAATCCGGTCTATTCTAGAAAGGTCTATTCAAACTTCGCAGCCATATGTAAAACTAAATTATCCATGGTTTGACTTATTCTCTTTTTATTACTTTTGATAAGGTTTTTGTCCCACCAGAGTTAAGTGTACCTATGTCCTTTCTTGTCTATAAAAACTTGAATTTCGTATTTTGGCTAACTATACCAGTCTTATTCTTTATAAAATGTGGTGTGTTCGTTGGAGAATTGAGTAACGTAACTACTGAAGGAAATGCACAAATTTATTGAGATGTTAACAGTTAGAGATACAAAACGATACTAAAATTAATGAATACAAACTACATATTTCTTAAAACCTTTCATAGTCCATGAACATTTCGCTGACACCGCGAAATTACAAGCGTTGGTGTTTATCATGTCACGTAGTCTAAATATTGAAATATAAACACACACAGTGGCGTGCTCGCCATAACACCTCCCTCCTGAAAACCGAAGCTGGGGTGTCCAAGAAGGGCTTCTTTGCAGCTTCGAAGTTTTGGGCTTGTAGTGTAGAGCCTCTCTGGATATGCTCCGAACAGGGCAGGTAGGGCCACATGAAACAAAGAAACCAACCGGCAATAACTCATTCTATTTTTGTTGTTGTGAGAAGGCCGTAGATGAAGTGTACCACAAGGTAATCGAATTATAAGTTGTAGTCATTGATTAAAATCTCTTCATAATATGTATAATAAAAGCTCATATCTACTACTTGCTATGTTACACTTCAACTTCGTTTAAGTAATCGCATCATAAAATTGTTTTACATTAAAATGAAATTTGCGAATAATCTCGTTATCCAACTTAAATGTTAGACTTTTATTGGTTTCATTAACTTCAAGAATGAATAACATACGGTCCTGTGTTTAATGGTGATTTTGATGTATTTAGAATTTTATCAGTTAAAATAAAGCTTATAACAGTGTGATTTTTTTTTTGTTTATCAAAAAGGAAAAGTTGTAAATATTAAAATTTTCCAGGCAGTGGTGTTGTTTAGTTTTAACTATTTTCCAAAATCTGAGTCACCAATACCAGAAGGACTATCAATTATAATTTCAAAACAATTTCTCGTTATTCTCATTATAAAGATACAAAATATTTCTATTATTAATATCTTGTTGTAATTATTAAGGTATTTAAAGACTTGCTCGTTAAAATATAAAAAAATATTTAAACCCAGGTTAGCTTTAACCTTCTGAAATTCGGCAATTTACTTTCCTGTATGAGAGATATGCCATATGGTTTATGGACGCACTTAACAGGGCGTCTGCCTGTTTGTTTGATTTAACCAAAGGCGAAATATGCTGAATATCCTTTATTTTTGTTTGTAATATTTTGTCCAGATGGTCTAATTTTAGTTTACGATATTCAATTTTTTCAGTGAACTTGATAATATTACTTCGGACTATATCATTTGGACTAAATGTATTATGTTCACGATCAGATAAAAATAATGTGATTTCCTTTAATCTGCTTATTACAATAAAAGGTAAAATTGGCAATTCTGGGTCACATTTTGTACAAATCAAATAAACAGAAACTATAAAATAATGTAATTTTGAGGAGGACCCATTAAAAACGTTTATAAACTTGATAGCTTTCTCACAATTAATATAATTATTAGAAGTACTGACTGAAATTGTTGCTGTTACATTACTAATTGCCATTGTATTAACCAAAAATGAATTAAATAAATAAAAAATGCAAATACTAGATATGATATCTTAAAAGTTGGAAAATAGCGAAACAGAGTAAATAAAAAAATTAAAACAAATACAAAATGAATATAATTCGACTAACCTCAAGTACTTCCGTGAAAACGTGACTTTACACCGGAACGGGTTGAAAATGTTGCAGCTTCCCAGATCTAGTCGCTTTACACTGGAACGGGTAGAGAACGGGTGGAGAACGTTGCAATTTCCCAGATCAAGTGGTCTTACACTGGAACGGGCAGAGAACGGGTGTGAGCACGTTTTGTACCTTCCAGATCAAGTGGCCTTACACTGGAACTGGTCGAAATTCTAAACTGTATGTAGCCGGTATGGTAGCCGGGATGTTGTTGCTTCTTCTGTGGAAATGCTTCACCGTTTCCAGGGTCGAGTGGCTTTTCACTGAAGCTGGTGGTTGAGAAGATTTCACGAAGTTACTAGTTGCGCCTCTCCAGAACTTCCGAATTGCTTTGTGGCTTTACACAACAAGTGGCCTTACACTTGGAATTCTTCAAGTTGCTTACGGGTTCCTTCAGTTTTCCTTCCTCGTGGCCTTACACTCGGAACTCAACTACTAAGTCACTAATTCTCCAATTTCCCAATTAACGATTAAAATCGATTAGAAAAAAAGGCTTTACTTTTTCTAATTGGAAATTTCTACTAACTGCGCCAGTCTTATTCTTTATAAAATGTGGTGTGTTCGTTGGAGAATTGAGTAACGTAACTACTGAAGGAAATGCACAAATTTATTGAGATGTTAACAGTTAGAGATACAAAACGATACTAAAATTAATGAATACAAACTACATATTTCTTAAAACCTTTCATAGTCCATGAACATTTCGCTGACACCGCGAAATTACAAGCGTTGGTGTTTATCATGTCACGTAGTCTAAATATTGAAATATAAACACACACAGTGGCGTGCTCGCCATAACATACCTACCTCCTTTATATATCAACTACAACCACATTGTACTTAAACTTTTCCACTTTATTGTATGTATTGTGTTACATCATCAGTCAGAACCTCACACTCAAAGTACAACATAAATATCAAAAATGGAGTCATCAAATCATTATAAGTATGATAAAGCCCAAAACATCTGCTCCAACGAAAATGCATTTCGGGAAGAAAATAATCTGCTAACGAAGATTTTAACCTATTGATTGTCATTTATAAATAAGGAATTGCACACGATTGAAGAAATTAAACAACAAAACACCCAAAACTATCCAGAAATTCTCACAAGAAAGCATTTGAAGATAACAACAACATTATATGTAAAAGGGTTATCAGACAAATTAAAAAGGATAGGAAATAAATATAACATTAAAAAAACGCTTTACAGAACCTCCACAACCAGACCTATTTTTTAAAATAACAATACACAGAAGATCAAAGAACTGAATTTATAAAATACGGACCTTGTGAATGCAACAATTTTTATCTAGGAAAATCTTCAGGACCACGAAGTGATAAATGAGCATGGATGAGCATCTAAATGAAGCAGAATTTGATATCATTCTGAGATTTTGAGATCAATTTGATTTGGTATCCTATAAGATCGAGGCCAACTAAGTCAACTGGCAAATTAGTATTACCGCCAAACCAAGCCAATTTATAAACATTTACAGGTTATAAGTCTAATAACTCTTATTATAAAACATTTTGAAAACGATTTCCAGATCCGAAATCGAAACGTCAAAACAAATAATGTAAATTTTAATTCTTATTACAATTAATTGTGCTTTAATCTAATATATAATAACATTTAACATTTAACTATTGATTAGTTAGGTTACACACTGTTACTTGAGAATCAGTTCTCAACAAAATTAATAGTATTTAATGGATTCAGCAACATATAAATAAAAGTATGGGCCCTTTACTATCCGAAATAGAGCATAGACCTCTCATATGTTCCAAATATATCTTCTTGCACGTACTAATGTTGGCCCCCTTTGCCCTTGGCCTTATTCGTTATGCATTCTGACAATAATTTTAGGGACCACGACCGGTTAATATAAACAAGCCGAATAATTGAAATAAATTCGTTTAAAAGTTTGCTGAAATGGGGAACTCAGTTTCAAAATATGGAAAAAGTTTCTGGAATAGTATTTAAACTTACAATTTGCAGTCACTGCTCAGAAACATTTAGTCCAGTCGGGTTAGATGAATAACAGGCCTAACCTTGCATTAGGAGCTGGCCCAAATTTTACTTTTCTAATCTTTAGAGAGGGTCAATATTAGTATAAATTTAAAATCTTGACTGAATTCCACCGTTGCGTTAGCCGCCATCTTGATTTTAAACGAGAACCGTTTTTGCTCAATATCTCCGCCATTTTCAATTTTTTGACAAAAAGTGTAGAAACTGAAATTGTTTAAAATGCGATTTTCTATAATTTCATTAATTATAATTTTTTTCGTGCGGTCGATATTTTCCGAGTTATGAGGGGAAAATAGTGAGAGTTTGAGCATAATTATTGAATTATTGAATTATCTCGTTCATTATTAGATTTACAACAAATATGTGCCTATACAAAAATGAAGAGAATTAAATTCTACACAATTTTGATCTCTTTCTTTTTTTTTTCTAAAATTTAAGGTAGTACGTATGCGGTACGTAGCGTAAGACCTGATTGATTTTATAGCAATTGTTTTTGTTCAATATCTACGCCATTTTCAACTAAAATTGTTTAAAATAAGATTTCCTACAATTTCTTTTTAACAATTTTTTTCATGCGTTTGATATTTTCCGAGTTACATGGGAAAATAGTAAAATGTGGTGGGGGAAGCATAATTATTGAATTGAATTTTGTTTCCGAGCTCCCCAAATTTTGTAATTCTATCCTTTAGCAGAGATCAATAGTAGTGTAAATTTAAAATCTCGACTGAATTCCGCGGTTGCATTAGCCGCCATATTGATTTTAAATGAGAACTGTTGTTGCTTAATATCTCCGCCATTTTCAACTTTTCAACCTAAATGGTGGGAAAGAAAATTGTTGGAAATGCAATTTCCTACAATTTCTTTGGCACAATTTTTTTATACGATCAATATTCTCCAAGTTAAGGGGGAAAATAATGGAAGCGGAAGGGAAGCATAATTATTGAATTGTCTCATTTATTATTAACTGTACGACATAATTGTACGTAAACAAAAATAAAGAGAATTATATTTTATACAATTTTTGAAACTTTCAATGAAACATCAACCAAACTAAGTATATAAAAGACATAAAAAGACATTATATGCATTAAGTTCACTTAATTTTATTAACTAGCGGGTTTGATTGGTTGAATTTGTCTGTCGATATTTTAAGTTTTATGTCAGCTAATATATCGTGATGTTTCAACAATTTTTTTTTAAATTTTGGACCCTGTTGGGGGGAATTTTCCCATTCCCCCCCCCCCCTTGTAGACCCGCCACTGGTTCTCTCGAAAAATTGTAGTAAATCTTAATTGCAACAATTTCAGTTCTTACACTTTTTGTCGAAAAGTTGAAAATGGCGGGGATATTGAACAAAAACAATTGCTAGAAAATCAATCAGGTCTAGATTTGCACACGTTTGACTTGATTGTTTGAACTTGACTTGAGTTTGACTTAATTTCAAGTCAATCCTTCTGACAAATAATTCAAGTCAAGTCAAACTGGTCAATCGTACAGGTTTGAAAATTCAAACTGTTTGTCAAACTAGTTTGAAAGAGTTTGAAAAATAATTTATTTAGTAGATATACTTTTTTGTCGAGATTGACATGTTAGTTGCTAATTAAGATAAGAAAATTAATATTACAATGAGTGCCACTTAAAAGTATCTTGATACAGGAAGCGATTATAATCAAATAGGGTAAATTTTTTGAAAATGATTCCTGCATGTATGCGTAGAATTGCTTGCTGGTAAGTTTCGTTTTATCAATATAACTTTTTTATATTAGAGTGTCACTAGATTAAAACAAAGAATTCGTTGGATAGTTTTTTTTATCATACCAAGTGTAATTTAATCTACTTTGGAAGCTTTAAAGTATTACGTAACGCAAGTTGGGGGAGGGTAACGCAAGTTAGTAAATGGACTAATTAAGCATCTAAGATCTAACAACATCACGAGAAAAGCCAAATGAAAAATATACAAAACCCTGATAAAACCGGTCCTTATAAATGGATCAGAGACATGGACACTGTCGAAAAGCGATTATAAGGGGGCGAAAAAAATGACCTATGGCGCAGAAGATATAATTTTGAACTATACGCAACATACAACGAACCCGAGGTCATAACATCCTTATTAAAGATCAGACGTCTGCGCTGGATGGGCCATGTTAAACGGATGTTGGAGACCGAAACACCAAAACATATAATGAGGCAAACACCAGTAGGGAGAAAGTCAAAGGGAAGAACCAAACTTAGATACATGGAACAAGACCTGAAAACACTTGAGATTACCAATTGAAAGAACAATAAAGTAAGGAACAGAACAGAATGGCGGAAAATCCTAGAACAAGCCAGGACCCAAAAAGGGTTGTAGAGCTGCGAACAGCTCGTTACATAACATTGTTTTTTAACTTAAATAAAAAAACTACGAAATCACCATCGGCCAACTTTTCAACTTTCGTTTATATTTTACATAGAACCCCTGGATTGTATTATATTGGCCCCTCACACTCCGCTCATGTTACAATAGGACAATAGTATTCAAGTGAAAAAATCTTAAAATTTGTCTAAAAAGATCAAGCACAGTAACACATGTTGGCAATAAATAGCTGGACCGTTCTTCACAACAAAAGATGAAAAGGTACAGATGGGATAAAGAGGTTGTAAAATTGTGTTACTACGATACTTGAACGGCCCCTTTTTTAACAAAAATTTATGAAGGAACAACAAAATATTATATTTTTGATAGACTAGGTTTAATGATTTTTTTGCGACTTTGCAATGTCATCTTAAAGAATTAGTTCACTTATTGTCATTTTATAACACTGTTCTTTATTTTTACATAATACGAGTATGTACTTTTCAATTTTCATTGTTTTGAAATCACCTGCCGCAATATCAAATAAATCAGTATATTTATTTTTCTTAATTATTTCTACTTCAACTACAGATTTTTTTTCTTTTAATTTTTGCAGTGGAAGAGAAGAGATGCCTTCAAAATCAGACTCAATTTGATCTGGTACTTGTACTTGTTCTGAGCCAAAAAATATTCAGGTTCAGATATTATTAAAAGTAAGAACAAAAAAAGGATACCAAATGGGAGAAAAACAACTTAAGATAATCTGCTATGCAGACGACGCAATACTAATCTCTCAAAGTGAAGATGATTTACAACGTATGCTGCACGAATTTAATATAACCTCTAGAAAATTTAACATGTTAATTTCCCCAAAAAAGACTAAATACATGGTTATAACAGCAGATCTAATAAGGTGTAAATTAGAGCTGGAGGGTCAAATAATAGAACAAGTCATGGAGTTTAAATATCTAGGCATCACACTATGCAGCTACGGAAAGCTCGAAACGGAAGTGGAAGATCAGGTGAATAAAGCACAGCCGCAGGTTGCCTGAATGAAACAATATGGAGAAATAAAAACATCGGAAAAGAAGTGAAAGACAGAATTTACAAAACAGTCATCAGACCAATAATGGCATACGCGGCAGAAACACGACCTGATACAGAAAGGACAAAAAGAATGCTAGAAACAGCAGAGATGAAAACATTGCGAAAAATCGATGGTTAGACGCTGTGGGATAGAGCTAGAAGTGCAGATATACGAAGGAGATGCAAGGTGGACAACATTAATAACTGGGCGAAAAGCAGAAGAGTAGAATGGAACGACCACATTAAGCCGAATGACAACAAATAGAGTAGTAAGGGCGGCGAGAGACGGTTCCCCAATAGGAAGACGATCAGTGGGAAGACCACGAAAAAGATGGAATGACAACTTACTGGAGGCAAATTGAAAAACAGACAGAGTAATGTCTATGTAAAAAGAAGAAGAAGAGGAGATATTATTTCACAAAGCACACACTTCAAAACGAACGTAATAAACAAGCCAAGCACATACTTCTTAATATGAACTACAAACTAATTTGAGGAGTAGCAGAGTACAGATTCAGACCTATCAAAATAACTCAAAACAAAAGTCAGTAGATACCCTCTCAATTAGAAATGGAAATAAACACGTTGCGCAATATGATATTCAAACTTCAAACTGTTTGAAGAAGTTTGATTTCAAGTCAAACCTAAAGATATCAAAATCAAGTCAAGTCAAACTTTTTTACAAAAAAAGTTTGGTTTTCAAGTCAAGTCAAGTTTGTTGAATAAAATCAAACTAGTTTGACTTGATACATCTCTAATCAGGTCTTACGCTCGCACCTTTACCACATACGTACTACCTTAAATATTGAATTTTTCAAAAAAATGCACGGCATCAAAATTGTACAAAATTTTATTCTCTTCATTTTTGTATAGGTATATATTTGTTGTAAAACTAATAATAAACGAGATAATTCAATAATTCAATAATTATGCTACAACTGTCACTATTTTCAATTTCAGTTTCTACACTTTTTGTCAAAAAATTGAAAATGGCGGAGATATTGAGCAAAAACGGTTCTCGTTTAAAATCAAGATGGCGGCTAACGCAACGGTGTAATTTAGTCGAGATTTTAAATTTATACTAATATTGACCCTCCCTAAAGATTAGAAAAATAAAATTTGGGGCAGCTCCTAATGCAAGGTCAAATGCTATCCCGACTGGGCTAATTTATTTCTCCTTAATAATGGAAATTTTAGATGCGGAAATAACAAATGCCTAAAGGAAATAAATCTACACGATTAGGCCTGCAAGAGATGCACTGCAGGCGGGCGCCCGTGTTTGGGGGGCAGCAAAATGAGCTTTTTTCTGATGGATTAAACAAAGTACTAATTTAAAAAATCTAAGGGCGCCCATGCTAGTTTTTCAGGCGGGTACCTTAAGCCCTAGCGCCGGGACTTACTACACAAATAATACAACAATACCAGGATACAAAGGTGTAAAAATGGAAGTAGAGCGAAAGATTCACAATACGGTAACAGTGCCAATAATAACATACGCAAGAGAAAACTGAACAATTCAATTCATAAATAACATGAATAAAAAATGAACGCAATCGAAATGAAACATTTGAGAAAATGTGTGAAAAAACAAAATAGGACAGAATAGGAAATGAATATAGCAGACAAATGACTCAGACACCTATAACTGTAGGTAGGTACATTAAACAGAAGCAATTGTTCTTAATACCAAAGAAACTCATTCGGATGACTAAAGTATGTATGGAGGGTGGAATATCAAAAGTACGTGTAAATAATAAACTGTCTGACAGCTTTGAAATCAACAGTGGACTCAAACAGGGTGATGCTTTATCTCCACTACTTTTTAACCTTGTATTAGAGAAAGCCATGAGGTCGGCCGAAATAAGGACAGAACTGCTATCGGTTCAAGGTCCCAAGTTATTACTAGCTTACGCAGATGACATTGATCTCGTTGGAGACTCCATCCTATCCACAAAAGCCATTTTCAACAAGGTGGAAGGAGCAACAAACGAAGTAGGGCTGAGGATTAATGAAGAGAAGACGAAATATATATGTATAAATAGAACGACACGAAGAGACAGGATAGGACAAAATGTGACGGTCAACACCTTCAATTTCGAAAGAGTACAACGTTTTAAGTATCTGGGGGCCGTAATCACAGGTGACAACGATGTTACTGAAGAAATAAAAGACAGAATCCAATCAGCAAATCGCTGTCTATTCTCACTGGATAATCTTATAAAATCAAAAAATCTTACAAGAAGTTCCAATATCAAAATTTATAAATCCATCGTCAGACCAGTACTAACATATGGATGCGAAACGTGGACCATGACCAAATCAAACGAAGAAAAGCTCAGACGTTTTGAACGAAAAATACTTTTATTTTTTTATTTATTTTTTTTTTAAATATATATTATATCTTTTTATTTTTAATGAAGAGAAAACCAAGTAGTATTAGATTGCATTGTTTGATTTGTGATAAAAGCTGTAATTAATGAAATTGAGAGAATAGTCTAACAGTCCAACTGAAACCATACCTTTCTCCATACTCGTCCTCGTTTAATATATTATTTGATGGTCTAGTTCTGGCTATTTTTATGATATCGATTATTTATGAAGGGATATCTTTAATATTGTTGTATTAATATTTTATTTCCTATCAATATATCTGTTCTTCATTTTAAGGGTAAAGTGATATACTCCTGGCAAGATGGTCAAGTCACCGAAGCAGACGAGTATGTGGGAAGAATAGCTTTAGTTACGAAAATCCCCCACCGAACGTATGGAATGGGTTCTATTAACCTCACGTCTGTCAGGGAATCAGACGCTGGATGGTTCGAGTGCAGGACCCTCTTTCCTAACAGGACGCCAGCGTGGAGGAACAACGGGACGTGGTTCCACCTCACAGTCAGTGGTAAATTTAAGATTTTGGTTATTTATTTAATTGTACGATTATGTAATGATGTGATGTAGTGAAAGATACTACACAAATAAGTGGAAGCAATTTTAATAATATGAACTCATAAAGACCCAGTAACCCATAAGGTCTTGACTTAGTGCTAACTTCTCCATAACTTCTATAAAAACTCTTAAGTGATGCGAGTGATGTGTGGCAATACTCCATGGAGTGCTTTCGTTGCTTGTTTTGCCCGTGCTATTTTCATTTCTATATCTTTCATACAAGTACCATCTCGGTTTATCATTGACCCTAAATACTTAAAAGTCTTACAACTGTTAAGACCGATTTCTCATGTCGAGTTAACCTGAACTTTTGGTGAACACTGGAAGCTCATCTTAAACTTGAGTTGAACTGGATATGCGAAATTCTACCATAATAGTACATATCTTATAAACTTAAGTTCAAATCTGCTACCTCGGATCCAATTCATAAGTATTCGGTCTTACGAATCTTATTATCATATATTCCATGTCCTTCTGTCGTGTGCAAAAATGACTTCGTCATGAGCGAACAGTAGTGAATGTCTCTCTCTCTCTAGCGGTCAGAGAATACACAAAGGAGAGACATCCTAACGCTGCCACAGGTAAAAAACCTGTATTTGATGGAAAATATGAAACATTGACAACGTCCCACGATCTATTCACCAATATGATTCATGAACATAACCAACTATCGGACGCAGAAAAAATGCAGTACATACCTCAAAGCACACTAAAAGTAAATAGAACAGAGTGATACAATGATACTTGAATATAACACAGGTAAACTATGAAGTAGCCTGAGCTATGCTTAGGGAAGGGTGTGAAAACGTAAGAGTGATATTGTTTAAACTAATAGAATGCTGTAAGCACAGGAGGTAAAGGAAGTATCTGCTAGAGCCCTAAAATCGCTACACGATGTCTTTCACAAGTGCCTAGAAGCAGTCGGAGGTCTAGGAACAGACACGGAATCATGGAGACCCTTAATAGCCAGAATAAGTATAACAAAATGAGATAACGAAACCAAAAGACTTTACGAAAACCACATCGGGGATAGTAGAGAAATATGGACGTACAAATCTACACAAACTTTCCTACAGAGAAAATTCCAAACATTGGAGATGTTGGACTAAGAAAAGAAACAGGAAAATCGAGGAGTATTAAGCAAACCAAGAATACACTGTGTAATACAGAAACTAGTTTCATAAAACATTAATGTCCCTGAAGAAAGAGTGTTCATTACGCATTCATTCGAATCCATTCAAGCAGTCAACATGTAGCTTTGCTGTAGATTACGACCACTAATTTCTTGTAAGAGGTAACATTATCGACGTTTTTAAACTCCTGGGCCCTAGTAGGATCAATAAAACGCTATACCATTAAATTATCAGACAGGAAAAGAAACGAATGTATCCGTAACAAAACAGAAGTGAAAGATGTCTCAACCCAAGTAGCAAAGCTTAAATGGAAGTTCGCTCCACACATCTTACGGCAGAAGGATGAAAGATGGACTAAGATGATTATACATTGGAGACCGTGGAACTACAAACGAGAAAGGGGAAGCTCAGATGACCTGAAAAAACACACTGGGTCAAAATGGATGCAAATTTCCCAAGCTAGAGAGGCATGGTAGAAAAGTAGAAAGAAAAGAAGACTTCATCCATCCATCCTACGAAGATTTAAAGCTCAGCTTGCTGATCTTTTTCATACTGGTATGCCCATTGTTCCACATATTCTATACATACCATCTTTTCAAAGCCTGATCGATGTATAATGTATATGTAACACTCAAACTCCGAATACGGACAATGTCCGAAATTTTTACTCACTTCGCGATGTGAACAACGTGAATTACCCACGTCGCGGAGAGAGCAATTTATTCGGACATCGGCCGAAGTGAAATACCGAGAACGCGTTGTGGGTAAACGAAAGTACCCAATTGCCGAAATAAACACGTTCACCGGAGATTGAGCAAAACCGTAATACCCATAACCCGACGTGGGTAATGTATTTTACCCACTTCGGGTTGTGGGTATTTGTAATTTGCGCAAACCCCGAAAAGCCTCCAATCACAACCATACCCTACACTAATTTCATAATAACCAATAAAATAAAATCAAATTTTCGTTGAAATTCCATTTACTTTAATTTAAAAAAACTAAACAGTAAAATATGACAAGTATCTTATTATTGAAAATAGAAAAAAAATTATTAAACGTTTTCATACATATACGTCTTTTATATGAGTTTTTTTCATACATGTACTTACCACTTTACCACTTTCATTGTTTATTACAGTTCGTTTTAGAAAATATTTATCTTACTTATTACCATAAGAAAAGAAGTGCTACCATGACATTGAGAATTGCATTTTTATGTTTGATTTTACACATTTTCAAGATTTGCCCGAACAGTTCTTCTTGCATTCACATCTGATGAAACCGTGTTTGGACCCGGATGACATTATTGCTTCTATACGGACATTGAGCTGTTCATTAGGTACATCGATGTTATTAATAGATTTATTACATGGGGGTGACATGTCTCGACCTGCACGTCTGAACCGTGAGAAATGGATTTCGGCGTTTGCGCAAACTAGAAATACCCACAACCCGATGTGGGCAAAATAGATTACACACATCGGGTTATGGGTGTTATGGTTTTGCTCAACCTCAGGTGAATGTGTTTATTACGGTAATTGAGTACTTTCGTTTACCCACAACGCGTTCTGGGTATTTTTCTTCGGCCAATGTCCGAATAAAATGCTCACTCTGTGACGTGGGTAATTCACGTTGTCCACATCGCGAAGTGAGTAAAAATTTCGGACATTGTCCGAATTCGGAGTTTGAGCGTAACATATCTAATGTTAAAAAGTGTAGGTGATAGGCCATATCCATGTTTGAGGAATTCTTACATTTTATGTAGTTATTTAAAAAAATAATAAATACTTTTTCTCCACTTTCAGAGACAAATATAAAAAAAACAAAAACAGCAAATACCGGTGGCTTTTTCTAGTGTAATATTGGTTTTCAACAGGTAATAAAAATAACATAAAGGGCTTGTTCATTACAACATTGTAGGTGTTAACAACTTATAAAACATTTTTAAAGGATCACCACTGATTGATTTATTATTTCGACAGCTCTGCTTGTTTGCACTGTTTTTGCTAATAATAAAAGGAATTTATTAATCACTTAAAAGCACATAAACTGGATGGACATTTAATTTACACACCGACGACAGGTTGGTAAATCTACACTTCTTCCTTTGGTATTTAGAATTTGTTTAGTCTACTCGTATTTTCATCCATCTGTTTATATGTTGTTTTCAACCCTGCGTCTTTGGGTTGAGATTGAGCGAGAGAATGATACTTGAGGATGTTCCCATTGATGTTATTTTCTCTTTTGCAGATTCTTGTGATTTGGAAAATCTATCTCGTTGGGATCTCACTCGTGATCTTGGGTTTTCTATTTTTCCTTGAATGATTTATCTCTCCATGGAAAGTCTTTTACTGATCTCCACGGCATTCGTAACCTACTTTTTCCAACTTGACGTATCAGTGGCGTCTATCTTTTTCTTTTCCGATTGTCCACTACTCGCAGTTCCAAGTTCCCAGCATAGTTGCCAGGTCAAAAAACTAAAAATCACCAGACAATTGCTTAAAAAGTTGCCAGATTTTGCTCAAAATCACCAGATTGTTATGAGTATGCGCAGTAACGAAAAATGTGTTGCTGCGCAGAATTTTGCGCATGCGCATACCCGTAACTATTCGAGAACGGTAATGTGAAGGGTTGGAACAAACCTAATAAAACAATAATTAAAAATTAAAATACAAATGAAACGATTTTTTTTTTGTAAAATATAATGTAAAATGTAGGTGTTCATTTTTATAAAAGGTACTGATAATCCCGACAATGTAGATTATTTAAAACTTAACGTTTTATGTCTTAAACTTGGCCTGACAGACGACCCTCGTCGAGCGGGGTGTTATACAAAATTGTTTTGTTGGAAACCTAGTAATTTTGCTCATGCTAATAAATTTTTAATACAAATTAAAATTGAAAAAATAGTTCCTAAGAACCTTTGAGATTTTAGTTTAGATGACCAAACCAACACAAAACGTGACAAAACTACAAAATATGAAGAACAGTAATCACTTAAAACTCTACAGCTGACACAAGAAAGATAAAACTGATAAATTGAAAATTGATATGTTGATATTAACTGAACTGGTTTGTTTATAAAACCAAGACATAAATTATTCGAAGTGCATTAACACTTGTAAGAGTAGCGTAAATTTCGGTGGATCCCCAGTTGAGCACCACAGAGGCGGATCATTTTATATTACAAAATTAGACTTTTTGTATTATATGAATATTAGGCAATTCTTAATAACGAATAAAAAACATAAAATCGTACTTTTTAAATAAAAAAATATAATATAGATAAGGTCAAAAAATCACCAGATATTAAGCTTTTTAAAAAAGTTTTCACCATATCACCAAATGGGTTAGAAAATCACCAAATCTGGTGAATTTTCACCAGACCTGGCAACCTTGGTTCCCAGTGAGTACTATAAAATTGTAGAGAAGGAATGTATCAATATATCGACGGTTAAACTGGAAAACCTCGTTCGATTGTTGGTCCATAAACGCAGTGGAACTTTCAAAAAATCGAAAAATTGAAATTTTTGAACGTGAATAACTTTTGATTAAAAAATAAAATAGCAATTCTGCTGACAGCATTTGAAAGTTTAAGTCAAATTATACCGGTTTTAATTATTGCATTGCTAAACATTATTTTTTTTATTATTAAACAAAGCTATTTGTTTATAAGCCGAAAAATTGTTTATAAGTTTAAAACATTGCTGGGGCCCCTTAAATAATCCGATTTTAATTCTGTAAAGTGTATTAGATAGGTAGAGCACCTCTTTATATGTAAAAAAATTAGCCAACTTCTAAATTGTCTACTTTTTGTTCAGAAAGATTTTAAAAAATTTGAACATTTTTAAAAACATTTAGATTGCAAATTTATTATGCAAAATCTATTAGGTCGATTTTAATGAAATTTGCTTTATGGTTTAAGTATGTTACAAAGTAGACGAAGCAACGAAGCATTAAACCTAGGAATTTTATGCAGTAAGATGAATCGTCATGCAACTTTTTGCATTCGATTAGAGAGAGTGTTAGGCAACTTTATGAACTAAATTCATCTAGGGCAAAAATTTTTGTGCATAAGAAAATGCATTTTAAAAGTGCATCTCGAAGAGGTGAAAATGAAAAATTTAGAACTCGGGCAATATTGATGGAAATCCCACATAACAATGATGTTCGCATCATGTTCTAAGCATATCCTACCAACATTAGTCGAAGTATATCCTTTTTAGTATATGCGTAGTACAAGCATAGCATGTACCATAAAAAACATTCTAAATTTCATGTTCTTTGCATGTGCCTCAAAGAATATTCTTGCACCGAATATACTGAGCACATTCGAGTACGTAGCATCTCGGAATGTTCGTAAAAGTTTATTCTTAGAATATACCTTAATCGAATATTCTTAGTATATGCGTAAGTATATGCAAAAGTATATGCTTAACACATACTTGTATATACTTTTAAAATATCTTAAAAATAATATACTGTATGTACCTATAGGAAGAAGAATAATGTTAGCCTATAGATTATCAACTTCGCGTTAAGAATAATTAATCAAATTTATGTATTTTGGTAGGTACTAGTGAACTATCTAATTCATTTTTTTAAACCGTTTTAATTGTATGGTAAAAAGTTTAAAACTTAATTCTATTGAAGAAAAATGAGAAATTCTCGTTTCGTTTTCAGTTGAAATGAATATACCATTTTGATTTGAGTTTATACCATAAGTATTTTTACCTATAATTTTCGGGAATCCGGAAACGGCCATTCATTGTCATTCTGACCCTTGCATTGCATTTTATACCTGCACAAGGGAAGGGGGTAGGTAACAAAAGAGCAAAATATGAAAATAGTTTCCAGTACAGTGTACAGTAATAGCCACTTTACACGATGCAAGTAATTGCGCAATTAATTGCACAATTTCTTGCGCAAGAACTTGTGCAATAAGTTGCAACTAACTTTCTGCAATAAAGTGATTACACGGTGCAAACAATTGCATAAACTGACATGAAATAGACAGAAACTTTGAATAGCATAAATTTTAGGTTATGTTTGTTTTTACAAATTAAATGTAATTTTTTGAGTAGAATGATCAGATATTAGATTAAAGATGTTAGATTATAATTTGAGAAAATTATAATATTATGTATTAAGTATAACAAAATCAATTAATACCTAATCCAAGTATGTAATACATATTATTCATTTACAAAAGGAAACAAGTTGTAAGAAATAAAATAGTTTTTTTTTAATCCCTATGTTGCATAATTAAAGTTATTCACCTGAATAAAATTATCTGTGAAGCGTGAAATTGGTAAAAAGTTCCTCTAGTTTTGTTAATAAATTGTTTGGTTTGAAATTTAAGATGACAGAAGTTCAATGTCATCAAAATCTTTTATTTGTTGACAGCAGAAAAGTAAAAACAAACACTGTAGCCTTAAAAGTTACTAAAAATATAACCAAATTGCAGAAAAAATTGCATGAAAAATAGGACATGTTCTATTTAGCTGCAACTTATTCTTGCAGCAAGGAGTTGCAGGTTTTCTGTGCAATTCGCGTATGACACCATGCAATTTCTATTGCTGCAAGAAATTGTGCAATTAATTGCGCAATTAGTTGCATCGTGTAAAGTGGCTATTATGCATTTATGTCTACGCTGTTAGGTAGGACCAAGTATTTCTAGCTACAAGGACTAAAACATTTTTAAGAACATAAAAAGCAGTTTGAAAATAATAAATTCATATTGGTACTTCAATATTTCCTAAATACCTAGTAAGTAAAAGTATGTATAATCTATGTAGATACCTATAAATTTTAGTAATTTACATACATATTATATATATTTGGCTATTATATAATTATATAAGCAGCATTTTTATTTTGATGTGCACATAATAACTAAATATATTACTTATATTTTATATATAGACTACTTACCCATATAATATTTATTATACATAGGTACCTATATAACTAACTAAAGTTTATATATTTTATACTTACTTTTTACGTAATATTGTAGAATGTAATAACTACATTCTCATATGCAATTGGAATATGTAAATATAATATATTAGTAGAACCAAAGAATACTAACACACCCAGTGGGTAGTATTCTTTGGTAGAACCTATAGGATGAGATTGGGTGATGTTGAAAACATACTTCTGAGAAATACAGCACATCCTTGGAATATTCTTCCCATATACTAAAAATATGTGCGATAGTACATTCTAAGTATATATATAGAAGGTATATAGCACTTCCTTGGAATATTCTTCCCACATACTAAAAATATGTGCGATAGTACATTCTAAGTATATAACTAGAAGGTATATAGCACTTCCTTGGAATATTCTTCCCATATACTAAAAATATGTGCGATAGTACATTCTAAGTATATGAATAGAAGGTTTATAGCACCTCCTTAGAATCTTCTAAAAAGTATGTTCTTGGTATATACTGAAAAGAAGTGCGGTAGTACATTCTAAGTATATACATAGAACGTTTAAGTACTGTAATGTAGTATATACTCAGTATATGCTCTGCACATTCGCAATGGTAATTACGCATATTCTAAGTATATACTTTTTCTGAAAAGTATGTTCTATGAATCTACTAAGAACATGAAATTGTTATGTGGGATGTGTTGAATTCTTATAATAGGGGGTTTTGGGGATCGCTGAGCACGAATTTCATATCGGCGATGGTCTCCAAGGTACCTGGTGCCCACGGTGGAACTCGTCGCCTAGAGTTTTACGTTATAATCATTAAAATCAGTCAATATCCATTACTGGGGGGGTTTTTGGGGTCGCCGGCCACGAATTTAGTGTTAATGATAGTCTCCAAGATACCTGGTGCCCAAGGTGGAACTCGTCGCCTGGAGTTTTATGTTATAGTCATTCAAAATCAGGCAATAGCCATTACTCTGAGGGTTTTGGGAGTCGCTGAACAAGAGTTTCATGTGGTCGATGGTCTCCAAGATACCTGGTGCCCAGGGTGGAGCTCGTCGTCTGGAGTATTATGTTATAATTATTCCAAATCATTTAAAACCATTACGCGGGGGGTTTGGGGGTCGCTGAGCACGAATTTTATGACGGCGATGATCTTCTGTGTACCTGGTGCACAGTGTGGAACTCGTCGCCTGGAGTTTTATGTTATAATCATTCAAAATCAGTCAATAACCATTACTCTGAGGATTTTGAGGGTCGCTGAACAATAATTTCATGTGTTCGATGGTCTTCAAGGTACCTGGTGCCCAAAGTGGAACTCGTCGTCTGGAGTTTTATGTTATAATTATTACAAATCATTTAATACCATTACTCGGGAAGTTTTGGGGTCGCTGAACATGAATTTCATGACGGTGATGGTCTCCAAGGTACCTGGTGCCCAGAGTGGAACTCGTCGCCTGGAGTTTTATGGTATAATCATACAAAATCAGTCAATAACCATTACTATGAAGGTTTTAGGGGTCGCTGGGCACCAATTTCATGTTGGCGATGGTCTTCAAGGTAGGTATACAATAATCTAAAAAATACGTGTTAAATTAAATGTTAGTGCACGTATTCATAATCAATTTATTTGTATAATATAATAAAAAAATTAATAAAAAAGTAAAATAAAATAAAAAAATATTTTTATTTACTTGAAGTTACCTCTTCCGCAATTTCGAAAACCAAAATTATAAAACAGCGCAGCTATAGATTGTAGATAATGAGAATTCCTTTAATACCAATCTTAAACGGCTTGATATTATAATATTATTTATTTTATTATTTATCCTGTAATTAACAAAACTAATGAGTATAAAATATATGACTTTTTCAAAACACCAACATTAAAAACTTACTTTGCTTTAAATACGGTATCACATTTTAGATGTTTTTTTATAATTAATTAAAATTTTTTAAAATATCAGAACTACATAAAAGTGTAGCTTGGAGGTATTCACATATATACTATGCTTTGTTTTTAAGCCAGGAGCAGTAAAATAAAAAGACAGATTCACACCCAAGAAAGTCAATAGAAAAATCACCATATACATCTTCTTTTTTGGTTGATCATATTGGCCTTCGACGGTAATCCATCAACATTATATTATACTAATACGTCGCTAAAGAGTTCTAAAAACCACTGTTTTTTTTTTATATAAAAGCAGACTAGAAATCTAAAAATTAAAATAGTACCGTAGAAAACACAAAAAATCGCTGATATAACTTAATTACCCTTGAAATGCCAATTATGTCAAAATTTCATAAATGTCATTAGTGTCAAAATTTAACGACTACTGCTTTAAAAGCGACAAAATTTTAAAATAATTTTTAAATAGGTAATTATTTAGGATATAATATAAAAGTGTTTTAAGAAAGATTATTAATGAAAAATATATTAAGCGACCCCCAAAACACCGAAGTAATCGATATTGACTGATTTTGAATGAATATAACATAAAACTGAAGGCGACGAGTTCCACCCTAGGCACCAGGTACTTTGGAGACCATCGCCGACATAAAATTCGTACTCAGAGACCCCAAAAACCCCCGAGTAATGGTTATTGACTGGTTTTGAATGGTGGAAAACCCCCAAATTAATGGTTTTTCACTGATTTTGAATAATTATGACATAAAACTCCAGGCGACGAGTTGCACCCTGGGAACCAGGTACCTTGGAGACCACCGCCAACATTAAATTGTGTTTAACGACTCCAAAAACCCCCGAGTAATGGTTATTGACTGATTTTTAATGGTTATAACATAAAACGCTAGGCAACGAGTTCCAACCCTTGGCACCAGGTACCTTGGGCACTATCGCCGACATGAAATTCGTACTCAGGGACCCTCAAAACCACCAGGGTAATAGTTTTTGACTAATTTTGAATAATTATAACTAAAAACTCCTGGCGACGAGTTCCACACTGAGCACCAGGTACCTTGGAGACCATCGCCGATATGAAATTCGTACTCAGCGACCCCCAAAACCCCCAGGGTAATAGTTTTTGGCTGATTTTGGATAATTATAACTAAAAACTCTAGGCGACGAATTCCACCCTGGATACCAGGTATCTTGGATGCCATCGCCAACATTAAATTCGTGGCCGGCGACACCAAAAACCCCCCGACTAATGGATATTGACTGATTTTTAATGATTATAACATAAAACTCTAGGCGATGAGTTCCACCGTGGGCACCAGGTACCTTGGAGACCATCGTCGATATGAAATTCGTGCTCAGCGATCCCCAAAACCCCCGAGTATAAAAATTCAACTCATTTCCGTCAATATTTCCCAGTTTCTAAATTTTTCATTTGCACCTCTTCGAGATGCACTTTTAAAATGCATTTTCTTATGCACATAAATTTTTGCCCTAGATGAATTTAGTTCACAAAGTTGCCTGACACTCTCCCCAATCGAATGCAAAAAGTTCCATGACGATTCATCTTACTGCACAAAATTCCTAGGTTTTGGGCTTTTTAGTGCTTCGTTGCTTCGTCTAAAGAATTTCCTAAGCGAATTACTAAGGTTCTAAGTGTCACCAAACTGGTTAAAAACATTTAATAACAACAGGCGTATTTTGCTCCCTTATTTTGTATTTATTGCTATATTGCAGAAAAGGTAATACGTTAAGACATTTTTGGCCAGTCGTATATCATACAAAATTCAATTATCTTTATTTTATTTCTCTACGACTTTGTTACAAAACGAATAATTTTAAAGTTATAAGCAAAGAGAGCAGAAAAGAATCGACGTTTTTCGAAATTTTTAAATATTTTAATTTTTTTATTAATGTTCCGGGCATATTTGAGAAGGAGCATAAGTCAATTATTATTACTGAAGGTGTCACCTAACTTTATCTGCAAAAATCCGAATGCCACCTCTCACATCCAAAAATAGACCTTTTTCCACAGATCCTTACTGGTCTACTTCTTTTAAAAGAAAAAACGTTTAATTGTGATGAGTGGTTCCTGAGATACAACCGGTTAAAGTTGACCTTCAATTATGGCAAAGATATAAACAGTAGGATCATAATTTTCAAACCATCCCTTTTTTATTTTTGTCGTCTTTCTCTACACCAATTTTCATATCTTTAAAATACTCATAACATATTAACATAACATAATATATTGTATTATTATAATAAAAACTATCGATATTACGAGTGAAAATTGCCAAAAATAGCAAAATTTCAATCAGAAATTAGGTTAGAGAAAAAGTAAATGTTAAAAAAATACAAAATCAATGGGAAAATCCCAGTAGCTGGCTGTATACCATAATTTAAAAATCATACAGAAGTAAAAACTTCGTTTGTACAATGGTATAAAAAAGTTTTATTAAAAAACATTAAAAGTCCTCCAAAAGGATTCGCAAAACGTTTTCGATTTAGATCAGATCATCTTCAGTGCGTTCTGCTTAGTACATGAAACTAGCAACTAGCAACCTTATGAAATTGGTAACATGGTCTGTGTCCATTGAACTGGCAAGAACCACAAGTTTTTTATCGAGCAGGGAACCATGTTGCCCTTTGAGCACTCCTAACACATTTAATCTTTTAACATCGACTTGGAGTCGCTATAAATATTATATAGTTATCATGTAAACCATATTTCTCGATGTTACCAATTTCATAAGGTTGCTAGTTTCATGTAGGTACTAAGCAGAACGCACTGAAGATGATCTGATCTAAATCGAAAACGTTTTGCGACTCCTTTTGGATGACTTTTAATGGTTTTTAACTTTTTTTTGACCATTGTACAAAGGAAGTTTTTACTTCTGTATGATTTTTTAAAAAAATACATTTTCTCGGCTTCCCATGGAGCAATTTTATTCATTCTTTTAACGTTAAAAGGTACACTTGTAGTAAGAGTATCTAAAAAAAGTCTACAACTGGAAAAAATATGTAGTTTTCTTTTCTTATAAATAAATTATCTATTATATCAAAACAAAAGCAAGTTTGACATTTAATAATGCGTTAGTTAGATGACTCTACTCGAGTTGCTTGGGAACAAAAAAATAATGAAGAAAATTGCTCCATAGGAAGCCGAGCAAATGTATTTTTTTAACGTATACCGATTTTGAACTTTGAGATTACATTTTCTCCATATTAATATTTCCTGAGGTATTCTATTTGTTTATCAGCCAAAAAATTGTTTATAATTTTAAAATATTCCTGAGGCCGCTCAAATAGTCCAATTTCAATTCTGTAAAGTATGTACATTAGATAGGTACAGTGTCTTTTTATACAAAAATCATAGTTATTCTTATGTATCATAATTATTGTGGTGATTATAGCGACCGTAAATTTCTAATTAGCAATTCAATTGTTGCTAAACTTTTCATTCAGTTTCCATCGGCTTCTGGAATTATAATCTATACGGAAAGAGCTTTCATATTACCAAGTTATTTAATTATTGATAAACAATTACTTATCTAAAATTTTAGTTGAAAATTTAAGATTTTGTTGGAAAACCCCGCATTTTCCGGGGAAAATTTTCGTCGAAGTAAATCGAAAAAAACACATCTCTATGCAAAATTTAATTACGGTGAATTTTTATTTGGGTGTTTTTGGTGTAAAGTTAAAGTCTTTGGAGTTATAGAGCAAAAATTGAAAAAAAAAACACAATTTTCGGGCGCCATTTTGTTTATAAAAAAAAGTAGCACACCATCTGCGGACTTTGCATAACCATATTAATAATATAAACAATCATTAGATTCGATCCCAGCAATAAAATTGCTGGTAAATAACTTTTCCTTGTATTTTGGTAATTAGCCCAGAGTATATAAGCGGAGCATATCGGTACTTATTATTTTTCATTATGTGATCTAGGTATTATGTATTTCTAACTTTCACTACGTTGAAAAGTTCTCTATCCTTGTCTATTCTGTGCACCATTTCTTCGTTTGAAGTATGCGATGTCCATGAAATTTTGAGGATTCTCCGGTAGATCCACATTTCAAAGGCCTCCAATACTCCAATTTATTTACTGTTGATGTTTTAAGGGTCCATGTCTCAACTGCATAGAGAAGAGTCGACCAGACGTAGCATTTTGATCAACGTAATCGAATTTCGAGTTTTATTCGAGAATCACAAAGCAGTTTTTTATTTTCTCGAAAGATTTTCTGGCTTGTTCTATCCAACATCCCAGGTACTTAAATATTGACCTGTTCTAAAATGTGCCCATTTATTGTGCAAGGTTGAGATGTGAAATATTGAAATAATAAACAATTCTTAAATATTCATTCATTTTAGGTGGAAATCTTCTAGCAATTCCTCCTCTCAACAAGACTGTTTTGGAAGGCGATGAAGTCGAATTTACTTGCCTGACCAAAGACTTCGAGATACGAGTCAAATGGTTCAAAGATGGGATCTCTTTGTCGGAGTACCATGATTTAATCAACAGGTCTTGGGTGACCAAAGACAACTCTCTAATGATCCGTCCCACAGATTCTGGAGACACCGGCGAATACGAATGCGAGGCGTCCAACGCTGAACAAGAGAGGCAGACTGCTAGGGCGTACCTTAATGTACAGTGTGAGTAACAATTAAGCCGATTTTTAATGATTCCATTATTAAATTCACTACCATTATTATTACTATCACAGTCACCATCTTCAACATTTTCATTCCCCGGCCCGAGAGGCTTCGAGCTCAGAAGTTACCTTACATTTTTAACAAAATTTAGTAAAAAATATAAACTTTATACAAGTACTTAAAATTTAATAGCTATTTATGATATAAGTGTTAAAAGTACAATTTTAAGGCACGCATGTGAAAGTTTGCAGAATGGGCGAAGCGAATTCTGCAATTCACATGAGTGCCTTAAAAATGTACTTTTTAACACGTATATCATACAATATTTTTTCTACAAACGTTATAAATTTATAAAATACAATATTTTTGTTAATTGCTGAAACCATGAAACCTATGACCCGTAAAAGGTAGAACTGGTTGTCTACACTCGAGGGGAATATCTAAAAATTCTTAGCGAAAATATTATTCGCTCCGAGAGTTAACAAAGTGTCAAAGCAAAATCGACCGACTTGCTCATGGTGGCGGTTGCTTGAATCTTTGTAAGGACGCTTTAGTGCATGTTTAAATGGGACATTTTAAAAAAAATGCCATATCATGCTATTTGTTTTGTTGTTCACTGTAAAAATACATGGAGAAATAGTGATGTGAAATAATTTTATTTTCCTCGTTCCCAAAAAAAAATACGTCAAAGAATAAAATTGATTAACGCTGTTAGAAGGATGAAGTGAGGTTAACTTTTTCTATATATACAAAGGATGTGGCAGTATACACATTATATAATAATATTATTTACGTTTTTTATAAGTTTTGTACATATTACATGTACTTTTTAGCTCTGATAAACCCGAATTTACTCCAAAAAGTACGGATACGGTATGTCCTATCTAACCTCACTATCACAGATTATGTCAATAAATCTTTATTAACGACAAAAAATATTTTTTCTACGGCCGTGCTAAAAGAGCCACTTTCCTGCACCCATTTCGTTTCCGAAATTTGCACTTTCCCGCACGGCGTGCGGTAAAGTAAAATTCCTTGTAATATGGCATTATAAAATATTATAATACATGCAATAAACTAATATTTAGATATTATTTACTAATTTATTTTAAATTTATCTTATTGTGTTCATGTTTTAATAAAATTAGCGCGATAATTCGATGAAATAAAATTATTTTGACATAATATTTAAAAGTCAGATCAGTAGATAATTACAATGGTTTTGAATCTTCGTCATGGAAACTAATATCGTCGTCGTGGTAACCCATTATATTGAAAGTTTAGTTTTGACAACCTTGTCAAAGAATTAATTTGTGAATTTTCACTCCTAAATAAAAATTGGTATAACTCTATTTTTTGTGGCTTTTTTCCAAACGTACGGCCCTAGAAAAAAAATTGTTCCTAACTCATGCGGAAAGTGTCTTCCCGCACTCGACTGTTTGCCAGAACTCCGCTGTGGCGTCGTTCGGGTCAACGGTAGTCTCGTGCGTGAAAGTATCACTTTCCGCACTAGTTAGGAAAATAACTATTTGTTGAACTATAAATGATACTATAAAAGAATAACCAAGGAATTCTAACAATTTGTACCGTTTATTATCACTAGAGAATAAAATATTCAAGTTTAACAAAATAATCTCCTAAGAGTCAATGCTAAAACGTCCTTACAAAACTGACAGCGTGTCACGTGACTGTAAATTGCTGTAAATAGTGGGGAGACGCACGGTGCGAGTACCGTTACATAAACTTGTTTTTCTACAAACGTGTTAAAAATGCAATAATACAGTTTAAATTAAATTTTAAAAAAACCTTTTAAACCACCTTTTTCAAATTGCGCAAGTTGTACCATTAATAATAAATGAAATATAAATATTTTGACGTTTCACAATTTGACAATTCACTTTTAACTGCAGTGCCTTAAAAATTGTAAAGCACTAGTGCTTTAAAGTAGCATTTTTAACGCTCCTATGGAGTGCTAAAAATTTCATTTTTAACACGGTTTTAGAAAAACTTAATTAAAGTTAGGATAAATTTTAGTTTAGAACGCATCCATTAGTTGCTTCATTGTTTGTCGTGGTACTTATAGGCAGTGCGGGAAATCCCATGGCGCATTCGGATTGTGAATATTTCTTGATTGATTTGGGTCTTGATGACCATTGGATTTTTTCTTAAAAGACAGTGATAATAGATCTTTTTAAAAAAACATTACCGTTGTTTCCGAGTTTGGTGTGAAACTTGAACGTACATGTCTATCATCTCTCCTGTATCTCCTATGGCGGTATAGCCCAAATCGGACGCTGGCCTCCCCCAGCATTCGCCTCCAAGCATCTCTTTCCTTAGCTGCTCTCCTCCAGTTCCCAAGCTAAATATGTCTTTAGTATCGGTTCTCACGTCGTCTATCTCCCTCTTCCTTGGTCTTCCTACTGGTCGACGTCCCCCCACCTCTGTTATTATACATTCTTATAAGGTGGCCATAATGCACGGAAAGATAGATGGCAGAAGAACCATCGGAAGAAGATGAATTTCATGACTTAAGAACCTGAGAAAATGGTTTGGATTCAGCTCAAAACAACTATTTAGAGCTACTGCCTCAAAAATTAAAATAGCTATGATGATTGTCAACCTCCGTAGCTGAAGCGGCACCTGAAGAAAAGATATGGTGACCTGCCCAGCGCAATCTTTGTATTTTTGCATAATTCGCTATAGAGGATAATTTGTAATATCGATTCAACTCGTGATTGAACCTTATTCTTCACATAGCATTACAGCACATGGGTCCCAATATCCTCTTTTGTTTCAAAAGTATTGATAAAGTATATTGTCTTTTATGTCACGATCCATGATTCTACGCTATATCGCACCTCCGCTCAAAGAGTGTCATAACTCAAAAAAATTTAAAATCGGTTTTATTGCACCAACAGTTTAATAAAACTATAAACTCCTATCTCACAAAGTGCCACTTCTATGGGTCAAGTATTTATCGTTAGATGACACTAGTGTCATTATACGATTATACAAAACCAATGACGCACTGAACACAAACAGTGTCACATATCGAATGTGCAAAGCATTTGTCCATCTAAGATGTGTATAAAGCGTCGTTTGTCGAGTTAAGGCATTATATGTGATTACTTTATTCAAGACAATCTGCATATGTGCTCAAGAAAAGTGACACATTTATCACTTATTTATCTTTCTTTTTGCAGTATTTTGTGTTTAATGTTGTTACTTGTATTTAAAGTTGCATCATTAATAAGTCTGTTAACAAGATAGTAATATTGATATTACTCTGTTGTATTGTTGTATTGATATATTATTCTGTACTGCAAGTGTCACTTTTGATTAAATAATATTTCGTAAATGTTTCGTTATTTTTTCTGTACAGTGTCACAACTAAAAAGAAAATATTTTTTTTGATATTTTTAACTTAATACGCTATTTTATAGAGCTTCAAAAACCGTTGTATACCCTATTCCACGAACATACGCCTGTTTTGGATTACTTCGACAACGAATATTTTACTGTGCAAAATAAGAAGAACGAAAGTAAATTTCAAATTACATTGTTGTTTATTGGAATAATTATTAGCGCCATTTACTTTCGTACTTCTTATGTTGCACAGTAAAATATTCGTTGTCGAAGTAATCCAAAACAGGCGTATGTTCGTGAAATGGCCCATAACTGACTAAACCAGTTATTATTCTAATTTTAATAGTTTTTGAATTAAACCCGAAAATATTGTAGGACAAACTTTAAATGTCGTTTTCTTGAAACTTTGCTTTTTGACTCATGACACTCTTGGAGCGGAGGTGCGATATGTTGCTATTGGTCATAAAATATGATTGTTTCATATACTTTAAACATTACTTCCATATCACAAGCTGCTTAGACTTATTAAACAATAATTTCTCTCGGTTGACTCACATTCTTCTTACAATATATTCCATATATAGTGTGGGCCAAAGAAAACAGTCCACCTCGATATTTGGCAGTATTTATTAGATTTTAAGGAAATGGAGAAACAGGTCGATTTTTTATCGAAGGGGGAAGTACGGTACATACATCTGTCATTTGTCAACCCCTCTCTTCCATCCTATCTCCCTGTTTTAGCCCTTTAGTTAATTAAGTATCTGGAAGAGATCTTTCAATTGATTTTGAACTCGTACTTGCGCTTCTTTGTAAGTCATGGTGGCTTGAACTAATTTTACCAATTTCCTTGATATAAGAAATTCTTTCCTTGATATAAGAAATTCTTTCCTTGATATAAGAAATTCTTGAATTCTTGACAGAAAAGTTCCAATGAAGCTGAAAGGAAAATTCTATAAAACAGCCATAAGACCGGCTATGATGTAGAACTGAATGTTTGGCAGTGAAAAAGAAAGAGGAACAACGAATGCATGTGGCGGAGATGAGAATGCTTAGATGGATGAGTGGAGTGACAAGAAACGATAAAATTAAAAATAAGTATATTAGGGAAGTCTAGGTGTGGCACCAATTGATGCCAAAATGAGAGAGCATAGGTTGATATGGTTTGGTCATGTTCAACGTCGAGACGTTAATCATTCAATGCGAAGAGTAGCTGAAGTGCAGATTCCTGGAAGGAGTAGGAGAGGAAGATGAAAGAAGACCTGGGGGGAGACGATAAGGCAGGACATGTTGGTAAAGGGGATTAACATTGATATGACCCAAGATAGGATTGTGTGGAGAAATGCAATTAGGGAAGCCGATCCCGCATAGGGATAAGGCAAAAAGAATGATGAGTAGACCATCCTGGTCTGAATTCGGACTGTTATTCTTTTAAGGATATGTCTCTATAATTTTTGTAGCAGAGCTTGTTTCGCTTCTTGTGGATTGGGGATATAATTGCTTTTTTAGAGTCCCCTTGAATTTCTTCTGTGTTCCATACGTCTGTTATTAATTTATGAAATCTATCTATCAATGTTGTCCTCCAATTTTGATAATATTAGCTGGTACGTTGTCAATACCTGGAGTTTTATTATTATTGGGTGCTTGTGGGTGTGGGTAGGTATGTTAATTCATTATTCTGATTCTGGTCTTCTGTTATCTCGAAGTCCGCTACTACATGGAATGCGTTTGTTTGTACCTACTTGCTCTGTTAGCAGACCTTCGAGATTCCAGTTTTTCCAGCCTGTTTTTACTGCTACATCGTTACTGGTAATTTGTGCTTAAGTATTTTTAAAAAGATTAGTGCGTGGTTTATGTCTCTCTCTACCTAGAAACACACCAATATTTACATAGGATTGTGGTACATAAACATATTGTACAAACGGACAAATAAAATACTAGAGCCCTAGCTTAGCATTCTATAGAAAATAACTTGCTTAACAAATAACATACATTATAAGGTAACACATGCTTTTGACTTTGAAAATATAACAAATAAATTTGTTTAATTTTTAATATTGAAATTTAATACACACATTTTTTATCATTATTTATACGTTATCAGTAAACATAAATTTTGAAAAAAAAATTTTAATGTTTAGCTTTTTGGCGTACTTATTTATTAGGTACGTATTTTAATTGCGGCTCGCTAAAAATTTAGGATTTTGAAAAATGTCTCGGGCTATCGACGAGCCTGGCCATGCCATGTCCTTTACACTTTTCTTTGCAGCAAAATATTCCAAATAATTCCATAAGAATGTTTGATTTATCGATATACCACATTTAAAAATAGATTTAACAGTGAATAAATAAACCATTTTTAAAATGACACAGGCATTATCCATTTTAAAATATCCCCAACCTAATGAATAAAATATCAATTGTGTAAATATGTAAATGTTTCTTGGTTTTACATTGGGCTTGTGCAAACTTATCAATTTTGTTTTAAATTTATACTTTTTGCATTATTTATATCATGTCTAAATTATTTTATCTGTCACAACTAATACAAGCTTGTTGTTTGTTTGGGTTTATATGACTGCGGACACTAAATCCATTCGCCATTAATACAAGCTTAAATACCCATCCTAATTCCGTTTTGTCAGCCAGGCCGCAATATTGGGGCTTCAGACCCCACTTGGCAAATGACGTTTTTATTTATGCATTTGCATTTATTTATGTATTTCTAAATTTGTGTAGTTTTTAAAAAACGGACTTGTGCAATTAAAAAGAAACAGCTTTAAACGTTTTAGATACGATCTTCCTACCTTCACTTTGGTCTTCCTTTAGGTCTTGTATTTATAGGAATTTACTTGAGTATTTTCTTTCTTCATGATCTTTTCGTTTTAGTACATGCACGAGCCATTTCAACCATTGAGCCTTCAGCCTTCATATGTCTGACTATATCTTCTCCATGTATCTGATCATTTTTCTCGTTGTTAAAGGATCGTCTAAACTCTCCGTCTTGAATTTTATTGGTCCAAGACTTTTTCTAAGGATCTTCCTTGCTATGATTCTTAGCTTCTCTTCGTCTCTATTAGTCAAGCATATCGTCTCTGCTGCGTAGGTTATAACAGGTCTGATTGTTATTTTATAAATTGATTTTTGTATTTTTGCTGATATGTCTTTGTAAACCAAGATAACCAAATAATAAGTGTAAACCTAGCTTTTTCTAAACATTTTTTACTTATTTAGATAAAGCCAAAGTAGTATACGCCCCTCCAGAAATTCACCTGCCATATGGACGCCCCGCCCTCCTCGACTGTCACTACAGAGCAAATCCACCCCTCACCAACCTCAGATGGGACAAGGATGGATTCCTCTTTGACCCCTACAATATCCAAGGCGTGTTTTACAGGAGAAATGGCAGCCTATATATTAGCAAAGTTGACGAATCCCATAACGGAATCTACACTTGCACTCCTTACAATGACTTAGGTTCTGCCGGAGCTTCTACCAATATGCACGTTATAGTGCAGAAGCCGCCAATTTTTGTCAAGACTCCACATAATTTGTATTTACGGAAGCTCGGCGAGAGTGTAGAGATGACTTGTGATGCTACCGACGGTGAAGATGGACATAAGCCACTTATTGTGTGGTATAAGGTAGGTTATAATTAAAAAAAAACGTTTCTTTCTCCATTTACAATGTTTTTAATAACTTTTTCATTGATTTTGACCTCTACATCAAAAGTATCAAATCTATTGCAGTTATAGAACTATTCTTATGATATCCACAAGGAAAAATTTTCCTGTAGCTGTTATCCTTTATAAGGGATGATGATCTTTTGAGGTCGAAAACGTTATGTGATTTTGATGTAGCCCTTTAAAAGATTTTAATAAATATATGCCTCTTATAAAGGATTTTAACAAATTTTTTGTCCTTATGATACTTCATGTCAGTAAAGTCTTACTATGAATGAACGATTGAAGGCAATTTTGCACATTCACACTTCAGATGGATAAAATAGCTTCAGGCCATAAAGATACTACAAAGTTACTACAAGTTGGTAATTGTTATGTTTTATAAAGTTAAGATTACCTATCCCTGTCCAATCTCTTGCATTTTTTAGCCAAAGGCCTCTCCTAGAAACTTCCAAACCTCCATAGGTGTTAGGTCATTAGCTGCATCAGGTCCTGCTGCCTTACCATTCTTCATTATATTTAACGCCTTCGACAACCTCATCTCTCTTTACCTGGTATAACATTCTCATTTGGGTCCCGCATCCTCTAACTCTTATTTGGTGATCGTCAATTAGCAACTTTCTTAAGTACCCATGCCATCTGGGATTCATTTCAACACCTGATATTAACATTCTTCCATCTGCATTCTTAATCTGCCCCACGTGAGTCAAGTCCTTTGATCACTTGTTCCTTGCTTTAGCAATTCTGTTTTCATTCCCTCGGGTGTCTCCTACTCTTCATACAGATGGGCAGGCGATCCCCTTATCTTCCTCTGTTTTAAACATGTAATTATTTTTTCTAGTCTCTTTCTTCGCACTAACGTTCTTTCGCACTTCATCGTTCCACCACCAAGTTTTTTCTCCCTAGGAGGCCCTTTATTTACCAGATGTTTTTCTTTGAACTCCTACCTCTCCTACTCATACCACAACTTTCCTGGTTACCTCCCACCAGTCATTTACAGTATCTTTGTCCTCAAACTCTTCCAGCACTCTTTTCTTAAAGACTTTTGCTAAATCCTCATCCTTTAACTTCTACCACTTTACTTACTGGTATTATACTTTATTTCCTTTCTACCTCACCTTTATCTCCGTATTTACTATCACCGATTGGTGTTGACTAGCTATACACTCATCCTCTATCACTTTACAGTTGGGAACCTTTTTTAGCTGGCTTCTTCTGTACAGCACAAAATATATCTGACTTTCCCTTCCCCCGCTTCTATTGGTAAAATACTGGTCTTCAGGGAGAGTGGTCTCCGCATATAGCCCAATATTTCTGGTTTGTTTCTCCGAATGTGCAACGCGGTCTCCTCATGCTCTGTCTAGAGCAGGGGTGGGCAAAAGCCGGCCCGCGGGCCGGATCCGGCCCTTTTGCTTACTTTATCCGGCCCATTGAGAAATCTCGCAAGCGATTTTTTTAAGAGCGTAATGCATTAATTTTTTTCGAATCCTGAGAAAACTAATTAGTATTTTTGAAAAATTTAAACGCAGAATGAAAGATTGCGTTCTTACCGAGGGCAGAAAGTCCTATAAGTCCTAAAAGCTTCTATAATGTTTATCACAGAGGCGAAAAAAAGGAGAAAATTTAGTGTGATTTTTTAATTTCAAATTATGTCTTTCTCCTTTTAATGATGGTCAAAAGTTCTCTATTCCTTTTCCATTCTGTGCAACACCATTTCGTCCGTAATATGATCGGTCCATGGTATTTTCATAATTTTCCCCTAAAAAGCCACATCTAAAAAGCTTGCAGCTTTTTCATTAAGACAGCATTAACAATCCAATAAAGAACAAGAGAGTGGACATAACATTTTTATTATTATCCCGGTTTTTTATAGCGTTCTCCGTCTTCCGTTTGCCAGTTTCCAGCTTCGTCCGTCATTGCATTCGTCAGAGTGAAGGTTCCTTTCCGACATTGCCTTCTGAATGCCGCCTAACCAGGATTGTTTCGGCGTTCCTCTCTTCCTTCTTTCCCTTAGCGTCCATTTTAAAATTTGTTTTGGCAGCCTGTCTTCGTCAATTGACGTCTTACATGACCGTACCAGACCAGATCAGTTGTCTCCTTTGAATTTCGTCTATGATGGTTGACTTGACATAACATTTTACCATCCGATATTAGATTTGCAGATTGAATCTTTGGTTACTCAGAAATTTCCTCATCTTCAAAAAGGCTGCTCTTGATTACTCTATTCTTGATTGAATTTCTGAAGTTCATTTTTTATCTGGATCCTTGTTATGGCTTAATACAGTGCGCTGGAATAAGTGTTACCCCTCCTATTAACTTATTTATTTTTAGCACATAAGCAAAACGCTCGGACAGGTCGATTTTTAAAACAGTCATAGTATATTCTGGCATCAATGTTTCGAACTTTACGTGATCCCTCTTCAGGTGACAGTCATAACTTTGATTTTTTTAAATGGGAAAGTACATCATGTGACACCTCATTTAAAAGCTTTTGACATACTGATTACAAAAATGTATAATACTTAAACCCTTTTTGAGACCGTAGGCGCAAAATTTCAGATCGAATTATTTTTAAATTCATTCATTTTTTGCCGATCCTGAAAAAACTAATAAGTATTTTTAAAAAATTTAAACGCAATATGAAAGATTACGGTTTTACCGAGGGTATTAAGTCCCTGGAGACTTCTTTAATGATGATTTTAATAAGTTACAGGGGTGAAAAAAATTGACAATTAAGAGTGAATATAATTCAAAAGAAACTTTTTGTTTATTTTAAGAGACTTTCAGCCCTCGGTAATAATGTAATCTTTCATTCTGCGTTTAAATCTTTCAAAAATACTTATTAGTTTTCTCAAAATCCGCAAAAAATGAATGCATTTAAAAATAATTCGATCAAAATTTTACGCTTACGCTCTTAAGTAAATGAGTTGTCACATGATGTACTTTCCCATTTAAAAAAATCAAAGTTATGCCTGTCACCTGAAGAGGGTTCACGTAAAGTTCGAAACATTGATGCCAGAATATACTACGACTGTTTTAAAAATCGACCTCTCCGAGAGTTTTGCTTATGAGCTAAAAATAAATAAGTTAATAGGGAGGGGTAACACTTATTCCAGCGCACTGTATAATTGAACATATTAAAAATTTCGTAATTTTACTGGGAACAAATTGTTCGCAAGTACACACCGGAAAGACAATTTATTATTATTAACAGTCAAATGTCTTTCTCCAAATGCTCTAAAATGATACTTAAGTATCTTTGTCAAAAAAATTTCTTGGGCAGAGAAAAACCTCCACCAAAAACATTAGCGTACATACTGAGTATAGTCTTCCGGCCCGGGAGACATTTTGAAAATTTCATTTTGGCCCGCGCTTAAAAGTATTTGCCCACCCCTGGTCTAGAGAGTCCCATCAAAAAGCGTTTTCTGTCAATAGCATGTGACTTAAATGCTTTTTAAGCCCACAGTGTTCAATCAGCAATCATAACTTTTTTGTTAGTAAGTTTGCTGAAAATTTGTTAACAGTTTCTAACCTAACCCTTTAAAAACCTGATTAGCTCTGAACGTCATATTCATAGTCACAGTTATGTAAACATGTATTCGTAATGCTATTTTTTTTTGTATGTTGACACTTTATCCAATGCTTGCTTTACAGAAAGATGGTACGTCTATGCCAGTAGGTCGCTACTTTATCAAAGAAGGAAATTTAACCATTGTGGAGATCCAAACCCAAGACAGAGGAATATACCAATGCTCTGCTACCAACAAGGCGGCTACCATATCGGTGGAAACGGAACTGCTTGTGGAGAATGTCCCTTCTAGTGCTCCTTATAACGTAACGGCTACAGCCTCTCCTAATTCAGTACATCTAAATTGGCTTATTAGCAGGCATAGGACTAATGTGGACTTCAGCGTTTGGTACAAGGACAGAGACAGTACCGAGTGGAAAACTTATGCAGTACCTAGCACAAAAAGTATGGAAGCAACCATCACCAACTTGAATCCAGGTAATTCAGGAATCCATTCATTCTTTAATAGTAAACATATGGCATGACAAACAGTTCTTAATTTCCAGTTTATTGATCATTATGTTGTTCATAAATGAAATATATCTCCGTCCCTAGTCAGATTATTGTAGATTTTTTATATCATATCTCTACCATTCTGAGAACATTCTTTTTCTTCCTCTTCTTCTTCTAAAGGTACCTATCTTCTAAAGATGTTGGCGATCAAATTGACCCATCTTATTCTATTCACAGCAACTTGAAATAGATCAGTTGACGTTAGACCAGTCCACTTCCTAAGACTGGCCAGCCAGGATATACATCTATGTCCAGAACCTCTCTTGCCCTCAATCTTGCCTTGTAGAATCAATTGTAGAAGTCGGTATTTATTATTACGCATAATGTGGCCAAAGCAAGCCAATTTTCTGTTTTTTACGGTGTTAATAATTTCTTTGTCTTTTATTAGACTCTGGAGAATTGTAGCGTAAATGAAAACAAAGCCTAGACGGTGGGCGACATTTGTGTAGCCTGCCTAGATACGTTAAATTAAATAAACAAAACGTATTTGCAATAACGCCATTTGTGTAAAACATTAAGTAGCGTTAAGTAAAAAAACATATTCAAACAGTGTAATTATGTAGGTCATAGGCGTGATGTTCTTTTGTGCTACTTTTCGGGATGCCCCGGTAAGCTACGGTCTTCAGAAATTAAACGGGTGGGTTTTTAAAATAATAGTTATAATTTAAAGATAATATTGGGCGCCATTAATAAATCAAAATAAGAATACTGCAATGTGCTTATCCAAAATTAAAGAAAGTTACTTGCAATGTCGTTCCATTTGATGTAGGTTGGTACTTACCATTGCGGTCGTAAATTTGTCTGTACTCCTCTCCAAAAATAAGGATAAGAGATAAAGTGTGCAAAAGAAAAAATACTAATAAAAGTTATAATATAGTAGTCGTTTATTAAAAAAATTAAGAAAGTAAAAATGAATTGAAAAGATTTAGTAAAATTAAGTCCTTCGCGAGTATGATTGTTCGACAGAAAGAATAAACAGTTTATTATGAGTACCTGGTGACCTCGACTGCATTGATGATTAGAGCTAACATGGATCTGGTTTAGCTCAACTGGAACTGTTGTTGCTCAACACTTTTCACTTAACACTTTACCATTGTTTGAACTAGAGTACTATTTCACAACATTTTATAATATGAGAATGAAATTCCAAAGTTTTTGTTTATTTTAGCAAAAAGGTAACTGCTAATTATTGATTGTTATAGAACATTCCACATTGGAACGATGTAAACACTGTTCATTTGAACATAGTAAAATTTTGTTTTAAAAAAATGAGTTTTTTATCTTATTATAAAGTTGGAGAAACTCGCTCCGCGAACCTGTATTAATTTCTTCTTAAGAACAACACAACGAAGCTATTCCTTCTGATACACTAGACAACTAGACACAAAACATACTATCGTGGTATTCACTGTACCAACATTTGTTTTCTCACCAAGAAAACATACTGAATGGGAGATCACTCCATCTGATAACTCACTAGACCAAATCGGTCCGTGACTCTACACTCTCGTAGCTAGATCTTGACTCCTCGTTCTCGTCCCAATTTTAGACAAGATTCCTTCTCTCAAACACAGAATTTACCTCCCATTCTGGCAATCACCAGATCTTATTCAATCCAAAGAAACCAAAAATTTCTTCTGTAAATAAAACAGCCAGGGTGTGTTCCTAAGAACATCCCACTAAAAGTTGTAAATCTTCTCTCAACCAATAAAAATCATATAGCTAGATCAGCTTTAGCCCTCGCGTTTCCCACACAAGTGCCATCTTCATGTGGGAGTGCCACTTATGGCCACCTAATGAGTGCCACTTATCAACAAAAGCCAAGACTCTCGTCTCGAAAAAACATTAAATCTGTTTGATAACTAGCCTAAGATAAAAACATTCTTAACTTCTGGGCAAACGGAACATATATCATATCATATACAGACCGTGGGATATGTAAAAAAAAATTCGCGGTATAACACATGCGTTTAATTTATTCGTCACTACAGGATCGGACCTGATATATTTATATGACGATAAATTGAGACCGTTACAGAATAGTTATGTTAGTTGTGTTGTGATGACACCCTTAACATACGTCGGCAGCACTACATTTCAAATGCCTCTAATTTGTTTTATGGCATCTTCTGTAAGACTCCAGCTTCCTTCTCTGTAGAGGAGTAGAAAGTAGACTCTTCCTTCGCAGTGCCAAATAAAATTTAGTTTAATTCTGAAATTTAGTTTAATTGATTCTACAAAGATCACAATTGTTACATTAGTGTTTTTTCTGCAGTGAGTACTCGGTGTTTAAATAAGAGATCTTATTATTGTGGTCTATATTTCCCGACATATTTACAGCCTCAACTTTCTTGGCCAATCTTCTTCTTGTTCTTAGACTCTTATTCTACATTATTCATCTCTCATTCTACATTCTCTAACATTCTTCTACTTTGTACTGTATATTTGTTTAATGCCACCTACCCATATCATCTGTGATCTTCCTCTTGGTCGTCTACCTTTGTAAAGTCTCCAATGTTGAATTATAACGTTGGTATTTTTGTCTAGCAGTGTGGCCTGCGAAGCTCCATTTGAGTTGGCCAATTTTTGTTGTAATATCCTCTACTTTTGTTTTTGATCTTTCCCAATCATTTATCTTTTTATCTGGCAGTCGTATACCTAACAATTACCTTTCCATTGACCTTTCTGTTGTGGCTAGTTTATTAATATTTGGCTTGGTTAAGTTCTAGGTTTGACATCCATATGTCATAATAGGTAAGATTGAAGTAATGAAGTATTTTTCGAATCTTAAGTATCCAACTTAGTTTATAATAAACGAAGATAGTTTCTGTCCTTGTGGGATCGGTACTCACCCGACGGACCGCAGACCGCAGACGTTCGGATACAATTAGCGTATCTTTGCAAAGACAATGACGTCGACTTTGCAAAGTAACAAGACACTTACTCAACACACACACTACACATGATACTAAGTATCTCATGTTGTGAATGGCTGATTGACATAAAGTCCATGCCATTTAAAAAAAAGTATCCAACTGAGTTATCCAAATCCTGTCCATGCCAGTCTTGCTGGTGTAGTGATTTTCGGGCCTTGGTTCTTGACCAATAATACAATAGTTAATTAATAATAGTTAATTAACTATCGATTAGCCAGAAACCTAGTCATATTAGTCTAATAATCTTTTTATTACAGGAACAGCTTACGAGATGATGGTCCTCTGCAAAGACGACAACGGTGACGGTTTTTTCAGCAAATCCATATTAGTATGGACGAAAGATTTAGAAATTGAGCCAGAAACGAGTCTAAAATCTAAGTACCCTCCAGTGGGATTCCCCAGGAATGTAACAGTTCATCCGACTGATGATGGTCTGTTAGTTGAATGGCTGAAACCTGAATATGGTCTTGAATTTCTTAAATGGTATATAGTGAGATGGACTAAAAACAATGATGAGTACTTCTTTGGATCTGCTGATACTACCAACACATCATATTTGAGTAAGTTAGATTAAAATCAATACTTTTCCACACGCCACAATAACTATGTGGATTTCCCCTGGAAGAGGCACACGAGAACATATTCTCAATCTCAGACAAACTATAAAAAAAATCTAGAGATTTAATTTAGAAACATGTTTGTGCTTGTTGACTACTCGAAAGCGTTCGATAATATAAAGTGGCATAAAATGTGCGAATACTAAAGAACCGGGTACCCCGTACCCCGAACAGGTATTCATTCTTCTTTATGTACCTATTGATAACAAATGTTAACAATCATCATGGCAATCTTAATCTTATCTGCAGCAGCGCGGAAAAGCTTCACAGAGATTGTGTTGAACCAGGTTCTGAAGTTCTTTAACCTTTAACCAGGATGTCATTCTTCTTCCTGGACCTCGCTTTCCAAATATTTTCGTTGCAGGATGGCTTTTAGGAGCGCGTAATATACCTACTGAAACAAATGTCTGTCAATGACACAGCAGTAAGAGTAACAATACATACTCCAATATCTTCAAACTGAAAGCTGGCGTACATCAACGTTGTTTTATCTCTCACATGCTATTCAATATATCGCGAACACATCATGTGCATTGTCCTCGATTAATGGCAAGAAGAAACAGCAATCGGAGGTCGAAAAATCAGCAATCTCCGCTATGGTGACGACACTTTAGTACTAGCACCATCAACAGATGAACTTGAAAACATTATGAACAGACTAGATACTGTTACTGTTAGTCGTAAATATGAACTTAAAATTAATTTACAGAAGACCAAAAGGATGATCGTTCACCGAACTCGAAATAACCAGCCCGAAATATGAAACGTGGCAGGGTAAATGTGGTAAGCCATTTCCATTATTTAGGTTATGTTATCGCAAATAATGGTGGATGCGAGAAGGAAACGCCTTACAATGGCCAGATCCAGATCAGCAACGGTCAAACTTACTAAAATCTGGAAAGATTATGGACATATCTTTCCATAACCATAACCAAAAACACGAAACTGCGTGTTTTCCTGTCGCTACACCTATGCTGCAGAATGTTGGACCATCAAAAAGTTCAGCTCACGACAGTACACCGCATAAATATCTCAATACTAACAGAACTCGGCATCAACACTAAGCTTACCACAATCATCAACCATAATACAATGAGAAAGGAAGGTAAGGAGAGATTAGTGGTTGAAGGCAAAGTAGATATTTAGAAGAAGCAAATGAACCCGAGGAAGATCGGCACTCCGATGCCCAACTCACTAAGTCCAACTGTCCAATCGCTTTGTACAACTCCACCAAAATATGTACGAACACACTGATAACAGGAAAGATTGATGGAAACCTGTGAAATTAAAATAGTCCGAGATCTCACAGGAAAATCATTATGGGGCAGACAACTTAGCACAGACCTCAGACAAAGCTATAATACAATAGAAAACATAATTAACTGGACACTGAAAAGAAAAAAAGAATGGTTTATCCATATAAGCAGAATGGGAGAAGGAAGACTGTTAAAGATAGCACGAGACAGATCACCAAACGACCGAAGGAGTATAGGAAGGCCAAGGAAGAGATGGAGTGACAACCTGAATATCTCTGGATATCCTGGAGTGATAACCTGGATGAGGAGGCATCCGCGGATGGAACAGGCGCGAGTCTATTAAAGAAGCAGGAAGAAAAAGAAGAAAAAGAGACAGATAACAAAAAACGTTAAGATGAATCTAGTACAAAGATTTGTTCTCCCAATATTTATTGATGACTCCGATACATTCCAACAACAGTTAGGATAATAAATATTAGATGTGTTGTAGAAGAATTCTTTAATTAGTGGGACAGCCAGAAGAACAAATTCGTCTATTCTTGCCCTGATTAAAAATCAATCACAATGTCTGTCCAGTTCCACTTCTTTTCAAGGATAATAACATTCTTTGGACATATCATCATACAAGGAGAAGAGACTAGCAGTACAAAGGAAACCGAAAGCATGAAGAACTACTCAGGGGCAGCTCCCAACCAAATGGATTGTTACGTTGAAAAATCACTAAACAGAAACTTCGTAATGCATTAGGTGTAATCCAAAAAAGGGACAGATGAAAAAACAGTAAAACAGTCTAAAACTAGGAATACGGTCGCTGGAAGAACCTCAGCATTCATAATCACTATGAATCTGAAGATGTACTAATTGGAAAATTGAAAGAACATTATGAATACAGTAAACCCGTCAATAACGGCCACTAAAAATGAAAGAACTATTGGCGGATATAAAAAGATGGCCGGTATTGCCAGTTTTTTTAGTCTACATACATATAATTGGTTTGGGGAATTTTTAAACTGGCCGTTAGTACAGGTGGCCGATTTTGGCAGGTGGCCGGTAACACAGGTTTTACTGTATATACTTCATGCCTTACATTCTTATGTGATTCACACAGATTCTTAAACATATGACAGTTTTTCCTTTAGTGCGGTTTTGTGTTGTTCTGTATGTTAGTTACCTATGGCAATGATTGATGTACAACACGAAACACTTTGTAATTTTTTTATAGTTTATTTTTCTTAAAATTTTAGTAACGAGCCTCGCAGAGGGTACCGAATACGACATCCAGGTAGTCGCCCTATCCATCGACGACCAACAATCAGTGAGCGGCAAGGTGAAAGGTACATTTCCAGGATTTAAGAGCCTACGAGCAGTAGCCACTGGAATCATTGCAGGCTTAGCGTTTCTGGCAGTAGCCTTCGTCGCTGTGTTCTACATCAAGAAGAAGTGGTTCAGGGCGTATCCACAAACATCCGTTAAAACTTAATCCATAGACGATTGGAGTAGCTTTTTTAAAATTAGGATATATTGTTGAAAATTGTTTGCCACCGAAAATAGTTCGAAGAATTTAATGACGTATAAATAATAGGTAAAGTAGATACAAGGTAATTGTTCAACGAATCAACATCCGGCTCGAATGACCAAATGTTGAATCTTTGAACATGTAGGAGGCATGTAGTATTTTGCTTTCCCAAACAGTATTGAAACACTATTTATTGTGTTCTTGCATTTATGCTTATTTTTTATATTATATATGGATACATTTGCTTCATTTTGTCACTTTATAGGACTATCACAGCATTTATCATTTAATAAAATGTATAAAATGCTTCTGTTAATTTAAAATCATTACAAAATCGATTTTGTATCACATATCACTGTGTTGTTAAAAAGTTTTTTAGAGTTTGAAACTTTAGCATTTGATTTTGAGGTATAATTAAGATTAATGACTTATGTCTTCCTATCTCTTCATTTAAATCCCGTCTATTCTCGGTTGGGATTTCGTAGTAAAGATTCATACTTTAATGACTTAATAGCTTAACGCTTATAACATGGAAAGGATCTCATGGTTTTTGTGTGTGACTGCGTGCTCTCCAATTATGGTTATGGACTCTCCTATCATATAAACGAGGTCCATAAGGACCTGACCTTTGGCCGCCTGAGTCTACAGTAGCCGGTAAGCATACTGACCACCCGGGAGCATCTTCTACGGTCTCTAAGAAGAAGTTGGGTTTTAAGACTTTCGGATGGCCCCACCATGTGGAACCTAGCATCACTCATTCCGCTACAACTGGCCCAGGAGTCCTGGATCCTTCGCAAAAGAAGCTCCTTAAGACTATTCCGACCAGCACTGAAGGGCTACCCAATCACAGGTTCGGGTCTCACAGGCAGAGCGGATGAGCCCCGTATTGCCAGGTCATCAGCTCGTCCGTTCCATTTCACACCTGTGTGTCCCGGTACCCATACCAAGTTAAACTATTGGTCAGCGCAACCTCAGCCAGTGCTCTCTTGCATCCAAGAACTAGCCTAGAGTTGACTCTGGGCGCTTCCAAAGCTTGACTCTCACAGCAGATATACAGTGATGAGCGCGCTAATAACCGGCAAAATATCGCAAAAGATGGAAAACATAATACATTGCGAAACAAAACGAGATGAAACTAGTGGAGGTAGAAATGATCGTTATAAACGTATAAATTAACATTACATAATTTCCCACCTTTAGACGTAACAGAGGAGTATGACAACTGTCACTATGACAATAGAATTTTATGAAATACTCCTGTCACAGACGTCTAAAGGTGGGATACTATGTATTGTAATGTTAATTTATACGTTTATAACGATCATTTCTACCTCCACTAGTTTCATCTCTTTTTGTTTCGCAATGTACTATGTTTTCCATCTTTTGCGTTATTTTTCCGGTTATTAGCACGCTCATCACTGTATATGTTCCTGCAAGCCCTATCTATTATCTCCTGAGGGCATATCAGGATCGCAATGATTTCGACCTGAAAGACTGATGCATGAGAGACGAGAGCATGTTTAGACTCAAATCCGACTTCACCACCATATACTTTAGCACATGCGTTCGTCCATTCTGGACCCATCTGTGAACCCGTTGGTGCTCTCCAATTAGTTTTTCATGAAATTCTTTACGCAGTTATGTCTGTATCTAAATCTTAAACAATAAATTTCCCAATGGGAGGGGGGTTATAACCCCAAAACCACCCTGGTTACGCCACTGTCTCTGTAAACCATATTGTCGAATTTTGTGAAATTATTATTACAAAAACAAATAATTACTCAATAGTTTTCACTGCCAGCCCAAAATGTTACCATTATAATGTAGAGCTAACGAAAAAATCCTAATTAGAATAGTCTGTGCATTTAAAATGACGTGGATTGGAATTTTAGTCATTTTTAAAAAATAGTATAACTTTTGGTTTAAAATTTTTGAAAATCCTTTGGACCTAAAGGTCGTGAGTTCGTGAGTTCGAATCTCACCTGACTGGTGAGTAACAGTCTCTAGTTAAAATTTTTCTCGGTAGCTGAAAACTCTTAAACTATAGTCGAACAATTTTTGGTGTGTCTAATACACTGTTGTACATAAAATGCTTGTTAAAATAAAACGTGTGTATGTATAAAGATCTAATCATGAGATATTATTTGTTGCTTTGTTAAGAAAAATGTACTAAATGAGGAACTGATAGCAATGTTGAAATTATTAGACCATCGTGTACAAAATTATTAGCTTAAAATAATTTTTAATATATTATTTTTGATAAATATGTAGTTTTTTTACACTTAAACTGTAATGTAGTTAAATATGTAGTTAATTCTTAAAAAAAATTTTCATGCTGAAATAAAAAAAATACAAATTACAAATTGTTCCCTTAGAAACTGATGTCTTTAAATAAGGGAATAGAAACAAAACAAAAGAGATTAAGGTAGAACTGACTAACACTTTACAAAGAAAAGTGAAATAGAGTTATAAATGACAAAAATGTTCCCGTGGATATAATGGGTCACGGTGAATTCGTAACTATTTTAATCCCCATCCTAATTACAGGCCAATTGGTAACTCTGGCTCTCAGGTAATTTTTCGGTAACCACTCAACTACCGGTGAATTCGTAACTAAATAAAGGTTTAATCTTTTATACTTGAAATAAACATATGGAAAATCGGTTTGCTTTTAAATTATCAGATGGATTTATAGCGATTTGTATAACAAGGGAGGAAAGTGCTACTTTTCCTCCCGAGAATGAAGTTTACTGCCCGACGCGTAGTGGAGAGCAGTAATCATTCAAGGGAGGAAACGGCACTTTACTCCCATGTTATACATATGGTTTTTCCACCTTCCTCAAATAAAAAGTCATTTTTTCATTTTTACTTAATTTATTTATGTAACTAACCAACAAAATTTATTAGAACTAAAACTAACAAGTACGTACAATATAACTGTCAACTGTCAAATATAAGTCAAATTAATAATGTAAACATTGTTAAATCAAAATAACAATTTATGTACTGTTTTTTACCATTCTGCAAAATACAGAGTGTTTTATAAATAAACGTTAAAATGTATAGAAACTTACGTAATAGAAAATAGATATTGTACAGGGCGTCAATAAGTTACATTTCATGAATGAAATACCATGACGTCACTTTTACTTTTCCTCCCTAGGGAGGAAAAATATTTTCCTCCCCAGGGAGGAAAATTACAACTTTGCTCCCTACAATCAGGTCCGGAAAAGTATACTTTCGGTAGAGGTAGGTGGAAAAATAATTTTTTCTACAACCGTGTTAAAAATGCAATTTTTAGCACTCCATACGAGCGTTAAAAATGCTACTTTAAGGCACTAGTACTTTTAAAATTTTATGGCACTGCAGTTCGTATTGACCGTATAGGCAATTTTGATGTAATGTCAAAAAAATATAAAAATGGAATGTCAGTCAAGTTCAAGTAAAAGTTGTTGTAGATATTGTCGTGTAATTACGTTTGTAGAAAAAATGTTGTATGATATGCGTGTTAAAAAGTACATTTTTAAGGCACTCATGTGAATTGCAGAACTCGCTTCGCTCATTCTGCAAACTTTCACATGCGTGCCTAATAATAAACGTGTACTTTTAACACTTATATCATAAATAACTATATCATTGCTTAACATCTAAATATTGAATTTGCAATTACTTGTAGTCCAAGCAGTATCGTTGCCTCTGTCAGGTAAATTATTCCGATTCGTTTTTTTGCACAAACGTACTCAACAAGAAGTCCTTATAATAAATCCACAGAGTTCCGAGAGGTGCCACGGCCACGGTTGGAAAATTGTTTAAACAATTTTTTTTAACAAATTCAATTCAAATTCAAAAATAAATTTTTTCATTTGGTACAATTTTTTTTAGATTCTAAGGGCATTCTGCGCAAAAAGTTCTCTCGTGATTTTTCTCTAAAATTGATTGTTGTCGAGTTATACACGATTTAAAATTTGAAAAATGCAAAAATGGCCATTTTCAAGGCTTAATAACTCGATTAAAAATTATTATTATGAAAGTCAGAAAGTGACCAAATAAAAGTTTAAAACCCCTCCTTCAAGATCCTGAAGAAATATTTGCATTATTTTTTACAAAGCTGTTATTTTTAATTATTAACCATTAGCGCTATATAATAAAAATTTTTAATCGAGTTTAATAAGCCTTGAAAATAGCTATTTTCGCATTTTTCAAATTTTAAATCGCGTATAACTCGACAACAATAAATTTTAGAGAAAAATGACAAGAGAACTTTTTTGCTCAGAATGACCCAAATTATTTAAAAAATATTTTTTTTTGAAATATAAAAAATTATCGTTGTGAATTTGTTTAACAAAATTGTTTAAAAAATCCACAAACGTGTGGATTTATTATAAGGACCTCTTTTTGAATAAGTTTGTGCAAAAAAATCGAATCGGAATAATTTCGCTAACGGGGGCGACGGTACAGTCCCGTCTATATTGACTTGCGTATATTTCCTGATGATATCCTTATTTTTCTTTTTCTTACGGTAATCTTCTTCCATAATTCTGAATGGGAGGTTTGTAAAGCACTCTGAATCATTTTTTACAACATTTTAACCCATGTTTTTGAAATTTTTTGTTCATTTATCTTATCAAGAATAAATTATCAGGACAATAAATTTAACTTATTTCTTTTCTAAACATTTTCGGCTCCTTAACTCAAAGAATTGAATTTCTATTTAATTTTTTTTTTTTTTTTTTATTTAAATTTATTTTGCAATCTGTTGAGTGTCAACAATAAACAAAAGTAATTACATTGACTAAGGACAAGAAAGATTTTACCCACTGGCAAAATCAAATTACAATTTTTATAAAGTTCTGTACAAAATAATTACATTTCATAACTACTAACTCATTAGTTTAAAAGTTTACTCTAAATGGTAAGTCCAATGGTTTCAACCTCTTTAACCTACGCTGTTCTTGGGAATTGTCTAGGAGGTTAAGTGCAAACTGGTTTTCATGATCCTCCAACTTGGCAATGTAAGCAGCGCTACGTTTTGTGATGACTTCTTGTACCGTATCAGTTTTAAGGTCTCGATGAATAATTCTATTGTTGATGTACCAAGGTGCATTAGTGATGGTTCTGAGGGTTTTTGATTGGAAGCGTTGGATGATTTCGATGTTGGAGTGACTGGCTGTTCCCCATAGTTCCAACCCATATGTCCAGATTGGCATAAGTATTGCCTTATAGAGCAGCAATTTATTATCCAGAGATAGTCTTGATGAACGGCCCATTAACCAATACATATTTCTGAATTGGAGACCTAGTTGCTTTCTCTTGGTCCAGATATGTTTCCTCCATGTGAGACTTCTGTCCAAATGAATACCAAGATATTTTACCTCGTTGGCTGATGGTAATTGGTGATTGTTTAAAGTTACAGGAGGACAAGTTCCTCTTCGTGTTGTAAATGTAACTTGAATAGATTTTCCTTCATTCACTTTAATTTTCCATTCCAAAAACCAAATTTGTACTCTGTCTAGATACGCTTGAAGGATATGCGAGGCATAAATAGGGTCTCTGTGTGAGGCTAGGATTGCAGTATCGTCGGCAAATGTTCCTAGCATCATTTCTTCTGTAAGTGGTCTCTCCTCTAGTGGTTCCTGAAGAGGTGGAGGTATATCTGCGGTAAACAAGAGATACAAGGTAGGTCCCAGCACGCTACCCTGTGGTACGCCAGCTTTGATAGAATAGAGTTTGGAAATTGCATCTTGGTATTTAATAAAGTAACACCTACCTGACAAATATGACTCAAGAAGAATGTAAAAGCTGTGCGGTAATGTCTTTTTTAGCTTGTATAGGAGGCCTTCATGCCATACCTTGTCAAATGCCTGCCTAACGTCAAGAAATGCCGCTGAACAGTACCTTTTGGCCTCAAAATCAGCATTTATATGTTTTACCACTCTGTGAACTTGTTGGATTGTTGAGTGATGGGATCGAAATCCAAACTGGTGGTCTGGAATTAGATTTTTGATCCAGGGTTCGAGTTTTTTTACTAATAGTTTTTCGAAAACTTTAGACGTGATTGGCAAGAGGCTGATTGGCCTGTACGATGTAGTTTCTTCTTGAGGTTTCCCCGGTTTTAGAATGGTTATTATCTGAGACACTTTCCATTGATCAGGAAAGTAACCTAAGTTTAATATGGCATTGAATATAAACGTTATAAGTTTTATGCATTTGATAGGTAATTCTTTCAATACTTTTCCACTGATCAAATCGTACCCTGGAGATTTTTTATCGTTTAAATTATTAATAGCCAAGATGACCTCGGACGACTTAAATTTCGGAATAGGCAAACTCATTTGATATGGACTTTGAAGAAATGAGAATACGTCTACTTCCACAGGTGAATTCACTTGATTGGGAGTAAATACTTCGGAAAAATACTCTGCAAAACAACTTGCTTTCTCTTGTGCACTACGAGCCCATTCTCTGTCCGATTTTCTAATTGGAGGTGACGGTTTCTGGGGTTGTTTCAGTTTTCTCGTGGCTTTCCATAGCGAATAATCGGTATCTTTAGTGGAATCTAAATTTTCCAAGTAGTACTGAAATGATTGGTTTTTGAGATCTTCGAAGAGCTTTTTTAATTCCCTTGATGCACTATTGAATCTACGCTTATCAGCAGGATCTCTGGTCTGTTGCCATCTTTTCCTCAGTCTTCTCTTTAGCAAAATTTTTTCTTTGACAACTTGTGGGCAGTCATTTATTATGCATTTATTTTGTATTGTTGGTGTTGCTTGCCAGGCAGCTGATTGGATATTTGTAGTTAGTTGTTCCACAGCAAGAAAAATGTCCTCTTTGGTTTTTAGTGGAATGTCTAGAGACACCTTGTTCTCCAGTATAGATCTGAATTTTGGCCAGTGTGTGCGTCTGTTATAAAGTGAGGGGGATATTTCTTTAATAAGTACCTGGGTTCCAACTGTGAATAGTATAGGCGAGTGATCAGAAGATAATTCGTAGCATGATGTAGCTTTTATATTAGACCTAGGGATGTTCTTAACTACAGCAAAATCGACCAAATCGGGGATTTTATTTCTGTCCGAGGGCCAGTATGTTGGTTCGCCGGTTGATGAATAATCCATATTATTTGACTCTATGATATTTAAGAGAACTCTACCTCTCGGAGTGATTAGTCTTGATCCCCACCTGGTATGTTTGGATTTCTATTTAATAACATATTTTTTATTGATTTTAAATGAAATGACAAATAGTTTTTTATCAAAATATATTACTTTTTCCTTGTATAATGTGAGTATGTGATAAAGCACATTTAATTGGTTTTAATGTACACACAACCAAAATTATATGGAATCACCATGTATTTCAAACCAATATTTATTTCTTATGAAAAAACTTTTGGATGCGAAGAATAAAGGTTTTTTCGCCAACCGTCACTAAAGTCATTCATTATTGTACTCATTTGCGGCAGTAAAGTAACACTTTATTGTACTGAAAGAGGAATTTTACTTTACCTGCCGCGATTAATCGAGATTGAATGTAAGTGGTCGATGACAGTAATCGATTATTTATTTGAGTTAACGTACAATTTATTTACTTTAATTATTAAAAATATTGTATAAAATTTACGACATTGTTAATTAAATTGATGTCGAAAAGTGAAATTCTGTAGTATTTTGTAATTAAATTCATATAAAATAAATCAAAACTTTAACGATTTAGTAATTATTCAATGTTGATAACTATCGATTAAAGATCGAAAGCGGCCATTATGCAAAAGTCATCTGTATTCACTGTCATGAAATTTTTATTGCGTCAAAAAAACGTTCTTAAATTGTAAATTGTAAGTAAGTGTTAAAACCAATATCAAATTATGTTGGCGATAAAATTTTGTATGCACCACGTCAGTAAAGACTCTTTGTCGAACCCGTCTGTTATTCATTTCGCTCGCTGACGCTCGCTCTGCTCATAATATCAGACTCGTTCGATAAAGAATAACTTTACTGACTTGGTACATAAATAACTATTATTGAAAATAAACAAACCGATAAGACAATCAGATAACACAGCTCTGTATGTTAGAGATTATTTGCTGTAGTTGTAAATTAATCTAAAATAAATAAACTAATGTTTACGTTTAAAAACGAAAATATCCTCTATAGCTAGGGTTACCATACGTCCGGATTTCGTCCGGACAGTCCGGATTTGAAAGACACGTCCGCTTGGCGTCCAGATATGAGAAATGTCCGGATTTTTTCTTTTCTAAAAAAAATGGAAAACACTTGGCCCAACGGTGGGAAATTTCATTCTGCGCTAAATCAAATGGTTAAGCCTACAAGGTGATCCTACCTGGAAAGAGATGGAAGAGAGCGCTGTAACTATAGTCAGCGTTGTACCGAATTCTGTCGATGGGGATGAATTATTTGTCAAATAATATTTGAGTTTGAGTGTAATATTTGCATCGGGAATCGAACCCGTGAATTTCGGGACGCTTTGATTCGTAATCGAAGCCTAGACTCACTCGTCCAATTCCACATTATTTGTCATGTGGAAAAATAGGGTAACTGAACGTTTTACTGTTGTAAAACGTTCGTTGTTTCGAATATAATTAAATTATGTAGTTTAAATTTTGTGGAAGAAAATATTAAAATATAACAAAACAGTAAGAAAACAATATATTAGATGAAGATTGGTAGAACTTTTGTTGGTAATCAAATTAAGTATGTAAATCAAAGCATTACATACCTACTAGTTAAATAAATCTACGCCAAAAAATCATAATTTAAAAATAAAAATCGGACCTAATTTGGGATTTCTCTCTAAAATCCCCATTCTTGAGAAAATAAATGTACATATTTCAACCTAATCCAAATGTATAATTACAATATGATTATAATAAAAACTACTTACCAAATTAGAATGAGTTTTCCTTGTCCAAAATAGTTCAAAAGTCCAAAAATATAGGTATATGAAAACTATTTAAAGAGGCAGTATAACTATTAACTAACTTTTGTTTGTTGTTTCTTTTCACACAAATTTTAAAAAGCAACAACCATAAATAATCAAACTACAGCTGTACCACAGCCGCCATATTGAATAATTTTTGACATGTCATTTGAACATCCAATCAGAACAAAGTTATAATGCGCATGCGCCGGGATCATAGGTTTTAACATATAAAAATTCACCCTCATATCGCCGGTAAAGGAGTAGAACTTCAAAAAGAGTTTCTCTTTTTCTCGATAAAAAAAGAGAGGAGACAGTCACGGGTTCTTGAGTTATCCAGGCAGCACAAGAGTGATCATATAAATGGAAACATTGGACAACACCAAAACTGGAACATTGGAAATTGACAAAATTCTCTATTTTCAGACAAACCCAGAATTTTTGTAAAATCAGACGACCGACCAATTCATGTACGTGGAGGCCGAGGAAGATCAGAAATAACGAAAACTACCAGATCTGTTCACAGATATGAAGTAGAAAGTGTCATGTTCTGGGGAGGCATTATGATCGGTAAAAAAACTCATTTAATTTTTATCCAACCAGCTTTAACAGCTCGCAGGTTTGTTGATTTGATTCTAGAACCTATAGTTAGGTTCAGGAGAAGAGAAATGGGAGAAAATTTAATTTCCATGCATGACAATGCACCAGTAGAGTGATTACAGATTCTCGTGAAGCAGAAGATATTTCTTCTGTAGTGGCCTGTTTGCTCACCCGACCTTAACCCTATAGAGAATTTGTGGGATATGCTTAAAAGAAAAATTAGAGCCAGCCGGGATAATCCACAAAATACTACACGGTCAGTACAAGCTTCTCTTGAGGAATGGAACAACCTACCAAAACAAAATGTTGCCAATTTGATTAGGAGCATGCTCACGTAAATTGAGGCTTGCATAAGGTTCAGGTGTGGTAACACTGACTACTAAAAAAAACATAAATAAATAAAAACAATTTAAGGGGAAAGGAACAAAATGCAAAATTTGACGCCTGTCACAATTTTCAATGTATTTTAAATGTAATCATTTTTTTTTTCGAATCCTGAGAAAGCTAATAAGTATTTTTGAAAAATTTTAAAGCAGAATGAAAGATTACTTTATTACCGAGGGCAGAAAGTCCCTTAGAATGAATAAACAGTTTCTTTTGAATGAGATATTTAAAATTAAAAATCACACTAAATTTTCCCTTAGTTTTTCACCCCTGTAACTTATTAAAATAAACATTATAGAAGTTTTCACTGAATAAATTTACACATCACACACATCAGAAAGAATATATATTATGTCACCTGGAACACGAGTGACAACAGGGGGTTATAAAAACTATTTATAAAAAACAGATATTGCTATTTACCGTGTGATACGATGATGTTGTGCAGAAATCCCATTGTATTAATTACTTATTTCTTCCCCAAATACGTTTTTGGTGATCCAAACTCCAAAATTCACATATTGGAGGTCTAACCTCTAAATTTGACCTACTATTTGCACACCGCACCCATCCATGCTCGTTGAATCCCCAACCACAAGTGACACAGAACTTCCCTCTCTCCTTCCAAGAGGAGCACTTCAAACGACCACAGAACATGATTTAAATGTCACGGAACGATTCGACAAGTGTTCCGTAGACGCGGACGTGTGACGTCACGTAAGTAGTCCTTTACGAGAAAATTAAAGAAATTAATTAAGCGATCAAAAGAAAATAATTATAAAAATAATTAAAGCGCTAAAAATGATATTATAACGGGTGGACCGTTACACTTTCGGCCCTCGGTAATAACGTATTCTTTCATTCTTCATTTAAATTTTTCAAAAATACTTATTAGTTTTCTCAGGATTGGAAAAAATGAATCCCATTTAAATAGCATTAAAGCCGAAAGTTCGTACCCATCCCCATAAACATTATTTAGTTTACATTGAAATTTTTCATGCTATTGACATTAAAACAGAATAGTTTCAATTTTTTATTTCCAGACTTTATTGTTTGCTTTAATTTGTACCTATGTGTTGGGGAATAAATTGCTTTAAAACAAATATTGTTTGATTTCGTATGTTGGTTTTTTTTTAAATTCGCTTGAATTAATGAGAAATATCATATGATTTCATATAAGTTTGGTTGTGTATATTTTTAAAATATTTTAACAATTTTTATGTTAAACTTTATTGGTCAATTGGTTCAGCATTGATAATGTATCGTTTTATGGGTCGGCTAGATATCTACTTCTTTTGATGTTTTAGAACATACAGTTTTTAGAAACGAGTTTTTGCGAATAGATTTCCTACGTATTTATAGTGTTCCTTAAATCATCTGCCATCAATAAAATGAGCTCTTATTTATATAATATAGTAATGTAACTCTGAAGTGTATCTTTAGAACGTATTTTCTATTTTCTTCTTGTGGACCCCACCGAACTTCATATTTTTATGGTTGACTTCAATGGTCTTGTTTCTGATGCATATATCATTATTGGTCTTATACTTTCTTTATAAATTCTTGAATTCACCTCAGTGTTAATATGGCGGTTTCACCGTATAGTGGTTATTAAGAGTCTTTATATAGTTCGCCAGTCTATTTGAAGACAACACTGGAACTCTGAGAAGAAACAGAGAAGATATAGCAGAGACATGGAGATCGTATTGCAGGGACCTATATAAAGATGATCAACGCCAAGAACTTGTTAACCAAATCTTTGACGAGGTGCGGAAAAAGAACCTGATTTACTTGAAAATGAAGTAAGACTCGCGTTCAGTAAGCTCAAATATAATAAAGCACCAGGTCCAGATATGATAACAGCAGAAATGCTCAAAGCCACAGAAGAAACTGGCGTAAAGTTACTTCATCTACTCTGTAACCAAATATGGCATTCAAAACAATGGCCTGAAGACTGGACAAAATCTACAATAACCACAATTCATAAAAAAGGCAGCTTCCATAAATGCGACAATTATAGAACTATTTCTCTTATATCACAAGCCAGTAAAATAATGCTACATATCAAAGAGAGACTAAAAACATTCATTCAAAGAGAAATTCCACAAGAGCAAACTGGATTTACCAAAGGTAGAGGTACTAGAGAACACCTGTTAAATATAAGACAGATAATCGAAAAATCTAGGGAATTCAATATTCCACTGAACATTGATTCCACTATTCCACTGCTTTATAGATTATCGTAAGGCGTTCGACAGGGTCAAGTGGATACACTTATGGCAAATACTAAAAGAAGTGGGCGTACCCCAACACCTTATTTCGCTTATAACTTATAACTGAACTATACGAACACACTACTGGATCAGTTAAAGTGCTTGACACACTTTCAAACAAATTTCATCCAGAACGGGGTGTCAGACAGGGATGTATACTATCTCCACAATTATTCAATATATATGGAGAGCATATTATGAGAAGAGCACTTGAAGGATGGGAAAAAGGCATCTCAATAAATGGTCATAAAATAAACAACCTACGTTTCGCAGATAACACAGCCCTTCTTGCAAATAGTCAAGCAGAGCTGATTGATCTTATACGACTGGTTGAAAACGAAAGTCAAATATTTGGTCTGCAATTAAACATATCAAAGACAAAGATCATGATAGTGGATAGATTATATAACAATCATCCACATATAACCACAATTGATCGGTTTGAGGTTGTGAGCTCATACTTATACCTGGGATCATTAATCACAAACACAGGGTCACTACAGGAAGAAATAAAACATAGATGTGATCTAGCAAAAGTCGCCACAGCAAAAAGACCACAATATGGAAGGACTGTCAAATTTCAAGAGCGTTAAAGATGAGGTTGATCAACTGCTTAATATTCCCAATACTGACTTACGGATGTGAATCTTGGACCCTGAGAAATTCGGAAAGAAGAAAGATAGACGCCACTGAAATGTTCTGTTGGAGACGAATGCTACGAATTCCTTGGACCGACCATAGAACAAATAATTCGATTTTAAGAGAGCTAAAAGTTAGCCAACGGCTCTCCAGTAAAGTCCATCTCCAACAATTAAAATACTTTGGACATGTTATGAGAGCCAACACAGAAAACATGGAAAGACTCATTATACAAGGAAAGGTGAAAGGCCGAAGATCACGAGGAAGATTCCCAACAAGATGGATCGATCAGATTACAGGAATATGCAAAAGTCCTGTAATGAGGCCAATATGCATGAGTTAAAAGAAATGACCAGAGACAGAGATCTTTGGAGACGGACAATACACGACATCACGTCGACCACTACACTCCCTCCGGTGGTTAAGAATTGAAGAGAGAGAGAGAGTCTATTTGCTTTTTGTACTTGATTTCTCAATTCTTTGTCCAGGTTTCCAGGTAAGGTATTTTATTGCCATTACTTGTTCAATACTGATACCATCAATTGCTATTTTACATCTGATTGGTTCTTTACTAATTACTATTGTTTTAGTTTTCTAAGATAAAATTGTCATATTGAATTCTTTTACTCTTATTTTAAATCTGTGGACTAATCTTTCTGACTATCTTCATTTTGGGCTATCAATATTGCGTCGTCAGCGCAACAGAGTATTTTTATTTCTTTGTTTCCCATTATGTATCCTCTTACGTTGCTTACGCTTTTGATAATTTCATCCACGATTAAATTAAACAGCATAGGACTCAATGAGCCTCCCTGTCTTATTTAGCAACTCAACTATTGCAACTCTTCGTGCAACTATAACTTGATCTTCTTACCATAAAAACCTGGTCTGACTAATTTACTCTCCTTTAACGTGGATAAAAGATAAAACGGTAGCATTATCATATAAAGGTGCTCTTCAACCCCTGCTTGTGAATAACAGCCAGATCTCTACCGTTGATTCTGTAAAATTTCTTGGTATTCTTTTAGACAGCAACATCAAATGGTCCCTTCATATTGATTTGTTAAGTAAGAAACTCGCCTCAGCCTGCTATGCCATAAGATCTGTTTCGAAGGAACTCAATTTAGCATATTCTAAAATAACATATTTTTCTTTGTTCGAGTCTCATCTTCGATATGGTCATCCTTTTTGGGGGTCTAGTACAGCTGCCCAATTTGATGTTATTTTCAAATTACAAAAAAGAGCAATATGATATCTGTTTGGCCTCAGAAGAACAACCCATTGCAGAAGTTACTTTAAAGATCACGAAATTTTAACCCTTCCATCTTTGTATATTTTAGAAACTGCTTGCTTAATTCGTAAACACCTGCATGTCTTTCCAGCAAGGCCTCATCATGACTACTCCATCAGAAATTCAACTTTTGATGTCTATTTACCGATCCCGTCTTGTGAGTTAGTAAAGAAATCTATAATATATTCCGCAAAAAAACTATACAACCATCTCCCTTTACAACTGAAATCTGCAACATCTTTCCACAAGTTCCGTAAAATGCCAAAAGCTCATTTATCTAAAAGACCATATTATTCAGTAGAAGAGTTTCTTAATGACTAACTAAGAAATTACAGTAATGTACAAGTAACTAAAGTATATTTTTTATCTATATTTGGGTGTCACATACAGCAGCTTAAACTTATTAGTTCCTTTGTTTGTGTTTTATTGTGTGTTGTATTTTCAATTTTGCAATTTATAGTAATTTTGCAATATATTGGTTTTGTTTTTGGTTCATATTTTTTAACTTGTTTATATTCTTTTTATTGATGATATATCTAATTTCAGAAAATGGTATTTGTTATTGTTATATATTTTTTTTGTGACTCTATTGTTAAGCTTTGTCCATACAATTGTATAATTTTCAGTGACAATAAAGCATATTTCTATTCTATTCTATTTCACTGCCTAAGTCTATAGGTTCTATAAGTTGTCCATCTATTCTGACTTCCATTTTGTTAGTTTGGTATATGGTTTCAATAATTTTTATAATATCAAGGGTGACTTCTCTATTATTCTTCTACCGCCTGCAGTTTTGTTGGGTGGATAGAGTAACTCTCGACAGAACTGTTGCCGTTCCCAATCCCGGATAAAGGATGAGGGGTCTACAGCCAGGTTAGCACCCTACTGATAGACTTTAAAATCATACAGCTCATCGAAACAGGAATATGATTATGCCCTATGTAGCTGTTTAAGTACATACGTGGGTAAACTCTTTGGTAAATAGGTACCAAAGTGGTTTTAGGCCAGGTAGGTCAGCAATTTACCAGAGTGTTATGCTTTATGCTACGTCAAATCTTATAAAAAACCAAGGAATTAAATGTTTATCCTTTTTATCTCTTTGTGGACTTACGCGTTTGATAGCGTGAGTCAAAAGATTATCTCTTTTGAAAATCTTTTACGGATGGAAATGAAAAGTCCAATATTACTTAAAAATGTAATAAACTTTTTAGTACAATCAATAATTATGGCTTAATCCACATAAACATAATGAACGAAACGAAATAAATAAAAAATATTGGCAAGAACAACAATTTATAAAAACAAGCGTCCGTACTAAACATTTCCCAACTTCATCACTATCACGCGTACTATAACCACAACAGTCCAAACACTATTATCGAGGTCGTTGACTACATTCCACCCACATATCTCCAAAACGCCGACATACGCACTGCAGCGGCAACGTTGCTTTTCCCCCACATGCTTTGGGGAATCGAAGACTTCGGTTTCCGTGCACTTGCACCGAGAGATCCACCGTAAGGGTCACCAACCGTGGTAGCAACGCGAGAAACACGTCCTTATTGGTTTAGGTACATGCGAACCGATGAGATGTCTGAACCAGGAAGTTTTTGAACTTTGTTGAGAGTTTTAAGTACATCATAGGTGCAAAGGTACTCATTTTGTCATTAGAGGATGATTTTTTTATTTATTTTATCTTTTTTTCGAATAGACATAGGTTTTAACGAAGCTCTCATAATATAATATACATAAATAAATAAATTAAACAAATTAGACAAATATTAAATGAGGCGTTTATTTTAACCAAAAAAAATCAAAAAATGGTCATTTTTAATATATTTTATAATGTAATTTACAATCTGTAATAATTATTTACATAATCCAATGAGAAAAAAACAAAAAGGTTATGCGATGGCCGGGAATCGAACCCGGATCAACTGCTTGGAAGGCAACTATGCTGACCATTACACCACCATCGCACATAGTGAATGAAATTTATTCTGTAGTTAAAAATTTATAGTTTACTATTATGTACAATGATTTTTTTTAATTTCCATTATATTTTATTATAATTATTACAGATTCTATTTTAGAAAAAAAATATCTCCTTTTTGATTACTTTTGTAGAGATGTCAATAATCAACTTCATCTATAACCTGTTTTATTTTTATTGGATAACATAATACGGCGACAAAAAAGAGAGCTTCATTTGGTATTTATAGACTTTGAGAAGGCGTACGACATAGTTGCTAGTTAAGAGCTATGGAGATGTATGAAATAGAAATGAGTTTCTGAGAAGTAGGTACGTAAGGCTCGTGAAGAATATATATATATATATATCAGAGAGCGTAGGTACACCAAAGTAAGGACTTATGTCGGACACGTTGCGTAATATTCAAGCTGTTTGAAGATGTTTGAATTCAAGTCAAACCTAAAGATATCGAAATCAAGTCAAGTCAAACTTTTTTATACAAAAAGTTTGATTTTCAAGTCAAGTAAAGTTTGTTGAGTAAACTCAAACTAAGTAGTTTGACTTGATGCATCTCTACCCATGCCCTGTGTGCCCAGTGGAGAAGAAGGGCTTGACGACCCCTGAACCTGAAAAGGAAAAAGCTGAGGAAGGAGGAAAAGCTCTTGGTCATTGATTTTACTTACACATTTGTCAGGATTTGAATCTTCCTCTTTCTTTATCTCTTGTACGTACCCTTATAGTAACGAAAATATTATTTATTTATAAACTGGGAGACTCTATTTAATGGGGCGTCATTTGATAGGGGGCAGGGGGGGCATTTGCCCCCCCCTGGCCCTGAAAATTACTGAAATTTACAAAAAATAGATCAATTTTGTATTATGTTTGCATATAAATGTATTGTATATATAATGCTTGCCCCCCCCTATCAAAATTTCAAATGACGCTCCTGCTATTTAAAGACATTAGTTTTCATCAATGGAAGTAAAGGTCCCAGTTTTTAAATTTGTAGTTAACCTAGTAATGGTCTACAACAGGGATCACCAATAGGGCTTTTCATTCACAGTCATTTGTTTCGAGCTTCTGTCAAATGTTGTATAATCCGTGTATATTAATATTATACACAGATTATCCAACATATGACAGAAGCTCGAAACAAATGACAATCGATGAAAAGCCCTATTGGTGGACCGCGGTCGCATCCGGACCAAAATCTAGTTTTGTGCGGACCGGAATTAAATTTAGAATATAGTGTTTTGCAATTTTGAAAATGTTTGGTCTTGAAATTGTGTACTATGTGTGGCTCACCTTATCTGAGGCCTATAGAATCAAAACCTGCTAGATCCATTTTATGAAATTTTTCAGGAGACTAAGAAAATATGTATTACAAATGTAAATTTCCCAAAAAGTATTCGGCATTTCTTAATCAAAGTGGCATCAATAAATGTCATAAAATGGTGGATTTGAGTCGAAAGCTTATACCTGTAGATTAATATATACTTGAACTTTGAAACTGTATAAAAATGGGAAAAACGAAAAATATAGGATTTAACATGTTTTGATTCTAATGGGTTCATATGTGCTAATCGCTTTTCCAAGAATGAAATTTATTAAAAGTCGGTACAGATCTCAGCTAACAAATGAATATCTGAACTCGCTAAGGAGAATCAATTTATTGACAAAACTCATTCCAAGACAGGTTGTACATTTTTTACACAGAAAACTATTTCTTTAAACAAATTTAAAATTACCCTTTTGCCCGCAAAATGCATTTTTAGTTTCTTTGGTTTATTTTGAACAAAAAGGGTCTCTTGTCATTTTTCTCAAAAGTTAATAGTTTAATATAAGTTATATATATATATATATATATATATATATATATATATATATATATATATATATATATATATATATATATATATATATATATATATATATATATATATATATATATAACTCATGTGTAAATTATTAGTGGTCAGGTTGACAAGTGCCTAAATTGAAGCTCCTACATTCAATTTCAAGATTCTAACGGGTAATCGGGACTTACTTATTTTAATATAGACCGTTGTTTTTAATATTGTCAATAGTCGCACGTAGGTATACATATCGTGGGCGCCCATATAAATATTTTCAGGGGGAAGGGCAGACGTGATGATGTTGCACATTATATTTTGTATAATTTGGATAACCATATATAGTATACAGCACCCGAAAAGCTACGGGGGGGGGGGCACGGCGGCGCCCATGATACATATTAAATGTACTTTTGCGAAAAATTCCCAACAAATATGTACTTGACATTTATTAAAATTTTATAGTATATTATTAACATAGTTCCTTTTAATAATTTATTTATTTATTCAATTAATTATTGCCAATGTGCTAATTAAATACGCCAATCATATACCTAGCGCGACGCGCCAATGGAGGCGCCTAATTAACAATTAAAAACAATGGTCTAAATTCAAATAAGCCCCGATTACTCTCAGAATCTTGAAACTCAATGTTTAAATTTCAATTTAGACACTTGACAACCTCAAAAATAATAATTTATACATGAGTTTTCAAACTTCGAAAATATTTATTTTTCGAATTTTTCAGGTTTTAAATCGGTCAAAACTCGAAATCTATCAACTTTTGAGAAAAATGACAAAATATATTTTTTGTTTAAGATGACCCAAAAATGCAAAAATAGTTAATTATGAAACAGTTCGTGAAGTATGTTTTTTGCGAACGCACGCGATGTTTAGAGCACGAGCGACAGCGGGGCGAGTGCTATACATCGCGTAAGTTCGGAAAAGTACTTCACGCACAGTTTCGTACAATATTTTATCTACGATAAATAAATTAAAAAACTGTAACTCTTCGTCACTGAAATTCGTTTCAATTCTACAATTTTTAGAACTTTGACATTTAAAAATTCTAACTCCTTTCAAACCACAAAACTGTCAAAAGTTTTGTTGTAATTTATTGGTCACATGTCATCACCATGACAACGCGAAAGTTAAGGATATTTGATTATATGAAAGTATGCCAAAAAACAGTGCGAAAAAGTAAATCCCATTTAAAATACATTGTTACGTCAGGCACACTTTAAATTCTTCACGCACTACTTTCTAGATAATAAAATCTTATACATAATATGAGATAGAGTAGATAAACAAATTTATTTAGCGGCAAAAATGTTTTGCCCACGAAAGGTTTTGAAAATTGTTAAACAATTTCTGCCCAAAAATTTCGCCCGGGACCCTTCTAATTTGTTTATAGGGATATTTTTTAACAAGAATCCGCAAAGAAACCGAATCATAACAACCAGACACAGGTAGCATTAAATCCGGACCCCGGAAGTGTCACAGGTTTCCCAAACGGACCCTCAGGGAACATAATTGGTGAACCCTGGTCTACAATACTGAAACACAAATAAAACATTAAGGGACAGTATATAAACGGCATGAGTGGGCAGAGTGGGAATGAAATAGAGTAGTAAAATATCAGAGATAAAGCACCTGTTTGAAGGCGATCAACGCAAAAACCAAAATACCAAGAAATCAATGGTCAAACAATATCCTGAAACTAAGGAATACATGGAAGCTGGAAGGATGAACATACATAATACATATTATATTATGTGAGTATAGATAGACAACAGTAAGAAAAGTATTGTATGCAAGAACGAGGAGTAGATGGATTACTGGTTACGACAGATGGCTAGTGGCAGTGACATAGGTAAAGCACGAATGAACAAAGCAGCCGATGTATGCGTGCTGTTACATAAGATAAATCTAATATTATCAATTTTTTCTAAGAAAACGTGCCTCGTGGGTTAAAAGAGATATGAAATAAAAAAACTCCAGATTCCAGTTTTTAGCTTGTGCGTAAAGAAACAAAATTAATTTACACTAGCATTAATTACATAATGCGCTTGTCATCATTTTTATTACATCAATGTGAGATCAAGGACCACCAATTTAAAAACCAGAAGTATAATAAGAAAATAGGTGTTATTATCTAACAACTCGTATTACAATAAATAAGTTGATATTAAAAAATATAATTTATTACCAAAAACAGTATTTTGGCTTATTATCTACTTATTATGTACCTACTTCTTAAATTACGTATACAGTGCGTCCATAAAGGAACGCATAAATTCGTTATCAGCTTCTTCTTCTTCTGGTGCCCATCCGTTATGAATGTTGGCAATCAACCTGGCAATGATAATCTTATTAGCTGCTGCCTTGAAAAGAACTGTAGTGGATGTCGCAAACTAGGTCCTCAAGTTCCTGAGCCAAGATATTCTTCTTCTTCCGACGCCCCTTTTCACATTTACCTTTCCCTGCAAAATGCATTTTAACAGATTATATTTTGTATCATTTCTTGTGATGTGGCCGGAATATTCTAATTTTCTTCTTTTCACCGTGCACATTATTTCCTTCTCTTTGTTAAGTTTTTGCAATATTTTGGCATTTGATATTTTGTCCATCCATGATATCTTAAGAATTCTTCTATATGTCCACATTTCGAACGCTTCCAGTCTCTTCGTTGTTGCTTCCGTTAGAGTCCAAGACTCTACTCCATATAATAAGATGTACTTGTAAGAGGTACGTGTATCATGACTTTAGTTTTAGAAGTGTTAATTTTTAGTTCATATTTGCTGCTATTCTCCGCTACTTTGTTAATTAAAAGTTGTAACCCTTGTGCAGTGTCGGCAAAGATAACGGTATCATCGGCATATCTAAAATTGTTTAATAGTCAGGGGCATAACAGAGGACCCTGCAGCATAAAGCTTGCGGGTGGGCCCCAATTGATCAGGGGCCCCATCTTGTCATCTGATATTATGTAAAAATCTGTTATATATTATTTTATGTGTGTATATGTTACAGTTCAAGTTGATTCTCAGTTAGAGTTGACTCCAACTAGTTGGATATCATTACACAATTGATGTAATATTTTCACTCCACATTTCGGAAGATACTTCAAGACGTCTGCAGTAATGAGATCATATCCTGCTGCTTTGTTTAACTTAAGTCTTTTTAAAGCGAATTCCACCTCGGAAAAAAGTATGTCAGGTTCAGATTCAAAACTAGTGTGGTGTGTCTCTGTTGAAGGAGAATGGAAAGTGGAGGTCTGGCAGTCAGGTACAAACGGGGTGTCCGCTGGCATCTGGTCCGTATTGGCGTATAAAGACTTACAATACGCCCTCCAAACATCAATAACCTTGTCCAAATCCGTCTGTACATTACCTTCATCATCTTTGATAGACCAAGATTTCTGCTTGAATTTACGTGTGAGTAGTCTGACTTTATCAAAGAGTTCTTTGGTGTTATTTGTGTCGGCATGTAGTTGAATTTCTCTGCAGATTTTCTCTATATGTTTGTTTTTGTCTCGTCTACAAGCAGCCTGAATAGCTCTAGATAGCTGTCGGTACTGGGAATTCCTGAGAGGGTTCTCGATTCCAGCAATTTTAAGTTTTCTACGTTCTTCAACGAGGTCAAAAGTATCTGCAGACATCCACACTTTTTGGACAAAATATACCCAAGAAATATTTACTCATATTTGAATATATCATCGATGCTGTCAGCAAAAAGAACAAAAACATTGACATTAATTCCCTTTTCACTCAAAATTTGCGTTCTTAAACATATGTTTTAATAATGTAAACTGTAAACAATTCTGGCGAAATTGTGTCTCCCTGTCGCACTCCCCGTTTTATTTTAAATGCGTTGGTGATGCACACAGATAAAATAGGCCATGTTTAGAACCTAGTTATTCAAAGCAGAGCCAGCAAAACGTTTAAGCGAATAATTACAACATGATTCCCACAGCCTTAGCTCATTCCTCATATCTTCCACGATTTTTGAAAAAACTCACACTCTTTTGTCATGTAAAATTTGAAGTTTTCGGCATGGCATTGGAATTCGAAATTTGGTAAAATTTCGGGAAAACTTTTAGAGAACTATTCGGCAGCAACTACTTCTTGGGGATTTTTTGTGGGGATATTTTGTCCAAAAAAATTTGTGAGGTTTATTTGTCCGGGATTTTTTTGTGGGGATTTTTTGTCCGAGGATTATTTGTCTGGGGATTTTTTGTCCGGGGATTATTTTTCCGGACCTCATTTGAGTCGTGTCATATCCAAATTAACAATCTCCAATTTTTATTAAAATTGAGATTTTCGTTCTCCCTTGCACTCTAGCTATTTCTTTATAGGATAAGTCGGAGGATTTTTGTCAAAGTAGACAAAATCCCTGACAAATTTATATAATAAAACTGGCATTTGCTGCAAAGTTAACAATCTCCTTGGGGTATTCACAGCATAGTTGACAATATCCGATTCAACCAATGAACATCAAGATATCCATCACGTGACTTAACCACACTTCATGTTGATAATGTCATTTTAGTATGCTTGTAAACATACAAATGGTGGTTGTTTCGTGAAAAACATAATTAGAAAATTTGGTTTATTACAAAAAGTATTCAGTATATACAACAATATCCTACTGAAACAAATCAAGAAAATTCCAGACAAAGACCTTCAAATTCGAAGAATTGGAAAAGAACTTTGAAGAAAGAATCAAGGTGTGTAGCCTACAATTTTGTTGGATATCTATACTATACAATATGTCGTTTAAGTTAAATTCCTAAATAATTTGTTTATGGTCCAAGAGCTGTGAGACATTTTTGAGTAGGTATTTTAGGCAAGCTGAAAATTTTTCAGGTGACTCTTCCATAATAGCCTAATACAAAAATGCCGGTCTGGCTGGAGGGTAGCGGTTATTTTCCCCAAAAATCCCCCCCAAAGTTAAAAAAAGGGTAAAAATTGTTATTACAAAAAATATCATTGACGTGACTTTAAAGTAAATTTAAATATTCAAATATTAGGAAAATAAACAAGCCAGGCGATTTGAGGGCGATTTTAGCTCTGCAAGATACTTGCATGGGCGTCCCAGGATTATTTTCAGGGGATGCATATTAACTTCAGAAGATTTTATCTGAATCTGTACATACTATTAACATGTATAAAATATACAACTATACATGCATAGCTATGTACATTCCTTCTGGACAGGGAGGTACAATTGTTATTTTGACAGGGTATTTTTTAATATTAAAAATAAATATTCTAAAAAAGGCAGCTTTTTGGTGAAATTTTCCAACTGCCATGTGATCAAACAAATTACGGGTTCATATAAATGAAAAGCGCTATAGGTAAGCAGCAGTGTGAGAAAGAGCGTATACCGATAGCTGTTTGCGTCCTCTGTTCTAGCGAAGTGAGTCCGTTCGCTCGAGAAAAATCACGTGACCTGGTGATACCCATGTTGTTGTGCCTCGAAACGTTAGGGTAATTGTTATATATTATAGTTTTTTAAGTAACTTTTCCTTAATTAAAGGAAAATAATACGTACTATACAATAGATTTTGCAAATATGATAGGAAATGACAAATTTATTATTATAAATATATAGGTAGAAAATTATAAAACTATAAACTAAATAAATTCTGTGTCCGAATCTTGTACTTCTTCTTCAAACTCCTCATCTGAGCTTAAATATTCATTCTTTTTTTCTTCGTCAGACTCCCCTCGAGACTCAGATTATTCTTCTACATGAACTGTAGATAGTTGTAATATGCATTTAGAATTTATTAAAAATTAATTACTGATTAATTAATTGATTTGCTACGTATTCTCTGTCATTTTGTACGGAGTCGAAGCCTGCACAACCACGGGCGCATCTGAAGAAAGACTTGCCATTGTTGAGATGTGGTGTTATCGAATAATGTAAAAAAATAATGTACACAACACGTAACAAACGCGGAAACATTAAGAAAGATGAAAATTAAACAAGAAATACTCAACACTATGAAGGAAAAAAATGAGCTACTTTGGTCATATACTAAGAAATAAAAAACCTGATGTGATTGGTTATATAAGGAAAAGTATTAAGTATTGGTTTTAAAAGAAAGAATACGTAGCAACTCAATTAATTAATCACTAATAATCTTTTAATTAACTCTAAATACATATTATAACTATTTACAGATTAGGTAGAAGACGAATCTGAGTCTTGAGGGGAGTCTAACAAAGAAAAAGAGAATGAATATTTAAGCTCAGATGAGGAGTTTGAAGAAGAAGTACAAGACACAGAATTAATTTAGTCTATAGTTTAATACTTTTCTACCTATATATTTATAATAATACATTTGTTTTTTTTTTCTATCATATTTGCAAAATCTACAGTGATGAGCGCGCTAATAACCGGCAAAACAGCTCAAAAGATGGAAAACATAATACATCTCGAAACAAAAAGAGATGAAACTCTTTTTGTTTCGCAATTTGTTATGTTTTCAACCTTTTGAGCTATTTTGCCGGTTATTAGCTTGCTCATCACTGTATTGTATAGTACGTATTATTTTCCTTTAATTAAGAAAAAGTTACAACAACATGGTTATCGCTAGGTCACGTGATTTTTCTCGAGCGAACGGACTCGCTCAGTTAGAACAGAGGACGCAAACAGCTATCGGTATACGCTCTTTCTCACACTGGTGCTTACCTATAGCGCTTTTCATTTATATGCACCCGTAATTTGTTTGATCACATGGCAGTTGGAAAATTTCACCAAAAAAAACCTGTCTTTTTTAGAATATTTATTTTTAATATTAAAAAATACCCTGTCAAAATAACAATTGCACCTCCCTGCCCGGAAGGAGTGTACATAGCTATGCATGTATAGTTGTATATTTTATACTCGTTAATAGTATGTACAGATTCAGATGAAATCTTGTGAAGTTCAGATGCATCCCCTGAAAATAATCCTGGGACGCCCATGCAAGTATCTTGCAGAGTTAAAATCGCCCTCAAATCGCCTGGTCTGTTTATTTTCTTTATATTTGAATATTTAAATTTACTTTAAAGTCACGTCAATGGTATTTTTTGTAATATCAATTTTTGCCCTTTTTTTAACTTTGGGGTGGATTTTTGGGGAAAATAACCGCTACCCTCCAGCCAGACCGGCATTTTTGTATTAGGCTATCATAGAAAAGTCACCTGAAAAATTTTCAGGTTGCCTAAAATACCTACTCAAAAATGTCTCACAGCTCTTATACTATTACTTTAAATAACAATAAATTATAATTTAAGTTGAATGTTAATCATGAATCCCCATCTTCACTCATAAACGAATATTTTAAATTATCTGGTGCATAGTCAACAATCTCAATATGCTATCACAACAAAATAAACAATCTCCAACGGTTGATATCAAAGTCAGCAATATCCATTATATTAATGCGATTTTCTTTTATATTAATGAGACTACAAGTTATTTACTCTTTTTATTATAGTAGTTATGAATGTAACAACTTTGTACCTGTAGAAATAAATGTTTTAAAATTTCAGATTTTTATGTCTAAATCGTTTTTATAAATTTGCTCAGATTGGTCTAGGTGGGAGATTGCCACTTTTGATATGATACGCCTCATTTTAATCTTGCGATCCATACAGTTATTAGGTTCACAATGATTATGGTTTATGATTACGTTATGCACGGCGATCGTGTCATAGTCATAGCCTCGCTCTAAACTGCTTTTGTTTTTTCTTATTTGCCGAACCTGAAATTTTGAAAGTCCAAACCTATATTAGGCAATACATAGGAATAACCGTCTCTAAATTGTTCTAGTTAGTAAACAAAACTTTTATTTCTAGTATCGATATGAAAGCGTTTGTAGGATATTACACAAACTTTCTGACAGCTCGTATCTTCTGACCTCGCGAATAGCGATAGGAAACATGCGATTTTCAACTGTTGGAAACTGCCTCCAACTCAAACAAAAGTTGAAATGCTGCTGCCATTCCAATATTCTGTTCTCCCGATAACAAGCAGACGTATTTCGAACGTAAGCTACAATTTCCTCCATAATAAATAGACATAATTAAGGAAACGGCTTATAACGGAAGGAATTGATGATTGTGAAAATATAAAAAAAAAAAGAATGTGTGTGTACTTTGTACGCACGTAAGAAGTTATACTTCTATTATATGATTTAAACGAAATTAATATACTTTTTATTTATATTTTGTTTAAATATTAAACTAATTTATACTTACTACTTCTCAAACATTTTTATTAGAACAGTGCCAAAAATTAAAATAATAAAAGAATAAAACACACACAAACACATTAAACAAGCCACAAATGATGTCTGAACATTAATTGTCGAAAAATTTTTTACTAAATACGTATTTTCTGAAAATACAATTATATAATAAATATACTTACAATCATAAAATGTATTAAAAAAAACAAAAAAGAAAGTTTCTATTGGGACTCGAACCAGCGCTGATAAGAGCGGTTGGTATTGGAATTCATTCACCTTCTCCGCTTAGCCACGGACACTATGTGTCATTATTTACGAAGATCGACTAACTAAACGGATTAAACTTGTGATATTTTGATATTTTGAAAATTGATCAAATTATTTTAATTTTGAATTGAAATGATTTAGAATTGAAAAAATACAACAAAACATAGAGTAAAAAAACAATATATTAGGTGAATATTGATAGAAATTTTGATGGTAATCAAATTATATAAATAAAAGTATTACATACTATGTATTTTGGCAGATCAAATAGGTAGGTTTATACCCATGATACATTAACAATTATTACGTACCTGTTGCTTTTAAAAACTATTTAAAAGTCACTACAATATTATAAACTTTTTTGTTTCTGTCCTCACAACAATAAAACTAATATATTATACATTTGTTTACCTTTACCTTTACCTCCAAACCACAGCTGCCATATCGGATAATTTTTGACATGTCATTTGAACATCCAATCAGAACAAAGTTATAATGCGCATGCGCCGGGCTGATAGGTTTTAACATATAAAAAAATCACCCTCTATCGCCGGTAAAGAAGTATAACTTCAAAAACTATTATTTGTCATACAACGAAAGATTTATTCATTCAAATTCAGACCAGATCAGATATTCTGCTAATACGTTTATTGTAAATGGAGAATTTCTAGGCCTAGGTGGTTTGTCTCTTGATTCACTCTTCTATGTTCTTTTTCGTTTTTCGATTATGTATTACTTACTTTAAAAGTATTCACTTCCGAGAAAAGTTGCACTGACATAAAAATTGTGTAATTAAATTTCCTACCATAAAGGATTGGTTCAAAAATTTTAAAAATTGTCACCCTTCGTTGCAAAATAGCAATAATTGCGAAAAAACCATACAAAAACAAGTACAGTCGAACCCGCTTATTAGAATACCTCTTAAAGGAATATCCCGGTTTAAGGAATAGAAATTTGAGGTCCCGAAACATTTATAGTAGCAACCAATGATCGGTTATTAGAATATCCCGGTTATAGGAATACCTTTACTTGGCACAAAGGTTATTCCAATAAGCGGGTTCGACTGTATTCGCATTTTCCGTTTTCCAACCAATTATGCTACACTTAGGACCTTCATATTTTATATAAACAAACTCTATGATATATCAAAACAATACTGTCAATTTCAGAGGCGACTTTACCTATTGTGCAGGGTGTGCGGTGCACACGGGCGCCGGCATGTTGGGGGCGCCGAGCGCCAAAGAGCGGGTCCTTTACTATGTTTCAACATAAAATAGGCTTTAAAACGATTTTTGGACGGCGGGCGGCAATCTTTTGATTCGTTTGAAGACATATCGACAATGATTTCGAAATAGGTTGTGGAACCTATAAAGGTCAAATTGCTTGGGACTTGCCGGGCATTTTCAAAGGCGTTTGTACACGTGTCGCGGGGTAATTTTGCGAAATAAGCGTTGACGGAATGGATTATGTATTATGTTTAAGTTAACATGTAAATATAAAGTAAAGCGGCTTTTCTTTTGATTAAAATGATTTAAAAGAAAGATTTTCTGTTATTACTACCACAATTATTGCGACTTTCAGCGGAGTCAGAGCTTCTCAAAAATTATCCGTATTAACAATTTGTTGTTGGTTTTTTTAGTAATACTGAAAATACGTAGTTCATCGTAGATTAGATTCGGGTAGGTTGTTCTGACGCTGTAAATACCTATTGGCTCCCGCCCTTTTAGTCCTTGGGCCCACATATAAAATTATTATTAATGACCACACCGTCGAAACTTTTTGTACTTGTTATTTGGGTGGAGTCGGACAAATTTGGAGCTTGGCGCATTATGGTAGTGGGGCGTTTGTCTGTCAAGCTGTCACGAAGTTGTCAATTTTATGCAAGAAAAAAATTTATAACCACATAGGTCATTTTATTTTAATTAATGGTTTTTATCATATCAACAGCGAAAATAATTTTGTCGGACAATAATATTGGTCCATATGACGCGTCGGACACGCTGAATATGTCAAATTTATCAAAATAATGAATTTATTACCATATGACTAATTTTAACAGAATCTAGCCTAAAACATTTTTACAATAATGTGGTAACCTTGTCGGACAATTTTCAGGGGGTTTATGCGTAGTCGGATGCGCCGAAGATGTCAATTTCCCGGAATTTTTTTATTTACAACCATTTTTCCGACAAAAATAGTAGGATATAAGTAATTATATTCTAAAGCAAAAAATCTAAGTGTCCGACAAAAATATTAGGGCAGGTCGGACAACATAGTCGGACAAAAAATTTAATTTTTATTAGTAAACTATACTCTTAAACTATGCTGGGTTCGTGCATCCTTTATTTTCACAACCATTTTTCCGACAAAATTAGTAGGTTACAAGTAATTATATTCTTAAACAAAAAATGTAATTGTCTGACAAAAATGTTGGGGCAAACGAACAGAAAACTTAATTATTTTAGGTTATCGACGCCCTTAAGAGAAGGCATTGTCAAAAAAATTTTTAAAACAGTTTTTCTCGGTTACTTTTAAATCGATTTAGCTGAAAATTTCCCAAAATTTTCCAAAAAAAATTCCGACAAGAGGGAAAGTTTTGGAAAAATTTTGATCTGAAAATTTGTGTACATAGTCCTTGAACAATGACGAACATCGTTCTGTAGTTTCTTTTCTCGAATTTTCAAAAAAAAATTCCGACAAGAGGGAAAATTTCGGAAAATTTTTTGAAAATTTTGGACCCATTATTTTTGTCCGACAAGTGATCTAATATGGATTACACATGTAAAAAAACAGTACAAAATAAAAATGACATATGTGGTACTAAATAAAAAAATTCCAGGAAATTGACATTTTCGGCGCATCCGACTGCGCATATGCCCCGTGAAAATTGTCCGACAATGTTACCATATTATTGTAAAATTTTTTTATAGTAGATTGGGTTAAAATTAGCCATGTGGTAATAAATTAATCATTTTCATAAATTTGACATATTCAGAGTGTCCGACGCGTCATATGGCCCAATATTTTTGTCCGACAAAATTGTTTTCGCTGTTTATATGATAAAAACCATTGATTAAAATGAAATGACCAATGTGGTTATAAATTTTTTTTCTTGCATAAAATTGATAACTTCGTGACAGCTTAACAGACAAACGCTCCACTACCATAATGCGCCAAGCTCCAAATTTGTCCGACTCCACCCAAATAACAAGTACAAAAAGTTTCGACGGTGTGGTCATTAATAATAATTTTATATGTGGGCCCAAGGACTAAGAGGGCGCCAGGGCATCAACTGCACACGGGCGCTACATGGGCTAGAGCCGCCTCTGGTCAATTTCATTAAAACCGGTTCAATAGATTTTGCAAAACAAATTTCGCAATCCAGTTTGCGCAAAAAAAATTCTTTTTTTTCAAAATGTTGCAGGACTGAAAATAAAGCAGATATCAAGTTGAAATTTTTTTTTCCATATAGAAGAATACTGTACCTTTCATTTGCAATTTGCAAAATTAAAATCGGTTAACTACCATTTTTATAATTAAACATTAATTTTGGTGATACTCGCAGGACAGCGGTATTCTATTCACACAAGTTGATTTCAACCAAAATTTCTTCCAACCTTTATCTAATATATTATTTTTTTACTCTATATACAGGGTGCACCAAACCTCTGGTTTTCTTTGATTACGGCTAAATTATGGGATATACAAAAAAATGTTTTTAACAAAATTAATGTATATCGAAGCCGTCTATAATTTAAAATTATTTTCGATTATACAGGGTGAGTCGGAACGACGGTACGAACCAAAGTTATGTTTTTTTAAACGGAACACCCTATATATTAAATCATTTCTGAATATAGTTTTTAAAAATATTAAGAATTTATATAAGGTATTATTGGCCTAAAGTTAACAATTTTCGAAATATTTACACTTTTATTGAGAAAAATGGTAATATTCAAAGGGCTGTGGATTAGGCTTTCAAGGTAATAAAAATTTAAATGATATGTCAAAGTTTTTTTAGCATACTGTTATTTTTAAAAAAATTAACATATTTGACATATACCCATAAAATATACAGTGTGATCACTATTTGCAAATACCAAAATTTTCTTATATTTTTTAAATGTGACACCCTGTATATTAGTATTGCCTTTTGTAGTAAATATTACAACCTTTCTTTTGGTATAAGGTTGTATGTACCTAGCATGTTCCGTTTTGTAGATATTTAAAAAAAACTATAGATACCTATTACGTTTTTGCGGATTTTTTATTAAAAATTTTTTTTGCAAAAAAAATAATTATAATCTGGATTTAGAAACATACATCAAAATATCAAATATGAAAATAAAAACGTAATTAAAGATTAAAATAAATCGTATACTAGTACAATTCAATTGAATTTAATAACTTAAAATTATTTTACAGAAAATATTTTACCATACTAATGAATGCATAAATTAGTTACTAAATTAAATAAACCACCAAATTTGATATCAACCCTAGTAATTTTTCTACCACATCAACTTTCCTGTACCAAATTAAATGTTAGCTATATTGTATTTACGAGTAAGATCTGTTAAACTTTTAATTTACCTTTTAAATTTACTTACATCTTGAGAACATAATTATAATTATAAAGTATGCTTTGAAACAAATTAATGTTAAATGTATTAGTCAAATTATTTATTAATATAAATAGTATTAACTAGTGTCACAAAAGCTGGTAATACTTTTGTAGTTGAAATTTTTGTAACAATCTTTTATATTTTAAATTTTAATTTTACAACCGAACAATTGATGTATATGACATTTGTTTTGGGTGAAACCATTAGAAATTATTACCAGCTTTTGTGGCACGACTATATAGATACTATTTTCTTCATAATATAACGTTCATTTGTTTCAAAGCATACTTTATACGTTCTCAAGATGTAGGTAAATTAAAAAGTTATTAACTGATCTTACTCAATACAATTTAACTAACAATATTGGGTACAATAAAGTTACTAGGGTAGAAAAATTTCTAAGGAAGATTTTAAAATTGGTTGTTTAATTTAATAATTAATTTATCCATATTAATTACTTATTAGTATGGTAAAAAATTGTTAGAAACATAATTTTAAAGTTATTAAATTCAATTAAGTTGCACTTGCATACGTTTTATTTTAATCTTTAATTACGTTTTTATTTTCATCTTTCATATTTTAGTGTATGTTTCTAAAATCAGAGTATAATTTTTTTTGCAAAAAAATTTAATTAAAATTATCGCGGATATAAAATATCTGCGAAACGTAAAATCTATAGTTCTTTTTTAAATATCTACAAAACCAAACATGCTATGTACATACAACCTATACCAAAAGAAAGGTTGTAATATTTACAACAATAGGCAATAATAATATACAGGGTGTTCCATTTAAAAAAAATGAGAAAATTTTGAATTTGCAAATAGTGATCACACTGTATATTTTATGGCTATAAGTAAAAGATATTAAATTATTTAAAAATGACATTATATCATAAAAACTTTGACCTACCACTTAAATTTTTATTCCCTTGGAAACATAATCCACAGCCCTATAAATATTACCATTTTTCTCAATAAAAATGTAAATATTTCGAAAATTATTAACTTTAGGCCTATAAGACCTTATACGAATTTTTCATATTTTTAAAAACTGTATTCAAAAATGATTTAATATATAGGGTGTTCCATTGAAAAAAATAAAACTTTGGTTCATACCGTCGTTCTGACTCACCCTATATAATCGAAAATAATTTTAAATTATAGACGGTTTTGATATACATTAGTTTTGTTAAAATCATTTTTTTGTATATCCCATAGTTTAGCCGTAATCAAAGAAAACCAGAGGTTTGGCGCACCCTGTATTGTTGTACATATTTTAATATTTTAATTCCACAAAAATTAAACTAATTTGATTATTGTTTGTGAAATATTGTTTAAACAATTGCATATAATTGCATATGTTTAAAAATAATATACTTTTATTTTCTAAGTTAAAATATAATATGAACAAAGAAAGTTTTTGCTAAAAAAGTGTAATTTTAAAGGACAGAGTAGGTATGTGTTTTTATTTTGCAATAAACAAATTTATTTATTTATATCGAAATATACTAAAAATTAAAATTTATCAGTCATTATCAAAGGTCATTGGAATGCCCAATCAGAGCAAACGTATCCGCTGTCCTGCGCGTAGCACCAAAAATTAATGTTTATTTAAAAAAGTTCCTGACGCCGTGGTAGGTAACCGATTTTAATTTTGCAAACTGCAAATGAAAGGTACAGTTTTCTTCTATATGGAAAATACTTGCTATCTGCTTTATTTTCAGTCCTGCAACATTTTGAAAAAATGAATTTTTTTTGCGAAAGCTGGATTGCAAAATTTATTTTGCAAAACCTCTTAAACCGATCTTAATGAAACTTACAGCATTGTTTTACTATATCATAAAGTTTTACTGGGTGAAATATTAAGGTCCTAAGTGAAGCATAAATGGTTGAAAAACGTAAAATGCGAATACTTCTTTTTTTTATGTTTTTTTCGCAATTATTGCTAATTTGCAAAAAGGATGTAAATTTTTAAAATTTTTGACTAATCCTATATTGTAGAAAATTTAATTACTCAACTTTTATATTAGTGCAACTTTTCTCGGAAATAAATACTTTTAAAGTTATAATCAAAAAACGAAGAAAAAATCGACTTTTTCCTTCATTTTTTGACATCTTGATTATTTAAACAATGTTCTGGACCTTTTTGAGTGGGAGGATAACTCAAAAATTATATGAGTTATTTTCAAGCAATTTCTGCAAAAAATATGAGTCACCTCTCAACATCCAAATGTACCTACTAATATTTTTACATATGCGCCCTGGTCTACAGAGAAAAGTAGAAATCTTTTTGTTTCAAGGAAAACTAATATGTACTAAAAAGAACTGAAACACGGTGTAAGTGTCTTTAGTGCCTTTTTATACTGTCTGCAAATTGGCTGACTTATTTCTTTTCTAATTAGAGCTTGCAGTTATATTGACGTCAGATAGTATTTGCGTTGCAAATACTAACGTATACTAAATAGAACGTATATTCAAAGACATAATAATTGTTAATGAACGCAAATAGAGGTACAAAAGAACGGATATAAAGTCCCAATTCCTTGAACTATATAATATTAAATTTTAATTATCTAAATAATTTAATAAAAGTCGTAATAATTATAGTAAACAAAGCCATTTCACGTTATTTCCACAATTTGTATACAAAGTAATTAATTAAATTTTAACTGATAAGTTAATCACTTATTAGTCATATTTTATCCCAAATCTGCACATTCTGTGCCTCAATTGCTCTGCGGACAAAGATCGGATGAATCATACAAAGGATAGAAAGGCGACCAAGAAGGAAACGAATGCCCGGAAAGCCGGCAACGTTGGACTGAACTAGCGCATTCGCATGGACGAACATCGTTCTGTAGTTTCTTTTCTCGAATTTTCAAAAAAAAATTCCGACAAGAGGGAAAATTTCGGAAAATTTTTTGAAAATTTTGGACCCATTATTTTTGTCCGACAAGTGATCTAATATGGATTACACATGTAAAAAAACAGTACAAAATAAAAATGACATATGTGGTACTAAATAAAAAAATTCCAGGAAATTGACATTTTCGGCGCATCCGACTGCGCATATGCCCCGTGAAAATTGTCCGACAATGTTACCATATTATTGTAAAATTTTTTTATAGTAGATTGGGTTAAAATTAGCCATGTGGTAATAAATTAATCATTTTCATAAATTTGACATATTCAGAGTGTCCGACGCGTCATATGGCCCAATATTTTTGTCCGACAAAATTGTTTTCGCTGTTTATATGATAAAAACCATTGATTAAAATGAAATGACCAATGTGGTTATAAATTTTTTTTCTTGCATAAAATTGATAACTTCGTGACAGCTTAACAGACAAACGCTCCACTACCATAATGCGCCAAGCTCCAAATTTGTCCGACTCCACCCAAATAACAAGTACAAAAAGTTTCGACGGTGTGGTCATTAATAATAATTTTATATGTGGGCCCAAGGACTAAGAGGGCGCCAGGGCATCAACTGCACACGGGCGCTACATGGGCTAGAGCCGCCTCTGGTCAATTTCATTAAAACCGGTTCAATAGATTTTGCAAAACAAATTTCGCAATCCAGTTTGCGCAAAAAAAATTCTTTTTTTTCAAAATGTTGCAGGACTGAAAATAAAGCAGATATCAAGTTGAAATTTTTTTTTCCATATAGAAGAATACTGTACCTTTCATTTGCAATTTGCAAAATTAAAATCGGTTAACTACCATTTTTATAATTAAACATTAATTTTGGTGATACTCGCAGGACAGCGGTATTCTATTCACACAAGTTGATTTCAACCAAAATTTCTTCCAACCTTTATCTAATATATTATTTTTTTACTCTATATACAGGGTGCACCAAACCTCTGGTTTTCTTTGATTACGGCTAAATTATGGGATATACAAAAAAATGTTTTTAACAAAATTAATGTATATCGAAGCCGTCTATAATTTAAAATTATTTTCGATTATACAGGGTGAGTCGGAACGACGGTACGAACCAAAGTTATGTTTTTTTAAACGGAACACCCTATATATTAAATCATTTCTGAATATAGTTTTTAAAAATATTAAGAATTTATATAAGGTATTATTGGCCTAAAGTTAACAATTTTCGAAATATTTACACTTTTATTGAGAAAAATGGTAATATTCAAAGGGCTGTGGATTAGGCTTTCAAGGTAATAAAAATTTAAATGATATGTCAAAGTTTTTTTAGCATACTGTTATTTTTAAAAAAATTAACATATTTGACATATACCCATAAAATATACAGTGTGATCACTATTTGCAAATACCAAAATTTTCTTATATTTTTTAAATGTGACACCCTGTATATTAGTATTGCCTTTTGTAGTAAATATTACAACCTTTCTTTTGGTATAAGGTTGTATGTACCTAGCATGTTCCGTTTTGTAGATATTTAAAAAAAACTATAGATATTACGTTTTTGCGGATTTTTTATTAAAAATTTTTTTTGCAAAAAAAATAATTATAATCTGGATTTAGAAACATACATCAAAATATCAAATATGAAAATAAAAACGTAATTAAAGATTAAAATAAATCGTATACTAGTACAATTCAATTGAATTTAATAACTTAAAATTATTTTACAGAAAATATTTTACCATACTAATGAATGCATAAATTAGTTACTAAATTAAATAAACCACCAAATTTGATATCAACCCTAGTAATTTTTCTACCACATCAACTTTCCTGTACCAAATTAAATGTTAGCTATATTGTATTTACGAGTAAGATCTGTTAAACTTTTAATTTACCTTTTAAATTTACTTACATCTTGAGAACATAATTATAATTATAAAGTATGCTTTGAAACAAATTAATGTTAAATGTATTAGTCAAATTATTTATTAATATAAATAGTATTAACTAGTGTCACAAAAGCTGGTAATACTTTTGTAGTTGAAATTTTTGTAACAATCTTTTATATTTTAAATTTTAATTTTACAACCGAACAATTGATGTATATGACATTTGTTTTGGGTGAAACCATTAGAAATTATTACCAGCTTTTGTGGCACGACTATATAGATACTATTTTCTTCATAATATAACGTTCATTTGTTTCAAAGCATACTTTATACGTTCTCAAGATGTAGGTAAATTAAAAAGTTATTAACTGATCTTACTCAATACAATTTAACTAACAATATTGGGTACAATAAAGTTACTAGGGTAGAAAAATTTCTAAGGAAGATTTTAAAATTGGTTGTTTAATTTAATAATTAATTTATCCATATTAATTACTTATTAGTATGGTAAAAAATTGTTAGAAACATAATTTTAAAGTTATTAAATTCAATTAAGTTGCACTTGCATACGTTTTATTTTAATCTTTAATTACGTTTTTATTTTCATCTTTCATATTTTAGTGTATGTTTCTAAAATCAGAGTATAATTTTTTTTGCAAAAAAATTTAATTAAAATTATCGCGGATATAAAATATCTGCGAAACGTAAAATCTATAGTTCTTTTTTAAATATCTACAAAACCAAACATGCTATGTACATACAACCTATACCAAAAGAAAGGTTGTAATATTTACAACAATAGGCAATAATAATATACAGGGTGTTCCATTTAAAAAAAATGAGAAAATTTTGAATTTGCAAATAGTGATCACACTGTATATTTTATGGCTATAAGTAAAAGATATTAAATTATTTAAAAATGACATTATATCATAAAAACTTTGACCTACCACTTAAATTTTTATTCCCTTGGAAACATAATCCACAGCCCTATAAATATTACCATTTTTCTCAATAAAAATGTAAATATTTCGAAAATTATTAACTTTAGGCCTATAAGACCTTATACGAATTTTTCATATTTTTAAAAACTGTATTCAAAAATGATTTAATATATAGGGTGTTCCATTGAAAAAAATAAAACTTTGGTTCATACCGTCGTTCTGACTCACCCTATATAATCGAAAATAATTTTAAATTATAGACGGTTTTGATATACATTAGTTTTGTTAAAATCATTTTTTTGTATATCCCATAGTTTAGCCGTAATCAAAGAAAACCAGAGGTTTGGCGCACCCTGTATTGTTGTACATATTTTAATATTTTAATTCCACAAAAATTAAACTAATTTGATTATTGTTTGTGAAATATTGTTTAAACGATTGCATATAATTGCATATGTTTAAAAATAATATACTTTTATTTTCTAAGTTAAAATATAATATGAACAAAGAAAGTTTTTGCTAAAAAAGTGTAATTTTAAAGGACAGAGTAGGTATGTGTTTTTATTTTGCAATAAACAAATTTATTTATTTATATCGAAATATACTAAAAATTAAAATTTATCAGTCATTATCAAAGGTCATTGGAATGCCCAATCAGAGCAAACGTATCCGCTGTCCTGCGCGTAGCACCAAAAATTAATGTTTATTTAAAAAAGTTCCTGACGCCGTGGTAGGTAACCGATTTTAATTTTGCAAACTGCAAATGAAAGGTACAGTTTTCTTCTATATGGAAAATACTTGCTATCTGCTTTATTTTCAGTCCTGCAACATTTTGAAAAAATGAATTTTTTTTGCGAAAGCTGGATTGCAAAATTTATTTTGCAAAACCTCTTAAACCGATCTTAATGAAACTTACAGCATTGTTTTACTATATCATAAAGTTTTACTGGGTGAAATATTAAGGTCCTAAGTGAAGCATAAATGGTTGAAAAACGTAAAATGCGAATACTTCTTTTTTTTATGTTTTTTTCGCAATTATTGCTAATTTGCAAAAAGGATGTAAATTTTTAAAATTTTTGACTAATCCTATATTGTAGAAAATTTAATTACTCAACTTTTATATTAGTGCAACTTTTCTCGGAAATAAATACTTTTAAAGTTATAATCAAAAAACGAAGAAAAAATCGACTTTTTCCTTCATTTTTTGACATCTTGATTATTTAAACAATGTTCTGGACCTTTTTGAGTGGGAGGATAACTCAAAAATTATATGAGTTATTTTCAAGCAATTTCTGCAAAAAATATGAGTCACCTCTCAACATCCAAATGTACCTACTAATATTTTTACATATGCGCCCTGGTCTACAGAGAAAAGTAGAAATCTTTTTGTTTCAAGGAAAACTAATATGTACTAAAAAGAACTGAAACACGGTGTAAGTGTCTTTAGTGCCTTTTTATACTGTCTGCAAATTGGCTGACTTATTTCTTTTCTAATTAGAGCTTGCAGTTATATTGACGTCAGATAGTATTTGCGTTGCAAATACTAACGTATACTAAATAGAACGTATATTCAAAGACATAATAATTGTTAATGAACGCAAATAGAGGTACAAAAGAACGGATATAAAGTCCCAATTCCTTGAACTATATAATATTAAATTTTAATTATCTAAATAATTTAATAAAAGTCGTAATAATTATAGTAAACAAAGCCATTTCACGTTATTTCCACAATTTGTATACAAAGTAATTAATTAAATTTTAACTGATAAGTTAATCACTTATTAGTCATATTTTATCCCAAATCTGCACATTCTGTGCCTCAATTGCTCTGCGGACAAAGATCGGATGAATCATACAAAGGATAGAAAGGCGACCAAGAAGGAAACGAATGCCCGGAAAGCCGGCAACGTTGGACTGAACTAGCGCATTCAGCTTCGTATTTGACGTACAGGGATTCTCAAACACTCAGTTCTTTTCTTTCTCGTACGTGTTAAACGTCATAGATGTTCAGAACAGCTGATTGTTGACAGTTGTTCTAACAATGTTAATTTCTTGAACTCTTAGCTAATTTTTGTTATTTTCTGTGATTTGGTCGAATTATTTGGTAGATGTTGAGTGCTAGTGCTGGGGGTTAGTGTCCTTATTATTTGATGGTGAGTACTTGTGTGAATACTAGAAATGTACACGTTGTAGACAGCTTGACAATGGTTTTGCTATAAACAATAGATCATTGCTACTAGATACTGAATCATTGTTTCTTTGATACTTTGTAGATAACAGTTTGTTTTTGTTATAATTTGTATATAGGTTCACGCAAAACATTATGTTAGTAATGAACATTAAGTACTTACCAATAAATGAAGGAGAAACAAACTGCAATAACGTCCTTAACAAATAAAAAAATTGACAGAAATAATGTATAATATTATGCAGTTCGCATAAATTTAGATAACAATAAGGTTAAAATACTAAGTAATGTAATGTATGGTTCAGAGACAAGAGACAACTGCCTTACATGCTTACAGCCATGGAAGAACTTCTAAAAATCTTTGAAAGAAGTAGACAGAGGAAGTGAATATACTGAAGCAATTAATGCATATAGATTATGATAATATTAACAAGTTGTGACAGCTTGATGACCAGAGAACAATCATGATTTTGGACAGACTATTATTAACAATAGTTGTCCACCTGTATTATTCAATAAGAGTAATCGAAAAATTGTCAAATTTAATAGAACCACAGTATTAATTGTCATCAAGTTGATGCTGTAAATATTCGAAACTAAAATAATGGTATATGTATATGGGAACATTACAAATGTTGATTTGTTCTATTAAAACTTCAACTCTTTGTCTTCAACCGCATGTCTGTACGTCTTTTTGATTCACCTTCAGTGTTTCCCATTAAGTTTAACCTTTTCTTACCCAGTCTCTAGTCTTAGTATTGTAAGAAGTGGTTATATCGCCCCCGCCTACGAAAAATATAACTCCGAAAAATGCCGTTAAGAGTAGAACTTTCAATGAACGCCGCGAAAAATATTATTTTCAATTATATGATTGTGAAAATTATAATTCCTAATAAAATGTTAGCGAAAAAATTTATTTTTTGAGGAGTATCAGCAAAAAACATCATTTCTGTTTGTGGGTCCACGAAAATTATAATTAGTAAAAAAAAGTTCTCAGAAATAATTGTTTTCGTCGGCAGAAACAGAAAGGGAAATAATTGTTTTCGTCGGCATCTGTTATGAACTAAATCTTTTCGTTATAAATATTTTGGGAGTTATAATCTTCGCGGACACGCATATAAAAAGAAATTGTATCGCCAACACTTATCACAGAGTTATTATTTTCACTGGAAATATATTAGCAATCACATTAATCATAGGTACCAGCGATATATCGCTCATCCGAAAGAAAAGTGTCACAACTCAAAAAACAACATTTTCCAGGACAAAAATAGATTTTTAGATCTTAATTCAGTCAGTTTTAAACGGTAAATATTAAAATTTTTAAATTAAAAATGAAGAATATGGATAAGTGAATGTTTCTAATTGTAAAAAAAGCAAAACCAAAAAAACTATATCTAATTTAACAAAGAAAAAAAAAGGATCAAATTTTGAGTTATGTCACTTTTCTTTTAAAATTTTGGTCACTTTTTTCATTAACGAAAAATACTAGAACACATCTCGAAATAAAACGGTTTTTTTGAAGAATAACGAAACGTTCACGTCGAACGTTAAAACATAATCTCAAAAGTGTCGTTGTTCCGCAATAAAAAAGTACATAATATGTAGGTATGTATTCATTTTACCGCCAAAGGAATACCTAATGAAACTACTACCATCTTTCGAATTTGGAAGTAAACATCTATTATATGTGACATTTTTCCTAGTAAAAGCATAGGGTAGGTATTTGGAGTCAATTTAACAAGATAAAAGATAACTGTTTAACAAGATAACTGAAACTATGCATTTTTTGAGTTGTGTCACTTTTCTTCCGGATGAGCGATATGTGGTTCATCTCATTACGTATATGACCTATGACCTAGGTATTCCAATTTTGTCTTTTTCACTCTTTGTATGATTTCTTTTGTTATTTTTCGCAATACTGCCTCATTTTCATACATGGTAGAATATAATAATATTATTACATACATGGTATAATATTATTATAACATTTTATGGTAAAAACACTTCTTGGACAACTGTAATTTCTATAAATCATGATTATACACTGGCGCTATGGCCCTTATTGACCCCGAGCCTCATGAATCACGCTATTTCAAATGTCTGTTTCTTCGTCATCTTATTTTGTGACATGTTTTTCATGATTATACTATTTTTGCACATTTATGTCTTCGTGCATGAGCTTCAAAACGTGCCAATACCGGATGATTGGCCCACTTCTACTTTCATTGCAATCACTAGAAAAGACAACCAACGGTAAAGAATGTAAAGATCATAGAACAATAAAAAAAATTGAAGACAAAGATCTTCTGTGTAAAAGGTATATTTATTTAAAAACCCCAATAAAGGGCCACATTAAAAAACAGAACGTTTTCGCTCTAAAGAGAGCATCATCAGTGTTCTAAGCAAGCTCTACATTACATGCTAAGCCACCAAAAATACATGGGTAAAAATTGGGTAAGAATTGGGACTTTATATCCGTTCTTTTGTGGCTTAGCATGTAGAGCTTGCTTAGAACACTGATGATGCTCTCTTTAGAGCGAAAACGTTCTGTTTTTAATGTGGCCCTTTATTGGGGTTTTCAAATAATTATACCTTTTACACAGAAGATCTTTTTCTTCAATTTTTGTAATTAATGGTTTACAGCCAGCTACAGGAAATTTTTTCCTTATGGATTATAGAGCAATAAGTTTAATGGGCCATACACTGAAATTATTTTTAAATCTTATACACAATCGTATTTACAAAAAATTCGCCCTAGAAATGAGTAACACAATTCTGATTTCGTAATGGAGTGTTAACTAGGGAGGCTTGGTTCTGTTTAAACTTAAACGTATTAACGTAATGCCGGACGAGAATAAAGATGTGTACGATTACTTTATAAATTCTGAAAAGGCGATTGACAGGGTTAGGCACAACCAACTCATGACAATGTTGAAACAAAAGCAAATAGACAAGCGAGTTACAAGAATATAGCCCAATAAATGACCGTTTTGGAGTGTAATTTCCAGGGGCAACTCTGAATTACATGAAAATTTGGATTTAGGTTCTACTTACCCTCCACTTCAAAGTTGAATTTGTGCCGTTGGTTGCTTTTACTTGGGGGGCGACATTTACCCCTTCTCGGGGGGTGAAAAACGAGTGTTTAAAATTATACCGAAATGGATAAATTTACTTATTTTAAGCACCTTTTGTTCTATAAAGCTTTTTACGTAAGTCAACACTTTTCGAGTTATTCGCGATTTAAAATGTTGATTTTTCGACAAAAAAACTACGTTTTCAGACGGTTTTTCCCAAATAACTCAAAAAATAAATATTTTATCGAAAAAATATTTTTAGCAAAAGTGTAGCCTATAAAAAACGAAAAAAATGGTGTACCAGTAAAGTCTACAGATTGAGTAGAAGCAAAAGCAAAGTTGTGGCTCATGAAAAATACGTTCTTATTCGTCTAATTCCAAATCGAATAATTTAACGCGAAATCACCGAAGAAAGAAGCGTTTTTCGGGAAAACCTTATTAACATTTTTAAAGTATCGAAAAAAAGCTTATTATTTGTTTTTTACAAAAGCTTACAGCATCAAAAATAAACGAGTTACACTGAAAAAAAAGTTGGTCCTTTTTTTTGGTAAAAAAAATCGGGAAAACCTCCCTCTATTTAGCACCCTAAATGAAATTAATCGTTTGGCTTTACCATCTATTTTAATTGTATGTGTATTGTTTATATGATCTGTAAGTTTGATTGGTTTGAAGTGCTTATTTTTGAAAACATTTGGTTTTATAGTAAAAAAATTTTTTTTTTAATTTTTGAAAAATTTCATTTTTTCAAAATAACTTAAAAAGTATTAGTGATAAGAAAAATCTTAAAGAGTAAAAAAATGTAGGTTTTGCTATTATAAATATGCTGTTTTCATTTGGTTTCTCCGTAAGACAAAAATTGGTTAAGATATGGCTGTTCAAAATTTGCATACACTCGTGATTGGTGACCCATTCAAGCTTTCTCAATTATAACCCTTTAAAAAATAATCACTTTAAACCGGTTAGACTGACAGGTCATATAAAAAATAGATAGGTAAGTAAATTGTTTGTAAAGCGGTAGCGATTAATTTCATTTGGGAAGCTAAACACGGCGAGATTTTCATGATTTTTTACAAAAAAAAAGAGGGCCAACTTTATTTTGAGCGTAACTCGCTTATTTTTAATGCTAAAACTTTTGTTAACAATTAAAACAAAGCTTTTTATAAACACTTTAAAAAAGTTTAAATGGGTTTTTCCCGAAAAGTGCTTAATTTTTCGGTGATTTCACCTTGAAATATTCGATTTGGAATTAGACGAATAAGAACGTATTTTTCATGAGCTACAACTTTGTTTTTATTTGATTGATAGACTTTACTGATACACCATTTTTTTGGGTTTTTTATAAGCTACATTTCTGCTAAGAATATTTTTTTCGATAAAATATTTACTTTTTGAGTTATTTGCGAAAAACCGTCTGAAAACGTAGTTTTTTTGTCGAAAAATCAACATTTTCAATGGCAAATAACTCGAAAAGTATTGACTTACGTAAAAAACTCTATAGAACAAAAGTTGCTTAAAATTAGTCAAATTATCCATTTCCGGTCTTATCTTGAACGTATGGTTTTTCACCCCTGAGAAGGGGTGACTGTCACCCCCCCCCCAAGTAAAAGCAACCAACGGCACAATTTCAACTTTGAAGTGGAGGGTAAGTAGAACCTAAATCCAAATTTTCATGCAATTCGGAGTTGCCTCTGAAAATTACACGGTATCGCCGAATTTCCCGTTCATTTACTGGGCTAATAGTAAAAAACTTATAATCAGTCAGCGCACATAAAAATAAATAACACAATCGAACAATATCAAAATTAAAAGAGGTGTAGGGGAAAGTCGCCTATGATGGCATACCTAATTTTAACTCAATTTTTTAAGTGTATTTAAAATGTTTTAAGCATTTTTGAGGTGCCAAGTGATTCGAACTTAAGCTACATTTTAAGTTTTGTACAATATAATATTGATTTTGAACGTTTTTTGCACGCTTTTAATTTTTTTTTTAATTAGGAAGTATGCCATCATAGGTGACACACGTTTCCTATTATGATGGCACATCATTTATTTTAAAACAAAAGAACTTAATTTTTTATAAAAAAAAATAATGTGTGTGTACTTTGTACGCACGTAAGAAGTTATACTTCTATTATATGATTTAAACGAAATTAATATACTTTTTATTTATATTTTATTTAAATATTAAACTAATTTATACTTACTACTTCTCAAACATTTTTATTAAAACAGTGCCAAAAATTAAAATAATAAAAGAATAAAACACACACAAACACATTAAAAATGCCACAAATGATTTCTGAACATTAATTGTCGGAAAATTTTTTAAACTAAATACGTATTTTCTGAAAATAAAATTATATATTAAATATATTTACAATCATAAAATGTATAAAAAAAATAAAAAAATAAAAGTTTTTATTGGGATTCGAACCAGCTTCAGCGCGGTTGGTATATTGGGGTTCATTCGCCTTAAACGCTTCACTACGGAGTCAATGTGTCATTACGTGCGAAGATCGACTAACTAAACGGATTAAGCTTTTGACATTTTTGAATTAAATTAAATTATTTTGATTTAATCATAAAATGTATAAAAAAAATAAAAAAATAAAAGTTTTTATTGGGATTCGAACCAGCTATCAGCGCGGTTGGTATATTGGGGTTCATTCGTCTTAAGGTCGCGTCATATTATAATGCACGTCGCGTTTTCGGCACGTAGCGTTTCGTTTCCGAAAAATATAATTTAATGGTTTTTAAATTGAACAATTCATACTGTGCGTAACGTAGCGTATAAGACACTTTACGTTTGCGTTCAGTTCATTCGAAAACAATATTTTTCGGACGCCGACCGCTACGGGTCGTTTTCCCCTCGTTGTTTATTTAGGTATTTCTTTGATTTTGATACAAAGTATTTAGACCGGTCAGTATCGTCGCCCCCGCTAGCGAAATTATTCCGATTCGATTTTTTTGCACAAACTTACTCAAAAAGAGGTTCTATAACATATCCACAGGGTGCCAGGAGGTGCCGTGGTCAAAAAATTGTTTAAACAATCTTTTTTAAACAAATTCACAAAAATATTTTTTCATTCGAGCAATATTTTTTTTAGATAATTTGGGTCATTCTGAACAAAAAAGGTTTCTTGTCATTTTTCTCTAAAATTGCGAAAATGGCTATTTTCAAGGCTTAATAACTCGATTAAAAATTATTATTATGAATTTCAATGAGTGACCAAATCAAGTTTCAAACAACTTCTTCAAGGTCCTGAAGAGATTTTTGTCATTATTTTATTACAAAGCTGTTATTTTTAATTATTAACAATTACCGCTATAGTCCCACTGTATCGTCGCCCCCGTTAGCGAAACTATTTCGATTAGATTTTTTTGCACAAACTTACTCAAAAAGAGGTCCTTATAACACATCAACAGGGTTCCGGGCGGTGCCGTGGTCTAAAAATTGTTTAAACAATTGTTGTTAACAAATTCACAAAAATAATTTTTTATTAATAATTTGATTAAACCCAAATTAATAATAATTTGAGTTATTGTGGGCAAAAAAGGTCTCTTGTGATTTTTCTCTTAAATTGATTGTTGTCGAGTTATATGGCCATTTCCGTATTTTTCAAATTTTAAATCGCGTATAACTCGACAACAATCAAATTTTAGAGAAAAATCACAATATACCTTTTTTGCTAAGAATAACCCAAATTATCTAAAAAAAAATCGTTCGTAATGAAAAAATTATTTTTGTGAATTTCTTTAACAAAAATTGTTAAAACAATTTTTTGACAACGGCACCGCCCGGCACCCTGTGGATGTGTTATAAGGACCTCTTTTTGAGTAAGTTTGTGCAAAAAAATCTAATCCAAATAGTTTCGCTAACGGGGGCGACGATACAGTTGGACTATAGCGCTAATTGTTAATAATTAAAAATAACAGCTTTGTAATAAAATAATGACAAAAATCTCTTTGGGACCTTGAAGAAGGGGTTTGAAACTTGATTTGGTCACTTATTGAAATTCATAATAATAATTTTTAATCGAGTTATTAAGCCTTGAAAATGATCATTTTCGCATTTTTCAAATTTTTAATCGCATGTAACTCGACAACAATCAATTTTAGAGAAAAATGACAAGAGACCTTTTTTGCCCAGAATGGCCCAGTTTATCTAAAAAAATATTGCTGGAAATGAAAAAAATATTTTTGTGAATTTGTTTAAAAAAATGTTTAAACAATTTTTCGACCACGGTACCGCCCGGGCACCCTGTGGATATGTTATAAGGACCTCTTTTTGAGTAAGTTTGTGCAAAAAAATCTAATCCAAATAGTTTCGCTAACGGGGGCGACGATACAGTTGGACTATAGCGCTAATTGTTAATAATTAAAAATAACAGCTTTGTAATAAAATAATGACAAAAATCTCTTTGGGACCTTGAAGAAGGGGTTTGAAACTTGATTTGGTCACTTATTGAAATTCATAATAATAATTTTTAATCGAGTTATTAAGCCTTGAAAATGGTCATTTTCGCATTTTTCAAATTTTTAATCGCATGTAACTCGACAACAATCAATTTTAGAGAAAAATGACAAGAGACCTTTTTTGCCCAGAATGGCCCAGTTTATCTAAAAAAATATTGCTGGAAATGAAAAAAATATTTTTGTGAATTTGTTTAAAAAAATGTTTAAACAATTTTTCGACCACGGTACCGCCCGGGCACCCTGTGGATATGTTATAAGGACCTCTTTTTGAGTAAGTTTGTTTAAAAATATCGAATCGGAATAATTTCGCTAGCGGGGGCGACGATACTGCACGGTCTAATTTAAAAAATAGTTTTCGAGGAAATTTTGTCATGTATGCATGCGTTTTCATTGTTTTGTGACAATAAACACATCTGCACCGCACCAAACTGAAACCAACGGAAACGTTCTATGTATGAAAATGTGAACGGGCAGTCCGATTGCCGGTCTGCAAACGCTACGTGCCGAAAACGCGACGTGCATTACAATATGACGCGACCTTTAAACGCTTCGCCGGAGGCAATGTGTCATTATGTGCGAAGATCGACTAACTAAACGGATTAAACTTTTTACATTTTTGAATTAAATTAAATTATTTTGATTTTGAATTGAAATGATTTAGAATTAAAAAAATACAACAAAACGTAGAGTAAGAAAACAATATATTAGGTGAACATTGATAGAAATTTTGATGGTAATCAAATTATGTAAATAAAAGTATTACATACTATGTATTTTGGTAGGTTCAAATAGGTAGGTACCTATGATACATTTACAATTATTACGTACCTGTTGCTTTTAAAAACTATTTAAATGTCACTACAATTATAAACTTTTTTGTTTCTGTCCTCACAACAATAAAACTAATATATTATACATTTGTTGACCTTCATATTGAACAATTATCTATTATTGACAGATCATTTCAACACCCAATCAGAGCCCACTAATACCATACTGTCGGTGTGCGCATGCGCGCAGATCAATATAAATTCACCCTCAATCTCAATCGCGCCTAAAGAAGTATAACTTCAAAAATTAAGTTTTCAATCTAATCGCACATAAATCAACATCCAAAAATGTTACTCTACATCCTACCAGACTGAAAACAATGGGAACCTTCTCTGGTAAAACCTCCGATGCTTCTACAATTTACAAGCCATAACGGATGCTGAGACTAAGGAAGATGAGGGAATTTTACAATTTATAATTCACGTCCCATCTGCTCAGCACGCTAAAGTTCCAACGCGAATGGTTCCCTTCGTACTCCAATCAGAGTAAACATGTAAATCAAAAATGGATAACCATTTTCAATTTCGTTGCCACACGAAACTACAGCCGCATCATTATTCCAGTTCAATCAGAGAGTGCAGCAAGCACCTCTACCGGTTTCGAAACTTATTAGTCTCTCACCAGGAGGCACATATGCTGCTCTCTCTGACCCAACTAGGACAAACCCCGGCGTGTAGTCACGGATTGCAACGAACGAAATGGCAGGGATGCCCTAGCGGCAACTGCTAGCAAAAAACAAAGTTTTCAATCTAATAGCACATAAAACAACATCCAAAAATGTTATTCTACATCCTACCACACTGAAAACAATGGGAACCTTCTCTGGAAACACCTCCGAGGCTTTTAAATCGACTTTAAATTTTAAATCGAAAGTTATAAATGTTGGTTCATAAATTAAAAAAAAATACAATAGTCATACGAAAAAGGTACATAAGTACCTACATATAAATAATACTTTATTTGGAATGATAAACATCGAAACTATTTTTTTGGTTTGATAAGCAAAGAGGAACTATAAACGCCCACAACATATCCATGAAAAATAATATCGGCAAAATATAAAGATAATAAGATTAAAACGTAACATTTTCTAAAACTTTCATCACATAATTTTTTACCTCGCTGATATCGCATTGAAATTATCTAAAAATAGTTCTTGAAATTATTAATTTACTATATAATTTGATGAACAAAATATAAGAGAAAACACGTAATAATTCAACTGGTAAGAATGGTTGTTAAGATCATTTTTAGTAACAAAACAAGTTAATTTGCCATTCAGAGCTATTATTTCACTAAATTATTCATAATGGATTCATAAAAGCAGAATTATAGGACACGAGATCACAGTTTAATTATTCATATGTGCACTTTGGTAATCGATTACTTTTTATAAACGATTTTTCCTTTTATAGGGCAGCGAAACTAAAAGTTTTTGTCTGAAACTCAAGTTTTTGCTTCCGGTCACATTATGACATGTTTCGCCCTAAATTTTAACCAATCGCAAAAATAATTGATTTAATGTGTTTTCCAAACACGTTCTCGTGGGTTGAGGTCAGGACTTCTCACAGGCCAAAACCTGGCAGGACTGCACAATAGTCTGCATCGAAAAAGGCGAAATTTTTTTTTGCGATGGAAAAGTAATACCTCACAAAAGTTGCCCAATCAACTGTTAAGTATTTTGTTAAAAATTTTGAAAAAATGTTAACAGACGAAAAATTTTTTATTTCGAAACGAAAATGTAATAGCTCACAAAAGTTGCCTAACACACTATTTACTATTTTAGTAAAATTGCGTTGAAATAAAAAAATATTTTCAGCCCCCGCGGCAACTAAAAATTAGAAAAAATACATTAATATGCGAATTTCTTTTGTAAGGGAAATGTAATACCATATAGAACTTGAATAAATAAATTCGGTTTAAATTGGAAAATATTTTCTGGTTTCACAAGGCAATTAAAAAATTAGCAAGCTTAAGAAAAGTATACTAAACCATTCTTTTTATAATAAAATAGCCTAACTTATCCGTCTCCCTGACGTCACCCAAGTTTTTTAATACTAAAATAAATATAAAGCAAAGTACAAAATTAGGTATATAAATATTACAAAAAAATATGGTAAAAGCATTCTATTCGAAGATGCCTTCCGATTTATCATTAAAGTGAGGCATAGTCTTTCTGGAATCAATTCGAGTTTTTATAAATCCATCCCTCGAATACGCTCCAAAAACTTCTAGAGAAGCTTGTGTCACAAGCTTGACAGATCGTTCTACACATTGTTTGTGGCAGTGATATTTCTCAATCTCATTGTTATAAGGGTCTAAGTTAGGATTCTTAATAAAATCTCGCAGATTGTCACACAAAAATCTAGAGAATATAGGTGGTTCTGTAAGGTGATATTCTTGTTAGTTAATTAACTCAAAGTAGTCGTTTGAATCAAAATTTTTATAGGAGAAAGTTTGAAGATCCTCACGTTTTTTGATTTGATCACTGGCAAACTTCTTTTGATGTCCAAGGGTAGATCATTTGAATGTCGCAGACATACAAACCACTGAAGCGGTTTTTTAAGATGTTCTTCTAACAGCCGTATTACATCACCCTTAAAGCCAGTATTTACGACTGTATCGTCACATGCAATAGCTGGATTTGATACTTTCTAATATACCAGACAGCGGATACACATATCCGAAATATTTGCACCCTGGCTCATGCACAAGTGTTCTTCCACGATCGATTGACCATAAAACTTGGTAGTGTTTTTTACTTGAGCTAAAGTTTTGTCTTTGCGTTGGTAACTTTCTTTTTTTACCGTTGTTCTCTCAGATTATATTTGTTTTTGTTTTCCCTATGAATCGAGCTTATCACCATTTTTCTGGGACCTCTTTGATTTAATAGAAATTCGCGCTCATCCAGAGGCAGTTTTTAAGATTTGCTACAAAGACAATTAATCAGAGTGTCACATTTGCATGCTGCAAGATGGAAACGTGTAGTTTTACTTTTGTTCTTAAAGCATTGATTTTTATTTTTGTAAAATTCACTGTTTTGCCTGTTTTCAAATGTTTTCATAAGTTTCATATATTTGTCATGATATGCTTTTAAAAGCTGAATAATTCTTGTATGTTGAATTATTGGAATTAAAGCCTTTTTCCATATTTCCTCCAATTTAATGCATTTAACATTTCCAACTTTTATTTTTTCGATGCACCCTACTGCACAATTCTGGCTATGTGTAGGGTTACATTATCATTCATGAGCATGAAATTATCCGCAATGAATGGTACAAAATGTCAACTCACGTTCTTATAAAACATCTGTAATGTACCTTTTTGCTGTAAGCTGCTCTCTATGTATTCCAAATGAGCTTCCAAATTAATCCCACCCTACACCATTACTGAGCCTCCACAATACGGTATAGTCCGTACAATGTACACGTTGCGTAGGGTTCACATTCACCAGGTCTTTTGTAGACTCTATTTCGCCTGTCATAAGAAAAAAGACAATATCGGGATTCATCGGTGAACGATATTCTTCCCCAATATTCATTATTCAAAACAGCATGTGCACGAGCCAAATTCAATATTTGCCTTCTAGGCCCTCTGGTCAATACTGAGCCAGTGGGTACCGTTCCCATACAGCGAGAGTGGAGACCGAAAGATTGCCGAAAGGAGCCATAGCTGTAAACTACAGGGCGTAAGACCAAACGGAAGACCATGGACTTAAAAAGCATTAAATGCTTTGTAAGTGTAGTAAAACACTTACAAAGCATTTGTAAGTGTAATATGCTTTGTAAGTGTAGTAAAATCTTCAAAAATATAGTACATACTTGAAGCATTAGCAGGTACTACGTTTTATGCATTCCACCCAATGTCGTGGTGATAGTAAAGGTTTATCGCATAAAATAATAATTTCAAAATTATGCGTTAATTTTGGTGCGCAGTATATTATTAAAAGATAAACTATATTTTATCCCTCCTTTATTCTTTTATTTCTTACTTTTAATATTTTTTTAATCCATGTTCGTGATTTAGCTTGTATTTGATTACTTTTCTTAAAAATATTATTATCCTATGTCCCCCTTATATTACAGTAAACATCTGACTGTCGTTCGATCATATATTTATTAATACAAACAATGTAGTGATTCATAAAATACATCCCTTATGCGAAATTTAAGTATTAAAACTATTAATTAACCATATGTTTGTAGATAAGTATAACTTACACACCCCCCCTTCCACCACCATTAATTCCAAACTTGTAACAAAAACTCCACTATTGATTGATATATGACGCATAAGCCAATGGCTATATAGGTCTTGTTGGCTAACAAAACATGACTCATGTTTGGCTTGAAACCGAAGTCTCAAGGGGTAACTTAATTATATGTCAATCTCTCAATTTAGAAAACCCTCATTGTTAGTTTAAGTTACGTCTATTGTTGTCATTATTGCTACAATAGGTATCGATAGTTAGGGATTATTCAGCAGCAAATTATTTATATTTTAGACAATTTGACACTAATTTTATTAAATAAACAACAAATTCCCAAGAACAATGTGAATTTGTCTCTGAAAGAGGCACACGAGAACATATTCTCAGTCTCAGACAAATTATAGAAAAGTCTAGAGAATTTAATCTAGAAACATATTTGTTCTTCTTCAACTACTCGAAAGCGTTCGATAATGCAAAGTGGCATAAAACGTGGCGAATTCTAAAAGATATGGGCACCCTCGAACATCTTATATGTATACTTACCTACTTACTAACACAACCGTATGTCAACAACACAGCAAACGTAAGAGTAAGAACACATACTCTGATATCTTTAAACTAAACCCGGTATTCGTCAAGGATCTCGTCTCTCCCACACTACTCAATATATTATTATATAGCGAATACATCATGCGCATTGTCTTCGATGGATGTCAAGAAGGAATAGTAGTCGAATGTCAAAAAATCAGCAATCTGGGCTAGGCTGACGACACTTTAGTACTAACATCATCAAGAGATGAATTTAAATACATTAGGAACATACTAGATACTGATATTAGTGAATATAAAATGCATCCCTATAACAGGTTACAATTCCGATCGCTAAAAATAATGAATGGGTTCTTCTCACACAAAAATATCCATAAATTCACATGGACGCAACCTACAAAAAAACTACGGTCAATAATTGACTACATAATCAAAAGAGAAAGCTCTAGACTCAAGACTACAGACGTGAGGGTATACCGGGGACCAGAATGTGGATCCGATCACCACCTGTTGGTAGCCAGCATAAAAATAACTTACCGGTCAACAAATACAAAAAGGCTAAAAAAAGACGAGGAAACTAATATTTCAGAAAAGTGTTATAAGTTGGAAAGCTTAAAACACGAATCGACCAAATTTTTGTATAAGTTGAGACTGGCCTCCAAATTAAGATTTATAGAAAGTAACACCGATAACACCGAAAAGTTGTACCAGCAAATAAAAGAAAGCATACACGCAGCAGCAAAGGAAGAGTTAGGATATTTGGAAAAAGATGATAAACAAAATCCAGAATGGTGGTCAGAGAAACTAAAAGGTTTAGTAGACAACAAGAAGACAGCGTACCAAAAATGGCTACAGACACAGGACTTACAAGATCAAAGAGTATACGCACAACTGAACAGAGAAGTGAAAAGAGAAGTAATAAGGAGTAAAAATGACACATGGGAAAGAAAGTGCGAAGAGGTGGAAAGATACATAGGCGGATCCAAAGTAGCTGAAGCATGGAAAACGATAAAAAATATCAGAAAAGGAAATAAAGGGCAGAGTAATTTAAATTTAATAAGTACCAAAGAATGAGAAGATTACTATAAGATAGGTACTACTGAAGGAAACTAGACATGGACATGCAAACGAATGTAAATGAACAAGTTAGAGGAATAACTACAAAAGAAATAAAAGAAGCCTTATTAGAATCAAAAAATGGGAAAGCATCAGGACCTGGAAATATCTCCAACGAACTGATAAAATATGGACCAGACATACTGCACGAAATAATGACGGAACTCTTCCACAAATGCATGTTGCAGGGAGAATAAATACCAGAAAACTGGAATTGTGCATACATTAGCTCGATTTACAAAAAAGGAGACAAAACGCTGTGCAAAAACTACAGAGGTATAAGTATAACCAGTGCAATGGGGAGGTTGTATGGCCGAGTATTAAAGAAAAGGGTGGAATTAGAAATTCAGGACATGGAAGAACAAAGTGGTTTTCGCGCCGGTAGATCGTGCTCAGATAACATATTCGTGATGCAACAAATAATAGAGAAAAGAAGAGCAAGGAATCTGTCTACTCACCTAACATTTAGTGATCTGGAAAAAGCCTACGACACGGTACCTTTAAAAAAACTCTTTGAAATTTTGACCACGATAGGCATAAGCGAAGCATATGTGCGAGCAATTCAAATAATGTATCAAAATCCGAACAGCTGTATTAAACAGGGAAAATCTATGTCGAAACCATTCCCTATTACAAAAGGTTTAAGGCAAGGGTGCTGCTTATCGCCAACACTATTTAAAATATACATCCAGAAAGCTCTGCAGCAATGGAGGAAAACAGTTGCTGGGATGGGAATAATGATTGAAGAAAACTGCTTAACAACTTTGTTTTTTGCTGATGACCAAGTAATTCTTGCCAACGATGAACATGATATGGATTATATGCTAAGAAAGTTACAGATTGAATATGAAAAATGGGGCCTATGTATGAACATGGAGAAAACGGAATATTTGAGAATAGGAGAGGAAACCGAAGATCCGGAATTAGAGTTAAGAAATATAAGAAAATGTAAGTAATATAGATACTTAGGAAGCATAATATCAGAAGAAGGAACTACAAAAAGAGACATACAGCATAGGATATAGCAAGGAAGGAAACCAACTCGTATTTTAAATGGTCTACTATGGTCTAACAAGGTGAAGCTGAACACAAAGTTAACAATCTACAGAACAATTCGAGGGTTTAGTGTCAAACAACGTTATCTACATTTTCTATAATCTAGTTCACCGTTTTCGACTTCATTTAGTAACAAAAACCTATATCTCTATCTGCAGCAGTTTACAAAATACATTAAACGTTAACTACCAATTGTGAAAAAATTGTTCATGTCAAAAACATCGTTATTTCGCAGTGAATGTCGTGATACATCAAAAACAGTTATCGACTGTTAACGTTTATTGACACTAATATTTTAAGCTGTAATTGTAGACAGCGTTATTATTATAATTCGTTTTGTTTGAAAAACGTCATTTTGATACTGGATAGCTAAATACATTTATTTATTTTCGATATTGTTCGATTCTACGGATTCTACCATCTGATTCGAACCATCGAAGTTAAAAGAAAACATATATGTTATTTTCTTATTGCCGGTTAAATATATATTTGTCATAATTATTTATTATTTTGATTTTGTCAGTGTTTAACAGAAAAATGTCCAGTCGTAGCACAAAACTTTGTATGACACAAAGCACTAGCGGGTCGTGGATCTTCTGAGGTAGTCTCTTGCCTTACAAATACAATGAAAAGTGAAGTTACTGGGAAAGACTTCGTTTTTATGTCTAAAAGTTGTTCGGGCCAAAATGTTTCTGTTTGCTGTTGAAACACTAAATATTTCAAAAATCGACTAGTTATTTTTTGAGCCCGGATATTCCCAAATGGAACGTGATATGGTCCATGCCCACATCGAAAACGCGAGTAAATGCTTGGAAATTTATTATCCATCGAGATGGTATATGTACAGTGATTAAAATGGCTTTAACGAAATCAAAATACGAAGTAGTTGAAATAGATCAGGAAGACATTTTGAATTTTAAAGAACTTCAAATTCAAATGATTAAAAATAAAAAAACTGACATTGAAGGAAATGTTGTCAAATGGTTGAATATAGTTTGGCTAAAATATACATATTATAAAAGAAGACACTGCACACAGTTATTTCAAATATAATTTTAAATCAGACAACTTTACGAAATTAAGAATACAGAAAAGGCAACTTCTAACATTTTCAATTAACAAACATTTCCAAGAAGAAAATATGACAAACCGTTAACGATTAATAATAAAAAGTTAAAAGGTTTAGTAGAACTCTGTGAGCAAAAATTAAAGACCAATATCACTTCTTGTACTAGAATCTTCAAGGAAGGGGTGATGATCATAATGAAAATGTTTCAGAAGATGAAGACGTTTAAAGATGGTACCTATAAGTATTTAGACATTTGATAAGTTTAATATTTGTATGTTATTAGAAAAATAAAGTTTTTTATTTAAATACACTTATAACATTTTTTATAATACAGGGTTAGTGCTGCATTGGATATCCTGAAAATTTTGAAAATATCAGCGAATTTAAGTTAAAGGATATCCTGAAAAAAAGGGGAAATATCAGTGAAATTTTCTCAACATTTTAGGGAAATTACATTTTTACATTTTCACCCAGCAGTGCCAACCCTGTAGTAAAACTATTATTATCAGGTGCGACGTTAACGGTTACAAAAAATATATATCGGTAATATCAAAAAGCGTTATCAGGTCATTATTAGAAAAAAATTCTATTTTTTTCTCTGTAGAATAACAATAACCTGTAATAATTTTTACCATATGTCAAAGAAACCATAATAATACTATGATATAAATTTACAGATTTCTATTGTAATGTATTTTGCCTCCGTAATCACAAATTTGTTGGCCGATATTACGTTTCAAAACAGTTTTTTGCATTTTCTGCCACTTTATATTTTTGTAGTTAACGTTGTTTGATACTAAACCCTCGAATTGTGGAACCTATTATAACTTATGGAGCAGAGTGTTGGCAACTCACAGGAAAGGAAAGAAAAAATATAGAAGTAGCGGAAATGGATTACTTACGTAGAGCATGCAGAGTATCTAGGTTAGAACACGTACCAAATGAGGAAATAAGACGACGGACAAAGAGTTTATATTCCACGGTTGACCGACCATATAGAAACAAAGAAACTGCTATGGTATGGTCATGTTATGAGGATGTCAGAGGAAAGATGGCCAAAAAGAGCATTAAATTACACACCCATAAATAGAAGAAGAAGAGGAAGGCCTACAGAAACATGGAAGAAAGGCATAGAACAGTCTATGGCAGATAGAGCTATTGACGAAAACGAATGGGTGGATAGAAAACGATGGCGAGCGAAATGTGGGATGCGGAGGAGACCGTAGGAACCCCACTACTTATATTATATAACAGGGATATTCTAATAACCGATCATATAAGCCTAGTAAAAACGTTTTGGGACCTCAAATTTATATTCCTTAAACCGGAATATTCTAATAACCGATCATATAAGCCTAGTAAAAACGTTTTGGGACCTCAAATTTATATTCCTTAAACCGGGATATTCCTTTAACCGGTATTCTAATAAGCGGGTTCGACTGTATCACAAACAATGGTGGATGTGAGGAAGAAATATGTCGACGCCTTACAATGGCCAGAACACCAACGGCCAAACGACCAACGACTATAACTAAGAATACGAAACTGCGCCTTGTATAGGCGCGGATCTTTCTTATCGTTACCTATACCTTTACTGCAGACTCTTTCACCATCAAAAAGTTCGATTCACGACGTACAAGTGGCCTTTAAAATGTGGGTTAATCGTACCGTATCAATACGGGTACCCTGGACAGAACACTGCACGACATATATCTCGACATTAACACTAGACGTACCACAATCATCAACCAAAATATATTGAGGAATATTTATAGCCAGAAGAAAGGGAGAAATGGACAGATTAGTAATGCATAGCAACCATACTTCGAATACCATAATGTCACCAAATATTTACGAAAGATAAAAGATAGCTGAAGAGGAGAGGAACAACTTCCACTGCCTTTCAGAAACTATAATTATTATACCTATTCGTCTTGTGGCGACACGTTTCAATTAATTTTTAAATGCTAATTTTAATTTTTAATAACTTTTTCAAAATGAAATAATACGTCCCATTTAAAATTCACATTTAATATACAAACCATATGCATAGAAGGACGCGTTAAGTTTTAAGAAACGAAATATATCCCTATTCAGGTAAAATGCCTTTGCAGTTTTTAAAACACCAGATCTAATCAATTGTCGCCTGTCTGGCCATATGGTAAAACCACATAATGACAGATTGGTGTTTGTGGTCTAGTCCAGTAGAGTCACAGCGGGCACCCCGTGCGGACACACCCTCGCTAAAATAACAAACCCTCTTTCGAGACATTTTCACGTTCTTTTTACCGATTGAAATAAATGAATCGCAAACTGCAGAAAGGCCTCATGTCCAATATGTACGAGTTTTGTGTATTTGATTAAAATTGTTTCCAGTAGCAAAACGCAACGTTTACTACAAAAAGGAAAGACGTCTGCATATTAGTATTGGCATGGCAACGCTTTAAATTTTCTATTTACTGCAGAAAGGAAACTAGTGTGTTTGAGTTTACTAAGTTTTTTGTCTGTCCTGAAAAATTGGCAAAACTGGACTTGTTGCCTTTCTGCAGTTTGCGATTCAAATATATTATTGACAGAAAACTATTTATAGCCCAGTAAATGAATGGGAAATTCGGCGATACCGTGTAATGTTCAGGGGCAACTCCGAATTGCATGAAAATTTGGATTTAGGTTCTACTTACCCTCCACTTCAAAGTTGAAATTGTGCCGTTGGTTGCTTGTACTTGGGGGGGGGGGGTGACAGTCACCCCTTCTCAGGGGTGAAAAAACATACGTTCAAGATAAGACCGGAAATGGATAAATTGATTGGTTTTAAGCAACTTTTGTTCTGTAGAGTTTTTTACGTAAGTCAATACTTTTCGAGTTATTAGCCATTGAAAATGTTGATTTTTCGACAAAAAAACTACGTTTTCAGACGGTTTTTCGCAAATAACTCAAAAAGTAAATATTTTATCGAAAAAAATGTTCTTAGCAAAAGTGTAGCTTATAAAAAACCCAAAAAAATGGTGGATCAGTGAAGCCTATCAATCAAATAAAAACAAAGTTGTAGCTCATGAAAAATACGTTCTTATTCGTCTAATTCAAAATCGAATATTTCAAGGTGAAATTATTGAAAAATTAAGCACTTTTCGGGAAAAACCCATGTAAACTTTTTTAAAGTGTTTATAAAAAGCTTTGTTTTAATTGTTAACAAAAGTTTTAGCATTAAAAATAAGCGAGTTACGCTCAAAATAAAGTAGGCCCTCTTTTTTTTTGTAAAAAATCATGAAAATCTCGCCGTGTTTAGCTCCTCAAATGAAATTAATCGCTACTAGGTCTGGATCCCGCGTATGAAAAAAAAGTTGATTAATAGCAAGCTGAAAATTTGTTATTAGCTTAAGGGTGTCTAGTCGGACAAACATTAATATATGGGAACACTGGAACAGGGGAAGTTTTAACTGTGGAACAGGTTAAAAATTTGGAACGGTCAGACCACGAAAACGGCACATGTATTTTGTCCGACAGAACAGACTTAAACTCTCCGAACAGAGATTAAACTCTCATGCAAAAATCAGACTGCTGTTTATCACCAAATTGGCGTTTTAATGAGTGGAACATGTAGAATATGTCAAATGACAGGAATTATGACAGGTGATAAATAGCAGTCTGATTTTTGCATGAGAGTTTAATCTCTGTTCGGAGAGTTTATGTCTGTTCTGTCGGACAAAATAAATGTGCCATTTTCGTGTTCTGACCGTTCCAAATTTTTAACCTGTTCCACAATTAAAACTGCCCCTGTTAAAGTGTTCCCATATATCAAAGTTCATCCGACTAGACACCCTTAAGCTATTAACAAATTTTCAGCTTGCTATTAATCAACTTTTTTTTCATACGCGGGATCCAGACCTATACCGCTTTACAAACAATTTACTTACTATTTTTATATGATCTGTCAGTATCACCGGTTTAAAGTGTTTATTTTTGAAAGGGTTATAATTGAGAAAGCTTAAATGGGTCACTAATCACGAGTGTATGCAAATTTTGAACAGCCATATCTTAACCAATTTTTGTCTTACGGAGAAACAAAATGAAATTAGCATATTTATAATAGCAAAGCCTATATTTTTTTACTCTTTAAGATTTTTCTTATCACTAATACTTTTTAAGTTATTTTGAAAAAATGAAATTTTTCAAAAATTTGTAGAATTTTTTTTTTTAATATAAAACCAAATGTTTTAAAAAATAAACACTTCAAACCAATCAAACTTACAGATCATATAAACAATACACATATAGTTAAAATAGATGGTAAAGCCAAACGATTCATTTCATTTAGGGTGCTAAATAGGGGGAGGTTTTCACGATTTTTTTACAAAAAAAAAGGGGCCAACTGTTTTTTTTCAGTGTAACTCGTTTATTTTTGATGCTGTAAACTTTTGTGAAAAACAAATAATAAGCTTTTTTTCGATACTTTAAAAATGTTAATAAGGTTTTCCCGAAAAACGCTTCTTTCTTCGGTGATTTCGCGTTGAATTATTCGATTTGGAATTAGACGAATAAGAACGTATTTTTCATGAGCTACAACTTTGCTTCTACTCAATTTGTAGACTTTACTGGTACACCATTTTTTTCGTTTTTTTATAGGCTACATTTTTGCTAAAAATATTTTTTTCGATAAAATATTTACTTTTTGAGTTATTTGGGAAAAAGATATTTACTGAAAACGTAGTTTTTTTGTCGAAAAATCAACATTTTAAATCGCGAATAACTCGAAAAGTGTTGACTTACGTAAAAAATTTTATATAACAAAAGGTGCTTAAAATAAGTCAGTTTATCCATTTCCGGCCTTATTTTAAACATGCGTTTTTCACCCCCCGAGAAGGGGTGACTGTCACCCCCCAAGTAAAAGCAACCAACGGCACAAATTCAACTTTGAAGTGCAGGGTAAGTAGAACCTAAATCCAAATTTTCATGCAATTCGGAGTTGCCCCTGGAAATTACACGCCAAAACGGTCATTTATTGGGCTATTATTGACTACCAGAAAAATATATTAAAATATTAACTATTTAGAATGGGAAATAAGCCACAATATTATTAAAAAATGATTTTTATTAACGTTTCGACGCCCAAATCGGGTGCCGTTGTCAAAATACAAAATACTATTAATATAAACAAAAATGTTGTTGCTTAGTAAAAAAATTCTTCTAATAATTTATTTAATTTGACTCATTTATATCGGCAATTCAGATACATATGATACATTTTAAAATGTATCATATGTATCTGAATTGCCGATATAAATGAGTCAAATTAAATAAATTATTAGAAGAATTTTTTTACTAAGCAACAACATTTTTGTTTATATTAATAGTATTTTGTATTTTGACAACGGCACCCGATTTGGGCGTCGAAACGTTAATAAAAATCATTTTTTAATAATATTGTGGCTTATTTCCCATTCTAAATAGTTAAAATTGTAAAAATGCCACAAGAAAATAGCTTCAGAACAAAATATTAAAATATGGATAAATCTATTTTAAAAATTCTTGGATAAAACATTTTATTATAAATACTTATTTTCTTCGTGATATATCGAACACGAACATCGAACATACGGCACAACGAATTGGTGTGTCTATAAACTGATCTGAATAACTTCTGATAGTGCAAATGGTTTTAGTCTGCAAATTCACTTCAATCTGTAAGTAGGTATCTAAAATGAACAGACCCACTATTTGCTGGGATTGGCAGATATCTATTAATAACACAAAAGTTTATGTTGTTTATTTTTAATGCTTATCTCAAGACCTAGACATTTTATTAGTTGTTGTGCTAGGTCTTGAACGTGATTAATTTTTGGTACTTACAGGTGAGTTCGGGTTATCCAAAGATAGCGTTATATCAATAGAGGATTTACTTTATGTACTGCAGAAGATTATATTTTTGCTTCATCAATAAAAGTCTATTAGCACTTACAAAACCCACGGTTATTAGACATTTACTACGGTTGCCTTGTCCGACGGTGGTGGGGAGACTTAAATTTTTGACTTTACGTCACCATCTCATTTTTTAAATGATTTTCGATCATTGAATGTGTATTATTGTGTATGTATGTGTATTGTTTTTGTTATTATTTATCTTATATATCCTAGTTTAATTTATATTTTTGTATTTGAAATTTTGGTGTTGTTTCCCGTAAAAACTTAATTTTGAATTATTTATGAAGTTATTTATTATATTATGTAGTTGTACATCGTACCTATTGTAGGAGCTTAAATAAGAACTTATATTTATAAGGTAGGTTAAAACGTTAAAATTTCATTATGCATTAACGTAATAATAATAATGTTGATGACATTTTAGAATGCCAGGTACAGGCTGCAGTGTGGCTAAATTTATTACCTATTATTTAAATTCTTACAATAAATTATACAAGTAATTCTAATTCACATACTCCTAGCTGATCTCTAAGGATGGTATGTATTCAATAGTTAATCCAGTATTAATGGAAATTCAGCGACAAATCTTCAGTGTAGAATGGAGATTGAATTCCTAGATTTACGTAAATATTGCATTAACCGTTGAATAAATATCAGCTTCTTCTTCTTTAAGTACCGTGCCCAAATTTTTAGGCGCGGGTAGCTTCCATAACAATTTGCCGATATCGTTCTCGATCTTGTGCGGCATGTAACAATTGATCTGCTGATAAGCCAGTCCATTGACGAAGGTTTCGGAGCCATGAATATTTCTTTCGACCAATTCCTCTTTTTCCGTCGATCTTTCCATTGAGTATTAACTGCAGCATCCTGTATCTGCTACCTCTCATTATATGCCCCAGATATTCAAGTTTTCTCTTTTTTATCATCTATTCATCAAATATCAGCAGTTTAGCATAATTAGGTATTATAATCCATTAAACATCTTTATTTCTTAACTATCTTGACTATTTTCCATACATCAAAGACATAAAAATACCGATTAATCATATTACGATTCAAATTAAGTATACTCGTGACGTAATTGTGCCCTTAATGTTCATTGGTTAGTCGATCCAGACAACCGTAGTAAATGTCTCAGAACCGTGTACAAAACAAAAAAAAAACATTTTTTTTTTCTGATTCTGGCTTTGGTTTAGAACTAGAACCTTTAGCCACGTAATTGTATAACTTATCACTAAGTCAGGGGAGTAATGTGTAGTGTGTGTGTTGAGTAAGTGTCTTGTTACTTTGCAAAGTCGACGTCAAAAAAAAAAAAAAAACATAATCACTTAATTAATTCTCAATCTTATGAATACGTGCTCTAATAAAAACCATGGAGCAGACCTTAGACCAGGGGTGGGCAAATACTTTTAATCGCGGGCCAAAATGTAATTTTTAAAATTTCTCCCGGGCCGGAGGACTATACCCAGTATGTACGCTACGCTCAAGCTAATGTTTTTGGTAGTTTTTTTTCTGCCAGAAAAAAGAAAAAAGAAAGAAATTTTTTTGACAAAAATACTATAGGTATCATTTTAAAACATTTGGATAAGTACATTTGACTGTTAATAATAAATAATAGTAATAATAAAGTGTCTTACTTGGGTGTACATGCGAACAACTTATGCCCAGTAAAATTACAAAAATTTTAATATGGTCCATTATACTAAGCCATAACCAGGATCCAGATAAAAAATGAAATTCATAAATTCGATCAAGAATAGTCAAGAGCAGCCTTTTTAAAGATGAAGAAATTTCTGAGTAACCAAAGATTCAATCTGCAAATCTGATATCGGATGGTACATAAAATGTTATGTCAAGTCAACCATCATAGACGAAATTTAAAGGAGACAACTGATCTTGTATGGTCATGTAGAAAGAATGGACGATGACAGGCTGCCATTACAAATTTTAAAATGGATGCCAAGGGAAGGAAGGAAGAGAGGAAGGCCGAAACAATCCTGACTAGGCGGCATTCAGAAGGCAATGTCGGAAAGGAACCTTCACCCTAGCGAATGCAACAATTGACGAAGCTGGAAACTGAAAACCAATAAAAATGGTATGTCCACTCTATTGTTCTTTATTGGATTGTTCTTCTTCTTGCGGTACCGTCTTCTATCGGAGGTTGGCTACCATCACAGCAATCTTAACTTTGTTGGCTGCAGCACTGAACAACTGTATTGAACTGCACTCGTACCACTCCCTTAAATTTGGCAACCAGGAAATCTTCCTACGTCCCACGTTTCTCTTTCCCGAGATTTTTCTTTGGACTATGAGCCTTAGCGGGAATTACTTTTCCCCTCTCATTATGTGGCCTATATATTCCAGTTTTCTCGTTTGTATGGTTTTCATGACTTCGCATTCCTTCCCCATTTTCAGCAAAACATTGGATTGTTAATGCTGACTTAATGAAAAATCAAGCAGCTTTTGAGATGTGGCTTTTAGGAGATTTTGAAAATACCATATTACGAACGAAATGGTGTTACATACAATGGGGAAGGGCTAGAGAACTTTTGACCTTCATTAAAAGGAGAAAGAGAGCAAAGAGAAAGGGCACACACTTTATAGAAATGATAAGTACTTTGTTGTAAGTTGTTGCAGCAGCTTATTTTAAGAAAAGCAGAAGATAGAGATTCATTATTTATATGAACACTACGAACACTAATACTCTTGATTTCAACAAAATCGCATAAAAGAGATTAAGAGAGTAGGCGCAAAATTTCGGACCAATGCTTTTTAAATGCATTCATTTTTTTTTTAATCCTGAGAAAACTAATAAAATATTTTTGAAAAATTTAAACGCAGATTGAAAGATTACATTATCACCGAGGGCGGAAAGTCCCTTAGAATAAACAAAAAGTTTCTTTTGAATGAGATATTTGAAATTGAAAATCACACTAAATTTTCTCTTTTTTTTTACCCCTGTGACTTATTAAAATAAACATTATAGAAGTTTTTAGGAACTTTTCGGCCTTCTGTATAAATGTAATATTTCATTCTGCGTTTAAATTTTTCAAAAATACTTATTAGTTTTCTCAGGATTCGAAAAAAATGAATGCATTAAGAAAGCATTTGCCCAAAATTTTGCGCGTACGCTCTTAAAAAAATTGCTTGCGGGATTTCTCAACGGGCCGGATAAAGTAAGCAAAAGGGCCGGATCCGGCCCGCGGGCCGGCTTTTGCCCACCCCTGCCTTAGACCATAAAAACTGATAGACACGCCTTGTACCGAACCGTTGAAGCAAACACCTTCCGCAAAGTGACATCACAATACGGCAAGAACTCGTTTGGATTCTTAGCAAAGCACTAATAAAATTACTCAATTTTAGATTAATTTTAATATAACTTCAATATTTTGTAAAAAATATGGAAGATAAATAATTTAGCAAAGTAATTAATAAATATTTTTGACTTAAAGTAATTTTGTAAAAATAAATGTTTTATTTAAAAGTAGGTACATAATATTATATCGTTGGTATATCTCTTCTTGTTTGATAATTAACAATAAATTTGAAGGAGAGTAATTTTCTTTTGGGTGGAAATTTCAGGTTAGGTGAAAAAATATGTAGGAAATCTATTAATTTATTGACCACAAAATAAAATAGCTTTTGTTAACTTACTTCTATAACTCTTACTACATTATTTAGTTTTTCACCTTCGTGGTACAATCTGATGTTGCAATAATGGAAACAAATTATCTAAACAGATGATTTGTTTCAAAATCATGATCAAACATATGCTCTTTGTATGTACATATCTTCTCATTAATTTAGAATCGTTCAATTTTTTTGAATTGTACATAAATCTAATTTCGCTTTCAGCAATTTTGCAAATATGAATGACGTCTTTAGAAGGTTGAATTAAAATTTTGTTTGATATTGATATGCTATAATTTTTGTGTCTCATGAATGGAGATTGTAAATTATCACATTCAATTACAGAGAAACATATGTCACAATTGAATGTTTTCTTAACTTTCTTAACTACAAACCCAGCGATATAGTCAACAAGATCACAAACATAAGATGACAATGTTTTTGAAAAACTTAAATTATTTACAGTATAATCATAGTTACTAGTTATTGTTTCCCTGTTATTTTCATCAGTTATAAAGTTGTCAATGAGTTGATGATCATCTGTTTTCATTTTCACAGTATTTGTTGTGCTCATTGCTAAAATTATGGAATGTGTCTGTTATACAGGGTGTCCCGAAAAGATTGGTCATAAATTATACCACAGATTCTGGGATCAAAAATAGGTTGATTGAACCTCACTTACCTATATACAATAGTGCACACAAAAAGAGTTACAGCCTTTTGAAGTTACAAAATGAAAATCGATTTTTTTTCATATATCGAAAACTCTTAGAGATTTTTTATTGAAAATGGACATGTGGCATTCTAATGGCAGCAGCATCTTAAAAAAAAATTAAAGTGAAATTTGTGCACCCCATAAAAATTTTATGGGGGTTTTGTTCCCTTAAACCCCCCAAACTTTTGTGTACGTTCCAATTAAATTATTATTGTGGCACCATTAGTTAAACACAGTATTTTAAAACTTTTCTGCCCCTTAGTACTTTTTTGATAAGCCAGTATTTATCGAGATATTTTGAATATTTGTCGAATCCACTACATATTTGTATATGGTTAAGTACGATTACAGAGACCTGTTATAATCTGAAAATTTATTTATAATATACATTTTTGGGTATATTTTGAAAAAGAAGCCACATCTCGATAAAATGTGCCTTATCAAAAAAAGACTAAGAGGCAAAAAAGTTTTAAAGGCACTGTGTTTAACTAATGGTACCACAATAATAGTTTAATTGGAACGTACACAAACATTTGGGGGGTTTAAAGGAACAAAACCCCCATGAAATTTGTATGTAAATATATTAAAAAATAAGCAGCATCTCGATAAAAACTCGATTATAGAAAAAATACTGAGAGGCAAAAAAGTTTTAAAAACGTTGTGTTTAACTAATGGTACCACAATAATGAATTAATTGGAACGTACACAAAAGTTTGGGGGGGTTTAAGGGAACAAAGCCCCCATAAAATTTTTATGAGGTGGACAAATCTCACTATAATTTTATTTTAAGATGCTCCTCCCATGAGAATAATATATGTCCATTTTCAATAAAAAATCTCTGATAGTTTTCGATATATTGAAAAAAATCGATTTTTATTTTGTAACTTCAAAGGGCTGTAACTTTTTTTATGAGCACATTTGTAATAAGGTAAGTTAGGTTCAATCAACATATTTTTGACCCCAGAATCTATGGTATAATTTATGACCAATCTTTTCGGGACACCCTGTATACAATTAACCTGGGTAGATCCTGTAACACTTGTGTGCATTAAGAGTCTTTTATATGCAGCTTTCAGAATTAAGAAAACTTCTAAGTGATATTGAGAAAGTTTATAGACCGAAAGAACTTCAGACCTCCATCCATATCCTCCAAGTAATTTTTCCAAGTTCCCATTAGTGACTTTAAACTAATGATCATACCAATAAAACCCGTTTTTCTTTGGCTTGGACATTATAGTGTTTCACCATTGTTGGAACATTTAAGTGATCTAAGATATTTTATAGATTCTTCAATTTTTTGAAAAATTGCTTGTTTATTGTGTTGCTGTAAACTGGATTTTAGGTGTTTTGCCAATAAATTTCGGCTATTTAAAATATCAAAAATATCATTAATTTGTTCAATGAAATTTTGAGTAGCTTCGCTATGTACAAATTCTTTTGAGCTTTTATTTCTCAAATAATGTATTGCCTTAGCAACTTTTTGGCTGAACGTTTGGGCAGCTAATTTCACCTTCATTTTTTCCTTATACCAATTTAAATGCCTTCGGGTTATCCTAGTTGCAAGATGAAGGCCTTCATTTTCTTGAATGTCTACTAATTCTTCCAAATATTTCCATTTAATCGCTTTATTACTCCCGTCAAAAAAATTTTTGTAATATAATATACGTTTATTCAAATCCAAATCAATAGTTATTACAATAATTTACAATTTCAGTTTACTTACAATGAAATAAACGTAAAAAAAGTCTTAAAAGCATGAACATTCTTGTTGAACTAAATAACCTAAAGTATTGCGAATAAGTTTTAACATATGTGGTGGGTCAAATATTACATATTTTGATTTGTTACTGGATGTAGCAAATATACTTTATTTTAATTCACAACGCCTAAAGATACTTCTAATCTCTAACGTTTTCTGCCGTAAACTGACGTCACACACAGCTGTGTGAATAGTTTTATGTTGGCTTCACTCTTCGAGACGAGAGAATAGCATTACGGCGTGTCTATCAGTTTTTATAGTCTAAGGAGCAGACTATAACTTTTTATCCCATGTTTATAAATTCTTTGTTCAATCCAAAATAGACTACGGTTCCATAGTATATTCATCTTCCAAAAAATCCTTATTACATCACCTTGTTATTCAAACCACAGCAAGTATAGGCACGGGAGCTTTCTGAATCAGCTCAATAGAAAGTTTACGTGCAGAAACTAGAGAGCCACAAAATCAACATAGAAGAATGCATTTAACTCTCACACATTTTAGTATTTTCTTTGGTATTGGTTATCCATTTGTTGTTTTGTTAATTGTAAAGTTATCTGTAATTATTCGTTTGATTTTCATTTCCATTTCATTCTCTTCTAGATCTTCCTGCCACTCTAATCCAAAAATCCACTTTCGTTGCTCTCAGCGTTGCCAATGTTACGTTGACCGGTTGACCCGTACGAAATCCCGCTTGATCTTTTCCTCCACAATTTAAATTCTCTCTCGTTTCTATTCTTCAAAACCATTGCATATATTCTACTTATAGATCTGATTATAGTTATTTCTCTGTAATTTTTACAATTGCTCTTCTTTTTCTTTTTGTGTAGGCATTACTCTGTTTTTCGATATGCCTCCAGTAAGTTGTCATTCCATCGTTTTCGTGGTCTTTCCACTGATCGTATTTCTATTGGGAAACCATCTCTTGCGTCCTTATTTACTCAATTTGTGGTCATTCGCCTTATGTGGTCGTTCCGTTCTACTCTTCTGTTTTTATCCAGTTATCAATGTTGACCATCTGGCATCTCCGTCGAATATCTGCACTTCTAGTTCTATCACATAGTGTCTTACCATCGATTTTTCGAAGGGGTTTCGTCCCTGCTGTTTCTAGCATTATTTTTCTGTATCAGGTCGTGTTTCTTTCTTGTTCTTGTTTGTATCATTTGTTCTTGTATCATTTCCACTCATATTCAGCAACATATCCGATGCTCTTATAAATAGCAGCTTCCATAGTTTCAATGGGACTACTACAATTGGACATATTACATCATCATTCTCTCATCATTTTCTTTGCCTTATCCCTATGCGGGGTCGGCTTCCCTAATTGCATTTCTCCATACAATTCTATCTTGGGTCATATCAATATTAATCCCCTTTACCAACATGTCCTGCCTTATCGTCTCCCCCAGGTCTTCTTTGGTCTTCCTCACCTACTTCTTCCTTCCAGGAATCTGCACTTCAGCAATTCTTTGTATTGGGTGATTAGCGTCTCGACGTTGAACATGACCAAACCATATCAACCTATGCTCTCTCATTTTGGCATCAATTGGTGCCACACCTAGACTTCCCGTAATATACTCATTTTTAATTTTATCCTTCTTTGTCACTCCACTCATCCATCTAAGCATTCTCATTTCCGCCACATGCATTCGTTGTTCCTCTTTCTTTTTCACTGCTCAACATTCAGTTCCGTAATCATAGCCGGTCTTATGGATGTTTTAGAATTATCCCTTCAACTTAATTTGAATGTTCCTGTCACACAGCACACCACTCGCTTCCTTCCACTTTATCCATCCAGCCCTAATTCTACTGCATGCATCTCCATCTATTTCTCCATTACTCTGTAATACCGATCCCAGGTACTTAAAACTATTGCTTTTTACAATCAGTTCACCATCCAAAGATACCATTTTATTTGTAGTAATTCCATCTTTAAATGAACATTGGAAATACTCTGTCTTTGTCCTACTAAGTTTTAAACCTTTTTCCTCCAGAGCTTGTCTCCACTGTTCCAGTTTTTGTTCTAAGTCTCATTTACTATTTCCTACTAACACGACATCATCAGCATACATTAAGCACCATGGTATGTTACCCTGTAGTTTCGCTGTTATCTGGTCCAAAACTAATGAGAATAAATACGGACTAAGCACCGAGCCTTGGTGCAATCCTACTTTTACATGAAATTTATCAGTCTCTCCCACACCTGTCCTAACACTAGTAGTTACTCCCTCATACATATCCCTCACAATCTTTACATATTCACCAGGGACTCCTTTCTTATTGAGTGCCCACCACAGAATCTCTCGAGGAACTTTATCATATGCTTTCTCAAGGTCAATGATTACCATATGAGCGTTTGTTTCTTTACTCCTGTATTTTTCCATCAACTGCCTTATAATGAAAATTGCATCTGTTGTTGATCTGGCCTGCATAAAGCCAAATTGATTCTCGGATATTTCGGTCTCTTCACGTATCCGTCTATCAATTACTCTTTTCCATATTTTCATGGTGTGGCTAAGCAGTTTTATAGCCGTGTAGTTTGTACATTGTTGTATATCTCCCTTGTTTTTGTAGACAGGTACTAGTATACATACTGCTTCTCCATTCGTCTGGCATTTGTCCAACTTCCATAATTCTAATGATGAAAGGGTTGCCAATGCGAGTCCATTATACAATTGGATATGGTAATTGAGTCAATACTCGCAATCTTTAGTTTGTATTTTTATTAGTTGTTACATAACTCAGTCAGTAGAGTCATATATTGTAAGACTCGAAACCGGTTGCCCCACGATTATGTAACAACTAATAAAAATACAAACTAAAGATTGCGAGTATTGACTCAATTACCATATCCAATTCCATAATTCTATTAAATAAACCTTCTAGCCACCTTGTTCCTGTCTCTCTCAATGCTGTCCATACTTCCCCAGAAATATCCCAGTGGCTCAAGCCACAGGGAAACTTCCAAGGGAAGGGAAGCATAGGTAGACATAGGATATTATGGCTCCGCAAGCTGAGAGAATGTTATACGGACGTACATCAAATGAACTTTTCAGAGCAGCCGTCTCTAAAATCCGAATAGCTATGATGGTTGCCGACCTCCGTGGAGATGGGAATTGAAAAAGAAGAAGATAGTTTCAATAAAACCATTAAACACCTTTACTCGGCATATCCAATGGCTCACGTAATTGAATAAGAATTAACTTTTAAAATAATTTATATGGGTTCCTTTACACATTGGTCTCCAAGGAAATAAAACAGCAAATCGCATTTACTTGTAAATATCTAACATTGCATTTTTTCTTGATCTTTAATAACTTAACATAAATAATTAATTAATATATACGACATATTATATTTACAATTTGTCAGATTAAGCAACGCGTTACATAAGTCAATGTAGCGTTACGCAAACTATCAGTTATCGTAATTTTCCGTCACTACCGCGTATTCTTTGTAATTGTTTTCTGTAAAGCCATGCGACTATATGTTATGTGTAATCTTGTATATGTTGCTAAAAGCTTACCTGAGTAGAATATCTGAGTTCAAAATTACAACCTTGATAAGTAGAATGTTTTAACAAAAAGGTAGACAAACCAAGTTGTTCAACTTAATAAATCATTTTAATAATATATTTCAATATGATTACAAGGTTAAAGTTACAAAGTTCATTCTAATTTTTTCATCTGGTCACTGCGTTATATAGAATTGTAGAATATTATATATAGTAAGGTATCAAAATTCCAATGCTCTCCATCTTGTCCAAATTTCGCTATTTTTAATTTTTTTTAAAATGACCCCTACATTACTTTCATAATCATCATTATCTTTGTCTTTAACCCTATGTGGGGTCGGCTTCCCTAATTGCATTTCTCCATAAGTTTCAATCTTGAGTCATATCAACATCAATCCCCTTTACCGACATGTCCTGCCTAAGTGTCTCCCCCAGGTCTTCTTTGGTAGTCCTCTCCTACTCCTTCCAGGAAGCCGCAGTTCAGGATTCCTTCGTATTGAGTGATTAATTGGTGCCCCATTTTGGCATCAATTGGTGCCACCCCTAGACTTCCCCTGAGATACTCATTTTTATTTTTATCTACTTTTGTTATTCCAGTCATCCATCTAATAAGCATTCTCATTTACGCCAAACGCATTCGTTGTTCCTCTTTCTTTTTAACTGCTCAACATCATATATGTATATACCGCTTGCTTCATTTTAATTTCTGTAAAAGTTCCAAGAAATTATTTTAGGCCGATAATACTCCCCAATAAAACAACCGTTAGGTTCAACTGTATTGTACCCTCTGAGATCGGTGGGAAAATTTACACTAAAAATAACAAAATTCAGTTTGGCAACACTGTGTGAATGTTGATAGTAACATATCCATTTTAAGATAAACAGAACTGTTATTTAGTCCAGACAAATTAATATATTTTTTTGCCAACAAAAATGAGATTTTTCAACCAAATAATGTTTCAAATATGATGTGCAAAATAATTTTTAATTGGGCTCTGCTAATGAGCTTGCTTTTTTTGTCATTAAAGTAGAAAACACTTTAAATTTCACTCATTAAATCATTATCGTCCAGTTACCGTCTTAATTATTTTAACTGTACCAACTAATATCCGTCGACTAATTCTGAATGATTAATGGGTTGTTAAAACATTTTATCTGTAGCGGCTTCTGGAATGTCTTAGAAATATCGAATTTCATTGATAAAATGCGCATATCCCACCGATCTTGGCTTCGATATTACCTACATAATAAACTTTTTATAAAGTTACCGCTAGGCTGCCATAATATAACTCTTCGTTAAAACTAACATCTAATTGTTTTGACTAAAGTTGTCGGTGGCTTTTGATGGCAAATATAGAAGATAATGTCTCAAAAAAGTACCGAAAGATGTGCCGTTAGATGAAGTTTAATTTCCGACCACCCTAACAGTTCCGTCTAATTTCGAACTCCTACAATTTAACGGTATCCCCTTTTTGAATATTTTTCCTATAAAAAGACATATCTTTTGAATTCAAATTCATTTTCCGCTGAGCCAGTATGTTGTGCAGTTCGATATTGTGTGTTGGGGGACCCCTGTCAGAGGGTAAGATATTGTTTGATAGCTTTCTATAGCGATACGCTTTAATTACTATTTTTGCTAATTTTAATTTTAATATTTTTTCTCAAAAACGAAACAACGTTAGTCATTCGAAATGCACATTCAGATACAAATGTTAAGAGACATGGCTTTACCCTGTCACATCTGTTTTTCGTCTGTGCGGTGCAACAAGCTGCACCCTCATTAATTAAGTACTTTATCAGACAATTATTGTGTCAACAACTCACTTAATGCAGTCGAAATTGTTTTTCTTAAAACTGCAAAAGTAGACGCCAGACCTAGTGATTTATTTGCTCATCTTGTCAGGGGAAAAGGAACACAAACATTATTATCGTTTGTGGTTTTTTTTCTTCAGTCACTACACAGCACGTGAACGATTCACACACACACACCGACTCGACCCTCTCCGAGAGACCTAAACGAAACACATTTTCGTTACAACAATAAAATTACCGTTCGTTTTATTATATTCATTTTTAATTAAATTCCGGCAACTCACCCATCGGAATACTTTCGTATTTCTTTATATTTTTATCTTCTGTTATTTCGTCTATTTGACGTTGTGATTTTCTCATTTAATTAGGGTCCAACGTGGCTGTTAAGTAAATCTAATGTGGTGGAGTTGCTTAAGACCTTCTGTGCTATCAAGCATTTGGAAATCGAGTAACAAATCTAACTTCTCCTTACTTATAACATTTTCGTTTTCATTTCGTGAATCCCTTATTTGGACGTTTTTCTCTGCGATCTATTTCCTGGAATAAATTCGTATTGCGCAGATTTCAGACATTGTAAAAGTGTAAAAGTTTATAGCTACATTGCACACATTCTTGAAATTTGTGTAAATACACAAATTAAATAAAAAATGAATAACCATTTTCAATTTCGTTGCAACACGAAACTACAGCCGCATCATATTCTAGTTCAACCAGAGAGTGCTGCAAGCACCTCTACCGGTTTCGAAACTTATTAGTCTCTCATCAGGAAACACATATGCTTCTCTCTCTGACCCAACCAGGACAAACCCCGGCGTGCAGTCACCAATTGGAACGAACGAAATGGCAGGGATGCCCTAGCGGCAACTGCTAACAAAATACTAATTTTTCAATCTAATAACACATAAAACAACATTAAAAATTCTACATCCTACCAGATTGAAAACAATGGGCTGAGCCCATTGAGCTGAGCTGCGCTGAGCAGATGGGACGTGAATTACAAATTGTAAAATTCCCTCATCTTCTTTAGTCTCAGCATTCGTTATGGCTTGCAAATTGTAGAAGCCTCGGAGGTTTAACCAGAGAAGGTTCCCATTGTTTTCAATCGGGTAGGATGTAGAGTAACATTTTTAATGTTGTTTTATGTGCTATTAGATTGAAAACTTAGTCTTTTACAAATAAAATAATTAAAATGTATTTTCTTAACAATAACCAAAAGTAAGGACAAAAATTCTTTCAACTAATTATATCATTAGGTATATAATATAATACCTGTTTTAAATAAAAATTTGTTAAAAGAATCTTCATTCTTTTTGTTTTTATTTATAACTGGCCACCTATAATTTTTTTTATATAGGTCTGACATGTTGTCAAGACCTGGACAAATTTTAATATGTATAATCAGATGGGATTATAAATATTTTTTTCTACACACGTGTTCAAAATGCAATTTTAGCACTCCATAGGAGCCTTAAAATTGTCCCTTTAAAGCACTGAGTGCTTTAAAATTTTTAAGGCACTGCAGTTAAAAGTTAAATCTCAAATTTTGAAAGCAAACGTCAACATAATTATATTTCATTTATTAACATTAATATTAATAGTACAATTTGCGCAATTTGAAAAATGAATTTCTTGCACTGCAGTTTTACCATTTTCCATGGTTAAGGCGTTAATGAGGTTAATGAGTAGAAATAACTGAATTTTCAGTCGAAGTTGGGGCCACAATGGTTGTTAAGGTCCGTAATAAACGATGCAATTTAAAACTATCTCCTTTCAATGTATTAAAGGTTTTTTAAAATTTAATTTAAACTGTATTATTGCATTTTTAACACATTTGTAGAAAAAATATTGTATGATATACGTGTTAAAAGTACATTTTTAAGGCACTCATGTGCCTTCACATGCGTCCCTTAAAATTGTACTTTTAACACTTATAAATAACTGATAAGTCTAAAGGCGCGTTTACATGTATCCAGTAACTGGCGCCAGTCGCACTGGAACGACAGTGCTGGCATCATGTAAACGCTTTTTTGTTCCAGTCCAGCGCTGTCTCGAATAGAAGGCTGGTCTATTTTTCGTGCCAGTGGCACTCGTCCGCGTCCCCTCTAACCCCGTGCCAGTGGTTGTAGACACGTGTAAACACAGCGTTCCAGTCGCTGGCGCTGTCGTACCTGTGGTTTCAGTGGCCGTATTAGGATTTTTAATAAGAGTGCCAGTGAGATTGGCGCCAGTTACTGGATACGTGTAAACGAACCTATCCAGCGCTGTCTTAGTCAAGCACTCGCATTCCAGTGAGACTGGCGCCAGTTACTGGATACGTGTAAACGTTACTTTACACACCAAAGACTAAATCCAAAAAACAAAACAAAAAAGTCTAAAACAGGTATCTGTCTTTTTTTTTTCATAAAAGAATTTGAACCGCGACATTTAAGCGGGATTTGCACGAAATTATAGATATACAGGGTGTCCAGAAACTTTACCGACAAACGAAGACAGGAGATTCCTCATATAATTTTAAGACATTTTAACCCAATTCATCTAGTCCGAAAATGCTTCGTAAGCGAGCTAGAGCTCTTTGAAGATGGCGTCTTGTAATTAGTTTTTCTTAAATACCTCCAGAACGCTTCTATTTAGAAAAACAGAAATTGGTACACATATTTATCTTCCAGAGATAAATCGATTTTATCCATTGTGAATTTCTAGTACCGGTCACAGGCGTCCGTTTTGGGTAGGGCAACGGTTATTTTATCGCATAACTATTTTGTCTTTAACTTTTAAGCATTTTTGATACTGGATTATTATATTGTGAGATATTCTAGTACTAAAAGGTACTCTTGATTTATGTCGGTAGGACACACCGTTTTCTAGAAAAATCGATTTGAAAATTTTTCGTATTTTGAATTTGAAAAAAAATTTAAAAATTTTTTCAATAAAAGCTGTGTATTTTACCAACTTATAGCAAGAGTAACTTTTAGTACTAAAATACCTCACAATTTAATAATCTAAAATCAAAAATTCTTAAAAATTAAAGACAACAAAGTTATGCGATAAAATAACTCTTCACCTCCCCAAAACGGACGCATATGACCGGTACTAGAAATTCGCAATTAATGAAATCGATTCGTCTCTGGAATATAAATAAAAGTATCAGTTTTCGTTTTTCTAAATGGTTTTTTTTGAAATTTTTTTTTGGAAATTCAATAAACGAAAAATTTTCAAATCAATTTTTCTAGAAAACGGTGTGTTCTACCGATTTAAAATAAGAGTACCTTTTAGTACTAGCATACCTCATAATTTAATAATTCAGTGTCAAAAATGCTTAAAAGTTAAAGACAAAATAGTTATGCGATAAAATAACCTTTGCCCTACCCAAAACGGACGCCTATGACCGGTACTAGAAATTCACAATAAATGTAATCGATTTATCTCTAGAAGGTAAATATGCGTACCAATTTTCATTTTTCTAAATAAACGCGTTCTGGAGTTATTTAAGAAAAACTAATTGCAAGACGCCATCTTCAAAGAGCTCTAGCTCCCTTAGGAAGCATTTTCGGACTAGAAGAATTGGGTTAAAATGTCTTAAATTTATCTGAGGAATCTCCTATCTTCGTTTGTCGGTAGAGTTTCTGGACAACCTGTATAAATATAACCCGAAAATATGTTTATAACCTAACATAACTAATTAATAATAAAAAATGTTTATTTTGTTGGCAACTAAATTTTGGGACTTAAGCCAATTTTGTGGCTTATTCCCAACTAAAATCGTAAATGATATGACAAAGTATTAATTGGTAAACTTAAAAGAATAATTCTACTGATGTAACTATGCGTTTCATTTACTTTGTAAACATTTTTTTACTGGCGATTGTAATATTATAGTACAGGTTATACACCGCATCCCTTGGGTAGATCCCAAAGTTTAGCAGAAACGCGACGGTAGACCGCATACTATAGTAGCACCAATTAAATAAGACAATTTAACGTACAATTTATTGTACAAATAAATCACCTGAATCTATTCTTTAATGATAAGAATGATAAGAATTAAGAAAAACAAATTAGTCCATATTCAATATTAATTCCTACCGTTCGTCTTGAATTGCTTGAACTGCAATAAGATTTATAGCCTAAAAATAGAACAGAAATATCAATCTCAACTCCTTATGTAATACAGTAAATTAAATTATAGCCTAATTGAATTTGATTGATACCTTTTAACAATTGGCCTACTACTTCAGCAATGCTTAACGCAAGATAAAGCTGTATATAATATGTAGTTTCTTGTACTTGAAGAATCTATCAAAAAATAGATGTGTATAGTACCTCGTTATTTTATTCAGAATATTTCTTTGTAATATGTTGTGTTCTTTGTAATTGATAGCAATATTTGCTTATAGTCCAGGGCGCATCTGTTTTGAGATGGACGTTGAGAGGTGACTCATATTTTTTTGCAGAAATTGCATGAAATTAACTCGTATAATAATAATAATTAAGTTATCCTCCCACTCGAAAAGGTCCGTAACATTGTTTAAATAATCAAAATATCAAAAAATGAAGGAAAAATTCGATTTTTTTCTTCGTTTTTTGATTATAACTTTAAAAGTATTCACTTCCGAGAAAAGTTACACTAAAATAAAAGTTACGTAATTAAATTTCCTACCATAAAGGATTGGTTAAAAATTTTAAAAATTCTCACCCTTGTTGCAAAATAGCAATAATTGCGAAAAAACCATAGTAATGGCATTTTAATTTTTGAAGTTATACTTCTTTACCGGCGATAGAGGGTGATTTTTTTATATGTTAAAACCTATCAGCCCGGCGCATGCGCATTATAACTTTGTTCTGATTGGATGTTCAAATGACATGTCAAAAATTATCCGATATGGCAGCTGTGGTTTGGAGGTAAAGGTAAAGGTAAACAAATGTATAATATATTAGTTTTATTGTTGTGAGGACAGAAACAAAAAAGTTTATAATATTGTAGTGACTTTTAAATAGTTTTTAAAAGCAACAGGTACGTAATAATTGTTAATGTATCATGGGTATAAACCTACCTATTTGATCTGCCAAAATACATATTATGTAATACTTTTATTTATATAATTTGATTACCATCAAAATTTCTATCAATATTCACCTAATATATTGTTTTTTTACTCTATGTTTTGTTGTATTTTTTCAATTCTAAATCATTTCAATTCAAAATTAAAATAATTTGATCAATTTTCAAAATATCAAAATATCACAAGTGTAATCCGTTTAGTTAGTCGATCTTCGTAAATAATGACACATAGTGTCCGTGGCTAAGCGGAGAAAGCGAATGAATTCCAATACCAACCGCTCTTATCAGCGCTGGTTCGAGTCCCAATAGAAACTTTCTTTTTTGTTTTTTTTAATACATTTTATGATTGTAAGTATATTTATTATATAATTGTATTTTCAGAAAATACGTATTTAGTTAAAAAAATTTTCGACAATTAATGTTCAGACATCATTTGTGGCTTGTTTAATGTGTTTGTGTGTGTTTTATCCTTTTATTATTTTAATTTTTGGCACTGTTCTAATAAAAATGTTTGAGAAGTAGTAAGTATAAATTAGTTTAATATTTAAACAAAATATAAATAAAAAGTATATTAATTTCGTTTAAATCATATAATAGAAGTATAACTTCTTACGTGCGTACAAAGTACACACACATTCTTTTTTTAACCAGTTGTGCTAAACTTAAGATATTCATATTTCACCAAGAAAAACTTTATGATATAATAAAACAATACTCTAAATTTCATTAAGATCTGTTTAATAGATTTTGCAAAATAAATTTTGCAATCCAGTTTGACTGAAAATAAAGCAGATAGCAAGTTGGAATATTTTTTTACTTAATATGAGTGAGTCTGTAATTTGAAATAAATTCAATATCTCCAATACTAATCGTTTTTTTGAAAAATGCTCAGACCCGTCGATTAGTATTTCAAATTGTCTTTTTTGATATACAATAATAATTTATACAGGGTGTCCCAATTTAGAGATATGACGTCATCGTTGATTTTCTTAAATGGCAACACTGTCATTTTGATAGCTATTTTGATAGGGTGTGTAAACTTATACATAACTGCAAAATTTCAAATTTTTATTCCCTACCATTTACAAGATAATAAAAAATAACAAAGTTATGAAAAACAAGTAATCACATAATAATTGAATTTAATTATTTCAATTAAGCAAATGCTCATGTCCTCAATTATTAGATATCAAATAGTCAACGGGCAACATTATGAGCATTTGCTTAAGTGAAATAATTATTTTAATATAATTTTTAAACTTTTTAACTAATCCTATATTGTAGGAAATTTAATTAGGCAACTTTTATGTTATTGCAACTTTTCTCGGAAATGAAGTTATAATGAAAAAACGAAGAAAAAAATCGAATTTTTCCTTCATTTTTTGACATTTTGATTATTTAAACAATGTTCCGGACCGTTTTGAGTGGGAGGAGAACTCAAATATTATTATATGAGTTATTTTCAAGCAATTTCTGCAAAAAAATATGAGTCACCTCTCAACATCCAAATGTACTAATATTTTTACAGATGCGTCCTGGTCTATTATTAGATATTGATTTTCATCTGTCATCTATGGTCCACTCTTCACCTTTTTATTTGATCTGATTTAACAATCGAAACGAATTTAACATCTTATTTGTGACATAACGTAACATGGCATATTTGATGATTTTCCACCATTTTTATCTCTATAGAGGAGGGTGGGGGGTCTGGAATCTTCAGACATCTCAGTTTAGGGCGCTGCCTGACTGACTGATTTTAGTGCAGGATTCATTCTTCGCAGTCCCAGCGATAGTTCCCGAGGTACTTTAAAACGCCCTCTCGTCGCCGAGGATACGCCAAATGCCTATCTATTAAACCAGCCAGGCTCTCCTCTGTCATCCAGCGCTTTGACCTCGCTTCCGAAGCACTACCTCCAGTCATCCACATACTGTCAGCAAGGAGACATTTCCCTGTTTTCCTTTTTATTGGTCCCAGAATTTGTGATTTTTTAGGAACTCCTTTCCAAGAAGCGCGTTGAAGGTCCCCATCGCTCCCAGAACGATATCACTCCCAGCCGGGCATTTCCTCCTTCCCCACAGTCTTCTTCTTGTTTTTGCATAGACATGACTTTGTCGGTTTTTTCAATGTGCCTCTAGTAAGTTGTCGTCCCATCGTTTTCGAGGTCTTCCCACTGATTGTATTCCTATTGGGGAACCGTCTCTCGCTGTCTTTATTACTCCATTTGTTTACTCTTACCCACAGTCAGGCTCACAAAATCTGACTCACTAATTCGGCTCTTATCAAAACGCATTCCATGTACCTTCAACTCACAACATATTTCCCTCTTACATTTGTCGTTGGTACAACTGTCTTTCTTCCTCTTCTTTTTTATTGATCACTGCACGGATGTAGTTATGTATACTAGTAAAACCTGCTTTATTTTCAATCATTCTCTCAATCATTTCTCTCACTGTCACAAAATTCACACTAGTCTCTCTTTCCTGTTCCTTTCTACTATCCACCGTAAGCGTCACAGTGTCCGAGTGTCCGCAGTATAGGCATTCATCTGTGCCAGCCTTTCCGAACCTAGCGAGGTAGGCCTTAAAACACCAGTGTCCTGTGACCACCTGCGTTAGGAAATGATCCAGTCGCCTGTGACCACAGTCCACCCAATCTCTCTCGGGAGCAGCATATTTTTCCACTGTTTCACATCTTCCGTATTGTTCCATTCTTCTTGCCATCTGTCAATTGACCTTTCCCTTTCCTGTCTTCTCTTGTGATGATCATGATTTTCCACCTATCTTCATCTGAAGTATTTGTATGTGAGTTTCTACAAACTTTGAAAATGAACAGAAAACCTTCATAAATTTAGTAATTATACTCACTGACAAAACAGCGTCAGGCAAGAAAATAGTGTTGAAAAAATGTCCATTTAATTTAACTGTTCTTCTATTGTGTATACTATTTCATAATTTATACAGTGGGAAATTCGTTACTTCATATAAAGTGTGGAAAAGCCTAGTTGCGTGACTCTTATCAGATTTGTCACATAATTATTACAATGCTTACTTTATTGTGATAGGCAAACAGGGGGACGTTATATTTAATATCAGGAAAAGGAAGCGGTAATTTCTACGGGATCTTTTCTATAATGGAATCGGTGTCAACAAAAACGTTCTATGTCATTTTTTTTTCATTTTGGTCATTAATTGGCATCTTTCGACGCAAAAACAGTCTAAGACTGGTTTCTCAATGCATGTTAAATAGAACTGAAATGTATCATTGTCAACTAAAAGGTTCTATTTAGAGTTATGTTTATATGAGATTGAGCGACAATTGTTGGTGTAATGAAAATTACATTTCTTAAATACTACTGTTTGACGTTTCGATTTCCACTGTGGAAATCGTCCTCAGAAAATTAAAAATTAAAAGAAAAACAAGCTGAAAATGCGAGCATTATCATAACGAAAACTTTGTTTATTTACGTATTTTAATTCATAATATTATGGAAAATTGTTATTATGAAAAGTTGTTTAGAATTAAAAATTATGTTTAATGTGCAATTATACCATTCTAATTTAAATGTTGTGAACTATAAAGGTACTTTACTCTTTATCGAAATTCATATTTTTTATATACCTCGTATAAAATTAATAAAATTTGATATATGATGGTTGCATCATAAATCTTAGACCATGAAGAGCTTTTTATGAAGAATAGCTTTTCTTCGTCAAAGTAAAAATAAAAGAGTTATAAATGAAAATGTTGTTGGTATCCATAATTTGAGAAAAATCTTCAAATATTTTATATCAGACCATAATTTTTTATTCCAAACAACATTTCATATAGTCGGTTCGCTAAACTCGGACATAACTGGCTGATTTTAGTCAGTAATTTTACCAATTTGGCAAAAAAAATAATTACTAAATAGTTAATAATTACTAAATAATTCGTAATCTTGCCAATTTTGGCAAAATTGTCAAAAAACAAAAAAATTACCTACTAAAATCACTAGCCAGTTGTGTCTGAGTTTAGCAAACCGACTATAATAACAATTTTTATTTCATAACAAATGAAACAGTTCATTTATCATTAGGTACTCCCATTAAAGGGGAGGCCGTATACTCGTATAAACCTTTTTAAAATTGTTAATAAATTATTGCTTTCAAAATATACTCAAATTGTATTTTTGAACATCGTATTTATTTAAAATTTAGTTCGACATTCACGATGTGTCAAACTCCAATAATGTAAATAACTTATGCTTTGCTTAACAAATTCAGATTAAAAATCTAGCCTACTTACTAGCAACGATTTCAGCTGACGTTTAGTGTGTCGGCAGAAAATAAAAGGATTGTGACGTCACATTTTAGACTTTGAGGTCGACTATCTCGAAGACGGTTAGAGATATCGAAATGCCGTTTTCAGATTTGGATTCAGAAGACAAAACTACATAAGAATCCATCAATAAATCTGCTCTAAGTATTACAGGAGCAGCAACGCAATAGCACACAGACTTTGCGAATTTATAAACGAAAAGTTTTCGTTGATTAAATGTTGAAAATTCTGGGAAAATTGTCCTAACCTGATGTTTTTAGGTTATGTGTACCTACTTTCCTATAAATTTCAAATGAAATTTTGGTCTTGATCTTTAAGGGCCCGAGCTATCTGTGGTTGAAAAAACAAGGGCTGAAATGATGTTAAAAGTCAAAGAAGCAGCTCTTTTCCTACCCAACGAAGAAAAATGTCTAGCAAATCTATCAGCAACTCGAGGAGGAACATAGAACCGGTCAGTCTAGACAGTTTTATAGGGACATAAAAACAATGGCGGGCAACACGATCAACAGCCCAAGATTTATAAAAGACGATGCAGGACAATTGCTCACTGACGACGAAGAGATAAGCCGCCAATGGAGAAAGTATTTTGAGCAACTCTTAAATACAGAAAACCCCACAACGACAGGGCAACAAAGACAGTACCAGTTAGCCGAACCTGAAATACCAGGGCCCACACTAGCTGAAGTAAAGTCCGCAATTTCGTCCCTAAAAAACCATAAAGCCCCAGGCCCAGACGGCATACAGGCGGAACTACTAAAAAAAGGGGGAGACAAACTACATCTTGAGATATATCATCTTATAAGAGAAGTCTGGGAAAGAGAAGAAATACCGAAACACTGGCATAAAAGCCATATAATACCTATTCACAAGAAGGGAGACAAACAAATATGTCGGAACTATAGAGGAATATCGTTAATTAATACAACAAACAAGATTGTATCCATAATACTGTTTAGAAGATTAACTCCATACGCAGAGGAAATAATAGGCGACTACCAAAGCGGATTCAGACCGGGAAGGTCGACTATAGACCAGATCTTCGTCCTACGCCAGGTGTTGGAAAAAAACTGGGAATTCAACCGCGATGTACACCAAATCTTCGTGGACTTCAAACAAGCTTACGATTCTGTTAGCAGAGAAGCATTGTGGGAGACTATGGTAGAAATGGGAGTACCTGGAAAACTGGTACGATTAGCAAAGGTGAGCACGGAGAACGCTTCCGCACGAATCAGAGTCGGCAGCAACACGTCGGAGGAATTCCTCATTGACACCGGACTTAGACAAGGAGATCCTCTCGCCCCCCTGCTGTTTAACTTCGCACTGGAACATGCAGTAAGGAAAGCTCAGCCACAACTGACAAACGGATTTGCCGCCCAAGGATCAAAAATACTATTAGCCTTTGCGGATGACGTGGACACAATTGCACAATCCACCAGAGATGCAAAAGAAGTTTTCACCCTATTCGAGAACGGAGCCAAGGAAGTTGGTCTTAAGGTCAACGAGGACAAGACCAAGTACATGGTGGTTACGAAGAACCCAAGACCAAGGGTTAGACAAAACGTAACAATTAATGAATACAATTTTGAAGTCGTCAAAGAATTTAAGTACTTGGGAGCGATCATAACATCTGAAAATAACTATGAAAAGGACGTGGCAGCCAGGATTATTGCAGGAAACAGGGCATATTACTCGTTAAGGACCCTACTTAAATCAAAAATACTCTCAAGACCAGCAAAAATAAGAGTATATAAGACAATAATTCGTCCCACAATAACGTATGGAAGCGAAACCTGGACTCTGAATCAGCGGGAAACAACAAAATTACTGGTACTTGAAAGAAAGATACTGCGGACTATCTATGGGCCTTGCAGAGAAGAGACAACAGGAGAATGGAGAAGAAGACACAATGATGAACTCCAGACAATATACGGAGATGAAAACATAGTACGCTACATTAAATCAAACAGAATACGATGGGCGGGTCACGTACTAAGATCAAGTGACGAAAGACTTCTAAACGCCACATTCTGGGAAAGGCCCGTTGGAAAAAGGTCAGTTGGTCGCCCAAGAAAGAGATGGAAGGACGCAGTAGCCAGCGATCTACGCAAAATGGGAGTACAGCAATGGGAAATAGCTGCTCAGGACCGACAACAATGGAGGGAAATAGTAAACGCGGCCAAGACTCACATAGAGTTGTAGAGCCAAATGATGATGATGATGATGAAATCTATCAGCAGAAAAGAAGAAGTCAAGAACATACTTACAATGTCCAAATGAAGAACATGCCATCAAAAGTCCCATACCCAATACATATGAAAACACAACTTAAATGATCAAATTTTAATTTTGATTAAACAAATTATTGTTATAATCATGATATTAAATAGATTATTGTTAAAAAAATTTAAAAATGGGAATTTAATTTTAAATTTGATTATTTGCAACAGTCAGAATTTGATATCCATGGTGGCAAAACATCATTTCAAACAATGTTATTTCAACAACAGAAAGATCCTTAAATATCGAGACCAAAATTTCATTTGAAATTTGAAAGAAAGTACACATATAACCATAACCTAAAGATATCAGGTTACGAGAATTTTTCCAGAATTTTCAAGAGCTAATTATCTGATAATGATTTCCGGAGTGGAAATCTAAACGTCAAACAGTCGTACATATTTTTTAAGAAATGTAATTTTCATTACACCAAAAATAATTCTGGTTCAATTCCATATAAACATGACACTAAATTCTAAGTCTGGTCTCTCCATGCATGTTAAATCTCTCTCCTCAATCCTGACCCCCGGAGGGAGTGTAGTGGTCGACGTGATGTCGTGTATTGTCCATCTCCAAAGAGCTCTGTCTCTGGTAATTTCTTTTAACTCATGCATAGGTCTTTTGCATATTCCTGTAATTTGATCGATCCATCTTGTTGGGGATCTTCCTCGTGATCTTCGGCCTTCCACCTTTCCTTGTATAATGTCTTTGTCTTTCCATGTTTTCTGTGTTTGCATGTTAAATAGAGGACTGAAATATATCATTGTCAACTAAAAAGTTTTATGTCAGTGACTTAACATGAATGTTTTTGTAAGCAACACTATCAACATATCTGCTTGTATGTAATGTACTGTGTACAGTTCAGTCCGCGAATCTTTACCCGTGCGTCATCATTTAAAGCATACGAAATAAGTCGATGATAAGTCGGAAATTGAAATTTACTAAACGCAACAGCAAGTCACTTACTGTCACTTGCTGTTGCGTTTAGTAAATTTCAATTTCCGACTTATCATCGACTTATTTCGTATGCTTTAAATGAAGACGCACGGGTAAAGATTCGCGAACTCAACTGTACTTACTGTAAATCCCTGATTAAATAACCACATTTTAGATTGTTTTTGTGAGATTAGTGTTGCCTTTAACACCATTTTATTGCATTTGTAGCAATTAGGTACTATGGATAAAGAAAAACGCAGTAATAGCGACAGTTTTCCAAAAAAACGGTTTTCTTGGCTCAGAACCTATTAGGTCTGGATCCGGCGTATGAAAAAAAAGTTGATTAATAGCAAGCTGAAAATTTGTTAATAGCTTAAGGGTGTCTAGTCGGACAAACTTTGATATATAGGAACACTGGAACAGGGGAAGTTTTAATTGTGGAATAGGTTAACAATTTGGAACGGTCAGACCACGAAAACGGCACATGTATTTTGTCCGACAGGACAGACTTAAACTCTCCGAACAGAGATTAAACTCTCATGTAAAAATCAGACTGCTATTTATCACCAAATGGGGGTTTTAATGAGTGGAACATGTAGAATATGTCAAATGACAGGAATTATGACAGGTGATAAATAGCAGTCTGATTTTTGCATGAGAGTTTAATCTCTGTTCGGAGAGTTTAAATCTCTTCTGTCGGACAAAACAAATGTGCCGTTTTCGTGGTCTGACCGTTCCAAATTTTTAACCTGTTCCACAATTAAAACTTCCCCTGTTCCAGTGTTTTCATATATCAAACTTTGTCCGACTAGACACCCTTAACCTATTAAGAAATTTTCAGCTTGCTATTAATCAACTTTTTTTTCATACGCGGGATCCAGACCTATATTTGTTTCTTTTTCTTGTAAGTACCGTGCCTAAAATTTAGGCGTGGGTAGCTTCCATGACAATTTGCCGATATCGTTCTCGATCTTGTGCGGCATGTAATAATTGAGGGGGTTAGAAGTAAAAGGGTTTAAGTGCATTTTTTTAAATTGTACTCTAAGTACAGATTCGCATGCTTAAATGGTATTAGAACTTGGTGGTAAAACGATTTAAGCATATTTTGCCCTACAGTCGCCATCTATCGTCATTACATTTAGTTCACTGAAAACAATTGCAGTTTGCTTTGGTAGTAAACAGGTTTAACCGTGCGCTTGAACGGTTTTACCACAAAACTATTTTTAGTATTCTGTAAGAACAAATAGTAATAACGGGTTTAAGTGCGCTTGAACCATTTTACCACAAAACTATTTTTCGTATTCTGTAATGTGTAAACACAGTTAATACAGGATTAATTTCAAGTACATAAATATTAGATTTGTGACCAAACACTAATTAAGTATTATGCAACGTGACAGATGTAGTTACCCTGTGGATAACAGCTGGGACAAAAAGATTAGTAATATGTAGTTAATCATTCTGTAAAACTGGAATGCTCAAACTTTTAGATGATTGATTCAAGTAATAATACAAAAATTATAAATATATTAATAAAAATATATAATTGCAAACCACGTGACCAAAGAATTGCAGAATTCGTTGCAGACATATTGTGGACAGCCTTTTTTTAATATTGAGTTGGTTTAGAATGGAAACGTTTGTCCCATGAGCTGTCCAAGGTATGCGCAGCATTCTTCTCCAGCACCACATCTCAAAGGCATCAATTTTTTGACGCTCGCATGCGCGAAGAGTCTCCAAGTCTCTGCTCCGTATAGAAATATTGGGAATACAAGGGCATTCACCAGTCTCATCTTGATATTTTGAGAGATAGATCTGTCTTTCCGAACTTCTGCTTCACAGTTACCATCGTTAGTTATACTAGACCCGAGGTAGACAAAGGTGTTTACTATCTGGTATTCCTGTAATATGTAGTCAGTTGAATAGTGTCAAATCTGTCGACTACCATTATTTTTGTCTTAGCTTTATTGATTTTCAGACCAACTTTATTGCTTTCTTACTCAACTCTTCGCAGAAGATCAAACATTTCTTGCTCATTTGCTGCTATAAGTGTAGTGTCATCAGCAAATCTTAAATTGGAGATTTTCCTACCAGCTACTGTTACTCCACCGGCCCATCCTTCTAAAACCATCCTCATGACATGTTCACCATAAATGTTAAATAAGTCAGGTGGCAACACGCATCCTTGTCGTAACACCTCTCTCGGTCTTGAATTGGTTTGAGAACTTCTGATCTAGTCGTACTGTCGCTATATTAGACTGGTACAGATTTTTAATAAGTGTCACCAGGTGTATTGGTGCGCCCATTTCTATTAAAATTGACCACAGATTTATCCAGCTTACACAATCAAATGCCTTTTGGTAGTCAACGAAGCATATAATCATAGGTACTTGAAATTCTCTAGACTTTGATCTCATGAGAATCATAAAAATTGTCAAAAATCGTGTAACGTGTATGTATTTATCAGCGTTATAGAAGCTCACTTCATTTACGGAAAAATGCAAAAATTGCATATAAAAGTTGCATTGTTCACTTTTAAATTTTTTGTTTGATACGCCTTTGACTTGATAGGACACTCTGATCAAAAGATATGGAATTTTTGCCGTCGCGCGTCGAGTTGATTCTATTTCGCGCACGTAACTGACATCGATAATCGCCTGTCGCTCCAAGCCTTGTTTCTGAGAGAACGGTTCATTTTACGCAAAAAGTGCTAATAAACATTTTTATTTAAAATTATCTCAGCTACCTTTCTTGTTTGAAACATTTTTTTCTACGGCCTTGTTCGTATGATTTTTAAAGGGGTGATACACACGCGAGTAAGTACGCGAACGTATCGCTCGACGACCTTTTTCGCGCGTGTATCACAGCAAGTACGCGTACTTTAAGTCCGCCGAGTAAGTACGCCGTCGATCCAACAAGTTTGAAATCTTACTCGTAACCCGTACGTGTATCACTGCCACGAGACGAGCCGCGAGCCTCGAGCCATAATGTTATTGCGTTTAAAGTTACACTTATATTTTCACTAATTAAGCAAATTGCCTAGAAATAATTCAATCGTTTATTGTTGAAAAAATCGTAAAACACTATTTTAAGCTATACTAAATTATTTTTGATTATTTGTTTTTAAGTAAACCTAATTATTTATGTTGTTCTGAAGCTATTTTCTTGTGGCATTTTTATAATCAAGTATATTCAAATGGGAAATAAGCCACAATTTTACCTAAAAATGATTTTATTAACGTTTTATTGACTTGGGCGTGGAAACGTTAATAAAATCATTTTTAGGTAAAATTGTGGCTTATTTCCCATTTGAATATACTAATTATTTATAGGCTGTTTTATCCTCCTGATGAAAATATTACCATCTTATCTATGATATTTTGTTTGTTTATGCCTTCCTTGTATTAAATTAAAATAGATCAATAAATAAATCATAATTTTGACAGCTTACCACACTTTTAAAAAATCAAATTATTCTTCTATTTAACAAAACCTGATCAAAAAAATAATCAAACTCAACTAAAAAAACATAAGATTTCAGCAAAATTAGGTACACAGAAAATAAATATTTAACCACGAGGACAGTTTCTAAATTTTTTGCTACCGACGGCGACCGCGATCTTTAAAACTGCGTACTTTAGTCTGCCGTGTATCACCGACGGCGAGCCGAGTAAGTCCGCGATCTTCAAACCCACGTACTTAAAGTTTGCGTGTGTATCACACGCTTTAGAGGTGCAGCGGCATTTTTGTCTCTGGCGACTGGAGTAAATATACATTTATTTAATTTAAAACCTATATTTTGAATTCCAGCGACTAATTGCATAAGATAATGATAAGTAATTGTTTCTTTCAACAAACGTAACAAAGTAATCGTCAATGTTAAAAGATACATTTTTTTGAATTATAAAATATAACTAGTATTGAACAAACACAAACACTTTTACATTATTACATTTTCTATTTTCAATCCATCGTTTCTTCCTAGAACCTGTTGTTAACGATTTTCTTTGTCAATACGATCTTAACACGACATTAAAAAGACTTCTAAGATGCGATAATTGCCATATAAATGATCTTTAACAAATATAATTATAGTCCAGGGTAATAAGGTTTTTTCCATGACACTTGAACAGCCAGGGTACTGAAGCGTTTTTTCGACAGGTAATACATACAGGGTGTCCCAAAAGTAGTGGAACGGTCGAATATTTCGCGAACTAAACATCGGATCGAAAAACTGAAGAATACGGGTTCAATCATTTTCAAAAATCTATCCAATGACACCAAACACCAACCCCCACTACACCCCCTGGAGGTGGGGTGGGGGGTAACTTTAAAATCTCAAATGGAAACCCCCAGTTTTTCTTGCAGATTTTAATTTGTTACATAAAAGTAAGCAACTTTTATTCAAGACATTTTTTCGAACTGTGGGTAGATGGCGCTATAATTGGGAAAAACCATTTATCCTAATACCATAGGTAAATTATAGAAACGGTCTAATATCTCACGAAATACACTTCCAAATGAGAAACTAAAAAACAGATTTTTAATCTTTTTCGAAAACCTATCGAATAACACCAAACATGACCCTCCAATCCACCCCCTGAATGTGGGGTGGGGGATAACTTTAAAATCTTAAATAGCAACTCCCACTTTTTATTACAGATTCGGATCCGTCATGAAAAATTAAGTAACATTTATTCGAAACATTTTTTAGAATTGTTAATAGATGGCGCCTTAATTGGAAAAATTCGATTTATTAGCGCCATCTTTCAGAAATTTTAAAAAATGTTTCGAATAAATGTTGCTTAATTTTTTATGACGAATCCGAATCAGCAATAAAAAGTGGGGGTTGCTATTTAAGATTTTAAAGTTACCCCCACCCCACATCCAGGGGGTGGGTTGGAGGGTCATATTTGTTGTTATTCGATAGGTTTTCAAAAAAGATTAAAAATCTGTTTTTTGGTTTCTCATTTGGAAGTGTATTTCGTGAGATATTAGACCGTTTCTATAATTTACCTATGGTATCAGGATAAATCGTTTTTCCCAATTATAGCGCCATCTATCCACAGTTCGAAAAAACGTCTTAAATAAAAGTTGCTTACTTTTATGTAACAAATTAAAATCTGCAAGAAAAACTGGGGGTTTCCATTTAAGATTTTAAAGTTACCCCCCACCCCACCTCCAGGGGGTGTAGTGGGGATTGGTGTTTGGTGTCATTGGATAGATTTTTGAAAATGATTGAACACGTGTTTTTCAGTTTTTCGATCCGATGTTTAGTTCGCGAAATATTCGACCGTTCCACTACTTTTGGGACACTCTATATAAGAGCAAATTGTAACTATTTCCTGCGTAGGATCTGGCGGCCATTTTTATTTATAAACAATTAAGGGTCAAAAAATGGCATTTTTCACTTTTTTTTTCAAATCAATGAAAAACAGGAAAACTTATGGTTTTTTTAGTACAAATATCTTCGAGATTATGGAAAAAGCTTTAAAATGACGTTTTACAAAGGTTGATATACTCATTTATTGTTAATATAATTGCGAAAAAAGGTCGAAATTGCAAAAAAAATTATTTTCGCAATAACTGTTGTAAAAATTAGTGTACAGCTTTGAAATTTTTGTCAAATAAGGGTTTTTTGGTGCTTAATAATGTGATAAAAACTTCAAAGCGATTCATTCAATTGTTTAAATTTTATTCAAATTGTTTATCCCAGAGAGCATTTTTTTTGCAATAACATAAGTCAGAAGAAAATAACGTTAGAACCATTCCACAGGTGTCAAATGAAAGAGCATGAGCTATATTTTCAACTTGGTTTAAAAAAGTGAATAATAAATGCATTTATTAGTAATAAATAATTATGCAAAAGTATCGTAAATCTTTCCTTATAAACTTTTTATTTTGTTATATAAGAAATTATACATATTTATTACAATTTTTTATCAATTATGATATAGATAACATTACTTGGTAGTTGTGCACTTAAATCAGGGTAAAAAGTTATTTTTTTTGGAAACAGTTACTCAAAAATTTTATAAAGAAAAATTGACAATACATTTGCATAATTATTTATTACTAATAAATGCATTTTTTATTCACTTTTTTAAACCATGTTGAAAATGTAGCTCATGCTCTTTCATTTGACACCTATGGAATGGTTCTAAGGTCATTTTTTTCTGACTTGTGTTATTGCAAAAAAATGCTCTCTGGGATAAACAATTTAAATCAAATTTAAACAATTGAATGAATCGCTTTGAAATTTTTATCACATATTAAGCACCAAAGAACTCTCATTTGACAAAAATTTCAAAGCTGTACTCTAATTTTTACAACAGTTATTGAGAAAATATTTTTTTTTGCAATTCTGACCTTTTTTCGCAATTATATTAACAATAAATGCGTATATCAAACGTTGTAATACGTCATTTTAAAGCTTTTTCCATAATCTCGAAGATATTTGTACTAAAAAATCATAAGCTTCACTGTTTTCCGTTGATTTGAAAAAAAAAGGGGGAAAATGACATTTTTGACAGTTAATTGTTTATAAATAAAAATGGCCGCCAGATCCTACGCAGGAAATAGTTATAATTTGTTCCTATAGGTATTACCTGTCGAAAAAACGCTTCAGTACCCTGGCTGCTGAAGTGTCACGAACAGGGTATATTTTTGTCTTATTACCCTGGCCTATTAATCTATGCACTTGTTTGTGTTGAAACAACGTACCGATTACCGGAATTAATCATATTTTTCAGAATCGGACAAATGAACAAAGAAGACTGCAACAATACATTGTTCGAAGTCAGAGAGTGAAAATATTTTTATCTAAAATGGAATTAATATAATAAAGTTACGGTTATGGCTCTGAAAAAACAATGTGTTAATGTCCTCATTGTTGTTATTCAGACTACGTACCTACACAAAGTAGGTACACTTAACTGCAAAAGTTTTGCACTACCAAAAATTATGCTCATTTGCTAAAACTTGATTTTCTCTTGAACGGATTAACTGATTCCGCTAAATTTTCTTTTATTATTTTTGATTTGTGTTTTACATTTACACTGCTGGGCAAGTAATTACATAAGCAAGGAATCATTTCATGAAACAGGTAGATCCCTTGTTTATGGAATTCTGCACTTCGAACAATAGCACCCAGATCAGCTGAATATTAGATATCTGGTGCTTCTATGTAGTGTTAGGTAAATATACTGTAAAAACATAACGTGTGATCCAAAATTATTGTCACCATAGGTGGCTCTGAACGAAAGAGATAGCTATTGACCATTCCAGGTCACGTGATTTTGACAGCGTCGCTGAGGGGCAAATATTGTGTTTTCAGTGTTATCTTTGCTATTTTCTCGTTTTATTATAAAAATTATGTGGTTTTAACTACAAAAATGTCAAATATTGGATATTACGACACCCTCACAGGGGATGAAAAAACCCGGCATAATTAGAAAATCAGTATTCTTGACCCACAACTCCCCTTGTTCTGTTGACAGTGCATTTAAAACACTTCGATCTTTAAATGCTACTGGAATTCTAAAAAAACTCACTTTATCTCTTTTACCTTTACTGGAACACTTTACAACTGAACAAAACGCTGATATTTTAATCATATTTTTAAATTAAACAATGGTTCTCTGCACTAAACGTACTTTGTTCACAAGATGTTTGCCCCTCAGCCGCTGTCAAATGACGTCACTCTGGAATGGTCTATACAGTGGATGTCTATTATTAATTCAGATATACTATTTTCAAAGTTTACGTCAACTTTGACAGATACTTGTCAGTTTACGTACGTCAACTTAAAAAACACTATAATTGAACATAAAAAGTAGCAGAGGAAGCAAAATTTTAACTTTATACGAATTAAAAGATTTTTAGATTGGGTATCTTTTCAACGTGTTTTCAATCTTTATTATTTATTTGGAAAAGTGGTCATAACAACACTGAATATAGCCGCAGTTGGCCGTGACGTCACACTCCGGCGGTCTTTCAGATTAAAACAAGACATACCTAAATTTTTGCACGGATAGCTTTGATCCCAATAATAATAATTGTGGATCGCTCGTTATTATGTAAAAAATAAGTAACTAGTATAGCCCTATCAGGGAACACAAAATTTTACGAAAACCTCCAAAAAATAAAGGAAGGATAAAAATTTGGGAATAGGTAGTTGAAATTGTCTATTATTATATAAGAAAAAGTTTACAATTCTACATCCCCTCCATACGGGGTGAAAAATATTTTCTCGGGAGTGAAAAAATATTCGTTCAAAATAGGCCCGGAATTGGATAAAATGACTAATTCTAAGCAACTTTTGTTCTATAGAGTTTTTTCACTAAGTGAATACTTTTCGAATTATTTGCGAGTGAATATGTTCATTTTAACAAAAAAAAAACATATTTTTGGACGGTTTTTCACAGATAACTCAAAAAGTAAGGACTTTAGCGAAAAAATATTCTTAGTGAAAATATAGCTTATTAAAAATTGAAAAAAATGGTGTACGCGTGAGGTCTGCAGACCCAGTAGAAGCAGAGTTGTAGCTAATGAAAAGTAGGTTCTTCTTCGTCAAATTCCAAATCGAATATTTCAATGTGAAATAACCAAAAAACAGAGCACTTTTCGGGGAAAATTAATTTCAACTTTTTTAAAGTGTTTAAAAAAAGGTTTATTTTTGTTGTTTAAAACAACTTCTAACATTAAAAATAAGTGAGTTACGCTCAAAATATTGTTGGTCCCTTTTATTTTTTGGTACAAAAATCGCGAAATTCACCCCCTAATTAGCTTCCCAAATAAAATTAATCGTTACCGCTTCACAAGTTACTTTACTTATGTATTATTTATATTATCTATAAGTTTCATTGGTTCAAAGTGCTCATTTATGAAAAAAATTGGGTTTAAAATAAAACATTTTTTTTTTAATTTTGAAAAAAAAAAATGGAATTGTTCATGGATTTTGTTTTTTTTTTTTAAACGTTTATTCAGCAATCTGTTAGTTATAAAAATTCTAACAATAAGCGTCTTTGGGGTTTGAAATAAAAAAGAATTGACGTTAGAGAGGAAAAAATCTTAAAGAGTAATAAAATGTACGTTTTGCTTTTCTGAATATTTTTTCTTTTTTGTTTTTTTGTTAGACAAAAATTGGTTATGCTATGGCTGTTCAAAATTTGCCTAAACTCGTGATTAGTTACTCGTTCAAGCAATTTTAACTACAGCTTTTTCAAAAATAAGCACTTTGAACCGATGAAACTTACAGATCATATAAATACTACATACGCAAAGTAACTTGTGAAGTGGTAATGATAAAATTTATTTGTGATGTTAATTAGGGGGTGATTTTCGCGATTTTTACCAAAAAATAAAATGGACCAACAATATTTTGAGCGTAACTCACTTACTTTTAATGTTACAAGTTTTTTTAAGAAACAAAAATAAACCTTTTTTTTAGACACTTTAAAAAAGTTAAAATGAATTTTCCCCGAAAAGTGCTCCATTTTTGGGTTATTTCACATTGAAATATTCGATTTGGAATTTGATGAAGAAGAACCTACTTTTCATTAGCTACAACTCTGCTTCTACGGGATATACAGACCTCAAGCATACACCATTTTGTTCAGATTTTTATAAGCTATATTTTTGCTAAGAATATTTTTCGCTGAAATACTTACTTTTTGAGTTATTTCCGAAAAACCGTCCAAAAACATGTTTTTTTCTGTTAAAAATGAACATATTCACTTGCAAATAACTCGAAAAGTATTGACTTAGGGAAAATACTATATAGAACAAAAAAAGTTGCTTAGAATTAGTCATTTTATCGAATTCCGGACTTATTTTGAATGTATATTTTTCACCTTCGAGAGGGGGTATTCCCCTCCATTTTTGAAAAATGGAGGGGATGTAGAATTATAAACTTTTTCTTATATAATAATAGACAATTTCAACTACCTATTCTCAAATTGTCATCCTTCCTTTATTTTTTTTGGGGTCAGATTGTTCTTTGATCGGGCTAGTAGTTGTTAGTCAAAACTTCTACAACGCATTTTAAACAACGTACCTACCACTCAGAAACATTAGTTTTTAATTCGAATCTTAATAAAATATGTTATTGAATATTTAATAAGACTATAATTGACAAAAGTAATTAATCATGTTTATCGTTTTGATGTTCCTACTATAATTACAACATTTATGAGGCTCGTGGTTGAATTGATTTTAATAATCAAGTAATCGTAGTAGGTACCTACTCACAAAAAAACAGATAGATTTCTGAACTTAGAACTTGGTTAGATCATTATTTGTAAAATAACCAACTAATTATGTATATTAAATCGAACAACGCAATTTTTATTACTTTTTATATCGTTTAATGAACAAAGTGTAAAGTCTTAAAAGTACCAGATTTTTTGTACGAATGAAATTAAAAACTTGACAATCACACTCAGCTTGAATATATCATTTCCAGATTTAAATCATGCTGTTCTTGCTATAGTAATTAGAGGATGTAGTATGAAAAACATATGGGACCTCTAGAATTGTACAAGCTTGCTCCAGAAGTCAATTATTAGTAACAGGAAATTATTAGCACCATCTCCTCATTTAAGGGGTACCCCAGACTAACTGTCATCAAACTTGTGTTTTTTGTGTCATCAAACCAGTGGCGGCTGGTTAGGGTCGGCAAGGTCGGCAGTGCCGACCCACACATTTATGGACACATTATAGATTTTTTTAAATATTTAATTTAATCAGAGTTGATGATATTCGTTTCTGTGAAATAAAAAAATATCTGTAAGATAATACAGACTAAATTTTATTCATTGTTTTTAAAAGAATTCGATCTATCCCATACGTTAAGTGATCCCTGTGCTCTGTGCGTAAGAGACTTTTCAAAAATGATCCTATAGCCATGCACCCGATTGCCATTGTGTGTTTTCGGCAAGCCGTCCCCAGATTGAAGATTTGCTTGTAACAAGAAGCTATGGAATATTAGCCGATAGGCAACCAATTATACATTTCCCGTATTTATTTTAATGGCAAGTACGGCAGAAACCAATCTGCCGAGCGGTGATCTGCAAACGGTAGCAAGGCACGTACCTAAGCGCGCCCGGGATAAAATTATGAAATAGGTAAGTAAGTAGTTTTACGTCGTTTAATGATTGATATTGTAATTTTTTTAAGTTGTTAGGAATTACCATTTAGGGGACAGGATGAATCGGAGGATTCGTTACATCAAGTTAATTATAGAGAACAAATAAAATTGTTTAACAAATTTTCTAATTTACTTTCTGACTAGAAGACATTTAGCGGCGTACCTAAAACAGCACAGAATGAAATAATCAATTAGTAATTACATTTTGATGCTTTTCGGTAGAAGTAGACGAAACTACTGATAGAGGTAACATGCCATTCACAAGTATCAATTGTTCTTCGATACGCGTTACGTCTAATATTTATGAGAGGCTTTTAGGTTTTCAGACGTCAGTAGAAGCCATAAGACAGAATATATTTTTGGTGTTTTAAAGGACATATTAAAATTTTTTGATATCAAAAATAAATTGGTAAGGCAAATTTATGACGGCGCTGCCTTGATGTCCGGGGAATTGTATGGTCTCCAGGCAAAAGTTAAAACTATTGCACCAGGCAAAACTATTATTTACTCACTGTTATAAGTCATTGACCTCTTTGACGATTCAAAATGTAAAAGTTACGCCAAAATTTTTTCAAAATATCTATTAGACAAGTTCATTAAAAATTATCCATCATTCTCTAATCAAATAAAATAAGAAACTGGATTAACAGGTTTATATGCTGATCCAAATATTTTCGGAAGGTGGGATAAATTTGTATAATTTTATATACTGCAATTCATTAGGTACAACAAACTGTTCCCGAAATTAATAAATTATTGTGCTCAAATGTGGGCAAATTCTGCCTCAAATCAACGGGATTTCTCTTGTCTTAAAAGAGTCAAAACATATTGTCGAAACACCATGAAACAAGAGAGAATGTCAAACTTGTCTCAAATTTCAAATGTCGATAGAAAAAACTTTTAAAATCTTTCCAAAGCAATAATAAATTTTACAATGAAGTTATTTTTCAAAAATATTTTATTTATTATAGAGTTTTATTTATAGGGTTTTATTTATTAGTCACAAATAATTTTGTTAAGTACTAAAATTAAGATTTTTATAGGTTATTGTCACTGGACAGTCTCCTGCAAGTCTCTTTTAATTGTTAAACAATTTACTTATTGTAATCATTATTACAGATTGTAAATAAATGGGATGTAAAAAAAACAATGACGTTATAAACCATTTTGCTACTTCGAAACAACATAGACTAAATAGACTTAATTTATAAACAGGTTTAGGTTCTAAATTTATAGGAAAAAACAAAATAAAATAAAAAAAAACAAAAACCAAAAATCTCCTATGAAATTGAAACCTTTTAATTAGATGGCATACCTATTATTTGAGAAGACAAAACCTTGCGCCGACCCTGTCTCTAAAGTCACGAGCCGCTACTGCATCAAACTTGTGGGAAGTTTACTGTGGTAGTTATCCTTTACTTTCCACATCGCTCTCGAATAATCGGTTAAATCAGTCTTTGATTGCCGCTTATGAATACCTGGTATCAAACGTTTAGGGAAGTCTTTCGTTAGCATAGATCCATGAATGTCGTAGCTTCTGCCCTGTTATGTGCTACCCCGTAATACATTAGTGCTTATTCCGCCTCTGTGACCGCGATTGGGAAGCTAGGACAAATAATCCCGGACAAATAATCCGGTACAAAAAATCCCCACAAATTGCCCCTGGTCAAAAAAATCCCCGGACAAATAATCCCCACAACAAATCCCGGACCAAATATCCCCAAGAAATATTTGCTGCCGAATAATTCTCTAAAAGTTTTCCCGTGAATGCAATGGACGAAAATGTTTTTCAGTTGTAGATACAGTTAGTTATAGTTATAGATAGCAATCGCCATGAAACGAAAATAATGAATAGCAATTAAGATTAAGCATGAATTATAATTTCTATTACCACATTTCGAATTCTAATTCCATGTCGAAAACTTCAAATTTTACATGACAAAAGCGTGTGAGTTTTTTCAAAAATCGTGGAAGATATGGGGAATGAGCTAAGGCTGTGGGAATCATTTTGTAATAATTATTTACTTAAATCTTTTCCTCACTCTTCTTTGAATAACTATGTTCAAAACATTGAGTATTCGTGATGATAACTGCTGGTCTTAAAAACGATACTCTTGATTGTAATGCAAAAAAACCTGTTCCTTTTTGTAAATTTAACGTCAAAAATATTTAGTCATCATCATCAATGTCGTTATAACTCATCGAGAGCCTTTGCCACGTTTACTATTGCCTTCCATGTCGGTCTTGTGCTGTGCCACTATTTCTTCCAGATGTAAAATTTCGGGAAAACTTTTAGAGAACTATTCGGCAGCAAATATTTCTTGGGGATTTTTTGTCCGGGATTTTTTGTGCGGATATTTTGTCCAAAAAAATTTGTGGGAATTATTTGTCCGGTATTTTTTGGGGGGATTTTTTGTCCGGGGATTTTTTGTCCAGGGATTTTTTGTCCAGAGATAATTTGTGGGGATTTTTTGTCCGCAATTATTTGTCCGAACCCCGCGACTGGACGTACTAAACTATAATCTGTTATTGACGTCGTTGACCGATCTTCATCTATACCATACCCCAAGCGGGTGCGGAAACTCTTAAGGTACGTATCCATACAAGGATACGTGAGCTGCTACATGGAGCGGGGTTCACCCTTGTATGGATACGTACCTTTACAAGGTGCTATCAACCGGATCTGCTAAACCCTGGTTACTCCTATATCCCTTTCTACCCTATATACCCTGTCTGGGTTTGCTACTGGCTATGCCGGTTGTAGAGTTCCTCCCCAACCAACATAGGTAGAAAAAATTAAGGAAATATACATTTTTTTTAAATATAGTCATCAATTTGCCCAATGTAATAATAGACCAGGGCGCATCTGTAAAAATGTTAGTACATTTGGATGTTGAGAGGTGACTCATATTTTTTTGCAGAAATTGCTTGAAAATAACTCTTATAATAATATTTCCGTTATCCTCCCACTCAAAAAGGCCCGGAACATTGTTTAAATAACCAAAATGTAAAAAATGAAGGAAAAATTTGATTTTTTTCTTCGTTTTTTGATTATAACTTTAAAAGTATTCATTTCCGAGAAAAGTTGCACTCACATAGAAGTTGCGTCATTAAATTTCTTACAATATAGGATTAGTTAAAAATTTTAAAAATTGTCACCCTTGTTGCAAAATAGCAATAATTGCTAAAAAACTATAAAAACAAGTATTCGCATTTTACGTTTTTCAACCATTTATGCTACACTTAGGACCTTCATATTTCATCAAGAAAAACTTTATGATATAGTAAAACAATACTATAAATTTCATTAGGATTGGAATAATAGATTTTGCAAAATAAATTTTGCAATACAGCTTTCGCAAAAAAAAATTCATTTTTTCAAAATTTTGAAGGACTGAAAATAAAACAGACAGCAAGTTGAATTTTTTTTGCATATAGAAGAATACTGTACCTTTCATTTGCAATTTTCAAATTTAAAATCGGTTAACTACCATGGCGTCAGGAATTTTCTTAAATAAACATTAATTTTTGGTGCTACGCGCAGGATAGCGGATACGTTTGCTCTGATTGGGCATTCCAATGACCTTTGATAATGATTGATAAATTTTAACTTTTAGTGCATTTTGATATAAATAAATTTATTTATTGCAAAATAAAAACACTTACTCTGTCCTTTGAAATAACAATTTTTTTAGCAAAAACTTTCTTTCTTCGTATATTTTAACTTAGAGAATAAAAGTTTATTATTTTTAAACATATGCAATTGTTTAAACGCTATTTCACAAACAATAATCAAGTTAGTTTGATTTTTGTGGAGTAGTCTTCTATATGTAAATTTTTTTTTAACTTGCGATCTGCTTTATTTTCATTCTTGCAACATTTTAAAAAAATGATTTTTTTTGCGAAAGCTGGATTGCAAAATTTATTTTGCAAAATCTGTTAAACCGATCTTAATGAAATTTACAGTATTGGTTTATTATATCATAAAGTTTTTCTGGGTAAAATATGAAGGTCCTAAGTATAATATAAATGGTTGAAAAATGTAACATGCGAATACTTGTTTCTTTTATGGTTTTTTCGTAATTATTGCTATTTTGCCTCAAGGGTGGAAATTTTTAAAATTTTTAACTCATCCTATATTGTAGGAAATTTAATTACGCAACTTTTATGTCAGCGCAACTTCTCTCTGAAGTGAATATATTTAAAATTATAATCAAAAAACAAAGAAAAAATCGAATTTTTCCTTCATTTTTTGACATTTTGATTATGTATTTAAACAATGTTCCGGGCCTTTTTCGGCGGGAGGATAACTCAATTATTATTAAGTTAATTCCAAGCAATTTCTGCAAAAAAATATGAGTCACCTCTCAACGTCCATCTCAAAACAGATGCGCCCTGGACTATAATGATACGTCTTTTATTTTAATTTACAAATACATCGGCTTTCGGTACTCCTATTGTATTGAATATTTTTGGTTTTTTTGAAGTTATACTTCTTTACCGGCGATAGAGGGTAAATTTTTATATGGGAAAACCTAGCGACCGGGCGCATGCGCATTATAACTTTGTTCTGATTGGATTTTCAAATGACATGTCAAAAATTATTCAATATGGCGGCTGTGGCACAGCTGTAGTTAGATTATTTATGGTTGTTGCGTTTTAAAATTTGTGTGAAAAGAAACAACAAACAAAAGTTAGTTAATAGTTATACTGCCTTTTTAAATAGTTTTCATATACCTATATTTTTGGACTTTTGGACTATTTTGCACAAGGAAAACTCATTCTAATTTGGTAAGTACCTAGTTTTTATTATAATCATATTGTAATTATACATTTGGATTAGGTTGAAATACATACATTTATTTTCTCAAGAATGCGGATTTTAGAGAGAAATCCCAAATTTGGTTCGATTTTTATTTTTAAATTATGATTTTTTGGCGTAGATTTATTTATCTAGTAGGTATGTAATGCTTTGATTTACATACTTAATTTGATTACCAACAAAAGTTCTACCAATCTTCATCTAATATATTGTTTTCTTACTGTTTTGTTATATTTTTATATTTTCTTCCACAAAATTTAAACTACATAATTTTCAAAACAACTGTCAAACAGTAAAACGTTCAGTTACCGTATTTTTCCACATGATAAATAATGTGCGATTGGACGAGTGAGTCTACGCTTCGATTACGAGTCAAAGCGGCACGAAATTCAAGGGTTCAATTCCCGATGCAAGTTTTATTTTTTTATTTTTTTATGCATATTATGATTGTAAGTATATTTGTTATATACTTTTTTTTTCAGCAAATGCGTATTTAAAATTTTTGCCAACAATTATTATCGTCCAGAAATCATTTTTTCTTTGTGGCATTTTTCAATGTGTTTGTGTGCGTTTTATTCTTTTATTTTTTTAAATTTTTGGTATAGTCTTAAAAATCACATAATATGTAGTAGAAGTATAACTTCTTACGTGCGTACAAAGTACACACACATTCTTTTTTTAATATTACACGCAATATAATATAATTATTGTGGTATTACCGAATGTATACCTGTGAGTCATGAAATATATTTATTTCACCTGTGTTGTTTCATTCATTTGCTTATAATCGTACCATCTCAACCGTAAAATTATACAAATTATCAGTTTTGCTTTATTATACAGGATAAATTCTCGCAAAATTCTTACCTCAAGCCTATTTAAAAGCATTTAAATAGTAAATTTTGTGTAATTATTAAAAGACTGGGTGGACAAGCCCAAGAGAAATTGGAACAAATGGTGTGGCTATATCAAGCAGAGTAGGTAGTGGTCTTGTTAGATCATTTTAGAATATGTATATTGTCTATTTGGCACGATTTTTTCCACCAGCGCTCCATCCATCCAAGAGCACTACAAGTCGAACCTTGACCTCCTTTAGTAAGCTTCTCCAAAGATCTCGATCTTCTGCTGTTTTTCCATGAACATGTTTGTAGGAGGTTTTTGGCATCCTCATCTACTTCGTCCTCCCATCTCTTTTTTCGTCTTCCAACAGATCTTTTTCCTTGCATTTTTGCGTTTAGTAATTCTCTGGCGATTCTGTTCTCATTCATCTACGGGTCTTGCTCGGCGTAGTTGGTGCAACCTATTATATTGTGAATTGTGATCGTTCAGTTTAACATTTTCACTGATTGGTCCCAGTATCTTCCGTAATATTTTTCTCGTGTAATACCTGTAATACATTTGCCACTAACTATACCCATGTTATTCCCTCCGATTTTATGTATGCTATGTTTAATGGTAGATTAGAACAAAGTTAATATTCATCATAAATCATTCCTTGTGCCTGTCTCGCATCATGTCTGTTGACATTTTTTTTTCATAAACTTGGCACTCATTCATTCTTGGCAAGTAGAAGTCTAGCATTTAGTAATCACAGAATCATAATTCCATCATCTTTATTTATTTACCGGTTCATCAAAGATATCTTTTAAATGAATAATGTGCTTCAGGACACTTTTTTTTGTATATGTAAAGCTTTATCTTTTTTTTTATAAAACCAAGATATAATATTTATCGCCAACATAAGACAGAAGACGAAAATAGTTAATATTTTACAACATATCTAAATGAAAATGGGCAGTTCACATATAGCCCAATAAATGACCGTTTTGGAGTGTAATTTCCGGGGGCAACTCCGAATTGCATGATAATTTGGATTTAGGTTCTACTTACCCTCCACTTCAAACTTGAAATTGTGCCGTTGGTTGCTTTTACTTGGGGGGTGACAGTCACCCCTTCTCGGGGGTGAAAAAACATACGTTCAAGATAAGACCGGAAATGGATAAATCGACTAATTCTAAGCACCTTACGTTCTGTAGAGTTTTTTCACTAAGTCAATACTTTTCGAGTTATTCGCGATTTAAAATGTTGATTTTTCGACAAAAAAACTACGTTTTCAGACCGTTTTTCGCAAAAAACTCAAAAAATAAATATTTTATCGAAATATTTTTAGCAGAAGTGTAGCTTATAAAAAAACGAAAAAATGGTGTACCAGTAAGTCTACAAATTGAGTAGAAGCAAAGTTGTAGCTCATGAAAAATACGTTCTTATTCGTCTAATTCCAAATCGAAAAATTCAACGCGGAATCACCGAAGAATCACTTTTCGGGAAAACCTTATTAACATTTTTAAAGTATCTAAAAAAAGCTTACTATTTATTTTTTACAAAAGTTTCCAGCATCAAAAATAAACGAGTTATACTGAAAAGAAAAGTTTGCCCTTTTTTTTGGTAAAAAAAATCGTGAAAACCTCCCTCTATTTAGCACCCTAAATGAATTTAATCGTTACCGCTTTACCATTTATTTTAACTGTATGTGTATTGTTTATATGATCTGTAAGTTTTATTGGTTTGAAGTGCTTATTTTTAAAAAATTTTGGTTTTATAGTAAAAAAAATTTTCTAAAAATTTTTGAAAAATTTCATTTTTTCAAAATAACTTGAAAAGTATTAGTGATAAGAAAAATCTGAAACAGTAAAAAATATAGGTTTTGCTATTATAAATATGCTATTGTCCTTTTCATGAGCATTTTTCAGTGCGTAACAAATGATAGGAAAAAGGGTAAGTCCGTGATAATACACATTTATGACATTTATTCTAACATGACATTTTAGTTAAATCTGACAGTTGTCACATTTTATTTTCAATTTGGAATAAAAACAAATCAAATGTGTTTCTTGCATTTATAAAATGGTATTTTCTTTGATTTGTATAGTCTTATAAATTATACAGATTATATTTGCAATATTATATTATCTAATTAAAAAATATATTTTTTTATTATGGCGCCATCTATCGACAATTAGAATAACTAGATTAAATATTGTAAATGTCTGTAATCACGGACGTGCCTTTTTTTCTGTCACATACAATTTAATGCGTTAGAAAGAAATTGAAAAACGGTGACGCACTGAAAGATGATAATGAGAAAAAGAATAGTTTCATTTTGTTTCTCAGTAAGACAAAAATTGGTTAATATATGGCTGTTCAAAATTTGCATACACTTGTGATTAGTGACCCATTCAAGCTTTTTCAACTATAACCCTTTCAAAAATAAACAGTTTAAACCGGTGAGACTGACAGATCATATAAAAAATAGATAGGTAAGTAAATTGTTTGTAAAGCGGTAGCGATTAATTTCATTTGGGGAGCTAAGCACGGGGAGATTTTCATGATTTTTTACAAAACAAATGAGGGCCAACTTTATTTTGAGCGTAACTCGTTTATTTTTAATGCTAAAAACTTTTGTTAACAATTAAAATAAAGCTTTTTATAAACACTTTAAAAAAGTTTAAATGGGTTTTTCCCGAAAAGTGCTTAATTTTTCGGTGATTTCACCTTGAAATATTCGATTTGGAATTAGACGAATAAGAACGTATTTTTCATGAGCTACAACTTTGTTTTTACTTCATTGATAGACTTTACTCATACATCAATTTTTTGGCTTTTTATAAGCTACACTTTTGCTAGGAATATTTTTTTCGAAAAAATATTCACTTTTGAGTTATTTGCGAAAAACCGTCTGAAAACGTAGTTTTTTTGTCGAAAAATCAACATTTTCAATGGCAAATAACTCGAAAAGTATTGACTTACGTAAAAAACTCTATAGAACAAAAGTTGCTTAAAATCAGTCAATTTATCCATTTCCGGTCTTATCTTGAACGTATGTTTTTTCACCCCCGAGAAGGGGTGACTGTCACCCCCCAAGTAAAAGCAACCAACGGTACAATTTCAACTTTGAAGTGGAGGGTAAGTAGAACCTAAATCCAAATTTTCATGCAATTCGGAGTTGCCCCTGAAAATTACACAGTATCGCCGCATTTCCCGTTCATTTACTGGGCTAATAGCCCGAATGGTCGACAACCATTAGGCAACAAAACTAATATGGGAATATGGAGATTCAGAGAGGATAGAAGAAGTAGAGGTACATCATTAACCAGATCTTGTTCTTCTTCAAGTGACGAAGGTTGGTAATCATTATAGCTATTCGGAATTACGTGGCGGCTGCTCTGCAAAGTTCATTTGATGTACCTACATCCGTACCAATCTCTCAGGTTGCGCAGCCATGATATTTTATGTCTCCCTATGCTTTTTTTCCTTGAATCCTACCCTGATGGAGCGACGATGTAAAGAGAATAACTACAACCGCATAAACAGCTTCCACCACCTGAATATGTGGAAGAAGTTTGAGAAAAACTTTGTTCAGCAGTGGACAAGAATGCCTGGCTGATCATGATGAGTTAACCATGTTCCCAAGTACTTGTACCTGTTTAATCTTTCTATTTGAATATTGTTGAGATGTAATAATTCGTTGTCTCGTGATTGTTTTGTAATAACCATGAATTTGGTCTTCCTTAAGTTTCTGGTGCCATATTTGCGACAGTTTTCATTCAGTCGTTGTAATATATCTGCCCAAGTCTGTAAAGTTGACGTAAATATGGTTGTGTCATCCGCTTACCTCAGGTTTTTAAAAATTTCTGCATTTATAATCATGCCATCTTTATAAAATCCTAGAATCTCTTTGAAGATGTCCTCACGTAAATCTTAAATAGCAGCGGTGACAATATACACCCCTGTATTACCGTCCTAAGAATATCTATCTTTTCTGACAGTTAATCTTCGATTCTTGTTTTGACTTTCTGGTTCCAATATAAATTTGTTATTATTCTGATGTCACGGGTATCATTGTTCTTTGTTTTTAGTATGTTCATTAAATTGTTTAAAAGCATTTTTTAAATCAGTGAAGCATGTGCGTGCAGGCATCCTGGTTCATACCTATATTTCATGAGCATATTTATTCCGACTAGAGCCTCTCCAATAATTTCTAAAGCATAGTTGGTTTTCGCTAATTTCACCATCTACCTTTTTCTAAATCCTATGATGGATTATCCTCAGGATTATCCTTCGGCGCATGGCTTATCAGTACAAATTGTTTGGTGCTCTAAGTACTCTTTAAAACACAACAATACATCATGACTTAAAGAAGAGCCATACATAGAAGCTTTCCGCTATCAAAATATTTTTTACTTACTAAAGAAGAGCCATACTATTTTTACTTACTAAAGAAGAGCCATACATAGAAGCTTTCCGCTATCAAAATATTTTCAAAGCGTCTGATTTTCTTAATAGTCCGTTCTTTAACGGTAAAATATCGCAAAACCTCTAAATTTTAAAGAACCGCTTAGATTGACATGAAATTTGGCACACACAGAGCTAACATGTCAAAGAAAAAAAGTGATATTGTGCCGATATGTGCTTTTGCCCTGGGGGCAAATATTTGTCCAAAGTAAGTCAGGAAATGGATAAACTGGCTAATTTTAACTAACTTTTGTTCTATAAAGTTTTTTCACTAAGTCAATACTTTTCGAGTTATTTGGCAGTGAATATGTTCATTTTTTCAACAAAATAACCACGCTTTTAGACGGTTGTTCGCAAATAACTTAAATAGTAAGTATTTTGTCGAAAAAACATTCATAACAAAAATATAGCCTATAAAATTTTTAAAAAAATGGTGTATATAGCACGTCTCTATACGTAGTAGAAGCAGAGTTATAGCTAATGAAAAATAGGTTCATATTCGTCAAATTCCAAATTGAATACTTTAACGTGAAATAACCAAAAATGAAGCACATTTCGGGGAAAACTCATTACAACTTATTTAAAGTGTTTAAAAAGAGCTTCATTTTTGTTTTATAAAAAATGAAAAAAAAATTCTAGCATCAAAAGTAAACAAGTTACGCTCAAAATAAAGTTATTCCCTTTTTGTTTTGGTAAAAAAATCGAGAAAATCACCCCCTAATTAGTATCTTAAATGAACTTAATCGTTACGACTTCACAAATTTCTTGACTCGTGTATATATTGTTTATATGATCTGTAAGTTTCATCGGTTCAAAGTCCTTATTATTGAAAGGGCTGTATTTAAAAGGGGTTGAACGAGTCACTGATCACGAATGTATGCAAATTTTTAAACACCAAATCTCAATCAATTTTTGTCTAACAGAAAAACAAAAAAATACATGATATTCAGAAAAGCAAATCTGACTTTTTTTGTTTTTCGAGATTTTTGGTATCTCTAACAATTTTTAAGTTATTTTGAAAAAAAGCATCTTTTTCAAAATTTAAATTTTTAAAAATTTTATTTTGAAACCAAATTTTTTCAAAAATAAGCACTTTAAATCGATGAAACTTACAGATCATATAAACACAACATAAGTAAAATAATTTGTGGAGCGGTAACGATTAATTTCATTTAAGTTGCTAATTAGGGGGTGGTCTTCCCGATTTTTTTTTGCAAAAACAAAAGGACCAACTTTATTTTGAGCGTAACTTGCTTAAATTTAAAGCTAGAAACTTTTTGTAAAAACAGAAATAAAAGCTTAATTATAATTTAAAAAAGTTATAATGGGTTTTTCCCAAAAAGTGCTTAATTTTTTGGATATTTTACGTCGAAATATTCTATTTGAAATTTGGTGAATATGAATCTATTCTTCATTGGCTATAACTCTGGTTCTACGAGATCCAGAGACCTAACGCGTACACCATTTTTTTTACTTTTTTATAAGCTATATTTTTGCTACAAACGTTTTTTTCGACAAAATATTTACTTTTTGAGTTATTTGCGAAAAACCGTCTAAAAATGTGGTTATTTTGTTGAAAAATGAACATATTCACTCGCAAATAACTCGAAAAGTGTTGACTTCGCGAAAAAGCTCTATAGAACAAAAGTTACTTAAAATTAGTCAGTTTACCCATTTCCGGACTTATTTTGGACATATATTTTTTCACCCCCAAGAGGGGGTGAAAATCACCCCCAGGGCAAAAGCACACATCGGCACAATATCACTTTATTTCTTTGACATGTAAGCTATACATATGTCAAATTTCATGTCAATCCAAGCGGTTCTTTAAAATTTAGAGCAAAAACCGTGAAAGAATGTACTATAAAAAGAGTGAAAACACACAGCTCCGCATGTGAATGCTCTCTCTCACCTTGGACCTATATTTATAACAATATGTTTTTGTTTTTCTAGGAATTTAGTTTTTAAAATTTACGAAATTAATAGCCGTACTATTTGTAGCACGATAGTTTGCTGCATGGATCTTCTGCATGGGTTTTAAATAATGTAGCGTGGCTTCGCATAGCAAGTTTGCATGTGCACGGTGAACCGTAAAATTAATATGACATGCATTGTGGGTAAAATTCAGTAGTGGTCAAATATAGAAAGTTATTATTCCGTATTAGGTCTGGATCCCGCGTATGAAAAAAAAGTTGATTAATTAGCTAGATTAATTAGTTGATTATTAAGCTGAAAATTTGTTAATAGCTTAAGGGAGTCTAGTCGGACAAACTTTGATATATGGGAACACTGGAACAGGGGAAGTTTTAATTGTGGAACAGGTTAAAAATTTGGAACGGTCAGACCACGAAAACGGCACATGTATTTTGTCCGACAGAACAGACTTAAACTCTCCGAACAGAGATTAAACTCTCATGCAAAAATCAGGCTGCTATTTATCACCAAATGGGCGTTTTAATGAGTGGAACATGTAGAATATGTCAAATGACAGGAATTATGACAGGTGATAAATAGCAGTCTGATTTTTGCATGAGAGTTTAATCTCTGTTCGGAGAGTTTAAGTCTGTTCTGTCGGACAAAGTAAATGTGCCGCTTTCGTGGTCTGACCGTTCCAAATTTTTAACCTGTTCCACAATTAAAACTGCCCCTGTTCCAGTGTTCCCATATATCAAAGTTTATCCGACTAGACACCCTTAAGCTATTAACAAATTTTCAGCTTGCTATTAATCAACTTTTTTTTCATACGCGGGATCCAGACCTATATTGATTTTGTCGTTAATGTTTAATATGAAAATTTTCCGCCAACAAAAGCTCTTTTTGAATATATTGAATAGAGTTGGACGTATTGAACTTAGCTGGTTAATTAATTAAAATCGCGAGCAGTGGAACAAAATGGAATTGTAAATATGAAATATACAGTTGGAATAAATTCATTTTCTCGAGAATGGGCGATTCTGGAAATAAATTACAAATCAGGTCGATTTTTATTTTTAAATTATATATTTTTGGCATATGTATCGTACTAGTGACGTCATCCATCTGGGCGTGATGGCGCAATCGATGATTTTTTTAAACAAGAATATGGCTCGTGTGATAGCTCATTTGAAAGGTTATTTAATTCTTTATTAAATAATATAAACATTAACAATATTATTTATACAGAAGCCCAAAAAATTTTTTTTAAGTAAATTAATTGAAGCAAAAAGTAGAGTATATATTATAATGTATCTAGTTCGAAATGCATTTTACTGTTATCCGAAACCAGAAAAAAAAATGTTTATTTGATGAATAAATATTGTTTTTCGCTTAAATTCAATATTAAAGCTGCCACCCACCTGCCTCTTAAATAGCAGTTTGAACATTTAATTTAGGCGAAAAGCAATGTTTATTTTTCAAATTAACATTTTTTCTGTTTTCTGACAGCAGTAAAATGTATTTCGAATTAAATAAATTATATACATTCTTCTTTTTGTCTCAATTTAATTCAAACAAAATTTGGGTACCCTGCATAAATAATTATGTTACTGTTTATATTAGTGAATAGAGAATTAAATAACCTTTCAAATGAGCTATCACACGACACCTTTCGCTTAAATTAAATGTTCAAACTGCTAAGAGGCAGGTGGGTGGTAGCTTTAATATTGAATTTAACCCTCCGTTAGTCGCTATCGGTGTCACACACCGACGACAGAATTATTCATTCGGGATTTACAAAATAACTGTTTTTTTATCGCCACTTTCTGTACCTCTTCCTATCAACTAACCTCGTGTTAGTGTACATTCTTACCTACTTGGGTACAGTTGTGCAAGTTTTATAGCTATTTTCGGTGCAAGACTCCGTAGCGACTAACGGTGTGGTTATTACTTTATTGGCATAACTTGCAGTTCAGGTAAAGATTTAGCATCTTTTTATTGCATTTTATCGGTAAGTTTTGGTCAAGTCTTATTTATAGATGTCCTTTGAAGCCGAACAAAAACGTTGGAATGGAATTATGGGAAATGGTTCCTAGCGACGATGAAAATTATTTTGACGATGAGGGAAGTGAAAATGAAAGCGGTTTTTCATTTTATATCTGTTGTTTTTCAATAAAACATTTTCAAAAATATTTTTCAGTCATTCCTATATACAATATAAAATATTTGTACGAATTTTATAGCAATAACTATTTTTTTAAATTGTCGGTCTCTGACACCGTAACGACTCTTGATGCTCCGTTTATCCTAGCGACTAACGGAGGGTTAAGCGAAAAACAATATTTATTCATCAAATAAACATTTTTTTCTGGTTTCGGACAACAGTAAAATGTATTTCGAAGTAAATACATTATAATATATACTCTACTTTTTGCTTCAATTAATTTAATTAAAAAAATTTTTTGGGCACCCTGTATAAATAATATTGTTAATGTTTATATTATTGACTAGAGAATTTAATAACCTTTCAAATGAGCTATCACACGACCCCTATTCTTATTTAAAAAAAAATCATCGATTGCGTCATTACGCCCATCCAGATGGATGACGTCACTAGTATGATATATGTGCCAAAAAATTATAATGTAACAATAAAAATCGACCTGATTTGTAATTTATCTCCAGAGTCGCCCATTCTCGAGAAAATGAATTTATTCCAACTCAAACGTCCTCACTGTAAATAGATGATAGAAAACAAGAAAACACATGGCTACACTCATAAACTATTATCAATTTGTAATAGAATCGCATTCACCTTTTGGTTAACATGTAGCGAGGACATCATCTAAGCTTGGTAACGTTCGTTGCGATGCAGGAGTGGACGTCAGCAGCCCCGAAGAAGTGGCATCGTGCATATTCGTAACGATTGTTGGCGATCATCATGGCAATCTTTATTTTATCTGCACCAGCGTGGAAAAGTTGCACAGTTGTTGTGTTGAACCAAGTTCTGAGGTTCATTAACCAGGATGTTCTTCTTCATGGACCTCGCTTTCCAAATATTTTTCCTTGCAGGATGGCTTTTAGGAGGGCATATCTGGATTCATTTCGCATAATGTGTCCAAAGTATTCCAACTTTCGAGATTTGATGGTGGTTAGTACTTCTCGGTTATTCCCCATTCTTCTAAGGACCTCCTCATTTGTGACCCGATCCGTCCATGGGATTTTAAGAATTCTTCGATACAGCCACATCTCAAATGCTTCCAGTTTTCGGCACATATCTTCGTTCAATGTCCATGATTCAACACCATAAAAAACAACAGAGAAGACGTAGCATCTCAGCATTCTTACTTTTTTACCAAGAGAAAGGTTGTGGCTCTTGAAAAAGGCCCCCATATGGTTGAAGATTGATCTAGATTTTCCGATGCGCGCTCTTTTCTCTTGGTTGTTGGTCCATTCTTCATTTATTATGGTGCTAAGGTAGTTGTAGTGCCTCACTCTTTCTACAGGGGTTTGGTTGATGTAGAGTTGACCTTCTGTTATCTTTTTCTTGCTTACGATCATAAGCTTTGTCTTCTTTACGTTTATATTGAGTCCATATTGTTGACTGTAATACGTGAGTTTGTTTATAAGGACTTGTAGGTCTTCTAAGTTGTCTGCAAAAACTATGGTGTCATCTGCATGCCTGATGTTATTTAGCCGGTACCCGTTTAGTAGAATACCTTTTTCAGTTTCGTGCAAAGCTTCGTTAAATATTCTTTCAGAGTAGAGATTGAAAATTAGAGGGGAAAAACAGCCTTACTTCACTCCACGCATGATTTTCACATATTTGGTGTGTTCACCTTTAACTCTGAGGTTTGCAGTCTGATTCCAGTAAAGGTTATTAATTATTTTCAGATCTTGGTTGCTAATTCTTGCTTCTTTTAGTATTTGCATGGTCTTAGTATTGTGTAATACCCATAAATAGAAAGCAAAATCCGGATATATAAAGCACGTGTAAAGCCAATACTAACATAGGCAACGAAAACAAGAGCTGAAAATTCGCGTAGACAAACATTGATGAAAACTACAAAAATGAAAGTATTAAGAACAGTAAGAGTTTTTAGATAGAATGAGGAATGAGTATACTTTACTAGACACTGGAGTCCAGGATGTGATGAGCTGGACATGAGCAACAAGACGTCGAAAATGGAATCCTGGAAAATCCTGGAAAAATCGCGGAAGGGGCAAAAACACATAAACCCGATACAAAAAGACTACTATGAAGACCCCCGGAGAGGTGGTATGACAGCTGGATGTCAACACCACAAGAGCTGGAATGATATAATAAACAGAAGCATGTCCTATAACAACAGCAAGAATACGATAAATGAATAGGATATGATTACGATATACAGGGTGTTTCATTAATAATTGTCCATATAGTAACTGGAGAAACCTTAGCACAAAATACGAAGATTTAACTCAAAACACTTTAATAAAATGTGGTTCCTTACTGAGTTACAGGGTTTTTATCTAAAAATTTAAAAGCTATTTTTGCTCAGCATTTTAAAACTATTCGACGTATCCTTTTCATACTTGTCAGAAAGTGCGACTACTAGACTCCCTACTAAATAATGATAAACAAACGTTTCTAGCTACTACCAGAGGCGTACGACAGGGGATGGTGAATGGTTGACCCTTCTCAAATTCTACGCCACCGGAGGAATTACTATTTTAGTGCCATTTTTAGATTCTCCAATACTTTTTACGTAAATAATATACTCTTCATTGGTAACGATAAAGTCATTAGTTTTCGAGATATTTGAAGTTAAATACGAAACGGCACAGTTATTTTGATTAATTTATCATAATATGATTCATATGATTAAAATTTAAAAATTATTTGTACCCAGTACTTTGGCGTACAGACATAATTTGGCGTATCCGTATCATACTTGGCAGAAAGTGTAGGTACTGTCTTCTTCTTCTTCTTATGCAATCCACTAATGGATGTTCGCGATCACGTTTGACCATTTTTCTCTATCCCTTGCAGTATGTATTAGGTCTCCTATGTTTTTTAGTCCTGTCCATTGTTTGACATTACGGAGCCATGACATTTTCTTCCTGCCCACTGCCCTTCTTCCTTCGATCTTTCCTTCAATTAAGGTTTGCAGAAACTGATATCTTTCATTTCTAATTATGTGTCCCAGGTATGCGGTTTTTCTCTGTTTAATTGTGCACATCATTTGTCGTTATGTACCAATTCTTCTCAGGATTTCTTCATTTGTTATTCTTGCGGTCCAGGGAACTTTAAGGATTCGTCGATAGATCCACATCTCAAATGCCTCTAGCTTATTCATTGTGTTTATTTTTAAAGTCCATCCTTCCATCCTTCCCTAGTTACTGTACACCCTACTAAATTAAGATAAATAAACGTTTCTAGCTACTACCAGAGGCGTACGACAGGGGATAGTGGCTGGTTGACCCTTCCCAAATTCTACGCCACTGACGAAATTGCTATTTTAGTGTAATTTTTTGATTTTGCAATACTTTTTATGTAAATAATATACTCTTCATTCGTAACGATAAAATGATTAGTTTTCGAGATATTTGAAATTAAAAATGAAGCGACACAATACATTAATCAAAATAACCGTGTCGTTTCATTTTTAACTTCAAAGATCTCGAAAACTAATGACTTTATCATTACGAATGAGGAGTATATTATTTTCATAGAAAGTATTGGAGAATCCAAAAATTGAACTAAAATAGCAATTTCGCCAGTGGCGTAGAATTTGGAAAGTGTCAACTATTCACTTTCCCCCGTCGTACGTCTCTGGTAACAGCCAGAAACGTTTGTTTAACATCATTTAGTAGTTTGTACAGTACTTATACTTCCTGCCAATGAAAAAGATACGTCGAATAGTTTTAAAATGCTGAACAAAAATAGTTGTTAAATTTTTAGATAAAACACCCTGTAACTCAGTAAGGAACCACATTTTATTTAAGTGTTTTAGGTTAAATCTTCGTATTTTGTGCTAAGGTTTGTTCAGTTACTATATGGACAATTATTAATGAAACACCCTGTAGATAATAATATACGGCACCTACAATAAATAGAATAGCATAAAACAAGACAGGATATCAAAATTAACTTTTATGATGTACAAGTATATTTTCTTTAAACATCAGATTGATTGTTTGATTGATTGTGTCAGATCAGCACTATTAGATGAACTTTTCATTGATAAAAACCAACAGTCAGTAACTTTACCAGATACTAACCATCGATCCCTTTAAGTTCTGATTAAATGACGAGTATAGAGATGGCAGAAAAAACACAATTTTATAAAAAGCAGAGAAGTTCAATTCGCCAATCTGAACATTAGATATAAATCATATAAATCCAAAACTATCCAAATAATAACAAGTATTAATAAATAATAATTTCGTTGTAAAACAAAACAAGAGCCATCTTATATTTCAATACGTTCATAGAGCGCCGTAAGCACTCTAACCGGTTTAGAACCTTTTTAGGTTCTCATCAGAGAGTGCATATTTGACTATCTCTGCAAATACTAGCAGCCCGATTTGTTTCAGTTTGTTCAGAGATAGTCATGCACTTTCTGATGAGAACTTAACAAGGTTCTAAACCGATTAGAGTGCTCTTTTTTTCTTTCGTTATGGCCTTGGCATAGCCAATTAGCCAGTCTAGTTTGGTATTAACGCAATTTCACTAGTGATGTTGATTATAGTTACTTTCGAGTAATCGATACAAATCGTTACTTTTGAATAAAGTAATCATTTAAAGTATTCGTTACTTTGATTACTTTGATTACTTTTGTATTGAGTATTTCTCGGTAGATAGGTATTTTGTGTAGGTATTCGGATATAACAAGTAATCATTTACAGTATTCGTTACTTTGATTACTATGATTACTTTCGTTACTTTTGTATCATTTACAGTACTCGTTACTTTGATTACTATGATTACTTTCGTTACTTTTGTATCATTTACAGTACTCGTTACTTTGATTACTATGATTACTTTCGTTACTTTTGTATCATTTACAGTATTCGTTACTTTGATTACTATGATTACTTTCGTTACTTTTGTATTTGAGTACCGGTAATCATATCGAGAATCGTATTTCTCGGTAGATAGGTATTTTGTATAGGTATTCGGATATAACAAGTAATCATTTACAGTATTCGTTACTTTGCTTACTATGATTACTTTCGTTACTTCTGTATTATTTACAGTATTCGTTACTTTGATTACTATGATTATAATACTTTCGTTACTTTTGTATCATTTGCAGTATTCGTTACTTTGATTACTATCATTACTTTCGTTACTCTTGTATTTGAGTACCGGTAATCATATATAGAATCGTATTTCTCGGTAGATAGGTATTTTGTACAGGTATTCGGATATAACAAGTAATTCATTTACAGTATTCGTTACTTTGATTACTATGATTACTTTCGTTACTCTTGTATTAATTTGAGTACCGGTAATCATATATAGAATCGTATTTCTCGGTAGATAGGTATTTTGTATAGGTATTCGGATATAACAAGTAATCATTTACAGTATTCGTTACTTTGATTACTTTTGTATTTGAGTACCGGTAATCATATCGAGAATCGTATTTCTCAGAAGAGGTAGGTATTTTGTACAGGTATTCCGATATAACAAGTAATCATTTACAGTATTCGTTACTTTGATTACTATGATTAGTTTTGTATTTGAGTACCGGTAATCATATCGAGAATTGTATTTCTCAATAGGTAGGTATTTTGTATAGGTATTTCTATATAACAATGACCTTCACCGATCTGTTTAATGGATAAAAATGATTTTATATGTAAAATAGGAGATGATTGAATGCTCGAATATTTGAAATTTATGGAAATAAAAGGCAGATATCACCTAGTTGCTCGATATTTGCCTTTTATTTCCATAAATTTGATATGTAATTTATGATTTTAAAAATTACAAATAACAATAGGGGCGCCTGATATAATATTGACCAGATGTTTTGATAAATTTTATCGGCCCGTGCAGATATCTATTAGGATTTTAGATTTTTGGATCATTCGAAACAAAAAAGGTGTTTTGTAATTTTTCTCTTGTTGGTCATTTTCGAGTTATACACAAATTAAAACCAAAAAAAAGGAAAATGACAATTTTTAAGGCTAAAAAACATAGTTAAAAAATAACATTTTTGAAATTACGAAGTACCTAAATTGAATTCAAACCTTCTTCTATCAGTTCTCGAAAGGATTTTATGCTTATTTCATTTTAAAACTTTGTTTTTTAGTTATTAATGCAGGCCCCGTCTTCTTCCCTTAAGACCGCTTCGTGTTCGTAACAATTAAAAAATATATATTTTAGAATAAAACTTACCAAAAATTCTTATTGAGACCCGATAGAAGAAAGTTTAAGTAATTTGAATTTAGATACTTGATTACAAAAATAATATATTTTACTTGTGTTTTTGGGTCTTGAAAATCGTCATTTTTGTTTTTTTTTTCAGTTTTAAATTGTTTATAACTCGAAAACGATCAACTTAAGAGGAAACAGTAGCGATCAACAGGTAGCGAAAACGCGTTCCAAGATTGCGGCTGTAATTTTGAATATTTTTTCGAGATATTTGGCACACATATTCGTATTATAATAAAGAATGGCGGTACAGAGCCCAATTTGAAAAATATATTAATATGTGGAAATTACTCTGTAATTAAATACAACATTAAAAAACGAGCCTGTACCGCCATTAAGAAGAACAAAAAAATACACTTTCTTCAAATAAACTTTTTTATCCGATGCCTAGATTTTGTGTCATTTTGGAACTACTAAAATTTTTTATTTCATTAGTAGTTCCAAAATGACACAAAATCTAGGCATCGGATAAAAAAGTTTATTTGAAGAAAGTTTATTTTTTTGTTCTTCTTAATGGAGGTACAGGCTTGTTTTTTTAATATTGTATTTAATTACAGAGTAATTTCCACATATTAGTAAATTTTTTAAATTGGGCTCTGTACCGCCATTCTTTATTATATTAGGAATATGTGTGCCAAATATCTCGAAAAAATATTCAAAATTATAGCGGCAATCTTGGAACGCGTTTTAGCTACCTGTTGATCGCTACTGTATCACCTTAAGAGAAAAATTACAAAATACCTTTTTTGTTTCGAATGATCCAGAAAATTTAAAATAATATCTTACCGAGCCGAAAACAATTTATGGGCCATTCCACGAACATACGCCTGTTTTGGATTACTTCGACAACGAATATTTTACTGTGCAACATAAGAAGTACGAAAGTAAATGGCGCTAATAATTATTCCAATACACAACAATGTAATTTGAAATTTACTTTCGTTCTTCTTATTTTGCACAGTAAAATATTCGTTGTCGAAATAATCCAAAACAGGCGTATGCTCGTGGAATAGGGTATAGTAGAATTTATTAAAAAAAGTCATTTTTTGATTATTAATTAATTATTGTCTGTATAAAATTATATCGGGAACATTTTGCTTTTTATAATTTTTAACAGCATAAATTCTATATCAATTATTGTTGAATATTAAACCGGTTTTAAATTAAATTAGGTTTTTTAACAAATGTAAACATATTTTAAGTTTTTTATTTTTATTTAAGCTATTTATAATACAAAAATAAAAACAATAAAATACAATAATATAATACAATACAATAAAATACAATAATACAATATAATACAATAATAATAATACAATACGATACAATATGCAGGGGTCGGCAACTTTGGCCCGCGGGCCGCATGCTACCCTCTTTTTGAGGGCCCGCCAAAGCATCAATATAATTTTAGAAAAAATCAAAAAACTTAGTGTCGTGCCGAAATGTGGCCGATGACAAAAATGCGGGCTAACAGAATAATGGGAAGGTGTATTTCACTACAACGACAGTAGATACTTAATGAGAAATACAAGTTATTTTTAATTTGGTAAAATAATTCAGGTCTTATCATAGAAAAAATAAATAAAATGCAACAGAAAAAAAAATTAATGAGAAAAAGTGTGAATTTAATGAAAAGTTAATTTCTTTATTAATAATTTTATTAAAGCACTATGCTTAATTTGCAAAGAATCTATAAGAGTACCTATTCAAAGAAATTAGCTTGTCTCACCACTACATGAAACACAAAAGTGAATGTGATAAATTTGAATCTCAGTTCAGACAAAATAAAATTGGCTCTTTACAAAAATCATTAGACGGACAACAAAGTGCTTTTAAAAAATGTAAAGAACGCAATTCAGCATTAAGTAATCAAATATTTCAAAATAGATTGCTTAACATAACAAACCATTTACGGATGGATAGTTCATTAAAAAATTTATTAAGGGGAAAGAAAGAAAATGCAAAATTTTGACGCCTGTCAAAATGTTCAATGTATTTTAATTGTAATCATTTTTTTCGAATCTTGAGAAAACTAATAAGTATTTTTGAAAAATTTAAACGCAGTACTCGTATAAAAGATTACTTTATTACCGAGAGCCGAAAGTCCCTTAGAATGAATATAGTTTCTTTTGGATGAGATATTTGAAATTAAAAATCACACCAAATTTTCTCTTTTTTTTTCACCCTTGTAACTTATTAAAATAAACATTATAGAAGTTTTCAGGGACTTCGCCTTCGGTAATAACGTAATCTTTCATTCTGCGTTTCAATTTTTCAAAAATAATTATTACTTAGTTTTCTCAGGATTCGAAAAAAATGAATCCCATTTAAATAGCATTGAAACCGAAAGTTCGTACCCGTTCCCTTAACGCAATTTGACCAAAACAATTTTAAAAATTTGAAAATTTTAATTTGTCTGTACGCAGAGCAGTTCGATGTATTAAAATTATATCAATGTTTAGTACAACAACAGAGGTAGAGGTTTAGTACAACAAAAAATGAGGTGTTCTCACCAAATAATGCTTCAAATACGATGTACAGAATAATTTTGAATTCGGTTCCGCTAATGACCTTTCTTTTTGTCCTTAACTTAAAAGTTGAAAAAAGTTTAATTTCTCTTGATTCATATTTATCGTCTAATTATTTTAACTGTACTAATGTAATATGCGATAGAAATATGGAGGCGATTTTACCTCAACCTTGTACAATAAACGGACAGAAGAGGTCATTAAATTTAAGTACCTCGGGTTATTGGATCGATAGCAGTCTAAATCCTAATCTAGAAATAAGATCTAGAATAGAACAGGCCAGAAAATCTTTCGAAAAAGTTAAAAGACTGCTATATGATTCTCGAAATAAATTCGAAATTCTACTACGTTTATCAAAAACCTACGTTTGGTTGACTCTTCTCTATTCTATGCAGTTGAAATGTGGATCCTTAAAACTGCAACCATTAATAAATTGGAGACCTTTGACATGTGGATCAACCGGAGAATTCTCAAAATTTGTTAGACATCGCATACCTCAAACGAAGAAGTGCTGCACGGAATATGCAAAGCACGATAACTTTTCAACAACACAGTGAAAGTTAGAAAAACATCATACCTAAGCTACATATGTACTGAGAAAGAATAAGCACTAATATATATGCTCAACTGACAGTGAAAGGAAAGATCGAAGGAAAGAGGGGAATAGGAAGGAAAAGACTATCGTGGCTAAGAAACATCCGACAATGGACAGGGCTAAATTTTGAATAGCTAATAAGAACTGATACGAGACAGACAAGAGTTTGCAATAAAATTGTAGTAGCCAACCTTTACCTTCAAAGGAGAGGGCACTTTAAGAAGAAAAAGAATATGATATAATGAAACAATAAAATATATAAAAACAATGTCGTATATGTAAAATCAAAGATTTTCATTTTCATGTAGAAACATTATCATTTCCACATTTTCTCCGGTCAATCGATTTCTTCTGTCAGAAATTAATTGACCAGCCGTTGAAAATACCCTCTCTGATGGTACTGATGTTGACATTATGCATAAATATTTTTTGGCCAATTGCGCTAAATGCGGATATAAGAAAGCTCTGGTTTTCCACCATTCCAGAGGGTTTTCTTTTCTAGGAATTAGACTTTCGGCTAAATATGCCCTTACTTCGATGATTGCTGCTGCTTTTGAGTCGATGTCTTTTGGTGTCTCTACGGCCTTATCAAAGTCTTCCCAAACTAAATTTTGATCGTCATTTACGGCCGTTTCTTCTCCGGTATTCACTTCGTCATTGTCATGGTCATGAATAATATCTTCCGACCGTCGTTCCGAAATGATTAGTTTAGCTACCTCATGTTGAATATGCTCTTTGGTACTATTGGAGTTATAGTCTGAATCAAACACTTTGGTTTTGAACCTTGGATCCAAAAAAGCACATCTTGCCATTAAAGTGTTTGATTCAGCAGAACCGAATCTTGTCCCTATCTCTTTTTCGTAATGATAGATAAGATTCTTAATTTTGTCACTTGTTGTACTCTGTTCAATTTTATGGACAGCTGAAAGCAGGCCCTTTACAATGACAATTACCTTCGATAAGGTTACATTTTGTTCTGCACTCATCTCTGTAGTGAGCTGTTCAAACGGCTTTAAAACGCAACACATTTCTTTTAAAGCGACCCATTCGGATTCCGTCAACAGTTCTACAGGAATCTGCAGAATTCCTATAGTTGCAGTTAGAGGCTCGCGAACTTTTAGAAAACGCTCAATCATAAAATATGTAGAGTTCCATCTGGTCGCTACATCGTTTTTTAATTTTAATGATCTTTGACCCTCATTCATCTGACCTTGCATAGCCTTAAATTTAGTGTTAGATTTTGTACTTCTATGAAAGTACTCTACTATCGCCTTAACTTTTTTTCGTAATGGGGACACATCAGAAATTTCTAACCCACTTTGAACAATTAAATTAATCGTGTGAGCAAAACATCCAATGTGACCCCACTCAGTCAACTTTATTGCTGCCTTGATATTTGAAGCATTATCTGAAGTTACCGTGAAGACTTTTTCTAAGATATCCCATTCATTCACAACACTGTATAAGTCATCTTTTAAATGTTGCGCGGTTTTACTATCATCAAACTGATGACATTTTAATAGAGTGGAATAAAGCGTCCAATCTTTTGTAATGAAATGGACTGTATAAGCTAAATAACTCGTTTGACTGTGTTGAGCAGTCCAACCATCGGTGGTAATGGAAACTGAACTAGCGGTGGACAACAAACCTTTCAACTTTTCAGTTTTTTGGCTGAATTTTTGGGGCAAAAATGAATAGGTAAATGTAAAACGACTGGGAATGACATAAGATGGTTCAACGCCCGCCATTAGGTCCCTGAATCCGCCATTTTCAACAAATGAAATTGGTTGCAAATCATGTACAATCATATGTAAAATTAAGTCATTGAGTTCTTGCTGTCGTCGTAGTGAACAAGGTCTATTTAGGTGACTTAATATTGATGTTTGAAAGGGGTTGTTTTAATTTTTTAGACGACAAAGGCAATGCAGATTCAGATACACTTGTTAGCGTCGTAATCTGACTTGAAGTTGAAGCAATGGATTGAGCATCTTCATCATCATTTGGCTCTACAAGTAAAAAATGTCGATTAGCCGTCATCGAAAAAAATCTATTAATACTCAAGGCAAATTAGAAAAATACAAGGAAAAATTATTTAGTAATTATTGGATTGCTGCAATCGAATCTTAAGATTGCATCAGTAATATAAGTTTATAGAGCTAACAGAAAGGGTGCTATTTTGTTTATTGACAAATTAGCGCTCCAAAATCTTCTATTTTTCAGTTATTGCTCTGTAACCAAGATTTTAATTTTAAACCAAAACTACCCGAATTAAAATTCATAGTAATTTAATTGGACACAGATTTTTCCGCTTTCCTTTGATAAAAATTTTTCTCGGAAATTCGGGTATTCTCAATAAAACTTTTTATTTTCAACTAAAATTTTAGGGAAGCAATTATTCATTATATTTTCAGAAGCCGGCGAAAATGGAACAAAAAATAGTTTAACAACAATTAAATTGTTAATTAATACTATATTGAATATAAATTAAGTCAATTAAGTTAATTATAAATTTACGGTCGCAATAATAACCAGATTCATTGTGGTACACCAGAGTAACTATGAATTTTGTATAAAAAGGCACTACTCGTATACCTGTCTAATGTACTTTATAGAATTGAAATTGGACTATCAATTTATTTAATTATCGATGAATAATTTATTCTACAATTTAGTTGAAAGTAAAAGATTTTGTTGGAAAAACCCAGATTTTCCGAGGAAAATTTTCGTCGAAGGAAATCGGAAAAAAATAACTCTGTGCAGAATTAAATTACAGTAGATTTTAATTCGGGGGGTTTTTGGTTTAAAGCTAAACCCTTCGGAGTTACAGAGCAATAATCGAAAAAAAAAACAAAATTTCGGAGCTCTAATTTGTCAACAAACAAAATAGTACACTTTTTAACAAAATAGCTAAAAAATATATTTTTTCTTCAATTATTAAAATTTGTGTTAAGAAAAAAAATATCCTATATATTTTATGATGTAGTAAAACTAGTAAACTGAATAATAAATTTTGTTTGATTATAATATGTATTACAAACACCCATTCCGTAAAATAGTTATTTATATACCAAGTCAGTAAAGTCTTTACTGACGTGGTGCATACAAAATTTTATCGCCAACATAATTTGGTTGGAAATCAACTTAGAAATTGAATTCCGATGATTCGCACCCTAAAGTTGACTACGTAAGAGTTTGGGCTCTGCAATAATTTAAAAATAATTAAAAATTTATAAAATAAATTGAATAAAAACCTGTCATTTATCTAACTTCTTTAAAATCTCATTACAACTTATAACACTACACAATTTTTTTTAATTTGATTATCTTCATTATTCATAAAATTAATCATCTTTAATTTTAATAATCCCTGAATTAAAAGTACTGAAAGCTTGGATATAATGCCAAAATATATTTTATCTACAATTTCAGTTTCTACAAAAATTGGATATTGGTTTTTGATACTTACTTGCAATTTACAATTTAAGATCTTTTGAAATTTTAGATGTCATAATAAACAATTTCATGGCAGTGATGACAGATAACTTGCAAGATGGCCGCTTTCGATTTTTAATCGATAGTTAGGTATCACTGTTATCAGTATTGAATAATTACTAAATCGGTAAAGTTTTAATTTATTTTATATGAATATAATTACAAAATACTACAGAATTTCACTTTTTGACATAAATTTAATAGTTAATAGCGCAAATTAAATAATTAAAGTAAATAAATTTTAAGTTCACTTAAATTCTCGCAATTCGATTACTGCCATCGATCATTTACATTCAATCTGGTTTAATTTGATTAATCGCGGCAGGTAAAGTAAAATTCTGCTTTCAGTACAATAAAGTGTTAATGTACTGCCGCAAATGAGGGCAAATGAGTACAATAATGAATTATTTTAGTGACTGTTGGCGATAAAAATTATTAACAATGGACACATTTCTTGACCTAGTCTAGATTTACATATACACATTAAACTATTAGACATTATAATAATGATTCATTTCGGCAGTTTTTTTACCTTTCCATAGGTTATTATTGTTGAATAAGGTTTATTATATCCGAGTCTTAAATAAACCTCGTAAATATACATTTCTGAATGGCCCTTTTTTTTGTTTTAGTCTTTAGTGTTCTATAAATAGGTCGCTAAGACTTAGACAATTAGACACCGCACGCACACATCTTATGATAAATTGAATGTCACTCAAATGCAATAAAATTTACATGAATATATTCGTCTCTGAATCAAAGTTTACGGAAATCACATTTTTGAAGTCCATAAAACTCTCCTCTTCATAAAAATTATTAGTATAATTATTATATTGTCACTATTGAAAAAAGATTAACACAGCATGAGACTAACCCTTACTTTGGGGTGGGTCGGTGGAAGTGCACTGTCGTACTGTACGCTATGACTGTAAGGTCATCTATAAAAAATACTTTAATACCCGGAGAAAGATTTACAGTTCCTTTTCACAAAATATTTTTTTTCTTTCTATCTATGTAGGTATTTACATACCCATATGATATGGATATGATTTTAAATTTATTTATGTGTATCAATTTTCGTTATTAATTGAAATTCAGAGTTGGTGCAATCTACTGATGTAAAGGACATCGCACACATATTATGGAAAATATAATGTCACTCAAATTCAATAAAATTTATACGAATAGATGCGTTTTAAATTAACGGTCAAATCTTATCATTGCGCCAACTCTATATTTTCAATAATAAGAGCAGAAATTGATATAAATAAATTTGAAATCAAATGGGTACGTACATAAGTTAGAGTTAATATATACTTCGAAACGTTAATAAATTCATTTTTTAGTAAAATTGTGGCTTATTTCCCATAAAAAATACGTAATTATAAAAATGCCACAAGGAAATAGTTTCAGCACAACATTAAGTTAGAGAGAGAAAAAATATTTTAAAATACCCAAATTGTCGGTACTCCATAAATCAGCGGATTAGTTTCACTAATCCGCTTAGACCCAGCGGGGTTTAAGCTCTTGTGAATAGCACCCAGAGCAATAGTAATTGTAACTGACACTTTTACTGACTTAAAAAATGTGATTTCGATAAACTTTAATTGCAATTTGCGCCGTAATTAATCATAATTAAGAGTTGGCGCAATGATAAGATTTGACCGTTAATTTAAAACGAATCTATTCGTATAAATTTTATTGAATTTGAGTGACATTATATTTTCCATAAGATGTGTGCGATGTCCTTTTATTGTATTTGAGTGATATTAAATTTTCCATAACATGCGTGTGGTGTCCTTTCACAAGAAATTTATACTTTTCACTGATAATGCCTGTATAGATAAAGACGACAGATGATACAAAGGAAGCCTCGTTCTCAATGTGATAAATACTGAATTTAAAAAATATTTTTGAAAAACATTTTGTCCATTGAAAAAATGATTGCGAAATACTATATGGACATAACTCATTGAAGCAATTTATACGTGGAAAGCCTATCGATTCGGCTATAAATTTTGGGCTCTTTGTTGAAGTAGCGGACATTGTTATAATTGCTGAATCTGCAATGTGCAACTCACTGGGTATTTTTTGACAACTTATTTAACAGCAGAGATTTGTCAATTCATTTACAAAAATGTGGATACCGAGCAATACGAATATTGCGGGAAAATATAATATTATCGAAGTGTCATATACAAGATACGAAAAGAAGCTCGTAGTTCATATGATTTTCAGTTTGATGTACCTAAATAGAGAAATATTTTTTGTAAAATTGAGGTAATAGGTGTGTTACTATAGCATCTAATTTTGACAATATAGAACCTACTAAGCTACTACATTATATTGAACCGTAAGTTCAAAAGAAAACGTTTAATTTCTCAAACACAAGTATAAAAAATTCTAATACATAATTACATGGCAGGCGTTGATCAACACGACTGGTTTGAGTGCTATGGTTTGTTGGAAAATGTTCCACTAAAATCAGAGCCAAGAAGTGGTATTGGTCAATATTCACACGATTCATTGATTTGGCATTAGTAAATGAACTAGTAATAGAACTTCTCTACAACGAGTCAATAAGTCAAATATTACTTTATTAGATTTTCGTCGAACTGTAGCAGTTCCCTACCTAAAATTGACTCTTAGTTCAAGAAGTGTATAGGAAGACCGAGTACATCATCAGCAAAAGTTTCTATGGATGTAAGATTAGATATATGGGAAAGAACCCTTCATGGAAAACGTGAAAAGCAGAGGCGATGTCAGGGGGAAAATTGTAAAGCCAACATACTGTGGAAAATGTACTGTAACATTATGTAAAAATTGTTTTCTACTACAGTATCATAAAAATAAACTTGATTTTATTAGACGTGAATAAAAATTTTAATTCTCGCAACCGATTTAAACCCATTCATACATACCTTCGATTATATGTAATAACTGTAACGCCCAGCGTCCTATTTATGTAAATTAATTTCAAAGATGCAAAGATGTAAATTAATTTCATGTATATTTCCTGATTAACAAGATTACAGATAATTATGTATACCTAATTAAAATTTTGAAATTTGAAAAAAAAATATCTTGGGCGTTAATGGGGTAAGATTCAATTCCAGCAATAAAATACCTTAACTATAAAACTTTTCCCAAGAATTAAAAACAAACAAAAAATAAGAAATTTTTAAGAACAAACAATGATTAATTACAATTTACTATTTTATTCGAAAAAGAAGTAAAAATTTACCTAAGTGGGAAATTATACTTATTGACGTTTCGACTTCTACTTAGGAAATCGTTATCGAAATACAAAATATAAATAAATTAAACAAATCCTGTTTATGTTGCTTAATAGAAAAGTTCTTCTAATTTAATTTAATCTGACTCATTCATATTGACAATTCAGACATAATAATGATACCACAAAGAAATAGCTTCAGAACAATATTGATTAACTATTTTTTAAAGTATATTAATTTTATGCAACGTAAAGATTAAAAAAGTATCTACAATAATCTGCCTTAAATGTGAACTTACTTAATCTTTTCAATGATGATGCACCTGTATTGGAACTAGCATGTTTATTTAAAAAGGTGTGATGTTTGATTGATATGTGTTTCTTCAAATTTGACGTTGAACCGCCTTTATAGGAATATATTATTCCACATATATTACACTTGGCCTTCCCATCAGATGAAGGTGAGAAATGTAACCAAATTTCACTTCTTTTATACGTTTCTTCCATATTAACCTAAAAAATTTATGGCTTTTCAAATTTGTACACAATGATATTTACGTTTCATAATGCTACACTTGCATGTAAGGTTTTGTTTACATAACTAAGTAACAGAAAAGGGGATACCAACAACAACCCATATCCGTTAAAAATAAAGCAGGAAAGCAGAAATACATAACTATACTGTATCAAGGTGCCAGAAATGAGAAAAGAGGATACCAACAAAAACCCATATGCATTAAAAATAAAGCGGGGAAGCAGAAATAGTAGAGAGGTGGAAAGGATATTTTGACGAATTACTAAAGGGCAAGTTGTCAAAGAAAATGCGTGAAAGCAAAAGCAGTAAATGAACACTTAGAAGACATACAAGATAAATCGCCCAGCGAAGAACGAATCGAGTAAATAATAAAAAATCTTAAAAATAACAAATGCCCTGAAAGCGATAACATAGCAGCAAAGACAATTCACTTATATGGGTGGAGAATTGCTATGCTAAATGATTGGATATACAAAATCATAAAGGGAGATATGGATAAAATAACGAATAACAGAAAATTGGAAGGAAGCAATTAGTATTTATCCATTACACAAAAAAGGCGACCAAAAAGAATGCAGTAGCAGTAACTACAGAGAAGTAGCATTAATAAATACTGTATCTATATAAAATCCTATCAAAATTCATAAAATATAAACGTGGAAAAGAAGTTGAACATCTAGTATAATAGACGAATATAGGTACTGGTTTAGCCGAGGGAGAAACACAAAGGACCAAGCATTCGAAGCAGAAAACTATGAACAGTGTTCATTGAACACAACTAATAGCACTATTTATCGACTTCCAGCAAACGCAAACATACTAGCATACGATATAATAAAGAAGAAAACATGAAAAGAGGCGCTTGAGAAATCGGGAGTTAGCAGAAAGTTACGCACCATGATACCTCTTAATTTAGAGAATACATAAAACAAAGCCAAATAAACAATCAACCATCAAACAAATTTATAGTAAACGAAGGATTAAGGCAGGGCGATCCTTTGTCATCACTGCTCTTATTAGTCATCAATAAATGACTCCTGTATCAAAAAAGACCCTAAGTTTTGTCGTTTGCGGATGATGTGGTGTTGCCGGCAAGAGGAAAAAAGAGCTACAGAAGATGGTAGGTACAGAGAATAGTAAAAGCAGCAGAGAAAATGGGACTGTAGATAAATGAAACTAACACAAAGAGTATGGAATGAACAGATGGTCAGAACAAAAAGGGATAACAGTTTTAAAGTAGAATTAGAATAACTAAAATCATACGAATTCGAAATGGTATAAAGATTTACGTACCTAGAAGCAATAATATTACGTAAACTGAACATTAAAAAAGAAATACAAGCTAGAATAATGCCAGGCAATAGAATAGAAGTATACATGCGCTTAATGGAATGTTAAAAAGCAAGTTTTTTATCAAGAAAGGCAAAAATATAGTTATATAGGTATACAAAACAAGTATACAACCAATAATAACATACTGCAGTAAGACATGGACAATGACAAAAAATGAACAATAGTTACTGGAGATCTGGGAAAGGAAAATACTGAAGAAGATATATGGAGAGATAATAAAGGACAGTTTATGGATAAGATGAAAAGCTGAGTTAAATGATTTATACAACCAACCTAATATAATATGAGTGATAAAGGCACAGAGACGTATGGCGAGGTCGTCTAGAAAGGATTCCGAACATGAGGACTCTTAAAAGGGTACTAAACTACGCTATAGCCTCAAAAAAGAGAAAAGACCAAAAAGGAGACCAAAAATATATGGAAGCAAGAGGTCAAAAAAGATATGGAAATATTGGGACTAGAAGATCAGAAAAGAAAAATGAATAAGAGAAAGGGGTGGAGAAAAATCATATATCAAGCCAGAGAAGATCCAGTGGTCAGTACAGTACATAAAAACAGGGTGCGGCATTAGTGCGAGGAAGTCCAATTACTCGTTTGGTGTAAGAGATACGAAAAAATGTATTAAGGTAAAAGTTGGGACATATATATTACCATGATTTAAAAATATTTTCAAATACACAATAAACAATAAAATAATTGTTTAAACAATTTCTGCCCAAAAATTTCTCCCGGCACCAATGACCAAATCACTCTTCGCCCTTCTAATTTTTTGAAAGGGAACATTTTTGAACAGGAATCCGCAAATAAAAAGAAACAGAATCAGAAAGTAGGTATAAAATAAAGTCTCCCTACAAACTGTACCTTGGACATTGAACTCAAAAATAGACAGGAACTTCTTAAAATGGCATGTGTTCGTGTTTGTCCTTTTTACTAATCGCACGTGTCATCATCACTCAAAATTTCTCATGTGTGTGTGGTCCACTAGTCCACTCAATCACTCAACTTAGAGAAAAATTACAAACGACCTTTTTTGTTTTGAATGACACAAAAAATCTTCTTCTAACCAAAAATTAAAATTAACCGAAACAATTTTAAAATTGAACAGTACCTACTTCAAAAAATTTTCAAAAATTGTTAAATTCTACGTGTACCAGTGAAAACACAGAAATGATCCGATATAAGGACGACCTGCACTCATGCACTGATCTGTTTAATGGATAAAAATTATAAATGTAATTTAGTATGTTAAAAATTATTATAAAATACAAGGAGTGCCTGATATAATTTGGTCCTGACTGATTAAAAAATATCACTTTTTTTGTAAATTTTACTAAAATTTTTTCGGCTATGGCAGATATTATTTGAAATTTTTTGGATCATTCAAAACAAACAATTCTGTAATTTTTCTCTTAGTTGACCGTTTTTTTAGTTATAACAATTAAAATAAAAAAAAACGAAAAATAACGATTTTCACGGCTCAAAAACAAGTAAAAATATCATTTTTGTTCCTTATGTCTACCAGTTCTTTATAACTATTTTGGACTTATTTCATTTTCAAACATTGTTTTTTAGTTGTTAATGTAGGCTTATCACCCGTCTTCCCATAAGGAACTTTCCTCATTAACAATTAGTGCTTATTATCAAATCATTAATTTAACTATTTTGATTACGAAATAAGCCACAATTGAAAAAATAATTGTCATTGTCAAATCGAATGTCGTTGTCAAAATACAAAAAATTATTAAATTAAACAAAAATGGTGTTTCTTAGTAAAAATTCTTCTAATAATTTATTTAATCTCACTAATTTACATCGGCAATTCAGACATATTATATTATACATTTTAAAGTAGAAGACTAAAATGATATTGCCAATATTTATCAGTTGTTTTCCTGAGACGACTTTACTGAAAGATAGTTCATTCGATTACGTGAAATCAACCCAACTCAAGAATATTTGTCACAAAAAAAATCATAGCATGTGATCTGTATTTAAAAAGACAACCAAATGCAACGGTCACAGTAAAATTCTCGTTTTAAAGATTTCATAGTAAATTACGAGGGAAAACCAGGAAAAAACCTCGCGTATGGAATCTCTAACACGAGAATTTTACTGTCACCGTTGCATTTGGTTGTCTTTTTAAAGACAGATCACATGCTACGATTTTTTTGTGACGGATATTCTTGAGTTGGGTTGATTTCATGTAATCGAATGAACTATCTTTCAGTAAAGTCGTCCCAGAAACGCAACTCTTTAATTTTAGCAATACCATGTTAGTCTTCTACTTTGTCTGCATTGCCGATATAAATTAGTCAGATTAAATAAAATAGAAGAATTTTTTACTGAGCAACAACATTTTTGTTTAATTTAGCAATATTTTGTATTTTGACAACGACATCCGATTTGGGCGTCGAAACGTTAATAAAATAATTTTTTCAATTTAATTGTGGCTTATTTCCCAATTAAAATAGTTAATTATAAAAATACCACAAGGAAATAGCTTCAGAACAAAATCATGACTTGATGAATTCAAAAAATAGTTATTTTTCTACGGCCGTGCTTAAACAGCCACTTTCCCGCACGCATTTCGTTACCGAAAGTTGCACTTTCCCGCACGGCGTGCGGGGAAAGTAGAATACCTTCTAATATTATACTATAATACATAGAATAAACTAATATTGAGATATTATTTACTAATTTATTTCAAATGTATCTTATTGTGTTCATGTTATAATGAAATTATTGCAATAATTCGATGAAATAAAATTATTTTGACATAATATATAAAAGTCACATCAGTAGAAAATTACAATGGATTTAAATCGTCGGCATGGTAACCCATTAAATTAAAAAATTTGGTTTTGACAACCTTGTTAAAGAATTAATTAGTGTATTTTTACTCCTAAATAAAAATTGATATGCCTCTATTTTTTGTGGTTTTTTTCCAAACGTACGGCCCTAGAAAAAAGAGACTGCCGTTGACCCGAACGACGCGACAGCGGAATTCGGGCAAGCAGTCGAGTGCGGGGAAGACACTTTCCGCATGAGTTAGGAACAATATTTTTTCTAGGATCGTACGTTTGGAAAAAACGCCACAAAAATAGAGTTACATCAATTTTTATTTAGAAGTGAAAATACACAAATTAATTCTTTCACAAGGTTGTCAAAACCAAACTTTCAATATAATGGGTTACCACGACGACGATATTGGTTTTCCATGACGACGATTCAAAACCATTGTAATTTTCTACTGATCTGACTTTTAAATAATATGTCAAAATAATTTAATTTCATCGAATTATCTCGCAAATTTCATTAAAACATGAAGACAGTAAGATAAATTTGAAATAAATTAGTAAATAATATCTAAATATTAGTTTATTGTATGTATTATAATATACAGTGTGTCCACAGATGGGGTTCCTAAGAGGAAAAACTTTTTATTTTCAATTTTAGCGAAAAATGTCATTCTTGATAAGTTTTGCTTGTTCTATCTCTCTCTTTTCCTCCTCCTCCGTTGTTGTTGTTGAGAGAGATCTCTCTCTTTTCCTCCTCCTCCGTTGTTGTTGTTGAGAGAGAG